>NC_059355.1:4501349-5827349 GCF_019703515.2 Myxocyprinus asiaticus | reverse complement strand
CCTCAGTCAGAAAATTGTGAAGAAATGGTGCTTTTGCGCCCGCTTATATAGGCCAACTGTGCGCCTAAAGGGACGCAGCTCAAACACCATTGCCAATCAGAGGATTGGCATTATTGTACAAGGGTTTCAACTAGGTCATCGGAGAAGGAATTCCCCAAAAGCAATTCTCGCAATGTCTCGTTCTCTTCATCTCAGGGAACCGAGGTTACATGTGTAACCGGAGACGATTTCTTACCACCAAATATATTTCTAAAGTCATGGCTACTGCAGTTTTACTATAAGGAAACCATTGTTATTTTTCCTAAAGGCATGGTTTTTGTACCACACCGTAACCATGGTATTACTATAGAAAAAGTAGTTTTTTTTTTGTTTTGTTTTTTAATGTCAGGGTGATTCTGATTTTTATTTCCATAGCTTTGGTTTTCCTGTATAAGTACCTTGCTTTTACTATGAAAATCATGGTTAAAATATTATTACTGTAGTAAAACCATAGTAAATTGTGTCACTACTATGGTTGTAATAAAAAAATACCATAATTACACTATGGTTACTGTAGTAAAACCATGGTTAATTTTTGTAAGGAATAGATAAAGCTATAGCAAAGGGAATGCAAAGCATATTGTGAAGAAATGCAAAACTGTTTGAAGGGAAACGCACAACTATGACAGAAAATAAATTCCCTCCCTATCCTCTAGTGGCTCCATAGATATAAAATATCATTAGCTTAATATAAAAAAAATAAAAAAATAAAAAAAAATTCAACAATTGAAGTTAATGCAATGTCCCCACCATAAAAGAGTGTGTTTGTGTGTGTGTTTGTATTTCAGTACATTTCCATGCTTCTCCAGTGAAACTGTCACTGTGCTTAATGTTTTCTCTCTCCCCTCTTCTAACTTGATCTGTTTCTAAATCTAATTTAAGTGGTTCAGTGTTGAAGTTGCTGACGTTATTATCCATGTTATGTGAAGTGTGTATCTCCTCTTTGTGTGTGACCTGTTATTGCAGCGTTATGACAGACGAACCCCACGTTTTCTCTGAGAGAGCCCTGTAAGAGACTCACCTTCCTCCTCACCCACACTAACCATGGAGACTATGTCATCTAAATCAGACCAAACTCTCGTCTCTCTCTCATTTTATCTCTCTTTTTGGATCGGATTGCCCTTTTTGTTTTTCGTTTCTCAATGCCTGTGCCCTTCCCTCCCTCTTAAACAACCCTATTTGCACCAAAGAGAGACAGCTGTCAGTATTTTGTTTGGTTTGTTGTTTTCTACATGAATTTGTGTTTCTGTTGTAGCACTGGGCTTCTTTGCAGTATCTTCAGTCATATGGAATGAGCAAGATCATCATTTTACATCAGTAGCCCATCGATCATCTCTTTGTTACATTAGCTTGTATGTTTTTTTTGGTTTTTTGTACAAGCATTCAGTGAGCACTTAGAGCTAAATTACCCAAGAGTAGAGAGTGAGAGAGCTTGTGGTTGAGTGTACACGAGTGCATTTGTGTGTGTGCGTGTTTGCGTAGAAGTGAGCTGATAGAAAAATACATTTAATGGTTTTAATTATTCCAAGTCATTGTAGATTAGTCCACGGCACACTGCAAGTTTAACTGCATCTGCATTCGAAATGATCCATATTGGAATGATGAAAGGTACTTTTGTCCATAGTGGAAGGCTGCAGTAATTGAGTCAGTTACAAACTTGGTACAAGGTTTTAACTGCCTTTGAGTAAACCTATTGTGGTTTGTCTCAGGATAATTTTATTTTTTTTCCATATTAAACAACCATTTTAAATATTGATTATTGTTCACAAATATGCTAGTATGAGCGGTTCATGCTTGTGATACTTCATATTGCACTGTAAACTGTTGCAATAATGGTGCACTAAAGTGTCATGAGACCAATTGACCCCTAGAGGGCTTTTGTCTCAACCTGCAGGGGTGTAGAATTGATAATTTGATTAAATTATTATTAAATTATTTTAGATTTCACATATATAAAAATCAGAAAGTGTTCTTTATTGGTTAGATCCACTTTGTTGGAAAGAAGAAAAATATTGACCTTGAAACTTGACTAAAGGCCCCGGCACACTTCAGACCAAATCTAAGAACGAATGGGTGTGATGCATTTAGAACACTTATCTTTGCAGTAGTATCAGTATCATCATAATTTAAAATATATTATGCATGTTGCATGTTGGTGCATTAGCGCCATGAATGCAAAAGGTAAACATTACAAATTACACATTATTTACTCTATATATTACTTTAAATCATCATTGAGTAGTTAAAACAGCTTCTTCTACAGATCTTGTGTGAATTATGCTCATAGAATGAGGCATAAAGTCATTTATAACACATTTTATTGTCATATTATGTAGATGATGTTTTACTTGTAGTCTTGTGAGACCTCATATTTACAGGTAAATGCTTCTCTAAATTCTTCTCCCTCAGCAGCGTGGCTGGTGTCTGAATGCTCGCAAACAGTATGTTGTTGCTCAGCCGTTTTGAACTTCTTTCTTGCTTTGAGCAAAGAACGAAGAAGCGCTCTGCCGTGAGTGTGCCGGGGCCTTCAACTTCTGTACCACCTTTTCCCCACAACCTAGTTTAATGAAGATGTTGGTTTTGCTAATGAAACCATAGATCTGTCCTTAATCTGATTTAAAGACCAAAGTTAAAGAGATACCAGAGAGTAACAGGGGACTATGAAACAGAGGGCTCTATTTTCGTGAGCACGCAAAGCACTGCGCTACGTGCAACGACCATGCGCAACATCTTGTCCAATTTTCATGAGAATGCTAATTCTAATCACAATTTTTGTGCCAGCGCAAAGCAAAAGTGGGCGTGGGTAGGAGTGTTTGCACTATTGTGGGTGTATGCGCACAAACTGTGGGTGTATTGCATGTTAATGAATTGGCGCAAAGCGCAGTTTGCTATTTTCCTGAGAAATAGGTCATTGCGCTAAGACGTCTGAAAACCACATCTTAACTCAGCGCAACGTTTAAACTCAGCTCATGCATTTGCAGTTTGGATATTCCACCAACAAATTTCATATCCAAACTCTGAAAATATAGAGGGACATCAAATTATATCCCTGATGATAAGAGTTGTAACCGTTTTTTATTAAACAAACATTTATGCCTATGAGATTTGTATTAAACTATCTATAGGTCATGGTTTATTTTTCAATTATTATTAATATGTTTACATTTACAATTGTATTTATGATCTGTACTTATGATCTAATTTGTAATGGTATTCTTTCACCTGTTGTAGTAGAGTGATTTTTAAGTCACTGCAAAACAGGCCAATGGAAGAAGTTGGAGAGAGTAAAATGTTTGGAATTAGTATGATTTTTTTGACTACTTTGTTATTTTATTATATGCTTGTTTCGTTTGAAGTGTAATTCAATGTAGAAATATTTTTTGTGTAATTTTTTAATGTTTCAATAAATGAATTTCGTTTCTCAAAATCGACCGGTAGAAGTGAAGTACATGCCGATACAATCACTGTTAATACTAGCCATGGTTTGTGTGTCAGTAGATGAAAATTATTAATAATACTTACATCCAAATTCTGATGAGAATCAAATTTTCCATGCATACATTAGCTATAAAAGAAGCGTGTCACTGTCATAGAAATATGCCCGACAATCATCAAGGACGTGGTTAATGCACAAAAGAACGTAATTTTCAATTCTTCTAATTCATTGCATACAATCCATTTACACTACCAACTTCTTATGATTGTGCTGTCTTGGTTTATATCAATGGTGCTTGAGGAAGTGGACTATATAATAGGATGCAGACGGTGGAATAGTAACCGGAGAAAACCACAGAATTAAACTGCACTTGACCCAGCCCATTTACGCATTGCACGATCAATTTCGCCAAACCCACTTGCGCCTAGAGTTAGCGCATGCTTGCACAAAAATACCAAACTTTCATGGTCATGCCCACTGACTTTGCGTTTATGACTTATGGCATAGCGCTGCACTTAATGCCAGCGCTCCTAAAATAATGCCCAGAAGGTTTTAACCTTTACACATTGATCCATAGATAAGACTTGCTTTAGATCCAACATCAAAAATGTTGTTAAGGTTAAGATCAGTCCAAGGGTCTCTTTGGGGTCAGGGCAGATTTTTTTGCAGGTTTGCCTCTAATAGTATTCTTGCAATTTAAAATGTTAGAGACATTCTGGAAGATTCTGAAATTGCACACAGCATGCTTACATCATTCCCCCGTGCCGCATT
The DNA here is from genome assembly GCF_019703515.2 of Myxocyprinus asiaticus. Classification (NCBI taxonomy): domain Eukaryota; kingdom Metazoa; phylum Chordata; class Actinopteri; order Cypriniformes; family Catostomidae; genus Myxocyprinus; species Myxocyprinus asiaticus. The sequence continues at coordinate 5,823,103 of NC_059355.1, read as the reverse complement.
AGCTGGGTGCCATGGCAACCAGTGCTCCAGCTCAGTTTTAGACAGCACCCTCTTAGATTTACTTTTTTAACCCTTTCTCTTTTTCTCTGACCAACCGTTTTATATCTTCTTGCGGCTACAAGGCCAACAGAGGGGTTTGTAACTTAGTCACCCCCAATTGTATTAGGCTTAAAACGACGCTGTGGTCAGGAATGTGTCATAATTACTATGTCAAATAATGTAATTTTGTCCAGTTTTTACCCAGTACCTAAGGTCACTGTACATTGTCTGTTACCTGGGACTCTGTAGTGTTTAATATCATTGGAAAATGATGTCATCTAACAGAAAATCTCTCTGAGCTAAGATAGATAAGCAAATATGTTTTCTTAATACTATATCACCTGGTCTTCCTACGTTTTACTCCAGTTCTGGTACTGTTCTTTCCCCCAGTCAAAGCTAATCAAATGCTGTCTCAGACTTAGCATGTGGCTCTGGTGTTAGTTAACACTAATGCGGCTCCCCTCCTCTTCAAACTGACTGACGGACCGAAGCTTGACCACTGCTTAACGGAATGGACTTCCAGCCTGTGTTTTCATGTCAATCAAGGGATTGCACTCAGTGGGGTGGGCTCATGTGATAATCTGAATCATGCTAATCCAAATGTATTGGGATTATCTGATAGCAATCATTTATTTTTGGAAGGGGTGGGGAGAGGTAAAGGGTTGACGTTTGCAAGGGACATGCAAATACTTTAATGCACTCAACATTTGATGACAAGATCACAAGCTTGGATGAGAAAAAACTGCACCTTGAGAAACAAAAAAACATGCATGAGGAAGGAATGAAGGCACATCAAATGTACCCACAGCTGACTGTGAGATTAAACAGTATGGTGAAGCCAGAGACTTTTGTATTCATGCCTGGCTGCTAATTAAAAAAAAAAAAAAAATCCTTTGAATCAATCTCTAAATCCACGGGCTTGTAGGTACTTTTGAATGATCTGAAATTGCATGATAGTGAGAATAACTGTTAAGGCATTTTGGATAAAATTACGTGCTTCAATACAGCCTAATCTTGCGTGTGTATTTGTGTGTTTGCTTTCTTGTGTCTAATTGTGTGGCTGCATGGATATCTGTTTAGAAGCTTCCGGTAGATGCGGTTCTCAGTTCCTCAGAGGGGAGCACGGTGGATATCCGACCCCCTGGAGAGGGGGCGGAGTCCATCGAGTTGGAGCCGGAGGAGTCCCTGGATCCAGAGGCCTGCTTCACTGAAGGTTTGTGCGTGTGTGCGCGTGTGTGTGTGTGTGTGTGTGTGTGTGTGTGTGTGTGTGTGTGTGTGTGTGTGTGAGAAAGGTCCAGCTTGTATAGACAGATCTTCTCCCTTAAAATCACCATGAAATCCAAATTGACCCCAGTTACTTTCTCAATACATGGGCCCGGTCTTGATGTGCACGTTTCATCAGTGTTCATGTTATTAAATATTTTTCTTTGTTATCTTTCATCAAAATGTTAAAACCTGCTCTGCCCTTTTCAGCTGATGTCACCTAAGACACACAAGCTGTTGATTAATGTTAAAGGGACAGTTCACCCCAAAATAAAAATTCTCTCATCATTTACTTACTCATATACCATCCCAGATGTACTGTATATGACTTTATTTCTTCTGCTGAACGCAAACAAAGATTTTTAGAGGAATATCTCTGCTCTGTAGGTCCATACAATGCAAGTGAATGGTGGCCAGACCTTTGTAGCTCCAAAAATCACATAAAGGAAACATAAAAGTAACCCATAAGACTCCAGTGGTTAAATCCAAATCTTCAGTAATGATATAATAGGTGTGGGTGAGAAACAGATCAAAATTTAAGTCCTTTTTTTTTTTTTTTACACTAACTCTCCACTTTCACTTAAACATCTGAAAGTCACATGTGGTGCCTGTTTAGATTCACTTTCACATCTGAAAGTTAAAGTGGAGATTTAGAGTAAAAAAAGGACATAAATATTGTCCTGTTTCTCACCCACACCTATTATATCGCTTCTGAAGATATGGATTTAAACAGGAGTTATATGGATTATGTTTATGTTTCCTTTATGTGATTTTTGGAGCTACAAAGGTCTGATCACCATTCACTTGCATTGTATGGACCTACAGAGCTGAGATCTTTTTCTAAAAATCTTTGTTTGTGTTCTGCTGAAGAAAGAAATTCATACACATCTGGGATGGTATGAGGGTGAGTAAATGATAAGATAATTTCCATTTTTGGGTGAACTATCCCTTTAAACAATAGCCAAATAGTTTTTTAGGCATTATTTTAGGTAACAGTTGTAAGTAATGCTGTCTTCATAAAATCTTGCCAATAGCTAACGCAGTCATTTAACCCTCTGGTGCATGGTGTCCACTACAGTCCAATAGATAAAGACATTTTTAGCATTCAGGGTGTGATGTTTCATCCAAACCATAAGTGATAACTTCTGACCTTTCTTTTTGAATGCCCTCTTTATATGTCATTGTGATCTTTATTAATGACTACATAAATTCAACATGGTGACGAAAGTGGTGATGCACCAATTAAAATTAACCATTAATGTCTGTTGTAATAGGCAGTTGTGAAACTTTAAATTACTTTATTGCAAAAAGTAGTGTAGTGCATTACATTTCATATATTGTAATGAGATTACAGTTACTGACTTTCATTTAAGTTAATTATTTACTTGGGTTACAAATATTTCTAAAATAATATTATAAAATACATTTAGAGGGGTCATAAAACGCTCATTTTTTTATAGTTTCATTATCTTCCCTAAGGTCCACTGATAATGTTCATAATGTTTTTTTTTCACCAAAAGAGTCATAATTTTGTAATATATGATTATTTTCCACCTTGTCTCTGACCATATTTCTGAAAAGCTGGATTTTTGCCTCAGCTCCTCCTTTAAACCTCTGTTATGATTGACTAACAGCATGCAGCCCCTCAAATTCAGCCATTTTTTAAACTCAATCAGAAGAGAAAAAACAAGCACCAAAACATTAGAAATGTGTAATGTTTGAAGGAAATCACGAGAGCGGGATCTAGATGCAACTTAACTTTAATAACAAATAAATCAAAAACAAAAACAGGGTAAACACAGGAATAGGCCAAGACTAGGAAACAAAACAAACGTTACAAACAAGTTAGCAACCGGAACATGAACCATGGAAGCATCCCATTCCATTTTGCGCTGGCGATACTACTGCCAACAACACAAAGAAATGTTTCAGAAAGTTTGTGTCGATGTGCCTGGTGTAGACAGCCTCAAGCCGCTGCGTTGCGTCAACGAATGCGCCCGGTCTAGACAGTGTGTCAGCATCATAAACAAACATGACATTTGAAATATTAATGAATTGGACTGTTTACTGACATTTTTGATCGGGTTCAATAGTGTTTTATACTTCAGTGACAACTCCTTGGCAAAGACTCGTTTTGTGACTGCTTCACAAGCTGCACACATCCACTTTCATCCTGCACTGAGGTGCACATCACCGGAAACAAATCAAAACTGTCAAAGACGTCCATCTAATGCATGTTTACATACACCAACAATTAAAAATAGCGCTGATAGGTGAAAGTACAGTTTGTTGAGTAGTTTAAGCAACAAAACAGTTGGCCTTTTGTCTTTCTTTCTGTCTCTGTTTACGTGCCAAGTGAGCACCAGTGGATGTGATGATTTTAAAGTAGGCATTGATGTTGGTGCCGTAGAGACCGTCTTGAATTAATGAGTACCCCAAGTGATGTAGGGAAGTCTCGGAAGTAGAGAATGGGGCATTCCCTGTCTGTCACTCACCCGACGTTGTGTCGATGTAGTGACACTAGTGGTCGCCCTTGGGAGCCCCAAACACCTCTGATCTTTGAGAAAAGGCCAATGGGAATTGGCGAGTGGAATAACATACGGGTATAAATGGAGCTGGCTTGTAACCACTCATTCAGATTTTTTCTTCCGAGCCGAGCGGTTGTGCTGAGCTAAAAGAGTATATTCTTCCAAATAAAAGAGTATATTTTCCTACTAAAAGAGTGGCACAGATGAAGCATCTTTTTAAAGATGCCTTTCCATCTGTGTATAATTCCTGGTTGTGGTCGCTATCTCTCCGCTTCTGACTGCCACGATCGCTGTTTCACGTGCTTGGGCGCTGCCCACGTGGAGACATCGTTCATGGATGGGTCAAGTCCTCATTGCGAGAACATGACCATGGCAAAATTGCGCTCGTGGCTTTCCTTTGTCAGAGGGAAAGCCACCCCAGCGGCTCCCCGACTCTGTCCTTCTACATACGGGTATGAGGCCACGGCGGTTAGCACTGGGGGCGATTTGAGGACCTCAGCGGGAGCTTCTCCGCCGGGAAACCCCCCACGGACCTCCCATTCCCCAGTACGCTCGTGTGCCCCGGTTGAGTTCTGGGATGAGACCATCAGTTCGTCTCAGGGCAAGTTCGCGATCTCATTCGGGGCTCGCGAAGAGGATGAGCACTTGATTGCAGCATCGAAGAGTGGGCTCATCCAGTCTGACGCCGAGGACTCGACTGGGCTCTCACCCTCTGCTGAAGCAGAGCTGGCGGCCATGCTTGCCCGGGCGGCTGCGAGCGTCGGGCTGGAGTGGAACCCTCCACTCCCCCTGAATCCTCAAGGCTCAACGTTTGGTTCCTGGGCTCAGAGTGCCGCTCACGGCCACGCCCCGCCCCGGTTCCTTTCTTCCCGGAGGCGCATGATGAGCTCACGAGATCGTGGCGGGTACCTATCACTGCCCAGACCCGATTTATGGGCTCCTCCCCTCTCACTAGCCTCGACGGTGGGGCTGCCAGGGGGTACTCGGCGATTCCCCACAAAACGCCGCCACGTGGCGGAACCATCTGAGACTCCCATCCAGGGCCTGTAGGCTTACGTCGTCACTGGCGACTAAGGCTTACGGTGCCGCTGGACAGGCCGCCTCCACCCTTCACACCATGGCTCTCCTGCAAGTGCACCAAGCCAAGGTGCTGAGAGAACTGCACGAGGGTAGTTCTGACCTGGGATTGATGCAGGTCTCACCCTCCTGGCGACGAAGGTCACGGCGCAGTCTCTCGGGCAGGCGATGTCCACCATGGTGGTCCAGGAGCACCACCTTTGGCTCAACCTGGTCGAGATGACCAGGACTTTAAAGAGAATAAAAACTCTGCCGTGAACACCGCTGCCTCTCTCCTGGATGAGCTAAATATTTTTTATGTTCGTTTCGAGGGAAATAACACCGCCCTCATGGAGTGAGCTCTCGCGGCCGAAGCTACAGAGGTTAGTTCACTCTCCGTCTCTGTAGCGGATGTAACCCGATCCTTCAGACGGGTGAATATCCGTAAAGCCGCGGGTCCAGACGACATTCCGGGCCGTGTCATCAGAGCGTGCACGGACCAATTGGCTGGTGTTTTTACAGACATTTTCAACCTTTCCCTCTCCTTGCTTGTGGTTCCCACATGCTTCAAAATGTCCACCATTGTGCCTGTACCAAAGCAATCCAAAATCACTTGCTTAAATGACTGGCGTCCTGTTGCTCTGACCCCCATCATCAGCAAATGCTTTGAGAGACTAATCAGAGATTACATCTGCTCTGTGCTGCCTTCCTCACTGGACCCATTGCAGTTTGCTTACCGCAACAACCTCTCCACTAATGATGCCATTGCATCTACACTACACACTGCTCCCTCCCACCTGGAAAAAAGGAACACTTACGTGAGAATGCTGTTTGTAGACTACAGCTCAGCATTCAACACCATAGTGCCCTCCAAGCTTGATGAGAAACTCTGGGCTCTGGGCTTAAACAGCTCGCTGTGCAGCTGGATCCTGGACTTCCTGTCAAGCAGATGCCAGGTGGTTAGAATGGGCAGTAACATCTCCTCATCACTGACCCTCAACACTGTAGCCCCACAGGGCTGTGTTCTCAGCCCACTCCTGTATTCCATGTACACACATGACTGTGTGGCAACACATAGCTCCAATGCCATCATTAAGTTTGCTGATGATACGATGGAGGTAGGTCTGATCTCTGACAATGATGAAACAGCCTACAGAGAGGAGGTGCACACTCTGACATGCTTGTGTCAGGAGCACAACATCTCCCTCAATGTCAGCAAGACAAAGGAGCTTGTGGTGGACTTCAGGAGAAGAGAAAGAGAACACAGCCCCATCACCATCAATGGAGCACCAGTGGAGAGAGTCAGCAGTTTCAAGTTCCTCGGTGTCCACATCACTGAGGAACTCACATGGTCTGTCCACACTAAGGCCGTTGTGAAGAAGGCTCATCAGCGCCTCTTCTTCCTGAGATGGCTGAGGAGGTTTGGAACAAACCGCCACATCCTCACACGGTTCTACACCAGCACTGTAGAGAGCATCCTGACTGGCTGCATCTCCGCCTGGTACGGCAATAGCACCGCCCACAACTGCAAAGCCCTGCAAAGGGCGGTGATAACTGCCAGACACATCATCGGAGGTGAGCTTCCCTCCCTCCAGGACATATATACCAGGCGGTGTGTAAAAAAAGCTCGGAGGATCATCAGAGACTCCAGCCACCTGAGCCATGGGCAGCTCTCACTGCTACAATCAGGCAGGCAGTATCGCAGCATCAGGACCCGCACCAGCCGACTTCATGACAGCTTCTTCCCCCAAGCGATCAGACTTTTGATCTCTTGATCTCTCACGATCAATATACATCAGCACTGCACTTTATTAATCTTATTATCTCACACTGGACTGTCATAAATTATATTCTCTCTTAACAACACACTGGCAACTGACTATCAACTGACAGCCTGAATGTCAATACAGTACAATACAACCTACTGTACATTTTATATACAGGTGCATCTCAATAAATTAGAATGTCATGGAAAAGTTCATTTATTTCAGTAATTCAACTCAAATTGTGAAACTCGTGTATTAAATAAATTCAATGCACACAGACTGAAGTAGTTTAAGTCTTTGGTTCTTTTAATTGTGATGATTTTGGCTCACATTTAACAAAAACCCACCAATTCACTATCTCAACAAATTAGAATATGGTGACATGCCAATCAGCTAATCAACTCAAAACACCTGCAAAGGTTTCCTGAGCCTTCAAAATGGTCTCTCAGTTTGGTTCACTAGGCTACACAATCATGGGGAAAACTGCTGATCTGACAGTTGTCCAGAAGACAATCATTGACACCCTTCACAAGGAGGGTAAGCCACAAACATTCATTTGCAAAGAAGCTGGCTGTTCACAGAGTGCTGTATCCAAGCATGTTAACAGAAAGTTGAGTGGAAGGAAAAAGTGTGGAAGAAAAATATGCACAACCAACCGAGAGAACCGCAGCCTTATGAGGATTGTCAAGCAAAATCGATTCAAGAATTTGGGTGAACTTCACAAGGAATGGACTGAGGCTGGGGTCAAGGCATCAAGAGCCACCACACACAGTCGTGTCAAGGAATTTGGCTACAGTTGTCGTATTCCTCTTGTTAAGCCACTCCTGAACCACAGACAACATCAGAGGCGTCTTACCTGGGCTAAGGAGAAGAAGAACTGGACTGTTGCCCAGTGGTCCACAGTCCTCTTTTCAGATGAGAGCAAGTTTTGTATTTCATTTGGAAACCAAGGTCCTAGAGTCTGGAGGAAGGGTGGAGAAGCTCATAGCCCAAGTTGCTTGAAGTCCAGTGTTAAGTTTCCACAGTCTGTGATGATTTGGGGTGCAATGTCATCTGCTGATGTTGGTCCATTGTGTTTTTTGAAAACCAAAGTCACTGCACCCGTTTACCAAGAAATTTTGGAGCACTTCATGCTTCCTTCTGCTGACCAGCTTTTTAAAGATGCTGATTTCATTTTCCAGCAGGATTTGGCACCTGCCCACACTGCCAAAAGCACCAAAAGTTGGTTAAATGACCATGGTGTTGGTGTGCTTGACTGGCCAGCAAACTCACCAGACCTGAACCGTATAGAGAATCTATGGGGTATTGTCAAGAGGAAAATGAGAAACAAGAGACCAAAAAATGCAGATGAGCTGAAGGCCACTGTCAAAGAAACCTGGGCTTCCATACCACCTCAGCAGTGCCACAAACTGATCACCTCCATGCCACGCCAAATTGAGGCAGTAATTAAAGCAAAAGGAGCCCCTACCAAGTATTGAGTACATACAGTAAATGAACATACTTTCCAGAAGGCCAACAATTCACTAAAAATGTTTTTTTTATTGGTCTTATGGTGTATTCTAATTTGTTGAGATAGTGAATTGGTGGGTTTTTGTTAAATGTGAGCCAAAATCATCACAATTAAAAGAACCAAAGACTTAAACTACTTCAGTCCGTGTGCACTGAATTTATTTAATACACGAGTTTCACAATTTGAGTTGAATTACTGAAATAAATGAACTTTTCCATGACATTCTAATTTATTGAGATGCACCTGTATATAAAAAAAATATTGTATAATGTGTATTCAATATTGTGTGTATTGTATACTGTACATTGTATGTTATTATTTGTATATTGTGTTGTGTGTAATTATGTGTATATTAGATTTTAAATTGTGTTGTGTAAATCTGATGTTTATTGTAAATTGGTATATGTCTCATCACTGTCATGACTGCTATGTTGCTCGGAACTGCACCCAAGAATTTCACACACTATTGCACTTGTGTATATGGTTGTGTGACAATAAAAGGGATTTGATTTGATGAAGGAGGATGACAAGGTACGATTCCTTGATGCCCCCACCTCCCAGGTTGGTCTATTCGGCAACACCGTAGAGACTTTGCCCAGCAGTTCACGATGGTTAAGAAGCAGACGGAGGCTATCCAGCACATCCTGCCGCGGCACGGTTCAAGATCCCGCACCCCGTATGCTCATTGCCAAGGGCGTCCCCCTGTGGCAGCAACACCGGCTCTGCCGCAGCCCGCCCCAGGAGGCCGGCCCTGGCATGGAGCCACCCGCAGGAAGCAGACGCCACCCGTCTCACAGCCTGCAACTAAGAACCTGAGGAAGGCTTCGAAGCGCCCCTGAGACAGGCGACCCAGGGAGACGGAGACCCGCTACAGACCTGGAGCTGGTAAACAGACCACTCCATCCCCCGTTGGAGGGCCGGAAGGAGAATCCTTGTTTTCCTTTTCTTATGATTTCGCCTCATGCCCAAAGGGCTGCGGTACCCACATTTTCAAGAAAAGAGCGGTTTCCTCACTTCCTGGGTCACACATTTGGTGTCCACAGCTGTTGTTATCATGACCGCCGGGCACTGCACATTTATGGCAGGCATGGTGCCCCGCCGCGAGGCCCCACTCACCGGTACGTCCAACGCGATTGTTCCCTTGGTCCCCCTCACCTGGAGCTTGGGGGTGTGGCTTGCGCTCCCCATCCCGTCGCGGTGGCTGACCAGGACCATCTGACTCGGCTACGTGATTCAGTTCGCCAGGCGTCCGCCCAGGTTCAATGGCGTCCGCTTCACATCAGTGATGGGCGAGAATGCCGCTGCCTTGTGTGATAGAGCCTGTCTCTCCTGCCGAGATGAAGAAGGGGTTTTACAGCCCCTACTTCATCGTACCAAAGAAAGGCGGTGGGTTGTGGCCAATCTTGGACCTGCGAGTACTGAACCGGGCCTTGCACAGACTCCTGTTCAAGATGCTGATGCAAAAATGCATTTTAGCGAGCGTCCGGCATCAAGATTGGTTTGCAGCGGTAGACCTGAAGGACGCGTACTTCCACATCTCGGTTTTACCTCGATACAGGCCCTTCCTGTGGTTTGCTTTTGAGGGCCGGGCATACCAGTACAAGGTCCTCCCCTTTGGTTTGTCCCTGTCACCTCGCGCCTTCACGAAAGGGAAGTGGGCATCTGCATCCTCAACTATCTCGATGACTGGCTAATTCTAGCTCACTCTTGGGATTTGTTGTGTGCGCACAGGAACTTGGTGCTCAGCCACCTCAGCCAGCTGGGGCTTCAGGTCAACTGGTAAAAGAGCAAGCTCTCCCCAGTTCAGAGCATCTCTTTTCTCTGCATGGATTTAGACTCAGTCTCTACGAGCGAGCGTGCGCAGTCGGTGCTGAACTGTCTGAAGGCATTAAGGCTGAGAACGGCGGTCCCTCTGAAACATTTTCAGAGGCTCCTGGGGCATATGGTGTCCTCGGTGGCGGTCACGCCGCTCGGGTTGATGCAGCATATGAGACCACTTCAGCACTGGCTTCAGACTTGAGTCCCAAGATGGGCATGGTGCCGCGGGGCACATCGCGTGGCCATCACGCCGATCTGCCGCCGCCTGTTCAGCCCTTGGACAGACCTTGCATTTCTGCGGGCAGGGCTCCCCTTAGTGCAGGTGTCCAGACACGTCATGTTTACGATAGACGCCTCCAAGCGTGGCTTGGTCCCCCCTGGTGAATTCCCCTGAGGAAGGACCTTCTTTCTCAGAGACAGGGCACCATCTATTATCCACGACCAGACCTCTGGAATCTCCACATCTGGCCCTTGGACTGGACGCAGAAGACCTAAATGGCCTACCGCCCGCGGTGGTAGACACGATCACTCAGTCTAGGGCTCCCTCTACAAGGCACCTGTATGCCTTGAAGTGGCGTCTGTTTGCTAAGTGGTGTTCTTCCCGACACGAACACCCCAGAGATGCGCAGTCGGGTCAGTGCTTTCCTTCTTGCAGGAGAGGCTGGAGGGGCGGCTGTCCCCCTCCACCTTGAAGGTGTACGTGGCTGCTATAGCGGCGCACCATGATGCATGAAGAGTAAGTCTCTTGGGAAGCACGACCAGGTTCCTTAGAGGCGCGATGAGGCTGAATCCTCCCGGACCGCGTCTCGTCCCCAGTGACTGCGCTCACTTCCATCAAGAGGGTAGGGGACCTGCATGCATTCTCTGTCGGCGACACGTGCCTGGAGTTTGGTCCGGGATACTCTCACATGGTACTGAGCCCAAGGTTCCCACGACCCCATTTCGGGATCAGGTGGTGAACCTGCAAGCGCTGCCCCAGGAGGAGGCAGACCCAGCCTTGTCATTGCTGTGTCTGGTGTGCTTTGCGCATCTATTTGGATCACATCCCGGACCCATTTTTTGGGCAGTCGACTTGTCCCCGAGGTGCAGGGTACCGTACGACGCTCATAAGAGCGTTGGGGGAGGTTACGTGACGTCCGGGTGTACTGGCTACGAGGCACACAATGGTCTGCCAGTCTCGCACCGCCAGTTCATGTAACACAGTTCAGCTAGTTGTGGCATTTTGTATAGGGACCCCTAGTGTCACTACATCAACACAACATCGAATGAGTGACAGATAGGGAACATCCTGGTTACTTTCGTAACCTCCATTCCCTGATGGAGGGAACGAGACGTTGTGTCCCTCCTGCCATAACACTGAACTACCCGCTGAAATGGCCAGGACCTTGTCTCGGCTCCTCAGCACAAAACCTGAATGAGTGGTTGCAAGCCAGCTCCTTTTATACCCATATGTCTGGGGGAGTGGCATGCAAATACCACTCGCCAATTCTCATTGGCCTTTTCTCAAAGATCAGAGGTGTTTGGGGCTCCCATGGGTGACCCCTAATGTCACTACATCAACACAGAGTCTTGTTCCCTCCATCAGGGAACGGAGGTTACGAACGTAACCAGGACATTTTGGCAGCTTGTTTTCAATAAATGCTTTTATTGTATTGGTGATTAAGTTTTGAGTTCTTGAATTTACAGTATGTTTTATAGTAGAATGACCTCTTATATGTCAGAATATCAAGGAAAATTTTATTCCTCTTGACATGAACCCTTTAAAACATGAATTGCATTAATATAAACTGCACATCTGTTTGCATTTGAAGTTGAAGGGAGTACCTCCCCTAACGAGTCAATGAACAAGTAGGAAATACATTATTTTGAATTCGTTAAATGACCAAACAAAAGCTTTTCTGTGAGTTTTATAAAGTACTTTAAATTGTAATTAGTAATGTGATTACTTCTTAGATGAAGTAATCAGTGAAGTAATCGGATTACAATTTTAAAATAAGTAATTAGTAATGTGTAGTGAATAACTTTTTTGAGTAACTCGCATAACAATGCTCGAAATATATCACTTTGGGGGGAAAAGGATGGGCGACAATTATACTCTTGTTCAGAAGTAAAAGTTAACATTACTATATATACTGAACAAAAATATAAATGCAACATGCAACAGTTTCAAAGATTTTACTGAGATACAGTTCATTTAAGGAAATCAGTCAATTGAAATAAATTCATTAGGCCCTAATCTAATCTAATCAATGCATATGGAAAATTTCTGGGATCTTTTATTTCAGCTCATGAAACATGGGACCAACACTTTACATGTTGCGTTTATATTTTTGTTCAGTGTATGTTACCTTTGTGATTCAATGCTGGTTGTGATGAATGTAATAAAAGTTATGACAATTAGAGGAAATAGATAGCTTTGAAAACTGCTGGAACTAAGCAAAATTGGATTTATTGATTTATAAATCAATGTAAATAAATACAAAAATAAATCAAAGTAAGGTTGTTAATATTGACTTGAACTTTTTTTAAATGTTTACTTTGTTCACTCTGATCAACTATTGTGTTGTACACTTTCCGTTTGTCTTTTGCTCAGGCTGTGTGATAAGGTTTCAGTGCTGTCAGGTGGACACGGAGAAGGGAAACTGGAAGAGTTGGTGGAATCTCAGGAAAACCTGTTTCATCATTGTAGAGCACAACTGGTTTGAGTCCTTCATCATCTTCATGATTTTACTGAGCAGTGGAGCGCTGGTGAGCTCCCACACACAATAACATACCCACCCACAACTGTTACAAGCAAGCCAAAAGTACACTGTGTTATTTGACCAGTTTCAACATTCAGCTTTCCTATGTTAATTTTGTATATATGTGCATACTCAGGCATTTGAGGACATTTACATCGAGCAGCGTAAGACGATAAAGACGGTGTTGGAATATGCGGATAAAGTCTTCACATACATCTTTATTTTGGAGATGCTTCTGAAATGGGTTGCATACGGTTTCGCCAAATACTTCACCAACGCCTGGTGCTGGCTTGACTTCTTGATAGTTGATGTATGTATGGATCTCACATGTTGATTTGCAACTGTTTGTGTGGTGGACAGTGTGTTAAAGATGCTTTGGAGATCAACTAAATGAGCTGTTGTGAACAACTCACATGTGTGACAATTTAAAGGTGCTGTACGCAATCTCAGCTGTTTTGCTCTAATATATAGTTGATATAGTATTCAAAAAATTGCCTATAGCACATTTAAATCTGTATTCAATTACATTGTAAACGGAGTTGCTGAGCTCCTTTAAACACATGATCTCAGATACTGCATTACTTTCTAACTTACAGATGTTACAGGTGTAACCTACATGTTTGGGTGTGCTTATGTTTGGTTGTATGTGTGCATATGTATATGCATTTTGCAGGTGTCGTTGGTGAGTCTGGTAGCAAATGCCCTTGGTTACTCTGAACTAAGTGCCATTAAGTCCCTGAGAACACTGCGTGCTCTTAGACCTTTGAGAGCACTGTCACGCTTTGAGGGAATGAGGGTAAGACAAACAGATACATACACGTAACCAAGCACACACAAAACACTCACATTATGCAGAATATGACTTACCCTAGTAGAACATCCTCCTGTGTAAACATCCTTGGTTGGTCCTGGAAAAAGGTTCTTATCAAACAATCATAACCATTATCACTAACCTTAAATGTAACGTACCCCGAAATCACAGAGAATTTATTGGATAACAGTTTGCAGTGTAACGGTTCAAATTTCTCACAGTTCGCTTTGTATAACGGTTCTGTGGACAGGGGTGGCATCACTACTCTGGGACTACTACAGGATTTCTATGTTTTCTTGTGTAGCTTGAATGTAAGTACGGGGTACAATGAATCTCTAGAGCTAAAGTATTCACATGACCTCACTAGCAGAGGTTTCTCACCATGGCTTAAAAAAATAGACAGTACCATGGTAAAGTAATGGTGATAACATTGTATTTTGATTTAAACTATGTTATTTAAATTATATTCTAAGGTATCTAAAGTATTTCAGTCCTCTGTGTTATTTTCCATTATCTAAGCATATGTAGCATTTTGAATTTGAAAATGTTTTCGATTTTTATTTGACTTTAAAGGGATAGTTCACCCAAAAATGAAAATTCTCTCATCATTTACACCGTCCCTGATGTGTATGACTTTCTTTCTTCAGAAGAACACAAACAACGCTGTAGCAACAAACAGCTCTGTAGGTCCATGCAATGCAAGTGAATGGTTGCCAGAAATCTGAAAGTCCAAATATCACATGAAGGAAACATAAAAGTAACTATTCCAAATCCAGTGGATTAATCAATGTCTCCTGAAGAGATCCAATTGGTTTTGAATGAGAGCAGACCAAAATGTAATTCCCTTTTCACAATATATCTTGACAGCAGTCTCCTTGGCGATCATGATTTCAAGCTCGATTACACTTCCTATAGCACCATCTAGCACTCTGCGCATGCGTCAAGCGCTAGGAAGTGTAACTGAGCATTAAATCATGATCGAACGATTGGATTGCTTCAGAAGAGATTGATTAAACCACTGGAGTCATATGGATTACTTTTATGCTGCCTTTATGTGATATTTGAACCTTCAGATGTCTGGTCTCCATTCATTTGCATTGTGAGGACCAATAGAGGTGAGATATTCTTCCAAAAATCTTCATTTGTGTTCTGCAAAAGAACAAAAGGCATACATACAGTATCAGGGATGGCATGAGGGTGTGTAAATGATAAGAGAATTTTCATTTTTGGGTGAACTATCCCTTTAAGGTTCTATATGAAATCAAACTTAAATTGAATGCCTTATTTCTATTAGATTAATTCTAATTTTATGATTGTACCCATGAGTAGATCACAAACTGTCCTTTACATTTAGTCAGTATTTTGTCATGCCATACAATATTCGTTCATTTTAGCAAATTTTACTCTGACTAAAATAGCATATAATTTTAGTTGATGAAAATAACATATTTTAGTTGACAATAATGAGCACAATTGTGAGAAACTGTAACCAAATGTTCAAACATTTTGCAAAATGTAATAAAATTATTAATTTAAACATCTATCAAATATTTAAAAGAAAAGTAAATTACAACATGTGAAAACTGTCCTTGTCAAGAAAACCCAAACCCCTGAAATAATGGTGTATAATGAGTATTCTGGGGTATTGGCTGGTTTTTAGAAGTTTTGTATTGTGAATTCTTCATGCTTTAGAGACTTCTTCATGCTTAACTTTTCTGTGTTTTAAACAGTTTATGATATTGCATTATGGTTTACCATGAGTTGTAATATTACCTTTATGTTGTGGACACAGCTGCTTTATGTCATATACGGTATATTGGATCTATTTGAGTGGGGAAATTAGTTACTTGTTAGGAAAACAGTGATCAGGTCTTTTTGCTTACGCAGCTAAAGTCGGAAAATCCCCAACATATTATGACTGGATTACTTACAGTGAATCTATTCTTTCTAGATTGTTTATCTTCTTAAAACATTGTTAGTGCATTGGTAATATCTTGCAAAATTATTATTTTTTGCATCTTTTTTGTCTTGTCTTTGTTAGCATTGAAAAAAAAAAACCTTGTCAACAAACATTTCCGTCGAGACGAAAATGTATTTTCAGAGGTGTCGTTAGAGATTAACCATGGTACAAACATATATCGGACCATGGGTGGCAAACCATATGCTTTTGTTTTTAATCTTTTTGTTTTCTTTTTTTTTTTGATGGGAATAATTTCACCCCTCATACAAATGCTATCCTAGCTCCCAACCCCAGACCTAACCCTTTCCCTAACTCCTAACTCCAACAAGGATGTTGATCCGGGATCATGTTGTACTTTGTTAATTGCTAATACTGCTAAATTTTTTCAGACATTGTGGTTTGGAATTATTTTCCTTTTGCATGTTGAATATTAACAAGGACAAGCTGATCACATGTTGAATAAATGAATATTGTATGTAGACTGTAGTATTTTTGGACCTTTATCTTTAATGTGCATGCTTCTTTGCATGCATGTGCAGTGGTGGAAACTCTCTGACCTATTCTGATGATTCTGTGGTGGTTGTTGTGTTGTTTGTGCCTTTGACCTTAAATTTCTTTCTCTTTTATGTGTCTCTTTTCATTTGCAGTAAACAAATGTTGTGACGTCATCGTGTCTCCACAAGGTTTTTTTTCTGTTTTCATTTTTGTTTCCTCCACAATTCTAGTAGCTCCAACAAATGTGTGTTACACACCTCCAAGATGTTCACATGTTGAAGTCCAGTGTGCTATGTGCTACTTTGAATTAATTTGAGTTAATTAATTAGGTAATTAGGTATTAAATATATCAAGGCAGAATGATACAAGCCATAATCCAGTGTTTCTAAAATTGTTTGGGGCACAGGCAGCAAAAATCTGATATTTTGATGTCCAATATTTGAGTTAAGTTTAGTTTTTTGTAGTCTAAACAAATCCACATGAAATCTGATGTTTACACACCCAATCCAAACCACATTCATATGCAAAATATTGTCTGGAACTGTACAATACACTCATTTTCACATATAGCGATCTACAGTATGTGACATTAACATCTAGTGAACAAATGAATGTGTGAATGCATAAAATGTTCTCTTATGTGAGTTCAGCACCACAGTGAGATGTCATCATGATCATAAGCAGACCAAACATTTTCAATTTTCCGTACTCTCTTTCAACACTGACAGCTACTTGTGGTAGAAAGGCTCTTGGCATATGGCTGACACTTTCGGTACATCATTACCATAGCAACCAGATACTGTATACAGTATCTACACTGAACAAGCGGATCATCACTTACAAAACAATGTACACAGTCAGTCCTAAAAAACTGATTTGAAAACCAAATCATATTTGTGTGCAGTGTGAACAAAACCTTGGACTATTCGTCATATTAGTGTTACATTTACTCAGTTCTTTAGGTAATCAGTCTTAAGCAGGATAAAATAGGCTTAACTTCGCAAAGCTTAAAACACTCTCAGCCAGCGATAATTCATGTTGAGAATCTTTTTCTCAGGAACGGATTTAGCTTTAACCAGCAAGTCTTAGCCATTCATATATAAAAGCTCTGATATTATATTGTAGTTTCCACAGCTCCCATATCTATAGCAAGATTTCAGAGCATGCAGTAAGTGCATATATGTGAGCTTATGCGTGTGTGACATGATTTTATTTGCTTCCAGGTTGTCGTGAACGCTCTGCTGGGAGCCATTCCTTCCATCATGAATGTGCTGCTGGTGTGCTTGATCTTCTGGCTGATCTTCAGCATCATGGGGGTGAACCTCTTTGCTGGGAAATACTATCATTGTGTTAATATCACCAATGATGAGATGATTCCTATCAGTGTGGTCAACAACAAGTCTGATTGTTTTGCCCTGATCAAAAACAATGACACAGCGCGCTGGAAAAACGTGAAGATTAACTTCGATAATGTGGGAGCCGGATACCTGGCCCTACTGCAAGTGGTGAGAAAGCAGGAATTTTCGGAGAATCTAAAATGCATGGGCCAAGTATTAGGTGGATTATTGTAGTAGATTCACTATTTATTGATAATTGGTATCTTTTCCACAAGGCCACATTTAAAGGATGGATGGACATCATGTATGCCGCTGTGGATTCCCGTGATGTAAGTATTTTTTGTTCTCAGTGTTAAAGGTGAATTGTGCATTTTATCCTCCATTAGCGGTACAAAATGAAATAGCTGTTTTTAAAACAGGTTTCCCAAACACTCCCCCTGTCTTACATTGGTTGGGCAAATATATAGTCCCGCCCTCTGAATATTAAGCTTGTATAAGATAAAATAACATACTTTAACAAGAAAGTGAAAGTGAGTTATGTTCAGGAGTGTGGTTATGAAGATAGGTCAATTAAGTACTATGAAGGTTTTATATAGCATAAGTAATAATGCATCTGTGATCGTGCAAAAACATGCCTCTTTATTTTCTTGTATATACAGCTGGAGCAACAGCCTGACTATGAATCAAACCTTTACATGTACCTTTACTTTGTAATCTTCATTATCTTTGGCTCCTTCTTCACCCTCAACCTTTTCATCGGTGTCATCATCGATAACTTCAATCAGCAAAAGAAAAAGATAAGTATATACACTGAAGATTTAAGGGTGAATCTCATGAAAACAGTCAAGATTTTGCATAAAAAACATGAAGTCTGTTTTAGAACCATCACAGTTTTTTGCAATTTGACAAATGTCCCCCAATTGTCAGTAGCCTAATGTTGTGCTAAAAAATCTCAGTGTCATTACTGTAAAGTGAAAAAAAAAAAAAAATATATATATATATATATATATATATATATATATATATATATATATATATATATATATATATATATATATATATATATATTAATTAAATTGTAATGCATATTGGCTGTGATTTAGACAAAAATATATATCTATATTTTTAAATCATTGCTTCTTGGTGAATTTCATTACTGTACTGCATTAAATAAGATTTTTTTTGCATCCTGTAAAAGTAAAGAGTGAGATTTTTTTACATTACAGTAATGAAAATTTTAGTAGAAATTATTATAAAATTAACCTTACCCGATGAAACAATGCAAATCTTAATAGTCCTAAAATTATATTTGTTTCTTTTAATTTTAGGGTGAAATATAACCCAAACATTTCTTTGTGAGATTCACCCTTAAAGGAATATTCCAGGTTCAATACAAGTTAAGCTCAGTCGACAGCATTTGTGGCATAATGTTGATTACCACAAGAAATTATTTCGACTCGTCCCTCCCTTTCTTTAAAAAAAAAGCAAAAATGGAGCTTACAGTGAGGCACTTACAATGGAAGTGAATGGGGATGATTTTTGAAGGGTTTAAAAGACAGAATTGTGAGTCTTATAATTTTATAAAAGTGCTTACATTAATTCTTCTGTTAAAACTTGTGTATTATTTGAGCTGTAAAGTTGTTTAAATTGTAATTTGTACAGTCATTTTAGAGTTTTAGGGTTTTGTTGACAGTGCATCGTCATGGCAACGAAGTTGTAAAATTGGTTATAACTTTAACTTTAAAGTTTGTAAATGATTTTATAACACTAAAATCAAGTTTACATGCATATTGTTTATGTCTTGTGGTTATACTTTTGAAACAGTGAGTATTTTAACGTTCAAAAATTGGCCCCCATTCACTTCCATTGTAAGTGCCTAACTATAACCCAGATTTTTGCTTTTTTTAAAGAAAAGGAGGGACAAGTCAATATACATTTTTGTGGTAATCAGCATTATGCCACAAATGTTGCTGATTGAGCTTAACCTGAATTGAACCTGGAATATTCCTTTAAACACATTAATTTAACTGTTAGTACCTTAGTTATTGCCATCTTTGTTTAGTACAACTGATTAGGAATATGGCGCTTATTACAATATAAAGTATCCAGATGTGAAAAATCAACCTCTGTATGTTTGTTTGTTTTTCGGTTTACTTTCAAAGTGACGTAATGCTATACGTACATCATCTGTGGTTTTGTTTATGGAGCACACAATGGTACTTTATTGAACTGGTTTTGTTTACAAAGCACACAATGGTAGTCTATTGAGAGACGTGAACATAGAACCAGGTATGAGTTGAACTGGCTCTGCCTCTGACATTTCCTTAAGTTCACAGGTGAAGATCTGGGAGAAGCCTGGTTGCTTTGTGTTTGTGATGTGTTATGACATGTAATGAAACTGTGGTTGTAACCAGTCTTCTGTATTTGCTCTTTACCTTGGAGGTCAGGACATCTTCATGACAGAAGAACAGAAGAAATATTACAATGCCATGAAGAAACTGGGATCTAAAAAGCCTCAAAAGCCAATTCCCAGGCCTACGGTACGGTACACACACAGCTCACTCACATTGAGGGGGGAAGTCAGTAAGAATACATTTCAGCTGCTGATAGCATTATGTATTTGCATGCGCTGCCTGTGTAATTTTAGCACCCGATTCACTAAAGGACTAAGGAAGCTGGATTGCGGGTGGTTATTGAATATGACACAGGTTTTTGTGCAGAAATACTGCATGCTAAAGTGTGTTCAGGGAATCAATAAACATAACACTGTCCTTAAAAGAACTCACGTTGTATGTGTGGAATTGTCCCAAGTCTGTTTCTTCTGTATTTAGAATAGGCAAATTCTAATCTCGAATGGCAAAAAAGTGTGACTTGACCCATTCGTAATGCTATTTTTTATTTTTTTTATTACCCACTAGAACAAGTTTCAGGGCCTTGTCTTTGACTTAATCACCAAACAAGCCTTCGACATTGTCATTATGATCCTGATCTGCTTAAACATGGTGACCATGATGGTGGAAACTGACGACCAAACAAAGGAGATGGACGTCATCCTCTACTGGATAAACCTGGTTTTCATCGTCCTCTTCACTGGAGAATGTGTGCTCAAGATGATCTCCCTGCGGCACTACTACTTCACCATTGGCTGGAATGTGTTTGACTTTGTGGTGGTGATTCTGTCAATTGTTGGTAAGAGTTTTAGGGATTCTTGATGGCTCTACAGACTATTTTAATAATAATAATATCTTAAAGGAATGTTCCGGGTTCAATACAAGTTAAGCTCAATCGACAGCATCTGTGGCATAATGCTGATTACCAAAAAAAAAATAAAAAATTAATCGTCCCTCCTTTTCTTTAAAAAAAAAAAAAAGAAGCAAAAATCTGGGTTACAGTGAATGAAAGTGAATGAGGGCCAATTTCTGAACGTTAAAATACTCACTGTTTCAAAAGTATTGCCATAAGACATAAAGGATATGTGTGTAAACATGATTTTAGTGTGATAAAATCACGTACTAACCTTTTCTGTGGAAAGTTATAGCCAGTTTTACAACTTCATTACCATGACGATGTAATGTCAACAAGCCCTAAAACGGCAACCTTTTTGACATGGAGTGCCATTTTTTATTTTCCTGGTCAAAATAAAACTTTATTTACAGGTTTAATTTATATTTTGTATAGACTCGGATTTTTGAATCCCACGATGTGGTTTTATGTTTTCTCTTTTAATCGTTCAATGTAATTTTGAGTGTGACCAAGGTTTAAGGAGGGTGTGTATGCTGGGTTCGAAATCTCAAGGATTAATAGTGGTGTTTTCTTTATCACATCACGTGTTGAAACAAGGAATGTAGGCTATCATCCACGCAAAAAGTGGGCGCATTTACTCGCAAGATTAACCAAAAGTGAAGCGCTGCCGGCTCGTGATGCGCGAATTGCTTGCATGCGCTGCACGAATCTGTTGGGTATACTGCAGTCTCGTCAGATTTTAACTTTTTGTTTAGCCTCCCATTCAGCTCATGAAAACAGGCTGCGTGATCACGAGGAAGGATTACATCAAGATGTAGATAAGAATGCAGGTACGGAATTTATATAAATAAAATAGCCTACTCCTCTCTCACCACTGCTGGTGTGCCAGTGATTATCTCTCCGCGTGCCAATGCTGACACACGTGCCATAGGTTGCCAACCCTTGCTCTAAAATGACTGTAAAAATTACAATTTAAACAACTTTACAGCTCAAATAATACACAAGTTTTAACAGAAGAATGAATGCAGGTGCTTTAATAAAATAATTAGCTTCACATTTCTGCCTTTAAACCCTCCAAAAATGTAAAATTGAACTTTTTCAAAAGTATAACCACAAGACATAAACAATATGCATACAAACATGATTTTAGTGTGATAAAATGACTTACCAACCTTTTATGTGTAAAGTTATAGCCAATTTTACAACTTCGTTGCCATGACGATGTAATGTCAACAAATCATAAAACCCTGACTGTAAAAATTATGATTTAAACAACTTTACATCTCAAATAATACACAAGTTTTAACAGAAGAATTAATGTAAGTGCTTTTATAAAATTAGAAGCGCCACATTTCTGCATTTAAACCATCCAAAAATTGTCCCCCATTTACTTCCATTGTAAGTGTCTCACTGTAACCTCCATTTTTGCTCTTTATAAAGAAAAGGAAGGATGAGTCGAAATAATTTTTTGTGGTAATCACCCTTATGCCAAAAATGCTGTAGATTGAGCTTAACTTGTGTTGAACCCAGAATATTCCTTTAAGGCCAGTGTCCAGTTGCCAAAAACCCCTAAAGTTCAGAAAACCCTTAGTGACAATAACTTTACAACAGGGTCTGAAATGAATGGGGGCTTGGGGCAAAAATGTCACCGAAATTCAAAATGTGGGTGCAAAAAATGCCCCCATAATGAATTTCTTCTGTTTTGTTTGTATAATCTACTGTACTATATTTTATTCTAGGCCAAGTCAAACATATTGTCATATTGAGTTGATGATGATCAAATTTTATTGGTAACAACCTAATAAATTAGATTGAAAATGCATTTTTTATAAATTGATTAAAAGTATTCTACATGAAAGGGTGTCATGTGTTTTATATGGTTAAAAAAATGCCCTCACAAAAGGTAAAAAGAAAAATCCTGAAGCTGCCTTGCAATTACACCTAAAGGTATTCTTTACTTAAGGGGTTTCTTGAAACTACATAAATATGCAGACTCAGGCATGAATGCTTGGTCGAATAAATATATTTTTATTTGTGTATTATTTAAAGGGATAGTTCACCCAAAAATGATAATTCTCTCATCATTTACTCACCCTCATGATATCACAGGTGTGTATGACTTTCTTTCTTCACCAGAACACATTTGAAGAAAAATAGAAAAATACCTTAGCTCAGTAGGTTATTTAAATGCAAGTGGATGGTGATCAGACTTTTGAAGCTCCAAAAAGAACAGACAGTCAGCATAAACATCATCCGTATGACTCCAGCTGTTAAATGACTGTCAACTAAAGCGACACGATCGCTTTTGGTGGCATGTGCGACACACCCAGAAGAGCAGCGCTGTTTACAACTGAGTAGAAGTAACGCTGTACAGAAGCTTCAGTGGTTTCGGTTTAGATCTGTATTTGTATATGTTTTTTAACTCACAATGGTGCATTTGTGTGCTTATCCTGGATATCTCAACTGAGCGGAGAATGTGAGATTACGTCCGTAACATGCCAATGCAAATACATCACACCAGAGACCGTGTGAACTCTGCCCTCTCGTGAAGCTTACTGAAAGCAATGGTTTATAGTTAAAAAGTACTTAAATATTAATCTTTTTTCGCACCAAAAGCGATCGTATCATTTTAGAAGACTAAGATTAATTTAACCACTGGAGTTGTATGGATGAAGTTTATACTGACTGTCTGTTATTTTTGGAGCTTAAAAAGTCTGATCACCATCCACTTGCATTTTAAGGACCTACAGAGCTGAGATATTTTTCTGTTTTTCTTCAAATGTGTTCTGCTGAAGAAAGAAAGTAATACAAACCTAGGATATTTTCATCTTTGGGTGAACTGTCCCTTTAAGTAGCTGCCAATAAATATGCTGACTTAGTAACTTACTCGGCTTTGTCGTGACAGTAGTTGACCTGATAAAGAAAACTGGCCATAGAAGAATACCGTTTACTCTAATGTTAACTATTGAGGCATCCCTTGCAATGCTAAGAATGCAGTGCATACTTGACTACTAGTCAAGTATGCTAATTGAACCTTAAATTGTCTGTTGTAACAATATCATGAAACTTATAGACTCTTGAGATAAGGGGCATCACTTATTGCATTTTTATGTTTGTTTCTCTTTTTGTCAGGCATGTTCCTCTCAGATTTGATCGAGAAATACTTTGTATCGCCAACCTTATTCCGAGTCATCCGACTTGCCAGAATCGGTCGCATTCTTCGTCTCATAAAAGGAGCCAAAGGCATTCGTACCCTCCTGTTTGCCTTGATGATGTCACTTCCAGCCTTGTTCAATATTGGCCTTCTCCTTTTCCTGGTAATGTTTATCTATGCCATCTTTGCAATGTCCAACTTTGCCTACGTGAAGCATGAGGCAGGGATTGACGACATGTTCAACTTTGAGACTTTTGGGAACTCTATGCTTTGCTTGTTCCAGATCACCACGTCTGCAGGGTGGGACGGCCTTTTGGCGCCCATCCTGAATAAGCAAACTCCAGATTGTGACAGCGAAACAGAGCACCCGGGCAGCTCATACCGCGGTGACTGCGGAAACCCTTCGGTCGGTATTTTCTTCTTTGTGAGCTACATCATTATCTGCTTCCTGATTGTGGTGAACATGTACATTGCTGTCATCTTGGAGAACTTTAGTGTAGCCACAGAGGAGAGTGCCGAACCGCTCAGCGAGGATGACTTTGAAATGTTCTATGAAGTCTGGGAGCGCTTTGACCCCGACGCCACACAGTTCGTGGAGTACGACAAGCTTTCCGACTTCGCGGATGCTCTGGATCCTCCTTTACGCATCCCTAAGCCCAACAAGATTCAGCTGATAGCTATGGACCTGCCCATGGTCAGTGGGGACAGAATCCACTGCCTCGACATCCTGTTTGCCTTCACGCTGAGGGTCCTTGGGGAGGAGGGTGAGATGGATGCCCTGCGAGGACAGATGGAGGATCGTTTCATGGCCTCCAACCCCTCTAAAGTCTCCTATGAGCCCATCACAACAACCCTCCGCCGTAAACAGGAGGAGATGTCCGCTGTCATCATCCAGAGGGCCTTCCGACGGTACCGCATGAGGATAACCGTAAAGAAGGCCTCCAAAGCGTACCGGCAACAGCTGCAGGACAGAGGCATATGTATCCAGGAGAAGGAGGTGCTCGTAATCGGAAAGTTTCAAGAGAACTCTGCATCGGACAAAACGGACATGACTCCCTCCTCTGCCTCTCCACCATCTTATAACAGCGTGGCCAAGTCAGAGAAGGTCAAATATGAGAAGGAGAGGAGAGAGAAGGAGGACAAAGCAAAAGATGCAAGGGACAGAAAAAAATGAACGAGGGATTGAACCGGAGACTGTTCTTTTCAATTGAGACACTGTTTACAGAGAGAAGCAAGAGCAACGAGGTGCAATTCACCTCGAGCTGTTTTGGAACTAATGCCAAACTGAGCGTGTGTGGAGCGGAGTGTGTGTATATGCGTGTGTCTAGACTATTGTGTGTGTGTGTGTGTGTGTGTGTGTGTGTGTGCGCACCGAGCTAGCCTTAGGATGCATTTATGGTGTTGATGGAGAGTGTTCATTAAGGACAGTGCCAGTGTCAACACAACAAACGTGCACACACACATGTTTAAAAGAGTATGACTGCTGTTTCCCTATAGACGCTGGTGCCCAACAAAATGGCAAGTATAGAGTGGTGTGTGAGTTTGTCTTTTAGTTTTAAGTGTTGTTTAACAATCCTGAGGACTGAAAGAAACTGTTATAGTCACCAGTAGCTAGTGCTAACACTACCGCTGGTGTCTTTCTTATTGAATGGCGTATTATATACCTGCACATTTTTGTTAGCTCATTTTTTTTTTAATCATGTTGAACTTTTCTACTCATGGGTTTGATTGTCTGAATTACTTCATTTAAGAGCACGTCTGTGAAGGGGAATGTCGATCATATCTGGTAGTGAATTATCTGAATGCACCTACATCAGGACCTCATTTACTTTAGCATTAGCGCATGCCGAACAAAATCACACACATTTACACAGGTAGGATCCAAGTGCTTGGAAATCAATCACTCAGTAAGCTGAGAGCAGAATGCTACTGTACTAATCAGGATTATCACAAAATAGAATGTTTTTATATTATTATTATTATTATTATTATTGGATGATGATGTAGACCTACACAGTATACACTGCCTTACTGAACACAAACCAGAAAATGGATTAAACAAACATAATCTTCCACTGTTGATAGTAGAAAAAGACAAACTGAATTATTGAAAATGTCAAAGTGTATCTGATTCAAACCCTCAATTTGCAAACCACAGACGATGGGTAATATGAGACATGTATTTACCTTACAGTGACTACCATAATGTTAGCAGACTTTAAGAAGCCTGAATGTACACTCTGGTGAACGTGACAGGAAACAGTAATGTAACCCTGCTGAATGTGTCCGTATCAGACAGCCACATGTCTCACATCCTCATTTTATTTTGAACAAAAAGAAAAAGAAATGCATATACTGTATATATATATATATATATATATATATATATATATATATATATATATATATATACAGTTGTGCTCAAAAGTTTGCATACCCTGGCAGAAATTGAGAAATGTTGACATTGATTTTGAAAATATGACTGGTCTTTTATTTAAGGATAGTGATCATACGAAGCCATTAATTATCACATAGTTGTTTGGCTCCTTTTTAAATCATAATGATAACAGAAATCACCCAAATAGCCCTGATCAAAAGTTTACATACCTTTGAATGTTTGGCCTTGTTACAGACACACAAGGTGACACACACAGGTTTAAATGGCAATTAAAGGTTAATTTCCCACACCTGTGGCTTTTTAAATTACAGTTAGTGTCTGTGTATAAACAGTCAGTGAGTTTGTTAGCTCTCACGTGGATGCACTGAGCAGGCTAGATACTGAGCCACGGGGAGCAGAAAAGAACTGTCAAAAGACCTGCGTAACAAGGTAATGGAACTTTAAACGGAACAAGAAAGATTTCAGCCACAACTGCCAGAAGAATTGTTCAGGATACAAAGAAAAACCCACAGGTAACCTCAGGAGAAATACAGGCTGCTCTGGAAAAAGACGGTGTGGTTGTTTCAGGGAGCACAATACTTGTTGACCCCTCTCCAAACATAGCGCTTATGGTTGTGACCACAAAGCTCTATTTTGGTCACGTCACTCCAAATTACAATGTGCCAGAAGCTGTGAGGCATGTCAAGGTGTTGTCGGGCATATTGTAACCAGGCTTTTTTGTGGCATTGGCTTCTTTCTGGCAACTCGACCATGCAGCTAATTTTTGTTCAAGTATCGTCATATTGTGTTCCTTGAAACAACCACACCGTCTTTTTCCAGAGCAGCCTGTATTTCTCCTGAGGTTACTTGTGGGTTTTTCTTTGTATCCTGAACCATTCTTCTGGCAGTTGTGGCTGAAATCTTTCTTGGTCTACCTGACCTTTGCTTGGTATCAAGACTTCCCCGAATTTTCCACTTCTTAATAAGTGATTGAACAGTACTGACTGGCATTTTCAAGGCTTTGGATATCTTTTTATATCCTTTTCCATCTTTATAAAGTTCCATTACCTTGTTGCGCAGGTCTTTTGACAGTTCTTTTCTGATCCCCATGGCTCAGTACCTAGCCTGCTCAGTGCATCCATGTGAGAGCTAACAAACTCATTGACTGTTTATACACAGACACTAATTGCAATTTAAAAAGTCACAGGTGTGGGAAATTAACCTTTAATTGCCATTTAAACTTGTGTGTATCACCTTGTGTGTCTGTAAAAAGGTCAAACATTCAAGGGTGTGTAAACTTTTGATCAGGGTCATTTGGGTGATTTCTGTTACCATTATGATTTAAAAAGGAGCCAAACAACTATGTGATAATAAATGGCTCCATATGATCACTTTCCTTAAAAAAAAAAAAAAGTTTTTTTGCATGATCAATCACATTTCCAAAATCAATGCCAACATTTCACAATTTCTGCCAGGGTATGCAAACTTTTGAGCACAACTATATATATATATATATATATATATATATATATATATATATATATATATATATATATATATACTGGCACGTTGTATCTCAACTCTGTACTCAACTCTGTAGAGGAGCACTTTTACACGACACTTAAACTGTCATTTGGATGCATGCAGTCTGTGTGCAAGAGGTGTGTGTGTGTGTGTGTGTGTGTGTGTGTTTGAGTGTGTGAAAGACAAAGGTTATGAGATCTTATTTATGTGCGAGAGTGAGAGATATATATGTTTTGAGTGTATGTACTGGGACCACCATCAATGTGCTTTAATCTCATTCTCTTTATTGTTTATATTGTAAATAGTAGTTTCAAGCTCATGTTATTGTTTTTATTATTATTATTATTATTATTATTATTATTGACTTATTTATTTATTTTTTTACATTTTTTGCACAGTGCTACATGTGAAGGCCAGGTCCTGGTTTTAAATGTACATAAAAATTTATGAAGCAATCAGTGGTCGTCATAATTCATTCGTAGTGTGGTAGTAAACTGCATGCACTATATTAACTAATTACATGGTGACATTATTTTAAAAGCCAAAAGAATAAGATCATATTTTTTGTACCAAAGTTAAACTTATTATATTCGTCTGGAAGTACATCTCAAATTCACAAACTGTATCATTGCTACACAGTCTGTTTAGTACACATCAGAGAAATGCATTCTTTTTTTGGGAGTTCCTTGAAAATGTTTATGATTTGCAAACGTGTAATACCTTCTGTTTTGAATGTGCAAAATGAATTTATTTCCTCTAAAGCAGAGCAAAAAGTTTGCAGACATCCACTGTAGTTTTCCCAAATAAAGCAGATTTTGGGAAGCCAGTAACTGAAAAGACTAAGACATTTATTCTGGACGTGTTTTGTATCCAGTTTATCAGCAGCTGTATTGGAATTTGTGTGCCATTCAACAATTAATAAATAATCCAAATATAATAAATAGCAGTCAAAATAGCAATTCAATTCAACCATTCAGCTGAATTTTTCAGGTGCCCAACTGTGTTTTTGGGAAGGTGGTAGCTACCATATAAGACTTTTTTTCTTGGCTGTGAGGCTGGAGGTAGTTGTAACACTATTTATTAAAGGTGCATTCAGTAATTTGGGGCTAATTTAAATTTTTTTACACATTAACAAATGAACTGTGCTTTGGTGAAGAGTGATCTGAATGGTGTACACTCACATGAGATGAAGACTGTACTCATAATAGTTTTCTGTAAAAAGTGTTTTTATTATACATGGTGTGGGTCACCCCCTTCAATGTGTTTCACCATGTTGAAATGACATGGTCCGCTGTGTTTCACTAAACGTCGAAGAAGAAAATCCTCACACTTAGTGGCTGCCGCCTATGTAGATTCGCTTGGCTATGCTTGGCCAATTTGGTGATGCGAAGAGCAAAAAGAATACAGTGGAACATACTAGGAGTGTGTAGCGAAGCCATTATCTGTATTTGTATCTGTATTTGTTCATATGACAAAATTATCTGTATCTGTCTCTGTATTCAGAGAGAACCAAGTGTGGGCGGGGCTTAAACCGGAAGTGAAACCATCAAAACTAAACGAAACACCCATTTTACTCTCACAATTATAGTTTCTATTAATAAAATATGCCTTGTATATGTCATTTTATAATAAAAGCCTAATAATTATAATAATAATAATTATTATTACTATCATTATACAATTATTATTTTAAAAAAATTATTCTATTCTTCTTTTTCTTACCGGATGAAGCTGAATTTGTAGGCTACATTAACTGTGGAATATGTTGTGGTTTCTCCTGGTATTTCAGATATCAATATCTGCATGAAACAGAATTTTCGTTTATCTGTGCATGTATAACAACATTATTCTGGAGACAGGAGGTGTCCAGCAAAATGTGAAATGTCAAGCACACAACTTGCAGTGAATAATTAATACAAACTCAAACAATAAAAGAAATGAAAATAAAATCAATACAGCCTACAAACAGAAAGTCCCATAAGTCTAACAGGATTTTTTTTACGATAGGACACCATTATTTAGGTAAATAATAATAATAATTAATAATAATAATAGGCTAATAATAATAATAATAATGTCAACTATATATAGTACCTTTCCAGAGTTCAAGAACACTTAAAATTCTCAATTTTAGCACAGTTTAAAGAAGAAGAAGGAAAAAAAAGATGGAGTTTGTTTCAGTTGCTTCGCTTTAAATAAGGAGGAATATTCCTAATAGATGAAAACTCTAAGGAGCATTTAAACCTTTATGGAGCATTTAACCAGATAATTACTTTAATCGCTGATGTGGATATAAATGTGGTCAACTTTAAGAGACGGCTAGACAAGCTCCGACGTGAAATCATCACTTCAGGTCAAGAAATTAACATAGCGCTCAGGTTTAGGCTATAAATAAATACATGAGAGTCACGTGTGAATCGTGTGATACATTAACAGACATTTCAAGACATGGAAAGTGTACATGATGTCGTATCTTAGTTAATGTTACTCTTGACAAGCTCCAGATGCGCACAATTTACAGAGACCGCAAACTGAGTCGAGACCGTGCCCATTTTAGAAATACACTTCAGAAAAATTGGCTCTACAGATCCATAAATTCGTTGTAATTTTGGATATGTTTCTTTAAAATGTCGCTTTATCCTTGTGCTTCTTGGATAATCAGTCAAACGAATATTTTTATATTATTCGGATGAATCCATTATTCATTTTGAAGTCATTATTTGTGCCTTTTCGAATAAGGTATTTGGCTTCGGGTACATCCCTAGAACATACTTATTATCGTACTTTAGAAGCAGAGACAACATGAGATTCAGTAGCTGTACTGCCAAAGAACCAAAAAAGGTCTGAAGCAAGAAGTCAGAAAGACCGGCAAAGGCAAAAATCTAGAGTAAACATCGCTACTGCATACACTAGGTGGAAAGATTTAATGACGAAGAAAAATGTCTCGGTTATGTACGTAACCTCTGTTCCCTGAGACGAAGGGAAAGAGACATTGCATTTATTAATGCAAATGGAGGGGCCTTCTTACATGACCTAGTTGAAACCTCTCTACAATAACACCAATATTCTAATATTCTAAAACTGTCTGCTATAAAAACAGGTGCACAAACACCATTTCCTCAGAATTTCTGACTGAGAACAAGGAGCACATCGCTCGTGCCTCAGTCTTGTAGTGCGGCTAGCGTTAGCAATGTCTCGTTCCCTTCGTCTCAGGGAACCGGGGTTAGGTATGTAACCGAGACATTCCCTTATGACTCAGTACTCTTGACATTGTGTTTATTAATGCATATGAGGAACAGAATCCCATCATGCCACACTACACAACATAACCTCCCAGAAAGGAAGCATGACACCGCAGTCTCGTGGAACGGCAACCGACATGAGTATGCCGCAGTGTTGGGCCAGGAGGGGAGCACTCAGAATGAATATATGAGCTATAGTCATATAGTATGAATTAACTCCTTCACGAACCTAGTCAGGAAGGGAGTTTATTTATAATATAAGTGCTTGTGGCTTATGGTAAATTACAATGGCCTGAATGCAGGCGGTTGTGTAAAAAGATGGGAAGCTCGTCCTTAAAGGGTGGAGTGTAAGTATATATATTTGGCCAATGAGAGCGAGAGCTTTTGGGACTAAAGTTAAGTCTAAAGTTAAGTCCCAAGCCAGGACTGTAGCCGGCCGAGGTGGGTTTAATCGTCTTGCTCTTTTAAGGAACTTTATGACTAAATCATGCTTGCCTATAGTGGCGCCGGCTTCATGTGCGTGATATTCAGATATAGTCTCCAAATACACTTTAAGCGTTGACAGAATGAGTCCTGCGTCTAATCACTCTTAAAGAAATATGAGAATTTCATGTATGGGGCAGTTTACTGGGTTTTTGTCATGTGAGAGACACCAGTCAGTGAACACATTCCATTTTAGCGCGTAGGGCGCTCTGGCCTGTAAAATGGTGTTCATGACTGAATGTGTTAGTTCTGGCACATTTAGCGCGCTTCGTTCAGGGGCCACACATGCAGGTTCCACAGCTTGGGCTGGGGATGCCAGATTGTGCCTTGCCCCTGAGAGAGGAGATCCCTCCTCAGCTGTATTTACCATGGCGAGCTGTACAGCATCTTTTATCATTTCCGGAAACCATGGCTGGTTGGGCCATTTCGCCGCAACCAATAGAATCGTTTCCTTGTCCTCTTGGACTTTGCATACACCACCG
This sequence comes from Myxocyprinus asiaticus, assembly GCF_019703515.2. Classification (NCBI taxonomy): domain Eukaryota; kingdom Metazoa; phylum Chordata; class Actinopteri; order Cypriniformes; family Catostomidae; genus Myxocyprinus; species Myxocyprinus asiaticus. The sequence continues at coordinate 5,791,274 of NC_059355.1, read as the reverse complement.
TTCAAAAGTTTAGGGTCACATACTCATTCTTAATTCACATTTTAGAATAATAGTAAAATCATCACAACTATGGAATAATAGAAATGGAAATATGGGAATTATGTTGTGACTAAAAAAATCAAAAATAAATCAAAACTATGTTATATTTCAGCATCTTCAAAGTGGCCACACTTTGCCTTGATTTTGCAGAAATGTACTCTTGGCATTTTCTCAACCATCTTCTTGAGGTATCACCCTGGATGCTTTTTAAACTGTATTGAAAGAGTTCCCATCTATATGCTGGGCACTTATTGGCTGCTTTTCTTAATTATTCGGTCCAAGTCATCCATTTCAAAAACTTTTTTTTTTTTTTTTAAATAAAATGTTAGATTTGTAATTAAATAAATTAATATGTTGGCACAATTATATTTTGTCTACAAAACTAATTTCAAACCTTTAAGCATACGCCTTCAGATCAAAAGATTTTTCAGGCAAGTGACCCCAAACTTTTGAATGGTACTGTATGGTAGAGTGAACCAGGCACACCAGGGGAAATGCATATTTGCGTTTCGCCAGCCATTTGTTGGCCATTGTGTCCGCTTCCAGCAGGGCTTGGGACTTCGAGTACCAGAGGGGACAGTGGGTATTCCCCACTGAGGCAAATAGATTGATTTCTGCTTTGCAGAGTATTTCCCAAATCCTAAATACAGCTTGAGGATGAAGTCTCCGTTCGACTGGTATCACCCCTTGGCGTGACAATAGGTCTGCGTTGTAATTCAGGCGGCCTGGGACATGTGTCGCTCTCAAGGAGAGGAGATGACGCTCACTCCATAGGAGGAGGTGATGCGTCAGTCTCAACAGTGAATGAATTCCGCCTTGGCAGTTTATATATGTCACAACTATTGTCTGAGCGAACCAGGACACGACAGTTCGCTATTTCTGACTGAAAAGCCTTTAAGGCTAGGATTACAGCCGATAGCTCTAGGTGGTTGATGTGCCACGCTTTCTTTGCACCTGTCTAGGTGCCGAAAGTTGGGCGTCCATTGCACACCGCCCACCAACCTGTGTTGGAAGCATCTGTAGTCACCACCTTCTGCCTGACAACCTGCTCCAGCGTGACACCTCGATGGTAAAAGGCAGGAGCTGTCCAGGGTGCTAAAGCAGCTATACAGTGCCGGGATATAGTGATGCGCATGTGCCCTTGGTGCCAAGAATGCCTTGGCACACAGCGCTTGAGCATGCACTGAAGAGGTCTCATTTGTAAGAGACCTAATGGAATGATGCCGCCGCCATAAATCCCAATGCTTTTTGAAACAGCTTCAGTGGAACTGTTCTCCCCAGTTTGAACTGAGACAGACACTGTATAATGGCCTGAATGCGCTTGCTCGTGAGGTGCGCGCGCCCACTCGTGGAGTCGATTCGGACTCCCAAAAAGGAGATTTGGAGAGCGTGCTCTTCGCAAAGTTCACATTGAGGCCCAAGCTGTTTAGATGTTGAAGCAGTAAGTCTCTGTGCTGGCATAACAGAGCCTCTGATTGTGCCAGTAACAGCCAATCAACAAGGTAGTTCAAGATGCGCATGCCACTAACTTTCAGAGGGGCAAGAACCATATCGATGCACTTTGTTAACATGCGAGGAGCCAGAGACAGTCCGAAGGGCAGGACTTTGAATTGATACACTGTTCCCTCGAACGTGAACCTCAAAAACATCCTGTGATGTTGTACAATTTGGATATGAAAGTACACATCCTTCAGATCTATCAACGCAAACCAATCGTGTGGGCGTACATACGATAACATCCATTTCTGAGTAATCATTTTGAATGGGTCCTTGGTGAGCGTGCGATTCAAATGTCTCAGATTCAGGATCGGCTGAAGCCCGCCGTCTTTGGGACTAAGTGGAAAACCCTTTTTGGGCTTGAAAATTTGGCACAACCTCTATCGCGCTTTTCACGAGGAGATTGTGTATTTCGGCTTGTAACACTGGCGCGTCTTCGGACAAAACCTTGGAATACAGAACGCCGTTGAAATAGGGTGGCCGGCATGCAAATTGGATTGTATAACCATGTTCGATCATTTTTTTCACCCATTCTGAAATACCAGTTAGGGCTCGCCATGCGTCCGCGTAACAGGACAGACAAAAATTTGGTTTGCTCACCGTATGATATAATGCGTTGCTCACCATAGGGAAGTGGTTGTGCATAATGTGTGTGCTTTGAAGAGGAAAAGGTATTTTTATTGAGAATGTGTGAGCATCTCGTGCATTTGCAATGAGTGCTGTTTTCTTTTTTGCATTCATTGTATTTTTTATTGCACTTATTTGAGTGCAAGACACAGAAACAACATTTTGAACAATATTGTGAACAACAATATTCCTTTCTCAACAAACATCAGTGGGGAGATGGGAAACAGTGTTTTGTTTCTCCAACTGAGCCTTCTTTGGAGCAGACCCAGAGGGAACCACGGGCTCTGCTTGGGGGGGTTTGGGGTTTGTTCGGCTGGTGCAAGGTGGGCACTGATATGGCTGCTTCCGTTTGGGCCACGGCTTGTGTGGCCTCACTGGTGGCTCGGCGCTGAGGCAGCAGGTACGGGGCTTTTAGTCGGTCGCTGGCTCGAAACAGAGCGACGGTGAACTGGCTGTGATGTACTCCATTTGGGCATAAAGTGTCTCGTAGCCTGTGACTACTGCTGAGTTGCGATGTAACGCTCAGCAAACTTATTTACAGAGCCATCAAAGAGGCCGGCTGGAGACACTGGAGCATCCAACAGAGTGACTTTTTTTGTATCACTCATTTCTATGAGGGTCAGCCATATATAATAATTATAATTTTCTTTATTTATCACACATTATACATTTGCACATATACAGTGAAATTCTTCTTTTTCACATATCCCAGCTAGGCTGGGGTCAGAGTGCAGGGTCAGCCATGATACGGCGCCCCTGGAGCAGATAGGGTCAAGGGCCTTGCTCAAGGGCCCAACAGTGGCATCTTGGCGGTGATGGGGCTTGAACCCCCGACCTTCTGATCAGTAACCCAGAGCCTTAACCGCTGAGCTACCACTGCCCCTATGTCAATACAGAACTGCCAGGTTGTCCATGGACTTGCCGATGGCCTGTGCAGTGATATTCGTGGCACGCAGCGCTAGGTCTATAGCGGTATGGAGCTATTTGAATGTCTCTGGATCGAAGCCTTGCTCGTCCATTTGCTTGAGGAGCTTGGCTTGAAATACCTGGAGCACCACCATTGCGTGGAGTGCTGATCCAGCTTGTCCTGCCACTGAGTAAACTTTTCCAGCCAGTGCAGACGTTTGTCGACACAGCTTGGAAGGATTATGATTCGTGATTTCCACGCCCTGTTACTCACTGGGCAAAGGTGTGCCGCTACCGCCTCCTCTACAGGGGGTAGTTGGGCATAACCATTTTCTTCACCATGATCCACATTAGAGAGGATGGCGTCACTGCGCAAGCATGCTGAGAAGGGCGCGCGGCAGGACTTAGACAGTTCGTTATGAACTTCGGGGAAGAATGTGGCAGATTTGCAGAACACGGCTGCTTGACGGCGTCCGGACTGCAGGAACCATTCATTGAGGCCAGACTGTTCAGGTTCCTCTGGGGGAGACCACTCAAGGTTAAGCTCTTCGACCACCCTTGTAAGGACACAGAGCATCTCCCCATCAGTGGCTCGTGTGCACGCCCTTGCTGGGGGAAGGGCGGCAGCATCATCCACTGACCACTCGCCTGATGCAGCGAGAGACATGACAGTCATTATCATCCCCAGCGTCAGAACTGCTGAATGAGACGAGGCCACACACTCTTTCAGAGGGCCAGAGCTCGTCTCACACATAGCGTATCGGGAAAACATGCGCTTCGTGGAGATTGAGGGCCGCGCAGGGCATGTGCCAGCACGAGGACCACCTCAAATTCACCCTGCTCGATCTCGAGGCCCCGCCATGCCTCCTCGTGTGAATCCTCGGGTATCACAGAAGAGGCGGGTGGGAGGGTGTGTGAGGCTGAGTCGTCCCTCAGAATGAGGACAATTTGTGAGCAAATCGTCTTGAGACTCATGCCCTCACGGTGAGGGCAGTCTATCTCTATGAGAACTGACTCTGCATGGGCGCGGTCCAGACAGTAAACACAGCTCTCATGCTGATCTGACGGCAGGATGTGCCTATCGCACAAGCAACACTCACGGAAATCACAGACATTTAGGGAATCTAGAAATCCCGACTGCTCGGTTTTTAAGGTTAGAAAAAAAGAGTAAACATCCGTGAAAAGAGGACGTATGGTCACAATAGGTTCCGTTTAAAAATCTTCAGATTTGAGGCACGTACCTTTGCATTATTTCTGCATTAACAAGTGCCGCCTTCTCACGCACTCTGCCGAGAACGACTTGGTCTCTCCCTCATTCACATACATTCACAGTGCCACATGAGATATGAACCTTGTTAAGATGATTAATAAAACAAAGCTTGGTTTAAATAGTTTTCATCTTTATTATCTTCCAAAATGACAGACAGTATTTGGAATTATCTGTCAATGTTTTTAAAAAAAAGGCAGGTGATGGAGAATAAGTTTAATGCAACCTCTAATTATTATTGCTTTTGGGGGGCTTATCTTTGTGACATTCATTTTCCAGTAGTTTTTAAGCCACCTGTAGATGTTACAGCACCCTATAACAGTGCATAATTATCCAGACCCTTAGCTGCATGCCATCACCAGTAACATTAGTCTAACTGATAACAACAACTAAGCGGAAATGTGGAGCATCTGAGAGGAAGTCTCTCGCCGCAATGGCGCCGCCCATGGAGAAGTCAGGAAAAAGGTGGTTAGCAGGCAGTTTTGCGCCTAAACAGGCGGGGCTCAAACACTATAGCCAATATTAGAATATTGGCATTATTGTAGAGAGGTTTCAACTAGGTCGTTTAAGAAGGCACTCCCCATATGCGTTAATAAACGCAATATCAATTGTACAGAGTCGTAAGGGAACCTGAGTATTGATGCTGATGTTGCTTCTTTTTGTTGGACAGTTAAGCATTATTAGATGTTTAGACCACTCTCTCAAATAGTATCAGTGGAATTTACAGAAAACTCATACAAGTTTCCCTTGAACTTTTTAAAATGATGTGCATAGTTAATGTATGTTAGTAATGGACAGTTTTCAGTGGTGTTTACAAACGCAACCGGAAAGCAACATGTAATTTTATTTTCTTTATCACAGCTATAGTAAGGGGGGCCCATCTACCTCCACCTCTATGAAATGGCATACGACTTCATTTTACCCATCTAATGTTCAATATATAAGTGGTTAAATTATTTCAGATAATTTGTAGTCCAGTTATTGCAATTGATCTTTAGCTTTAAAAACACATTATTACTGACAGCTGAAGGAATTAGTACCTTAATTTTAGCAATATCAGAAGAGCAAGAGTGCTGTAATTCTTTATTCGGAACCCCATTAGCTTCCACACTAGTCTTCCTGGGGTCCACACAAAGATACACAATAAAAATATACAGAATATAATGCCAAGAATAAAAGTCTTGTAGTCAAATCACCAAAATATTTTCTCCACATTACGGCCATATGATGAACATTATATTAGGCTGCACATGAATCATTACACAGAAATTATCAGGCATTAAAATTAAAACAACAACAATAACAAAAAGAGGAGAAAAAAAGTCTCAGAAGCACACAGAAGAACCCATACATTTGTAAGCATAGCTTACATATTTTTTTAACAAATATGTACTTTTACTTTGTCTTATATTGATGTGAAGCATATTCCAGGTGGCTGAACCTCGATACAAATACATTTTCTTCAACGAGATTGTCTGTGGTACAAGGAGTTGAGCCTTGCTCACTTGACGAGTTTTGTAACTGAAACCCACATATACAAGCTTAAGGCTGATGTTGGTGCTGCAGAGAACATAGTGGAATCATCAGCACACAACTATATTAGAGTTTTCAACAACACATGGTAAATCATTTATGAAAATAGAAAATAAAAGTGGACCTAAGTAACTGCCTTGTAAGACACTACAATAAGTATGTTTGCCATCATTAAAAAACACCTACTGTGTTCCATCAGAGAGATAGCTTTCAATCCAGACAAGGGCTACAGGTGAGAAACCATAAAATGTAAGCTTAGCAACAAGAATACATGGTCAATGACATCAAAAGCTGCAGCTGCAGACATCAGAAGAACAGCTCCAGCTAACTTCCTAACAACCATGCAAGTTAACCACTCATCTGTCTTATGTGAGAGCAGGGTTGAGTGTCCAGGTCTACTGGCATATTGGTTGAGAAAGTTGGCTAGCTGCAATCTTAATTATTTTTCCATCTAAATTGTCATCTTTACAAGGTTTGTCATCTTGTAGGGAAATATACATCTTCTCCACTGTCTTGGTCAACTGGATTAAATATGAAACAATAATTTCTGTCTTTCATCATATTTACAATTGGATTACAAGATAATTGTACATAATTAAAGTGCATTCTAGATCTTAAATTATGTACTTTATTGATAAATAAGTTGTTAAAATCATTAGCTTTTAAAAAATGATTTGACTTTTTATGATTTAAAAATTATTAAATGAAGTTTAATTTTGAAATAAATGTAATAAATATCAGCACGGCTGTGATTCGGCTTTGCGCTGATATTCATGCCAACATCACGATTGCTTTGTCCTCAAGGGGGCGCCATAGACTGTGGCGGAAGTTAGAACAGTTCCATTATTTTACAGCTTGAATCGGTAACTTGCGGCTTCTAGTGGAGGTGATATTCATGACCGTTCATGCCATTGGGAAGAAATGTAGACTACTTTGAGGGGATGTACGAGTAAGAGGTAAGATTTGCAATGCTGTAATCAGTTTACTGACTGGTTCACATGACAATATGTAGTTTAAGATACCCATTATGAGTTTTGTTGTAATAGAGAATAATCTGTAAAAAAAAGACAATTAAATATTTCATAAATATATACTATGATATGATCCCTTTGTTTTTTTTTTTTTTTTTTTTTTTAAGGGACAATTCACAATAAATATATTGTAACAGTATTAGCCAGAAGCTAAATTTAAATCACAGTCCCTCGGCAGCAGTTGCAGTACTGCCCTGGAAAGAAATTTCTGACATCTTTTCAGTGAGTATTTACTAGGACTCAAGTACTTGTTTAATATTATGCTGATTGTATTGAAATGGATATAAAAAGTTTCTCAAGTCTCTTTTTGTGTGTGCTTCTTTTGCACTTTTATTAATAAAAAATAAAATAATCCAATTAAAAAAAATGCAATCAAAATTGCTGGTAACAAATCTGACAAGCTGGTAATTTTTTTCATCTACCAGCTGCCTCTTTTGTTGGTAGGTTATATAGTTATATTTGGACCCTGATTTGAGGTGATTGTAACTATCACTTCTTGTATTCAATTCAACAGTATGATCTAGACTTTCTCACTATAAATGTAATAAAGGAATATTCAGCGTTCAATACAAGTTAAGCTAAATTGACAGCATTTGTGACAATGTTGATTACCACATGTGGTGATGTGGGCGTGGCCGAGCGGCGTCTGTGGAGAGTGAGGCCGGGAGAGGAAGAGTGGTAAGGATTGACACCTGTGGGAAATCACCTCTAACAGCTGTTTTGTGTTGCAGTGAGAGCTGGAGGGGGTTAAAAAGGCAGCCCAGACCGGAGGGGAGAGAGAGACACATGCAGCAGAGTGTTCGTGTTTGTTCATGTTGTGCTGAAAAGCAAACAGTGGTGAAAATACTGAAAAGTGTGTTAAAAAATAAAGACTCCCATGGATTGTTTATCCGGCTCCCGCTTCCTCCTTCACGAGAGAACTAGAGACTTATCATACCACAAAATTAATTTAAACTCATCCCTTGTTTTCTAAATAATAATAATAATAATAAAACAATAAAAAAATAAAAATAAAAAACAAGGGTTACAGTGTGCACTTACATTGGAAGTGAATGGGGCCAATCCGTAAACATTAAAATACTCAATGTTTCAAAAGTATAGCCACAAGACGTAAACAATACAAGTTAACATGACTTTATTGTGATTTATATGTTTTTATCACTGACTAACCTTTTCTGTTTAAAGTTATATCCAATTGTGCAACTTTGTTGCCAACACAATGTAACACCGTAAACACATAAACGACTGTAAAATTCTGATTTAAACAACTTAACAACAAAAATAATTCACAAGTTTTAACAGTAGAATTAATGTAATTGCTTTTATGAAATTGTAAGCTTTATTTTTCTGACTTTAAACACTCCAAAAATTGGCCCCATTCACTTCCATTGTAATTGCCTCAATTTTTGCTTTTTTTTTTAAAGAAAAGGAGACACGAGTCGAATCAACATAATGCCACAAATGCTGTCCATTGAGCTTAACTTGTACTGAATTCCTTTAATGATACGGTTGCTTTTACACTGTAAAATCTATTAGTTAACTACCTAAAAAGCATGTAAACCGATTGTAAATTGGCAGTAAATGTACTTGTAAGGGGGTTCAGTGGAAAGGAGGAGGCGAGAACCGGCTTGAGAATATAAATAATAGTTTAATAATAAACTTAAACAAAAACACACAAACATAAACACATGCAGGGCAGCTGCCTGTAATTCCCTCTCTCTCTCAAACTGTCGTCCCCGGCCGCATTTATCCCTCGCGAGTCCCATCAGGCTGATTAGGGACCGGACGTGCGTCATTCCAGCCCAGCCCCGCCCTCCTCGGCTCTACACTCCTCTCAGCGTTGCCTCAGGCCGGGGAGCCCCCGGCATGACGTACATCCCCCCTTGGGGGGGGCATCCCTTGCGCCCCAACTGCCGGCAGGACATCCCCGCCTTCCTCGACCTGGGAGGAGACAGGAGGGGAAAAACAACAACAAAAAACAACAAAATAGGCGAGGGAAAGGCCAACACGGAGCGACAGAGAGAGAGAGAGAGAGAGGAGGGAGAGAAAAAGAAACTCACTCACTGGTTCTCTGATGCGCCGTCTTGTGGTCCTCGATCACTCCTCCACCCTCTCAGGCGGATAGCAGCTGCTCCTCCCCGGGCGGACCGGAGTCAGACCTCCGACCCCCAGCGGACAGAACGCCCCTCCACATTCCCGGCGTCCCGTGGGACACTCCTCCGCCCCTGGTAGCAGCCCTACCGCTCCAGGCGGTCGGGGAGTCACTTCCCTCCTCCCCTCGCGGATGGCGGTCTTCTCTCGACCCCTCTGCGTTTCTAGGGGACGGCAGGGCACTCCTCCGCCCCTGGCAGCGGCTCCATCGCTCCAGGCGGTCGGGGAGCCCAGTCCCCACTCACCTCGCGGACGGCGGCCGTTCCCCGCGTCCGGTGGTCAGGCTACTCCTTCCCCCGGCGGATGGCAGCAGTGCTCTGCTGGGTGGACAGCAGTGTCGAGGACTCTGCGATGGGCATCCCTCCTCCCTCCCGGGTTTCGGCACCAGTGTAAGGGGGTTCAGTGGAAAGGAGGAGGCGAGAACCAGCTTGAGAATATAAATAATAGTTTAATAATAAACTTAAACAAAAACACACAAACATAAACACATGCAGGGCAGCTGCCTGTAATTCCCTCTCGAACTGTCATGCCCGGCCGCATTTATCCCTCACGCATCCCATCAGGCTGATTGGGGACCGGGCGTGCGTCATTCCATCCCGGCCCCGCCCTCCTCGGCTCTACAGTACTTATTTGGCTCAAGTAAAACGAATTAGGAATAGTCCACTTGAGCCAAGTAAGTATATTTACTAGATTTTTTAAGGCAACTGGTTTCTTCCCTTTTTTAAAGTCAACGTATTACATTTTACAGTGTACACAGTACATGTCTTAAACTAAAGGATGGCAGGTAGATTTGTAGTAAGCTACTCTGTGAGTTATGAAGAAAAATGTAAATTTTTATGATTACCCTTGGTCTCCCCAACTCAGAAATTGTATGATTTTGTTCCTTTACACAGCACAAACATATTTCTTCATATGGGAGGAGAAGAAGAGTAATGGAATAGAGAGAGGAATAGATAAGAGATAAGAGCCACCATAATAGACTAAGGTCTAAAATTAGTCTGCTGGGTGAGATTAACTACAGAGTGTCCTGTAATCATCCTTCTAGAACTGCTAGACTCTTGTTTCAACATAGACTCAAGATTGAAAGTGTGTGTGTGTGTGTGTGTGTGCAGAGAAACGCTCTGTAATCAGGAGTGACCCTGCTGGAGTGCCTTTCTTCCTGTTGCCTGGCAACCTGACATCACGGTGCACCCTTCAGTGTTTGATCTCACAGCGTCTACCCAAGGTGCACTGGGGTTTTCAGCAGGCTTTCCCCAACCAACACCCCTCATTCTGCATTTCTCCCACCCCCTCTCTCCCACACTCATTCATTCATGCCTTCTGTTCAATCACAGAGAGAGACAGGCTTGCGTTTCCCAATATTCCTCTGTCCCTGCGGGGTTCCCTTTGAGAAAAGAGGTTTATTTCACAGTCTTTCATAGTGAAATCTGGTGTGCGAGATAAGTGTGTGTATATTGTCCACTTATGCATGATCTGATAAGGTTCTTTATGTTCTGGGGATGTGTACATATATTTGTTTGCCTGAATCAGGTTCGTTTGAAGCAGCTGAACAAGTGTAGGCTAATATAATATAGAATATAAGTAACATATTACTTAAAAGTGAGGGAAAGAATCAAGAAGTCATAGATGCACAGATTAATATTGCCTCCAATGTCAGGGAATTGGGCAGTGGGGTTGGTGAGTGAGACTGGTATCAGTGCCATTTCCATGAAGTTGTCACATTCTGACTAGTCCAATGCGCCCTCTTGTGGTAAAAAGATGAGTGCATATACATGTATGTGTACTGTGTGATGATGTTTGCCCTTCACCAGCAGGAGGCGTTGCACCACATTGTCATTAAGAGAGTTTTTATTTATTTCTGTCTTAAAGGGGCCATATCACACACCAAGAGCTGTTCTAGGGGCAGTGGACATCCATGTATGCATTTTATACTCGGGATACACTTTAAAATATGTTTAAAAGTTACATCGGCAAAGTGTCCATTTTTAAATTAAGTAAATCTTTTAATATTGTTTGTTAAAGAATACAAAACATAACATTTATGCCTGAGCATAAAATGAGTTGGACTGAAAACCTTTCAGATCTACCAACTGCTTTATTCCACCACTACAGACAACCATCCGCAATCATCCTTTATAATACTGCTTAATGCTATTACAATTTGTCATCAAACTCATTGAACACTATATGTTTAAAACCTACAAGTCTAGAGCCATGACACCAAGCTGTTATTTTTTGTCTAAGAACCTGTATTATTAATATTACCATATTAAACACGGAGAAAATTCTAGCACAAATAACATAATGCATCCAGATCTGATCAAGTGAAAGCCTTTTATTGGCTACGCGAACCACACGCGGATATCATGGAAACAGAAAAGCAGCGTTTATATAATCGTAGTGTGTGTGTGTGTGTGTTTTGGGAAGACTGCGGCTGCGCAAGGGCTAGTCAGAAGCTTTTCTTCCTCACAAATAGAAATCAGATCGACATTTTTTTTTTTTTTTATTACACAAAAATAATAATAGTATAATGATGAAATCTATAGTTGTTGCTTAACAGCCCAAATAGTTAGCCTCTAGAAACTGGACCTTTTGTCTGGCCTGGGCTTAAGGGGGCCCCGGACTGGAGGGGGTGCTGTTCTATATTGTAGTCGCATCTAAACGCGGTCAGCGGGAGACGCGGATATAAACACGGAGACAGTGCGCAATAGCGAAAGCGCACGTTGATGGAATAATTGTCCGCACCATCCTGAATGAATGTAAACGGAGACAATCTTTGATGCGCAGCGAGCAGATTAGCGGTTCTACAGGATTTTAGTTTACTGCACGCATTAAAACTCGTTGATTAGTACAAGGCTATAAAATCATTTGGGGCTTTTCCTTAATCATCTGTGGCTTAAGCCCGGTACGCCCACCCCTAGTGCCGCCCCTGTCACATTATTCGATTTTTTTTATTTTTACTTATAATGTCAGTTAAGGCTTCACCAATCACGGACACAAGTTCTACATGCCCTGTCCCTCGCATGTTTCTTTGCGACTAATTTGATTGTTCTTAACTACTAATAAAGAGTCTAGTAATCTCCTCCCTGTTTAACATATTGCACCATTTTAGCATTTGCCATTATCTAAAACCTTTACAGATTTCAACAGATTTTCCCAAAATCAAAACATGAAACAAACTTTAAAGGGATAGTTCACCCAAAAATCATTTACTCATCCTCATGTTGTTCCAAACCTGTATGTCTTTCTTTCTTCTGAAAACACTTTTTTCAAATAGGCTTTACATATTATTACGTCTCAAGAATTTGTTTAATATTATGCTGATTATACTAAAATGGACATCAGAATCACTGTTTCTTAATACAGTCTCTTTTTGTGTGTGCTTGTGTGTGTATACAAGTTTCAGAGTGTGCATGGCACTTTTACTGCTGTGAGTAACTTGTGCTGAATGTGACCAGCTCACTTTTTCCACAAAGTAAAATAAAAAAATAAAATAAAAAAAAAAAAGACGAAAAAAAGTCTGATGATGTTAAAAAAATAGATAAAAAAAAAAAAAAAAAATCTGGTCTCGCCATCTCGCCATTTGCATTTGTGTTTAACGGAAAGCAAGGGCATATTCCCAAACTAAACAAGCTGACTATAGCTTCAGCTAAGAGGGTAGAAATGTCCACCTCTCATTTTCCTGTCTATCTGTTACACATGGATAAATGTACTCCCAACTAAGAACGCAAGCACACTGTTTAGGACGTACCTGGGGAGATAAAAACATGTGCTTTGTATTCTTGCTTTAAAAGAAGCATTTAACTGTTGAAGAGCTTATGGCTTATGTTGTGTTTCTCCTTGATTAAGGAATCTTACATTGCCAGAAATAGAAGGTAAGTAGGTCAAGTGAGGAGAGAGAAAAAGAGAAAGACAACTGAGGCAACACATGGTCAAATATGTTGAACTTCACACTCCTGTATTAAAAAACAGGAACTAATTCAGAATCACTGTTACATGATAATGTCCGACCACCACCAATATGTATTTTATGAAAGTGAAAAATTTGCAAATCGGTTTTAAATTTAGTCCAAACAGCCATGGAATGCACGTAAAGAACATTAAAAAAAATATTTTTAACAAGATTTGATTTTTTTCCCTAAAACATGTATATGCAATGTATGCAACTCATAGGGACGCCATATTAAGGGGGGCATTGACTGATGAAATTTGACCAAATATTATGCCACAAAAGCTGTTGATTGAGTTTAAAGGGACAGTTCACCCAAAAATGAAAATTCTCTTATCATTTACTCACCCTCATCCCAGATGTGTATGACTTTCTTCTGCTGAGCACAACCCTGAACACGAACAAAAACAAAGATTTTTAGAAGAATATCTCAGTTCTGTCGGTCCATACAATGCAAGTGAATGGTGATCAGACCTTTGTAGCTTCAAAAATCACATAAAGGAAACATAACAGTAATCCACATGACTCCAGTGTTTAAAAGTTTGCATAACCTTGGAGAACTGGTAATATATGTACCATTTTTAAAGAAAACATGAGTGAGCAGGCAAAACACATTTCTTTTTTTTCTTATGGGATTCATATTCAGCTGTAGGTTATAACAGAATGGCGCAATCATAAAACAAAACATGACAACAAAGAAAAAAATGAAATGACCCCTGTTCAAAAGTCTGCATACCCTTAGCTCTTAATACTGTGTATTGCCCCCTTTAGCATCAATGACAGCATGCAGTCTTTTGTAATAGTTGTCTATGAGGCCCCAAATTCTTGCAGGTGGTATAGCTGCCCATTCGTCTTGGCAAAATGCCTCCAGGTCATGCAAAGTCTTTGGTCGTCTTGCATGAACCACACGTTTGAGATCTCCCCAGAGTGACTCGATGATATTAAGGTCAGGAGACTGTGATGGCCACTCCAGAAGATTCACCTTTTTCTGTTGTAACCAATGGAGGGTCAGCTTGGCCTTACTGTCCCATGTGCAGCTTTCGTGCAGAAGAATGCAAATTGTCTGCCGGTATTTTCTGATAACATGCTGCATTCATCTTGCCATCAATTTTCACAAGATTCCCCATGCCTTTAGAACTCACACACCCCCAAATCATCAGTGAACCACCACCATGCTTCACAGTGGGGATGGTATTCTTTTCACTATAGGCCTTGTTGACCCCTCTCCAAACATAGCACTTATGGTCTCGTCACTCCAGATTACAGTGTGCCAGAAGCTGCGAGGCGTGTCAAGGTGTTGTCGGGCATTTTTGTGGCATTAGCACAGTAAAGGCTTCTTTCTGGCAACTCGACCATGCAGCTCATTTTTGTTCAAGTATCGTCGTATTATGCTCCTTGAAACAACCACACCGTCTTTTTCCAGAGCAGCCTGTATTTCTCCTGAGGTTGCCTGTGGGTTTTTCTTTGTATCCCGAACAATTCTTCTGGCAGTTGTGGCTGAAATCTTTCTTGGTCTACCTGTCCTTGGTTGGTATCAAGAGATCCCCAAATTTTCCACTTCTTAATAAGTGATTGAAGTGACTGGCATTTTCAAAGCTTTGTATATCTTTTTATATCCTTTTCCATCTTTATAAAGTTCCATTACCTTGTTACGCAGATCTTTTGACAGTTCTTTTCTGCTCCCCATGGCTCAGTATCTAGCCTGCTCAGTGCATCCATGTGAGAACTAACAAACTCATTGACTATTTATACACAGACACTAATTGCAATTTTAAAAGCCACAGGTGTGGGAAATTAACCTTTAATTGCCATTTAAACCTGTGTGTGTCACCTTGTGTGTCTGTAACAAGGCCAAACATTCAAGGGTATGTAAACTTTTGATTAGGGCCATTTGGGTGTTTTCTGTTATCATTATGATTTAAAAAGGAGCCAAACAACTATGTGATAATAAATGGCTTCATATGATCACTATGCTTAAATAAAAGACAGTTTTTTTGCATGATCAGTTATATTTTCAAAATCAATGTCAAAATTTCACAATTTCTGCCAGGGTATGCAAACGTTTGAGCACAACTGTATACTGTATATATATAGCTATATATATATATATATATATATATATATATATATATATATATATACAGTATGTGGGTAAGAAACAGAACAATATTTAAGTCCTTTTTTACTCTAAATCTCCACTTCAGATGTGAAAGTGAAACTAAACAGGAACCTCATGTGACTTTCAGATGTAAAAGCAAAAGTGAAAGTGGAGATTTAGAGTTTTAAAAAAGGACATACATTTTTATCTGTTTATCACCCACACATATCACTTCTGAAGATATTGATTTAACCACTGGATTCTTATGGACAACTTCTTTATGTGATCTGTGGAGCTACAAAGGTCTGATCACCATTCAATTGCATTGTATGGACCTACAGAGCGGAGCTATTCTTCTATTATTTGTTTGTGTTCTGCTGAAGAAAGAAGTCATACACATCTGGGAAGGCATGATGGTGAGTAAATGATGAGAGAATTTTCATTGTTGGGTTAACTATCACTTTAACTTGTATTGAACCTGGAGTATTCCTTTAAGAAGTTCTTCAGTTCCTGGAGAGAGAGAGAGCTCTCCGTTAGTATTCCCAAACATCTCAATGGCATTTATTTAAGTCATCAGAATACTTGGCTACTTTTGAATGGCCATCAATAGAGAAAGATGGCTTTTCTCCCTAAAATGGTGTTCTGTAGTTACGGTATCTACCAGCAGAGCAAACTTGGCCATGCTAACCATCCAAACTTTGACCCAGTCAAGTGCCTAATCTGAGACTTTTTTGGACTTCTGTGACTGTACCAGGAGTCTATTACTGCATGATTTTACTGTGATGGCAATTCATGGTGTTCATCAAGGATCTGTGTTAGGTCCTCTGCTGTTTCATATATACTGTATTAGATCCTCATCACGGGACTGTTGGAATTGACATTTTTCTTTCGGTTGGCTGCTTAAACTGTGTGAGTATTGTACAGTCAGAGGCAAAGCAGGCAACGTGAGATTTAAGCACAAATATGTATATAATGCCCTTGTGTAAAATGTCTGGAATATGCTATTTCAAAGAGTTTGCATGCAACTAAAGCATAAGTAGCCTTTAACTGAACTCTCTCTCTCTGTGTGTGTTGGTGTGTGTATGTGTAAAATGAGTGGACAGGCCTGTAAGTGAGCTGTGTTTCTGTGGGTTGAATAATGCATTTCTGTGACGTTCTCATCCTCTCTCTACTTACAGCCATGTCTTACTTCTCTTATCATGAGTTTGCATTAACTTGACCCCATCGTTCCCTCACTTCCATTATCTTTCCTGCTCTTTACTTGCGACCCCTTACTTTTCGCCTCATCAACCATTCTCACTGTCTCCTTTTGTGAAGTACAAGCACCCTCTGTCATTGAAGGTAAGAGCGTGTAAATCTAGGTCATATGTTTTCACCTGTCTCTCGTCTATGACAAAAAACGTCTTAATGTTTCCTGCCTGGAATTCATTTACTTAAGTAATGTCAATCAAAGAATCCTACTTCCTTAATCACTCTCTCTCTCTCTCTTCCTGTCTATGTTTAGTCGGAAAGTAGATATATATAGTATATATGGTTTTCCTCAATTCAGTCCTCTATCTATGGCCATTACCCATAGGATTAATATACTCCAGATAAAACTCAAAAAATTCAAATGAAATTACAGCAAAGCATATTGAGTGAAACAGCAGGTTTCTTTTGCTGCCTAATCTTTTGCTAAACACTTAAATATGCTAAGTATTTTAAGTTTAGTTCTTTAATCTGCATCTATGGTACAGTATGTTGTCGATTACCACAGAACGTTTCTTTTAAGTTTTTCACAAAGCTTCAAGTTTTTTAAAATAATTGTCAAAGTTCTAAAATATTTAGATGGAGAATAGCATGCAGGTCCAAAAATTAAGGGCTCAGAGCAAGAAAGACACCAAAAGTGAAAAAAATTCCCCAAAATTCAAAATGATGGGGCAATGCCCACTTAAAGAATTCCTCTGTTTTTTATTTGTACTATCTAATGTAGTTTTTAATATTCTTTTCTATGCCTAGTTATGCATACAGTATATACATTATGGCAAAAAATATGAGTGGATGTTGATTTAATTTTGTGGATAAGAGGTAATATATTATCAGTCTAATTATGAAGATGGACAACTAAATTAATGTATTAAATAATTTGAAAATAAATGATGACACATGGTATATTTTTTTTAATTTTTTTATTTTTTTATGTTTAGAATAAATTACGCCTGTAAAAAAGAACAAAATGCCCCTGAAATTAAACCCAGCGGGCAATTACTGGCCCCTAATGGAAAAGTTCATTTCTGACACTGATAGCATGTCATACCACATTTACTCTTAAAGGGATAGTTCACCCAAAAAATAAACAATTCTTTCATATTTCCTCACCCTCATGCCATCCCAGATGTTTATGACTTTCTTACTTCTCCAAAACACAAATAAAGATTTTAATGAAGAATATCTCAGCTCTGTATGTCCTCACAATGCAAATGAATGGTGACCAGAACTCAGGAGGTCCAAAAGGACATAAAGGCAGCATAAAAGTAATCCATAAGACTCCAGTAGTTAAATCCATGTCTTCTGAACAGATCAAAAGTTAAGTCCTTTTTATTTTCCTGTCAATCTCTACCTTTGACCAGCCCCAGCCAGGTGGCTGAATGTGGAAGTGAAAGTGTAGATTTTCAGTAAAAAAGGACTTAAATATTGATCTGTTTCTCACCAACACCTATCATATCGCTTCAGAAGATATGGATTTAGCCAATAGAGTCTTATGGATTACTTTTATGCTGCCTTTATGTCCCTTTTGGACCTCCTGAGTTCTGGTCACCATTCATTTGCATTGTGAGGAACAACAGAGCTGCAATATTCTTTTAAAAATCTTACTTTGTGTTTTGCAGAAGAAAGAAAGTCATACACATCTGGGATGGCATGAGGGTGAGGAAATTATGAGAGAATTGTAATTTTTGTGTGAATAATTCCTTAAATCCATTGTGTGCTTGCCCCATAGATTTCTATCGTATGTGTATTTCTGTACACGTTTTCTGAGGTGCAAGTCAAATTATTGTGGTGATCGACAGCATAGGACAGATGTGACAAAGTTTAAGCCAAAGTTTTTAAGAGTTTTATGGCTGTATGCAGGATACAGTCTCTGGGTGGGTTCTCTTGTTAGGAAATGTGAGTGAGCTGAAAGGAAGGGGTGTTGGTGTGAAAGCCGTGAGAGGGGGTTGTGGTCATGTTTCCATGATTTGTTCAGGGGTGATGTTTGTTTCCTGTTTGTAGGATAGTATGTGATAATGTTTTATTCAAATGCAATGCTTCTGAAACACTTAACTCTGGAACTGTGTGTGAGAGAGTAAGTGTGGAGTTCAGTGTTTACTGGAAGGGAATTCATAGCATGAGTTAAGTTCACAGAGACGTTGTTTTTCTTCTCTCTTTTCTTTCTTTCTCCCCTCCTTCAAGGCTGTCCTCGGAGTGTCCGTCTGGATCAGCCTCCTAGACACCACAACTGTGCCACGCACTCCTTCCTCCACATCCCTCTCTTGCTCTGTTTTCTCCTCTCTCTCTCTCTCTCTCTCTCTCTCTCTGTCTTTCTGCATCCACTTACTTAGTAGTGGTCCTCTTTGATCTCGTGAGGGAGGCTGGAATATCTGGTTTCCTGAACAATGGAAACTCAATCAGGAAATGGACCCGAGGTGTTGAAAGAAGGAGAGTACGCTCGTTCATCTCCTCTCGCCCTGCGGCCTGCAGACGCTAAAGGGGACCTGCAGGAGAACAGATGCATTGAGAAGTTTGACATCCCACTCAGCAGCCTGAAGCAAATATTCGAAAAACCAACAGTGCAACATGTGGTGAGTTTTAGAGTGAAAGAGAGAGAATGACAATGCAAAAGAGGAACTGTCAGCTGTTGAGCGTGCCATTTATGTCGGCTGATTAAAAGATATATGTATACATTAGACTGTCATATTTCAGATTTTGTTGTAAGATACAGATTAAAGAAAGAACGGAGAGAAAAGACAGTAAGAGAAAGACAATATTAATAACTACTGTGTTTCTTTATATATTGCTTAACTTTGAACAACTCTTGAGTGGTTTGCAATTTCACATCTGAATTCCAAAGAATTCCACATCTGGCCTCTGTCCAGCCTGACAAAAGGATGTAGAAGTTTTTAGGAGATGAGCAGTTGATGCATATATCAAGGTTTTAGGTTAAAGTTTATAATTCATTATATATGAATGTTCTGTGTAAGGGAAAGTGCATATCTTATAGTAGGTTCAATAAGTGGTCAAACAAAGTTTACCCTCTGAAAACTTCTCTAGACAAGATTATTTTATTATTTTACAACAGTGGAATAAATAAAAAAACGCTTTGGCCAAAAGCCTTCCTCGGTGCCAGTAAATAGTCACCATTTCTATTAAGCTTTTCACCATATTTAGTCACTGTTTTACCTTTGAACTAGTTCATTTTTAATGGACCTGCAGTTTGACAAATTTGTCAGAAATCAAATTTGTCACAAATATTCCATGTGGTCTCTCAATTAATACAAGATCATAAAAGCTGCATGAACAATAATGCTTCAAATAGTTTTAGATTGAGCAATGGGCATGTCACACTGAAGGTCAGGCCGGTCAACTTTCTAAATATATTTCATGTCAACCAGAGACATATAATTACCAAGATACTTACCATTTCACAAGTTTGCCTGCCCATATAATCTTTGAGTGATAAAGGGTAAACATTTATGGCTTGCTGTCTGCAAAGGAGGGGCTCGAGGAAGCAGCTCGACTTGACCTCCAAATTTACCCCCTTAAGGGACTACTTAATATATTGAGGGAGCTATAGGGCAGGAACGCTTGGAAGATTGAGGATGGAGATGGGGAGGTGATGGGATGCCAGAAAGACTGTCGCTAGAGTGAGGTAAACTGCAGCTTATATACTCTGCAGCCTGCAGGTTGATTGGCAGATTAGATGAGCAAGCTCCTCCCGAATTTACGTTTAAGAACTTTTCAGGGTAATTTTCTCCCCTTATCATTCTTTGAGATTTCACTATTCTATTCTGGTTTTGCACCTTTTTGACATTTAAAGCATTGTTGCTGTGCAGGTGTCCTCTCTGTCTTTGAAAGTGAAATGCTGGTGTGCTAATAGCGACAGATTATGAATTTAAAGGAAAGTGAAGTTACCTGTTTGTGATAACTTTGTAATAGGCAATAAACCTGTGATTTGTCATTTTACGAAGCATACATCCAGTTTAGCAATGTTATCAGAACAGAATATCCAGTTTCTCAAGCCTACATGCTGGCAGACTATCCTGTTGAAAAGACCAGATTAGACTAGCGTGAATATACAGTGCAGTTAGTGCTGGTTTTGTGCTAGTCTAGTGGGTGGACCAGCTGTTCACCTGCAAAACTTGAAGCTGGTCAACCAGCATGACCTTTTGTTGACATTGGTTGACCAAGGAAGTCTTGCTGAAAGACCCCATGAAATCGCTTGTTAAGCAGTTTTCTTTCCTGTTTTGATGTGCCTCCTATTGAAACAGGAAGTTTGGGCAGGATTTGTTTTTTTGTTTTTTAAAAAAGCCCTTAGGCTTTAGTTATGTTACAGCTATGAACCAGGTGGTACTGGGGAGAGTCATCAATATCTTTGATCCATTTTTCCAGAATATACTGTATATTCTATAATAAATATAAATTGTGTTTTACACGCACACACACACACACACACACACACACACACACACACACACACACACATATATATATATATATATATATATATATATATATATATATATATATATATATATATATATATATACAGTTGTGCTCAAAAGTTTGCATACCCTTTGAGAATTGGTAATATATGTACCATTTTTAAAGAAAACATGAGTGAGCAGGCAAAACACATTTCTTTTATTTCTTATGGGATTTATATTCAACTGTAGGTTATAACAGAATGGCACAATCATAAAACAAAACATGGCAACAAAGAAAAAAATGAAATGACCCCTGTTCAAAAGTCTGTACTGTGTATTGCCCCCTTTAGCATCAATGACAGCGTGCAGTCTTTTGTAATAGTTGTCTATGAGGCCCCAAATTCTTGCAGGTGGTATAGCTGCCCATTCGTCATGGCAAAATGCCTCCAGGTCATGCAAAGTCTTTGGTCATCTTGCATGAACCGCACGTTTGAGATCTCCCCAGAGTGACTCGATGATACTAAGTCCAGGAGACTGTGATGGCCACTCCAGAAGATTCATGTTTTCTGCTGTAACCAATGGAGGGTCAACTTGGCCTTGTGCTTAGGGTCATTGTCATACTGGAAAGTCCAAGAGCGTCCCATGTGCAGCTTTCGTGCAGTAGAATGCAAATTGTCTGCCAGTATTTTCTGATAACATGCTGCATTCATCTTGCCATCAATTTTCACAAGGTCTACCTGACCTTCGCTTGGTATCGAGAGATCCCCGAATTTTCCACTTCTTAATAAGTGATTGAACAGTACTGACTGGCATTTTCAAGGCTTTGGATATCTTTTTATATGCTTTTCCATCTTTATAAAGTTCCATTACCTTGTTACGCAGGTCTTTTGACAGTTCTTTTCTGCTCCCCATGGCTCAGTATCTAGCCTGCTCAGTGCATCCATGTGAGAGCTAACAAACTCATTGATTATTTATACACAGACAATAATTGCAATTTAAAAAGCCACAGGTGTGGGAAATTAACCTTTAATTGCCATTTAAACCTGTGTGTGTCACCTTGTGTGTCTGTAAAAAGGTCAAACATTCAAGAGTATGTAAACTTTTGATCAGGGCCATTTGGGTGTTTTCTGTTATCATTATGATTTAAAAAAGAGGCCAAACAACTATGTGATAATAAATGGCTTCATATGATCACTATCCTTAAATAAAAGACAATTAAAAAAAAAAAAAAGTAATTTTTTCAAAATCAATGCCAAAATTTCACAATTTCTGCCAGGGTATGCAAACTTTTGAGCACAATGGTCAAAACGTTTGAAACACTTGACTGAAATGTTTCTCATGATCTTAAAAATCTTTTGATTTGAAGGCGTATGCTTAAATGTTTGAAATTAGTTTTGTAGACAAAAATATAATTGTGCCACCATATTAATTTATTTCATTATAAAATTAAAATGTAATAAAAAAAAATAAAAATAAAAAATAATAAATAAATAAAAAGTTTTTGAAATTGATGACCAAATAATAAAGAAAAGCAGCCAATAAGTGCCCAACATAGATGGGAACTCCTTCAATACTGTTTAAAAAGCATCCCAGGGTGATACCTCAAGAAGTTGGTTGAGAAAATGTCAAGAGTACATGTCTGCAAATCTACTTTGAAGATGCTGAAATATAACACAGTTTTGATTTGTTTTGGATTTTGTTTAGTCACAACATAATTCCCATAGTTCCATTTATGTTATTCCATAGTTTTAATGACTTTACTATTATTTTAAAATGTGAAGAAAAATAAATTATAATAAAGAATGAGTAAGTGTTTCAAAACTTTTGACCGGTAGTGTATATATATATATATATATATATATATATATATATATATATATATATATATATATATATATATTTGGGCTGTGAATCGATTAAAAAATGTTAACTAATCAATCAAGCGATTTTTTAAAATGTTGTATTTTTTTTTTTTTTTGCAGATAGAGTTATTTAAACACATTTTTAATATGTATTAATCTTTGATACAAGTATACTGTATGTATACATGTCATAAAATCAGTGGACATGTTGTAATTACAATTTGGGCAAAATCATCTGGAAAATTTATCACATTATGTGAAATATTTATTTTCAAATATTTCTTTACATTTTTAAATACAATTTTAAATAATCTTTTACTGTGCATAACCTAATTATTATTTGTGAGTTTAGCCACTTTGCATCCCCGTGAGAGCGGCTAAAGCATCAACAGAACATGCATGCGCGACAATCTTAATATGAGAGGGTTACCTACAAGACACGACCCTGCTATATAGAAAAGACTATTTTGAGTCTTTGGAATGCCCAGCCAAGGAGCTCTAGCGCCCAATGTTCAATGAATGTTGAAAGGAAGTCCCGCCTTACAGGTAAAAGAACCAATCACCTTTTAGATACAGACATCGATGCTACCTTAGAATTTGGCCAAAATGAGATATCTTAAGAGGCAGCATAATTAAGATACCTACCATTTGGAAGAGCCTTCGTGTCGGGAGCACACCTATGTTGTCTTAAAATGCTACCTCCAGAGGACGCTCACTTGGTTTTGGAACTGACCCTTCATCTGTAATTACTGGTGCAATATATGTTAATGTTACATGATATGCAAATCTATTATGCTTATTTCACAGTTTACCAGGTGTTTGTGTGTCAATCAACTCTCTCTCTCCTTCCGGCAGTCTGGATTGCACTTTTTATCCTTCTCCACTCTCATTGTTAACACAAACCAGCTGTTAGAGGTGATTTCCCACAGGTGTCAATCCTTACCATTCTGTCTCTCCTGGCCTCGCTCTGCAAACATTGCTTGGCCATGCCCCCATCACCACAACCATATTATGTCTATATAACATATATATATATATATATATATATATATATATATATATATAAATATAATGCATATCCTGTAATGCATTTTTATATATATATGCAGACATACATACAGTATAAGCCAATTCTTCTGGGTGCTAAATGCATCTGTGACTCTAGTGCTCAAGTCTGGTGCATTTCTGTGCTGTCTAAATTAGTAATGTTCAGGAAAAACTGTGAATCTTTTTTCTGCATATTATGAAAATGATAATGAATCGTTCCAAAATAATAGAATCGAATCATGACCAAAGTTCAGATTTCACAATGCATCGTAATCTTTAGATATATATATATATATATATATATATATAGAGTATACAGTATATATGTAAATATGTATGCATGTATAATGCATGATTGTTTAAATGTATATATCTGCTACAAGTTCATTTGGTCAACTTTTAGGAGTACAGCAACATATAGGTGGTTTCAAAGCTAATAGACATGAAATACAAAACTCCAATTTTGATTTCATAGCTAGTTAAAAACAGGCCAGGCTTTTCATAGCTAGCCTGTTCTGAACACCAGCACACCAGCATCCCATGAACGTTTCAAACCCATCACAGTTCATTGATGTTACAGTTAGAGGAAGGAGAAAAATACAAAGTTAACAGACAGGAATGAGAAAGAATGAAAAGACACAAGAATGAGAAGTGAAAGAGCAGATGTGAAAGGAGTGATAGAACAGTGAAGTAAGAAAAGATGAAGAAAGAAAAGATTATTCGATAGAGAGTGAATAAAGAGTGAAAGAGCAGTGACAGAGGATAAAGAGATACTCATAGTTTTCATACTTTGGCAAACTACTCAGGGATGGAAAGCTCTTGTTTTGCTGGCCATTTGGGAACATTTAATCCATTAAATTAAATTGTTATGAGCTCAGAGAGAGAGAGAGAGAGAGAGAGAGAGAGAGAGAGGTCACAATCTGGAAAAATAGAGAATGTGCATTGCACACACACACACACACACACACACACACACGAACACAACAAAGTTAAAGACACCCACAACACACACACACTGATGTTTCACTGTGTTATTTAAAACTTATTTTTGGGTTTTTTTCCGCAACACTGGCTTTCTTATAAATAACCCTATAATTTGTATGTGGGTAATGTGTGTGTGTGGGCAAGGCAAAACCAACAGAAGAAAGTAAGAGAGATATAGGGATAGACATATAAAGAGGCAGAAAGAATGAACTAATTAGTTTAGCATGGCTTGCTTTCATACATACATGCCCATACAGTACAAACACACACACACACACACACACACACACACACACACACACACACACACACAACTAAAGCTGTGAATTAAAAAGCACAGGCTGAATATTTGGGGAATGTTGTTCAGGTTGTGATGCCTATATCATTCGTCAGACATTGACTGTGGGTAGTGTAGTGTCTGGAGCAAGGAGGTCTAAAATACCTTTCGCAAAGAAAAAAAAATAGAGCTTTCGCATTCATCTCAGTGGAAGTTCGGCAACCATGCTGACTCTATTACAATGTAACACCTGTAGTGCTGCATCAATAGAAATTTGTCTGTTTCTCACCCTTTTGTCTCTATGTTAGATTTCATATTCTTACATTCATGCTCATTTCTTCAGAATCTGTCCTTCTTGTTAATCACACTTCACATAAACCACCGGATGATTTCTAAGTGGTCACATCCCTTTTCCCACCAAACAATCATGCTCTTCCAGATCAGAAAAACATAAACATGCTGAGAATGTTTTGTAATATAAATACTGTAATCTTTATTTGTTGTGCTTCTTGCTTTAAAGGAATAGTTTACTTACCCTCATGTCATTTCAAAGACATACAGTATCACTTATGCAGAACACAAAAGGAGATGTTTTAAATAATATCGCATACCGTCTTCTCAATACAATGCCAGTGGATAGCGCCTCAAAAAGTATAATAAAAGAAGCCCATTCGGCTCATATATCATATTCTAATTCTTCTGAAGGCAGTTTAGTGCAAAAAACGGTGTGCCATTTTAACCATTGAATGCATGGGTGTATTGCCAAATATTATTGGTCTTTAGTGACCTGGCACATACGTATATCTATAACAAATAGATCTACAAAATGCCCAGATTATGTCAAATAAAAAAATAAAATAAAAAAAGAATATACTGTATATTGATATATTTTATTTTTCAGTAGTACACCCAAATCACAAGAGCCAAATCATACTGTTCATATGTTACACTTGCAATAGTTTACACCCATATTGCTTATTTGTCAAATAGTCAGGGTTGGGGAGTAACGAAATACATGTAACAGGAATATGTATTTAAAATAGAAAATATAAGTAACTGTATTCCACTACAGTTACAATTTAAATCATTGGTAATTAGAATACAGTTACATTCAAAAAGTTTTTTGATTACTGAAGAGATTACTTTGCATTTTATTGGCATTTGTTTCATTTAATATTTAGTCCTTTCAGATGGAAAACATTTATACGTATAAATGATGCGATCCAAAGTGCATTTGAACAGCGGTGAAACACTTTCTTATGATGTGTTACGTTCATACGAGCAGACAGAGAAGTAAGTTTGAAGTAAGTTTGGAGCAGAAGAAATAGAAATACACCTTGTGTAAATTGTCAGCTTTACGCTAAGCTAAAATGCTATTTCTAGCCATTTTACATGCACATGTTACCACAACCGATCATATTTGTTTATCAAGAAAATTCACTTTGGATCACAATTTCTTTTTTTCTAGTAAGATCTTTGATATTAGGGAAAAATCATATTCTTGATAATACGTTTTGTATTGTTTTCCTTTAAAAATATCTAAAAATCCTTAAAACAAGATCTTTTTGATTGATCTTGTTTTAGAAACAACACTGCATAAGATATTTAGGTTTTTCAGAGAATATATGTATGTGTTTATGTATATGTATAATGTATTTTGTCTTACTGTACTGGCAGAGTTTTTATAGTCAAAACAAGTGAAAAAATCTACCAGTGCTGAAGAAGTAATCCAAAGTATTTAGAGTACATTACTGACTTTGAGTAATCTAATGAAATATGTTACAAATTACATTTTACAGCATGTATTCTGTAATCTGTAGTGGAATACATTTAAAAAGTAACCCTCCCAACCCTGCAAATAGCAATGTCAAATTTATATCAAGTCAATCACCCAAACATCAGTGCCTCCTTGAGTAAGAAATAGCATGTATAATATGTGTACACACATATAGAATACTGATCATTCACCATTTTCACACAGAAAATCAACGTGATTCGTTTGAATGAATACAGTACTCATTTGCTTTGTTATACACACACACACACACACACACACACACACACACACACACAGTATACAGTGTATATATATATATATATATATATATATATATATATATATATATATATATATATATATGATTTATTTATTTTGCAACTTTGCTTCTTTTTATTCTTTTTTTTAACACTATTCTGAAGAGAAAGGTTTAGGAATACTAAAGAGGTGTGGGCATAACGCCAAAAAATGAATGAGCTACAGGGGGTGGAATGATGTCCCGGGTCACTTAAGCCATTTCAAGTCATTTTTATTTGCATAGCACTTTTCACAACACACATTTGGGTCTGTTCCGAAACCTAGTGATCGTCCTCCGGAGGCAGCATTTAAAGACATCATAGGCGCGCTCCCAACGCGAAGGCTGTTCGAATCCAAGATGATTAATGATGATCCAAAATGAAATTTTGATTATAAATATACTTCATAATCCATTCAATACTGGAAAGTATCGTTAAATAACAGTGTACTATGATACAAAACCGACTATTTTACCCAAAATGTGTGCGTGCTGTGTGTATTTATGCTCATCACCTGTATTGAAATTAGTTACGAGTCGAGTCTCATGCGATCGTGTGGAGCGCTTAAATGATGCTCACTGTAGAAACTGGTATTTTAATGAAAACCATTGTTAACGTGTTACATTTTTGTAAGGGTCTCGATAAAGCATCAAATGCAGTATGGATCCATGATATTGGAAATACCCGTACAGTGGCCCAAAAAAGTATTTGGACACTTAAGCCTAAAATAAACATAGTTTTTACGTGCACACTCGCATACAGTCCAACGCTCTAACCTTTCAGAGTATACACCATCTAACTGTGTGCGCGAATTCGGACCATTGACTTTGATTTTGATTTTTTTGCACGACTTTGTGAAGGCAACAGGCCTACTGTGAGTGTTGCCACCTTGGCAATAATTCCAGGCACATGTGCAGATTATGCATACAGAGGACGCGCGGTTGGAAAAATCATGGCCCCCCAGACAGAAGCCTGCACCCCCCCCCCGCCTTCTGCACATGCCTGGCTGCCTGATCTGGTGCTTGATTCCTGACTCTGAAAGCTTTTTGGAACAGAGAAGAATGAGTGACTGTCTTCCTGATTGAGAGGCTAATTGTTGGCTGGATAAACATAGGAAGAGGAGAGCGATTGCTAGAGATCCATCTATCGTTTCTATCTGAAACATGACCTCTCCACCCCACAGGGCTTATTTATATTTCATGATCCCTTTGCCAAGACACACACACACACTCTCTCTCTCTCTCTGTCTATCTCAGTGTGTTTCTCTCATTCATTATTACTCAGTTAAAGTATACAGAGAGACCGCCATGATTAACAGCTCTAAGGAGAAGACTGGGAAACTTTCATTTCAGTGATGAAATCCTCCTCCTGTCAATCCTCAAGCATCCTCACGGAAACACAAATGAGTCACATCCTGTTTAAAGTCTTGGTGGATTTTAATTTAGGTTCATCCAAGGTTTAGAGTATCAGCACTTTCTGTGTCAGTGCTGTTGCGAATTCTGTCCAGCAGATGTCTTTATAAGCGTATTGTAGGCTGCATATCATGGTTTCTTTTTGCATTGTATAAATAACTGCATTTTTTGTCAGAATGAACTGATACATATTCATTGGTTTCACACAGTCTAATTATTCTGCTGATACTTCATAAATCTGAGAAAAGCATTAGCCAACCAAAGGTTCGTTGAAGAGATCTTATTTCTTAGAATAAACCTCTGTTTGTTTTCTTTGAAAATGTTAATGTCCACTATCCTATGAGTAGTGTGAAACACTATATATATTCCCTTCCCTGGTGAAAACACGGTTTCCATGCAGGTCCAGGCTGGTTTATGCTGGTTAGAGCTGGTTTTGCTCTAGCTGGTGGATCATCATAGTCATGCTGTTCACCATCATGAATAAAGACGTTAATATTAATAATATTCCCTTTCTTAAAAGACATATTGAATTCATTAATACAGTGCATTCGGAAAGTATTCACAGCGCTTCACTTTTTCCACATTTTGTTATGTTACAGCCTTATTCCAAAATGGATTAAATTCATTATTTTCCTACAAATTCTACAAACAGTACACCATAATGACAACATGAAAGATGTTTGTTTGAAATCTTTGCAAATTTATTAAAAATAAAAAACGAAAAAAATCACATGTACATAAGAATTCGCAGCCTTTGCCATGACACTCAAAATTGAGCTCAGGTGCATCCTGTTTCCACTGATCATCCTTGAGATGTTTCTACAACTTGATTGGAGTCCACCTGTGATAAATTCAGTTGATTGGACATGATTTGGAAAGGCACACACCTGTCTATATAAGGTCCCACAGTTAACAGTGCATGTCAGAGCACAAACCAAGCCATGAAATCCAAGGAATTATCTGTAGACCTCCGAGACAGGATTGTATCGAGGCACAGATCTGGGGAAGGGTACAGAAAAATTTCTGCAGCATTGAAGGTCCCAATGAGCACAGTGGCCTCCATCATCCATAAATGGAAGAAGTTTGGAACCACCAGGACTCTTCCTATAGCTGGCCGCCTGGCCAGACTGAGCAATCAGGGGAGAAGGGCCTTAGTCAGGGAGGTGACCAAGAACCCGAAGGTCACTCTGACAGAGCTCCAGCATTTCTCTGTGGAGAGAGGAGAACCTTCCAGAAGAACAACCATCTCTGCAGCACTCCACCAATCAGGCCTGTATGGTAGAGTGGCCAGACGGAAGCCACTCCTCAGTAAAAGGCACATGACAGCCCACCTGGAGTTTGCCAAAAGGCACCTGAAGGACTCTCAGACCATGAGAAACAAAGATTGAACTCTTTGGCCTGAATGGCAAGCATCATGTATGGAGGAAACCAGGTACCGCTCATCACCTGGCCAATACCATCCCTACAGTGAAGCATGGTGCAGCGTCATGCTGTGGGGATGTTTTTCAGCAGCAGGAACTGGGAGACTAGTCAGGATCGAGGGAAAGATGAATGCAGCAATGTACAGAGACATCCTTGATGAAAACCTGCTCCAGAGCGCTCTGGACCTCAGACTGGGGCGAAGGTTCATCTTCCAACAGGACAACGACCCTAAGCACACAGCCAAGATAACAAAGGAGTGGCTCCAGGACAACTCTGTGAATGTCCTTGAGTGGCCCAGCCAGAGCCCAGACTTGAACCCGATTGAACATCTCTGGAGAGATCTGAAAATGGCTGTGCACCGACGCTCCCCATCCAACCTGATGGAGCTTGAGAGGTCCTGCAAAGAAGAATAGGAGAAACTGCCCAAAAATAGGTGTGCCAAGCTTGTAGCATCATACTCAAAAAGACTTGAGGCTGTAATTGGTACCAAAGGTGCTTCAACAAAATATTGAGCAAAGGCTGTGAATACTTATGTACATGTGATTTATTTTCATTTTTTATTTTTTATAAATTTGCAAAGATTTCAAACAAACTTCTTTCACATTGTCATTATGGGGTATTGTTTGTAGAATTTTGAGGAAAATAATGAATTTAATCCATTTTGGAATAAGGCTGTAACATAACAAAATGTGGAAAAAGTGAAGCGCTGTGAATACTTTCCGGATGCACTGTATATTGATGAATTCATTAATGTAATATTAGACAAATGCTCCTTTACTTCAAAATGATGTTGTCTGTGAAGGATTTGTAAATGACCTGGGTTCTTAACAGTTTCTGTGGCATACAGTTATTTACCTCAGAAAATAATTTGTTCCCTTAGTTTTTAAAAACAGTTGTGCTTTGTGAACAGTTTTGTGAAACACAAATTGTGTGTAAAAGAATGCACTTACAATGGAACTCTGTGGGGCAAGGCAGGCATTACAACGGGATAAACATTAAAATATACATTACACCGTTTTGAAAATATAGCCAATGACATGAGACTGTTGGCATAAAATCACTTGTCCAAAATCAAAAAATCACATAATCCAAAATCACTAATCTTGTCTGTACAAAGTTGTGCCTATAATATCCAACTTGTCAATTTCTACCCATGTAAATCTGGTTAATTATTCCATAACCAGTGTCAGAAATTAACTTTTTCTATTAAGGGGCCATATTTGCCCATTGGAATACATTTTTTAGGCCCTTTTATTTCAATTTTTTACACACAACACACTGTCAATTTATGTCAAATACTTTAATTAACTGAAAAGGTACCTGTGGTGTAAAGACCAATGACTAGATATTATGAAAAATACTAAATATGAGATTTACTATGGGGGCATTTTTAGCCTCCACATTTTAAATATCTGGGGCATTTCTGTCACTTTCAGTGACATTTTTACCCCAAGCACTGGTCAGTGTTTGACCCTGCCTGTAACTTTTGCAAGATATGCGCAAGGATACCAAAAAGGGATTGTTTACATCCACCAACAGGAATTATGGCGGTAATGCAATAAATAAATAAACATCCTGCCTAGAACAGTAGTCCCACCTCATCAAGGACAACAACTTTACAGTTGAAATTACACATTCTTATATGAAAGAATTAATATAAGCACTTCAACAAAAACATGGGTTAACGCTTTTAAATACTCCGGAATGCTTGGCCCCATACAGCAGAATGCCATTGTAAATGCATTACTACAAACACAAGAGTTTTGTTTGCTTTTACAAACTGAGTGATGAGTCAAAATGATTTTCTGTGGTAATCAGCAGCATGACACATAGCTGGACTTGTTTTGAACTCAAAATGTTCCTTAAAATTGAAGTTTTGAACAGACGTTTACTCTGTTCATCTAGCAAGCTACAGGCTAAAGCTAGCTGACAGTTAATCACTGCCCTGCCACTGCTAAATATACCCTACAAACACAGTAACTTCATTGCTAAAAAAAGTTTAGAAAGTATTAGGGGCTGTCATCTTACTTTTGTATAGTCATCCCTGTGCTATGTGTAGCACTCAGGCTAAAAGCAGCTTCTTGTGACTGTTTCTGGCTGCCATTAGTGTAAAATAAAACAACAAAAAAAACTTTCGGTCAAGGCCTGAGGACAATAATTCAGATATTTAGACGTTTGATGTTAACACACTGTCACAGGATGTGTGCTTGTGTCATGTTAGGCTATATGTGCTGTGCATGGTGATCATACCTTGTCATGGCTTTATACAGATAAATCTGTGGCCTTATTGTGACTACACCTCCTCCAACACATGCAAATGTATTTAAAGAACCTCTCGATTTATTTGAAATATTTGATGGGAATAATGTGTTTGTGTTAGCAAATGTAAACAGGATTTTCAGGAGATCACTATTTCGATGTGTGTGTGTGTGTGTGTGTGTGTGTGTGTGTGTGTGTGTGTGTGTGTGTGTGTGTGTGTGTGTGTAATCAGCCCTGCTGTCTCCGGGTCAGTGACTCATGTTTAAATATGTCCACTTATCACAGAGACCGGAGAGTAATGGGAGACTCTTAGTGGCGCTAACAAAAACAGGAAATCCCCTGACACACACATGAACACATATTTAGAGATGCACAGCACTGGCCTGATACATGCAAAAAAAAACAAAAAAAACAAACGTTGGTTTGAGTAACAGGGTAGAAAGGTCAGAGAGCTAATTGATTAAAACATTCCACTCCAATCTAACATGATCACACAGGAAGTCGGCATGTTGTTTCCGAGAGTCCAGTTCCCTAGGATCGGCCACATTATGCGTTCCACTGACATATGCAATCTCCCTTTAGACATTTTTGCACTGGCTCCAGCGGGTTTACCTTCCCTTGTGGAGCATCCGGAAGTGCATTGTGTCAGGAGTGTGGGAGACCCAAGTTTTGATCACGTGCTGAAACCAGTAAGTAATCGTGTTCGCTTCATCGTGGACAAGCGGGATTCAGAGGCCGCATTTCCCTCTAACATTAAATTTTTACTCCACTGATGGTTAGGTTTAGGTTTGGAGTTTGGGTTGGGGGTAAAGTTTATAACGTATACATTCCTCTTCACTGTATTACATCCTGTATAGCTGAAAACAATCTGCTTCACAACTCGCTTTTGGCGCCCCCTACGTGGACATTTCACCCAGAAAATGGAGCTCACACGCACCAATACGCCCAACTACACTTACTGATTTTGCTACTGGGGCAGTGTTTAGAATTTCGATAAGCACAGACCGATTTTAACTAAAGAAATTTCAGCCAACTGTTTCTGATTTCACTGTGAGATTAGCCTATCCAATCATCTGTATCAAAGTCTATGAAAGAAAATCACTAAATCACACCCCAAAACACACAGAAAAACTCATAGCACAACCCACAAATAGAATAGGATACAACGGGGCTAACGGCACCCCTTATGGAAATTTTGCTTTTTTCTTGTCACAAAATGTATCAAAGTCAAAAACATTTTTATTATTTATTACTGAAAATTGATGGAGCAACATAATCTGCGTGAAAAGAAATAATAATAACTGAAGGTTTTGATTAAAATCAAGTTTTTAAAAAAAAATGTGGTGAGGGAGCCTTTTACCCCACACTTGGGGTAAAGTGATATCTTGTTGATACCGGGCCAATAGTTATAGGGCACAATTTGTCGAATAATTTTGAAACAGCAAGATACTTTTTTGAGTAACAAATTAAGATGATGCTTACTCAAAATAACTACTTCAGAAAAAGTCAACCATTTCCTGTTTATTTCAAACACATTTGGCATTTTATTACATCTCCAGTATTATATAAACATACTAAACTCTATTATGATTGGAGGAGTCATTGTGAGCCCACTTTGAACATTTTTCATAACAAATCTATTCCCCCCACTTAAGAAAAACAATGTGTTTAATGGGAGCCTTTAGCCCCTGCAACAGGGGGACTTTTTACCCCAAATACTATCCTTTCACTTACTGGACAGTTATTGAAAAATGTTTGAGTTAATTACCTTAAACAAAACTGAAAATGATAAATAAGAATTTTGTCTCAAAAGAAATTTTTTGTGCAAAATTAATCAACTTTTTAAAAAGTTATTGTGATAACAATAATACAAATAAAATAAATATTTTGGGAAATACAAGTTTATTAACTGCAACCAACCTTTGAACCCAAACTAGCTTAGTTTTAGTTAATTTTATTTATTGTAATTTAATCATTTGTAATATGTTTTAAAAACATATTTTATAAATGTTACTTTTTTTAGCAATAAACCTGAAAACGAACAAAATCACACAAATCAGTATTTTAAACGGTATTCAGACATGCCCCAATTTTGGTGACAGGGCTGCAAAAATTGCTAACCTTATATAAAATAAATGCTGCTTTATTGCCTCAGTGATCTGCGTCTCTTTTATTCCACTAGAGGAAATTCAGTCGAAGTTGACAGTGTCAAGACTCACTGCTGATTCACCTTTACAGCTGTTTATTAGAATTCAATTACAGTAGTTTGTCACCAGAAGTACAGTAAGTGAAATCTAGGATGGATGGATGGATGGATGTGTATTCTGTGACGGCCTGACACTGTTGTTTTTCTTTGTTGATGTTTTAAACTTTGTAAGCTTCATGAGTGCCATGGAAGAGCTGTTAGGGGAAGATTTGATTTGTAAATGTTTTTGTGACATTGGGAGATGGAGAGAGGGAAAAAGAGAGTTCAGGTGAAAATATGGACATTTGGTTAAAGAAAATATGTGCATTTGCTTGCATGAGCAGAGACTAGGTATTTGAAATCTGGATTGTTTTCACTTCCTACTAGGTTTAGGGGTTGCCAGTCACAAGAAATCAATGTAGTAAAACAAAACAAACAAACAAACAAAAAACAGAATCCATCCTGCTACTGTCATCAAACCAGGACACGTGGCAACCATGCATGCTTTTGAGTGACTTTGCTACATTGCACTTCATGTTGTAGGCTAAGCGTCGAAGGTCAGTTTCTTCAAAGAGATTTTTTTTTTTATGTGAATTTGGATGTGATGAAAGAATTGGATACTTTTATCCACATGCTATACTTATTTATTTTAATGATTTTTCACCACATGAGTGCTAGCCTACTGTGTTCCTTGAAGCTGGAGTGTGTATCTTTTTCGTTGTTAAAATGCAGAAAAAACTATAAGTCTAGAAGTAAGCCATTTGTTGGTTGATTTCTTGAAACACTGTGTCTCTTTGTTTGTTAGAGCATTCTGTCCTGCCTGACACAGCCACACTGATGTGACACACTCAACCAATGGCATAAGTTTGGGGCGTAACTATTTGTTTGATCAACGGAAGATGGGAGGAATTTTGCGGAAAACTATTTGAAAACAATAATTATTTTTATATTTCTGTTTTGTGGCACTAGTGGCGACGAAATTACACTTCAGCTTTAATGTCTAGCCGACCTAGAACACAATAGAAATATATATATATAAAATGCTAAACCAATTATCACAATTAGACATGCTGAGATAGTTTGTGCATGCACTGGCAATGCAAATGGACACACTCGCCTAATAAGAAACAGCTTTATTTTAACTGTTCTGACACTTGTGATGCCACAAAAAAATATCAAAAATATTTCATTCTTTCTAGACTTTTCATCATTTAAAATGCAGTTAAGGTATAGAGCTCATAATCTAAACATCAACTTATTTAGGAACTTATGCTCTCGTGTCTGCTGTATTTTTAATGATTTATTGAGTTTATTAATGAAAAACAGGGTAAAGTTGTCAGTATTTAGTTTGGAGCTGTGTTTTGGCAAAATATGAAGTTTATTTGCTTTTTATGGATGTCTAATCAAAGTGACATAAAAATAAAAAATACAGTTTGCATACCCTGGCAGAAATTGTGAAATTTTGGCACTGATTTTGAAAATATGACTGATCATGAAAAAAAAACCTGTCTTTTATTTAAGGATAGGGATCATATGAAGCCATTTATCATCACATAGTTGTTTGGCCTCTTTTTTTAAATCATAATGATAACAGAAATCACCCAAATGGCCCTGATCAAAAGTTTACATACCCTTGAATGTTTGGCCTTGTTACAGACACACAAGTTGACACACACAGGTTTAAATGTCAATTAAAGGTTAATTTCCCACACCTGTGACTTTTTAAATTGCAATTATCATCTGTGTATAAATAGTCAATGAGTTTGTTAGCTCTCACATGGATGCACTGAGCAGGCTAGATACTTAGTCATGGGGAGCAGAAAAGAACTGTCAAAAGACCTGCGTAACAAGGTAATGGAACTTTAAAAAGATGGAAAAGGATATAAAAAGATATCCAAAGCCTTGAAAATGCCAGTTAGTACTGTTCAATCACTTATTAAGAAGTGGAAAATTCAGGGATCTCTCGATACCAAGCCAAGGTCAGGTAGACCAAGAAAGATTTCAGCCACAACTGCCATAAGAATTTTTCAGGATACAAAGAAAAACCCACAAGTAACCTCAGGAGAAATACAGGCTGCTCTGGAAAAAGACGGTGTGGTTGTTTCAAGGAACACAATACGACGATACTTGAACAAAAATTAGCTGCATGGTCGAGTTGCCAGAAAGAAGCCTTTACTGCGCCAGTGCCATAAAAAAGCCCGGTTACAATATGCCCGACAACACCTTGACACGCCTCAAAGCTTCTGGCACAGTGTAATTTGGAGTGACGAGACCAAAATAGAGCTTTATGGTCACAACCATAAGCGCTATGTTTGGAGAGGGGTCAACAAGGCCTATAGTGAAAAGAATACCATCCCCACTGTGAAGCATGGTGGTGGCTCACTGATGTTTTGGGGGTGTGTGAGCTCTAAAGGCACGGGGAATCTTGTGAAAATTGATGGCAAGATGAATGCAGCATGTTATCAGAAAATACTGGCAGACAATTTGCATTCTTCTGCACAAAAGCTGCGCATGGGACGCTCTTGGACTTTACAGCATGACAATGACCCTAAGCACAAGGCCAAGTTGACCCTCCAATGGTTACAGCAGAAAAAGGTGAAGGTTCTGGAGTGGCCATCACAGTCTCCTGACCTTAATATCATCAAGCCACTCCGGGGAGATCTCAAACATGCGGTTCATGCAAGACGACCAAAGACTTTGCATGACCTGGTGGCATTTTTCCAAGACGAATGGGCAGCTATACCACCTGCAAGAATTTGGGGCCTCATAGACAACTATTACAAAAGACTGCATGCTGTCATTGATGCTAAAGGGGGCAATACACAGTATTAAGAACTAAGGGTATGCAGACTTTTGAACAGGGGTCATTTCATTTTTTTCTTTGTTGCCATGTTTTGTTTTATGATTGTGCCATTCTGTTATAACCTACAGTTGAATATGAATCCCATAAGAAATAAAAGAAATGTGTTTTGCCTGCTCACTCATGTTTTCTTTAAAAATGGTACATATATTACCAATTCTCCAAGGGTATGCAAACTTTTGAGTACAACTGTACATACACATTGTAAATACATTTACAGATACAAATTAGATTCATAAATCTGCTTTTATTCATATGTAAATGATTTTCACAGTTGGCTGTTTATTTCAGTGTTCTTTATCTCCTTCCTTATTCATGTTCCTCATTCAAGGGCATAAATATTGACTTTGTGACAGCTTTTAAGCTTTTATGTAAACTCTCGCTTTTGTAACATGAGACAGGGTTTTGTTGATGTACTGTTAATGATAAATAGACTAAGAAAACATGCACACACTTCAAGCATTACACTGTCTCTGTGCTGTTCTGATCTGTGCACTTTTGTGTGATGTCTAGTGGAACTCTGGTAAATGCAAATCAAATTTGGACTGGAAAGTGTTCTCTCTAACCACACCTGCCTATCTCTCTCTCTCTCCATCTCTCTCTCTTTCTCTAGGAAGTGAGAGGCTCACACTTGTCCACCAGGAAAGTTGCAGACAAATATAGTGGTTTAGGGAAAAAAATGTCAAATCAGGATTCAAACGTTGGTGACTGTGAGTATATTTTGTCTCTTTCAAGTTATGAGTTTAGTATGGCTTATTGTAAAGTGTTACTGTTAAAATAACTTTAATTTATCTCTATAGAATTTGATTTAACACTAATTATTTTAATATTGAACACCACATTTTGTGATTTCACCCTATAGATGTTTGTTTGGTTAATGGCTAATATAGGAAATGTAACTCAAAAAAGGTGCTTAAACTGATTCATGCTGTGTTTCCACATTTATATCAAAATGAGCCAAGCTGCATTTTACATGGTCTAGGATTACATTTTATGATGTTTGTAGCAGTTCCTTTTGTGTGTGTATGAAGGTAACATGATTGAAGACTTCTCACATTGCTGTCTAGCATGATGACAACTGTGATGACAGACTTCAGCTTTAGTATGCACGCATGTACGTGTACGTGTATATTTTTGTTGTCATGACACCTTTTTTCTTCACTTTGAGTTTAATCAGATACATTCTTAATCAGATATTATATCCTAGATTTAATTTGCAATACATTACATTTTGTGTATGTGTTTGTGAATGTATGTAGTGACAATAGCATGCTAGTGGGAGGCCTGTGTAATTTAATAGGTTTGTTTGACATGTGAGCTGATTTGTGTATGGTAAATGTCTGTGTGTGTCTCTCTCTGGTTATCCCTCTTTCATTCTTTAAATCGGCCAGTCATCTCGTCTTTTAAATAGACAACCTTGTTTATGACCAGTCCATACATGTATATATGCACAGCAAACAATATCCTCACTGGGTATTTATGATTTGATGTTCCCTCAAGTGTTTGTAATTGCATTTTATGTTATTAGTAAAAAAAATGACAGACAAAGAGACAGACAGACAGACAGATAGATAGATATTTTTGTCAACTAATTGTTAGTTTGAGAGGCAGATCTCTAAAAGTGACTATTGCTTCCATTATAATGAAGTCAGACACATTTATCCAAAATGACTTACAAATGAAGAGCACAGCAAGCAATTTGTCACTCAAAAGTCAACAATATCTGCAGTATTTTTATAATTAAAAAAAAGAAATCCTTACCTTGTCGCAGGTCACAGACAGTTTTATTAAACAGCTTCATTGATTATAATAGAAGCGATTTAATATTCCTCATCTTTCAGCTGAGGAAATAATTGTGAGCATCTAAACTACAATACAATCTCATCACCTCTCAACGTGCTAAGTATCAGCATATTCACCACTCATTATTTTCACATGCAAATGAGCTTGTTATTCTCCACAAAAGTTTGATAGAAGATTGCAGGTCTTCACCTGTAGCGGTGAACTTGCAGCAAACCTTTCGCGACAATGAAGAGTTTGCCGCAAAGCTCATTTGCATATGAAAATTAATAGTGGTGAACTTGCGACAAGTTTGTGGCGACTCTAGATTTTTTTTTGTGAGGGGTTCAAGAAAATATGTTAACTCAGAGCCTTATTTAAAGGAACCGGTAATGTTGCCAGAAATGCTTCAGGGTCAGTAGCGTTCTACTTCCTTTTTTCTGGTTTACATCCTTCAAATGGTCTTTATGTTAGAACATATCTCTCTCTACTGTCTAACATCACAGTAGATTTTGCTATTTCATGTTTTGGAGACATTGCAAGTGTTTTCTTCACGCCCAGTGTTTTCAGAGCTGGTTTTAGTTTTTTTGATTAAAAACCACTTAGCAACAGATTCAACAACGCTTGCCTTTTGAGACAGTAAACACAGGTATCAGGCATCCACAGTGTCTGCAGAGGCACTAAACCTATGACTAGCTAGGCCTAAAATAGGATATTATGAAATATTAGTAAGTGATAATGCATGGCCAGCTGGTCATTATCGCAAAATAAACCCCGACAGCATAATGAGGATCCTTAAGAAAGGTATTATTGTGCTTATTACACAGGCTACTTACCATATAAAATAATGATTTGAGTTGGAATTATTTTATTATGTCTGAAGAAAGCGACTGTGGAATGATACAAGAGACAGGAAATAGGTTGCCTGGGACAAGGGTCAGTTATACAAACACACACACACACGCACACACACACACACACACACACACAAAAAAAATAGAATAAAAAATAAGTTCACTGAACTTAATTAAAATGAGGAAAACTTTTCCATGCAATTAGATTAAATATTTCCAACAAAAAATAATTGGTTTGAACTGACTTGTTCTAGTTGTACAAACTTAAATTCATTTTGTCAGGCCAACTAGATAAGATCTAAATAACTGTCTTAAGTTGGTCCAACTAAATTAATTTTATTAACCATTAGTATATGCCAGGTGAGCAAGTGAAGTGACACTAAAACTGTTGCACTGTCAGTTTGATAGCGATTGCTTATAGAGCTAAGCAGCACTCAATTCAAACTTCACTGTAAGTGAGAGTCCATCCTCAACCTAAGACCAAGCGTCAATCTTCACCACAATGGTAACTCCAAAAACTCCAGTCTAACAAATAATCCTTTTAAATGCCAATATAACACAAAATTAAACATGAACAAATCTCTTCCTATTGTTATCTTACTCAAAAATGCAAAAAATAAATAAATAAATAAATAAATAACACTTAGTTTCAACATTTGTTCACTCCATCCAGTCCCCTGCAATGCATGCTGGGAAATGGAAATCCCCTGCCCAGTTTCATCAATGCTACAAAAAGTATTCATGTAGTCCTAACTCAAATTGATTAAGTAAACTTCAGTTTTACCAATTTAATTGGATAGAACGTAATGAAATCAAGTTAAGACCAAATGTTCTAGAATTAAGTTGCTTTAGTTCATTTTAATTAAGTAAACTGAACAACATGCAAAAATCCTTTTTTTGTGTGTGTGTGTACAGATTAGAGGTCATTTTACAACTATTTGACTTTCGGGATCTTTCTGGAAGTGTTTTATAGTAACCAGAGCTTAGAAGCAAAACTGCTAGCTGATTTGCCATCTTCTGTTGAGCCACTTTATTTTTCATGCTAATGTACAGTATGTACATTTTTCAATCCCAGATTAATATGCAGGGTCAACTAATAATAAGCCATTTGTAGGTTGATTTAATCTAAAAGTGTAAGACTGCGGCTCAGAGGCACTATCAAAACATTCCTCTGTTTGAGTAGCCCATGCAGCCCAACACAGCAACATTGGTTCAACCAATTGTTTGAATTTTGGATGAGACAATCTGTTTATTCAACCAATGGAAGATGGAGGGAGTTTTCTGGAAACTGTTTGAAATCAATTACTATTTTGGCAATTCCATTTGGTGATGCTAATGGACCAGAAAAATTACACACTTCAGCTTTAATTATATAAATTTAAACATTTGTTATTAGTGCCTCTTATGAAGGCCAATGGTGAATGACCCTAAAATCTCTCAGAATCTCACCCTTAGACACCAGGGTGCCTCTCCCCCTTAGTGTGTCAGTCTCTCTTTTTGCCTGTCTGTCTCTCTATGACTTCAGGTTAAGGGCATGTTGTTTAGCTTATCTAAAAAAAGGCCCAGC
Organism: Myxocyprinus asiaticus; assembly: GCF_019703515.2. Taxonomy (NCBI): domain Eukaryota; kingdom Metazoa; phylum Chordata; class Actinopteri; order Cypriniformes; family Catostomidae; genus Myxocyprinus; species Myxocyprinus asiaticus. Next base: position 5,749,935 of record NC_059355.1, on the reverse strand, counting down.
AGACTGGCAATCTTTTAAAGAGGAGGAGGGTAATGGTAGGGGCTTTTGAAATACAAGCAGCTGTCCCAGTCCTCCATCACTCTGAGGTGAACAGAACAGTAGACTGGAGCTGGTCTCCAAACATACACACATACGGACGCTGGGTGTCTGGGGATCTCCAGGTGGGATCTGGATTGTTCAGGTTACACTTTAGCAACATTGCGTGAACGTAAAGGAAACTTCAACTTTGTAGGTGAGTGCTGTTCAACTCAAGTGGTGTCTGCTGTAGACCTGTTTGTAAGACGCTTGCCTTATAGTATATCTTTAAAGTAATTAGTGGAACTTCATTAATAGTTTGACAGTGGTCACACAGTGTTGATTTTTGAATAACCATTTAAAAACAGTCAATTTTGTTGAGATCAAAATGATTATGGTAACAGATATTCAGGTTTAAAATGCAGAAGGCCAATGGCCATGTGTTTGAGAGCAATTGTGAAAAATGCATGCAAAAGGAAACATGGCATATTGATGCATCAAAAGAGCTGGAGAAAATATATTTTGAAGATCATTATTTTTATGAACATAAAGAGTAATTTTGTTATCTACAACCCAAATGCTATCAGATTTTTTTTTTTTTTTTTTTTTTTTAAACCATTTCTCTGTGGTTAAAAATCAGGTGACGGTGGTAGGATTATGGAAGTAACAGTAGAAAAAAGGTCAGGAAAGATGAGAATGGAAATTAATATGACACTTTGTGAACTGTGCATTTTTTCCTTTTTCCCAGTGGGCTTTTTGGTTTCTCTAAAGTATTGAAAGTCATATATGTCGTATCACAGTGTGCTCAGAATAGAGTCCCAAAGACAAAGTCTCTGAATTTAGCCTGTAAGTTACTGCTGCATTGCATAGAATAGAGTCTAGAATATTATGAGCCTACTGACATAACACACTTACAGACACTCACACACGCATGCCCAGTAGAACCATACATGTAGCATAGTCTACACACTTCAGCGGAATACCGACAAAGTCAATCTACACTAATACCTTCTATTTCTCTTAGCTCTAAATGTTTTCTCTTTGCAACGCACAGAACTGTGATGGCTAAAGTAATCTGAGATGTAGAAATCTTTAAATGAAAGACAGAACAAGTGACCGATAAGATTGTCATGGCTTTGCATTTTAGGAAGTCCTCTTTCCTGGGACATATCTCTCTCTCTCTCTCTCTCTCTCTCTCTCTCTCTCTCTCTCTCTCTCTCTCTCTCTCTCTCTCTCTCTCTCTCTCTCTCTCTCTCTCTCTTAAAATAGTTTAAAATAAGTCTTCTTTAATTGCCCTCAGTACTGTGGTTATTTCACATTGTGGTAATGCTCAGAAGTCTAGAATGCCTCCTGCCCCTGCAGTTCTAGATTCTTGGAGGTTTTTCTGGACTGTTGATCCCTACATGCAGGTCATCCATCTTCCCACTGATGTCTTTCTCTTAACGTCATGACAAACGACTGTGTGATCACTCTGTCTCCACACCCCACCGTCTGTGTGTTTGAAATGTGTTGGATACCTTCAGGTGTAGAGTTTCTGTTCAGCAGCTAGTAAAGCATGCTTTTTCTGGATCTGAATCACCTCTCTCTCCCTCTGCTGTGCTAACTTTACACTGGCATGTTCTGAATAACTGCTCTGCTAAAATTAACAGTTTAGGGAACATGTCTCGGTCACATGGTGATACGGTCATGCTTTACTGATGCAAGAAAATCAATGTGGGTGTATGGCACAGTACAATGTTCTGGCCTGAGATCATCAGCGAAAAGCATTTTAGGACATACTCATTACTTTACTCCTCACCTTCTCTTTAGAAGTTATGTGTAGAATTGAAATATTGAAAAACTGAAGAATGTTCAGCCATTCAAAGAGAAGTTTGCCTGTTGAGTTTTTATTTGTAAATCATTCTAATACAAAAGCTTAGGCTATTTTAAATATTTGTGCCTTAGTTACATTCTTGAATGCATACTATTTACACACTGTCTGGACCTGTGACTTTTATGAACTTCTATTTTTATGAACCCTTTTTTTAAAGTGAATTTGTTATTGGAGGTGAAGTATTTTAAGTTAAAAATATTGCAGATTACAATATACTGTATATATATATATATATATATATATATATATATATATATATATATATATATATAGGTAATAGGGCTGAAACGATTAGTCAACGTTATCGACAACGTCAAAAATAAAAAAATTGTAGACAAAAATGTTCTATGTCAAACAGTCGTTTGATCTCTTTTAACGTAACATGAGATCACATTAAACTCTAATGATGACATGCGAGAGCATCACTGCAGTTCGCGCCTCACTGAGGAGAGGAAGAATCACACAGCTCACAGTCCAGATGCACTCTAAACTTTCCAAACAGCTTCAGGTGATGTAGATCGCAAAGTATGAGGGAATTATAATGCAAAAATACAAAATAAGTAAATACAGAAGCACTCTCATTGTGAAATAAGCGGAGCTGGAGCTGCTGCTCCGCTGAAGCAAAACTTGCGTGTCGAGCGTCTTTAAAGGAAACACCCTGGCGTTATATCTTTAATGCAGTTATATTTAATGCGTTATAGCTTTATTAAAGTTCAAATAATAAGGAAGTAGGTCATGTAAATAATTACAAACTCTGAAACTGGCATTTCTCTGTGCGGTCAGAGCCTCATCTATGAGTTGCGCGAATGTCCCGATCCAAGGGGGAAACTGAACCCGGCAGAGGCACACTCTGTCAGCTAGATTATAACGTGATGGCTCGCAACTTATTGAATCATAATATATGTGTCACTGTGCATTTCTTATTGTGAATAAAATTGGCAATACGCAGCTTTATTAATAAAAGAGAGTTTTCTTTTTTTTTTTAGTTAAAGATGGATTGAAGTGAACAGAAAGGTGAGAGAGGGTAGTCTTCGCCCCATTATACACTGTAAAAATATACGTTTTTGATTTGTTTTTGGTTTGGCTTGTTTTTTAAAAATAATATCTAAAACTCATCTAAAACTATGTACATTTTCTTTAGCAGCTATACTGCAGAATACAGTATAATTTATCTGAGAATGTTGAATATAATATTAAAAATACAAAAATTTTAAAATATCTAATCCTTTAAAAAAAGATGAATTCACCTGTGAAGCATCATAGAAGATATTTAGACTTGCTTTTAGAGAATGTATCTTGAATATAAGTGTATTTTGTCTTTACTGCACTCGCAGCAGTATAACCAAGTGAAAAAATACAGTTATATACAAAATATACTTATATTTATGATACATTCTCTTAAAGCAAGTCGAAATATCTTATATGTTACATCTGAAGTAAATGTATCTTGTTTTAAGGATTTTTAGACCATTTTAAATGGAAAACAAGATAAAAACACATGATAAAAATAGGATTTGTTTTGCAGTGAATAAAAGTAGCTTTTTTCCCCCCTTTAATTCAGTGAATGTCATTTAGAGGTATTTTTAAAAGAAGATTTTGTCCTCTTTTAAGCACGTTTAATACAACCTTTTAACTCGGGGCACAAGCTGAATAGTCAGTTAAGAGCTAATGATTAATTGTTGCAACAATCACCAAATAGTTGAATAATCGTTATTGATTATGTATGTATATGTATGTATATATATATATATATATATATATATATATATATATATATATATATATATATATATGTGTGTGTGTGTGTGTGTGTGTGTGTGTGTGTGTGTGTGTGTGTGTATATATATACACATACACACACACACACACACACACACACACATATATATATATATATATATATATATATATATTTATATTAGGGATGAACCGATATAAAAAGATTTGGCCGATACGATACCGTAAAAAAAAAAAAAAAAAACCTACATACCGGGGTGTGTGTGTGTGTGTGTGTGTGTGTGTGTGTGTGATATATATATATATATATATATATATATATATATATATTTAAGTTATATGTATGACATAAGTTGTATGTTAAAAATCCTTATCAGAGCTAGCAGTGGAGATAACTTGGATGATCCAGCTTTGAAAACAGACAGTGATTGATGTCTACTATGTGCATGTTTCATGACATAATCTCTCATTCTGTCTCACCTCATCTCTCATCTTCTAACTTTAGATCAGTCTCCTGTCTTCATCTCCTGATCCAGATCCATCTATAGACACAAAGAGAGTTAGCATTAGCTGTCACAATACATCCCTGTTGTCAGTTCGACTTTGTCTGGCTAAATTTACACCTGAAATTTTAACAGATGATGTGATCTCTAATATAACATTAGTTTCCAGACGACCCACAATGACACCCATTTATCTCAGTCAGGGTGAAGAAATGCATTTATTTATTTCACTGTTTCTGTTTTAGATATTGGGGAGACTAGGGCTAGTTGTCACATGGGGAAGTTGTTGGGCTGTATCTCACTAAATAAAGGGTTTCAAACACCTACAGTTAATAAAACTCTTATTTGTGAATTCTATCTTCCAAACTTAAAATTACAATATCATCTGTTAACAGCAACATTGAGGCATGTTGTCACAAAAGGTAACCATGAAGGCTAAAATGCATTGCATCTTTTGTGCAATAATTGTGGAGATAAATATATATAAGACATTGACCTTCCACAAATAAACCTATCCTGAGATATATGAGTACTGGAGTAAAAAGTGTGGCAACTAGCTCCATTCTCCCTTATACAGGATGACGCCAATTCAGCATCCCGTTTGTGTATGTGTTTCAGCTGCGGGCAGCACAGGTGTTCTACCATCAGGAGACACACACACTGACGGTGAGACTGTGCCTCTCAAGCAGAGACTGGCACTTTATCAAGCTGCCATTACTAAGGAAGAGAGAAGCCCGTCTGTGGTACGTAACACTGATACATGCACATGCACAAATACACTTATACATGCATGAACATATGCAGTTCCACAGACATGTATCTTATTACCCAATGTGTGGTAAAACTATACAAAGGTTTTATATTTTATTTCTAAGGTCTCCCACTTCCTGTTAAATATTTACCACTGTGTGAAATGTCCTTGCAGCTGATGTAAGCGCACAGTGCTTAAAGGGTTAGTTAACCCAAAAATGAAAATTCTCTCATCATTTACTCACCCTCATGCAGAGTCCTGCACAGGTCCTGTTTTGTAAACCCACAACCACCCTGCACCCACAGTACTTAACAGAACACCCGAACCATTAACGGACAGCAGAAATAATTTAATTCTGTACCCGACTGTTGCAGTGTTTCATATTATTCCAGATTGTTCTGCACCAGGTGAAGTTTCAGCAAATAAACGGTGCAATGCTTTTTCCCCTTCTGCTCTAGTGTACTAAGGGGCTGCTGTGCCTTGTTAAAACTGTGTATGTTTACTGTTTCAGTACTATGCTGCCAATATGCTTACATAAAATATAGCCTATTGCAACAGTACTTGCTAAGAGAAGAAATGAGATAGTAAGTGATTTCAGGTTCGGGCTTAAAATCTGACTGTATCGTTCAGGCCGGGTAGGGTCGGGCCACACGGTCTCGGGTACGGGTTTCATTTTAAGGCCCGTTCAGACCTCTACACAGCACTAGCTGAAGTTTCTCAAAGTTACCTCTCAAAAAATGCAGCCTTTCACGTCAGATGATTGTAGGTAAATTTCCACTGTTTCCAGTGCTGTTTGTTCTCTGTGTTCGTAAATATCCCGATACTTTTTTACTGTGTGAGAAACCGATCCAAATGATTCAGAGAGTGCTCTGAACGAATTGTACTGAATCACAAATCGATTCAGACCGTTTTGCAAGCCCGTATGGCCAATTCACTGAAAATAGACTCAAAAGAATTATTCATTTGCTAACAGAAATACGGGATGTGCATGACTCTTTCATCTGCAGAACACACACACAAAGGTTTTTAGAAGAATATTTCAGCTCTGTAGGTCCATACAATGCAAGTAAATGGGTGACAACATTTTTAAGCTCCAAAATCCACATTATGTCAACATAAAAGTACTCCAGACGGATCTGGTGGTTAAATCCATATCTTCAGAAGCGATATGATATGTGTTCCCTGCTCAGTCAACCTCCACTTCACTTTCACTTTCTCCTTCTGTTTTTGGTGATTAACATTCTTTGTGCATATCACCCCCTACTGGGCAGGGAGGAGAATTTATGAAAACAAAAATGACTTAAACATTGATCTGTTTCTCACCCACACCTATCATATCGTTTCTGAACACATGGATTTAACCACTGGAGTCATATTGATTACTTTTATGCTCCCTTTATGTGCTTTTTGGAGCTTCAAAATTTTGGCATCCATTCACTTGCATTTAATGGACCTACAGAGATTAAATATTCTTCCAAAAATCTTGATTTGTGTTCTGCAGAAGAAAGAAAGTCATACACATCTGGGATGCCAGGAGGGTGAGTAAATGATAAGAAATTTTCATTTTTTATGAACTATCCCTGGCTGTGTAATTCGCAATAGATACATAAAATACCCATTAAGTTCGATTGACACATTATAGATCTCATGTGGGAAATTGGGAATTTTTATATATCAACCTCAGTTCATATAATACATCTATAATACACTGTGAACACAAAATAGTTACACTCAGGAACTCAAGGACAAAAATGTCCCCATTGAAACCCATTAAAAAAGCAATATTTGATCCCAGTGCCATTAAAACATAAAATCATGAATTCTATGATATTATGCTTTCATTCCAGAGCCCTGGGTTCAAAATTTAAAATGTTTATATTTTCCACCAGATGGCACCATTTTTTCTCATGTTTAGCCTATGGAGTAAATACATGCTTTTTTCCTATTTTCTGTTTGCTGTATTATAGAGCACTGCAGGCCAATTGAATAAATGATGCAGTTAAAATTGTGTGGGTGTGTTGGTATGGATGCCAGAGTGTGTTTTTTATGTGTGTGTTGAGAAATTTGTGAGTGTGTGTGTGTGTGTGTGTGTGTGTGTGTGTGTGTGTGTGTGTGTGTGTGTGTAAAAAACAACAGTGGCATTATGTAAACAAACTGGCATTTAAAGGGTTAAAATCCTGAAAATGAATGAATATTTGGTAGTTATGATCAGGACTGATGTTGGTTTAAAAAAATTAACTCATTGAAAGTGGAAAATAATATTAATATATAGTTTTTTGATGCAGACATTTTTGTCCTCTAAGGACCTCTGAGTAACTTTTTTTTATTGACGTACAAGGGTTAAGGTAAGCAGATTTTTTGAGCATTAAACGGGATGGCGGCAGGGGTGCAACTATATTTATACACACACACACAGACGTGAAAGTGTATGTTTTATTTTATTCACATTTAAGCCTCAAAAAAATGTATGATGACAAATTAATTTTAAAAAGCACAATTGTCATTTTCTTTCATATTGAACTTGCATATGTAATAATACGAGCTGTCACTCTTGGAAATGTCATTTTTGCACAAATTATTAACAAGTTGAAACCTAAAAATTAAGGAGAATTACACGTATAACAATTAAACGCGTGTATTATGAAAAAGTGCAGTGTGTCACAGCTGGTCCAACAGACCTTTTTCACAGTCTGTGATGACGTGTTTCCACCTTATTTATCAGCATAAACCTAGCATTATACATTTTTAAAATATTGAGTGTAAATTTATAACATTATGCTTTGTGTTATATTACCCTGGAATTAGTTTTAAAAAACGAATTACCACAGCTGTGAGGTGGTTTTGATTACAGCTGCTGAGAGAGTGACAGTAAATTTGGCATCTTCTCCCATTTTACTGTCTTAATCCACCACTCTCTATTTTTTTCCTCTTCTGGAAAGTCATACAAATGTAATAGTTGATTTTTTTATTTTGGTCTTGGAGCAAATGGTTAAGTGAAAATAATATTTGCTGTGATCTCCCATTCACCGCTGTCGAAGGTTACCCTGCAAACGTTTACTTCCGCGTTCCAAAACCTGGAGTGTGAAAAAGGTCTACTTGCTTGGGTGACGGAAAAAAAAAATTTAGGTTGACAGAAAAAACACCTCACTAGCATTTTCATGTAGTAAAGGGGTGCTGTAGACTCACACCATCAGCTGTTGGTGAAAAATACTTTCTGAGCTCCCACACGTAATCCATTTTGTTAGACTCTTCTTAGTAGCTTCAATACAAACAGGAAGTTAGATGACAGAATTTGGAAGAGAGGAGCGCAGAAAAAGAGCGGGGCTGAATAAGGTGAATACGCCTGGTTGTTCTGTATTTGTCTCTGTTATTGTACAATAAATAATCATTTATTAATAAATAATTACTATTTACTATAAATGCTATTTATTCTCAAACTGAATCAGGGTATGACTTGTAAAATCAAAATGTGTTTGGTTCTATGCAAAGATTCATACAATAAATAATCATTTATCAACAAATCCTTCAAAAGCTATAAAGGCTATTTAAATAAAAGCTGAATACAGATATACCTTGTCATATTATAATGTTGAAATATAAAAGATTTGTTTTTAACATTGTAATGCACCCTATGGGAGAATTAAATTCATATCCTAGATCTGTTGTACTCTTATGTGTATAAGTTTACATAAGTACTGTACATGTTTAATGTGTCGTTCTTATGTGTTATAAGGTCATGGACAGCTCTGAGCCTTGCTCCCTGCCAGGTGGTCTGGCCAGCATAAAGAAACAGTTTGAGAGCCAAGAGCTCAGTTCCTCCTCTGCATCTCAAAGCACTGTTACACAATACCACTACCAGCAGAGACAGGTAGTTTAACACTTACATGATCCAAAACACTCACTCATATTCACACAAACACATCTACAAAAAAAGATACCACCACTGCTATATTCAGTTGTATAAGCAGTAACCACCAGACTGATTCCAGTGTTTAACATTTATATCACAAGGCACTGAGCAGCACTACTCTGTTTTATTATTTCACACTATCTGCTGTGCCTTGAAAATTGTGTGTATGTGTTAACAAGTTTTTTTTTTTTTTGTCTTAATAGGAGGTGGTGAGCTCATCAGAGGTGACAGTGAGAAGCAGTGTTAGAGAAAGCAGTACAGCAAATGCTCAGGTACACACACAAACACACACACACACACACACAGAGAGAGAGAGAGAGAGAGAGAGAGAGAGAGAGAGCGAGAGAGAGAGAGAGATTTATATTCTTTTAACCCCATAATGCAGGTGATTTCAGGTTTTACAATCCTTATATACATACTCATAAACACACACACACACACACACACACAAGACTGGATCTCATATTTATAATAGGTGCAGTGTTAATGGTAATATAGATTGCTAAACAGCCTATATTTTGTGGTTAATACACATTAATTTCCACACAGTGTTAAATTATGAATGTTTAAGTGATGGTGTGCTACTCACTGATTTCATGTCAGGTTTCCCTGGACGAGAAGATTCATCAGAGTGTGGCCTCAAGTTTTGGGGAGCATTATGATGAGAAAGGTAGTGTTTTCAATCACAAATTGTGAGAAGAGTGTGGGTAACCCCCCTTTTTTTAGGTCTTTTAATAATTTCTTCCCATTCTATGGAATCATCTTTTACTCTTAACAGTGATGGTGGTTGGAGGAGAGAATCTGTCAAAAGTTTCTACCCAAGCTCTAAAACAGCAACACGAGAAAAGTATTGAAGAGGCCACTCCTCCCAAACACATCAAGGTAACAATAAAGTGTGCTTATAAAAAGGGTGTGATATGCCAGGAGGGTGGGGGTGATTTCCCTGTCTCTGCTTGTGATATCCCCCCTTCTGGTCATTCAGTGCACATCCCCAGATGGGATGCGTTTTATCCATGCTTCTGGTCAGACCAAGACCAGACATTTCCCATATCCGACAGCAGATGGTGCAGTTAAAGCCTAGCGCACACTACACAACTTAAGCTCATTTCTTTTGATGTTTTAAGTCACCAACTGGTCTGCGATAAGTCGACCGCATTAACCTATCCCGATGAGCGAGAGACCGACTGTGAGCAAAAGCCAATGAAATAGCAAGAGGAGAGCAATGCATTGAGAAGCAGGAGAAACATTATAATTAGAAAATAAAATAAAACATCACCCACATCTTCCTACTCACTGTCTCGTCATTATTTTCAGCTTTTCAGTAACAGGCACGAGCCCTTCTTTCATGTTTTTCATTGATTTGTTATCATGACTAAACTTTTTTGTGAATGAATTTCAGTATAGTATCTTTAAGATGCATTTTGGCCGATCCATTTGAAACGGGACAACACTGAAGACAGCTGTTCCAGGATCCATTCACATTTTAAGTTTTGTACACTTCAACCACATTCAGAGGCATTCGCAAACTGATGTGAGCACATTGCGCTTGTTGTGCCACAGCAGAGGCGCATCCTAAAACAAGAGTTAAAGTTACATGCGGATTTAAAAAAAATAATCGTCCGATCTAAACCATTTTAAAAAGCAAATACATGGGCATAAACAAGAACTTTTTGAGAAACACACACATCTTTTTCAGCTCAGTTAATACAGGTGTTCCACTAAAATAACTCTTTATTTCTGCTCTAAATGTCATATTTGCACTTAGATTAAATGAAAGTATAATTAAAAGAAATGGTATGCCGGTTTTTAATGCTTTATTTTCATGCAGTAATTCACTGGCTAAATGTTTGACAGCTTATCCTAATACCTCAGGGGCTTGTTAATGGTTTAATTTAATTTACAGTTAATAAGACAATTAATTGTTAATACGGTTAATTGTTTTAATTCAGTTACATTCAGTTAGTTTAGTTAAAACAACTTTTTTCTGTGTTTTTAGTCTACAGTTTAAGAATTTTAGTCTGTATGTGCATTTAAAATGAATTACACTGTCATCTAAATTTCTATGTTAAAATTTCAATCATGACATTCATGATTAAATCACAGCCTGATAATAAACAAAGTAACATTTTTATATTCTAGGGGAATTAATTTACACAATCAAATACCATTTGTGGTAAAAGGATAATTATTTAAAATATAAATCCATTATTATACGATGAAAGTTTTCTCTCTTTGCTAACAACTTTGCAGGTTGCACCATTCTGACTATTCCATTCATGCATATTTCTAGCTCTCATATTTCTGTCTTATAGCTATCTGTTTTTCTCTGCTTATTATGCAAATAATTGATTTGATAAAAATAGAATTTATAGTAAATATTATACACATTAAAATGTATTGATCAGAAATTATGCTTTTCTTTTTCTTCTACAACAACAAAGATTGATCTTGATTACAACCAGTTTCCATGGGCCCCAGTAAATATTTCTTCAAAGACGTCTAATACAGGTAGCTATGAGACTGTGGCCATCACTAAAACACTACAAGAGGCCTCTACCTCATCTGTGGCTTCTTCACAAAATGAGCCAGTGGAGCAATTCCATCAACCAGTATGTACCAAACATCACCTTCCTTCCCAAGTCCCAGGACATTGTCCTTCCCCTAAGCCAACAGATCAACCTACTGCAGCTAAATATGCTGTCAATAAAGAACAGTACTCCAAGCAGAGGAACCTCTATGAACTTAAGCGTCTCTGCAAACACATTCACCCTGAGGTGCGCAAAAATCTGGAGCGTGACTTCTTTACTGAGGTGACGGAGACAGAGCACATCTATACGGATAGTGATGAGGAGGTGAGCAGAGATGTTCAGCAAGCACGGTATGTTTTTGAGAACAGTGGCAGTACCAGTCCTGGCAAGTGCATAAGCCCAGAGAGAGAGTATCTGGAGTGGGACGAGATCCTGAAGGGTGAGGTACAGTCAATGCGCTGGATGTTTGAGAACAAGCCGCTGGATACTATTAAAGATGACACACCAGATGAGGTTGAAGGCAAGAACATAGCCCAACAGGAAATCATAGCTGGTAAAGATGTGAGGTATACCACATGGATGTTTGAAACACAGCCCATGGACTCTCTAGGTACAGAAAAAACAGACTCTGCAGAGCACACTGGAAAACTAACAGAGCTAGCCAGGGGAGATGTCCAAACAGCAACATGGCTATTTGAGACACAGCCTCTGGACACATTTAGCAGAATTTACCAAGAGGATGAGCAGGAAAGACAGGTTATTTGTACTAAAAACATTGCAGGGGGAGATGTGAAGACTGCTAGGTACTTGTTTGAAACACAGCACCTAGACACCCTTGGCCATACTGAAACTGTTGACGAAAGTCACTTTCTGCAGCTGAAGTCAGAGCTCGAAGAGGTGAAAGGTGAGGTAAAGAAGACGACCAAGATGTTCGAGACACAACCCATGTGTGTCATCCGGGGTGACTCTGGTGAGATGCTGGAGATTACCAAGGTACGACGTGAGGAAACTGAGAAAGGTGATGTCAGGACATCACGCTGGCTCTTTGAAACTCAGCCTCTGGACCTGATCAGCAAAGATCCAACCAAGGTCAAATTAATCTGTGGAGTCTCCATGGAGGAAAATTATCAGGGTGGAGTCAACAGAGGAAGATGGCTGTTTGAGACAAAGACACTTGATCAAATCAAAGATGAGGAACTGGAAAGCACAAAGACTCAGAAGGAGGAAATCACAGGTGCGGATGTAAGGAGACACTGCATGATCTTTGAAACACAACCAATGGATAAACTTAAAGACAATACCAATGCAAGACCAGTGTCCCTAGAAGACATCATGGGTGGTGATGTTAACTCTGCTAGGCATTTGTTTGAAACAGTGCCAATGGAGAACCTGAAGGAGTTAACAGAAGTAGGTAAGCTACCAAAGGTGGTGGCATCAGAGGAAGAGAAAGGCGATGTGAGACACCAGAGGTGGTTGTTTGAGAGCAGACCTCTTGAGCAGATCAGAGAGGACAAGAAAGAGATTACACGGACTGTTAATCTGGAAAATCTTGAGAAGGGTGATGTCACCAATTACAAGGAGATATTTGAGACCATGGATCTGAGCAAGTGTACAGATGCACAGAGGATACAAGTGGAGGGGGTCACCAGCGGGTCAGTGAAATCAAATAAAGTGTTATTTGAGTCTGCTCCCTTGTATGCTGTACAGGACAGCTCAGGGCACTACCATGAGGTCAAAACTGTGCGGAGAGAGGAAGTTGTCAAAGGGGATGTGAGGAGCTGCAAGTGGATGTTTGAAACCCGTCCTATTGATCAGTTTGATGAGAGCATCAGTAAGTTCCAGATAATTAAAGGAATTTCTAAAGAAGAAATCCAGTCTGGTGATGTCAAAACTGCCAAATGGCTTTTTGAAACCCAGCCACTCGATGGCATTAAATACTTCAGCAACTTAGAGGAAGAGGACAACAGGAAGAATGAGAGCATTGAGATCCAAAGGGGTGACGTCAAAACATGCCGATGGTTGTTTGAGACGCAACCAATGGATGTCTTGTATGACAAAACAGAGACAAAGACTGAGGACATCACAGACATACAGAAAGGAGATGTTAAAACATGTACCTGGCTTTTTGAGACGCAGACACTTGACAGCATCAAGGATGAGTCTGAGACAATACTAAAAACGTGCACAGTAAATCAAGAGGATGTACAGGGCAAGGATGTACGTCTAGTGCGTTTTCTTTTTGAGACAGAGAACCTGGAAAATATCACAGATGATAAGGATCATAGTGGCTTTAAGCGAATCACTGAGATTGACATTCAATCAGGAGACGTATCAAGGATGAAATACATCTTTGAGACACATTCATCTGATATCATGACTTCCACATCTGAGGAGACCATGAAGAAACTGAAATCCCATCAAGCAGAGGAAATTCAGAAAGGAAATGTGGTGAACTGCACCTGGATGTTTGAAAACCAACCAATTGATTCCATCAAGGAAAATCTGGAGGACTCCAAAGATGTACGCACAGTAACGGATATACAAGGAGGTAATGTTGATAAAGGTCGCTTCATTTTTGAGACATACTCATTAGATAAGATTCAAGAGGAGGCATCTGATACTGAGATCAGCAAACTCCAGAGCATCATATGCAAGGAGATTGAAAAAGGTGATGTGAAAAACTATACCATGATGTTTGAGACTCAACCACTGTATGCTATAAGGGACAAAGAGGGACACTTTCATGAGGTTACAACAGTCACAAAAGAAGAGATTATGAGAGGAGATGTGCTTGGGGCAAGATGGTTATTTGAGACAAAGCCTCTTGACTCGATAAGAGACACAGATGAGGTTTATGTCATTAAAGCGGTTACTGAGGAAGACGTCCAAAAAGGAGATGTCAGCACCGCCAGGTGGAGGTTTGAAACTCAGCCGCTAGATGAGATTACTGAAGATATGAAAGTTACCATTAAGACAGTCACAGACATCCAAGGGGGAGATGTGAAAACAAACAAGCAGCATTTTGAAATGGATGACCTTTCAAAGAAATACGTGAAAACTGTTAGTGTAAGTGAGATTCAGAGAGGTAATGTGAGAAGTTCCACATGGATGTTTGAAACTCACACCATTGACAAGATCCGTGGTGAAGGTTCAGAGTACAAGGAGATGGAGAAGGTGACACGTGAAGAAGTGGTAAAAGGTGATGTTAAACAGTCTGTGTGGCTCTTTGAAAAAGAGCCGCTTGACCGGATCAAGGAAGTTGATGGAACAGAAAATGTCACTTCACGAGAGGAAATCCCAAAAGCAGATGTGAAGACAACAACATGGCTGTTTGAAACCACCCCCCTGACAGAGTTTAATGAGAGCAGTGTGGAGAGAACAGAGATTATTGGTAAGAGCATCAAGGCTACCCTGGAAGAGCTGTATTCTCAGAAAATGGTTGAGTCGCAGGGTATTCTGATTGAGGCAGATGAGATTGGAGATGTCAGAATGGCTAAATACAAACTTCTAAACCAGGAGACCCCAGAGATCCAGAAAGAAGAGGTAATACATGGAGACCTGAACAATATTATGATGAACTTGCTCAACCGACGTGAGATAACAGAGAGGGGAATCACCATTGATAGGGAAGAGAGAGGAAACATTAACTCAACTGTCCAACAGCTCTTCACCCAAGGGAAGGGTGGTAATGTGGTGAAAGAGGAGATCCTCAGAGGAGACATCCAAGAGGCTATTAATAACTTGCTAAAGCAGGAAGGATCTGCCAAAAGTGGCATTCTGATTCAAGAGGATGAGAAAGGAAATGTGAGAATGACCATCTACTCACTCCTAAATAAAGAAAGCGGAAGCAGTGTTGAGAAAGAGGACATAGTCAGAGGAAATGTCCGTGGAACGCTGCATAGGCTTCTGGGTAATGCTGATGAAAAGGACCTGTCCTCTAAAATAACCGTGGGAGACTCAGAGAGAGGAAATGTCAGTTTTTATTCTACATGTATTGAGTCTGGGGCATTGGACTACCTCAGGCAACTTCAAATAGGGGCCGATGAAATCGTTGAGGAAAAAGTGAAAGAAAAGATAATCGGAGGTGACATAGAACAAACAAAACAGGTTCTAAGGAGGAGCCAACAGATAATAGGACGAACTGTTGCTGAAGATGATATTGTTCCAGGTGATGTTCATAATACAGTACAGGTGTTTATGATGGAACCCCTGCCTTCCCTGCGTAACGTGCAGAAGGAGGAGATAGTAAAGGGAGATTTGAGAGCAGCCCTTGACTCACTTACACTAGCTGTAAACCAATGTGTTGTCATTGAAAAAGAGGAGATAGTCAAAGGAGACATAAGCACAACACTTAAGTCTCTTGAGGAGGCTCAATATCAACTCAAAGAGGTAGAAAAGCCTGAAATTGTTCCTGGGGATATTAGGGGTGCATTACAGTCTCTTGAGAAATCATCATCTGCAAAGACTGAGGTAGTAATTGAAGATTTGGTCCCAGGAGATATCAAAGGGACCTTAAAATCCCTGGAGGCAGCAAAGCAGGCAGTAAAAGAGATAGAGAAAGAGGAGATTGTTAAAGGTGACATCCATACTGCTCTGCTTGGTCTTCAAGAGGCATCAACTGAAAAGAGGGCATTCCAGCACCAAGTAAGTGAACAAGGTGATGTGAAAGGTACAATTCAGCTCTTACTGGAGCCTACATCATCCCCACATATGCAGAGGAGGCCAAGCACAGAGGGTGACATAAAGTCCTCCATGAAATCCCTTTGTGAACAGGAGCAAATACAGATTGAGAAAGAAGAGGTGATTAAGGGAGATGTTCAAGGCACCATAAAAACCCTGATGAGGAAGAAAGAGCAGTCAAGCCACAAATCAAAAATCAATCCTCATAGGAAAGCCAAAGCTCCCAAGAAAAATCTAGTTTCTCCTCAATCATGTGAAATCTGTGAATGCATAGCTGGACGTACAACTGAAGAAATGCCAGCAAATCCACCTCCTGTGAAAAACATTCCACAAAGCTGCATGCAAAAGACATTTGAGATCAAATCTTCAGAAAGTCAGACATCATCTGAGGAGCATTGTTCTACTGCTAAACATATGACTATAGCTGGTCACTCTGAGTCCTCCCAAGGCTCTCAAAATATTGTGAAGGAACAACATATCAAGCAAAAAGAAAACACTCCTAGTCCAGTGCTATTAAAGAAGAAGAATTTTGGAGGTCAGATGAGTGAGAAGAAATCTGAAAGTACAACTGTGTCTTCAGCAACAAGTGCATCAAAGGAGGCATGTTCTACTGCTAAACAGATGACTATAGCTGGTCACTCTGAGTCCTCACAAGGCTCTCAAAAGATTGTGAAGGAACAACATATCAAGCAAAAAGAAAACACACCTATTCCAGTGCTATTAAAGAAGAATTTTGGAGGTCAGCTGAGTGAGAAGAAATCTGAAAGTACAACTGTGTCTTCAGCAACAAGTGCATCAAAGGAGGCATGTTCTACTGCTAAACAGATGACTATAGCTGGTCACTCTGAGTCCTCCCAAGGCTCTCAAAATATTGTGAAGGAACAACATATCAAGCAAAAAGAAAACACTCCTATTCCAGTGCTATTAAAGAAGAATTTTGGAGGTCAGATGAGTGAGAAGAAATCTGAAAGTACAACTGTGTCTTCAGCAACAAGTGCATCAAAGGAGGCATGTTCTACTGCTAAACAGATGACTATAGCTGGTCACTCTGAGTCCTCCCAAGGCTCTCAAAATATTGTGAAGGAACAACATATCAAGCAAAAAGAAAACACTCCTAGTCCAGTGCTATTAAAGAAGAATTTTGGAGGTCAGATGAGTGAGAAGAAATCTGAAAGTACAACTGTGTCTTCAGCAACAAGTGCATCAAATGAGGCATGTTCTACTGCTAAACAGATGACTATAGCTGGTCACTCTGTGTCCTCCCAAGGCTCTCAAAATATTGTGAAGGAACAACATATCAAGCAAAAAGAAAACACTCCTAGTCCAGTGCTATTAAAGAAGAATTTTGGAGGTCAGATGAGTGAGAAGAAATCTGAAAGTACAACTATGTCTTCAGCAACAAGTGCATCAAAGGAGGCATCACAAACTCATATTAGTATTAAGCAAACTCAGGAGAAAAAGACAGTCATGCAGGTGCAGACAGCTGTGACAACAGAACACACCACCATAACCCAGAAGCAGAACACCAAACATGTAAAATCAGAGAAAAATGTTAAGAGCTTGAACCACAATCTCAGTTCCAAGGGTATGATCAAAAAAGTGAAGCCACATCCAGAGATTCACTTTCCTCCACCTCCAACTTCCCCTCCACCTCCAACTTCCCCTCCACCTCCCTCTGAATCAGAACTCTCTCTGCCTCCTCCTCCATCTCCAGTGGCAGAAAGTTATCTCCAGCCAGCTCTCTTGCCATGCCCTCCTCTGGTTATGAGACAGGACAGTGACCTTCCCCCTCCACCACCTCCACCCCCCATCATGGAAGCAGACACCGAATTCTTTCCACCACCTCCTCCACTTCAAGACCTTCTGCCCCCTCCTCCATCCCAACAAGAACTCAGCTTAGTCACCCAGGGTGGAAAACCAAAGGGCCGACATCTATTCAAAGTGCCCAAACCTGAGCCTCCTAAGGAAACACAGCCACCAAAATATAAATGGCAGAAAAAGCAAACTGCTCCTGCTCCACCACCACCTCCCCCTCCTCCATCTGTGCCAGAACAGGGTGAAACAGTTGCATCAAACATTGCCACAGTCACTGAATCTACAGAGAACGTCACTAAGCAAAAGGGACTGGTTAAAACTATTGAGCCTCCAGCTCAATCTGTTACTAAAGCTTCCCCAGTCATTCCAGTACCATCAGCAGCAGCTGAGGAACCATCACGCCCTAAAAAAATATTTGTTCCGCCAATTAAACTGCCACCTCCTCCTGAGCCTGCTGCTCCAAAACCAAGACCTTATGCAAGTAAATTCAAAACTCCACTGATGCTTGCAGAGGAGAGATACCACAAACAAAGAGAGGAGGTTGAAATGAAGGGAGGTTGTACTCCTACTTCACCTACAGCTACGTCACCATTTAAGGTCAGTGAAATGAAGGGTGAAAGCACACAGAAAGTTGAACAGTCCCAATCAGTTCATAAACAGCAAGAGCAAGCTAATACACCAGAGCCTCTACAGAAGCCAGCCATGCTACCAAAATATACAGCGGAAAAAGCTGGTCCCCCAAAAAGTCCACAACCCCCTCCAAAGCAAAAGCCACTTGCAAATTTTCCGATAAACAAACCCTCATTTCCCAAAGTTGGTAAGAATATAACCACAGAATCATCTAGTGGTGTCTCAGATAAAAAGCAGGAATCCGTCACTACCTCCTTAGAGATTAAAAGCCATCCAGCTCCTATTCCTGAGCAGGTTGAGGGTGTGAAATCTTGCCTGGTACAACAAGAGAGTGTTCAGTCCTCAATAAGTCTGATCACTGCTAATGTTCAAGCAGAAGAGCTCAAAAGCACAAAAAGTTGTGTGGCTCAAGAAATCAAGAAGGTTCCCACTCAACCCACAAAGATCCCAAAAGTGACACCTAGCTTTAAGGTGAAAACTTTTAAGGTGGAAACGGCAGAAAAACAGGAGGGCAGAAAGGGCACTTCTCAGAAAGAGCAAACACTCAGAGAGGCAGGAACACATGATGTCTCTCAAGTGTGCATGGGTCAAGAGAGCTTCCAAAAATCAACCAATGCTGTGGAAAATACTGAAGTAAAAGTTGAGAAAAAGGAAGAAGTAAGTCAAGCCAATCAAGATGTCAAAATGGAGGTCAAGTTAAAGAAACAAAAACAAAAATCAATTAAGCAGCCACCACCTGAGACACCAAAAACATCTTTTGAGATACATCAAGTACAACCATCTATATCGATGGAGGTACATCAAGGAGAAAGGCAGACAGCATTCGTTCAATGCCATCAGACAGTGAGAGAGGAACATGTCCAGATTCATGAAGAGAGAATGGTCAATCAGAGTACAGTTCAACAACAGAGCACTCAACAAAAAGGTCAATTCCAGACCAAGAAGCAGGTAAAGCCTCCACCACGGCCTCAAAGCAGAGAGGAAGCCATACAGCAGTCCATACAGAAAGAGAAGCATGATAAAATGGAGACAGCAGAATCAAAAGGGTCAGATAGTTTAACCATTACAACTGAAAGCTCTCATACACAGAAATGTGATGAAATTAATAAGTTGTTGAGTTATATAAAACAGTTGGAAGGAGCCCCTGAAAAAATCAATCCAAAGACAGCAAAGACAATGCTAAGTTTGGTTCCTGATTGGCTAGTCGGTTCTGAGGAGAAGGCCGATTTAAACTGCATTCAGTACAACAAGCAGAAAATGAGAGAGGTCATGGCCTATATGCAGAACCTTGCACAGGCTAAACAGATTTTTTTAGAAGGAAGTTTGTCTGTTTTGGAGATGCCAAAGAGTGAGCCAGCACAGGAGAAGAAAACTGTTGGTGGAGCCACACAGAAAATATCAAAAATTACTATTGGCTCTGCAAAAAGAGAGACTCAGAAGAAAGTAGTGGAGGAGAAGAAGGCAGAGTGGCAGAGTGAGTCAAAAACTACAGAGCTCAGAATGCCACCAGAGCTAAGAATGCAAACACCATCACCCACTTTCATCTGCATTGAGTCAGCCAAGAGGACAGACTCTCCCTTTAGAGTGACCCCATCGCCCCCTCCCTATTACAAGTCAGGCACCACACCAACACCTCCACCTCGCTGGTCTGATACACCGACACACCTGAATCAATCCACACTTTCTCCCACAATGAGTCACTCTGAGAAGCTAGCTAAACTAAGAGATACAACAGCCAAACTCTCTCAAGGCATGACCCCACCACCCATGCCTTTGCCTGAGCATATGTTGAAGGCCCAAACAGACTTGGAAGGGTCTCGCTCTTCCAGCCACTCAGAGATTAGCATGGAGACATACATGATGGAATCATCTTTGATGGATATCACAGAGATCCATGGGGACTCTATGATGACCGTGAAAGACAAGCGTGAGTTCTTTGAGGAGGCTCAGAAAGCGGACATTAACCGTACATATGTACGCAAGGGTCCCATTGACATCCCAGAGCGTCTTGGACCAGATGCAGAAGAGAGTGAACCGGAGCTCCAGAGATCCATAGATGTCCATGAGAGAATGTTAGAGAACTTGCCCAGGGTTGACCTCTCCAGGCTTGTTAACAAGTTTGAGTCTCCACAGCCTAAAGTTTATGCTCGGAAGGAGCCTATTGTGATTGCTGAGAGACTTGAAAGTGACACAGAAGAAGCTGAACCAGAGAAGAAGCCAACACTGGTGGAGGACATACCAAGCTTTGATATTAAAGCCCTCAAGAATGTCTTTGAAATGGGTGAGCAAGCCCACCAGCACACAAGGGAAGAAAAAAAGATCCTTGAAAAACAAGAAGAATCCATTGCCCCAGCAGGGTTCTCAGAAACGAGATCTGTATCTGAGCACTTCTCCACTGTAGATGAGTTTGGAAACCCTGTAACAGGGTCAAAGACTGAGATGACCTCCCACTCTCAAAGTGTGACAACCCGCTGTGATCCACCAACATATGCAGATGTAGTAAGACGGAAAGTTCCTGTTCTGGACGTTCCACCTGAGGCCTCTGCAGAGGAGTTATTGAAGAGCTTCCAGCAGACATGGGCAGAGAGTGAAAATGTCTTCAAGAAATTGGGCTTCAGTGTGTCTGAACAACACAGAACACAGAGTGTTTCACACCAGCACCAGACTGTAGTAACCGGTAAACCTGCGTGATGAGCATGGAAAGGTTAACAAGCGTATGGAGTGATGACTAAAACAGTGTTTTTGGATTGATAAATAATCATGGCTTGAGCCCTTTTTTCTTTGACAATAAAAAGTTGTGGCTCTAAACTTAGTTACCATTGTCAAAGTGTGATCACTTGAAAATGTGAAGGTTTGTCCTTAAGATTCATGTAGGTTTTTGTATGAGGTCCAAATTACATGTTTGTGTTTGTATTGCACCTCCGTGAAAGCGTGTAGTGCTAAAATATGAATTTATTTCATTCCAACACCTTTACTAACAACTTCTGTGTTTAATTTTATATATTCCTAAACTTACACAACTCTCTATCATGGAAAATTAATGCAACTGCCTGCTGTGTATAACTATCTATGTGAGTGTGTATTAGTGTTTGCTGATAGATTTAAATTGATTGAACATTTTCTGATGCCACCCTCTCTCTTTGACAGAAAATAAGAGTGCCAGAGTCCGAACTGTGTCGGGGATGTCGGAAGACAGTGTATCCCATGGAGTCTCTCATAGCGGACAAGCAAAACTTCCATAAAAGCTGTTTTAGATGTGCCCACTGCAGCAGCCAGCTCAGGTAAAGGTTTTTACATTAATAGTTTTTTCCACATTTTAATGGGTTACAGCAAATAACTAGTTGCAAAAGGTTCTTGATGAAATACATAATGATTCTATGTAGACGCAAAATAAAATGTGGAAAAGTCAGGGGAAGCGTATACATTTTATAGGCTGTATACTGTAAGTATTTTGAGGGCAGGATGAACAACCCCATACTGAATCCTAACACATTGCTTCAACAGTCAGTACATTTACATGCACTTTAAAAGTCAGATTTCAGTTGGACTAAAACATTAATTTGTCTTTTTAAAATGACATGTAAACGCTATGTTTTTGCAAAGTCAGACTGTAGCTCAGCTACGCAAAGCCCACTGTAACTCAATTGAAACTGTTCATGTACATGTACTTGAGTGGTGAGAATGTTAGAAGTTTGGTCTCTTAATCAAACAGTTTGAGAGAGCTTTACTAGATGTTTCCTATTGTTGGCAGTAATAACTGTGTGAGTTGTTAATTGTGCTATGTCAGAACACAATCTACAGCTCACTAATTCTTTTCAGATTCATATAATGATTCTGTTTATCTCTCTGCTTCAGCCTTGTAAACTATGCTTCTCTCCATGGACGTATGTATTGCAAGCCACACTACAAACAGCTTTTCAAGTCTAAAGGAAACTACGACGAAGGGTTTGGTGAAAGGCCCCACAAGGAACTTTGGGATACAAAAAAACAGAATAACTCAGAGACAACTAACATAAAAAACAATCCTCCTGAAAATTTTAAGGTCAGAGCTCACAACCCAAAACCAAATGACCCAAACACTACAGAGGATACGCCTGGGGATCAGATGAACTATGACACTAAGAAACCAGCAAATAAAATTGCAGTTGTGTGGCCACCTCCCATTGATTCCCAAAAGAAGTCTTTTAACGTGGAGGATGAAATAAAGCTAGTGAAACCTGCCTGGCCTCCTCATGGTGAATCAGAACTCTCAGGAAAAAAGAATAATGAACCAGCAGTAAACAAGAGGCAATCTCCAATAACTAAACAAGCAGAAAATGGTCCCAAAGAAAATTATGGAGGGCTTGTTGAACACAAGTATCTGCCAGAAGAGACATCTACAACTGCTAAAAGAACACCAGAGCCTGAAGAGCCAACAGGAACACAAAATCCCAAAATAGCTGAGGTCACAGAAGATGTCAGTGCAACAGGCAAAGCCATAGAGACCTCAAATGGAAGCCAACGGACCACAGTGCACACAGCTGATGAAACAACTCAAACAAATGTGGCAAAAGAGGGACAGGACGTAAATGGACAAAAAGAGGAGTTGGAGGTAAAAACAGAAGATAAAGTTGAAGAAAGAATAGAGAATGTGAACACAAGTGTGGAAAGTGGAAATGGAAATGACACTGATGACAATGGTACTAAGGAAAGTGAAAAGCAAAGGGAAGTAAATGAAGGCAAAGAAGATGTAAAAGTGACAGTAATAGATTGTGAAATACCAGATGGCCAGACAGCCAATGGGAATGTAAACAATAATAACAACAGTAACCTTTTATTGGACAACAAGGTCATTTGGGCATCAAAGGACATCAAAGAAGAACCAGGACTGCTGGACTTCTGCTCCTCTGGACCATTTCCTGCTCAGGAATCATTTAGTAAAGACACTATCAACAGTGAGAGTAAGGCTTCTGACATTTTCCAACAATTCTCACCACGTGCCAAATATTCAGAGGACATGATAGAGGCAGAACAAGAACAACTAAATACAAAAACATTAGCCAGCACGGAGAACAATTACAACCCAATGTTCAGTGCTTCACATTTCCTTGATGACATATTTGCAGGTTTTGATGACACATCTAGCTCGTTGCCTGTATTTAAGGATGACATTTATAGCAAGGAATCAGCCTCATCTCAGCTGGATGACTTTCTGGATTTTGGAATAGAATCAAGAGGGGAGATGAGCCAACACACAGAGGCGGAAATGAGGAGGAATCCATTCGATAAACATGACACCAGTGCTGCCGGACTGTTGGGAGAAAGCAGCCTTTGGCAGGATGAAAGTGACTTCTTGTCCATAGAGGATCAAATTAAACAGAACCGATATTACGATGATGATTGATTAAGATGTACGAATTCACACTCTGCAGATCTGCTATACAGCCATTTACATATATACAATCAAAGCTTCTGTTAACATCCCTTAACAGAATGGTCTCAAACTCTGTTCATGGAGAGATGAATGTTAGCATGCTTGTATTCTTTTATCCTTAGCTCGTGGCAGCCTGTGCATTTTAACCACATTCAGAAACTTTTAAGCTTTATTTAAAGCACCTGGTGTGCAAATTGGGGAAATATGATAATAGTGATACTATTTGTTTTTTGCTGTAATCATTTCACTCAGTATCCATGTATCTTTGCCTGTGCCTGTTTTTTCATGCCTGGAAATGTGCAAATATTCTTGTACTTTCTTTATAGAACATACATAGATGGTTTTATTTTTGCTTTTGTTTGATAGAATTCCTGACAGTTTTGTTTTAGGATGGTTAGGATTAATTGTTTCTATTATTCTGCAAATGCATTGACAATCAATAAAAAATATGCTTCTGGAACTATCAGCGGTATTTTGTTTCATCAGTTTTATGTTTTGTAATTTTCATATGACATGTTTTGCTGATCCTGATATAGTTAAAGTGTATTATCAGACACTGAAATTCCTTTTGCAAATAACTTAAGAGTCCAAACCCCTAGCTATAAATCAGTAGCCATGTAAATCAAGGCAGATGCTGGTGCAAATAATGGTATATGCTATTTACACACCAGAGCAAATAGTGACAGATATTATTTGCACCCCAACCCTGGTGCAAATAATGGTAGATACTAATTGCACCCTGGTGCAAATAGTGTCAGATACTATTTGCACCCATATATACTAACATACAGTATATGGGCATCACTGCAGTGTGTTTATTGTGTTTATTTAGCGTACCATAACCAACTTTACATTAACCCCTACCCCTAAACCTAACGCTAACCTTCCCTTAGAAAAAATAACCTTGGCTTTACTTCAGTAACCATAGTTTCACCATTTTTTGTAATTTGTTGTAAATGTACAGTAACCACCAAAATTAACCATGGCTACTATATTACCACCATATTACTGTAGTAACACCATGGTTAATTGCATTAAAACTATGATTTCTGCCACACACACAAACCCCCCCCCCCCCGAAAAAAACATGGTTACTAGAATATTACTATTAATACAGTTTTCAGTGGTGGATTTAGGCATGGGCAACATGGGCAGTTGCCCAGGGCAGCATCTTGTGGGGGGGGGGGGGGGCGGCACGAGGCACAAGTTTGTTGGCGTGTTGAAGCGGGTTTTGCCCAGGGCGCCATACAAGCTAGAACCGCAAATCACTGCAATGAAATCAACATTAATAATCATTTTTATCTATTAATTTAAGTAGTGTTAAAGGAAATATTAAGAGTGGAAACAGGAAATCGGATGGGAAAAGAGTGGAACAAAGGGCAGAATTGAACCTGTGTCGCTAAGACAACACTACACAATCACACACCATCTTTACACCCCACGCCACTACAGTGACACCTATTATCTAGTTTGTCGTACATTTATGTGGTTTTACCAGACTATTGAAAGTTGGTATAGCTGCAGGCCAGAAATCTCCAAATGGGGGCAAAATCTCCAAAATAGGGTGTGGTTTCTCCAGAAGGCGGCGTGGTTACTCCAAAAGGGGGTTGCGCCAACTCCAAAAGGGAGCAAAACCTCTATAGATAGGGTTAGGGAAAGGGTTATGTAAGGGGATCCCTATATCTTTGCTGGCGATTTGGAGCTGTATTTGGAGCTCTGTCTACAGCTATACCTTTCTCCACTATTGGGGTGCAAATAGTTGCACTGTGTGACAAATGCTATTTACACTGGGGTGCAAATAGTCACTCTGTTACAGTAAATGCTATAATTATTTTACACTAAATTAACTTGTAACAAAAATATCATTCCATTATATAATGCTTACAGAATTACTGGGCTGTCAAATAATCAGAAATGTATTTAAACGCTGATTCTTATATTTTCCTATAAGAAATATTGTGCAACAGTGGAATGGTAGAATGTATACTGTATATCTTATTATTTGTATATTTATTATAATTTTTGTTTTACTTTTTGTAGTATTTACTTTATATCTAAATTAGCCTTCAGTAAAAAGTTAACAAGCATTTAGTGTGATAAAATTGTTAAACAGCATTGTTCATTGCTGAACAATGCTGTTCCACAAAGTCATCACTCATTTTCACTTCAAATATTTAAAGAAATAAAAACCTATTTTTGATTCAATTATTTTCACTGTGGCACAAAGCTGCCTTTGAGCAATATACCTAAAATTATTATATTCAATTATTTGTATAGACATTCATTTTTGGTTTCAATAACAAGGTCCAAGGCAAGAAAAGTGAAAACAATTTTATAAACAATTATTTCATAATTTGTGCGGCCGTGCAATAGAAGCTAAATGAAAGGTATTGTTAAGTGTAGCCTTCCCACAGTGAAAGTATTTCCGTTATTTGGCATAAACAAAAAACAGTGATCTTGACCTATGACTTTTTAGAGAGAGATTGCAGTATGAAGTGGAGGCTGTAGGTTGGTCAAATGAGCAGTAGGGATAGGCTATACCAGAGCCGTTGAAAAAGAGAGTTGCGACACTATTTGAACTTGCCGCCACGCGGTTCATGTAGCTCTCAATGGTTCCAAACAAATACACGCTGTCAACCTGATTAAATGGGTTTAAGTGGGACAGACAGCATCAGCAACTATATTTGCAGCAATTTTCGGTAAATATTAACGCATAATGTGCATAATGTGTATGCATGATTATTTGTGGATTTATCTGCTACCGAGAGTTCAAAAGCGGAGTTTTGTGTTGTAGCTACAGTGTACACCCAGTGCACTGCTGTAGGCCTCTGCTAACCTACTAGCTAATGTTATTGTGTTGAAATAGTTTTCAAATCAGCTGCAGGCCCACTTTTACCTACAATTGTGTAGAATTATGCAGATTGTTTGTCATTCTTGCTATCATGAATAGTCATCAAGTTTATTTTTACAAACGGTTATTTTAACTTTTTAATTTTTAGTGCTCGGCTAACTTGCTATGTATTGTTATTATTTTGGTAAGGGTTTACTATTCAGCTGTGGTCCAGCTTTTACCTAAAACTGTGTATCAAAATGGTCAATCTCAAGAGTCCTATATAATTATATAATTACAAGCTGTAATGTTACGGCTGCTATCCACAGTAGTCCACAGTAGTCCACGGTTAACTTGCTCACTAACTCTCTAATACACCCGGTAATGTCCAACCGGGAGTAAGCCTCTGTTCTTCGTTCACATCTCGGGCGGAAAAAAGTTCAGCTACACCCATTCCAGCAAAAGATGACTAACTTCGATGCACTATGTGTCTTACTTGAAGCTTTGTTAGGTTCACAATAATCAACAGTGTACTTGTAAGAAAGCTACAAAATTAAAACTTACCACTGTGAAATATCCTGCTCAAGTCGTGCTTGCGAAGGTGGTTCGGTTCGATCAGCTTGTTCTTCCAAACTTTCATTATCGGACTCGGACTCAAACTGGTTTGGCAAAAACTGCCACCATGGTTACCATAGTTACAATAGTATTTACAGCTGTTAAGGAAGTCTGAAACTTGGTTAGCGGACCAATCAGAGCAGACTGGGCTTTTCGGAAAGGGGGGCTTTAAAGAGAAAGGACCTAAATCAGAGCGTTTGAGCCAGGGGATGAAAACAGGTTTAGCAGAAATGTACAGTATGAGAAAAATAATGTGTTTTTTGAACATTAAAGTATGTAAACCTACTCTAGTAGACCCCCAAAATAAAATCATGAACCTGTAAATTAGCATAATATGGGCTCTTTAAATATCAGCTTTAAAATGTGGATTTACAGTCGATTTTTGTATGAGGATATAGGGGAAAACTCACAGTAGAATTAATGTAAGGCAGGGAGGGGTTAATTGGCACCCCTTCGGGCCTGGGTAGCTCAGCGAGTATTGACGCTGACTATCACCCCTGGAGTCATGAGTTCGAATCCAGGGCATGCTGAGTGACTCCAGCCAGGTCTCCTAAGCAACCAAATTGGCCCAATTGCTAGAGAGGGTAGAGTCACGCTGGGTTAACCTCCTCGTGGTCACTATAATGTGGTTCTCGCTCTCAGTGGGGCGTGTGGTGAGCTGTGCATGGATGCCGTGGAGAATAGCATGGGCCTCCACACGTGCTGCTTCTCTGCGGTAACACACTCAACAAGCCACGTGATAAGATGCGCGGATTGAGGGTCTCAGACGTGGAGGCAACTGAGATTCATCCTCCACCACCTGGATTGAGTCAATACACCACAACGAGGACTTAGAGCACATTGGGAATTGGGCATTCCAAATTGGGGAGAAAAGGGGAGAAAATAAATAAATAAATAAAAATGTTGCACTCCTTCTCTGGAAACTGAAGTAGTATTCATAGCATCTAACTTTTACAGATCGATCTGCCTTGCTTTGGAGATATTAACCTATGTGGTCAGAGGGAATTAAATAAATTCAGTGAAATATGGGACACTTTTATGCAATTCCTAGAAAGTGTTTAGGCTGAAATTAATGAGTGAAATTGATAAAACGACAGCGCCTATAAAAAAAATACTTTACCTCTTACTACTATATATTATTATTTTTATTTATTTTTTCCCCTGAATGTTCAATGTTGGGGGTGGGTTGGGGAAGGGGAGTGTTTATAAATGTTATTGTATGTATGACTATGTACTATTTGCACTCCACTACTCTTACAATATACAATTTTGGTATTTCTATGAAGTCTATAAGCATATATACAGCTGCCAGTTTATTAGGCACACCGAGCTTAAACTAATACAGTCTAACAGTCCTGCAATAATCCTACCTTCATGAAGGTTATAATGTTTAGTTTTTGTTGTTTAGAGGCGTTGATTCAACTCTATGATTATTTTGGAGGATACAGAGAGCCGTTTCTGACAATTACATACCTTATTGCTTTTTGGATCATTTATAAATATCTGGCTTGCAAGGGCATCAAAGTCAGTTTCCCATGGGTTCACATGTCAGCTCTTCAACAGAAAATCCAAAGTGACTTACAGTGCATTCAAACCATGTATTTGGTCAGTACATACATTCATTGGAAATCAAACTCAGAATTTTGGCATTGTCTCCCAGTTGAACTACTGGACTGTGAAGAAATTTTATCAGACCCTGATTAGCAATGATCTGTCAGTTTTAGCTTCTCCTAAGATCTTGATTTGTTTGAATGCACATTTACAGTACAGTGGTGTGATGCATGCCTTGTGGAGACAACATGATCACACGGGAAGTCAGCATACTATTTCCTAAAGTTCCGGTAGCCTAGGGTCGGCAACAGTATGCCGACTCACTGACATGCCCTATCTCCCATCGGACATATTTGGAATGGCTCAACAACAATTAATTTCCCTTGTGGCACGGCTGGTAGCGCATTGCATCAGTTGCATGGGTGACCATAGTTCAATCCCCATTCAAACGAGGAAGTAATCACGTTTGTATAAACAATCACAAGCATGATAAGGAGGTTGAATTTTTATCCCTACAATTGCATTTTGTCTCTACTAATGGTTAGGGTTAGATTTGGGTTTTGGTTGGGAGTTAGATTAAATAAAATAAGCATTTCTTTTGCACCCTGTTCTGCTGAAAACAATTATCTTTACAACAGGCTTCTGGCGACCTCTCATGGATATAAATGGATGTCACACTTGTTTATATGCTCTGAAATACTTACCGCTTTAGCCTCTGGAGGCAGTGCTTTCAGATTCGGTCAACATATACCGATTTCGCCTAAAGAAAAATCTGCACACACTTGCCGAATTTTATGTGAGATCTGTCTGATTGAGCTGTGGTCTCCCATGCAACTGACACAACACACTAGTTTCCCATGGGTTCACATGTCAGCTCTTCAACAGAAAAATATGTAAAGTAATTAGCTATCTGCAGTTATACTTTCTTTTCACTATGATCATCCACATTTATGCTGCTGAACCTATCACTGAACCCATGCACTGTCTAACAAACGATGTGTGTAGTGACTGAATTAACCAAGGAACAACCTTCCTAGATACAAGCTAGCCATGTT
Organism: Myxocyprinus asiaticus; assembly: GCF_019703515.2. NCBI lineage: Eukaryota > Metazoa > Chordata > Actinopteri > Cypriniformes > Catostomidae > Myxocyprinus > Myxocyprinus asiaticus. The sequence continues at coordinate 5,720,029 of NC_059355.1, read as the reverse complement.
ATCCAGTTGAGCTAGCTACCATTCATTGAAATTAGGTGTACTAATACGGTACGGTCTTGTACTAAGTGTTGCTAACTTTAACAACAAATCTAATCACTTAAGATAAACTTTGTATGTTAAAGAACGCCAATAACTGCAATTAATTTGAGCTAAATGTAGGCCAACTGACATCTGGTTATGGTAGCTAGTGAAGTGTTGCTCACATTAGCTAATCTGCAATTACAATCTAACTAGCTATTATCTAACGAGAAACATTAACTAGATCTGGCTACATAAAATACTACTATTGACTAGATTCATGATAGGTCAGCTAATGCGTTAAAATAAAAAAAAATACAGTCATTCCATCAAGTTTCCAGAGAAAAAACTCAAGTTTGCTTGAGAAACACTGAAATGAATTAGTGCTAGAACTTTTCAGTGTTTGGAACTATTGGTTGTCCCACAACACGCGTCACTTCCGCATTCTCCAATTATTATGGAAAGCCAAATTATCTTTTAATGTTCCCAGCGTTACTCATAATTGCATTTTTACTAGTAAGTATTCCAATTACAGAGCTCTATAATTGCATTTTTACTAGTAATCATTCCAATTACAGAGATCTATAATTGAATTTTTACTAGTAAGAATTCCTATTACATCACTCTATAATTGAATTTTTACTGCTAAAAATTCCTATTAAACAGCTCTCTAATTTAATTTTTACTAGTAAGAATTCCTATTAAAGAGCTCTCTAACTGAATTTTTACCAGTAAAAAATCACATTAAAGATATGTTTAATTGCAGAGCTCTGTATTTGAATTAGAGAGCTCTGCAAATACATTCTTACTAGTAAGAATGCAATTGTAGAACTCTCTCATTGGAATATTTACTAGTAAGAATGCACTTGCAGAGCTCTGTAATCGGAATTCTTACTTGTAAAAATGCAATTGTAGAGCTCTGTAATTGAATATTTTATGGTAAGTGCAATTAGCTTTTAATACACCCAGCGTTACTCATCGTAATTGCATTTTCACTAGTAAGAAATAAATTAGAGAGCTCTACAATTCAATTCTTACTCGTAATAGGTCCAATTAGAGAGCTCTTCAATTGCATTGTTACTACTAAGAAGTACAATTAGAGAGCTCTCTAATTCAGTTGTTACTAGTAAGAATGCAATTACGACGAATAATGCTGGGAACATTAAAAGATAATTTGGCTTTCCATACCACCAGTGTTGTGATTCGTGTTCTGTCGGGTGCTGATTGGACAGCGCTTTTTAACCCGCTGCAGAGCACTCGCTCATAACACTCGACCGCTCGTTCATTATACCGTCCATTCGCCTTAGTCTCTGAACTACTGACATCATTTCACTAAGACAGAAAAAGGTGGGTATAGAATATCGTTTTACTTCACCGACTTTGTCGAAGAGCTGCTTTTATGGAGCATCCCGTTCTGTAAGGTGAGAGGCGCAGCATGCGCTGAAGAGACAAGTGATGTTGTTGTCGCGTGTGGGGGTGAAACGAGCGATGTAGAAAGCATTATATGCATATAATGTCTGTTTTAGGGTCAGTAGACCTTTGCAACAAAAAAAAAAAAAATGTAAAAAAAAATTTGGTCGCGAGTCTGACGCTGCCAGCTTTGGAAAGTTTGATTGGTAGACTGTTTGTTTGTTGAATATTGGTAATGCAGAATGTACCGCTCCGTAGTTAAGCGCATGCATGGCGTCATGCTCCGACCAACATGGGTCGTCATTCATAGCCGCATCCTGGTTGCATTATTAAGAATTATGCAAGCAGCAGACCTTGATGCGTTCGGAACTGCTGTGTCGATGAAAAACAGAGCACTGTCTGTCAATATTCTTCAAAATTTCTCCTCTTTGTAGAAATGCATACAGGTTTGGAAAGACATGAGGGTTTCATTTTTGGGTGAACATCACCTGGACTGTGGATTATTCATAGTATTTGTGTAGATAAGCACAGCTGTTATCTGTCATAACATCACTGTCACTTAACCTCATTTTCCAAGTCCAAGCGCATTACAAAATAGATGGATAAAATAAAAAATAGTGAAAAATAATGGATAATATTTAATTCTAAGCTGCTTTCCTCTAACTTTGTGAAAACATCAAATTTTCAATATTAGAATCAATAAAAGACAATTTCCTGTTTGTTGTCCTAAGTTGAAATGAGATCTACACCCCCTGTCTCCAGGCCACTTCTGTCTTTTTGCACTTTTAAGGAAATGGACATGTAATATTACCCTGTTTTATCAACAAAGATTTTAGGTAAAAATGTATATGATTGTATAAGGGAAAGTATGCATCATATGTCCTGTAACGGATAACTGTAATCTTTTTAAGTTTTTCTTTCTTTCTTTCTTTTTATTATTATTATTATTATTATTATTACAATTACAATTTTTAAATACCTTTTATGTCTTCACTAATTCATTCTGAATGGCCCTGTGGTGTAATTTTTAAAACTATAAAATATTTGATGTAGTCTCTTAATTAATATGAGGCCATTAAATCTGCATGCATAACAAGTCTAACAGAAATGATGGTTAAAATAGTTTTAAATGGTGTATAGCAATGAGTGTAGCATGTCCCACCACAGGACAACTTCCAAAAAAGATTTCTTGTCAACTACTCAAATGCACGTGAGTTAAATTTTATTGAGGCATTGAGGTTTCAGTGCAACACTTAACATGCTATTTTTATTTATTTCTTTATAGTTTGAATGCAGTTTCTCCTATATCAGACCTCTGCTCTGTCAGACTGTTACTCTTTTTGTTTAGTGGAGAGAGATTGTTTATTCATGAGCTTATTGGCACCTTGTTACCTTACAGTCAGCTGTAATTTTAGCTATGAATTGGATATCTGGCATGATTTTGATTATAGTCTTTCAGGGATTAATTCTGCTGAGCAAGCAATTACACCCTCCTGCATGATAAAGAAAGTTTTAAGAATACTTTATAGTTCAGGCTCTTTAGCTCTGTGTTCAATCCCAAAAAATACATATTGTGTTGATAAGATACGGTTATCTGCAAGCATGTCTTAAACTTGCCCTAAAACATTGTTTTAATGACCCTTAATGACTGTGTGTTTTACATCATACATTTAGCAGTCACTTTCATCCAAAGTGACTTACAGTGCATTCAAACCATGTATTTGGTCAGTACATACATTCATTGGAAATCAGACTCAGAACTTTGGCATTGTCTCCCAGTTGAACTACTGGACTGTGAAGAAATTTTATCAGACCCTGATTAGCAATGATCTGTCAGTTTTAGCTTCTCCTAAGATCTTGTTTTGTTTGAATGCACATTTACAGTACAGTGGTGTGATGCATGCCTTGTGGAGACAACATGATCACACGGGAAGTCGGCATACTGTTTCCTAAAGTTCCGGTACCCTAGGGTCGGCAACAGTACGCCGACTCACTGACATGCCCTATCTCCCATCGGACATATTTGGAACGGCTCAACAACAATTAATTTCCCTTGTGGCACGGCTGGTAGCGCATTGCATCAGTTGCATGGGTGACCATAGTTCAATCCCCATTCAAACGAGGAAGTAATCACATTTGTATAAACAATCACAAGCGTGATAAGGAGGTTGAATTTTTATACCTACAATTGCATTTTGTTTCTACTAATGGATAGGGTTAGATTTGGGTTTTGTTTGGGGTTAGATTAAATAAAATAAGCATTTCTTTTGCACCCTGTTCCGCTGAAAACCATTATCTTTACAACAGGCTTCTGACGACCTCTCATGGATATAAATGGATGTCACACTTGTTTATATGCTCTGAAACACTTACCGCTTTAGCCTCTGGAGGCAGTGCTTTCAAATTCGGTCAACATATACCGATTTCGCCTAAAGAAAAATCTGCACACACTTGCCGAATTTTATGTGAGATCTGTCTGATTGAGCTGTGGTCTCCCATGCAACTGACACAACACACTACCAGTCGTGCCACGAGGGAAAGTAATTGTTGTTGAGCCGTTCCAAATATGTCCGATGGGAGATAGTCAGTGAGTCGGCAAACTGTTGCCGATCCTAGGGTACCGTAACTTTCAGAAACAGGAAGCTTTATTTATAATGTAACATCTAATTTTAACACTCTCAAAATATTGTTTGTTTGAGCATCCGACCAGCCAATAGCTTGAGTTTTGGTTGAGACGATTTGTTGTGAGAGTGTTCAGGAAACCTGAAACCTTTAGGGTTTATAAGGAGGGTTTAAAATATTTTTAAAACTATTTATGAAAGGTAAACCAAAGCGAATGAGTAAAGATTATATGAAAACAAGCAATGCTGTTGCAGCCAGTGCCAGAAAGGATACAAAATTAAGAGACCAAACTGCATCAACATGATCACACGGGAAGTTGGCATGTTGTTTCTGAGCTTCCTGGTACCTAGGATCAGTCGTATTATGCCCACTCACTGACAAGTGGCATCTTCTATAAACATTTTTGCTTTGACTCCAGTGTATTCTCCCCTGTGGTACAACTGGAAGTGCATTGCATCAGTAGTGTGGGAGTCCTGGGTATGGATCCCACGTTAAAAACCAGGAAGTAATTAAGTTTGTATAAACAGTACTGAGCAGGTTTCAAAGCATGCATTTTTCCCTCTAACATTATAATTTTCACTGATACGTAGGTTTAGGTTTGGGGTTTGGGTAGGGGGGTACAGTTTATAAAATATGCATTCCTCTTCACTGTATTACAACCTGTACAGCTGAAAACAACTTGCTTCAAAACTTGCTTTTGACATTTCACTCAAAACATGGAGTGCACTCGAGACTATACGGCCAACAACACTTACCTCTTTGGCCTCTTGGGGCAGTGTTTAGCATTTCAGTAAGCGCAAAGCATTTTTGGCTAAATTAAAGTCAACCTACTGTTTCAGATTTCACTGTGAGTGCACACACACACACACACATACTTCCTAAGGACTTCCATTTGTGAGAGTAGCAGTGGCGGCCATCTGTTTATTGATCAGTAAATCAGAGAAAGACTTATGTTAGCAAACACAATTATATACTGTATTATTATGGAGCTTTAGAGCCCCTGGTCATTTTATGCTTTTACTGTATGAAAAAAAGAGCAGCGTGAACATTTTTTATTCACTTTTCACAGTGTAAGATATATTTATGAAATACAGTATATCTACATCTTAGTTGTTGTGCATCAGTCTCGAATAGTTTTTCTGTACACATTTGTGCAGTAACTCAGTCAGAAAATGGTGATGGCACATATATGATTGCACACTCAAATACACGCAAAATACACATAAATACTAACAGAGGTGATGGCCTACTAAACGTTGGGAAAGGACAGTGATTATGAAGGTTAATCACTGTGCTCCATTAACTGTTTACCTCCTGGAAGCTCCATAGCAACAGCTGAGTATCCAGCAGAACAGAAGACAGGTGCTGTACTCAAAATTACAAAATGGTTTCACCATATAGAACATATTTTCTAAATGAGGGACTGGAGTGTCAGTATGGAGGTTGTTGTATGTTGATATAACAGTTTTGAGTTAGCCAGATATTGTACTGCAGGAAAGGGCTACATGGAAAATTGAAATAAAATTTGACAGATCAATACCTAATTAAAGATTCAATAAATAATTAATGAAACCAGATCAGTTGAAAGCTGTATGTTTGAAAACATGAATGGATTTGACAGAGTTCAGTAGGTCATTGCTATCTGTGATCTGTTCCACCACTGCCTGTGACAATTATGGTATAGTTAATTTGTGCCTTTATTATTTCAACAGTGTAATATCACTAATGTTTCATTCACCTCCACCTTTATTGTCTCCCCTGCAAACTCTGAGAGAAGCACTGGCATGAATTCACTAAACAGTTGCATCAAGTCTGTGTGCAGTATTTCAGCGTAAAACGCTGCATCTTATTCCTCCCGCAATCCAACTTCAGATGCTGTAGATTAAATTAAAGTGACATGACAGCAGGAAACCATGCTTCTGGGTTGTTTTGAGCAGCAGCTTTCAGTGGTGGATATGGGCAGCGCTGCAGAGAGATATTACGAGATTACAGTATCTCTTAAACACTATATAATCTACAAATATTATTACAATATAATCTAATAGTATTACAGATGCCTGTAGGGTGAGTAACAGAACCAGGGGGTGGTAACCAGACACACCCCCAGGATCATGCCGGGCCAAAGCGGCAAAACACTCGCCGGCCGAAAGGAAAGGTATGGTACGAACGGAAACCCAAACAAGGAGGTGAGTGGGAAGACAAGGTTTCAAACCTCCCCAGAGAACAAGGTTTGAGACAGGAAATGGAGGGTATAATCAGGAGATGCCTGACAGAGGTAGTAACACAGCTTGACATGCTCCTCAAAGGAATACGGCACTGGCGTCAGCATGACTTGACTATGTACCCCCTCCCGTTAACGCCAAAGTTTACTTTGTAGGTTGGGAAAGGGGAACAGGGGAGGCCAAGTTGCTCCCCAAAACAGTCACTCCTAACACACCACACCCTCCTTTCCTGACGTTCTTGGGCGATCTCGTCCGTAAGGGCACCACCCGATGCATATACACATCAGTAGTGGTAGAATGTGCATCAGCTCCCACACACTACTCGATACTGGTTCTGAAATAAGTCTGATGGGTTCCAACCCCTTTGCAGAGGTGGCTAGAGCAATGCTGTCCCTCGGCAAACAGTTATAAATTGAGACCTGCAACATAAGCATCACAAGCTACATGCAAGATAGGTCGTCTATCACAAAACAGGCATGGATCGACATTACCTTTCAAGGGATGATGCTGGTACACCCCATTTACATATGTCCCATTAATACGGAACCAATGTTAATTAGCCAGGACCTAATGGACAGACTGGCTCCGCTCATTGACTGCCATCGTGGACACGTGGGCTCGTTTTGATACACAGAGGCCACATGGTCCAGAAAACAGTTCACCAGCTTCTGATGGACAAGTCACCATCATTCAGGAGTCCAGAGGATCCCTACCTATGATCATGCCTCCTCCAGAGCCTGACCCTGGCTCTGATCCTTCTATGCCACCTGCGAGCCCACAGCCGCCATAGGTTGATAGTCAAAACTCATTTAATAACCACAAGTCTTTCCTTTGTTCACTGAAGAACACAAACTTAACCCTGTACAGCCCCCATATAGTGGGAGGCATGCACATTAACAGTATAGCGACACCAGAAGCGCTTGTAGCACTCTGGTCAGAAAAGATCGCTATGAGCCAGGACCTATACAACGACTTGTGTTGACACAATCCTCCTCAGTTCTTCACACCGCAAAGTCACCGCATCCTTTCGGCAGGGTCACCACAAAGTCTCCTCAAAGTGATTGGGGTATGCGCTCTTTCTGTACGGATTGGGAAAAGGCAGGTCATGCATTTCATGCGTGTAGTCCCTTAACTCCAACCCCCGTTGTTCATAGGGGCGGACCTTATGGTCAGACTAGGCACTCAGTTGGACACAGTCAACCAGGTTCTGTGGTCCCAAGTCTGGTCTGAAAGGCATTCTCTGACCATTGAGGTAGAACACATGATATCAGGCCAGATCATTCCCCAGGCATGCCAGGTTGCTAGCAAGGTAGATATGACTATCCCTGCGTGAACAGCAGGTGTTCCCATCTGCCTGGTCTCTAAATGACAGAAGATACTTGGCCCACAGGCATTCTTCCAACCCTTGCCCTGTTTCTGGGAACTCAATCTGACCATCTGCGTCATGCCCCTGAGCCACCGCTCAACCTACTTGTCACACATCACTATTCAGGTGACGGCGCGGCGACTGCTAGGGATGTTGGTTGATAACTCATTTCATGATTTAGAACTGACACTGCCAGTGATAGGAATTACCTCCATCACTAGCCAGGGATGACAACCTGGATGGTGTCCTGTCCACTTTCCCGACCAAAATGTTCATGGTGGCCCGCCACAAAGCGCTATAAGGCAAACCAATCTGCAGTGCTACCCTGGGCACCAGAGGTGACATGGTTGGATACTCTCTTGTGACTCAACCCAGAGACACAACCCCTGGTGATAACAGAACCTGTTCCTCACCAGAGGAACCCTATGTTGGCTTTGAGGCCGAGGTAAATAAGCAGCTTGCCAAAGCAGATGCTTTAACAACAGAGGATCAGAGAAATGCACTTCGGAAACTTTTTCGTGATTTCCAGCCAATCTTCTCGAGAGATTCCCATGACTGTGGGGTCACCAACCTCCACACATTCGCATTCCCACTGATCCAAATGCGCCACCCACATTTGTACACCAGTACAAAATCCCCCCTGGCTGCATATGATCCTCGACAAGCTTCTGCAAAAGCAAATCATTCGGGAATGCAACTCAACCTACAGCTTGCCTATCTGGCCAGTGTTGAAGCTGACCGGCAAGTGGCTTCTCATTGTTGACTATCACCCTCTGAATAAGCAGGTACCACTTTCCCACTGGCCAATGATCCATTTGGGCCAAGAACTGGCCAAGGTCAAATGGGCCAGCTTCTTCTCTACTGTGGACATGGCCAACGGCTTCTGGGCAATGAGAGTTACCCAGCTGACCAGTACAAGCTGGCTATCTCTTTTGGTAACTGCCAGTACACCTGGCACCGTTGTCCATTCAGATATTCGAACTCCTCAGCCGAGTTCAATATCTTCCTCCATAAGGCCATGAGTGACGCTGCTGCCTGTGGTAACCTTGTGTAAGTGGACTAAATCCTCATGAGGAACCAGACATTTAAGGAACATTTGATCAAGATCTGACATATAATTTACCAACTCTCCACCGCTGGAGCCAAGCTTGCACTAGCCAAGGGCTAGTGGTGCCACATCAAGGTCAAGTATGTGGGTCTAACAGTGAGTGCAAATGGCATCAAACCCTAAGCTGGGAGAGTTCAATCCATTCGCGACATCGAAGCTCCGACAGGTCTGTCAGAACTCAGAAGCTACCTAGGTTCCTGCAACTACTCCCAACAGTTCGAGGACTATGCGGAGAAAGCCAGACCCCTCACAGAACTACTCTGTGAAGACAAAACATTTGAGTGGGGAGAGCCCCAGGAACAGTCTTTCCACCAGATGAAAGACAAGCTCAGCTCTGCACCCTGTCTGGCCTACCCAGACAAGGATAAAGAGTTCCACCTTGAGGCAAGCTTCTCATCCCACTGTCTCGGTGCCACCCTGACAAAGAAACAAGACACAGACAAATGTGTCATCGCCTACATGAGCAAACCTCTTAGTGTTATAGAGATTAAGTTCTCTGACTGCAAAAAAGCCCTCCTGGCCACCATATGGGCTGTGGAACACTTCCATAGCTACATTGGGGGTCAGAAGACAGTCATTGAGACTTGTCACCAACCTGTCACCTTCCTGAACAGCCAACAGCTGAGGGAGGGGCGGGTATCCAACAGCCGCATTGCCACTTGGATGATGGCACTGCAAGGCTACGACATTGAGGTCACGTATGCCTAGAACCATAAAATGGTTTCACCAAGTGGCTGGAATGCCTTCCTGCCCCTAATGCCACAGCCACAACAACCGCAGTCCTGCTGCTGAACCATATGTTCAGCCGCTGGGGGCTTCCCCTCTCTGCATTCGCGTGGGCCCAGAAGAACTTGGAAGCCAGTGTCAAGGGATCCAAAGCCTACTTTTACAGGAAAGCATCTCACCACGAGTACCAAGTAGGCGACAAGGTACTCTATTTCAGGTTCATCAAACTGGCAGGAATCTCTAAAAAGTTCCTACCAAGTTGGTCAGGCCCCTTCAAGATAGTGGGAAAGCTCTCACCAGTAGCCTACCGCATCAGGGTCTCAAAACCAAGCCAAACACCGGCACACAAATGGGTCCATTCGAATCAGATTAAGCTCTTCAAGCTGCTTTCACTCCAAAGGGAAGAAAACGCAACACAGTAGCGCCATAAGAATAGCAGCATGCCTCAACCCAACCCTGTCGGCATGCACTAATTCCTAGCACCACTCTGAGTGGTGGAAGGATTCCACCATACCTGGTCTCCCTAGACCTTGTCGAACAAATCCTTAGATCTGCTACTACCTCCGTTGTGCAACCTTCACAGATACACCTGGCATATAGTCTTGGCAGTGCAATTCTAATCTATGCAAATCCTCAGAACCTCGAAATAGGATTTATCCTCAATCTACCCATCACAGAAAGGCAGAATATATACAGACTATAGTCCGTATTGAATGATGGTTTTCGGAGAGGTAAAACACATTCACCTCAAAACACCCTCAACACTCGCCTACCACGATGAGGACCCCTCGCTCTACCTTATACTTAACCTAAGCATGTGTACCAAGACAAAGGACATTCATTGGGTTTGTCCAAGCAACCCCTTTGTTAGAGAGGTGACTAACTACCTCTGTGGCCTAAGAGCCGAATACCTTGAACAAAAGTGTCAAGGTAGCATGTCTGTCAAAGATGGAGGAACAGAGACAAAGGTAGAGTGACAGGTAATCGCTGGCACATTAGCACACCAGCCACCGAAGTTCTAATGTCATACAACCGCCATGATACAGCTAATAAACTAACGCTACCTAACTAGACGGTCTTCTTAATGGTTTCCCAAGGAGCCACTGTGCTTATTGATGATATGGTCCTCCATCATCTCAGCATCGACAAACATGACGCGGAAATTGAGATCATGGATGCATTTAGAGGTCATAACCTCACCACTGATGAAACCCTTCAACATCAGCTTCAGGCTGAAGGGACGAAATTAGTGAAGTTCATTCTCAAACCAACTTGCTTGACCACTATATTTCCTAGTCACATAAGCAGATCGACATCTTACCAAGAACACCCTATCAGTCTGGCCACCCTTCGGCTCCTTCTTAGTGGTTGGATCATTACGGCAGTTATTGCACACGCCATGTACAGGTACATTCAAAACCTACAGGCCAGACTGGACTCCCTCCTTCTCATACAGCCGTGTTTTACACACCAGTCTGAGCCCATCCCACAGGTTAATCCCAATAATTTCCAAGGATAAGCCTTTTAACCTCTAACACTCCTTTCCTTTCCTCTAACTTTTTGGTCCTAGTATCCATTGTCATGTTCTACTATGATTTTGTGTTATGACCAAAGAACAGCAAAGGATTGTGCTGTGCCTACCTATAACTTGGAATGTTTGTCTTTTATGTGTGGTGAATGTAGTTTTAGACTTAGCTAGAAGTTCTATGCCCAGATGTGCCTCAGTCTCTGCCCAGACGATAAAGCCTCAGTGAACTCTATGAACTGTATGAACTGTGCAACCATTTTCTTTTCTATCAGGAAGACACAGAAGGCATAACCCACAGGTTACTGTGAACCTAAAGGAACTGTTCGGCCCTTCAGTTGCTCTAAAGATACTGAACAACAACCAACTCTTCAGACCAAAGGGGACACAATAGGAGACAAAGGCAGGCCTACATACAGTCATAAAGCCTGACTGCGGCCTATAAGAACACTCAAAGCCTGATAAAAGTGCCAAAATCAAACAAAGGGATCCAAAACAGACTACAGATCCCATGAAGCCTTGCTCACTTTACACCGATGTATGAAATTCTGAAGGATCAAACTCTCAACTCCTATTGGATGAAATGCACGACAGAACGCATCCCTCAACCATGACGTCATCGAGAGTATAAAAACCTCGGAGATTTTTCTGGGCATTGCTTCCAGCGACAGCATGTGCCTCGTCTAGTTGCAGCCCTGCTGCTCCCAGGTGTAGCCTCGTTGCCCAAGGAAGTAATGTACGTACCTGAACTTTGCCCATATAATCTCAATCTCACAGGACGAGCCAAGATTTCTCCGTGTTCCACCGAGCATGCTAATGGATACGAAGGAGACTGCCGTGCAGTCTGTGTCTTCACCCTTTTGCTTGCAGAAGTGAAGAAAGAAGATTTCTCTTCCCTCTTCAACCAAGTCAACTTCACTGTTTTCTCCGTGCTGAGAATCAGCCGTCGTACCACCTGCCGACAGAGCGAGGAAATGGCCTCCCTTCATCACCCGAGCCTCAAATACTGAGTCGGAGTCAAACGATGGACGAACACACATTCTTCCCATGTCCTAACACAACTCAAGTAAGAGGTTTACGTCTGGGCAGAGATAGATTATTATAGTGTGTTATTCTTGTGTATCAAGGTTATTGCTTGTATATTTTACGGACCGCCGAGTCCGCTCATTGCTGCTAATAATACTCAAAGGTATTACTGTAACTTACTGTTACCACGAATGAGTTTTGCTGTGTTGTTGTCCAACCACGTTGGACTCTTTGTGCATTTTAGCGATTGCAGGTGAGACAGGCACACTGAGTTTATCAATTAAAGAACCAACGACCGCGGCGGACGGATTACAAGCCTTTCACCACATCTCTGAGTGATAAAACTAACGATTGCCTTCTCTCCCACGTTCGCTTAAACCGGCTTCGATGCCGTCACTCTGTTCTCTCTCTCTCGTACTAACCGCACACACTCACGATCCCTCATAAACATACCCGCACACACATTTAGTGAACTGATAACTTGGTGATATAGCCCAGCTTTGTCCCTAAGTTATGGTACCAGTGGAGACACGCGTTAAACGGCCAGACACCATTAACCAGTCTCTATGCCCACATTCGCAGCCACATTCTCTGGCCGGAAACCTCACATGACGTACTCTCTATGAGAGCCACGTCCGCCAATTTTGCACTCCTCTCCTTACACACACACACACACACACACACACACACACACACACACACACACACACACACACACACACACACATATAACTTCCTCTCATGTATTATAGGCTTATTCGTTACCATATCTAATCATGTTACTGTTTAGTTTGTAGTTGGAAGTCAGAAGTTTATTGACTGCATTGTATTGATTATTCATTGATATTACTGCATCAATAAATTTGTTATACTTTAAAGAGAAGTGTTTTGGTATAGTTCTGCATGCATGCGGCTGGCAGGGGATGTCAGTGCTTGGATTCAAGCCTTCATTGTTTTCCTTTTGAATGTCGATGTTCTCCGGACATCAACTTTCCTAAGAGAACAATCCTATACTGAGACTGTTGTACTGTCTGATTAGTCCCTGATTCCAGGGTGGTGCCCCGGCAACATTAATCCTTATTAATATTCTATTGATTTTGATAATTGATCATTATCTTTGATGATTGTTGATTTGAAGGATTAAAAAGTTAATGTTGATTCTAATCAATGTTCTATTGATTTTAATAATTGATAATTATCTTTTGATAATAATTAATATTCTATTGAATTTGATAATTGATGGTTATCTTTGATGATTGTTGATTTAAAGGATTAAAAAATTAATGTTGATTCTAATCAATGTCCTATTGATTTTAATAATTAATAACTATTTTTGATTATTATTAATTATTGCTAATAACCAAACCCGCTCCTGAACAAAGTGCCCAACAGTGGTTTTACTGATTAAATTATTGGTCCACAGTTAACAATAATATTTGGCTTCAAAATCTTTATATTAATTATTCAAACGTACTGTAATAACAGCCAGTTTCGATTGAACAAGTTACTTACTGCATTAAAAATAAATGCAAAAACATAACTTAGAAGTATTCCATTATTTTTATTTGCACATCCTTTCACAAATAGTATGTGCTGAGGTGGTGGCACGTCCCGCTAGATTTTACATGGAGGTATAAGATCATATTTGGCCTCATATCTGTCACAGCGATTGCACTTTGGAAATAAAAACATTTGTGACCAGAGTTTGTGTGATTCCTTCATGAAAATGTTCAAATCTACCAACAGCAGATGCATGGCATATGGGTCTTAATAGAGCTGATGTGATACCAGTGATGGTAATCCGTGAAATAACATAATGTATGTCAAATCTTGAGTTTGTCCTTATCCAGTGATCTTTATGGAAATTTAAAGAAGCCTAAGTATCCAATGATCTTTTAGAAACAGGGTGTCTAAATTCCACAAACAACACTTTTTTGGGGAATTTTCAATTCAATTTGAAAAAAGCGCCTATCAGCAGGGACGGATTAACCACCGGGCCGATTGGGCCATCGCCCAGGGGCCTCTAAACCCAATTGTTCAGCCAAATGCGTGCTGGACTTCAGCAACGCAAGCACAGGCAATCAAGTGCGTGCTCAAGGAATCTGCGTATCACAGGTGCAGCGCATTTATTCGAAGGACTACAGAGAACAGTCTTTGGTTTACAAAATGCTTTCAAAAACAAAGATAAGGTGCAATTTACCTTGGCTGTGTACAAAGCTGATGGTTTAAATTCATATAAGCGACAGATTCGTGCAACAGTATGGAGGACTATACCTTTTAGTCCTGCATGCATTTAATGTTTAATAATAAAGCGAAATATTCCTTAAAGGTGGAGTGATTCCTGAGACTGTTGATATTTGAACTCAACAGCTAAACAAACACACCCCTCCCTTTTGTGCTCCTTCAGAAGCTCCGCCCCACAAATTCATGCACGTGCAGTAGTGTTGTGTGGATCGCTCCAATCCACTTTGTTTATTTTCCCATTTACAGAGCCAGGGCTGTGTACAGACACCAGATTTATTTTCAGTGCACACAGAACGGACAGCTAGGGGGCCATGAAGAGATATTCACTGAATTTGACAAAAAGTGTATTGGATTAAAATGACTTACTCCACCTTTAATACCCTAAAAATGCGCACAGTGACCTTTTGTAATATTTGGTTAACCGCGAGAGTTCACAGACCTATTCTGTTATTTGTCAGGAGTCTGGACTCGGGAATAAAAAACGTTTATTGCCATAGATGCGTCAAACACAATTTCACACAACAGCGCCCACTTACTCTTGGATCTTACCAATATTAATAGAGGTTCAAAGAAACAATACATACTGGCCAGAAAAGGGATGAGTCACTTTTCACCCCCACGTGAGGTTCTGAGACAGCTGAGGGGCTGGATATCAGAATGAGCTTTAGTGCCTGAGCTTTATTTATTTAAATGTGGTAATGTATGTGCAAGGTAGGGGTATGTACAGTTATTGAATTAAATATGTACATGAGATATGTATTATCTCATGTATTATCTTATTGCACTATGGGGGAGTCCTGAGGCAGTTTAATTGTCCATGAGGAAAATGGCCTGAAGGTAAAAACTGTTCTTGTGCCTGGATGTCCTGGCGCTCAGTGCTCTGTAGCGCCAGCCAGAGGGTAACAGTTCAAAGAGGGAGTGGGCAGGGTGTGTGGGGTCCAGAGTGATTCTACCTGCACGTTTTCTCACTCTGGAGATGTACAGGACTTGGAGGGTGGACAGGGGGCCACCAGTAATCCTCCCAGCAGTCCTGACTATCCGTTGTAGTTTCCTTCTGTCTGATTTGGTGGCTGAACCAAACCAGACAGTTATAGATGTACACAGGACAGACTCAGTGACAACCGATTAGAACTGTGTTAGCAACTCCTGTGGCAGGTTGAACTTCCTCAGCTGGCGAAGGAAGTATAACCTCTGCTGAGCCTTCTTCACAATGGAGTCTATGTGGGTGTCCCACTTCAGGTCTTGAGAGATGGTAGAGCTCAGGAACCTGAATGACTCCACTGCTGCCACAGTGCTGCTCAGGATGGTGGGGGGTTGGGGTGGGGGGGATTTCTCTTGAAGTCCACTATCATCTCCACTGTTTTGAGTGTGTTCAGTTCAAGGTTGTTGTGACCAAACCAGCTGATCTACCTCCCTTCCAGATCTATTGAAGATCTGTGTGAAGATAGGGGCCAGTTGGTCAGTACAGACTTTCAGACAGGCATGTGAAACACCGTCTGGGCCTGAAGCTTTCCTAGTTTTTTGTTTCCGAAAGACCTGGCACACATCCTCCTCACAGATCATAAGTGCAGATTGAGTATGGGGGGGTGAGGGTTTCTGGAGGTGTTGGTGTGTATGTGAAGTGAAGATCAGAGTGGGGGAGGGATGTGAGACTGGGTTTTTCAAACCTGCAGTAAAACACATTCAATTCATCAGCCATTAGTTGACTCTCTACAGAGCAAGGGGGAGGTGTCTTGTACTTGGTGATGCTTTTTCAGGCCTTTCCACACAGATGCAGGATCTTTGGCTGGAAACTGTTTTTCATCTTTTCAGAGTAGCTCCTTTTAGCCCCTCTGATTTCCTTAGTCCGTGTGTTCCTGGCCTGGTTGAACAATATTCTATCCTCACTCCTGTAAGCATCCTGTTTGGCATGACGAAGCTGTCTGAGTTTTCCTGTAAACCACGGTTTATCGTTATTGAATGATAAAAATGTCCTATTAGGGATGCACATATCCTCACAGAAACTGATATATGATTTCAAAGTATCTGTGAGCTCGTCCAGGTCTGTGGCTGCAGCCTAAAAAACACTCCAATCAGTGCAGTCAAAGCAGGCTGGTAGCTCTGCTTCATTGGTCTATCCCCTTACAGTCTTTACTTCTGTAACCTTCAGGTTTAGCTGATTTTAGTTTCTGCTTGAAGGTTAGGAGAAGATGAACCAAACAGTGATCAGAGAGTCCTAAAGCTGCACATGGAACAGAGCGATATGCATACTTGATGAAGAGCGCTTCTAAATTAGGACAGCACATCTTCTTCAATGCTGTACACCAACTTTCATTGATGTAAAAGCATGTTCCACCGCCCCTCGGCTTCCCCGATGATTCCACAATGCGATTCGCTCTGAACAGCTGGAAGCCCAGCAGATTAAACGCGCTGTCCGGGATGGCTTCATTCAGCAAGGTTTCCATGAAACAGAGCAGTGGAGAAATGTCCTTATTTGTTTGGGTGAGCGGAAGCAGTTTGTCTGTTTAGTTGGTGAGGAGCAGACATTCGCCAGATGAATACTTGGCAGCGGAGTCCTAAAGCCGTGTTGACGAAGTTTCACAAGCGCACCGGCTCGCTTCCCTCGTGTGCATCTTTGGATCGCTTGTAGTGCACCGCTGTGCCTCCAACTAAGATGTCTAATAAAACGTCAGAATAATCAAACACCAGCAAGAAATGATAATTTATGCTCTGCCAAATATTCAGCAGTTCATCCCTGGTGAAACTGATCGGGAAAGAATGACAAAAAACATGACAAACACACAAAAGTAGCAAAAACGCTAGAGAGCTCCACACCAAAGCAGCCATCTGCGGCGCCATCTTATCCATCTTATTGCCTCAGGCTCTCCTGCTAGAGTCTTTCCCAGACAGTTGATGCTGATGTTGTTTGTTTGTTGTCTTTTGTGTCTTTAGGTGCAAAAATTCTGCTGAAGTGCTATTTCATAATAAAGTATTTATTAAATATTTATTAAATATAGTATTTATTGAAGATTTTCGTGATCACCAGGTCTTCCATTCCCACCCCTAAATTAATATCAGCTATGTCTGTTTACATATATTTCTAGCAGTTTTGTGAGATTTCATGAAGGTCACTTTAATAAGATAAAAAAGCAATATAAATTTTTTGTCACCAACAAATTGTATTTCAGCCGGTAACATGTAAATTAGCTGGTTTAACTGAAATCAAGGAAATTATTTAATAAGACCAAATCATCCTAAATGCATTTGGTTACATCAATGAGAGTCATTTTTTAAGGATCTATCTATCTGTCTGTCTGTCTGTCCGACTGTATGTAGTTTATATATATATATATAAAATTCATGTGATATTGTAACTGGCGAACCCAAGAAAATGCTACATGATATGAGTTCAGTATATGTGTATGTTTTACATATAACATTTATATAAATATGGTTCACATTTTCCATTTTTCTATTTCAGATTCATATGCTGCCAAAAAGTGGGATCTGGGAGGAAAATGAATACCCATCACATGCAAAGAGAGCATCTTTGCTTTCTGTGACCTACAGACAAAGAGACATTCAGCAGCACCTGGTTTGATAAGCATCCCTATTCACTCTGTACTATATTTATGCTTTATTAATGAATGTCAGAACAGACGCAGTGCAGTAAAGACCCCCAGAGACAGAAGGTCAGTTATAGGAAAATGAATGCTGCAAATTTCAAATAGATAATATGAGACTTGAGACAGTAAAAAGGACTGTTAAATCTTCTTAGTCCTTTATCAATAACTGCATATGAAAAAACACTAATGTGCCTTTAAATGACATGGTCACCAACACCAATAAATAATTATATGGCTCTGGAACTGGGGAAAATGTTGTATAATGCTCCTCTATAGCAGAAAGATGCCACTGAACAAAACTGAACCAGTTTTGACAGCAAAAGATAGATGGTTTGTGCTCATCTGAGAAATGTTCTTCAAATAACTACATGTGATTGGCCTGTGGGCTAAGCACGTGTGATTGACAGGTGCTCCAGCCACTACAGAGATGCCATCAAAGGTGTCATGCCTGTACATGCTGACTGTGGTCTGCTGGGCCAGTGCTCTGTGGTATCTCAGCGGCTCCCGCCCCTCAACCACCTACATGGGTCAGATGAACTTGGCAGTCCGCAAACCGCTCCCGAGACTCTCAAATAACAAAACATTCAGCAACATCCGCACGCGTTCCCTAAACCCGCACAATTTCAAGTTCCTAATCAATGAGCCCACCAAATGCGAAGGCAAAACGCCCTTCCTTGTTCTCCTCATCAGCACCAACCACAAGGAGTTTGATGCCCGGCAGGCAATCCGGGAGACGTGGGGCGATGAGAACACATTCAGCGATGTTCGCATTCTGACACTGTTCCTTCTTGGGTTTAGCTCTGAACCGGTCCTCAACCAGATGGTGGAACAAGAGAGCCAGATCTTCCATGACATCCTGGTTGAGGACTTTGTGGATTCCTACCACAATCTGACCCTGAAAACTGTCATGGGGATGCGCTGGGTGTCCTCATTCTGCCCCAGTGCGCAGTACATCATGAAAACGGACAGTGATATATTTGTCAACATGGACAATTTAGTGTTTAACTTGCTGAGACCCAATACCAAGCCAAGGCGGCGCTTTTTTACAGGTCATGTGATAAACGGTGGCCCTATTCGTGACGTCCGCAGCAAGTGGTTCATGTCCAGAGAGCTCTATCCTGACAGCAGGTACCCACCCTTCTGCTCTGGCACCGGGTATGTGTTCTCTGGAGATGTGGCAGAGTTAATCTATAAGACCTCTCTTCATACAAGACTCCTTTATCTGGAGGATGTGTATGTGGGAATGTGCCTGCGTAAACTAGGTATTCAGCCCTTCCAGAACAGTGGATTTAATCACTGGAAAATGACCTACAGTCTCTGTCGTTACCGTAAAGTGTTGACTGTCCATCAGATCTCACCAGAGGAGATACTGAGAATATGGAATGATATGTCCAACAAGAAACACCTTAAATGCTAACAAACACAGGACATTGTTAAAGGAATTGTTTACCCCAAAAAATTTAAATTCTACTATAATTTACTCACTATCATGTCATTTCAAACACATGTGATGTATAAAAGGTTTATTCACTGAAAACCAGATGCACATAGCATACTGTCATATACAATGCATCTAAAATACTTATTCATGTAATGTTTATCAAAGCCATGGTATAACTTACAACAGTATAGTGCAATACAGCATACAAGTATGGTGCAGTAAAATGTATGTACATATAAAATAGGGTGATCATATAGGTCCTCTTTTTTTCCCCATATACGACCTTTTTGTTTTTTTGGACCTGAAAAAAGCGCCCGGCCGGGATTTCAAAACTGGCTAAAAATGTCAGGATTTCGGCTTCGTCTTCATATTGATATGTTCTCTACAGCTTGGATTGTAATACATTCTGTGTTTGATATTGCGTATCAGTTATCACGTGATTATGTGTCCATATGCGAGTATTCCATCTGAGAGTGCCAGAGTGCACACTCTTTCAAAATACTTTTTTTACTCAATTTCCCTCTCTCACTCACCCATCCACTCTCTGTGCCCGCTGTATGTGTGTGTGTGCAAGAGATCACCAGAGCTTTCCGCTAAGCCCGAAATATCAATAACGTAAGTACACTTTTAAAAGTGCACTCCCCCAACTCTGCGAATTATTAAACAGAACACCTGTTTTATCAGACTCGCGCTTGAAACGCATTTTTTATTTTTTTTAAGTGAAAATGTTGACTTTATCGAGACAACATCAAATATATTACGGATCAGGGATATTTAAAATAACATGATGGATAAAAATAGGCAACGATTGACATTTTACAATGCAGTCCATTAGATATTTGTAGTGCAACCTATGTATGTGACCTGTAAAGCTGGCACTTGCGTGTCAGTGGCAAAAAAGACAAAATACAATGCACAAGTACACAGGTCAGGCCATGAAGGGGGTGAAACAAGCCCTGCATCTGTCTCAAAAATAATTGTAAGATTTACGCATTTCAATTTCATAAAGTTCCATCAAATTGAAATGAGTAATTAACGTGTTAACAAAGTAAAATTTTAGTTTTTTTTTTTTTTTTTTTTTTTGAATTTTGAATTTTGCTATGAATTTGAAATGTGTAAATCTTAAAAACAGGCAAAAATATATTTTTGAGTTTATTCACATACTATCCATATATAATATTATGTGCCAAGCACAAACCGCCAGCCAGAGGAGAGTTTGTAATAATATTTGACCTTCAGGAAAGTACCCAGGCACAGCAGGAGAACTGAAAAGTGAAGTTCTTATAAGTGAGGTATAAAGAATATTTTTAATTTTCTGTTTTTTATTTTATGATATATATATATATATTTTGGCCATTCTTAAATGTATTAATAATAAATTAATAGAAAAGTAAGGACACATCCACACTAATCTGTTTTTGCTTATAAAATTCAGTTTTCTGACATCATCGTTATGGAAAGTTATGGAAAGCATTTTCGGTGTAGGAAAATGTTGTTCTAGTATGGATGGTGATGACTGTAGGGGCCCACAGGTCTGGGGGGGGGGGGGCGCACAACAAATTCTAAACTGTATTTTTTAATAGGAAAGGGGCCCAAAGCAATATACAGTCAGGGGCCCCAGAATACCCAGCTACGGCTCTGGATGAGAGTAGTAAAATGTATATTTTTTTCAAACAAAAACATATTCGTGTGGATGTGGCCTAGGCAACAGGGCTGCGTTTCCCAATAACGATCGATCTTAGCGGTTAAGAGCGTTTTCTACGAGCAATTTTACGAATGCTCATTATATTTTACGTGCGTTTCCCAAAACTGCACTTAGCATGAACTGGTGAGGATGCGCTTTAAGAGCTACTTAATAGAGTCACTGTCCATGTGACAGTGCTGAAATGTGACAGTATAGTGCTGTTCGTCATTGTAACTTCATTATATTTGTGCATAACTTTACAATTTGTAATTTACCTGGCTAAAATGTTTTTTATTTTTTTATTTCTTAAATATTCAACCTAATTAACTGCATATTTACATATTGATTTTACAGTCATTTTGTGCAAAACTATCTTTTTCTTTTACACAGTCTGCTTCCATAATCACGTGTGCATTTATAATATTTCTTTTTCACAAATTCCTCTCAATATAAAAGCTTCCAGGATTACTGAAGACAGTGGAGGACCTGTATATGATCCTGCTAATTAAAAGCATTCATTGAATATTATTCCGTGATGTCACAGAGCACAAAATAAGAAGACGTTTAGAAGATGAGCTTTATGGACATTCACCAATAAAGTGAAGGTCTGCTCTTTACTCCCAAAAGTGACAACGGTGACAGCAATGCTGCATGTGTGGTGCTACACAACTTGTAGTGCTGGTGAGAGAGCCTTTGGGTGTCAGAGAGGAAGAGGAGACGAGGATAAAAGCGTCTGCCAAATGAATAAATGTAAATGAAGGATGATGAGCAAATATATACGGACGATTTTCATGCACGGCAGTAAGTTAATGACTTTTTTCATCTCTTTCTAATATGAATTTATACAGTTGTTGTCGTGGTAGATTTCTTCAAAACAGCAATCGAAGTGCAGTCGAGTTAAAGCTTTTTGGAAACGCAAAGTTCTGATTCCAAAACTTTTTATTCGTACCACCCGGCCGAGGGAGAAGTTCCTGTCTTCTGCCCCCCTTACTTTATGACAGGCTCATATAGGATGTACTTATGTATAGTTCCTTTGTTTATTAAAATGTTACATGTGATTTTCTCCTCAGCAGATTTCCATGTGATATCAGCAAAATGTCTTTTAGGATGCACTTGTATACATTCTGTATTACTCCAAGTTTGTCACATGATCAGATAATAAGGAGCATGCTCTTTATAATAAAGAGACATTTGTCTTTTGCTCAAAAACAGGATGTTCCATTTGAAGTCATGATCACAGTACCATAAACATAATGCTTTTTCTAGCTGCAAAGTACCAAACTATTATAATATTACAGAAATAAAATTTTGGGGGTGAACTATTCCTTTAAAACTTGTGGATACTGTTGTTAAAAGTGGAACTAATCTGGATTTAAACTTGCTGTTGTACTTTTATTCCACTATAGTGAAATATTGAGAAAAAAAAATGAAAAGCGCTTTAAAACAGCTGTTTCGGGCCTTGAAGGTGTAAAAACATTACTCATCAACCAGGCTACTGTGAAATTTGCTTTATATTATTAGTACCGACTTACAAAGGAAGACTTACAGTACAATAATATGAGAAATAGCACTACAGTATTTACTATCCCAAAGTTCAGCCAAATACTATATTTAATCCTGTATATCCCTCTTAAAGAATGAGAATGCATATTTATGTGTTGTCAAGGCCTTTGCAAAGCAGTAGAGCTCAGTTTTAGAATCTGGATAGGAACATTGTTTTTTTTTTTTTTTTTTTTTTTTTTTTTCTCAATTGTTAGAATATGATGAAATAATGCACACACACAAAAAAAAAAAAGATGGATAGACATACTCATACAGACTCACTTTGATTTTACATTAACAGTACAGTACATTTGTGCACAAGCAATACACACACACAGACAAACATAGAAGTACTTTTCTTATATATATATATATATATATATATATATATATATATATACATATATATATATATATATATATATATATATATATATATATATATATATATATATATATATATACAGTATGTGTCTTTTTTTTGAGCTATGCAATATAGTCCAGCTAAGTCCAGTCCAGCTAAATTTAAGAGAAACTGAGCTCCAAGCTTAAACAATCAATCAATCAAAGATACTGAAATACTCCAATACAACACAACTGGCCCAAAACCTTTTCAATGTGACCTTTTAACCTTGACTTGTAGTATGTGCTTTGTATTTTTTGACAGCCAGTGATTGTGTGCTGCATTAATGTATATTTATACTTTCAATTGTGTACTGCTGATGGATGAATAAAACGGGGATACAATTGTCCTGTATTATAATAATGTAACATAGCACATGTGAAAAGGCCATGCTGGGACCATGCACTTTATTTTGTATATGAAAACTCGTGGACAGATTTGTTTTACACTGCTGACTGTATATTAAATTAAAAAATATTCACTTTTAGAAAAAGTGTCACTATGTCTTTTACCTTTAGGCATAGCAATCTGGGAGCAAAATCACATAATCTGATCAATCTAGTGAGAACATATTAGACATGTCATGATTATAAACTTACTGTCTACTGAAATACAATTTGATGAGTCAAAGGTACCTCAATCAAATATGTCAACAAACAAATTTTTTCTACTAACTCTATTTGTGAAGTTATTTTTCCAGGTGGCACTACTCAAAATCCAGCTATACTGTATCTCTACCAGCACCTTATGTTTATGGCAGAAACCCTCTCTAACTGTCATGGTGAAGAAAAAAAAAGTCGCCACATTTTTATTGGATCATTGTTTGTGGAGACCAACACAAACAAATGCAAATTCAGATTATCCAGATTATTTTACCAATTTCTGGGTGCATACTACATTCATTTTTTGGCAATGGGTTCCAGATGAGAATTAAATATAGCACTGATTTTGAGTATGCTATCTTAGTTTTGAGGCTCCATATAAAGTAAAGAAATGTGTTACACACTTTGTTATGATGCTTACATTGCACAGCAATGAAATAATAATTATCTATGTAAAGAGTCATATACCTGTACTTTATAATTCAAGCTTACTTAAAACATTTTATTGCGGAAGGTATAGTAAAATGAAGTATTTAGACAATTTCCAGTTTAACTTAATATTGTATTTTAGTTTAATGCATGTTTGTTTCTCTTTTTTTCCACAAAAATCTGTTTTGAAATTAAACAATTGGCGAACCACCTGCAGTACTGCCTAGGGGGTCACAGACCCCTGTTGAAGACAATGATATAAAAAATATACTAAAATAAGGACAAGTGATGGCAGATCATAGATGTAGAGCATACTTTGTACTCTGAAAGTTTATTTGGCCCCATGACATACTCCAGGCTAGTTCTTCTACACGATGAAGCTTCATCCTGTCACATCAGGCTCTAGCTGAGAGAAGTGGGAGGGGCTGTATGGTTGTGTTGTGGAGAGGTGGGAGGAGTTTGGACGAAAGGAGGAGGGGTCTGAGCCAGATCGGCTCTGCCTGTGTCTGTCCATGTGGTATGAAAGAGGGCTGCAGTGAAGGTTCTCCAGTCCCACATGGGTGCTGACCTGAGTTGGACTCGGACTGAGTTTATGACCCTGAGCTCTCAACTCATACACTTCTACTGATGTCTTCTTGTTGCAGAGAGAAAGTAAGAGAGAGTTTGAGATATGTATAGAGTTTATAAGTTTAATGAGATGGCAGAGCTACAGTATAGAGTGGTTACTAATGTGTGTGCGGAGAATGTAAAGTCTTCATGTGTAGTGTTGTGTGCACTTACAGTCTAAGTAGTACAGAAGAGAGCACAACAGAGACAGATGAAGCTGCCATCGCAGCAGAACCCATCCAGGGCTGCAGCACCAGTCCAGTAGGCATTAACACACCTGAAAACCAAGACAAAACCAGTAAAACACATTCACCTTTTACAGCTTCCATACACGCAAATTACCATATTCACAAATGACAGAAAACAATATTACACTATGGTAGTTGCCACTGTGTGCCACTGTGCTGGAGCGGTTTACCTGCAGCAATAGTGATGCCAAGCAAGTTGTAAATAAGAGCAAACACAAAGTTGATCTGGATTCTCTGCACAGTCTTTTTAGACAGCTCAATACTGGCCACCACATCCAGCAAATCATTGAAGGAAGAATTCTGGGATTTTCAAATTTGTAGTCTGCCCTTTGTCTCCTGAAAAATAAGCTGTGATAGAGCAGTCTGACTCACCTGTATCAGGACAATATCTGCTTCCTCAATGACAGCATCAGTGCCTGTACCAATGGTGATGCACAGATCAGCATGGGCAAGAGTCGGCAAGTCATTGACCCCGTCATCCACCATTGCAACTTTAAGACCTCTTTTCTGCAATTCTTGATCCTTTGCCACTTTATGAAAGTAAGAGGGAGAGGGGAAGAGGAATGGAGTGATAAAAAGAGTGATATATATATAATGAGAAAGAAATGAACTTTCCAAAAAATAAGATGAATTCCATCTGAGTAAAATCTATAAACCTGCAAAACAAAATGAAATTAAATTAAATTAAATACCATCAAGATTATTAACTTTGTTTTCTGGTCATAAACTGGAATTAATCAAATTAAACACACTGGCTAAAAAGTTTTGTTGATGTAAGACCATTTATTTTTAATTAAAGGGATAGTTCACCCTTAAAATAAAAATGTTCTCATCATTTCCACACCCTCATTCCATTCCGGATGTGTATGACTTTTTCTCTTCTGCTGAACACAAATAAGGATTTTTAGAAGAATATTTCAGCTCTGTAGGTGCATACAATGAAAGTGAATGGTGATCAGACCTTTGTAGCTCCAAAAATCACATAAAGGAAACATGAAAAAGTAATCCAAACGACTCCATTGGTTAAATCCATAGCTTCAGAAACAATATAATAGGTGTGGGTGTGAAACAATCCTTTTTTACTCTAAATCTCCACTTTCACTTTCACATTTACATCTGAAAGTCACATGTGGTGCCTGTTTAGTGTCACTTTCACATCTAAAATTTTCTCACATACAGTATAATATTACATCTGAACATATGGGTTTAAACACTGTCATATGGATTACTTTTATGTTTCCTTTATGTGATTTTTGGAGTTACAAAGGTCTGATCACCATTCACTTGCATTGTATGGACCTACAGAGCTGAAATATTCTTCAAAAAATCTTTATGTTCTGCTGAAGTAAAAAAGTCATACACATCTGGGATGGCATGAGGATGAGTAAATGATGAGATAATTTTCATTGTTGGGTGAACTATCCCTTTATCATTGCTTGAATTAAATAAAAATCCTATTTAGATACAGTAGGTTTTATGTAAGAGAGGCTGTATCTGCCTATTGCACAAGATTTAATGTGCAAATAAACACAAAAGGCCCTTTATAAACTTTGACTGTACCATCAGTAGCCACAAGTATGTCCGTATGGCCTTTAGTCTCATGGCTGCTTATGGCATTATCCACATCAGCTGTGACCTCCAAACCATTTCTCATCAACCACTTTCTGTTCCCTATCAAAACGGTATGAGAGGCTATCTGAAGAACAAATCGCATACACACAGGGTTGGGGAGTAACGAAATACATGTAACGGGAATATGTATTTAAAATAGAAAATATAAGTAACTGTATTCCACTACAGTTACAATTTAAATCATTGGTAATTAGAATACAGTTACATTCAAAAAGTATTTTGATTACTGAAGAGATTACTTTGCATTTTATTGGCATTTGTTTCATTTAATATTTCGTCCTTTCAGATGGAAAACATTTATACATATAAATGATGCGATCCAAAGTGCATTTGAACAGCGGTGAAACACTTTCTTATGATGTGTTACATTCATACGAGCAGACAGAGAAGTAAGTGTGAAGTAAGTTTGGAGCAGAAGAAATAGAAATAAACCTTGTGTAAATTGTCAGCTTTACGCTAAGCTAAAATGCTATTTCTAGTCATTTTACAGGCACGATCATATTTTTTTATCAAGAAAATTCACGTTGGATCATAATTTTTTTTTTTCTAGTAAGATCTTTGATATTAGGGAAAAATCGTATTCTTGATAATACGTTTTGTATTGTTTTCCTGTAAAAATATCTAAAAATCCTTAAAACAAGTTCAATTGGATTTATCTTGTTTTAGAAACAACACTGCATAAGATATTTAGGTTTTTCAGAGAATGTATTTTTAACATGTGTATTTTGTCTTACTGTACTGGCAGAGTTTTTATAGT
This sequence comes from Myxocyprinus asiaticus, assembly GCF_019703515.2. Classification (NCBI taxonomy): domain Eukaryota; kingdom Metazoa; phylum Chordata; class Actinopteri; order Cypriniformes; family Catostomidae; genus Myxocyprinus; species Myxocyprinus asiaticus. The sequence continues at coordinate 5,692,813 of NC_059355.1, read as the reverse complement.
CAAAACAAATGAAAAAATCTACCAGTGCTGAAGAAGTAATCCAAAGTATTTAGAATACATTACTGACCTTGAGTAATCTAACGGAATACGTTACAAATTACATTTTACAGCATGTATTCTGTAATCTGTAGTGGAATACATTTCAAAAGTAACCCTCCCAACCCTGCATACACATCACACTTCACTGTTAAACAGACTGTTGACAGAATGTTGGATATCTGCTGAAAAGTTGGCATACCGTGTACATTCTATTTCCTTCCAGTGCAACTCTGACATGGAAAAAGGCTTATAGAGGTCATACAAGGGAAGGCAGGATTTAAAAAAGAAAAGAGTTTGACGTACTATGAAGATATACTCTAACTTCCTAGACCATCAAGATTATTTATGAAAACTAAAATCCAAAAAAATGGAAATAAAGCACAAGTTGATAATGCACAAAGCTCACACTAGGAGGCACTAAAACCACATGTAAACTTTAACTGACCTTGAATCTGTGTCTGCCAACAGGCTGCTCTCATCTGTGGTGGCTCCTTGGAGGGTGAGCAGAAGTGGTGTGTGTTTTGCTGTGGGCGTTGCTTGTGCCTTTGGGCTGTTCTGAAGCAGATCCTCAGTGTTGGAGACTTTACAACTGATTCCACAGCCAGGAACTGCTTGGAAGTCATAGCAGTAACCCAGACTTTCTGTTCCCAACTCCTGCAGAGAGACAGAAAGAGGAAGATGGAAGACATAGAGAAAGAGAGAGAGAGATACAAGAAATGACAAAATGACTGAGGGATAGAGATTTCCCCAAATATCTGAAACTCCAATGAACTCATGTACTTTTCACATGTAGGTACTTCGGTACACTGTACTTGTGAGGGCCAAATTTCCAACAAATAGAGTAAAACAAACTCCTTTGCTACTAAAAAAGGTTAATAAATAAAGCAAATAACCTTTCATTAAAATAACTGCCAAAACATGTCTGTAAAGGTTAGAATAAAAAATGGCAAATAGCTCAAAGGAACTTTTCACCCAAAAATTAAAACTCAGTCATCATTTTGTTCCAAACCTGTATGACTTTCTTTCTTCCGTGTAACACTTTTTTGTAGTCACTTTTAACCGTCATTGCAGTGAAAGTAAATGGTGACTGAGGTTGTCCATCCTTAACATTCTGCCTAACATCTCCATTTGTTTCCATGAGGGTTTGGATTAACATGGGGGTGAATAAACAAAGGTTCTTCCATCATTTACTCACCCTTTCTTTCTTTCATGGGACACATAAGGAGATGTCAGGCAGAAGGTTAACCTACGTCCCCGTTGACTTTCATTGTATAGAAAAAAAAGATGCAATGAAAGTGAATGGTAACTGAGGCTGTCAGTCTCGAACATTATGCGTGACATCTCGTTTTGTGTTTCATGGAAGAAATTAAGTCATACGGGATTGGAACAGCATTGGGGTGAATAAATAATTGTAAGAACAACAGAAGTCTTTGGAGGACCTGCCAGTTTCCATTGACTCCATCATACAATTCTATACTGAAATGTAAAAAATTGTATGCGTGCTAATTTTCTCAAACCTCTTTGCAATATTTGGCAACAGCCATGCCCAATGGATGTTCACTGCTGGCCTCAGCGGTGCCTACCACAGCCAGAAACTTCCAGAGATGAAGCCTTGCTCGATCCCACAGTGCCAGTTCACGGGACACTTGCGGCACCCCGTTAGTGATGGTGCCCGTCTTATCAAACATAACAGCCCCTATCTGCAGGGGTAGCAATGGAGCGAGTGTGAGAATAGGCTATCTGCACCAGTAAATTCTGGTGATTTTCTGGAGAAAAAAAACTTGAAGAAATGTAACAGTTTCTGTTTGAGCTAAACTTAAATGTATATGCAATCTCTCAATTATATAGCTATACAGTTGTAGACAATTATAATATATACACTTCCAGTCAAAGGTTTGAACACATCTCATTCTTTATTAATACTATTTTCCACATTTTAGAATAATAGTAAATTCCTCAAAACTATGAAATAAGACAAGTGGAAGAAATCAAGCTATATTTTAGCATCCTCAAAATAGCCACGCTTTGCCTAAATTACAACTCTACCCACTATTGCCATTCTCTTAACCAACTTCATGAGATCCCACCCGGGATAATTTTTAAACAGTATTAAAGGAGTTCCCATGTATGCTGGCCACTGTATGTTGGCTGCTTTTCCTTAATTTCATCATCTAGTCAAACTGATCAATTAAAAAAATATATATATTTAATTAAAATGGTTTTTAAAGAAATTCATATGTAGGCAAAATTTATATTTGTCTACGAAACTAGTTTAATGCATTTAAGCATTAAGTCTTTAGATTAAAATGCCTTTAATATCATGAGAAACATAAATTCAGTCAAGTATGGCTAAACCTTTGACTGGTAATATAGATACATAATATATAAATAAAAAGGTAGCACTTTATAATCAGGTTACATTTGTTAACATCAGTGAATGCATTAGGTATCATGAACTAACAATGAACAATATATTTTTATAGTAGGCTATATATTAATCTTTTTTAATGTTAGTTAATAAAAATACAATTGTTCATTATTAGTTTATAACAGTTCATAGTGCATTAAATGACCAAATTTCATACATGAAACTCTATGTGGCGCAAGCTAATTGGTCCTTTGACTTGTAATCATGTAACAAATCAACTTGCGTCTCTTTCTGTCTAATATTTAAATTGCTCAGTTTTGCAGATAAGCTGGTTTCACTGCAGCGTGCTGTGAGAATTTTTCTCTGAAACCCACTTCCATGCCAGCTCCACCTGTCTAGACCTAGAAAATGTATTTTCTAGTGTGTTTTTCAAGTCCCGTACTTGCTCTGCAGTAGCAGCAGCAGCAGCAGCATTAGCAGATCTAGTCCACCAAGACCAATATCCTATCAAAATGTCACACCCACATTATATGCTTAATCTTTTAGAGATTAAAGATGAACTGTTGTTAACATATACAACTTTTGATTTTAAAAATGTGTTAGTATATGTTGAAATAAACAGTAACCAATTAACCAATTAATAAATGCTGTAAAAGTATTGCTCATTGTTTGTTCATGTTAATTAATGTTGTTAGCTAATGTTAACGAATGTAACCTTATTTTAAAGTGTTACTGATAAAATCTCTAGTATATAGACTAAAAAACAAGAGCTTTCAAAAACATCAAAATTAAGTTATGCTATTAAATAGAAATTCACATCATAGACCACTGCAGCTGACATTTATTATTAATTTTGCAGATCAGACAGAGAATAGGGAACTGGGGATGAGCCTTGCCTTGTGGGCCATTTCCAGAGGTTCTCCACCCTTTATGAGAATGCCATTCTGGCTGCCTACCACTGTGCCCACCATAACGGCAGTCGGGGTTGCCAGACCCAGAGAGCAGGGGCATGCAATGGACAAAACCGTGATGGAGGCCTGGAAAGCAAGCCGGATGATCACATCTTTCCGGGAGATATTTTGGTCATAACGCTGTGGAGATCAAATATTAGTTAAAGAGTTTTACCTTTTGAACAATGGTCCAATGTTCTACATCTATGTTTTGCATTTATACTTTTATCCAAAGCAAATTACAGAGCACAGGGACAATCCCCCCCAGAGCAACCAGGAGATAAGTGTTTTGCTCAAGGAAACAATGGTGGTGGTTGTGAAGATCGAATCAGCAACCTTCTGCTTACCAGTTCTGTGCTTTAGCCCACTATGGCACCACAACTCCATGCCTTTAACCACTTGGCCACTCAGTTGAAATCCTAACTAATGCCAAAGAGACTTGACAAGTTTAAAGCGAGCAAACAAATACATTTGTTAGCATGCTAACTGATTAGCATGCTAGCTTATTAGCATGCAAATGCAATGTTGCCTACTGATAGCATTGTGATCAATTACGTTGATAAGACAGAAAACCCTACAGTTAGCATGTTAACTGATTAGCATGCTAAGCTATCATAGCATGTAGCATGATAACTATACTAAACAGAACTTCTCAATCATTTCAAATTATATCACTCCCGTATATATCAAAAGAACAATACTTAGACAAAGAAGAACAAGAAGTATACCTGCAAGCAGAAATTAGCTGTGATAAGCCCAGCAACTATTCAGTAAAAACAATACAAAAACCTCCAGTACAATATAGCATCAACTCTAATACTGGTCCACATGGGATTTGAATCCACGACTCTATATATCAGTGTTTAACATACTGAGCCACTTAGTTGACATGCTTATTGAGTGTCAAAGAGACTTTGTGAGGTTAGAGTCAGCACACAAGTGTATGTTATGTTTTGAACTGTAGGTGGTACTGTCTCCAAACTGTTCAAGCATCATCAGGACATGATGTCGATGATGCATACCAATTTTCTTTGAAATCCAACAGTGTATTTAAAAGATTTATCATTTTGACAAAATCAGAATTTATTGTCATTTTTTTAAATGGAATGACTATTTGCACCTAGTGTAAATAGCACCTGCCACACAGCGCGGCTATTTGCACACAAATAGTCTGGTGGAAACACAGAAATTGAAGACAAACTGCACCCCCTAGTGTTGCTGCAGTAGTGTAACTTGTAACAACAGTGTGGATGTGCTTTTTTCATGTGGGATGACTCGGGTTCGATTCCGCCTTTTGTCCCAAATAGCTTCTGCCTTTTTTAATGCATTAGTCTTTATATAATTAATTATATAATCCTCATTTTATCCCATTTAGGTCAGACTAAGGCTATACAACAGCTTCTGTACATACTGAAACCATAAAAACACAACTTTGAATTAATCCAAACACAAGCTTAAGAATATTTATTGGCTGTAAAAGCTGCTGTTACTGATTAAACCAAAGACAGCTCAGAACGGCTTGAGGAATCTATTCAGACCTGAGAAGAGCAATTTATTTTAAGTTTTTTTTAAACCTATAGCTCTGTCACATGAAGCGTGTTACAGGATTTATGTCAGAGAGAGATTACAGTACTGGAGAAAGTGAACAAATGCTCATAAAAAACTGCTGTCAAAACAGAAGGAAGCTGGACAAATATGAATAATTGTAAATATTGTATGTATAAATACAATAAAATCCCTGTACAATTCCCACCACTGATTAAAGAGTTTTTGCAATTAATGCAGTCCAAAACCTCAGCTTGCAAGCAATGTAAAACACTAAGAAATACTGTTAAACAGTTACAGTAAGACAGAAATTTTAGTAAATAAAGTCTGTATGGACACTATCAAGATAAGTGCATAATAAAATCTGGATATATATCTGATTTCATCAGATATCATATAAAGATACTGTATGGTTTCTTCAGGTAAACTAGAGACTCCTAACTGAGGTTTGAACTGTCTCTTGGGTAGATTCTCACCATCAAGAAACAGCATTTTAATTTACTTTAAACTTCACTGTCTTGGGAAGGTAACAGTATACAGAAACTGACATTTAACTGCATTCAGAAAAGCTGATGTGTGTAACTTTTTCATTGTTTAAATATTTCTCTCCTATCCTAGCTTAATATGCAGAATGAACTACAGTATAAGTAAGTCACTTGTAGTTTGATTACCCTAAAAAGATTAAACACTGTGACTATGGTGATATTATAACAATGCTCTGGCTGTTTTAGTGGCCCATCAAAGCAAGTTCTGGGCAGGACTATCTTTTTGTCCGACCAGTGGCAGATGGTGGAATTGTTCTGGAAACCTGTTTTCAAACAATGCAATTTCGTGGCACAGCAATTACACATTTCACTCTTTAAGTACTTTTGAAAGAGTTATTTAAAGAAAGATTTCTTTACCTTATAGCAACATGTTCCAGCCAGCATCCTAGAGCAATGAACACAAAAAGCATTGGAGGTGTATCAAAAAATGTGAGCGGGCTCTGTTTAGCCCCTTCAATCATGGCAACGATCAGCACTACAAAGGAATACACATACGTAATGGTGGTTGCTAAGACGATGAGCACATCCATGTTGAATACACCATGTCTTAGTGAACGGGACGCTTGTACGTAGAAGTAACTAAGTGAGAAAGAGAATTAAAAAAAGAGCCACTCTCAAAATTTCATCTGTAATTAAAGCTATTAGGATGGGGGTATTTGGGAAACCTGTTTGAAATAATTATTACTTTTGCAATTTCATTGAGAAACACAGAAATCACACACTTTGCCTTTAAAAAGGAGGTACCTGTACAGGTGTGCAAAGCAGAAAAAGGCCAAGACAGAGCGACCAGGTAGAATGTTTTGGTCCACAGGCATGGAACCACCATGTTCCTTGTGCTGACTGTCCATCATTATCATGTAGATTATTAGACCCATTACTGGGATCCCAAATACCAGACTGAACAGAAATTAGTGCTTCCATCTGTAGGCATAGGCTAAAATATGTGTGTGTGAGTAATTACCACCACAAATACTAAAATCACTGGGCAATATAGTTGATGCGTAGAATATATAGTAACATTAAAAATGTCAAGGTAAGTATTTCAATGTATTATGGCGTAACTATTCCCTATTGCACATTGCCTGTTGTTAGGACAAATGATATATTACAATGATAATATGGTTCACGCCAACAGCTGTAGCTAGTCCTCAGCAGCTATACAAGTTGTTATTTCCAATAAGCTCATAAACATTATTACCACAGCATGACATTATTATGTATTGACAATGTGCAGTGGTAATGATGAATGCCTGTGCTCAATGCATCTGAATGGAGGGAGATGTGTTATTTAGCCTAGTGCAATAAAATGTTGTGCTGCTTTTTTTTTTATGAACACTTTTTATTGGATTCATATATTAAAAAACAAACAAACAGAATAAACAGAATATATTTATATACAGAATCAACTTTAACACTTGTTATTCCAGGGCTATGTCTCCATCCTTCAACTGACATCACCAGCAGGTACAGTGCTATGAAAATGTATATTAGCTTTGTAAGGTTGTAAGGTTAATTTCTTGGCAATGGAGGAGTCAGTAGACAACGAAACAGTTCACAGGTACATTTCTTTAATTTGTTGCTTTTTATCAGCAGACACACAATGGACGGTAACCATCCGAAACATAAATGTAGTTCACTCTGTGTGATGAAAACACTCTTAAAAAACAGATACACTCTCTGCTCGTGGATGTTGTGCTTTCCAGCTGCTCTCTCTCTCCTACTGATGCTCTGGCGTGCCTTTTGAGGTCTCCCTCCACCATCACTATAATTAGAGACAGGTGTTAGATATCATCACAACCCAGGTGACGAGCCTTACTGCTCTCCTTCTCTGTCTCAGACAGACATATGACCATGCCCCCCCACCCCCATGCCATAGCCCAATCCTGATTTCTTCTGTTTTTGTGTATATCTCATACTAAATAGTTTCAAAAATTCAAACTAAATCTAACATAAAACAAAGGCAGTCTGAGTAAACAGAAAATACAGTTTTTAAATGATAATGTTATTATTAAAGCAAAAAAGTTATCCAATACCAACTGGGCCTGTGTTAAAAAGTATTTGCCACCTTAGTTACTAAATCCCCAAATCTATGAAACTGCATTCACAATGGCATTCAGCTGGACTAAACACACCCCTGCCTGTTTACTGCCAGCCCTGTTCAATCAAATAAACACCTAAATAGAACTTTTTCAGCAGCATGAAGTTGGCTAAAAAGGTCTCACCCTGTACCACACTATGCCAAGGTCGAAAGGAATTCCAGAAATTATGCGAATTGAAATACATAAGTCTGGGGAGGGTTACAAAGCTATTTCAAAGGCTCTAGGACTCTAAAGAACCACAGTGAGAGCCATTATCTCCAAATTGAGAAAACTTGGCACAGTAGTGAACCTTCCCAGAAGTGGCCAACCTTCCAAAATTCCTCCAAGAACACAGCGACAACTCATCCAGGAAGTCACAAAAAAGCCAAGTACAACATCCAAGGAACTGCAGGCCTCTCTCGCATCAATAAAAGTCACTGTTCATGACTCCACTATCAGAAAGGCACTGGTCAAAAATGCCATCCATGGAAGAGTGGCGAGGCGAAAACCACTGCTAACCAGAAGAACATTAAGTCTCATCTGAATTTTGCCAAAACATACCTTGATGATCCTCAAACCTTTTGGGAGAATGCTCTGTGGACTGATGAAATGAAAGTGGAAATGTTTGGAAAACAGGGGTTACATTTAATAGGGAAGTTAGTTTTTCACATGGGTGATATCGGTGTTGGATAACTTTTAATAAAAAAAAATCTATATATATGTATATATATATATTTGAAAACTGTATTGTGTGTTTATTCAGGTTGCCTTTGTTTCATGTTATACTGTATCTTGTTTGAAGATCTAAAACAATTTAGTATGAAAAATACACAAAAACAGAAGAAATCAGAAAGGGGGCAAATACTTTTTTACAGCACTGTAGGTGTGTCTTTTAAACCAAGCCTAAACAATCTAGAGGGAGTCCAGTAGAAATGATGCAAAATCTTAAACGGAATAAGGCATACCCTTGCATCCCTAGGCATAGTTTTAACATTTTTAGAAATTCTTTCCCACTCCCCATCCTCTAATACAAAGTTCATATCTCTTTCCCATAACCTCTTAACAGCTAAGGCCCCATCATCAAGACTCTGAATCAATGAGGAATAATACACTGGCGCTTCATGACACTTTCCAAAGGCTGTGAGCACCATAAACAGGGTGTCTGCAGCATTATGGGGCTATGTACTACCACCAAAAATAGTACAATGTAAATGGCGCAACTGCAAATACCTGAGAAAATTAGACCTAGAAATCCCAAATTTCTGTGTTATATTTTCAATTAGCTAAAATTACACATCAATCCTTATGGCACTATATTTCACATGCTTTGCAGTTATGTAAATTTACCTGTCCAACAAGAAGAATGCCAATTCAAGGTCGGTTTTGATCCCCAACACCGAACGAAGGTCTCTCCAGGAATCAAATGCCCTGCCGATGTTCACTCTAGTTTTCGCTCGACCATGATCACGTTCCCGCTTAGCCAGATGGGATTCAGTAGATAAATGTTTTTTTTTTTTTGGCTTGCTGGCACCAGTCCGAATCTCTTTATAGCTCAGGAGAAAGTCAGTGTAGATTCTGTATTTAAATAATTCGGTGTGGAATTGTTACATTTCTCTTAGTTCGTTTCTGCCGCAAAGTCCTCCATTTAGGTAAATAACAGGAAACCTTTGTCCATGCTGAATGTAAGTGTGAAATAATGGGATGCATTTTCACTTCTCTAGGCAATTTGATAGAAAGACTTTGCAATGGTGAGATTGGGGCAAGGACTGCTTGTTCAATGTAGTACCAGGGAAGGGCTCTCTCAGGTGGAAGAGACCAATGGGCTAGGTGTCTAAGACTAAAAGCATAATAATAAAATAACATTTTGGGGAGGCCTAAACCTCCTTTGTCAATTGGTCTATGTAACTTACTGAAATGCAAATGAGGTAGTTTACCATTTTAAATAAAGGACTTAAATATTCTATAAAATTGTTTAAAATAAGAAAGAGTGACTTCTAAAGGGAGAGACTGTAGTAGATAATTGAATGTGGGGATACAAATAATTTTTATAACACTGACCTTCCCTGCCACTGACAAATGTAGTGAAGCCCACCTATCCACATCAAACGAGAACCTTTTCCTTAATGGGTCAAAATTAACTCGAACTAAATCCCTCAAATTTGCTGGAAATAAAATGCCTAAATACTTAATGCCTCGCTTGGGCCATTGAAAGGCGCCAAGTTGGAAAGCCATGGCAGGGCAATATGCTGTCAGAGCAATATGCTGTCAGAGCAATATGCTGTCAGAGCTTCCGATTTAGACCAATTCACTGTATCTCGAAAATTTGGAGAAAGAATTAATAATTTTATGGAGGCTAGGCATAGATCTACAAGGGTCAGAGACAAATAATAATATATAATCTGCATAGAGTAGAAGTTTATGCACCACACCTCCTGCTATAACACCAGGAAAATCATCCTCTGTTCTTATTGTGGCTGTTAATGATTCCAGGGCAAGGCAGAACAATAAAGGGGACAGCCTTGCCAGGTTCCCCTACCAAGAGAAAAATAATCTGAAATGAATCCATTAGTTTGCACTGCTGCTAATGGTTGTTTATAGTGTAACTTATTCTACCCAATAAAAGTGTTCCCAAACCCGTAAATATCAGAAATCTTAAAAAGATAGTCCCATTCCACCCTATCAAATACCTTCTCAGCGTCAACTGAGATGGCAGCAGTCTGGGTCTGATCATTCGCAACTGACCACATAATATTTATAAAACATCTAATATTATCAGAAGAACTACGATCATGAATAAACCCCACTTGATCTATATGTCTAACAGATGGAATTACTTAATCAATTAGCCAGAATTTTAGCCAATATTTTTTAAATCAAACTGGATCAGGGAAATTGAAAGATAACTTTTACATTAATTTGGGTCATCCATTTACCTGTTGGCAAGGCTTTAATTACCTCAACAAGCTCCTCCAAAGTAATATCTGAGTCAAGCAAGTCTTTTTGATCACTCAATTTAGGAAGTTCTAATGGCTCTACGAAGTTGCTAATATCCTTATCGGTAGACGAATACGTGGAGCTATAAAGATCGAAATAGAATTCTTTAAAGGCCTTATTAATATCTGTGGCAGAAGTAAATATATTTCCTCCAGAAGACTTCACTGAAGGAATGGTGGAAAAAAAACTCTCTTTGATTTATGTATCTGGCAAGAGTTTCCTTGCTTTGTCCCAAACTCAAAATATGTCTGTCTTGCCCTGAATAACCAAAACTCAACCTTCAGAGACAGAATAGTATTGTACCCATGTATTAGCTGGGTCAGCTCTCTAAGACTACTGGATGACATTTGGCGCTTCAGCTCTGTTTCAGCACTTCTAATTCTCTTTTCCAATTCTATGAATTCTTCTGCTTTGATCTTTTTAATGAATGAGGCATATTGTATTATCTGCCCCCTAAGAACTGCCTTAAGCGCCTCCCATGCCACACCCACAGAGGACACTGTGGACCATTTGGTTTCTACATAAACATTGACTTCTGCCTTTACCATTTGTTGAAATGCTGGGTCCTGTAGAAGAGATATATTAAAGCGCTATCTATATGATTTTCTCTATATGCAGCAACATCTCTAAACACACCAATGCATGATCTGAAACTAAAATGTTCCCAATTGAGCAGTCGGTGTTGGATGGAATAAGTGACTTGAAAAAATCTATTGTAGAGTAAATCTTATGAACTGATGAAAAAAGGTGTAATACCTCCCAGATGGATTCAGAAGTCTCCAAATGTCTGTAAGAACAAGATTTTTACACGTCCTCTGAAGTGTCAACATGCTCTAAAGGGTCTACACACCTTTGCATCACTATGATCAAATACTCGATCCACTGAAAGATTGAAGTCTCCACATAAAACCATATCATGAAGGATCCCAGCTGCTTGTAGCTTTCCCTCAAGATCTTTAAAAAAGTTCTGATCATCAGCGTTAGCGTTGGGTGCTTAAATATTAGCCAAAATAAGGTTTTGCACTTGTATTTCATCCAAAACAATGACTCTTCCTAAATTATCTTTGATCTGTTTGAGACATTTGAATTGTAAATGCTTACTTCTCAATGTGATGACTCCCCTGCTCTTACTCGAACCAGCACTGCAAAACACATGCCCACCCCATGCCCTACCAAGCTTTTCAGATTTCTATGAAGAAAGGTGCATTTCTTGAAGGAACACTATATCATATTTTTTAAGCTTAAGGAAAGATACAACCTTCCTTCTTTTTATAGGGTGCCCCAGCCCATTAACATTCCACATATAGATAAACATTTGACCTATATTAAAGTGCAACATATTGACATGTAAAGATAAATTGTGTACCCAAGGCAAAATTATATAGACCACTTTCCAACTTTTCGCCTCTAAGCGACCAACCTTCACATAGCGTCATAGCGTTGCATAGCATCCTGTTGTGATGTTTTTAAACAGCCTGTGTACAAAAAGTTATTTTAAGAGAAGAAAATTAAAAAAATTATATTTAAAGCCATTTCTTTTTGATTCTGAAAAAAGAAAAAGAAAAAAAACTGGCTATAAAGTGCCCAACTGCCTATAGCTACAGAATTAGCCGAAGGAGGAAGCCCAGCCGAAGCCTCCGTGTCAGACTGGATGAGCCTGCTCTCCGATGCTGCGCCAAACTCATCCGAGAGCCCAACCGGGGCAAGCGAGCGTGCTGAGGAATGGGAGGTCCATGGGGGGTTACCCGGCGGAGGTGCTCCCATTGAAGTCCCCAAATCGCCCCCAGTGCTAACCGACGCGGTCTCATATCCGTAGGTAGAAGGACCAAGGCAGGGAGCCGCTGGGGTGGCTTGCGTTCTTACGAAGGCAAGCCGCGACCGCAACGTTGCCATGGTCATGTTCTCGCAATGAGAACAAGACCTATCCACGAACGATGTCTCTGCATGGGCAGCGCCCAGACACGTAAGACAGCGATCGTGGCCATCAGAAGCAGAGAGATAATGACCGCAACCAGGAATAACACACAAACAGAAAGGCATCTTTTAAAAGACGTTCCGTGTGTGCCACTCTTTTATGAAAATATACTTTTTAGAATATACTCTTCGTTTTGCTCTGCCGAAGCGCCCAAGGGCGTTCTCTGCACTCCACAGGTGCAGAGGGGGAGAAGCCGCTGAAATGCGCCGTAAATCCAGCAGTTTGAGGTGAACAGAAGGGAGAACTGAATTCAGTGCACTGAATGCAACCGCTCGGCTCCGAAGAGAAAATCTGAATGAGTGGTTGCAGACCAGCTCCTTTTATACCCGTATGTCCGGGGGAGTGGCATGCAAATTCCACGCGCCAATTCCCATTGGCCTTTTTTCAAAAGCAGAGGTGTTTGGGGCTCCCAAGAGTGACCCTTAGTGTCAGATAGGGAATTTCATACTCCCTTAAAGATATTAATGAAGTGTCCTGAGATATCACACTGGTCTCTGTGCAGCTGTAGACTTTGTAAACAGCAAACAAAAATGTGTCCACGTACAGATGACATTGACATTTTTCACCTGTCAGTCATTTTGCTCGTTCTCATAGTGTTGTATTTGAAGCGGATCAGAGAGGTTATGATTCATAATGTTTGTCAGTTGAGGGTGCTATTGTACCACTGTTGAATTCACAGCCACAGGAACAAATAATTCTGTTCTTTTGCGCAGTTTTGGTCTCAAAATTATCTTTGGAGGGCGGGGTTTTGGAATGAGGGGGCGTGGCTAATACAATGGCTCAGTCACTTGAAAGCTTTAGAACGCTAAAATTTAACTTCTTCCTGCGGAGCAATGGGGGCGAGCTGGCAGTTGACGTGGCACTTTACAAACTACTGGGGCAGTGCCCTAACACTTTTGATTGAGTTAAAGGATTTATTTTAGAGTTTCTCATCACGGAACACAGACAGATGAAGACAACCGTGCCCCTCACTTTTTAAGCCATCTGGGATCCTGTCTCCAGAAGCATTCTACCATTCATGTTTTTCTTATGGCTTTTCAGAAGCCATGAACAAAACGAACCAGCTCCGAGGTGAATAATGCCATTGCAAACTTTGATTTGAAGGAAAAAATCATTCAAAAAAACAGACAAAAAGACAACATGCAAGGGCATACCCATCGGCGGGCCCAGGCCCTCCTGCACCGCAGGCCCACCCAGAATATTAGAGATTATTCTTTGACTTCAAATATATTTCTATAATGTAAAAAAACCACAACAACAAAAAAACATTACATTAGGTATTACATTATAATACAGTCCGTTTATTTTGAAGAGCACAAGCTTATCAAGATACCACAAGCTTTTTATAAACATTTAACGACTTTAGATAGATATACTGTTCAAAATTAAGATAAAAATGTGAACACTTCGTGGCTGTAATGAACTCATCTGTGGTTACTCTGTTATAGCTGACTGTAAGGGGGTTTAGAGGAAAGGAGGAGGCGAGAACCGGCTTGACAACTTAAATAACAATTTATTAAACAAATACCCAACCAAAAACACACAACTAAAAACACAGCACAGCTGTCTGTAATTCTCTCTCTCTCGAACTGTCGTCCCCGGCCGCCTTTATCCCTCGCGCGCCCCATCAGGCTGATTGGGGACCGGGTGTGTCTCATTCCAGCCCGGCCCCGCCCTCCTCAGCTCTACACTGACTTCTTGCTTTTTTGGGCATGTACCACTTGGTTTGAGACCTTGTATTTAATGCAATGGCATTCATACAATTTGTGAGTGTGGCTAAAGGTCCAAATACCATTTGGGACCTCTTTGTATGTTACTTTATGTATTAGTTCAGATATTAATGAAAGTTATTATAAAGCATTACCCATGTAACTAGCAATAAAATGAACAAAAATCATATCATAAATAAGATGGATAGACTATTTGTTTCAGCATGGTCACTCATACATTCCATACCATGATTTTTAGACTAGGACCTGCCAACAAGACACTTTCTGATGGCATCAATGCAATCCCGTTTTACCAAAGTCATAATTAGCTGTGTCTTTTGTTAATTTCACTTTCGGTGTCTCGACAACTACAAATTCCGTGTTTGGCAGTATTTGTCATGCTTAGAAGACAAAACTTTTGGACATATTTGCAAAAGTTTCAGTTTTATTCAGCACCTTTCAGCCGGACAGCTCCCGTAATGAAGCACTTGTTCCACTCAATTCCCGAGCTAATTTCGTGCTGGTTTGGGATTCAGCAATTAACTTTGTATGAGCAGAACGTATTCAAATTATTGCAATCAGCCGCTACAGCATCACCTTTAAAGTTATTCTGCACTATGTTTATGTTCAAATGCATTGTTTTCTGGTTGCTTGGAAATGGTTCGGAGACAGCTTGCAGCATTTTTGGAGAACCATTTGAAGAACATTTTCTATTCAGAGATTATTTTAAAGGAGATTGGAGTATATTTTGTTATAAGAATTATTTTCGAAGGAGTTTGATGTACACATTTACACTATCTTTGTGGAGATAGTTTGGAGGAGTTTTTGACGGCCCACATGGAGATCACAAGGAAAAGTTCTGATGAAAGATGGGGTGAGTGTTGTGCCCATTAACTAATCACCTGGCCAGTCTGTAAAGACTGTAAAGACATAAACACTCCTTTTATTTAAGGATAGTGATCATATGAAACCATTTGTTATCACATAGTTGTTTGGCTCCTTTTTAAATCATAATGATAACAGAAATCACCCAAATGGCCTTGATCAAAAGTTTACATACACTTAAATGTTAGACCTTGTTAAATTGCAATTAGTGTCTGTGTATAAATAGTCAATGAGTTTGTTAGCTCTCACGTGGATGCACTGACCAGGCTAGATACTGAGCCACGGGGAGCTGAAAAGAACTGTCAAAAGATCTGCGTAACAAGGTAATGGAACTTTATAAAGATGAAAAAGGAATAAAAAGATATCCAAAGCCTTGAAAATGCCAGTCAGTACTGTTCAATCACTTATTAAGAAGTGGAAAATTCGGGGATCTCTTGATACCAAGCCAAGGTCAGGTAGACCAAGAAAGATTTCAGCCACAACTGCCAGAAGAATTGTTCGGGATACAAAGAAAAACCCACAGGTAACCTCAGGAGAAATACAGGCTGCTCTGGAAAAAGATGGTGTGGTTGTTTCTAGGAGCATAATATGATGATACTTGAACAAAAATGAGCTGCATGGTCGAGTTGCCAGAAAGAAGCCTTTACTGCGCCAATGCCACAAAAAAGCCTGGTTACAATATGCCCGACAACACCTTGACACGCCTCACAGCTTCTGGCACACTGTAATTTGGAGTGACGAGACCAAAATAGAGCTTTGTGGTCACAACCATAAGCGCTATGTTTGGAGAGAGGTCAGCAAGGCCTATAGTGAAAAGAATACCAAGCATGTGAAGCATGGTGGTGGCTCACTGATGTTTTGGGGGTGTGTGAGCTCTAAAGGCACAGGGAATCTTGTGAAAATTGATGGCAAGATGAATGCAGCATGTTATCAGAAAATACTGGCAGACAATTTGCATTCTTCTGCACGAAAGCTGCACATGGGACACTCTTGGACTTTACAGCACAACAATGACCCTATGCACAAGGCCAAGTTGACCCTCCAGTTGTTACAGCAGAAAAAGGTGAAGGTTCAGGAGTGGCCGTCGCAGTCTCCTGACTGTCATCAGCCACTCTGGGGAGATCACAAACGTGCGGTTCATTCAAGATGACCAAAGACTTTGCATGACCTGGAGGCTTTTTGCCAAGATGAATAGGCAGCTATACCACCTGCAAGAATTTGGGGCCTCATAGACAACTATTACAAAAGACTGCACGCTGTCATTGATGCTAAAGGGGGCAATACACAGTATTAAGAACTAAGGGTATGCAGACTTTTGAACAGGGGTCATTTCATTTTTTTCTTTGTTGCCATGTTTTGTTTTATGATTGTGCCATTCTGTTATAACCTACAGTTCGATATGAATCCCATAAGAAATAAAAGAAATGTGTTTTGCCTGCTCACTCACGTTTTCTTTAAAAATGGTACATATATGACCAATTCTCCATGGGTATGCAAACTTGAGCACATCTGTAAATAATATTAAGCTCTTTTTGTAGGGATTGAGAAAAATTTTAGAAACAAATTTTTTCACAAATTGATATTTATTGTGGTGTTACTACATGCTGTTCAGATATCCATAAACATGTTCTTATACACACTGTAATGTTAATGAGCAGTAACAGGCAGAAGAAGATGAGATGATGTGAAGTACCCAAGTGCAGTTTTTTACAAACGTGAAATCCAAAAAACAAAACAGACATAAATGACTTGACTTGACTTGACCAACATTACACCAAACATTACCTGACCAAAGACAATGGCAAACATGAGGGCTTAGTTACAAGGACATGGGCAAACACATGACAATGACAACCAATAACAAGACTAAACTAATAACAAGATAACAAGACTACTAAAACATGAACCAATGAAAAAACAAGACTGCTTACAAGATACTCAAACAATGAATCAATGAAAACAAGACACATGAACAGGGGAAACGCATGACAAGATCACATGAGGGAACAGGAAATCACATGACATGAACACATGACTATAAAACAGGAACTAAACAAAAATAAAAGACATGAACACAAAACATGAACAAAACATATTTAAATGTGACACACACAACCTAAGTGGTATTTTCAGAAACGTTATGCAGTAGTAGTAGTAATAGTAACCATTTTGGTGGGGACTATGGTTACCGTGGTCATTGTTTCTCAAAAAGACAAAAAAATGAATGTGTATGACTTGAAAGTGATTACAGAAGTAATATTGCGAGAGTTTTGTAGAGCATTGTGATATCCTGGCAAATGTGTTTGAGAACCAAATGTTTGCATGTCTGGCTGGACTGAAACCGTCACACACTCTTTAGACACTTTCATTTAACATGACTCACGTCCTGAGTTGGTCTGTTATTGACCACCCACTTCACTAATTATCTGCATTTGTTTTTTATTCAGATGGCATGTAATGAATCGGGGTCAATTGTTTGCAAGTTCATTTATCAAACTTTCCAGCTTTCTCAATCCCAGCTACTTTAACAGAGCATGGGACCCGGATATCTCAGCAATGATACTGGCGGAGGCCTGGGTAGCTCAGCGAGTAAAGACGCTGACTACCACCCCTGGAGTCATGAGTTCGAATCCAGGGTGTGCTGAGTGACTCCAGCCAGGTCTCCTAAGCAACCAAAATAGTCACATGGGGTAACCTCCTCATGGTCACTATAATGTGGTTCTCGCTCTCGGTGGAGCACGTGGTGAGTTGTGCGTGGATGCCACAGAACAGAGTGAAGCCTCCACACGTGCTATGTCTCCGGTAACACACTCAACAAACCACGTGAAAAAAAAACATGGATTGACTGTCTCAGACGCAGAGGCAACTGAGATTTGTCCTCAGCCACCTGGATTGAGGGGAGTCACTACACCACCACAAGGACCTAGAGTGTATTGGGAATTGGGCATTCCAAATTGGGGAGAAAAGGGGAGAAAAAAAAAATGATACTGGCAACATTTTACTTGTATTTCCTTTATTTTATCTACCTACAGTACGTATCATACACATGTCTTCACAATACTATTTATAATATTAATTAGTTAATGACATTCAAACTATTTCTCAGAAAATGAACCTTTATTACTTTGACTTTAATGGTGCTGTATGCCATTTTTAGTGGTTTTGCTAACTTCCACCATACTTAGCCACTGAATTGGCACCCATTGCATCAACCACACACCCTCTCTCCAAAACCCAGCCTCCAAAGATGTCAGCTAACCCAATGTCAGCAAATACACAAAATTATTAGCAGGTAAAGTGTGTTTGTGATTGGCTAAGATTTCTGATTAGCTGAAAAAGTGTGGAATCTTTTTTTCTGTTTACAGAGCCTAGTGCTGTTACAGAGACAGAAAGATATTTGTGTATAAACATACTGGATGGTAATCAAATGCTTCTGCACTTTACATTTACAGCAATTATTTTACAAATCCTGTACAAAATATAGAGGAAGTTGTGATGAGAGTTCCACAAAGTGAGCTGTGAAACTTTATTGCTGTTGGCCCATTTTAAAGCATCTGTTTCCCTCTTGGCAGTGTGTTATTTGTAGTGTAGTATTTGTAGTGCTGATTGTGCTGCCATGCACTGGTGGACACAAATTAAAATAAAAGAGCTAGTTTTTATGCATTTTACACCTACAAAATGACAGTCTCAGCGTTCAGCTGATGAGAATCATAAATAATAAAACCCAAAAAAGCTGTGGTTCTCAACTAGTAGGTCATGACTCACGTGACCCAGAAGTGGGTTTTAGGTCTATTCTGATAAAGTCATAGGCATCAGGGAAAAAACAATGGTAAACAATGAAATTCAACTATCTGTATAGTCATGCATAGTAGGGATAGCCAAATAATTAGGCTTGTCAGCTTTTAAAAAGGACATTAAAGGGTGTGTGTGTCAAATCAAATTCTGTGCTAAATTCATGTGTCACTTCGTAGAAGCAGCAAAATTGTATACTGTATGTAGGTGGCAACATGGACAGGATGCATGATATCCACTCATTTTCGAAAACCGTTTACAAAACTACATAAGTTACAGTGCAAATACATTTATAAAAATACAAACCAAACTATAGTAAATACAGCTTCACCTGCAGTGAGGATAACCTGATTTATGATTTAACCATAATTTGTTTTGTGCGGTGAGTTGCTATGAACATGAAACTGTTGAAATTTGTTTGTGTGTGTGTGTGTGGGCGGTTTTGGGTGGTTTACGAGGACATTTTTTAGGTTACAAACTGGTAATTACAAGGGTATTATGCTATAAATGTGGTTTATGAGGACATTTCTAGTGTCCCCATAATTCAAATTGCTTAAAAAACATACTAAATGATGTTTTATTGAAAATGTAAAAATGCAGAAAGTTTTTTGTGAGGGTTAGGTTTAGGGGTAGGGTTAGGGTTAGGGGATAGAATCTATAGTTCGTACAGAATTAAAATCATTATGTCTATAGAGAGTCCTCATAAGCATAGCCGCACCAACACGTGTGTGTGTGTGTGTGTGTGTGTGTGTGTGTGTGTGTGTGTGTGTGTGTGTGTGTGTGTGTGTGTGTGTGTGCGTGTGTATGTAATAATTCATTTGTGTCATTATCATTTTGCATATTGTTGGGCCAGTGCGGTTCATAGTATAATATTGATACATTTCAATGTTTGATTTTAAAGGAATAGTTCTCTTAACATTCTGTCATTATTTACTCGCCCACATATCATTCTTCTGTGGAGCACAAAAGGAAAGAATTCAATGAATGTCAAGTTGGGGGATTTAATACAGTGGTAGTATACTGTATAGAGACTCAATACTTAATAAATCACCCAAAAGTGTCAAAAAAGTATTACATGTGACTTGTGCATCATACAACAAGTCTTCTGATGCCATATGCACACCTAGTAGGATGAACAGACCATAATTTAAATTGCTATTCAAATCATTATAACAGTGGCAGCTGGTGCTTATCAAGAGTGGAGAAGCTCAAACTATTGTTTTTGGTATCTGCAATGTTGCTTCCAAAAGCTGCTCAAACTGCTACTCAGACGGTGAAATTTCTAGATGAAAATGATTAACTAAGCTCTGTTTTGCAACAAAATAGGCAAAATATCTGATAATGGAAGTTTAAATAAATTTTAAGTCAGATTGCAAATAAATGCATATGTATATCCGAGCCATCGAACACTCTGCGCTCGACAGTGGTGCTTTTAAATTTCATAAGCTGTCAATCACATACATCACTTTTCAAATATTGGCCATTTGTTGCTAACTCCTGACCATTTGAGAGCTTAACCTATCCTCATACAGAGAAGCTTTGCTTCCAAGTGGGCCACAATCACATACATTGATTGAAAGCCCAATGTCTAATAGGCAGTCCGATGCAGACCCAAAGCTAATAGTACTCATGAACCTCCTGTAGACTCCCAGAGAAGCATGAATTCTGGGCGGGACCAAAATTTGGTCTAGCGCATTTACAGCCTCTCGTCCAAAGAAAACTTATTTTGCACCTTGATTTAAATGGTATCGGTAACTGCCATCTGCTTAATGTGTTCAGAGACTTCTGTGAACATTGTGGCCGAACGACCCACCCCTCCCTCTCATCATCGTCACACCCCCTCTTAGGGCCATCCTTCAGCCAGGCTTACAACGGGAGTGGGCTTAAGAGAGGAGAGGTGCAACTTAATGAGCCTTGTTTGGGCAGCCGATGATGAGGCACACCTGTTGTGAGTAGAGCCTCATCACTGCTGCCATTACAATAAAGTGCGCCTCTCCTCTGGGAGCCGGCTTCTATCTCCTTGTGTGCACACGCTGGCGTCCTCGCAGGTCCAGGAGCAGAGCGGGAAGGGTACCAGCCGAGTTAGAAGTGTTGCCAGACCTGCACCACGGACCCCCGGTACAAATCAGATGCAACACCAGGGATTGGAGCAATCGTCGCAACCCTTGGGCTAGGAAGTCAGACCACCTTCCCTTCACACTTGGCCCTTAGGAAGACATAGGCTGCCATAGAAGTTGCCGACCCTCACGCAATAGACTACAGAGGGGAGTGCTTCGTGGACGCTGGACCTTGGACCCCACCCACATCCTGTACCATTCCTTTGGACACTCCCCATCCTTCGCAAAGCCCTGTCTCACCGCAAGGATGCCAGATGCCCCTTTATTTTGGGTTCTTATCCCCATAGACACTATTTTCCCCATTTTTGGACATTTCATATTTATTATTATTTCCAATAAATGCCTCTCTGAGGCCTGACGCCACATGCACTGTGTCTGTCTCTTGCTTACCCTGCCACAACATATTCATTTTTTAAAAAGCGGAATGCTTTTGCAACAAACAGTGCGGTAGTGATGTGTGATATCTGACGCTTTTATTTGCTAAAATATTGAAATTCACAAAGAGTGATATGTAATTTATATAGATTATTTGTACATATGTTAAACTTCTTTGCCAGTTTTAGGAGAAGCCATGTATTTCTAAAGCAATCGGCACTGGACCATAAACAACCCTGAAAACCAATATGTGTATATTATACGTAGTCATCATATTTGATTTGAGCACTGTTTCTAGGCTTTATTAATGATTTGATTTCATTTTCTTTCATTTTTGTTCATTTTTAACGATAAACAATTCTGGTACTGTGTTGAATCACCACCTGATGTCCAGTGTAAAATCTGGGTCCTGAAACCAGTTGAGAAGCACTGCACTTGAGTCTGTTTTCAGTCTTACACATGGCTTACTACTTCATTCTTTTCCTTGAGTTGTGAATTTACAGAGTTTGACTTGTTAAAGAAGCCTCCAGACTCGATGCCCTCCACCCTCCTCTCTGATGGGCTCTCCACCTTCAGTGGAAGCCTGGTGGAGCTGTATGCCAGAGGAGGTATGGTGTTGACCAGTATCAGCTGTAGTGGCCTCCTCTCCTCACTGTAGCGGCAACGCATGTACCGGGCGAATGCGGCGCGGTAAGTCTTATTGAAGAGCGTGTAGATTAAAGGATTGACTGCAGATGATAGGTAACCCACCCACACAAACACATTCATTAATCCCCCCACTAAATCTTCGTCACATGCTGAGCCGCACACCACCGCCATCACGTTCGTCACAAAAAATGGACACCACATGATCACAAAGAGAAGGAAGACTATTCCCAGCACTTTAGACGCCTTCTGCTCATTGCTGATGGACTGCATGGTGCGACGGCCTGATCCTCTGCTCACCCCATCACTGCCGCGACAAAGAGACGAACGGGAAAACAGTCGCTCAGAGGAGAGAGAACCTTGTGGGAGGAGTCCAGTTGTGGATGACCGCTTAGGCCAAACGACGAGTTGGTGCAGGCACAAAGTCGCTTCGCTTTGCAGAGTGTTGATGGTGAGAATGTATGTGACCACCATGATGATGAGGGGGATGAAGAATGCCACAAAAGAGCCAATAAGAACAAAATTGCCGTCTGTCAGTTGGCAGCTTTCATTCTGGAAGACTTTGGAGTGATCGTGCAGACCGAGGACTGGGACAGGCATGGAGATAACTGGAGACAGATGGAGACAGAATGAGAGAGAAACAGACAGTGAGAAAACAGCTTGGTGGTCTGGTTTTGGAAACAACGATAATAGATGCAGTCTCAGTTGTTTAGCATTTCAGAATTTAGCTGGAAACCAGTTTCCTCTTGGGTTTGGAGGATCTAGCGCTAGTAGTGTAGTAAAAGCATATGGCGTATGCCCATCTATTTCTATAAGGATTTTTTGTATGCCTACTCCAAAATTAGTAATGATAAGTAACCGACGCCACCAGAACAACAGCAAGAGGGAATTTGACTTGTCACTTTTCAAATTACTGGGGCGATGCCTTATCACTTTTTCAGTGAGCTGTGGATTTTTTATTTAAAAAATGTGGAGATTCTTTCTAAATGCTCAGAGCATTAACCTAAGGACAAGGGCAAAACAGACAAGTCTGACTCAACTGAAAAACCAATCAGAACATTCTTTTCTGCCTAGTGTGGATATTTCCAAAACCAGTCATATTATCGGTTTCAGCAAGGGAGCATTTTCTAGGGAAATAATGCTGCTTACTAATACTGTAAATATTCTTCTCTGTAAAACGCAAATATATTTATGCATTTATACATAACTTAAGCTATCAAAATTCTTCAGACAGTAGTGTTTTTTTCTTGATATATATCAGATCATTTCAATTTACATTTCATAGTAGGAAAACAATTTCACTACAAAAGAGTAAGGACATAGCACATTGTACACAAATAACCAAATAACCATTAATACTTTGTAACATTTCGTTACAAGATATAGTTTTATATAGTTACTTTCTAACATTAAAGGAATAGTTCACCCAAAAATGATCATTCTCTCATCATTTACTCACCCTTATATTGTCTCAAACTCTTATAACATTCTTTCTTCTGCAGAACCTAAACAAAGATTTTTCTTAAAGGATATATGATGTGTTTTTGTCCATACAATGCAAGTCAATGGGGTCCAAAACATGACTTGAGTGGTTTAATCCATGTCTTCTGCAGACGATCAATTTTGGGTGAGAAACAGACTAAAATCGAACTACTTTTTCACTGGAAATCTTGACATCTGCAGTCTCCTTGGCATGTTCAAGGAGCTTGTTCATGCTTCCTCTGGCTTGAAAGTTTTGCACCCCATTGACTTGCATTGTATGGACAAAAACATATCATATATACTTAAAAAAAAAAAATCTTTGTTTGGGTTCAAGGAGAAGAAAGAAAGTCTATTGAGTTTGACACAGCATGAGGGTGAGTAAACGATGAGATCATTTTCATTTTTGAGTGAACTATTCCTTTAACATTACAACACATTAGTCTTGATAAATTCATGGTTTGCCCATCTTTTCAGTCACCATCGCACCAATGTCTAGGACTTACCCACAGAGATGGTCCAGGCTGCCATTATTTTAACACGGGCTCTAGTTAGAGAGTTTGAGCGACTGTGGTGGATAGGGTTACGGATGGCGATGTATCGGTCAAGAGAGATGGCGCACAGGTGCATGATGGAGGCAGTGGAAAAGAGAACATCCAGGTAGATCCAGATCGGACACAGAGCCGATGGAAGGGGCCAGGTGTAACCTAGCATATCAGAGAGAAAAGGACATGTATATTATTAGTTGAAATCAGAACATATTAAATATTCATGAGGCAGAACACCACCTGGGAATTTCCTGGATTGAACAGTTAATGATAAATTATTGATTCTTTTCCTTAGCTTTATCCCTCCTTTTTTATTTCTCCTCTCTGTCCAGAAGATGGAAATATTCACAAAGAATGCAAATTGGCAAAAAAAAGAAACAGAACTCTTGAACGTGCATAGGAGGGCTGTGTAAAAGTAGATTTATTGTAAAAAAAAAACAAAAAAAAAGAAAGAAAAAAGATTTAAATATGCGTCTGTTTCATACCCACGCTCATTTAGCTTCAGAAGAAATTAATTTAACCACTGGAGTCTTTTGGATTACTTTTATGCTGTCTTTATGTGCTTTTTGGAGCTTCATCGTTCTGGCCACAATTCACTTGCATTGTATGGACCTACAGAGCTGAGATATTCTTCTAAAAATATTTTATTGTGTTCATTAGAAAAAAGACAGTCATACACATCTGGGATGGCATGGGGGTTAGTAAATGATGAGAAAATTTTATTTTTGGGTGATCCGTCCCTTTAAGTTTTAGGGTAGGGAGGTCCCTTTTGTTTATTTAAAACTTGAAAGTATTTAAAAACCTCATTTGTTTGGAATTACATTTAAATTGCTTTTAGCGCCACTCAGCGGACATTTCAGCTCAAAACTTGTACAATACGTGTAATGAGCCACGAAATATCATTTTGCAAAATATTTGCATTTTGCACTGGCAAGCACCACTTATTATTTTCTTAAGGAAAAGAAAACATTTTCTTAATTAAAACAATTACAAGGATCAGCCTTTTATTTTGCTGACAACAGAAGACCAGAGATGTTTTGGAGAGTCTCTGTTTAACCGAATATAAAATGTTCTGAACCCACTGAGACTCTAGAGAGCAGATCCTGACAGTGTTACTCATCAGTTCCGCCATCACAGACATTACTGTGCTTCCAACTGTAAAATCCTTGAATCTTCTAAAGTTCTGATGACAAGGTTCGGCTGAAACAGAGAGCCTAGCTTTTACTAACTGTGGTTTCATGCATATACAGTACATTAAACTACTCTGACCCAGTTATATAATAGCATTACATCATAGATGCGGGAATAACATGATTCAGTGGGCAAAGAAGATATCAGAATCAACCTGCTACAGTTCCATTTCCCCAAAACTAGGACGTTTATCAGAAAGAGAGAGAAAATGTGGAGGATGGGTGAAGATTCCAATGCTGCTATGCAAAGGTAAATCGCAATGATTAAATTTTTTTTTTTTTTTTTTTTTTTGTGTGTGTGTGTGTGTCTCTTAAACTATGATCTGTTTTCAGCGTCTTACGCATAAACGCTGTATTTTTACAATGCTGCGTCGAGTTATGCGTTGTTTGAAAACTTTGAAAAATGCATCCTGAGACCCCTGCATTCAGAATTGTGCTCTGTCCAGTGGTCCTTGAATGCAAGAAGTGCTGCTGTGTGAGGCTTCTTTTCTTTTTTTGAGTTTACTGCTCTCTGAATAAGTGTTGTTTGTTGCCTGTACAGCTGCGCTGACTGCCCCCTGATAAATGCGACATGAAGGTAGTATTTCAAGCTTGAATTGCTCCGATGGTAAGAAATATTCCTTATTACGGAATTTACGTACGGTCAGGGGGCATGATTAATTGCGTTAATGATGATTTGTTTTATACACTTTATTTTTTAGATAATTAATCACATGGAATTAACGCATTAAATCGAAAGCCTTACTTAAAAGCAAAACATTTTAAAAAGCATTATTCTTAGTTTCAGTGATAATGTAGTAACTGTGGTTTGCCTTTGTAGGGATTAGATGAACAGTAACATGATTAATATTTTAATGTGAGTGAGCAGTTAACAGATCAAACCTTCTGCATTGCGTGTTTGCATGTGTGAGTTGGAAACAATGTGTTATGCTGGAGGCAGACTTTGTTTTGTCTGGGTTTTTATGTAAAATTTTGATTGCCCATAAATGATAAACTTCACCAACATAAAAAGAAAGGAGGAAAATAAACAATTCAGTTCTGTTTTGTTTTACATCTGTCAGTAGGTCATACAATGAGGGTCAGCTGTCAAAAAACACATGCCACTCCTAGAACCAGGAAGAGACATATTTTATTCTCCTTGGTCAAACTACTCAGGATATCAAAAAGGATGCATCACAATTTTGCTGCACACTCACACACCAAAGCAAAGCATCGTTACTGCATAATTAATACCTCATCAAAGCGCTAGAAAGATGAGGAAGAGGGATTTCTCTCCCCATGCGTGAATACAAACAGGCTAATTTAAGACACAGCAGACGGCCAAACACACACTCATTATGCACTGAAATAAATCACCTTGCTGCAAAATGCATGGAGGACTAATTATTTGTTATAGAGGAAAATCTGTCTTTTCCGGGGATACAAATATTATAACTCAAGAAAGTTAGTATATCACACATTTGACCTGGAAGAACCTTACTGGTCACATAAAAAGACATTTGATGGGTGCAGTGTATAAACATACACATAAAGGTTTTATGCTGTGGATGGGAATTCTGGCAAATGTTTTAAACAAGATATGATGTAAAGCAACTCAGATAGCATCCTTCACATGACCCCAGATGCAACTTGTGTTGTTTAAAGGAATGTTTTGTGCTCAAAACAAGTTCTATTGACAGCATCTGTAGCATGCTGTTGATTACCACAGACAACGAGACTAATAAAAATTGTCTGTGGTAATCAGTAGCATGCCACAGATGCTGTTGATTATCACAAAAAATAATTTTTGACTCGTCCCCCAGTTTGTAAAAACATATAAAAATGGCAAGTATATTTACACATTTACATTGGTAGTGCATGGGCCAAGTCATTTTAGAGGGTTTAAAAGCAGAAATGTGAAGCTTGCGTTTTTCGTTAAAACGCTTACATTAATTATTCAAAACAACATTTTTATTTGAGCTGTAAAGTTGTCAAAACTGTCCTTCTAGCAGTGGGACTAGTTTTCTCGGCAGATGAACATCTGGTAATGTGTTACCAATGTAATTCCTGTATGTAAACAGACTGATCTCATTGTGAATTTGGCGATAGTGTGTTGAAAGTTTTAAAATCGGGCTTTGCTTGCAGAAATTCAAACCACTGCCCCCAGTCGCTGAAGCGGGATGTGTTTTTGAATGTATGGGCACATGTGTGAGCTCCAGGCCCAAGCTGAGGACCGGCAGGTGTTACGGAGCTTAGTGCCCCAGGGGAAAACTTCAGCCATGACCCCGGCCACAGCTTCGGCCATCCCCTACGTCACGCTCGTCAAGATGGGCCCGCAGGACGACCTGGAGGTTGGCCCAACAACCAGTGGGTGGTCCGCCTCTTGCCACTGTTAACCAGGGAACTCATGGTCAAACAGCTTCCGATGACAGACCTCCTGGAGTACGAGAACTTGAGACGAGCCATCTTGCAGTGGGTTGGCCGCAGCCCAGAACAGCACAGCCAGTGCTTCCATTCACTGATGCTCAGCAAGCTCGGACGCCCGTTTGCATTTGCTCAACAGCTCCGTGACTCCTGCCGGTGGTGGCTGCTGCCGGCAGAACGCGACACCATGGCAGTGGTCGATCTGGTGGTACTGGAGCAATTCATCACTTGACTTCCGATAGGGACAGCGGAATGGGTCTAGTGTCAATGCCCGGTGTCACCAGATGAGGCCATCCAGCTGACTGAGGACCACTTGGTGGCGTATTAGGGGGCCGCCGAGCCCTCTCCTCTTTTTCTCTCTGTCTCTCCTTCTCCCTCCTCCCCATCCTGTTTTCCCCATTCCATTCTTACTCCCTGGAAATGGGAAGTTGTTTCCCCAAAACTGGCTCCCTGGTCTCAAGGACCTTTCAACCCACCAGTTCCCCCTATCTCTCTCCGCTCTCCTCCCCAGGTTGGTGAATCCGCTGCCGTGGGTGTGGGCGGGGAAACTGGGAACTTCCAGGACCGATGCCCCGTGATGGAGGTGGGAACATAGGTCTGGATCCCCGACGTGCCACAGACCACCCCCTATCGAGCTGGAGCGTACTGGATACCTGTGAGTTTTAAGGGGGTTACAGACCAAGCCTTGGTGGATTCAGGTTGTAATCAAACCTCCATTCACCAAAGCTTGGTTCAATACGAGGCTTTGGATACAGGCTGGTGGGTGAAGGTAAGGTGTGTGCATGGGGATATTCAAAATTACCCTGTAGTGATGGTCATTATTAAATTTCGTGGACAAAACATAGTGTCGAGGCTGCGGTTAGTCCCTGCCTCTCCCATCCACTCATTTTGGGTATGAATTGGCCAGAATTTAGAACTTTATCGAGGGGAATATGTGTGGATGGGTCCTGTAACAAAGTATCTCTGCGTGTAGTTTGCGATTCGCTGGCTGGGCAGGTGGTGCCAGGGCCATATACGTCAGCTCCATGTCAAGAGGATGCAAGGGAGAGGGAAGTCTTGGATTCCCCAGCCCTTAGATGATTCCCTGCAGGGGATTTCCCTCTGGAGCAGACGCAATACGAAACCCTTTGGCATGCCTTTGACCAAGAGAAAGTGATTGATGGTCAACGCCTCCAGCCAGACATTGCACTCTCATATGCATATTTTTTTATCAAGGATTGGTTGTATTGAGTGATGCAGGACACTCAGACAAAGCAGGATACAACCCAATTGTTAATACTGCGGAGCCATCAGGAAATGTTATTCCAGATGGCTCATTATAATCTGATGGCGGGTCACTTAGGGGAGGAAATGACACTGAACTGTCTAATGGCCCATTCTATTGGCCGGGCATTCACGGGGATGTTCGCGGGTGGTGTGCGGCATGCCGTGAATGTCAGCTGGTGAATCCACCGGCCACTCCAAGAGCGCCATTGCGCCCCCTTCCGTTGATTAAGGTCCCCTTCAAAAGAATTGGTATGGACCTCATCGGGCCATTAGAACGGATGGCACACGGGCATCACTTTGTGTTGGTTCTGGTGGACCATGCAACGCGATATCCGGAAGCAGTGCCTCTGCGCAACATTGAGGTACTCTTCAGCATTATCTCCCAAGTGAGGATTCCGAAAGAAATCCTCACTGATCAGGGCACTATGCTTATGTCACCTACACTATGCGAACTCTACAAATTATTGGGGATTAAATCGATTCGGACCAGCGTTTACCACCCCCAAACGGATGAGTTGGTCAAACTATGTAATCAGAACCTAAAGAATATTATTTGTAAGTTCGTGCATGAAGACGCTCGAAATTAGGACAAGTGGCTCGAGCCCCTATTATTTGTAGTATGAGAGATCCTGCAAGCCTCCATGGGGTTCTCCTCATTTGAATTATTGTACGGGCATCGACCATGCGGAATGCCCGACGTCCTATGGGAAAATTGGGAGGAGGGACCTTCAAACAGCAAAAACAAAATTCAATATGTTCTTGACCTGAGAGCAAAACTCCACACACTGGAACAATTAACACAGGAGAATTTGCTCCAGGCTCAAGAATGTCAAAGCCAGCTGTATAATAGGGGTGCTCGACTATGGGAATTTACACCAGGAGATAAAGTCCTTGCTCCCCACATCGAGCTCTAAATTACTCACCAGGACCCCTTGAGGTCACACGGCGAGTTGGGGAAATCGATTAAGAGGTGAAACAAATGGATAGAGGCAGAGCACATCAGATTTACCACCTCAACCTCCTAAAACTGTGGAGAGAGGTGGCCCCTGTGACTTTGGCAACGGTGGTTCCGGAGAGGGACGAGCTTGGACCAGAGGTGAACTTAAAAGCCACAGATCGAGTCATCCGGTCACTTGTGGAGACCAACTCTCGTCATCGCAAGTCATGGAGGTTGCCAGGTTGCAAGGAGAATTCTCCGACGTGTTCTCACCTCTTCCCGGTCATACAAATCTCATAGAGCACCATATTGAAATGACCCCAGGTGTAGTGGTACATAGTCATCCCTACCAATTACCTGAGCACAAAAAAGTGGTTCAAAAGAAGAATTAAAGGCCATGCTAGACATGAGGGAAATAGAAGAATCCCACAGTGACTGGGCCAGCCCGGTGGTTTTTGGTTCATTTTTGGGTTTTTTTTATATTTCCCCTTTTTCTCCCAATTTGGAATGCCCAATTCCCAATGCACTTTTAAGTCCTCATGATCGTGTAGTGATTCGCCTCAGTCTGGGTGGCGGAGGGCGAATCTCAGTTGCCTCCGCGTCTGAGACTGCCAACCCGTGCATCTTATCACATGGCTTGTTGAGCACGTTGCCACGGAGACATAACATGTGTGGAGGCTTCATGCCATCCACCGCGGCAACCAAGCTCATCTCACCACACGCCCCACTGAGAACGAACCACATTATAGTGACCACGAGGAGGTTACCCCCATGTGACTCTACCTTCCCTAGCAACTGGGCCAATTTGGTTGCTTAGAAGACCTGGCTGGAGTCACTCAGCACACCCTGGGATTCGAACAAGTGAACTCCAGGGGTGGTAGCCAGTGTGTTTTACCATTGAGCTACCCAGGCCCCCGGTGGTTTTGGTTCTTAAGAGTGACGGCTCTGTCTGGTTCTGTGTGGATTATAGAAAAGTCAATGCGGTGTCTAAATTTTATGCATATCCGATGCCTCAGATTGATGAGCTGCTCGATCAGTTAGGCGTAGCTCGCTTTTATTCGACACTGGATTTGACAAAGGGATATTGGCTGATCCCCTTATCTCCCATGCCCTGTGAAAAAACTGCGTTTTATATACTGTTCGGATTAAACCAGTTCGTGACCCTTCCATTGGGTTTGTTCGGGGCCCCGGCTATGTTTCAACGGCTCATGGACAGAATCCTCAGACCGCACGCTGCTTATGCCGCTGCCTATCTGGATGACATCGTTATTTACAGTAATGACTGGCAGCAGCACCTGCAGCATCTGAGGTTTGTTCTGAGGTCATTGAGATGGGCAGGACTCACGGCAAACCCAAAGAAGTGCGCAGTTGGGCTAGTGGAATTACGGTATCTGGGCTTCCACTTGGGTCATGGGCAGGTGTGGCCCCAAATTGATAAAACCGCAGCAATTGCAGCCTGCCTGAGACCTAAGTCCAAAAAGGAGGTGAGACAGTTCCTGGGACTGGCTGGCTATTATCGTAGGTTTGTGCCTACCTTCACCAGCCCACTGATTGATCTGACTAAAAAGGGGGCACCAGATCCAGTCCAGTGGATGGAGCTGTATCAGCAGGCATTCACGCGGGTGAAGGCTGCACTTTGTGGTGGGCTGTTATTGCACTCTCCTGTCTTCGCTCTCCCTTTTATCTTGTAGACAGACATGTTGGACAGGAGGTTGGAAGCAGTACAGATGGTGGAGGGGGAGGAGTGCTCCATGCGTGTTTGGCCATAAAGTGGGCGGTCCTCACCCTCCGGTACTATCTGTTGGGGAGTGCTTTCACCCTCTGTTCAGACCACGCCCCACTCCAGTGGCTCCATCGCATGAAAAATGCCAACACGCAGATCACCCGTTGGTATCTAGCTCTCCAGCCTTTTAAGTTCGAGGTGATCCACAGACTGGGGGCGCAGATAGCTGTTGCGGATTTCCTCTCCAGAAATTGGGGGGGAGTAAGTGACAGGCCGGATTGCTCCCTGGTGTCGGGCGATGGGGGTATGTGTTGATGAGGGCGTGGCCAAGCGATGTCTTTGGAGAGCGAGGCCAGGAGAGGAAGAGCGGGATTGACACCTAGGGGAAATTATTTCTAACAGCTGTTTTGTGTGACAGTGAGAGCTGGAGAGAGATAAAGAGCAGCCAGAGTCGCAGTTGGGGAAGAGTGACCTTAGTCCAACAATGACACAGACTGCAGTGGGAAGGAGAGTGCTACTTTACGTTTGTGTTATTGAGCTCCTGAGTTTTTGTTTGTGTTCATGCTGAAAATCAGCAAGAAATAAATAGCCCGAAAGTGCAAAAACAGTGCAAGATGTGGAGCAGCGGCCAAAAAATGTCCATCTACATGTGTATATAGACCAAGATTTTTTAAATATTTCTAACTTTATATTGCAGAAAAGTATCATAGCCCTCACATTTCTCACAGCAGGCAATTTGAAGTCAATCAGAATAGCAGTAGCGGTCGTGTGTTTTAAAGAAGACTAATTTAAAGAGACCGTTTTTCTGAAAGAGTTTCAGCATGCTGTCAGTTTCACCTAGCCAAATATTAAAGCTAAATAAAGCTAAAAACAAACATAACATCCATGGTTTTTGCAGAGGGATGAGTTGAAATTGTTTTTTGTTGTAATCAACAGCGTGATACAGATGCTGTCCATAGATGCTATATTGGACATGCAACATTTTCTTTCCCAGAATAGATTTGATCTGTTGATGAATATCAAACATGTGCAAATACATATGTGCAAATGTAAACATACTCACCATAGAGGATTGTTACCATGGCTACTGGCATCACAAGGACACCAAGAAGCATGTCAGTAATGGCTAAAGACCTCAAGAAGTAGTTGGTGGCATTCTGTAACTTCCTCTCCAGGCTCACCGCCATAATGACCAGTATGTTACCCGTCACTGTAATGATGATGACCAGTGAAATCAATAATGCAACCCAGTTCTTCTGCACAGTCATAGAGGTCAAAGAATATGACCTATTTCTGTCTTCTCTGCCATTGCAATCCATTGAGTTATTGATCAAAGACACTTTCTGCTCCATGAGCCAACGCTCAGCGCTTGTGTCTGTCGAAATCTCGGCTGATATCCCTGAGGATCTGAATTTAGCAGTTGTCCCATTCAAGACCATTAAAGGACCATTTTTGCAAGAGTGGCATCGATTAATTCAGGCAACCGACAGTCCATAGGATGCGTTCCATGGCACTCCAAGACTGTGCAGTCCAAGAGATTCTAGTTTGAAATTGACAACATGTTCCATCTAGACCCTTTGTCGTTTGGACGGTTGTTTTACATGAATCTTCAAAGCGCCACTGAGAAGATGGATTATGACTCAGGATAGATGAGACAACTTTACTGCTGCATGTACATTGAGAGAGAGAGAGAGAATGAGAAAAGAGAAAAAAGACTGTAATGCATTTGGGTCCTCTCCTTGCATGCATGTCTTAAACAAAACATCATGTAAACACACAAACACATGTGTAAACAGGCAATGTTATAGACAAAACACATTGCTTTTCTGTAATTCCCTGTGAACGCACATAACATGCAACCATTACACTTTGTAGTGCGTTCCGAGAAAAGCTAGACAGATTCAGCTGTGCAAGAACATCAAACTGCATCAGATAAATTCTACCCAAGTCTCAGTTTATATCTGGTTCATATACTTTACCGCTAAATCTGGGAGAGTTTTCTGTTTCCAAATCACACTTCCAGTGAGCAGAACACTCTGAACTCCAGATGTGGAGAATGAACCTACGATGATGTATGGCTCTCATATCAACCCAAAGCTGTCCAATTCCATTCATCCTTTCTCTTCTCCTTTCTACATACAATTCGCAGTCCTGTCTCCCTCCCTCCCTCTCTCCCTCTCTCTCTCTCTCTCTCTCTCTCTCTCTCTCTCTCTCTCTCTCTCTGAAGATAGTTTTCCAGAAGCTGTGACTAAAGCCAGACTGTTTGAGCTCTCTCCAGAAAGACTAGCCTCTGACTGGTTCCCTTGGTGCTTTTCAACTGCATCAAAGACAAATTAACTCCTTTATTCACATACGCGTTTGCACTGATTTTTAAACAACTTCTTAGAACAGGAAACCAACCAAAAGCATTTTTCCATGTCATGTTCCATTTAACCTTCTGAACTTTTAATGTAATTCCAGTAAAAGCAGAAAATATTAGAGAAATTCATTAAATATTTGTAAATAGAACATTGCACAAATTCTCCTTCTCTCTTTTTTTTTTTTTTCTATCTCATTCCATTGAACCTTTTGAACTTTTCAAGCAATTTCATGCAAAACAGGAAATATTACTAATTTGAGTAATTAGACAAATGTTTACAAAAAGAGCATGGCACATATTGTCATCTCTTGTTATTTTCTGTGTCCCATTCCATTTTACCTTTTAACTTTGAAAGTAATTTCATAAAAAAGCAGGACATATTAGAAATTAATTAATTAGCCAAATAGCTATTAAAAAGAATATTTTTTTCATTCTCTTTTTTTCTGTCATTCTCTTGTAATTTTCTGTGTCCCATGCCCAGTGTTGTTCAATACAAATTTCTGATCACTACTCTAAAACTGAAGTAAGATTACTGACTTTAATGATTACATCATCTAAAAAGTAATCACAGTACTTATTATTTTATTATTATTACTTAAATGCATAACAAAATGCAAACAGATATACATATTCATGTTTTAAATTAATTCTTCATATTTTATTTTAGAAATATGTGTAACCCAAGTAATTAAAAGTAGTAATTAATTACTTTTTAATTAGCTTGATTACAAGAATTTAAAAACGTAATGTGCCACTTTTTCTACTAAATAAGTGATTAGATTAGATTACAGTAATTAAGTATTTTGTAATTAAATTACACCCAACACTACCCATGCCATTTTATCATTTAAACTTTTCATGAATTTTTGAAAAACAGGAAATGTTTGAAGTTTGAGTAATTAACTTAGCAAATAGGTATTCAAAAAGTGAAAAAAGAAAATGCGAAATTTCGATTGCAGTTTAAAGAAAAATAGGAAATGTAACTAATTAGAGTAATTATTAATGCAATTATTTCAAAAAATAAAATAAAAAAAAAAAAAGCATTGCAAGAATTATCATTTCTTTCTGTGTTCCGCTCTATTTTATCTTCTGAACTTTAAATGCTATTTCAGGAAAAACGTGCATCAGTATCAGCAAATTGCATTAAAGTACAAAAAGAACATTAACAACAAATGACATCCTGTATGTCAACCTGAGGAAAGGTGTTTCACTGATCTTCTTCCTTCAGGATGTATGCTAAAATAATCCAGAAACTGATAAATTTTCACAGAAGTCCTCTGCCATCACAGGATATTAATAATGTATTATTAATACACATCATACATTAATATTTAATATATTCCAAGAATACATTCACCCTTTTATTAAAACTGGGGGAAAATTAGATACTTCTTCCTCTAGGCGAGATTTGGAGAGATAGAGGTCAGAGAGAGGGATAGAAATAGATTAGAAGAGACTGAAAAATATATAAGAATATAGAAACTGTGCAAACAGAGGACTGTGGTTAGAAAAAGAAAATGTAGAGAGATATACTGGGGGTGAAAAAAAAAGAAAATCCATAGAATCTTTTTCCAGACAGACCTGCTAACTCTCCAAGGTTTATGATGAAAAAGAAAAAAAAATGGCAAAGTGAAGGACGGGTGAGAAAGGGTGGCAGTGAGGGAGGTAGCTGGGGAGGAGGCCAAACAGATGTACAGTAGCAGAAGGGAAGTGTTCAAACTGTAAAGGACAGACTTGGGAAAAAAACGTAACACCTTTCCACCTCACCTGTCTCATCCATATAAATGATGGA
Source organism: Myxocyprinus asiaticus (assembly GCF_019703515.2). Classification (NCBI taxonomy): domain Eukaryota; kingdom Metazoa; phylum Chordata; class Actinopteri; order Cypriniformes; family Catostomidae; genus Myxocyprinus; species Myxocyprinus asiaticus. Next base: position 5,657,099 of record NC_059355.1, on the reverse strand, counting down.
TTGCTGGGCTGGCTGACAGACTGATAGAGCATTCTCTTTCACTCACTCCTCCGGTAATGGAAGAGGTGTGTGAGAATAAGCAGGAGCTGAATCAAGAATGTATGTGTGTGTGTGTGTGTGTGTGTGTGTGTGTGTGTGTGTGTGTGTGTGTGGAGAGGCTTTAGGCTGTGCTGTAATTGCTCACCTGGGAGTAGAGCAGACAAGGCGACCGAGATGCGGTTCAAGTGTCAGAGTCAGCTCTGCACACACACTGCTGTGATTATGAACTCCATCAGTATTCTAAAATTCACAGGCCAGGAGAACTTGGCTTGATGCATGCAACCACAGGAGGTCTGGACGATGTACAGGACTGAAACACTTTGATAGGTCACTCACAGTTTGGGCTGCACTGTTTTAAGGTTCACTTAAAGAGTCATATTCTACTTTTGTAGCATTTATTAAGTCAACTTAAAAAGTTAGTCACGGTTTCTTGCATTAAAATTTTTATTTAGTCTTTTAATTTAGTTGTCATTTAGTTTGACATAGCATCTACATTTCCCACCCTCTTATTGACCCAGAATTGTGCTAATATGAATGGGAATGTAACCGTAATAACATAGTTGCAAAATTCATAATTATAACTGATTGCCCTGACAAGTATATACCCTTTTTGTGTAATACCTCAACTACTGTCACGGTACTGAAAAAAGAAATGTAATAACACTAACTTCAATTATGTAAAAAACACTTAAGTTGTGCAGTTTACTTGTAGAGAAGATCATTTCTAGATATTATTACTATAAATATTGATATTATATTTAGACATAATCAAAGACTACTTTTTGTCAAAGTTCATTTATTTTGAAGTGTTGTTTTGAAGTGTCAGTTTGACATATTGATAGGATTTTGGTCTTGGTGGACTAGATCTGCTATGCTGCTGCTCCTGCAGAGCAAGTACGGAGACTTGATACTACTAGAACATACACAGACATACTGAGTTTAGCATGTGGACATGCTGCTGAACAATTTGACATAAATACAATGCACCATGTAGCAGATCTAGACTGGTGGAGCTAGGGAGGAGGAGGGTTTCCGAGAAAACTCTCACGGCATGCTGCAGTGAAACCGGCTTACTTGCAAACTGAGCAAATATAAATGTTAGGCAAAGAGAGAGTATGCATGTTGCTTTGCTACCCGATGAAAGGACCTTTCAGCTTACACCATGTGAGTCGACTGGCTTGACATATCACATGTGAGCGAGCTGATTGGCTAACAGATAACAAAGTTAAAAAAATGTATCAGATTACGGCATTCAGAGTTTCCTGCCTGAATTTAGTCATTTACTCCCCAACACTGAAAGGCAAATATATAAGGAATGTGTCCTTTTGGGTTTAAATGTGCTAGTAAACATACCTCAAATAAATTATAAATTTTTTCAATGAATCATAAGGATTCATGATTGTGCCTTTCACTGGCGGCCTTGTGAAAGGGCTCTTAATGAAGGGATTCAGTTTTTGTTTGGAACGACCCTTGAGCAAATATGCCACTTGGAATCCCTCAAAGAGGAAGGAGAAAAAACTAGGAAGACACATTAGGTTGAGAGAAAAGGGTCTTATACACACATTTCTTAGATGATCCCAGACTCGACAGGGCCTGCACCTGCTGGGGAGGCTGTTAGCTCTCATTTAGCTGATAAATACTTTAGTGCAACCAATTAGCACATCCCATGTGTACACATACACAAGCCCTCAATCACAATAAAATCTGCTTAAATTATATTAACGACTTGTGCAGCTATAGGGAAGATTGTATTGTGGAACAAGTGGCAACAGTGAGCCTCACAAGGGAGTAGTAAATGCATACATACACAAAATCAATCATGGATATGTCATAATAACCTGGCACACATGCCCATGATCATTATCTGATGTCCCCTACCAACTTCATCAAGTCCGAAATTTGGTAACGGTTTCTTGCTGTTGATTACATGAAATTTCTTCTGCATCCATTTAGGTTCAAAGAACAGGTGACATATGAGAGAAGACATAAACATAAGCATAAAAGGGTTCTTAAGGTAGATATGATTCTAAATGTAATTATTATTATCATTAAAGAACCTTTAAAGAAATATTCCGGGACCAATCCAGGTTAAGCTCAATTGACAGCATTTGTGGCATAATGTTGATTACCACAAAAAGTAACTTCGACCTGTCCCTCCTTTTCTTAAAAAAAAAAAAAAAAAAAAGCAAAAATCGTAGTAACATCAAGACGATTACAATGGAAGTGAACGGGCCAATTTATAAACATTAAAATACAGTGCATTGCAAAACATTTCAAAAGTACAGCCAAAAGACGTAAATGATATGTGCTGTACCATGATTTTAGTGTGATAAAATAAAATACTAAACTTAGTGCAAAGTTATTTCCAAATTTATAACTTTGTAGCCATGACAACCAAACACTAAACCTAAAATCTAGCAAAAATTACGAATTAAACAATTTACAGCTCAAATAATACACAAGTTTTTAAAAAGAAAAGACTTTTATAAAATTATAAACTCCACATATCTGCCTGTAAACCCTCCAAAAATTGACCCCATTCACTTGCACTGTAAGTTCTTCACTGTAACCTTGAATTTTCTTTTTTTAAATAAAAGAGGGAGGAGTCGGCTGTTATTAATCAGCACCATCGCTGTATAAATGACACTATCGTTCATTTTCGTTGAAGATATTCAAACGTACAGTGTTATTATAACAGATAAATGGCATAAATAAAGAAATACAAATATACTGGAGTGTATTTTAAAACTTCTTTTAACAACTCAAATTATTAATTTTTTTTTTTATTTAAAAGATTGTTTCACTTTCATGGTAATTATGAATGAAAGACATTACAAACAACATATCTTTTAAAGAGAAAATAAGGCTTGGGCTTAAGGTTTAGAAGACATGATGATGTTTGTGGTAAGGGAACATATGGGGCTTTTCCACTGCATGGTACAGCTCGACTCGACTTTGCTCACTTTTTGGGGTTTTCCACTGTGGATAGTACCTGGTACCTGATACTTTTTTTAGTACCACCTCACTCGATGTTCCAAGCCTGACGTCAAAACCCTGCAGATCACTGATTGGTCAGAGAGAATCGTCACTACCAGCGTCACTGGATTTGTGACACGGGACATCAACCCGCTAGTTTTAAAGTTAGCAAACAGCAATATCATTTGTTCACGTGACTTCTGAATTGTAAAAAGAAATGGCTGTGCGCAAAACCACGCCGTGGTCAATAAACGAGGTGCAGACGTTCCTCTCGTTAGCGACGAACGAAACGACATCTTTCAGGAAGTGTCTCAGCTGTTGGCCGCACACGGCTACCACCGGACCTACCAACAGTGTAGGGAAAAGTTAAAAAAACTTAAAAGTGACTACAGAACCATCAAGGACCACAACAGCCGGAGTGGTTCAAACAGAAGAAAGTGGAAGTGGTTCGACCAAATGGATGCTATCTATGGCAATAGACCAGCGAGCAATGGGAGGGAGAGTGCCCTGGACTCGGCGTTGTTGGAGTCCACGATGGAGGATGGTACGTTTTGTTACGTTAACTCTATATTCTGCTTGAAAGCTTCACTTTATTTAGTTGACCAGCTGCTGGAAAGCTTGCTTCTAAAACAACCAGGCCAATTTAACTGTTACACTTGTATAAAATCACCATGCAACAACTGCTGTATGCAGCACAATGAGCTAGTAGCTAACAGCTAGCGGTCGTGTTACTGTTTATGGTCACGTTTAAGATGATGTCATGGCAGTAGAGGTGGTGCAACTATGACGATCAGCCTATAATCCCACCCACATTGAGGCGGCACTAAACTGCAGTGGAAAAGCAAGCTCAGAAATGTAAAGCGAGCAGAGTCGAGTCGAACTGTAACATGCAGTGGAAAAGTGCCAATAGTGAGCAACGATGCTCCCTGGTTTTTATGGTGCATTGGGGGATTTTATAGGGAGCACCAGTGCACTGGAATGATTTTGCGAATGAGACAGCCCTAAAAAAGGCTGACTCCCTGATCAGTGCCCTGACTACTGAACTAGGGAACTGATTGAGACGCACCCTAAGTTTGATGAAGACTCAAGTCACCCTATCTCTATCTCACACACACACCCACACACATAAAATCATCTATAATAGAACACAGCTGAAACATCGCTCTGTTTCAACCTTGGAAAATTGACATATGATTGCTGCCTTTAAGGCATAATCTACAGCCAGCTGTCAGTTGAGTGTTTATAGAATAACAGATACCTTCAAAAAACATTCCCCCAGTATTGTTTCCCGAAAACTCCACCAGTGTGCGTTTTCATAGATGCAGCTTTATCTTTTGGCATCAGTCCCTGAGGCCACAAGGCTCCACGCCAGGGGTGTAAAGTAACTGAGTAAAAATACTTAAGTATTATACTTTTTGAGATTTGTACTTTACTCAAGTACAATTTAAACAGAATGCTTGTACTTCTAAAGAAAAATGTTACTTTTTACTCCTTACAATTTTATTTAAACTTGAAAAGTACTTGTTACATTTTTTACAGATAATTTTCTTTCATCTTACTGGACTGAAGCTGCCTTTTCACTGCATCAAACAGAGGTCAGTCATTATAAACGCAGTGTCCCACGGTGGCTGTGTGGAGTTCCGACCATCTGGAGAGGCGGAATTCAGCTAGACCGTATGTGACGTATTTATTCAAAACTATGAGCATGAAGTGAGAAACATATAAATATAAAACTCAGCAAAAAAGAAACTTTTTAATTTTTATCTTTAAAATACAGTGTCCTGAAAAAGGGATGTTTCTGTTTTGGCTGAGTTTATATATATATATATATATATATATATATATATATATATATATATATATATATATATATAAACAAAAGGCTTTTGTAATTAAATATGTACATGTCATTATTTTCTACACTTGCCTTCGTATTTAAATCATATCTATATATTTCTACTCCCCATTTGCAGAATTATTATTGTTGTTGTTAGGCATCTATTAATTATAATAATAACTATAAAACCAGCAATGATAATGATAATAAAAATATAAATAATGGAATCTGAGTATTAATAATTTATTTTATTGAATTCTTCCATCTACTCAACAGCAAGGTTTGGTAGCAAACCTCTGAAAACATTAAACAAAACCAATAACATTACTAACTTTCTTCAAAGCTTCATTTGAATTATTATTATTTTTTAATCTTTCTCTGTCTCAAGGGGCTGGGTACTCTGGCATCGCGATTCGTGAGTGCCTTCTCCAATGCAATGAACATAGCGTGACTGTGACAAAGTCTTTGCTGAATAAAATTATGTGGTTCATCACAAATCTCAGGGCAGTTCTGAAGTGAAATGTCCAATGTGTGGCACTAAAAGCATGTGAAATGTTCTCTCAAACAGATGAGGTTTTTAAGGTTAATCTTCTATCGAGATTTAAATCAACAAAACTGACATCCCTACCTTAAACCTAAACCTAACTAATAATGTCAGAAAAAGCAAATGTGAAATTACAGCCACATCGTTTTGTGGTGCTTCTATGACACTTTCAGCTCACATGTCGTCTTGTGTGCTCTTCAGGACTTGTACCCCAGTCCTTTACAATCACAAGTGTAATGCTCTATCAGTTGAGCTACCGTGCAATCTTATAAATGTAGTTGGTTATGTAATGGAAATGTTAAAATGAGTCATGTGCTAGAGTAAAAGTGTTTATATGTCACAAGATAGCATTGTGTGAGGAACAGGGTGTTGGGTAAGTTGTTATGAACTGATAATCTGCCATTTTACTCGTGATTTGAGTGAAAGGGGATAAATGTCATTGTTCTTTTAGCACCTCTAGTGTTCATTCCACCAGGAAAATGCTGTGTTGCGTACAACAGGCCACATAAAAATTATTTTACATGTAGAAATACAATTCAAATCAAATCAAGTACAATTTTATGTGAATACATTTTACTTTCACTCAAGTATGTTTTTGGCTAGATACTTGGAATTTTAATTGAGTACAATTTTCACTCAGTATCCATACTTTCACTTAAGTATAATTTATGAGTACTTTTTACACCCCTGCTCCACACAAACAGTTGCACATTGTTGGTTTAATAGTGTGAAAGCAGCATGACTGATGAAACACATCACATTCAGCAATTGATAACTGAGAGTAGATAGCGAGAAAACACCTTGCACATGTGTGGTCTCCAGAGACCACCTGACGTGTCCCTCCATAACAGCAGGTAAGGTGGGAGGGGTACGCAGATATCTTCAACTTCACCCTTCTCACCTCTCTTGGAAAAAGATTTATGAACCCCTTTCAGAACCGCACAACTAATGAGAGAGTAGATGGTCGAGAGAGGGAGGGAGGGAGGGATGAATGGATTGAGAAAAGGCCATAGGGAATATAAGAATAGGTAATAAAGGGATACAACTTTTGAGAGAGGTCGACTTTGTTTTCAATTTGAGGCCTCTGGTAAGGATGATTTTAAGGATCGGGGTCCATGTGAATCTATTCTTACAAATATCAGCTTTTTCCATGTCCATTTAAAACCCTTTGCTGTATATGAGACACCCTTTGTCATTCAAATTTATAGCAATTTTTATGAACAGGTTGAATGATGTGTTCTGCTATTATAAGAATTGTTTAAATCCTTTGCCACACCACTTTCTCAAAAGTTCCCACAAACAAATTCTATTCTCCAACATGAACTGTTCCAGGATGCCATTTTAGCACGATTCCACCAAGTTCATAGGCAAAGCCCTGAAGATGTTCTCCTCAAAAAGCTGAGGATAATTTTAGCCTTGGGGGCACATCAGCTTCTGTGCTAAAAGAAACCTCTGCGCTGCAATAAAACTCACAGAGGTCCCGCTCCACTGAAAATAAGAAGGTAAACAAGCCTGCGGCATGGTGGGAAATTATGTAAATTTAATTTCACTGAGGTGAATGTTGACTTTGGTTTACAACTGGGAGACGGCAAAGTCGCTGCCTACAAATTGAGGAAGTAAAAACACCACACTAGTAACTGAGAAGCAACAGTGAAAAAAACTGAGAAGTGCATTTCATTTCAACAGGATTATGTGTAATGACTAAAATTAGGTAATTGAAATGGTTCGGTAAAGGGATGGATTGAACGTTGTTGCCACAGGTTTGACATAACTGTTGGTCAATAGTGGCAGACATTTATAGGCCTACTTGCCAAAGGTTTGCCATTAAACTGTTTATGAGTAGTGGCAAATATTTGCCAGTACAGGTAGATATTTGCCACATGTTCACCAAATAACTGTTTAATTTTAGTGGCAGATATTTGCCAAAGTTTTACCACAAATGTTTGCCAGCAGAGGCAGATATTTGGCAAAGGTTTGCCATAAGTAATTGCCAGTAGTGGTAGATATTTGCCAAATATTCACCATAGAACTGTTTGCCAGTACTGGCAGATAATTGCTGAATATTCACGATGAATTGTTTGCCAGGAGTGGCAGATATTCTCCAAAGGTCTGCCATAACTGTTTGCCAGTAGTGGCAGATATTTGGCAAAGGTTTGCCATAAGTAATTGCCAGTAGTGGTAGATATTTACCGAATATTCACCATAAAACTGTTTGCCAGTACTGGCAGATAATTGCTGAATATTCATGATAGAATTGTTTGCCAGGAGTGGCAGATATTCTCCAAAGGTCTGCCATAACTGTTTGCCAGTAGTGGCAGATATTTGGCAAAGGTTTGCCATAAGTAATTGCCAGTAGTGGTAGATATTTACCGAATATTCACCATAGAACTGTTTGCCAGTACTGGCAGATAATTGCTGAATATTCACGATAGGATTGTTTGCCAGGAGTGGCAGATATTCTCCAAAGGTCTGCCATAACTGTTTGCCAGTAGTGGCAGATATTTGCCATATGTTCACCACATTTGCCAGTAGTGGCAGATATTTGCCAAAGGTTTGCCATGGAACTGTTTGCCAGTACTGGCAGATATTTGCCGAATATTCGCCATAGAATTGTTTGCAAGGAGTGTCAGGTATTCGCCAAAGGTTTGCCATAACAGTTCACCAGTATTGGCAGATATTTGCTGAACCATCACCACATAACTATTTGCCTGTAGTGGCATATATTTGCCAAAGGTTTTCCATAGAACTGTTTTTCAGAACTGACAGATTATTACGGAATACTTGCCACAGATCTGTTTGCCTAACATTCACCACATAACTGTTTCCCTCTAGTAACAGATATTTTCCATAGGTTTATCATAACTGTTTGCCAGTAGTGGCAGGTATTAGCTGAATGTTCGCCACAGAACTATTTTCCTGTAGTGGTAGATATTTGCCATAACTGTTTGTCAGTACTGGCAGATATTTGGTGAACATTTGACATAACTTTTTCCAGTAGTGGCATATATTTGCAGAACTTTCTCCACATAAGTGTTTTCCTGTAGTGGCAGATATTTTCCAAAGGTTTCCCACAGAACTGTTTGCCAGTACTGGCAGACAATTGCAGAATATTTGCCACACAACTGTTTGCTTGTAGTGGCAGATATTTACCAAAGGTTTGCCATAAAATTGTTGCCAGTAGAGGCAGATATTTGCCAAAGGTTTGCCATAGAACAGTTTGCTAGAACTGGCAGATAGTTGCTGAATGTTTGCCACTGAACTGTTTGCCTGTAGTGACAGATATTTACCTAAGGCTTGAGATAAAACTGTTGCCAATAGTGGCAGATATTTGCCAAAAGTTGACATTGTAACAGTTTAATGGTGGTAGTGGTAGGTCTGTTGTTTTCTGAGACAACCCATATGACTTGGTCTAAAAGTGTGCAAGAAGTAGTGTGGCATAGTGGTTAAGATCTGGGCAGACCACCCAAAGGTTTTAGGTTCAAATCCCTGAAGAGGCACTCAAATCCAGGTGTCTTCGGGGTGATTGTCCCTGTAATAAACATACTGCAAAATGCTTTGGATAAAGGTGTCAACTAAATGACTTCCTACTTACATAGGTCACTTCATGATCATCTTACCCATCTGCATATGGATTTCATCAAATCTCATTCATCAAACAAATTACTGCATAATGAACTCCCATAACTGCATAACTTATCCAAAGTTTGCATAACACCATCTAATCAGATGCCTTCATCTAGTCAGTTTAGTGCACATTTACATAGAAAATCAATAAAATAAAAAAAGTAGAGACTGATGCAAAAACATGTTCCAAGAAAACGGCCCCTGAAGTTTAGGACATAGTCCGAATGTCCATTTATTATTTTTTTTCCCTTTTTCACCCAATTTGGAATGCCCAATTCCCTATGCGCTTTTTAAGTCATCGTGGTTGCATAGTGATTCGCCTCAGTCCGGGTGGCGGAAGACAAATCCCAGCTGCCTCCGCGTCTGAGACCGCCAACCCGCACATCTTATCACGTGGCTTGTTGAGTGCGTTGCCATGGAGACATAGCGCGTGTGGAGGCTTCACGCCATCCACCGCGGCATCCACGCCCAACTCACCACGTGCCCCACCGAGAATGAACCACATTATAGCGACCACGAGAAGGTTTCCCCACGTGACTCTACCCTCCCTAGCAACCGGGCCAATATGGTTGCTTAGGAGACCTGCATGGAGTCACTCAGCATGCCCTGGGATTAGAACTCCAGGGGTGGTAGCCAGCGTCTTTTACCACTGCGCTACCCAGGCCACTCCGAATGTCAATATTTACTTTCTGAAACAACACACAAGTTTAAATTTATATAATTTCTAGCTGATCTGTTTAGGTGCTAGTTCAGGTTTTCTTAGGTACACTAGAACATAGCAACTGTGTGCTGCAGCGGTTTCATTTATCACAAATGTTGGATTCTTCCACAAGATGCACTCTGAAATGAAAGTGGATTCAAGGGACAGACTTTGTCAATCTACATTTCAAGAATAGACACTGACAGGGCTTTTGAGCAGAATCAAACATCATCCTCTGAGATGCTTGAGTATTTTTATTGGTTCCTGCTACCACTGCACCGTTGGCTCCATGTCAAACTGAGAGAACACCAATAACACACATATTCCCTGTGAGTGCTTGTGCGTTAGTTTGAAAGGGAAATGGTGCATTTCTCTTCAGGAAAACAGAGAGGACACCCTGCAGCGCCACTCACTCCCGCCAGAAAAAAGTAGTGGAGAGAGGGGAAAAAAGTAGTGGAGAGAGGGAAGGGGGAAAAAAGGGGGTGGAATTCGCTTTTTTTAATGATACTGTGTGTGTATACGTGTGGCAAAAGACAGGACCAGTGTGTCAAGGACATTCTCTATCCAGAGAATCAGCTCTCCATGTACATTTCAACAGTATAAATACAGTTCAGCATAAATACATCCTCCACTTAAGAAAACAAACAACATAGACAAAATAAATGACAGTAGGCAGTAACACTGAACCAATCTAAACCAATAAACCCATAACAACCAATAGTATGTTAGTGGACTGATTAGCTAAGTGCTGCACAGTGGGGTGGGGTGGGGTGGGGGTTGATTGCATGAAATGAAAGTGGTACCAAGCAGACACATGTGTCTTTACAATCTGGAAGCACTGGTGAAGCAGAAGGGAGGGGGAACCACAGAGAGACAGAAACAAGAGCTGATAGAACCTTGACCAAGATACAGGGGCTGTGGAGAACTCTACTGGAGGTCTGGGACAAGACAAGTTCATGTTGCAGACTTGGAATCAGTTTATATAAGATGGTTTAAATGGTGATTTGGTGGGTTTGTGGTTTGTTCTTTTAGATGGGCAGCTGGAACTTGACATCAACCTGGGCCTCTTTGGCCAATGACACGATTTCAGAAAGCTTTACAACCTAGAGAGAATGAGAAAGGGAGAAAGAGATATAAGAAAGACAAACAATATTACTTCAAAAACATGGTCATCTCAATTTAGAAATTAAGACATTCATAAGTAGATTCTGAGTATGATCAATTGAAGTAATTTTTTTTAATTAGTTTTTACTGCCAACATCTTCAAATGTTTTGACTGCATTCCTTTGAAGCACTGAAGAAAGTCGTTTGGACTGAAACATTTGCTTAATTTTTTCTTTTCATACATAGCTATTGTTAATCACATGTGCAGTAATGTACAAAAGTCACACAAACACTTGTCTTAAGATGGTTATATCTTCTGCTTTAGTTCTTCCGTGGAATACAAAAGGAGATATTTTTGAGAATGTTTACGACGATGCTCCTTCCCATACCATGAAAGCAGACAGTGACCAGAGACTGACAAGCTCCAAAAAGGACAAAAAATGTATATACTGTGTATATACACCGATCAGCCACAACATTAAAACCACCTGCCTAATATCGTGTAGGTCCCCCTCGTGCTGCCAAAACAGCTCTGACCTGTCAAGGTATGGACTCCACAAGACCTCTGAAGGTGTCCTGTGGTATCTGGCACCAAGAAGTTAGCAGCAGATCCTATAAGTTGCAAGGTGGGGCCTCCATGGATCGGACTGGTTGGTCCAGCACATCCCATAGATCCTCAACCAGATTGAGATCTGGGGAATTTGGAGGCCAAGTCAACACCTTGAACTCTTTGTCATGTTCCTCAAACCATTCCTGAACAATTTTTGCAGTGTGGCAGGGCACATTATCCTGCTGAAAGAGGCCACTGCCATCAGGGAATACCGTTGCCATGAAGAAGTGTACATGGTCTGCAACAATCTTTAGGTAGATGGTACGTGTCAGTAACATCCACATGAATGCCAGGACCCAAGGTTTCCCAGCAGAACATTGCCCAGAGCATCGCACTGCCTCCGCCGGCCTGCCTTCTTCCCATGGTGCATCTCTTCCCCAGGTAAACGATGCACATGCACCCGGCCATCCACACGATCTAAAAGAAAACGTGATTCATCAGACCAGGCCACCTTCTTCCATTGCTCCATGGTCCAGTTCTGACACTCACGTGCCCATTGTAGGCACTTTCGTCGGTGGACAGGGGTCAGCATGGGCACTCTGACTGGTCTGCGGCTACACAGCCTCATACACAGCAAGCTGCGATGCACTGTGTGTTCTGACACCTTCCTATCATGGCCAGCATTACATCTTTCAGCAATTTGTGCTACAGTAGCTCTTCTGTGGGATCGGACCAGACGGGCTAGCCTTCGGTAACCTACGTGCATCAATGAACCTTGGGCGCCCATGACCCTGTCGCCGGTTGTCCTTCCTTGGACACTTTTGGTAGGTACTAACCACCAACCAACCGCATACCGGGAACACCCCACAAGACCTGCCGTTTTGGAGATGATCTGACCCAGTCATCTAGCCTTCACAATTTGGCCCTTGTCAAAGTCGCTCAGATCCTTACACTTGCCCATTTTTCCTGCTTCCAACACTTGAATTTCAAGAACTGACTGTTCACTTGCTGCCTAATATATCCCAACTCTTGACAGATGCTATTGTAATGAGATAATAAATGTTATTCGCTTCACCTGTCAGTGGTTTTAATGTTGTGGCTGTATATATTCAGTGCATTCAGAAAGTATTCAGACCCCTTCATTTTTTTCAAATTTTATGTTGCAGCCTTATGCTAAAATGCTTAAAAAAAATTTTTTTTAAAATCACAATCAATCTACACTCATACCTCATAATGACAAAGCAAAACCCAGATTTTTGATAACTTTGCAAATGTATTAAAAAGAAAAAAACTGAAATATCACATTGACATAAGTATTCAGACCCTTAACTCAGTACTTCGTTGAAGCACCTTTGGCAGCGATTACAGCCTCAAGTCTTTTTGGGTATGATGTGACAAGCTTTGCACACCTAGATCTGGGGATTTTCTGTCATTCTTCTCTGCAGATCCTCTCAAGCTCTGTCGGATTGGGAGGGGACCGTTGGTGGACAGCCATTTTCAGGTCTCTCCAGAGATGTTCGACTGGGTTTAAGTCCATGGCTGGGCCACTCAAGGACATTCACAGAGTTGTCCCTAAACCACTCTTGTGTTGTCTTGGCTGTGAGATTAGGGTCATTGTCCCATTAGAAGGTGAACCTTCAGCCCAGTCTGAGGTCATGAGTGCTCTGAACCAGGTTTTTAATTAAGGATACCTCTGTATTTTGCTGCGTTTAGCTTTCCTTCAACCCTAACCAGTCCCCCAGTCCCTGCCGCTGAAAAACACCCCCACAGCATGATGCTACCACCACCATGCTTCACCGTTGGGATGGTACTGCACAAGTGATGAGCAGTGCCTGGTTTCCTCCAGACATGACGCTTGGAACTAAGGCTAAATAGCTCAATCTTCATTTCATCAGACCAGAGAATCTTGTTTCTCACAGTCTGGAAGTGCTTTAGGTGCTTTTTTGCAAATTCCAAGCAGGCTTTCATGTGTCTTGCACTGAGGAAAGGCTTCTGTCTGGGCACTCTGTCATAAAACCAAGATTGGTGGAGTGTTGCAGTGATGGTTGTCCTTCTGCCATTTTCTCCCATCTCCACACATGATCTCTGGAGATCAACCAGAGTGACCATCAGTTCTTGGTCAACTCTCTTACTAAGGTCCTTCTCCCACGATTGCTCAGTTTGGCCAGGTGGCCAGCTCTAGGAAAAGTCCTGGTTGTTCCAAACTTCTTCCATTTAAGAAATATGGAGGCCACTGTGCTCTTGGGAACCTTCAATGCAGCCGAAGTTGAGCTTTTGTGGGATCAACTAGACTGTAAGGTGCATGAGAAGTGTTTCAAAACTTTTGACCGGAAGTGTGTGTGTGTGTGTGTGTGTGTGTGTGTGTGTGTATGTATGTATGTATGTATATATATATATATATATATATATATATATATATATATATATACACACACACACAGTTTAAGTCATTAAAACTAATTTTTTAAGCACTCAAAAGATTTCATATTAGCAAATTATAGTTTTGGCAAGTCGTTTAGGACATCTACTTTGTGCATGACACGAACAATTTTTCCAACAATTGTTTACAGACAGATTGTTTCACTTTTAATTGACTATATCACAATTCCAGTGGGTCAGAAGATTACATACAGTAAGTTAACTGTACCTTTAAGCAGCTTGGAAAATTCCAGAAAATAATGTCAAGCCTTAAGACAATTAGCATCTGATAGGAGTTATACTGAATTGGAGGTATACCTGTGGATGTATTTTAAGGCCTACCTTCAAACTCAGTGCCTCTTTGCTTGACATCATGGGAAAATCAAAAGAAACCAGCCAAGACCTCAGAAAAAAAATTGTGGACCTCCACAAGTCTGATTCACCCTTGGGAGCAATTTCCAAACACCTGAAGGTACCACATTCATCTGTACACGCAAGTATAAACACCATGGGAACATGCAGCCATCATACTGCTCAGGAAGGAGACACATTCTGTCCCCAAGAGATGAAAGTAGTTTGGTGCAAAAAATGCAAATCAATCCCAGAACAACAGCAAAGAACCTTGTGAAGATGCTGGAGGAAACAGGTAGACAAGTATCTATATCCACAGTAAAACGAGTCCTGTATTGACATAACCTGAAAGGCTGCTCAGCAAGGAAGAAGCCAGTGCTCCAAAACTGACATAAAAAAGCCAGACTACATGGGGACAAAGATCTTACTTTTTGGAGAAATGTCCTCTGGTCTAATGAAACAAAAATGTAACTGTTTGGCCATAATGACCATTGTTATGTTAGGAGGAAAAAGGCTGAGGCTTGCAAGTCGAAGAACACCACCCCAACCGTGAAGCATGGGGGTGGCAGCATCATGTTGTGGTGGTGCTTTGCTGGAGGGGGACTGGTGCACTTTACAAAATATATGGCATCATGAGGAAGGAAAATTATGTGGATATATTGAAGCAACATCTCAAGACATCAGCCAGGAAGTTAAAGCTCGTCGCAAATGGGTCTTCCAAATGGACAATGACCCAAAGCATACCTCCAAAGTTGTGGCAAATTGGCTTAAGGACAACAAAGTCAAGTTATTGGAGTGGCCATCACAAAGTCCTGAGCTCAATCTGAAAATTTGTGGGCAGAACTGAAAAAGTATGTGCGAGCAAGGAGGCCTACAAACATGACTCAGTTACACCAGTTCTGTCTGGAGGAATGGGCCAAATTTCAAGAAACTTATTGTGAGAAGCTTGTGGAAGGCTACCCTAAACGTTTGACCCAAGTTAAACAATTTAAAGGCAATGACACCAAATACTAAAAAAAGTGTATGTAAACTGACCCACTGGGAATGTATTGAAAAAATAAATAAATGCTGAAATAAATAATTCTCTCTACTATTATTCTGACATTTCTCCCCTTTTTCTCCCCAGTTTGGCATGGCCAATTCCCAATGTGCTTTAAGTCCTCATGGTGGCGTAGTGACTCGCCTCAATCCAGGTGGCAGAGGACGAATCTCAGTTGCCCCCACATCTGAGACCATCAATCTGCGCATTTTATCACATGGCTTGTTGAGTGTGTTACCGCGGAGACGTAGCGCGTGTGGAGGCCCACGCTATTTTCAGCGGCATCCACGCACAACTCATCTTTGCACCCCACTGAGAGCGAGAACCACACATTATAGCTACCACGAGGAGGTTACCCCATGTGACTCTACCCTCCCTAGCAACCGGGCCAATTTGGTTGCTTAAGAGACCTGGCTGGAGTCACTCAGCATGCCCTGGACTCGAACTCGCGTCTCCAGGGGTGGTAGGCAGCGTCAATACTCGCTGAGCTACCCAGGCCCCCCGACATTTCACATTCTAAATACATTTTTCTCCCTTTTTCTCCCAATTTGGCATGCCGAATTCCCACTACTTAGTATGTCCTCATGGTGGCGCGGTTACTCACCTCAATCCGGGTGGCAGAGGACAAGTCTCAGTTGCCTCTGCTTCTGAGACCATCAATCCGTGCATCTTATCACGTGGCTCGTTGTGCATGACACCACAGAGACTCCCCATGTGGAGGCTCATGCTACTCTCCGCGATCCACGCACAACTTACCACGTGCCCCATTAAGAGCGAAAACCACTAATCGCGACCACAGGAGGTCAGATGGGCTGATTTTAGTATTTCTGTAACTGCTGATCTCCTGGGATTTTCACATATAGCAGTCTCTAGAATTTACTCAGAATGGGACCAAGAACAAAAAACATCCAATGAGTGGCAGTTCTGTGGACGGAAATGCCTTGTTGATGAGAGAGGTCAACAGAGAATAGTCAGACTTGTTAGAACTGACAATGTCTACGGTAACTCAGATAACTGCTCTGTACAATTGTGCTGAGAAGAATAGCAGAATGCTGTTCTGAGATGCGGGTTGGCGCTGTTTTGGCAGCACAAGTGGGACCTACATGATATTAGGCAGGTGGTTTTAATGTTGTGGCTGATCGGTGTGCATATATATATATATATATATATATATATATATATATATATATATATATATATATATATATATATATATATATATATATATACACACTATATGGCCAAAAGTTTGTGGACAACATATGTGCTTGATGAACATTTGATTTCAAAATCTTAGGCATCAATTTCCCCCTTTGCTGTAACAACAGCTTCCACTCTTTTGGGAAGGCTTTCCACTATACTGTATGTAGTAACATGGCTGCAGGGATTTGCTCTCATTCAGACACAAGGCTATCGGTGAGGTCAGGAACTCGTGTTGGTCGATGGGGTCTGACTTACAGTTGCTGTTCCAGTTCACCCCAAAAGTGATCAGTGGGGTTCAGGTCTGGGCTTTGTGCAGGCCAGTCAATTTCTATCCCCAAACAGTTGCCACAAATTTGGAAGCACACAAAGCCCAAGCCATTACATAAACATTAAGGTTTTTCTTTACTGGATTTAATGGAGTAACCAAATTCGTTAATTAGAAGGGAGTGTCCACAAACTTTTGGCCATATAATGTGTATATATATATATATATATATATATATATATATATATATATATATATATATATATATACACATATAAAAACTCTGTATTTCCACTCTTTGTCAGTTTCCATTTGCCTGTTTGAATGAATGCAAGACTAACTCACCATCTTGGCCGCCTCGTCCAGATCATCACAGGCCAGGATCTTCAGAGGGCTGGAAGCGATCAGGGCCTTGGCATCGTCCACTCTTGTTCCTAGAGATCAGATGAGTGCAATGAGAGAGAGAGTGAGAGAGAGAGTGAGATGAAGGACACGACACATGGGCCACCTGCACAAATATCTCTCACCATCTCAACACACACAATTCTTCTTCCTGTCACCCTTCTCTCTACAACTCCAATTCCGAAAAAGTTGGGACAGTATGATAAATGCTAATAAAAACAAAAAGGAGTGATTTGTAAATTATATTCACCCTTTGCTATATTGAAAGCTCTACAACTACACAATATATCATGTTTTACCTTGTGAATTTTATTGTTTTTTTGAAAATGTACAGTAAGTTTAAATAAGATGATTGCAGCACGCTCCAAAAAAGTTGAGACGGGGCAGTTTAAGGCTAATAACAATTTGATGAGTTGAAATAACAAGGTGATGTGAAATAGGAGATGTTAAACAGGTAAGGCAATTGTATCATAGTACTGTATACTGTATAAGGAGCCTCCAAAAACAGCCTAGTCCTTCAAGAGCAAGGATAATTCGAGACTTGTCAATTTGCCAACAGATGCTTCAGCAAATAATCCAGCACTTTGAGAACAATATTCCCCAAAGACTAATTGGAAGGATTTTGGGCATTTCACCCTCTACAGTGCACAATATAGTTAAAAGATTCAAGGAATCTGGTAAAATTTTGGTGCGTAAAGGGCAAGACGAAAACCACTTCTGAATGCACGTGATCTCTGATCCCTCAGACATCACTGTCTTAAAGAACATCATTCATCTGTAATGGATATCATGAACATGGGCTTGGGATTACTTTAGTAAACCTTTGTTTGACAACACCAATCGCCGCTGCATCCACAGATGCAAGTTAAGACTTTACTATGCAAAGCAGAAGCCATACATCAACACTGTCCAGAAGTGCTGCCGACTTCTCTGGGCTCGGTCTCATCTTAGATGGAAAGAAGATCAGTGGAACTGTGTTTTTTGGTCCAAGAGTCCACATTTCAAAAAGTTTTTTTGAAAAACACAGCCATTGTGTTCTCCAGGCCAAAAAGGAAAAGGACCATCCAAGCTGTTATTAGCATCAGGTCCAAAAGCCAGTGTCTGTATGGACCAGGGGTGTGTCAGTGCCCATGGCATGGGTAACTCGCACATCTGTGAGAACACCATGAATGCAGATAGATTTGTACAATTTTGGAGCAACATATACTGCCATCCAGCACCGTCTTTTCCAGGGACGTCCTTGAATTTTTCAGCAGGACAACTTCATAACACATACTGCCTGGATTTTAAGTGCATGACTGTGTAAGCAGAGAGTGTGGGTGTTAGATTGGCCTGCCCGCAGTCCTGACCTGTCTCCAATTAAGAATGTGTGGTGCATTATGAAGCGCATTAGATGGCAACAAAGACCCCGTACAATTGTGCAGCTAAAGACCTACATAATGTATGAATGGGGGAAAATTCCACTTTCTAAACTTAACAAACTTGTGTCTTCAGTGCCCAAATGCTTAATAAGTGTTATTAGAAGAAATGGTGATGTTTCACAGTGGTAAACACTTGAACGTTTTTGGAGTGTGTTGCAATCATCTGATTTGAAATTACTGTACATTTGTTTAAAATAATGAAATTCAAAAGGATAAACATCATATAATTTGTAGTTGTAGAGCTTTCAATATACCAAAGGGTGAATATAATTTACAAATCACACATTTTTGTTTTTATTAGCATTTTTCATCCTGTCCCAACATTTTTGGAATTGAGGTTGTATCTTTCCTCTCACTCATAAGTTCCAACTCAACATTTTTGGGGGACTTCTGTCACACTTGTCACAGAGACTGTAAGAGGTGACTAGTGTTGGGGAGCAACTGAACTAAAAAACTAGCAACACTACCAACTTAACTACATTTTTTTCAGTAGTATGACAGTAGCTCAGCAGTTTTAAAAAATAGTGTAACTTTTACAGTCACAAGCTAATTTTGTTGACAAGTAGCATAACATGACAAAACATGGCTGTTTTTTATTGTACTGTGCTTGCAGCTTTACAGCTGAGCAAACTGAATTAAACATGGTCTTCTAAACTGTCCTCCCTCTCATATGCAGTGTAAGAATATTTGCAAGGTATTTTATGCCATCCTCTTTGTAATTAAATGCTGTTCAAGTTTTCACTATGTTTTCAACTCAAAATATAGTATTTAGAGTGTTCTTCTAATTTTATTAGCTGTATTAGGGTAAAAAAATGTTTAAAGTTTAATGCTGTCTCCTCAATTGCGACCCTTATTGTTTTTGTGCCAGACAAAGACTACTCTGATTATAAAAATGATATAATCTGTTTAAAGTGATACATTTAAAATTATATTACCACCTTAAATAGCTTTAATGTTGTTTGCTACTCTTTTACTAGCTTAGTATTAGTAGTAGTGTAGCTAACTACTTTTTTAATAGACTAGTTTAACTGTAGTTTAATTACTTCATGGAAAGGTTCACCCAAAAATTTTAATTCTCTCATCATTTACTCACCCACATGCCATTCCAGATGTGTGTGACTTTCTTCTGCTGAACACAAACTTCGATTTTTTGAAGAATATCTCAGCTCTGTAGGTCCATATAATGCAAGTCAACAGAGTCCAAAACTTTGAAGCTCAAAAAGCACATAAAGGCAGCATAAAAGTAATCCATATGACTCCGGGGATAAAGGCATAGCTCCATGTCTTCAGAACATATATAATAGGTGTGGGTAAGAAACAGATCAATATTTAAGTCCTTTTTTATTATAAATCACCACCCTTTAAACAGCCCTCATAAGCGCTTGCCTCTCCTAAGAGTTCTTCGTGCATATCGCCAGCAACTGGGCATAGTAAAAAAGGATTTAAATACTGATCTGTTTCTTACCCACACCTACAGTTGAAGTCAGAAGTTTAGATACACCTTAGCCCAATACATTTAAACTGAGTTTTTCACAATTCCTGACATTTAATTGTAGAAAACATTCCCTGTCTTAGATCAGTTAGGATCGCTACGTTATTTTAAGAATATGAAATGTCAGAATAATAGTAGAGAGAATGATTTATTTCACATATATCACATTCCCAGTGGGTCAGAAGTTTACATACACTTTGTTAGTATTTGGTAGCATTGCCTTTAAATTGTTTAACTTGGATCAAACATTTTGTGTAGCCTTCCACAAGCTTCTCACAATAATTAGCTGGAATTAGGCCATTCCTCCAGACAGAACTGGTGTAACGGAGTCAGGTTTGTAGGCCTCCTTGCTCACCCACACTTTTTCAATTCTGCCCACAAATTTTCTATCGGATTGAGGTCAGGGCTTTGTGATGGCCACTCCAATACCTTGACTTTGTTTTCCTTAAGCCATTTTGCCACAACTTTGGAGGTATGCTTGGGGTCATTTTCCATTTGGAAGACCCATTTGCGACCGAGCTTTAACTTCCTGGCTGATGTCTTGAGATGTTGCTTCAATTTATCCACATAATTTTCCTTCCTCATGATGCCATCTATTTTGTGAAGTGCACCAGTCCCTCCTGCAGCAAAGCACCCCCACAACATGATGCCGCCACCCCCATGCTTCACGGTTGGGATGGTGTTCTTTGGCTTGCAAACCTCACCCCTTTTCCTCCAAACATAACAATGGTCATTATGGCCAGACAGTTACATTTTTGTTTCATCAGGCCAGAGGACATTTCTCCAAAAAGTAAATTCTTTGTCCCCATGTGCACTTGTAAACTGTAGTCTGGCTTTTTTTATGGTGGTTTTGGAGCAGTGGATTCTTCCTTGTTGAGCAGCCTTTCAGGTTATTTCGATATAGGACTCGTTTTACTGTGGATATAGATACTTGTCCACCTGTTTCCTCCAGCATCTTCACAAGGTCCTTTGCTGTTGTTCTGGGATTGATTTGCACTTTAAAATGAAACTACGTTCATCTCTAGGAGACAGAATGTGTCTCCTTCCTGAGCAGTATGATGGCTGCGGTGTCCCATGGTGTTTATACTTGCGTCCTATTGTTTGTACAGATGAACGTGGTACCTTCAGGCATCTGGAAATTGCTCCCAAGGATGAACCATGTGGGGTCCCCATTTTTTTTCTGAGGTCTTGGCTGATTTCTTTTGATTTTCCCATGATGTCAAGCAAAGAGGCACTGAGTTTGAAGGTAGGCCTTAGAATATATCCACAGGTACAACTCCAACTGACTCAAATTAACCAATTAGCCTATCAGAAGCTAATTGGCTAATTGCCTAAAGGCTTGAAATAATTTACTTAATTATTTAATTTAATTTGCTTAAAGGCACAGTTAACTTAGTGTATGTAAACGTCTGACCCACTGGAATTGTGATTCAGTCAATTAAAAGTGAAACAATCTGTCTGTAAACAATTGTTGCAAAAATTGCTTGTGTCATGCACAAAGTAGATGTCCTAAACGACATGCCAAAAGTTTGCTAATATGAAATCTGTGGAGTGGTTAAAAAAAATAGTTTTAATGACTTAAACCTAAGTGTATGTAAACATCTGACTACAACTGTATCATATTGATTCTGAAGACATGGATTAAACCACCAGAGTCGCTTGGATTACTTTTATGCTGCCTTTATACACTTTTTGGAGCTTAAAATTTCTGGACCCTGTTGACTTGCATTGTATGGACCTACAGAGCTGAGATATTCGTCTAAAAATTGTAATTTGTGTTCAGCAGAAGAAAGAAAGTCATACACATTCATTTTTGGGTGAACTATCCCTTTAAGTGATAAGTTTGTGAAGCTACAGTTTGAAACAGACTCCCCAACACTTTAGGGGACCGAAAATTATTGGGAAGAGAGAGATGGGGAACGGAAACAGAATCGGGATTTGAACTGCCATGCCACAATTTTAATGTGCTTACCGTTTATGTGATTATCAAACCTACTTCCAGTGATTGTTCTTACTGAGATATGACTGATAATTTTACTAAATTTGTCAGATCAGCACCTTTTTAAATAAAGTATGCAAACTGAAAATTATTTTTAATGGGTGTCAAACCATCCCTCTATCTCTTCATTAATCAAACTCACCCACACCATCCAGCTCTCGCTCTCTCACCTTGTAACCGCACTACGATGGGAATTTTCAGGTCCAAGTCCGTGACGGCCATGATGATGCCCTGTGCGATGACATCACACCTCATGATGCCACCAAAAATGTTCACCAAAATAGCCTGGACCTGTTACAGAGGAAACAACAAACAGACTAATAAAAGAGTAGCCAACATCAACAAGTTAACACCATCCAAATAAGAACCCTGAGTCCAACAGACCATGCCACTACCTTTTTATCCGAGGTGATGAGCTTGAAGGCCTCTGTCACCTGCTGTGCTGTGGCTCCGCCTCCTACATCCAGGAAGTTGGCAGGAATTCCACCATGCAATTTGATGATGTCCATTGTTGCCATAGCGAGACCAGCTCCATTGACTAAACAGAGAAAAATACGTGATATCAACTGTCTCCAATTATATTCAAATTCCACTCAGGATTTCATTCAATCCACTGGGTCAGCTAGTAAAAATGGTTCAAGTCTTTCATTTAAAGCTAAATTAACTGTAACAGAATATTACCAGGGTTTAAAATGAACACCCTCCAACCCGCCAAATGTGGTGGGTTACCTGTATAAAATCGTTCTCATTTTTCTCTGTTTCAGATGTCTGAGTTTAGTTCACTTTTCTTTTTTTAATTTCCACAGAGCAGTAAGTGTTGTACATATATTGTGAATGCAACTCTGCAAGTTCACTTGTATGTTGCAAAATGATCATTATGATAACAATATGGCATTATATGCTATATTATAAAATAACATTATAATTAATATATATTTATGTGTGTATGTGCGCGTGTGTGTGTGCATGTGTGTGTGTGGGCGTGTGTGAATAATCAAAGTGAAGAGGTATTAGGGAGGCCAGCAGGGGGCGCTCACCCTGCAGTCTGTGTGGGACCTAATGCCCCAGTATAGTGAAAGGGACACTATACTGTAAAAAGTCACCATCCTTCAGATGAGACATTAAACCGAGGTCCTTACACTCTGTGGTCATTAAAAATCCTAAGAGTAGGGGTATAACCCCGGTGTCCTGGCTAAATTCCCCCCATTGGCCCTTCTCAATCATGGCCTCCTAATAATCCCCATCCACTAACTGGCTCTATAACTCTACTCTCCCCTCACCACCATTAGCTGGTGTGTGGTGAGCGTTCTGGCGCACTATGGCTGCCATCGCATCATCCGGGTGGATGCTGTACACTGGTGGTGGTTGAGGGGAGTCCCCTGTTCACTGTGTGAAGCGCTTTGAGTGTAGTGTCAGAAAAGCGCTATATAAATGTAACGTTCATCATTCATTCAAAGTGGCTGGTAAAATTTGCCATTCACCAGCCACTGTGGCTGGTAGGCAAAAAAGTTAATTTCATCCTTGAATATTACATAGAACAACATGAGATACAGTGGGCCAAAAAGTACAATTGTGTTTGGTGATTTAGACACTTAAGCCACACCTAAAAAAATTAAGAATTTAATTGAATTAGGTAACAATATCAAACCAAATGGCATCTGCAATTAAATTCTGCAAGAGCTTTTCTCAGAACTAAAACTTTTTGCAATTAATTTTAACCAGCTGGTCTTAAAGGGATGTTTCACCTGAAAATGCTCTCATCATTTACTCACCCTCATGTCATCCCAGATGTGTTTAACTTTCATTCTTCTGCAGAACACAAATAAAGATTTTTAGAAGAATATATCACCTCCGTAGGTCCATACAATGCAAGTGAATGGTGACCAAAACTTTGAAGCTCCAAAAAGCACATTATACAACTCCAGTGGTTAAATCTACAGTATATATTCAGAAACTATATGATAAGTGTGGGTGAGAAACAGATCAATATTTAAGTCCTTTTTTACTGTCAATGTCCACTTTCACATTGTTCTTCTTTTGTTTTTGGCTATTCACATTCTTTGTGCATATCGCCACCTACTGGGCAAGATGGAGAATTCAAAGATAAAAACAACTTAAACATTGATCTGTTTCTCACCCAAACCTATCATGTCACTTCTGAAGACATATATTTAACCACTGGAGTCTTATGGATTACTTTTATGCTGCCTTTATGGCCATTTTGAAGCTTCAAAATGTTGGTACCCACTCACTTGCATTGTATGGACCTACAGAGCTGAAATATTCTTCGAAAAATCTTTGTGTTCAGCTGAAGGAAGAAAGTCATACACATCTGGGATGGCACGAGGGTGAGTCAATGATGAGAGAAGTTTCAGTTTTGGGTGTGCTATCCCTTTAAGGTGGATGTATGAAGTCAGTATACCTCAAGTTCACACATGTGTCCTAGCAGAGTAACCACGGGTGTAGTTACTTTATCACAGTAACTATGGACATGTTCCGGTACGTTTGACAACGAGAAAGTGTCTGAGTATTCGGACACTTCGACAGAACAGGAGATTGTTACATAGTTCATTCATCTTAATTTTTAACACTATATCTGTTGCTTAATATTGCTCCTTTTTGTGAATTGTTTTGCTCGAAAAGAGTGTCTTTTTATCAAATGAAAGCCACTTGGTTTGATATTTTATTATCTAATGCAGTGACACTCATTTTTGGGGCCACCGCATATCTAGAGGATATGAGAGACACTATATATGCTAATAAGTGGGTAGATCTTGAGTCGTCCACTCAGTACTGTAAAAACATTTCTCAGTTGCTCTCTAATGGAAGGCTGAAGTTTATTACACTGACCCAGGCAGCCGATAGTGCCGTCAAGGCCGATGTAGTTGAGGTCTGCTTTGGCTGCCTCTCTGTCTCTGGCGTCCTCCTGAGTCCAGTCCCGCATGTCGAACACTTTCTTCTGTCTATAGGCAGCGTTGGAGTCAAAGTTGATCTTAGCGTCCATACACATCACTACAGATACATAAACGTTGATCAGAATGCTTCTATTCATGCGTGAATCTGCCTGGAAATGGAACATTATGGTGCTGAGATTGCGTGTTGTTTTATGCACGTACATAAGGTTGAGCGCTAGAATTAGACTTCTCTGAGGTCACAGGTGTGCATGTATTTAGGCTGTTTTACAAGGGCTCTGAATGTGGCTCGTCCAATCAGAACTGAAAATTTCAAATTGAGAGTCAGAACTCTATATCAGTTTTATAATATTAGATTTGCTGCTGAAATTGTGGGTTTTGAACTTGTGTTACATGTGAAGCTGTTTTAGCACTGATGCCAGACTTATTCATTTTTATGACCAATATGTGTAAATAATAGAAAAGTAATCAAGAAGACCACATATTTAGAGAGTTTATGTACCGATGCCAGATGAATCCTCCACCATCGGGTTTATCTCCAACATAGATGCATCATACTTGATGAAGACATCAAAGAGTTTCAACATGTTCTCTGCTGCTTCATTGATCAGTGCAGGAGGGAAGCCCATCTTCTCTGCCACCTGAGAAAGAACGAAAGAGTATCAAAAATATTTTTCATGTAAGATGGGTCACACGATCATCATGTGTGGTCACTGGCATCCAAGCAGAACCTCCATACTTTGCACCTCACCTTTATTGCCTGCTCCATCTTTATTCCCTCTACGATATCAATGGGCTCTTTCACAATGGCATCGGGATTCTCTGCAGCCACATCCTCAATGTTCACGCCCCCCTGAGAACTGCCAATCAGCACGGGTCCCTGCAGGGGTAGAGCACAAGCAAAGTGATCATTCATTTTAAGGGCAGGTGAAACTTGTAACTGTGCTGAGAATTCAGGGCACTACACAGTAAAAATTGCCTATTTTACCAGCTGCTGTCCATTTTTATTACTGCAGCATCTAAGGCCCTGAACACACCTGAAATTAACATGCATCTCAAATGCATGACCACATCCGAATGTGTTTTGGTTGGATCACCGGAGATGGATATTAATACCAGGTGTAAACAGGGCTTTTTGGGAGGAGTATAGAAAGACATAAATATGAACTGGAATTAACATATATACTGTATGAACAGCGATTTCATATATAAACCATAAAGTAGAAGCAATAACACAATCCATGACCTCTCACCTGGAATGACCTCTCCATCGTGATGGCAAAATAATACTCTCTGCGCGGGTACCTGCGCTCACAGATAAACACCTGGTTACAGATTCGCCCTGCCTCTCCTGTCTGCTTAGTGAACAATTTCTGGCCAATCATCTTAGAGGAGATGTCCCTCGCTTCTTCTGGCCTACAGACAAAGAGAGAGAGAGAGAGAGAGAGAGAGAGAGAGAGAGAGAGAGAGAAAGAGAGAGAGAGAGAACAAGAACATAGGAAAAGTAATAAAGCAAAGTCATAGAAAATCACAGCACAGACACTCACGAGTAAACAATTCGAACTCCTCCCTTCAATCCTCCCTCAAAAGTGCCTTTGCCTCGACCACCCGCCAACACTTGAGCTTTTACCACCAGGTCTTTAGAGCCTGAAAGAGAGAAAAAGACAAAGCAGAAACAATGGGTAAGAAAAACACTTACACATAATCATTATACAAAATCAACATGATATTTCGGGGAAAAAAGAGGGATAAAGCAAGGATATTCAATGAGAAAACAAATGTAAGGGCGGGATTTGTTTTAAATCTATCGGGAATTGTTTGGATCGTTAAAAGGGGTTGGAGGGGAGGGCTGAAAAATAAGAGCGCTTGGTGATATGAATATTCTTTTAGAGGCAGAGCACATTACATTTAGACAAAAGATTTCGAAGACAAACTTGTACTAACATGTACGTGTATACGTACTAATGAATCGTTCACAATAACACCAGGAACATGTGTTAAGAAAGTAAATAGGGTCAATTTTAATGTCACGTTGACTGACATACTGAAGGAGTACCTTCAATAATCAAAAACCAAACACGCACAGCCATGCCCAAAGACCTTCAGCAAAACAGACAGAAGCCATCAAAATTAAGGGAGATCCTTTGCCACTACAAAACTGCTGCATCTGGAACCAATGAGCCACACTACTATTACCCACAGTGTCTGAACCTGCACAGACCTGCTTTACGACTACACAGCACACACACATATGAGTAAATCCAAACACACTGATCTCATCCCACTGATGATGGGCTTCTTAACAGGGCCTGATTCTTATGATAAAACCTGCTATAGAATTAGTATTTACCATTCACGTGTATGAATAGTACAGTCCATCTGTTTTGGACATTACAGACTGCCAAAGACTAAACCATTTCGATACATGATTAAGCATTTACACTCACATCAGGGTAGAATCAACAGAAAATAGACACATGACACAAATAACAGAATGATTATGTAAAACAGTTCAAAATTCAATTCCATCTGCTTAGAGAAACAATAAGCTGGAGTTTAATTGTTGTAACTTCACAACACCTTTTATTTTAATAAACAGAATAATTACACCCAAAAATGACAATTCGGTCATTATTTACTTACAAGTAAGTAATTCCAAACCATACAATAAATGCATACAGTGACATGGGGCTATCAAGCCCCAAAAAGGACAAAAAAGCACTATAAAAGTAGTCCATACGATAGCTTTGTTTCTGATCAAAATTTAAGTCGCTATTCAACGATGCACCAACCGCTTTATTGGCCGATATTCGTCTTAAATCTGGACGATTTTTTTTTTAACTGCTGCTTGCACAAAATTGCACTGCTACTGTAATGAATGAGCACTTGCTCAGCACAAAGCATGATGTCACGGCTACTGGAGGGGGAGTTACTGGCAATTCCAAGCATTTGCGAATTTACACTTTGACATGTTGAATATGCTGGTATGTTTTAAAAATATGATATTACAGGGGGCCTGGGTAGCTCAGTGAGTATTGACGCTGACTACCACCCCTGGAGTCACGAGGTCGAATCCAGGGTGTACCGAGTGACTCCAGCCAGGTCTCCAGAGCAACCAAATTGGCCTGGTTGCTAGGGAGGGTAGAGTCATGTGGGGTAACCTCCTCGTGGTCGCGATTAAGGGTTCTCACTCTCAATGGGGTGCGTGGTAAGTTGTGCATGGATCACGGAGAGTAGCATGAGTCTCCGCGATGTCATGCAAAACGAGCCACGTGATAAGATGCATGGATTGACGGTCTCAGAAGCGGAGGCAACTGAGACTTGTCTTCCGCCACCCGGAGTGAGGCGAGTAACCGCGCCACCACGAGGACCTACTAAGTAGTGGGAATTGGGCATTCAAAATTGGGAGAAAAAGGGGAGAAGAAAAATTATATTACATGTGTATGAATTGGACAACTTGTACAAAGACAACAAATTAAACGACAAAAAAAGAGGTCAATAAAAATCGGAGAATACCGATGTAACGAGAGTCGCGTAAGTCACAATTTGAGCAATTATGTGCGCTCTTAATCTTTAATCAGTCACTCATTCTGGATTTAAATCAGAGATATACTGTTTGTTTGTCGAAATACCTCTAATAACAGCAATAACAGTCTAACTTTCAAATAACGGCAGTGCGTCTTTACGCAGTTGCTTAATAGTTAGTTATTTGCGATACAACAAAAAATGCCAAAGTAAACAAATCATAGATACTAATAATTTCTCACTGGAGCCATTTGAGCTAGTAATAGATATGTTTTTCTTATCTTTGAATGTATCTCTACTGTGTGTGATGCTCTCATTGTGCTACTGGTTGCCAGTACGTCACAATGATCTTTGATAGTGACAACAGAACTATCCGTAACTGTTTTCAATTCAAATACATGTTAGCATTTCACAATTAACGTAAATCGAATGTAATTTTTCATTGTGGGCATAAACATATAACTGCAGCATATAACTTGTACAAGTGTGTGGCAAGGGACACTTTAAAAATAAATATCAGTGATCAGATCTGTATCGGCTGATCACAGTGTTAAAGTATTGGTGATCATATCGGCCTCAGATTTTCCTGATCGGTGCACCACTATCATTATGCACAGAAAATCCTCCCCTCTGTAGCTCTCAAATCTCATTCACATCTGCATATTCAAACTTTCCACATCGTGATCTGTCACAAACCAGTGTCAGAACCGCACGCACCATCACTGACATCAAACCTGGCACGATGCATCTTCGCGCAACACAACTGTTCAGAAGCATCTGAATAGACACAAACTGGCTTGACAGGCTCTGGTCACTGGTCCCTTTCATTGCATTGAAAAGAGCAGCATGAACATTCTCCAAAATGTCTCCTTTGGCGTTCCACGGATGCAAGAAAATCTTCCTGGTTTAAACCCTCATGTTGCATGTGGTTGAGTAACTGATGACAATATTCTCTTTTTGGAGAACAGTAATAAGGAAGTGCCCCGCTTGCAATTCTTTTAATCGTGGATTTGTGTAACTCTGGATATTTGCAGTTTCATGTTGCAATATTGCAAATTCATTAGAAATACTCCCACATTTTTTGCAACTAGCCCTCAATTTTCAGTCTTGTTCAAATACCTCGACTGAAATAAAAACAGAAAATGATCATCATTAATAAGATATGGAGTGAAGTCCAGCCTAAAACGATGGACTCTTAGGACTGCATGGGACACAGATTAGGCCAAGAACCGGTCTGATGGGTCACATAAACAGTGTTTCTTCACTGGGCATGTTTCACAATCTAAAACGATTTCTGTTCTATGTTTTTGAGACCCTACACTCCTTTATCCCTGCTAACACCTCTGCCCGTCCATCATGCGTTTGTGCAGGTGCTGCCTGTATGCTGACAGTCAGATTAAGGGTTAAGACAGTCACATTCTCCAATGGTTGTGCCTATGTTTAGACATCAGTGTGTTTGAGAATAGCTGCAACACACAGACAAACACACACTTTACACAAGAGCACAAAACAGGGTAATCCGGTTGTCCTTTATAGAGCTTAATGTAACAGTAGCTTAACAGTAAATCAGAAATTGAGCCAACAATGGTTTTGTAGTGCAGAAGTAATCAAGACTGCACATTGAGCTGTGCTACAAATTCTAGCGTTAAAATGACAACATAGTGCTGCCTAAATTTACCCAAAAATAAATAAATAAAATACAGTGATGACTCTTTGGGGAAGATGTATAAATAGACCATATATACACATTAATCTGTCTCTCAACTGCATAATAATAATCAGGAACAATAAGAAAAACACATCGATAAATACGGTATTATAATAATAATGAGTGACTTGAAGTCTTTTAGTTATTGTGAAGGATTATGTGTGCTACCTGCATCCTGTTGAGAATTAAAGGAATAGTTCACCCCAAATTGTCAATACTCTGAATATTTACTCACCCTTATTTTGCTCAAACTTGCGTGACTTTCTTTCGACGAACACAAAGACATTCTAATGGACATATGAGGTGAATATATCCATACATTCAATGGGGTCCGAACTTTCAAGCTCCAAAAAACACAAAGGCAGCATAAAAGTAATCCATACAACTCCAGTGGTTAAATCCATGTCTTATGAAGCGAAACAGACCAAAATGTAACTCCTTTTTCACTGTAATTCTTGCCATCCACAGTTTTCTAGGCACGATCATGATTTGAAGCTTGATTACACTTCCTTGCACTTTATGCAGGAACATAAAGCTTGAACGTTTGGACCCCATGACTTCTGTTGTAGAGATATGTTCACTTCATATCTCCATCAAAATATCTTTGTTTGTGTTTCACGGAAGAAAGAAAGTCATGCGAGTTTGAGACGGCATAAGGGTGAGTAAATGATGAGAAAATGATCATTTTTGGGTGAACTCTCTCTTTAATACATGCTATATGTTTGTCTTTGCACAAATTTAGCATGGCAAATTCTCTGTTCTTACCGATCTGCTTGGCAGCAGCATAGGCCTCATCAGGCGAGCTGGCCACCATACCCGCGGGCACAGAGATGCCTGCATCCTTCAGCAGCCCTATGCTCATGTACTCATGTAGGGAGAGGTTTCTCTGCTGCTGCCCTGACAGCATTGGAAATGGCTGGTTCCCATGATTACCAAACAGACCTGATGTCCCACCAAGCACCTGTAAATGTAAAGAGGGAAAATACAATTTAAATCCAGTAGGAGAAAAATGGTTGTCATGACACAGCAAAAACAAGACTTAAAATATAATATTTACATTGCAAATACTTCGTTTAGAGATTTGCTGAATGGAAACAAAAAGGAAACAAGAAAATGACCTGCAACCATTCAATCACCAGCTCAGAAGTTTATCCACGAGGCCACACAACCCACCATAAATGAATCGGGAGAATCAATAAAAATAAAAAAATAATAAAGGTTTTTAAAGGAATACTAGTTCAACCAAAAATGAAAATTCTCATAATTTACTCACCCTCAGGCCATCCCAGATGTGTATGACTTTTTTTTCCTTCTGCTGAACACAAATAAAGATTTTTGAAGAGGTCCAAACAATGCAAGTGAATGGTGACCAGAACTTTGAAGCTCCAAAAAGCACATAAAGGCAGCATAAACGTAATCCATTACACTTCAGTGATTTAATCCATGTCTTCAGAACCAGAATTATAGGTGTGGGTGAGAAACAGATCAATATAAATCCTTTTTACAACAAATCTCCGCTTTCACTTTCACATTCTTCTTCTTTTGTTTTTTGGCAACTCGCATTCTTCATGCATATCGCCACCTACTGGTCAGGGCTGGTCAGAGGTGGAGGTTTATAGTAAAAAAGGACTAAAATATTTATGTTTCTCAACCACACCTATCATATCGCCTCTGAAGATATGGCTTTAACCACTGGAGTCTTATGGATTACTTTTATGAAGAATGTATGTGCTTTTTGGAGCTTCAAAGTTCTGGCCACTATTCACTTGCATTGGATGGACCTACAGAGCTGAGATATTCTTCTAAAAATCTTTGTTTGTGCTCTGCAGAAGAAAGAAAGTCATACACATCTGGGATGGCATGAGGGGGAGAAAATGATTAGAGAATATTATTTTTTATGTTTTTATTTTTTTGGTGGTGAACTATCCCTTTAAATTTTTATATGTATAGCCAAAAAACGTCTCGTTCAGAGGGAAAACATATCTCACAGCATCAAGCAAAAATATAGTTCACTACCAGACAGACGAGCATCTGTCCATGTAGGTCAAAGTGAGCCACTAATCTCAACAGCTGTACTGTTCTAAAGAACTCCGCTGACATTAAATACAGTAAGTATAATAAACATACATATCACACTAATATCACAGATAATTCAACTTAAGTCTGCCTAAATTTAAGAAGACGACCCATTCAACCTACGCATATTAGCCTTCTAATAATGACAGGCGTTAAAAGTGACCAAAAAGGCAAACTCCGCCACAAGTGACGATCGGATATAGTTATCTGGTGTGTGTGTACGTAAAACTGACCTTAGCTGCCGAGCTTAAAGTCGTCTTGTGGCCGGAATTCCTCAGTCCAGCGGACAACCGGCCGCAGATCAGGGACGTCGCCATGTTGCTCAGTGCACAATCAGCGCAACAGAAAAACAGATGACTGCAGGCGCGTGCGTCAGGACGTACGTTAACTGCGCAACTGCGCTCCGAGAATCATGCGTGATGGTTTAATCTTTCATCGAGACTCAAAACTCTCCGTGTCATATATGAGCTCATTCCTTGATTGAAACGGAAATCTACTTTCTTTGTTGATGCGTATGCTAACCATATGTACATATCACAGATTTTGAGCAACCACCAGGTCGTACAACGCATGCTTTTTGCCAGAAGATTCATCTACCAAGTAAGATATAGGTAAGTTTTAGTCTTTGGTGTGATTTCTCTGACAGCATTGTTTCTCAGTCCTGCTCACATTTCATATGTCTCTTTAATTCAACTAACACACCTTATTCAACTCTGAATCAGATTGAGCTTTATTGCCAAGTGTTCTCACGTACACAGGGAAATTTTTGGGGTGATAGGAGAAACAAGTGCACACAGAACATTACTGTAAGTGCGGGGGGGATTTCTCCTGAAGTCCACTATCATCTCCACTGTTCTGACCGTGGTGTCATCTGCAAACTTCAGGAGCTTGACAGTGGGGTCTTTTGCAGTAGAGTGATTCGTGTACAGGGAGAAGAGCAGTGGAGAGAGAACACATCCCTGAGGAGCACCAGTGCTAATAGTGACACCCACTACTAACTAACTAACTCCCGGATGTGAGTTTCCCCAGTCTCACTAGCTGCTGCCTATCTGTCAGAAAGCTGGTGATCCATCGACAGATTGGGGTGGGCACGGAGAGCTGGGTCAGATTTGTTGAGAGAAGATCAGGCATGATGGTATTGAAGGCTGACCTGAAGTCTACAAATAGGATCCTTGCATAAGTCCCTGGTCTGTCAAGGTGTTGCAGGATATAATGCAGTCCCATGTTGACAGCATCATTCACAGACCTATTTGCTCGGTAAGCAAACTGAAGGCGGTCCAGCAGTGATGTCCTTCAGGTAGGCCAGAACCAGTCTTTCGAACGACTGCATGACCACAGGCATGAGAGCGACTGGTCTGTAGTCATTAAGTCCTGTGTTGTTTTTTTTTTATTTTTTTTTTATTTTTTGGAGGGGGGGCCGGAATTATGGTGGAGCATTTGAAGCAGCAGGAAACTTCTATTGAAGATTTGTGTGAAGATGGGGGCCAGTTGGTCAGTGCAGACTTTCAGACAGGCAGGTGAAACACTGTCTGGACCTGAAGCTTTCCAAGTCTTTTGTTTCTGAAAGACCCGGAACACATACTCCTCACTGACCATAAGTGCAGATTGAGTAGCAGGAGGGGGGTTCCAGGAGGTGTTGGTGTGTGTGTGTGTGTGTGTGTGTGTGTGTGTGTGTGTGTGTGTGTGTGAAGTGAAGTGAAGATCAGAGCGGGGGAGGGGTGTGAGGCTGGGCTTTTCAAACCTGCAGTAAAACACATTCAGATCATCAGCCATTAGTTGACTCTCTACAGAGCGAGGCGGAGTGTCTTGTACTTGGTGATGCTTTTCAGGCCTTTCCACACAGATGCACATATCCTCACAGAAACTGATATATGATGTCACAGTATCTGAGAGCTCATCCAGGTCTGTGGCTGCAGCTTCAAAAACACTCCAATCAGTGCAGTCAAAGCAGGTTTGTAGTTCCAGCTCTGTTTCATTGGTCCATCTCTTTACAGTCCTAACTACAGGCTTATCTGATTTTAGTTTCTGCTTGTAGGTCGGGAGAAGATGAACCAGACAGTGATCAGAGAGTCCTAAAGCTGCACGTGGAACAGAGCGATAAGCATTCTTTACAGTGGTGTAACAGTAGTCCAGTATATTTCTGTCTCTGGTGGGGCATGTGATGTGTTGTTTGTATTTGGGCATTTCTCGTGTTGATGTTTGCTTTATTAAAATCTCCCAGAATAATAATAAGTGAGTCTGGGTGTTGTTGCTCCGTGTCTGTGATGTGATCAGCCAGCTGTTGCAACGCTGCATTCATGCATGCTTGTGGCGGGATGTACACACACACTAGAATGAGCGAAGAAAACTCCCGTGGCGAGTAGAAAGGCTTACAGTTGATGAAGAGTGCTTCTAAATTAGGACAGCTCATCTTCTTCAACGCTGTTACATCTGTACACCAACTTTCGTTGATGTAAAAGCATGTTCCACCGCTTCTCGTTTTTCCCGATGATTCCGCAACATGATCCGCTCTGACCAGCTGGAAGCCCGGCAGATGAAACGCGCTGTCCAGGATGGCTTCATTCAGCCAGGTTTCCATGAAACACAGAGCAGCCGAGTTAGAAAAGTTCTTATTTGTTTGAGTGAGCAGAAGCAGTTCGTCCATTTTGTTGGCGAGGGAGCGGATATTCACCAGATGAATACTCGGCAGCAGAGTCCTAATGTCGCGTTGATGAAGCTTCACAAGCATAATTTTTTTTTTCACCAACCCTTAATAGAAAGCTCTATGAGTTAGGTTGTCAAATTATTGAGACACATAAATTCTGCAGTGCTAGGGCCCTCAGGTCATAGGAGCACAACTGAAAAACACTGCACAGTGAGATGCTGTTTTTCTCAGCCGGGGGTCATTAAACCCCTTGTGGTCTGTGGTGTAATTGCAGGTGGTCGATGGAATCATTTTTTAAAATGTCCGATTAGCAGTGCTGTGGCAAGGAATCCTGGGCCCTCCTTTTTAAAAATACTATTTAGAAATTGTTGTGGGCCCCTCAACTTAATAATGGAAGAAACTTCATCAAAGCGAACACTAATCACCCTGATTGTGACATTAAACATAACAACTTTTTACAGCAAAACTACATAAAAAACACACATGGAGCTAAAACATCTATTTATTAAAAACTAATTATTTACAAATTACTTGCATGTCCTCATAAGTTGGCGTGCTTTGACTAAACACAATTCAATTCAAGCGCAAGGGATTGTGGGTATTGCCTTCAGCCACAATGCTTCTCCAGTGGGGATGCTCAGTAGCAGATGCAACAATATGAAGTTAATAGTGCTTAGCCTCATATGGTTCCCACAGATTTTGACCCATTAATTTTCAGGACTTTCCATGAAGATGTTTATGACTACTGGATAACATCCTGAGTTGAAATCACAGTTTTAAAATTCCCTCACATACAAGTTGACTTAATTGATTGTTTTTGGTTTTTCCCTCCCTTTTTCTCCCCAATTTGGAATGCCCAATACCCAATGCACTCTAAGTCCTCATGGTGGCATAGTGACTCACCTCAATCCGGGTGGCAGAGGATGAATCTCAGTTGCCTCTACATCTTTATCATTTTATCATGTGGCTTGTTGAGCACGTTACCGCGGAGACATAGCGTGGAGGCTTCACGCTATTCTCCGCAGCATCCACGCACAACTCACCACGCCCCCCACTGAGAGTGAAAACCACATTTTAGCGACCATGAGGAGGTTACCCCATGTGACTCTACCCTCCCTAGCAACCGGGCCAATTTGGTTGCTTAGGAGACCTGGCTGGAGTCACTCAGCACACCCTGGATTCGAACTTGCGACTCCAGGGGTGGTAGTCAGCGTCTTTACTCGCTGAGCTACCCAGGCCCCTGACTTAATAGATTGTTTTAAGTAATCTTAACTTTTTCTACATAAGATAGTTCAATCAACTTTTAAAGTTGAGTTTATCGGACAACATTGAAGTTGGACTTTTTACAGGACACAGGGATTCAACAGGCAAAAATGTTTGGGAACCCCAGCCTTATTTGATTGCTTGTCAAAGCTACACAAGACCCAGGCAACAATTAAATAACTCTGTCTGTCTATTTCATCACAGCTGCAATAAAATGTCTGCAGCTGTTCAAAATGGCAAGCCCATCCCCAAACGTCCAGGGGTTGGACTTGGGGTCCTTGTGACAGATTCCTCCAATCCAGGTTGTGTCCTGTTAGGAAAGAGGAAAGGCATAGTTGGGAAAGGTACCTACCAATTACCAGGAGGTCACATTGAATTTGGGTGAGTATATTGTCACAAAAGTGCATCAGTGTGGCCTTTTGCAATGTTAAAAGAATAGTTCACCCTAAAATGAAAAATCGGTCAATATTTACTCACCCTCATGTCGCTCCAAACCCGAATGCTGAACACAAAAGGAGAAAGAAAAAGCTTGTTGCACTAAGTGCAGTATTTAATAAGTGCAAATAGCAATATATGCTATTAACGCTAAGTGTAATTAGCAACAAAAAGCATCATCTTTGCACTACGTGAAAATAGTGTTAGATGCTCCTTGCAACCCAGTGCAAATAGTGGCAGATAATATTTGCACCCCTAATTAAATACTAAAATATAGTATAGGCAAGGCCGCATTAATGCACAGGCTTACCTGGGCTTAAGCCCCGGAGCCCACGGTAGCAGGGGGGCCCTGAACTCCCGGGAGGGGGAGCCCAGTCGCTGTATTTTCCCATCGACGTTCTCGGGAGAGTGTATGTAAATGCGTTCGGCAGGAGACGCAGAGAGGGTGTGCAACGGCTAAACCCATCCGTGTAGCACATGATCATCGAGTGAAAACGTTCCGCTCTACATACAGGTTTAGAACAACATAAGGGTGTGTGAATGAAAACAGAATTTTTCTTTTTGGGTGAACATTGTGCATTCTTATGAAAAGTGCTACTGCATGTTTATACACATGGGTAGCATGTAAATCAGTTTTGTACTGCATCATCAGAGAGACTTGGGAGGAGTGTGCCCAGAGAGAGGTGATGGAGGAAGTAGGTGTCCGTCTGAAGAACATTCACTTTGCATCTGTCGTGAACTCCATCAGAATGGAGGAAAACTACCATTATGTCACAATATTCATGCAGGCAGAACTGGATAGGTCCTTCTCAGCTGAACCAGTTAATGTGGAGCCAGAGAAGAATGAAGGTAAATCTTTTCCATGAATGTGTTTTTGCTTGTCTAGCCTCAGCCCCAGATGGCCCGCCTACAGAGTAGGCCATTCATGATAGTGATGAAAATCTGGCTTGTGAGACTATTGCCTGTCTCACGCCACCTTGACACTCAACATTACAACATGTTTTACCAATTGTGAGCAAATATTAAAAAAAATATATTTTTTTAAAAGGCTTATTTTAGATTACAGGATACGTTATAGCATG
This sequence comes from Myxocyprinus asiaticus, assembly GCF_019703515.2. Classification (NCBI taxonomy): domain Eukaryota; kingdom Metazoa; phylum Chordata; class Actinopteri; order Cypriniformes; family Catostomidae; genus Myxocyprinus; species Myxocyprinus asiaticus. The sequence continues at coordinate 5,619,490 of NC_059355.1, read as the reverse complement.
TCAGAAGAAGATGTACATTACACGAAAAACAAAGTTATGTTTACTGTGCACCTGTTTGCTACAGCCCTTCCAACAAGAACTAATTATAGATTTTCCAGAGTTTGTGAAGTTTGTGAGATTTTCTTATTTGTAGAATATCCAAATTTGGAGATTGTCCCATCATTATTTAATTACCTTTTTTTTTTCCATGCCAGTCTATTATTACTGTATGTTATCATTGATTTCGGATTATCTGCTATATATGTCGGTCAAACAGTCTTTTTCTTTCTAAATGGGTGGCTTTTGTCCAGAATGAATTGCCATGTGTCTAACTGACAGCATATTTAATGTGAGATCAACTGGCAGCATACTTTGTGTGTGTGTACAAATATAATTTATATGTATATAGCCAAGTTATGTGAATAGATTTATATGTGTTATGAGTATATGGTGACCTGTTTGCAGAAATGGGTTTATTTGTCTCTTGATGTCAGTGTTAAGTGTTGTTAAATCTAGGGATGCACCCTTACCATTTTTTCTCTCCCGATCCAGTTCAGATATCTGAACTCTCGGTAACGCTCTACACCAATCTTGATCCGATAATGGTGTTGTTTTTGTTTTTTCTAATCAGTATAGAATATCTATACCTCCCTGTGTGGAACTGATTGGGGGTACTCTTTTAGGCTATATGCAAAGAAAAAAAACATATGACTACACATTATTTCATTGTAAAATCAAAAAACGATGACATAAAAAATGTGTAAGCTATAAAGATTTTTTTTGAATAACTGGACAATGCAGCAGTAAAATTAACAGTAATTCCAATGAAAGTCTTCAGAAAAGAAGCCAGTTGTCTTTATAAAAAATTGTTTAACTTGTATCTGGACTTAAATGAATTAAGACCTCTATTTAGCTTACTTTAGTTTTAATAGGATATCAGTCCACTTTTCAATCATACTGAATAGTTCAATGAAAATTCTCTCATGATTTACTCACCCTCATGTGATCCCAGATGTGGATGACTTTCTTTCCTCTGCTGAACACAAAAAAAAAAAGATTTTTTGAAAAATATCTCAGCTCGGTAGATCCATACAAAACAAGTGAATGGTGACCAGAACTTTGAAGCACCAAAAGCACATGAAGGCAGCATGAAAGTAATCCATATGACTCTAGTGGTTAAATCTATTTCTTCAGAAGCGATATTATAAGTGTGGGTGAGAAACATCAATATTTAAGTCTTTCACCTTCTTCTTTTGTTTTTGGTGATTTGCATTCTTTGTGCATATCGCCACCTATTGGGCAGGCAGGAGAATTTATTGTACAAAATGACTTTTTTGATCTGCTTCTCACCCAAACCTATCATATCGCTTCTGAAGACATGGATTTAACCACTGGAGACTTATGGATTACTTCTGTGTTTCCTTTATGTGAGTTTTGGAGCTACAAAGGTCTGATCACCATTCACTTGCATTGTATGGACCTACAGAGCTGAGATATTCTTCTAAAAAGCTTTGTTTGTTTTCAGCAGAAGACAGAAAGTATTACACATCTGGGATGGCATGAGGGTGAGTAAATGAGAAAATTTTTCATTTTTGGGTGAACTTCATAAATATAATCATAATAATTAAAAATAATAATTATTATTGGTATTATTATTCATATAATAATATAATAAATATATTATAATAATGATATTAATAATAATCATATCAGTTGCAATTTTTAAACTTTAAAGCCCTAGGGCTTTTATTTTGATGGAACACTTCAGGAAAAAAGGTAACTAGAGTGTCTGTATGTGGGCTAGTTCACAGTAGTTTAATATGCTTTTTATTCCAAATCTGTTGAATTGCTCCTCTATTTCCAATCTCATTGCATGTTAAAAGTGAACCGAACCATCGAGCATATAAATCTGAGATGACTTACTGTGGAGAGCTCACATATTGCAAGCTGCTCTGAGAGCTAAAAACAGCAGCGCGTCATCAGCCAGGGTGTGCTAGTATGTGTGTGTGACACAACAGAGCACCCCTATTTATTTATTTATTAAACGCAGCCTTTTAGGATTCACAAAGCTATTGTATGTCTTTAAAAGGCTTCAAATAAAACTCATGAGTACATAGACTACTTTTACTTTTATGGTTCTTTCATGTCATTTTTGGAGCTTGACAGTAACGACCATGAGTAACACACAGTATCGGATTTGGATTGGGTTCGCTGGACCGATACATCAGTTAAAATCGTTAAAAACGTCAGTATCGGAACCGATACTGATCCAGTTATCGGATCGGTGCATCCCTAGTTAAATCGGTGTTGCTGATATTGACCAGTACTGAAAATCATTCTAACTCTCGGTAACATTTCTATGCAACAGTTTAATGAACAGCCTTTAATGAACCCTCAAACTCTGAATTGCTTGGAAGTTGGAATTTAACATACATAATAATCAAATCCACTACATATCATAAAGTGGCCAGTGCAAACACAAAGAAAGCCTCATTTTTTTTATTGCTTTCTCAGGTTGGACATGGAGGCGATGGGAGGAGTTTCCCCCGGAAGAGCAGCTTTTCTTGCCATTGGCCAATCTGAGACAGCAGGGACTCCAGCTGTTCAGAAAGAGTTAAAGGGATTTGTTTAGTAATCAAGAGACCTTTTACACCTGATTCAGGATCAGCTGAACAGTGCTTTTCTATCACCTTAGCCCTGGTGAAAAAATGTAAAGTGCCCTAGCCTTATGTAGTGAGATGGTCATACTTCCTGATTGACAGTTACATCTATTGCATTGATTCACCTGTCACATTACTTTCCAAGAAATGTTTTTATTGCACACGCACGTGTACTATATTAAAGCTGTCATTCATAATTGCACAAGGCTTACCAGTCATATTTATTTATCAGTCATATTTATTTATCAGTCATATTTATCATGTGAGGACTGTGTGGTTTTACATTATTGTCTCAAAGAATGCTTCTGGCATAATTTACTTTCACAGTTTCCACCACGCCTTTACCTGGGTAATCCCAGTGTAATGATTTCATAACATTATTTTCCACATAGCCATGTCCCACCTGCACTCAAATCAGCATGACCTGGTATTACATTTTATGTTGAGTTGGATAGGCATTGGAGATTAAAGATGTATTAACTGCGCACTCTTCACATAAACTGATGTACAGTGCATACCCTCCGGATAAAATACTCTTCAAATATATTATATTATATTAGTACACACATTCATAGATAAAAAAAAGTATTCTATGAAGAGCCATGAATGGTGGAAACAGCGCCCTCTACCCGCGCACTGATGAACACACAGTCTGAATCCAGTTAAATGCGCCACAGCAAGTTGTGAGGCAAGACTGTGTCAGGAGAGGTCGTCCGTTTTATCGAGCTTTCTCTGTATTTCGCTTAGAAAAAACTAAAGAAAACAACCCCAAATTCCTGTGACCCAACATGGTAAAACTCGCGTTCAATTCAGCTCTCGGGCAGAAGGATGTGAAAAAGGAGGAGAAAGATGAAGCTTTGATCCCTCAGGATGTGGTGAGTTTTGTTAGCACGAATGTTACCCGGCTAATGTGATTTAAAACAGACTGAAAGTCTTCAATAACAACGTTGTTTTAACCATAAAACTCTTTATTCGATGTGGCAACGGTCGGTCAGATTGTATAGATGAAAATATGTCAACGTCAAGTGAGAATGTAAAAGAAAAATGAAGGATTTTTCCACATTAAGTAGCCAAAGTAACCCTGAGAGTTTTGTTTTAATGTGTGTATAGGGAAGCCATCTCCTGCTTAGTTTCAGTGTGTTTATATAGTGTGTGATCGTCAGACAGCTTTGAGCTGACAGGAAAATGGCCGTCAGTTCAACACAAACACCAGGAATTATACACAAAGCACAAAACTCAATGCATTACATTTTTAAGAGGTTTTTTTAACGGATGTCCAATACATAACCATGCGTGCTCTTGCAACGTTATGGTTAATACAAAAGACATTGCATTTTTAGAAATGCGTGCGTAAATGAATAAAGATGCATTGCACTTTTGCTGGTTTTTCTTGTAGTTGCCTGATGCATGTCCACGCACAGCCGTGCATTGTTGTAAATTCATATAAATGCTTTTTTTATTATTATTATTATTATTTTTAAAGAATGTGTACGACGGTTTATATGTATAATTTTATCCCCTGCACTTCCTGAATAGTTTGCAGTCGTGCATCCAGTAAAGTCAGGAAGAGGAAAAACATGTTTAGCCAGCTTATCGTGAGAGACTTTCAGAAGTGTCAGACCAGCTCTCACTCATGCGTCTACAGCTTCTGTTATCCAAATACGATCATCTGCCACTGAGGATGAGTCAGCGCCGAATGTGCGAATCGGGTAGATAAGATGAAGAAGAAAAGGTCGTGAATCATTCATAAGACCGTGTTGTGTCTACTGAAACCCCTGCCACTGTGATCAGACCCGTGGTGCAGCCTGATCCAAGTGGCAGTATTTCCGCCAGTGGCGGTTCTGACTTACTTGGTGCCCACTTTAACATCAACAACAACATGCAATCAATATTTAAGTCCTTTTTATACTCTAAATCTCCACTTTCACATCTGAAAGTCACATTTGATGCCTGTTTAGATTCACTTTCACGTCTGAAAATGTAAGTGGAGATTTAGAGTAAAAAGGGACTTAAATATTGATCGGTTTTTCTCCCACACCTATCATGTCACTTCTGAAGACATAGATTTAACCACTGGAGTCATATGAGTTACTTTATGCTGCCTTTATGTGCTTTTTGGAGCTGAAATATTCTTCTAAAAATCTTCATTTGTATTCTGCAAAAGAAAGAAAGCCTTGTTTCTGAAATGGCATGAGGGTGAGTAAATGATGAGAGAATTTTCATTTTTGGGTGAACTATCCCTTTAAATAAAAATAACTAGACAATGAATATAGAAATGAAATAACTTTATAATATATATATATATATGTGTGTGTGTGTGTGTGTGTATGTATATACATGTATAAAATATATATATTATATTATACTGTTGATCATGATTATACTGTTGATCATAATGTATTCTGAACAAACAAATGTAAGAATGCATTATGAATATTCATAATCTTAACCATATAGAGCATTTAAGGCTGAGTAGCCTGTTAGGAACAACTCGGGGCACCTTTCCCCCATTGCGAGCTCTCCATGGCGGCGGGTGGCACAATTTGGGGCACCTTTCTCCCATCGCGACCCAGGGGCGGGGCGGCATAGTTCGGGGCACCTTTTCCCCATTGCGATCTTGTGAGCTCTGTGTGTGTGTGTGTGGTGTGGTGTGGGGGGGGGGGGTCAATCAGGTACCCTGTCATGCCGCCCCAGAGAGCGTTGCCGCCCTAGGCGTCTGCCTATATCGCCTATGCCAGGATCCGCTACTGATTTCAGCAGACACAACAGTGATGTACAAGAGTGTTTCAGCAGGAAGGAGAAGCAACTGATTAAGATGAAGAGGTGGCTTCATGCATGGAGCAGTGTGCCTTGCCTTTAGATATTTCCTGCAACCAGAGAGTCTCAAGCACTCTCATTCTTATCTAAATCCGTTCAAGGTATCAGTTCGTCATTAGATAAGCTGTAAAGAGCCTGCTGTGTGGTCTGACATGCAGTCTTGAAATCCTGTCACGCAAGTGATCAAAGCCTCCCTGAACTTGTGGCTGGAGCCAACTACCAGAAACAGCCATCTCTGTACCTTCAAAAACTCTCAAAGGCTTGGGTTAGTTAAACAAAGACGCTCTCTGTTAGGGCTGAGCCGTAATCTGCAGTGTGTCTCTGTGTACAAAGGTGAGCCACAGTGTATTTGAAATAGGTTTGTTTGTGTGCAAAATTGAAAGAGTGGATCTCTGAAGGTTTTAGTTTTAGGTTCATATTTTACTAGAGAACAGGAAGTTCAGCCACAAGTGTCACGTGACCAATCAGCAGGGTAGATTACTTCTGAAATGTAATCTGGTACTGATTACAAATTAAACAATTTAACAATCTTTTAGATCAGTCGTTCTCAACCTTTTTGACTCCGAGGCCCCTATTCACGCCTTATTCACGCTAGCGCCATCTTTGATTTTTAATGGGAATGACAACGAGGCTGTGATGGATCGAATTCCCATCTCTTCAATGGCACGAATGATTTAAAGCTGTATAAAGCTCCTTGATTCCATCTGATTTTTCACAGCTCATGTTGTCTGGAGTTCTTTGTATACTGAATGTTCTTGGACAGATATTTTATCAATGTTTTGTCTGCGGAACGATCCAAAAACACTTTCGTTATCAACCTTTCATTAAACATTAGTAAGCATTAAACCAAACAGAAACTTTGTCAGTTGCTGAATCAAACAAAGGTCCTTAAAGGGTCATAAAAGCTAACACATGAAGACAGTGAAAACATGCTTGTGTTTTGTTTAGGGATTGCAATTAAATATGCATTTAGCTGAAACTTGCATTAGGTTGATTTTTTGTTGAATTTCAAGTAGAGCTGGGTGAGGTGGCTTCAAAAATTAAACCTCAGTATTTTTCAGCCTATTGATGATCTTCAATAAATGTTTCAATTATGCATTTGTTCTGAAATGGCTCAAAAGTATTTTTTTTTAATTTTTTTTTATCAGAGGAACCATCATTTCATCCAAACAACCATTGTAGCCAAGTAGATTAAATATTTTAGAGGCATTGAATAAAAGTCTATTTAAAGATAATAAAGGCATGAATCCCCAGAGTTTTACACTTAGGCTAATGAAAAAGGGAGAATAACATTTTCATTTTTATGCACTTTTATATTTACAGTTGAAGTCAGAAGTTTACATACACATTAGTCAAATACATTTAAACTCAGTTTTTCACAATTCATGACATTTAATCGTAGAAAACATTCCCTGTCTTAGATCAGTTAGGATCACTACTTTACTTTAAGAATGTGAAATGTCAGTATAATAGTATAGAGAATTATTTATTTCAGCTTTTATTTTTCATCACATTCCCAGTGGGTCAGAAGTTTACATACACTTTGTTAGTATTTGGTATCATCGCCTTTAAATTGTTTAACTTGGGTCAAACATTTTGTGTAGCCTTCCACAAGCTTCTCAAAATAAGATGCTGGAATTTTGGCCGATTCCTCCAGACAGAACTGGTGTAACTGAGTCAGGTTTGTAGGCCTCCTTGCTCGCAAATGCTTTTTCAGTTCTGCCCACAAATTTTACTGTCGGATTGAGGTCAGGGCTTTGTGATGGCCACTCCAATACCTTGACTTTGTTGTCCTAAAGCAATTTTACCACAGCTTTGGAGGTATGCCTGGGGTCATTGTACATTTGGAAGACCCTTTTGCGACCGAGCTTAAACTTCCTGGCTGACGTCTTGAGATGTTGCTTTAATATATCCACATAAATTTCCTTCCTCATGATGCCATCTATATTGTGAAGTGCACCAGTACCTCCTGCAGCAAAGCACCCCCACAACATGATGCTGCCACCCCTATGCTTCACGGTTGTGATGGTGTTCTTCGGCTAGCAAGCCTCACCCTTTTTCCTCCAAACATAACGATGGTCATTATGGCCAAACAGTAAAAAAAAAATTCATCAGACCAGAGGACAATTCTCCAAAAAAGTAAGATATTTGTCCCCATGTGCACTTGCAAACTGTAGTCTGGCTTTTTTATGGCAGTTTTGGAGCAGTGGCTTCTTCCTTGCTGAGCAGCCTTTCAGGTTATGTCGATATAGAACTCGTTTTACTGTGGATATAGATACTTGTCTACCTGTTTCCTCCAGCATCTTCACAAGGTCATTTGCTGTTGTTCTGGGATTGATTTGCACTTTTTGCACCAAACTACGTTAATCACTAGGAGACAGAATGCGTCTCCTTCCTGACCGGTATGATGGCTGCATGGTCCCATGGTGTTTATTCTTGCGTACTATTGTTTGTACAGATGAACGTGGTACCTTCAGGCATTTGGAAATTGCTCCCAAGGATGAACCAGACTTGCGGAGGTCCACAATTTTTTTCTGAGGTCTTGGCTGATTTCTTTTGATTTTCTCATGATGTCAAGCAAAGAGGCACTGAGTTTAAAGGCAGGCCTTAAAATACATCCACAGGTACACCTCCAATTCAGTACACCTCCTATCAGAAGCTAGTTGTCTAAAGGCTTGACATCATTTTCTGGAATTTTCCAATCTGCTTAAAGGCACAGTTAACTTAGTGTATGTAAAGTTCTGACCCACTTGAATTGTGATATAGTCAATTAAAAGTGAAACAATCTGTCTGTAAACAATTGTTGGAAAAATGACTTGTCATGCACAAAGTAGATGTACTAAACGACTTGCCAAAACTATAGTTTCTAATATGAAATCTGTGGAGTGGTTAAAAAATGAGTTTTAATGACTTCAACCTAAGTGTATGTAAACTTCTGACTTCAACTGTGTCTACATTTTTTTATGTGGAATGATACATAGAAGCTTAATAAAAAAAACATGATCTACCTTCATATATTTTACTATAGTTATTTTGAAGATTAGATTTGTTTTATTTAGAAGTAATATATTTCTGTCCTATTTACTTCACCCCTTTACTTGGAGGTTTTATTTTGACACTTCATCTGGACACTGAAAGTGCATTGTGTAGTTTACAATGTTCTGCATCAGTTGAATCGCTGTCATTTCCTCTTCTGTTACCGTGCCTCGTTTGTAGATGTATATAATAACTTGTTGCAGTTACTAATGTTTGGAATTGTGAGTGCTTTACAATGCAGTATTTATCTTTCACAATGCTGGTGAACTGCTCTGAGAGTGCTAAAAACATGAGCACATGAGTTTCGCACATGCAAAGAACAGCACGTCACCAGTTTATTTTGAAGCGCACAGACCGTGTTTATCTGTCTTCAATCAAAGTTTTTTGCGGTTTAATAATCACAAATGAGCGTATCGTCATTTTGATTTATTGTGCAGCCCGAAAGGATCGTGAAATTAGTCTACTGATGTGCTCTTTATGAAACATAATGGCCAAATTAAGAGCACAATAAAATTATCACTATTTACGATATTACTTAATTTTATATCGTCAGCAAATTAATCGTGATTATATCGTGAATATTCTATGTATCGCCCAGCCCTAATTTCAAACTATGCAGATGCCATGCCTCCAAAGATAATTTGAGCTTACTTTAGAGTCAAACTATTTTCCGTAGAGAATCATTTGAAATGTAGCTCCAAATGTCAGCTTAATCAGCATTCAGAATGAGCACCTTGTGAATTTTGTGTTGATTTTAGATATTTACAGCAGTCATTAATTAATCTCAGTTGTGTGCACATTTTTTTCAGGCAAGACGAAATAGTGTAAATCTGAAAATTTACTGTGAAGAACCCTTTGTTTTTTGTTTTTAAATGGAAAAAATATTGGAATGAAATAAGGTTATTAACCGTTAGCAAGATTTAAAAATAACGTTTTCACTCTGGAACGACTGAAAGGGACTTCGTTACCATTTAGTTTCCTGAAACCGTTTCTAGTTCCTAGTTCACAGTTTCATTCACTTTCACTCTCTCTCACTCTCTCTCATTGTGTCAGATGTTTTGTTCGTTTACATCATGCAATATGTTTGTTCCTGTTAGTCTCTGGAGGAAGGTTGGAAATGTCCCAGTCTCTATTGCACACAATGCAATTGTTTTGAATAAAGCCACACCCTGACTGAGCACGCACACTCAAAATAAAAATAAAATAAAAAAACTTGCCCGTTCTATGCAAGCAAACACGAACAGGTGCATTAGGGATTGAGGGGGAAGTTTTAAAGGGAAAACTGCCAAAAGTTTGGGAGCAAATACAGATTTCCCAGCAGTAGCAGTGGGATCATGAAATACTAGTGAGTTCATGAAGTGAGCAGCTGTTGTTTAGGTTTGTTGCGTAAGCTGTGGAATTCATTGTTCCAGGTTGTCACAGACTTGTACCATTGAAAGAGTCCCAAAGACATTTAATGCAACTCATAAACTAATAACTAGGCATATAATAATTTCTGGTAAGCAATATCACATGAGCGAGAGTTGTACTGAATTTCAGCACGGCTGTGATTCAGCTGTTGGTAATATAAAATACAACAGCATGACTGCGATTGTAATATTCTAGAGTAGAGTTTGACCGATATTGGATTTTGCAGATACTGATAACTAAGGTGGTGGAAAAGGCAGATAACCGATGAATCGACCGACAGTTTTCAAAATTGATTTATAGAATGTTAAAAAGATTTTCTTTTTCTTTCATTACTATGATGAGCACAGAAATGGAGGCTGCAAGAGTTCAAAATAAATACAAATCCCAGATGCAGTTTATTGTTCAACCAAAATCACAATAATAATCAGAAAAAAATAGGATTTGTTACAATGTGTGGCTTTAAACTAGCCTGAAATTCACTGGGGACTCTTATTTTGTTCTGTTACAATGCTCTATATTTAAATATTTACCAAATTATGGTTTTTATAGCCTATTAACCTGATCAAGTGTTTATATAAATATATTTCACCAGATGAGATTTTTTTTTATTATTATTATTAACAAGATATGAAGTTTGAGACACGATGTATGCCACCGATCTTCGTCTTAAATCAGCGATAGGCCGGTCGTGTCTAGATTCAGGGCCGATCTTTTTTGCAGCACGCAGGGAATCACATATACACTGCTACTCTAATAAACAAGTGCTTGCTCAGCCCTTGCAGCATACAGTGTGGCCTCTGGAGGGTGAGTTTCGTAGCAGTCGCGAATTTAAACTTTTCAGACAATCAGATGAATATGTATAAGAAATACACATGTATGAATATTAAGGTGCCCATTTTCAAGAGTCATTACAGTAGTAATTCTGACTCGCCGCACAATTAGAGTATGAAGAGGACAGAGATACTGCAAAGGTATAACAACAAATGAATATGCAAATACAAATCTGAATATACATGATGCAACGTGAGTCGTGACATTCATACGGTGTGTGGAGCTCTATGCCTGTTTTACACTGCACGCCGCAGCATTACATGCGCTGATTCTGCTTCGCACAGACGCGCTGCTTCTGCTGATGTAAATGCACTCATTTGTTAACATGCCTCTGTCCTGCTTCAGCGTGCAGTGTAAAAGGGGCGATAGACTGTTAGAGCGATCATGAGTGCTTTTAGCTGCACTTTCGTCAACATGCACGCTCTCTGGGTCAAGTCAAACAAGCGCGCTCCAGGTGCTCTCTATATCTCATCGGTCACTCATCCCAGCACTATTTTGTGAGGATCTCAATGTTGGTCAATACTACTAATAACGGCAGTTACAGTTTAACCTTAACGGCACCACGTCTTCAAGCAGTTGCTTAATCATTTGTGATTTGTGCTACAACAAAATGCCAAAGGTGGTAAAGAATGTTTATCCACTTTTTTTATTTCTTTTTTTTATGCGAAAGTGTTCCACGATTCATAACGGAAGCCTGTTTTCATTTTCCAGTCCTCAGGGTTTTCACTTGCATTGGCGTAAGTTTTTAGTGGATAATGTGATGTTTAGCATATTACATTTGTATAAATTGCCGGAAAAAAACAAAACAAAAACGTAGCTCTATAGTGCTGATACTTTACAGAGTCCTGATGACTTGTCTTTAGTGCCAAGTGGGTGGATGATGTGAAGCGATGCCCAGAGTTTAGTCACGTTAATATTATTAACTAGGCTACTTTGAATAGTTACTTTATTCATAATCCATTTTTACTCCAATTAACACTTAAAATGGTTGTTGTTGTCCATCTGGATCACTAGTTTTGGCAATTTTGCATTGCTTCTTATGGACACTGGAACCAGAAAACAGTCCAGTGGCAATCAGAATTATCATGGTGCCACATAATGGTTGGTCAGGAAAACTGTGGTTACTAAGTATCAGCACTCTTGGAACGCTGCTTGTCCAATAAGATTAGAGGAACTGACTATAGTACAATACAGAAACGAGCATTATGTGACATTAAAAAATTAAAATAAAAGTACTGGTGGAGTCATCGACCACTCAAAGACCAAAAACACATATTTGCACTTTTCTTGCATTGGATACAGCTGACTGTGTGTGTGTGTGTGTGTGTGTGTGTGTGTACAGGATGTGGAGGATGGTCTGCGTGTCAGGCAGCAGTCCAGGGCCTGGTGCTGGTGCATGTGTTTGGGTCTGGCCTTTATTCTGTCTGGCGTGGTGGTGGGCGGAGCTTACCTGTACAGGTATTACTTCATAGAGGTGAGAAAACAACTAACAAAATATGTAATACTGCATGAGAATAAAGACTTTTTATATGTTTAGTTTGAGTGACTAAAATAGTACCAAAATTTTAGTCGTCAATAACAGTGAAAATGTTCAGATTCTCAATACTAGTTTCGATACACTTAAATTATGCTATTGAAAACACTCCTTTAAAACCAAATAGCAATATAAATGTTAATGAATTTAACACATTGGATGTTGCCAGTTTTTCTCAGTTAAGTGAACATTGCTTTGTGTTTTCAAGTAATTATTTGAATTATCGATAATATCATAAAAATAATTGAACAAAGAAACAAAGTTTTTCATCTTGCAGCACTGTCAATATTCAAGTAAACATTCAGACATAACCACAGAGAGTACTGTCATTTTCATTATAGGCACACACCAATATTTTAGTTTCTGTTTGCTTAACAAACCTCTGTTTTAAGTCAGTACTCAGAATTCCATATAATCTAGAAAGACTGATAGCGTTCCACTTTTGAAAAATTTGATATTGACTTGGTTCAATATCCAGTACTCATTTTACTCTTAAAGAGCAGTGTGTGTTTTGGTGTTTAATTGTGGAAGAATATGTGTTTTGATGATGATGTTGATGATTGTTTCCAGGAGGAGAGGATGTATTTCTGTGGTGTGAACTACCGTGAGGAGAATTACAAGATGCAGGATAGCCATGAGGAAAGTGAGATGGATTTGCCGGCCGTATTAAAGAGGATTGAAGAGAGAGTGAGGGTTCTGGAGGACGATGGAGTGGAGCTTATTAACATCCCGGTGCCCAAGTTCAGCGACAGCGACCCTGCTGACATCGTTCATGACTTCAACAGGGTGAGAATTCCCCCCTCTCTCTCCCACAAGGGCACACAAACACACGATATCAGGAGAGGTTACAAAGTCAAAAACAGACAGGATAGGTAATGGGTATGAGACTAACCCAACCCCATCAAATTTGTCCTGGTTTTCCTTCTCTGCATTCAGAGACTGACAGCCTATCTGGATCTGCGTCTGAACAAATGCTACGTCATTCCGCTCAACACCTCTGTTGTGATGCCACCCAAAGACTTCTTGGAGCTGCTCGTCAACATCAAGGTAATCACGGCAAACACTGCTGCTTAGAACCAGTTTTTATTATATATTCAGTGCAAGTACAGATAATCCAGTACACACAATAATTTGTATAATTGTACAAAATTAACTAAACATCTACTGATGGCTAGGCAGGAGACATTAAAGTTATGGTTTGCAAATGTACTGTGTGTCATTATCATAGCTAAAGATTTCTAAAGTTGCTTTCAAGTGTATCTAAGCTGTCTCTCAAAAATGCTGTTTAGGTAAGCAGTTCGCTAGGCTTTGAAATGTAGACCTATAATATGTATAAGAAAGAGATAAATGTACAGTCAGCCGGTTGTTATCATGACCGTCTGACACATGTTATCCTACTTATTACATGGCTACTTGCCATATAAATGGATTTGAAATATTGATTTGAGTTATTTTTTTATGCAAAAAGAAATCATTCATAATCTATCCCAGAGAGCCATGTAACAAATTTGAGATAATGTAACCCTGGTTGTGTGTGTAGGCTGGAACATACCTGCCACAGTCCTACCTGGTCCGTGAAAAGATGATAGTGACAGGAAAGGTGGAGCATGTGGATCAGCTGGGTTACTTCATCAACGGCCTCTGCAGAGGGAGGGACACCTACAAACTGGAGCGCAGAGAGACTGTTTTTGGTAAACACACACATTTGTCTTATTAAGGCCCCAGCCAGCACACTTACGGAGAAGTTCTTCTTCGTTCTTTCTTTGGAGGTAAAAAGAATTATGAAACCGATAAGCAACGACATACTGTTTGCAAACGTTCAGACACTGGCCACGTCGCATGGAGAGGTGTTTAGAGGTACATTTAAATATAAGGATGCCCAAGACTACATTTAAAACCTTAATATGACATTAAAATGTGTTATCGATGACTTCATGCCTCATTCTATGAGCAGAATTTGCACTGTAAAAGAAGCTGATTTAACTACTCGATGATTTAAAGTAATATACAGTTGAAGTCAGAAGTTTACATACACCTTAGTCAAATACATTTAAACTCAGTTTTTCACAATTCATGACATTTAATCATAGAAACCATTCCCTGTCTTAGGTCAGTTGGGATCACTGCTTTATTTTAAGAATGTGAAATGTCAGAATAATAGTAGAGAGAGTGATTTATTTCAGCTTTTATTTTTCATCACATTCCCAGTGGGTCAGAAGTTTACATACACTTTGTTAGTATTTGGTATCATCGCCTTTAAATTGTTTAACTTGGGTCAAACATTTTGAGTAGCCTTCCACAAGCTTCTCACAATAAGTTGCTGGAATTTTGGCCCATTCCTCCAGACAGAACTGGTGTAACGGAGTCAGGTGTGTAGGCCTCCTTGCTCACACGCTTTTTCAGTTCTGCCCACAAATTTTCTATCAGATTGAGGTCAGGGCTTTGTGATGGCCACTCCAATACCATGACTTTGTTGTCCTTAAGCCATTTTGCCACAACTTTGGAGGTATGCTTGTGGTCATTATCCATTTGGAAGACCCATTTGCAACCGAGCTTTAACGTCATGGCTGATATCTTGAGATGTTGCTTTCAATTTATCCACATAATTTTCCTTCCCTCATGATGCCATCTATTTTGTGAAGTGCACCAGTCCCTCCTGCAGCAAAGCACCGCCACAACATGATGCTGCCACCCCTATGCTTCACGGTTGTGATGGTGTTCTTCGGCTTGCAAGCCTCACCCTTTTTCCTCCAAACATAACAATGGTCATTATGGCCAGACAGTTACATTTTTGTTTCATTAGACCAGAGGACATTTCTCCAAAAAGTAATATCTTTGTCCCTATGTGCACTTGCAAACTGTAGTCTGGCTTTTTTATGGCGGTTTTGGAGCAGTGGCTTCTTCCTTGCTGAGCAGCCTTTCAGGTTATGTCGATATAGGACTCGTTTTACTGTGGATATAGATACTTGTCTACCTGTTTCCTCCAGCATCTTCACAAGGTCCTTTGCTGTTGTTCTGGGATTGATTTGCACTTTTCGCACCAAACTACGTTCATCTCTAAGAGACAGAATGCGTCTCCTTCCTGAGCGGTATGATGGCTGCGTGGTACCATGGTGTTTATAATTGGGTACCATTGTTTGTACAGATGAACGTGGTACGTTCAGGCATTTGGAAATTGCTCCCAAGGATGAACCAGACCTGTGGACACAGGTACACATCCAATTCAGTACACCTCCTATCAGAAGCTAATTGGCTAATTTTCTAAAGGCTTGACATTTTCTGGAGTTTTCCAAGCTGCTCAAAGGCACAGTTAACTTAGTGTATGTAAACGTCTGACCCACTGGAATTGTGATAGTCTATTAAAAGTGAAACAATCTGTCTGTAAACAGTTGTTGGAAAAATTACTTGATGTCCTAAACGACTTGCCAAAACTATAGTTTGCTCATATTAAATCTGTGGAGTGGTTAAAAAAATGAGTTTTAGTGACTTCTTAAGTGTATGTAAACTTCTGACTTCAACTGTAGATAATGTGTAATTTGTAATGTTTTACCTTTTGTATTCATACCGCTAATGCGCTAACACACTGTACATGGCCATGATGTGCGCCGATTACACTGTTTTTGTAATTTATGATGACGCTGATTTTACTGTAAAAATGAGTTTATAAAAGTGTTAATTGGTAGAATACAGACAGAAGAATGATGGTAGGCATATCTTACTTTGGGCAGATGTGTGAATTGCTTTCAGCTCCAGATGTCACATGAGTGAATGGACACTTCAGAGTATTTGAGTAGTTTTTATTTATTTTGTACACTAATTAAACAAAGAATTTCATGACATGTTCTTGCAAAAATGTCTCAACGTGAACAGATGTAGGTAAATTTGCACTAATTCACTAATAACGCTACACCAGTGTGTTCATGCTGACTTATCTTAACTGACTGAATGGGAATTAGTTGTGGGCTTCAAAGTAGGTGGAGCTCCAGGTCATATCTACCGATGACGTAACCAGTGGCGGTAGGAAGGTGATAAGCAGCCAGAAATAAGTTTTCCTGAATGTTCGCCTCTGCGAACTGTTACGAACCACCAAAACAAACTCAAAAACACCTTTGTTTTGGCCAGATTTTGTTCTAATTGACATCATTCCATTTGTTCTTCGATTTCGTATGAAGTGTGCAGGGGTCTTTACACTTTTGAGGACCACTTAGTGCATGGTCAGAGATACCACCTTGGATTCATGAATTCAAACACTCAGAGCAGAGCCACTTTACTGTGTGACAATATTAATGGAATAATTCACCCTAAAATGAAAATTCTCTCATGATTTACTCACCCTCGTGCCATCCCAGAATTGTATGCCTTTTTTCTGCTGAACACAAATGATGATTTTTAGAAGAATGGTCCTACTGAGATATTCAATGCAAGTGAATGGTGACCAGAACTTTGAAGCTCCAAAAATCACAAAGTCAGCTTAAAAGTAATTCAGTGGATAAATCCATGTCTTTAGAAGCGATATGATAGGTGTGGGTGAGAAACGGATCCATATTTAGTTTTTTTTTTTTTTTTACTGTAAATCTCCACTTTCACTTCCTCCTCCTTTTTGTTTTTTGGTGATTTGCATGCTTCGTGCATATCTTGACTTACTGGTCGAGCTGGTCAAAGGTGGAGATTTATAGTAAAAAAGGACTTGAAGCTGAACTACAAAACTTTGTGCTTGCTAGCGACATCTGTGGTTGAAACTTAAAATTGCAAGTAATTTGCAGAAGAACAATAAACATGATTTGTGTCTCGGCACTGCTCTTCTGGCGGATGAATCTCATGATTTGAGCTTACTTGAACATCGCCGTGTGTGATCATTCATTACTGGAGATATTCAGAGCCGGAGTCATAAGTGCTATTTTCATGTTGATATAATGTTATACGATTAAACATTTAAAACTGAAATATTACTTGCTTTGATGAAGATAAACAACACTCGTATTCACATATTTTGAATGAATGAATTTGACACTTATAGTGCTTTTCTGAAACTACACTCAAAGCATTTTACATAAAGAACAGGGGACTCGATCACTACCAATATATTTTAATATAATTTTTCCACATTACTATTAATGTTTGTATTGTACTACACTTATCAGTTTAGGTGATACTTGTGATATGGCTGATATGAGTTAAATGGAAGACTTTTTTATATATATATATATATATATATATATATATATATATATATGTATTATTATTATATTGTACAGCCTCAGTTGATAATGCAATTGAACCGTAATACTAAAATTGTATGTCTATGAATGCACACAATAAGACAGTAAACTAAAAACTTAAAACGAGGATTCAATAATGATGGGAATAAGATATATTTTTATTAAACATGAAAATAGTACACTTGAAAATACAATATAACAGTTAACATTCAATTTAAGAAGTCATAAATATTAGTAAACATGTCACAGTAACTTCCCCCGACAACATAGATACATTGTGATCGGTTAACACACAAGTATTGTTTGATTCATACAAGCATGACAAGTAATATAAGCTTCAACAACCCTACCAGACAACATATCCAGGGCGTGCTGAGTGACTCCAGCCAGATCTCCTAAGCAACCAAATTGGCCCGGTTGCTAGGGTGAGTATAGTCACGCTGGGGTAACCTCCTTGTGGTCGCCATAATGTGGTTCTCGCTCTCGGTGGGGCGCGTGTGAGTTGTGCGTGGATGCCGCAGAGAATAGCGTGAAGCCTCCACACGTGCTAGGTCTCCGGTAACGCGCTCAACAAGCCACGTGATAAGATGCACGGATTGACTGTCTCGGACGCGGAGGCAACTGAGATCCGTCCTCCGCCACCCGGATTGAGTCACTACGCCACCACGAGGACCTAGAACGTATTGGGAATTGGCCTTCCAAATTGGGGAGAAAAATAAAAGAATAATAATGGCAATTTTTTTCATTTTTAACCAAAAAAATCTTACATAGTGCAGCTTTAAATATTGATCTAGTTCTCACCCACACCTATCGTATCGCTTCTGAAGATAGGGATTTAACTACTGGAGTTTTATTGATTACTTCTGTGTTTCCTTTATGTGCTTTTTGGACCTTAAAAGTTCTGGCCACCATTCACTTGCATTGTATGGACCCAAAGAACTGGCATATTCTTCTAAAAACCTTCGTTTGTGTTCTGCAGAATAAAGTCATATACATTGGGGATGGCATGCGGGTGAGTAAATGAGAGAATTTTAATTTTTGGGTGAACTTGAAATGCTTGATACAGTGCAGACACACCTCACCATGTGAGTATACACAAGTGTTTGCAAACAGGCAAAGGTTAGCAGTGTAAGCTGATCTGAAATATGAGAGTAGTGTGTTTCTAAATCACGTGACAATTAAGAACAATAAATGATAGACATTAGAGATACGCTTGCACATAAATGGGGATTGTTTCTGATTGTCCATTTAATTAGTCCGTCAATGTAAACAAGTGTCATCTTCTGTTTTTTCTTTACAGGTATCGAGAAGCGTGAGGCTCTCAACTGCCTCAAGATCCGCCACTTTGAGAACAATTTTGTGATGGAGACGCTGATCTGTGAGCCATAGGGTGCAGATGTCAGCTGGGTAGCAAGATAAACCACTTTGGACAAATTCCACTCTGACCCTTCCTATCCTTCCATTAAACCTTTTTCTGTTTCCCCTGTATGTGTGTGTGTGCACGTGTGCGTGATTTGTGTTTCTCTGTATAGTAGATCAATATTACAGAGAGTGCGCGACTGAACGCCTAGAGCAATATTATGCATAGAATCGTTTATGTGTAGGCAAACGTTTTGACCTGTTTGTCTCTCCTAGTAATGTGTTTTTCTGTGTTTGGGTTTCTAAGCGGGGAGTTCGAAGTCTCCAACAGGGTGTGTGGGGTAATGTATGATAAACTAGTAACAGTGGAAGGACTCACAAAGGATAAACGTAAGAGGAAATCTATAAAAAGATGCACTACATGAATAGTGCACTTTTAAAAATGTGAACTACTGTCACCGACTTTAGATTATATACTGGAAGATATTGACTTATTGTGGTATATGGCCAATAATAACATGGTAAGAACACTCGTAGAACCGATTTTTGTACTAGTTGCAATTTAGTTGTTTTAAAATGATAGATTTGGCTCTGCTGTAAGATAAAATACTACTAAAACATGTCCTATATTAAAGAAATGCAATTTAGGATAAAAATGTAAAGTATGTGAAACATCAGTTTTTGATTAAAAAACACATATCCAAAATAAATCAAATGTCAAAATGCAGACTAATAAAATGTGTAACTTTTGCATCATATGGGGATTGTGGTTGTATTGGGGGGAAAAGCGGGATGGATGAGTTCTGTGAAGATTGACATTTTAGTAAATTTGGACAATCTTTGAACTACAGTTGGAATGATTTATACCTTGTACATAACCCGAAAGGTTTTAATGTTAACCTATTAACACTAATAAAAATTTGACCACTTCTTTTGCCTGTCTGTCTTTTTTACGGCTTCAAGTGCAGCGTAGACTGTTCTAGATATGCAAAATTGTACCATAACCTCCAGAAGAAAACTTTCAATGACACTTGAAGGCAGTGTGAGCAAGTTGACCAGATATTTCCAGTTTATTCTCCATCAGCAGGAAAATCACAGAATTTATCAACATGCGAGACTCATTTCACACACACGCACTGCCGCAGACCTTTCATTGAAAATAAAGATTTGCACACAGACAAGCGTGTCAGTCACCAACAATCTATAAACAGTGAAATCAAAGTTTCACACTCACACACACTTACATATAGACATTGAAATACTTTATAGAAAAGGTCTCTGTGCATTAGTACAGTTTGTTCCACATCATCTGCATGTGGGTCAGAGGTTGTTTTAAAGTTTGGGCTGGTTTCGGTTTTTATTTCTTTACTATAACTTCATCTGAAAGTCAGTTCACATTTTATAAGGTCTTCCTAAGATCACATTCATCTTGTGCTTAAAAGATCTCTCAAGCGCATCGACTGAGGACGTTCCAACTGTGCCTTAGTTATTGCAGATAAAATGGGGTCTCTCCACCAGTCATACACCAACACAATAGTAATTCTGTAATATAAATCAATATATAACACACATATAGAATAGTCTTGCATCTTTCAGTCCACAGTTGGTCGAAGGGATGAATCAGAGGTTCAAGATCACAATACACATTTTCTTCCTGAAGAACACCGCATCTGGTGCTGAGATTAATGAAACAACCTCTCATGTCCAAAAATATGACCATCTAAATACATTTCTTTATGGCACAAACTTCCTGAACGATTTAATAGCATTAGTTTTTTTGTTTTTTTATCATACATGTAAAGAATGCACATACTTGCGAACATTTCAAGCAATAAAATCTTTGTTGGAAAAGAAATGAATGTAAAGGAATGGAGAAAAGTAAATATTTTAAGGTTGTTTTCGGTCCCGTTCACGATCCAAACCGTCACTGAAATCCTTTGGTATATCTTTCAGCTAAAGATTTCAAACTGAACCGCATTCTAAATGTAACAGAGTTTTAAAAAATAAATATCACCTCCAACGCAATGAATAACAAGTAAATAAGCCGACCTAAATTAATGCATTTCTTTATGACCTGGGACAGTAAAATCCTTGTTGTGTCATTCTAAGCTTTTCTCTCATTTGCTGGTCAGAGGACAGCATACAGTTAAAATGATTATGCATGTCCAAGATGCCCATCTTCTCATCCCTCTTCCTTCACCCGAGCAACTTCATGACGGCATGAGAGTGGATAACTGTCCTTCCACTGTGTTATGACCGTTCCCCCATAGCAGAGGAGGGATAGAAGCAAAAGCGAAGCAATCAATATCAACACAAGTCAGGCATAACCAACACTTTTCTGATACATGTTTCTAAGAGATTCAAAATAAGAGATGAATAAATGTTCTTATGAATTTATCTTACACATTTCAATAGTTTATTTTCCCCTTGTATCTTGAGGAACCGTCCTCTTTGCCAATGTACACAATGCCTCAGTTCTTTGCCGCAGCTCTCCAAGTCATCTCCGTCCACAGTTTGTTTGTCTGCAACAAGCCTGTGCATGATGTAGTGTAGCTGAGTTTATTTGTGTTCCTGTGTGTGTATGTGCACACCCAAAGAATGAGGAAGATGAGAAACATAGGAGAAGTGGCGCCACTTCGTGGCTCAGTCAGCGTAGTGCATGATGGACTCCACGTAATTCCCAGGAAAGAGGCCTGTGGTGCCGCTCATCACACCCTCAAACCAGCCGTCGTCATTCTTCTTGATGACGTAAATGATCGCCCCCTCCTGGAAGGACAGCTCGTCGTCTTTATCACGCGTGTAGTCGTAAATCGCCACCACTGACAGAAACCACAAGAGAAAGAAGAGATGACAAATGAAAGAGGGGTGAACACAGAAAGAGGAGGCCTCTAAACTGGAAGAGGATTCAAAAAAGATATAACATGTAGCTTTATCAGTCTCTTAATTTTAACAAACAAGAAGTTTGAACCCCAGACAGTGTATTCAACGTAGGCCTAATGCATACGGCGCATGATCACCAATAGGAATGCATTACGCATGCTTCATATCAAATCAAACTGATATCAACGGGAGAGTCACAAACATCTGCCGCTCGCTTACCATGAGGATTCAGATAGATGGCAGACTACTGATTTGATCTGTGATGTGATTCAAGCTTACAGCATTTATAAGCTGAAACATTTACAAAAAAGGCTGTCCGAGGTGAAAAAAATGGAACACGTCAAATTCGTAGAAATGTACTCTTTGGCTACATTCACACCGCAGATGAATATGCCCCAAACCAGATTTTCAGCTCAAATCTGATTTTTTTTTTAAATTATGTTAATCTAACCCTAACTTCGTTGCATGATGACATAATGCCATAAACCCTAACACCATAAAATGACTGTAAACAACTATTTACTGCCTTTAAACCCTCCAAAAATTGCATAATTTGTTGTAACATTCATGTCTGTAACACAAATGATGCGATACAAGTTGCGCACAGAAGTTTAATACTTTGGTTTAGGGATCTGAATGACCCCCTAACCCTAAGTTTGGGCAATAGTAATAGAGATGCTTACCTAAGCAAGCACCACTAATTACAAACATTTTCAATGAAAGCAAAAGCTGAAGCCATGTAAACGCAATTAACAGCTACATACCTTTCTCCAGGTAACTGCGAGGAGCCCATGGCGGGTCCTCTTCCGCATAAGGGTCACTGTACTCCACCACTGCCGACTCTTCCTCCTCACCACCTTCATCATCCTCATAGTCCTCTGGAGGAGGAGGGGGTGGGGTTGCTTCCTCAAACTCCACCTCTTCTGCTGGGGGTGGTGGCGGGGGTGCGTCTGAGACTAAAGGGATAAAAAAATGTAACAAGCACATTTTGATGGAATTGGGTAAATCCTGCGTCTGCTTTGACACGAGACAAATGAGTAATGCTTGATGGAAAGGTGGAGTTGAGAAGGGAAAATGTGTTAGTAAAGGTCAAGACATTTAAAGGGACGGTTCACCCAAAAATGAAAATTCTCTCATCATTTACTCACCCTCATGCCATTCCAGATGTGTATGACTTTCTTTCTTCTGCTGAACACAAATGAAGAATTTTAGAAGAATACCTCAGCTCTGTTGGTCCATCCAATGCAAGTGAATGGTGACCAGAACTCAGAAGGTCCAAAAAAGGACATGAAGGCAGCATAAAAGTAATCCTTCAGATTCCAGTGTTTTAATCCATGTCTTCAGAAGCGATATGATAGGTGTGGGTGAGAAACAGATCCATATTTAAGTCCTTTATAACTATAAATCTCAACCTTTGACCAGCCCACACCAGTAGATGACTGAATGTGAAAGTGAAAGGGGAGATTTAGGGTGGGTTGCACCAATAAGGATTAAATTAAGCAGAGTTTAGAGCTAATTGAGGGTTTGTTGATCCAAATTGTTATTTTTATTTGAGTTGAGTTGCATCACTTAATTTTATATACGGCTTAACAAATCGGAGATTAAACTGTTAACCTGTGATTAAAACCATATCCTGCGATTAACTTTGTCCGCCATGATGGATTCTGAACATAGCTGTTCAAGCAGGCTGAACATGGCTGATCAAGCAGGTTAAGAAAATGTATCAGCAGCATGTTCAAGGTCACAAGCCTTAAATATGGCAGCATGATTTAAGAAAAAAGGAAGGCAGAGGTTTTGGATGAACTGCCTCCCCTCGCGTCATCGCCAGAAATGAACAGCACGGGCAGTCGACTGATGCGAGTACAAGAGGAGGGAAGCAATTACAAACACCTGACGCTTGCAAGCTCTCATTAAATACCGAATTAACGCTCTCCTGTCCCTTCTCATCGAGAGTTCTGTCTATGTACCGTGTCCCCACATGTAAAGTATCGGGAAGCTGGTAAACTCGCGGCCTACGAGATGAGCCATCGCACCAAGAGTTTAAAGTATTGGAGCAACAGGATTAAAGTTCATCTAGATTTACTGTCAAATTTAAATCAGGATCAGAACGATGGTTTAAATGTAACTCTGATTATTTTTAAATATGAAATTTTATATACAATCCTTGATTT
Organism: Myxocyprinus asiaticus; assembly: GCF_019703515.2. Lineage (NCBI taxonomy): Eukaryota > Metazoa > Chordata > Actinopteri > Cypriniformes > Catostomidae > Myxocyprinus > Myxocyprinus asiaticus. Next base: position 5,595,594 of record NC_059355.1, on the reverse strand, counting down.
AAATCAAAACTTAAAGTATAATCCTTATTGGTGCAACCCACCCTTATACTAAAAAGGACTTTAATATTGATCTGTTTCTCACCCACACCTATCATATCACTTCAGAAGATAGGGATTTAACCACTGGAGTCGTATGGATTACTTTTATGCTGCCTTTTGGACCTTCTGAGTTCTGGTCACCACTCACTTGCATTGTATGGACCTACAGAGCTGAGACATTCTTCTAAAATTCTTCATTTGTGTTCTGCAGGAAAAAGAAAGTCATACACATCTACGATGGCATGAGGGTGAGTAAATGATGAGAGAATGTTCATTTTCGGGAGACCTATCCCTTTAAGGAGGGATGGAATAACCGCTGACCTCAAATCAGCAGTTACAAGCCACTTTGTCAAATAGGAATTTCACTATGATCACATACACACTGCAGCAAAATACATATAAAATAGTCACTCCTCTTTTGAGTGCATCATTCCATTCTATACACAGAATGTGAGTTCAGTTATTTACTAGAGTGACAACTGCATTCTACAACCAAATTCAGGTTGTGACACCACTTGTTGCATCCACAAGATGCCAAAAAATGTCTTTGGTTATCTCTATATATTAACCATTGAGAATTCAGGAGTGACTTTTGCGTTTTGTCCACACAGAGAACTAATTCACATCTGCATTTAAATGCAGTTGTCACTTCCAAACCGTTCAAAGTGTGTATGTGGTCCAAGACATGCAGGGAGTTTCAAACAGTATGTTCTAGCAGATTATGGAATATGAATCAAGAGAGATCCAATTACATACAACTGATCGGTGAAATAGTGTAAGATCAATAAAAATCGCACAAGTATGAAGAAAAGTAAAGAACATGCAAAAACTCACGCTAAAATCATGCATGCATCTACCACAGACACAATTTAGAGTTGCTTTCTTCCAAATCGATTACTTACTGGTCTCCTGAACTCGAGCCACAAAGCCCATGAGCGGGAGCTGAGGAGTAATCTGAAGGACAGAGGGGGGGGGAGGGGCCACAGGGGCTACTCTCCCCACCCCCCCCAAAAAAAACCAGCGACAGTTTAGAGAAAGACGAAAAAAGAAAAGAGAGCGAGAAAACAAAAAGAACACAGTGCAAGTGAAACAAAAAAGAAGGAATCGTAAAGGACGTAGATAAGAAAAGATGATGAAAAGTGAAGAAACAAGAGAAAATCAAAGCTGGTCAGTCAGACCAACAACATTTTGAACTTATTGACAGACAAACAACCACTCAGATAATTAATGAACTTATTTTCTACTATCTGCAGTGTTGGGGAAGCTACTTCGAAACTATAGCTTACCAAATCTACTCACAGGGTTCCCACATTTTCAGACTAATGAATTTTCATGACATTCCCAGTCATTCGATTAAGCCAGCGCCACACTAGCCGATTTATCCAGTGACATTTAGGTGTGAGCTTTATTTACGTAATCGACAGGCGGAGGGAGACGAAGCGTGCTTTAGCATGTGTTAGGAGGAGGTCGTTAATCACTTGACTGTTGGGACTTCCTGCTGAGTTAATGGTTACAGCAACGGAGAAAAAAGGATCCAACATGACAGAAAAAATTGTTCTGTCGCCAGGGTTCTGTGACCAATGAGCTTCTTGTTTTACTGAAGAACTGACAAGACATCAAGCTGAGTGATTCTGTCACCAAGCGTTTTTCCAGCCTTTTTTTCCTACACTAAAATGGCATCAGAAAGCAGAGCCTCAGCAATGTTTTTATTAAACGTCATTTCGTTACTCACTGAAAGCTGCATTTGGACATACACATTCTACAACAAGGGTTATGGAGATAAATACACAATCACTCACTTTCACAAAGTAAAGTTACTCCATTAATCACATCCTAAGGCCGTTTTCACTGCTGGCTCATTTGGAGCATTTGTTTCAGAACTTGCCACGCTTTCTCCCTCGGTTTGGTTCGTATAGGCATATATAAACACTGCAATCACACCCGGATCTGCACCAAAACAATCGGTCCGCAACCACCTGGATGGAGAAGAAATCTTTAGGTCAGCTCGTGACCGTAATGCATCATCAAAACGTGGCAGAACAGACACAGACAGCGTCAGCAAATTTTAAAACAGATAAAAACTTGTCTTCACTCTTTCAGCATGTATGTGTGTGTGTGCACAAGTGTGCGGGCGCGAGAGAGCGCTCCTTGATTGTGAGAACAGGTACTTTTCAATGCAGAGACAATGCAAAAGCAACTAATGATGGATACAAATAACCACAACGGAAATTTTACAGTTTTGGTCCGTCTTAAAATACAATCTTGTGAAAGCAAACTGAACCATGAAGAAAATGTAACATAGTAACTATTTTAGCCCCTGTTTTGGAACAAATCAAGCAAGCTACAGGTCTGAAAAAGCCCTAAATCACTCTTTTACAGTTGTTTATGCTCACGTGGTATCCCTGTTGTTATTTCGGCGAGCTCCACGAGACAGGGAATCAGAGAGAGAAGTTGCGGTGAGTTGGTATGTTTGTCACGACCGAAGAAAGCAAGATCTCAGCAAAACAGTCTGGAAGTGTGACACCCTCGGCCAAAATCAAGTTGTTTGGAGTCTGCTAATGTGGCACCGGCTTTACTGCATAAGCATTCTTAAAATCATTCAAATTCAGACTGATTTGTGAACGGTTCAATCAATTAATTGAAAAGAATGATTCGCTGACAAATCAGGTATCCCTATGCCTTTCCAAGCAAGTTTTCAGATATCACTATAGCAATATTAGAGCAATATTTAGCCACTGAAATGTTTTTTAACAGAGCATAACAAGAAAAATGCATAGGTCAATTCATTATAGAATGTCCCATAAAACACAATTTTGAAAAATCCCTAGTTCCAGTATTTCCATGATCATGGGAACCCTGTTCTCATAATTTAGAGTAGTTGACTAAACTACAATCAAGAAGCTACACTTTTAAAAAGTAGTTACACTAGTAATTTTTCAATTATGGGACTTTTAGGTTCCAAAAATATTACTTCAGATCAGTACTTATCTGGCACACTAATTGGGTACCAATTAGATTAACAATAAATGTAACATGCCATGAATACACCCTTATTTAAGTGAATAAATTATAATACAGCAGTATTGAACTAAAGATTTATTTTGGTACAAAAAACATTGTAAAACGCTGTCAAATTAATCAGTTTTTTCACCGGATCACTGAAACAACCTGTCTGAAAGAATCGAAATAAATCACTACAATGAATCAGACTTCCCAATGCTATTTTAGAGTGGTTATTCTAGGAGAACTGCACAATCAACATGCTAATCTGGGCCTCTGCTTGTTCAGTAGTAAAGCTGTGTGTGAATAACTTGACTAAGGCTGAAGATGTAATACGTTAATTCAACGCGATTAAATATGAAAAAAATAACGCATAAAAAAATAACAATTAATCACGTCACCCTAATAAGGAATTTTGCAACTAACAGAGCAATTCAAGCTTATAGTGTCACCTCCATGTTTTTGCAAAACTCAATCAGCAGGAGGCAGTAAGCAAAGCTACAGCTGTACAGGAAATAAAGCTTTACAGGCAACAAACCGACAGGTGATAGGGGCCTGGGTAGCTCAGCGAGTATTGACGCTGACTACCACACCTGGAGTCGCGAGTTCAAATCCAGGGTGTGCTGAGTGACTCCAGCCAGGTCTCCTAAGCAACCAAATTGGCCCGGTTGCTAGGGAGGGTAGAGTCACATGGGGTAACCTCCCTGTGGTCGCGATTAGTGGTTCTCGCTCTCAATGGGGCGCGTGGTAAGTTGTGCGTGGATCGCAGAGAGTAGCATGAGCCTCCACATGCTGTGAGTCTCCACGGTGTCATGGAAAACGAACCACGAGATAAAATGCGCGGATTGACTGTCTCAGAAGCGGAAGCAACTGAGACTTGTCCTCTGCCACACGGATTGAGGTGAGTAACCGCTCCACCATGAGGACCTACTAAGTAGTGGGAATTTGGCATTCCAAATTGGGTGAAAAGGGGATAAAAATAAATAAACAAATAAATAAAATGACAGGTGACTGCTTTGCTACTTGTTAGTACAATAACTTGCAACTGAAGAGCTTCTGTCACACTAGTTAACGGTGTCAATACTTTTAGTTAGTAACCCCCCCAAAACTGATCATTCTATGAGTTCTATGAGGCAATTAACCATTTGATCATTACCTTGGTTTTGGTTGTAGTGCGGCCCTCCATTGAGCTGGTTTTGGATCATGTTTGGATTTGTGTTCGGAGGCATGTTGTTAGGCTGTCCGGTAACTGATGATGGCCGGCGATAGGGCAGGGAACCTCCCACAGAGGGCGTAGCATGCCGTGTCATTGGCCGATTCATACTGTAAAAGTGAGGACCATTGCCTGGGAGACAGTAAGTAAGAACAAGTAAAACATCTGGTTCTTTTCTGAAGCATGGTACAGAAAACATGATAAGAATGAGACAACCATGGTACAATCTACAACAGATGCCATGAACTGAAAACACAAGCTCTGTCCAAACTCTAGTGAGCTGCATCGCTGTCTACATCCATAGACAGGTGAATTCAATTTATTCAATGATTACATTTTTTTACTCTTATTTTGAAATGGTTGTGTTACTTCAGGGGGAAAAAACATGCACTTTTACAATCATCTCCAATGTATTACAATATGAACACTGCAAAGTAATCAGTGCCATTTAGGCTAATAAATTCTGTATGATCTGTAATTGATCAACAGTAGATCATCTTTTATCAATAGTAGCTCATCGGCGATCACTTGCCATGACTGTCCGGTATTCCGGTCATAAAAAAATATAAAAACTTTTTTCCTTTTCTCTAGGGACACTGTCAGTCAAAATTAACATCAACATTATAACATGAACATGATTTACGTATATCTGCTTAACAATAAAACCTCTTTGGAGCACCCATTTTTATAATTCAAAACTGCAAAGATGAAAGGTGAGCAGTTTCATTCCTTCACACTGTAACATTGTTCTAACCATTCGAAAATCTTGTCGGCAAACATGCAGTTCTCCAATGCAGCAATTAGTTTGGTTGTTTTAAATTACTGATCTATTACATCATGATTATATGTATTGATAACGTGTACTATTTAAAAAATCGGTGCATAGCGTATTCATGTGGCACAACAAACTTAACGTGAAATCAGTGATTGTTACTATTTCATCTCTGTTGTACTGTAGAACCCTCCAGCACCAGCCAGCAATAAAACACAAACAATTTTTGCAGATAACCAATAGTTCTATAAAGCCACTTTTGGCGCGATAACAGATATATCATAAAACAGATATATCGGTCAACCTCTAGTTTTAACTGTTAGGTGGGACTTCCATTCCTACAGCTGCAATATAAAGCATTAAGATTTTTCCCACTTATATGTATACCAGTGACCTGTTACATACTCAAGCCCAAAGTATACTTCGATTTAGACGCGAACGCTCGGCGTCTGCGTACAGGCGAACGGGAGTCTGTCAAATTATACTCCATTTCACGGTGCGCACATACACAGGCGGTTGGAGCATGCGCGCTACGACTGAACGAGACACCGGACTATTTCTCTTCAGGAGTTTAGACCTATAAACATGTCTTTATAGTCCTTCAAACCTAGTTATACAATTACAGGTATCTCCATGCACATCCACTGTTGACGTTTTTACCTTCGTCTCCAGTTGTTTACCGGCAATTACATCTTCTAGCACATCTTCGTGACAACAATGGCTTAAATACGAGTATTGCCGCCTTTTGGACCCATTAATTAGTGCAAATAATTCCAGTCGCATGCACATTCTGCGTGTTCAAAGACGCGTGGTTAGAAAAATCAGGCTGCACGCGTTCAGTGCTCGAACACTCTGCTGATGAAAAGAATTGCGTCACGCATCCTGTACATTAGCATTTGACCACAGTATACTTTGGGCTTTATGAGGTCTCTGGTTTGGCATTAGCAAATTTTGCTAAGCTGATGACTCACTCTACAGTACATGGCACACACAAATATTGGGCAAATTTTATTTTATTTTATTTTTTATTTATTTTGTATTTTTTATTGATATCTTTAAGTACCGAATAAAAAATATTTATCATCAGCATTTTTCTCGACTGTCTGCCCTCAGGAATGATTTTTTTCACCAGCTCCTCTACAAAAAGTACACAAGATTTTGCTGAAAATGCTGTCTTTGTTGGCAGCTCGCTAGGTTTGGGAACAGAGCTACACAGAACAATAAGGCCTTTCAGCCAGAAAATTTAGTTGGCCCACAATGCATTTCTCACTTTGATTTGCCATGAAACATTAAACCATAAAAAGAAAGCAAGAATCTAAAACAGTCCCAAAGTACAAAAAGGAAGAAGAGATAGGACATATGGAGTGATGGAGAAAAACAAGTGTAAAAGGAAGACTTGAAAGTCGCTGAGAATGTTTGCCCCCTAAGAACTGGATCCCAGATGCATAGCAGGCAAAGCCAAGCCCACGCAGGTGAAGCCTTGGTGAGGTAAATGAGAGATGAGTCTTGGATCATGTGGTGCTCAGTTATGTTTGCATGCAGATCAAAAATGGAGGAGTGGAGATGGAGCTGGAGTAGGGGGTGAGAGGGACTCACCTTGAGCGGGAGTGCTAGTTGCAGCAACAAGGCTGGTGTTGGTGCTAACGGGAAGGGTAGGGGGCAGCTGTGGGGGTGGTGGTATCTCAGGAGGGCCCTCTGCTGGCAGAGCAGGGGTAGAAGCAGGGGCAGGGGGCACTGGCTCAGGGGTGGAGGGTGGTGGGGGCACAGGAGGGGAAGGGAGAGTAACATTCGGTGGAGGTTTGGGGGGATTGGGAGGGGCAGGTACAGTACCTGCAGCTCCGAACGCCACACATAGACAGGAAGCCCAGGGGAGACGAGAGTGAGAGAGACAGAACAGAGATCGAAAGGAGAAACAGGCCACAGGGAGGAGAGAAAGGTAATTGTTTGAAAAGAGAGGAGGGGAAAAGAGGAGGTGAACAGAAAGAGTTGTTCTTGTCACTAATAGGTGAGAGGAAATACAAGTAATCCACAGCTCTAGAAGATACACTTTCAACACAACAGCAAAATATCTTTGCTGTTTTCAAGGCAGGTAGGAAAGAAAGACACTTTGAAGGTGCGATGCTTGCTTCAGGATCTTCGACAGTCATCATGACCATTTATGGTCTCATTTATACAGTAAACAATGGAGCTCTTACCAGGAAAGATTGTGGGCGGGGCAGGGGTTGGAACAGCAATAGGCACGCCCACACTTCCACTGCCACTGTTCTCTCTGCTGCTGCTGCGACTGCTGGGATGACTACCTCCACTGCTGCCACTGCTGCCACACAGACACACAAAAGAGAAAAACATCTTGCAATTTATCCAGCACACATAAACCAATACATTATTATATAAAAAAAGCATCCCCCACTCAGTCATGCATATTTTACTCTGCCCCTTTGAAAAAAAAATGCACATGAAACCTCAACATTTCAGCAATAACATTAATAGCATTTTCAGATAATTAATTGACAACAAGTGATGGACCAATATATCAGCCAGGTTGATTAATCAGCTGATATTTGGCCACTTTGAGATGATCAACTGATGACAAGTAATGGGCCAATATATCCGCCAGGCCGATGTATAAGCCGATATCTGGCTACTTCAAAATTAAAAACTGACAGTGATGAATCGATATATCGTCCAGGCCTATAATCAGCCGATAATTGGGGACTTTGAGATTATCTACCGATAACAAGTGATGGACCGATATATCAACCAGGCCGATTAATCTGCCGATATTTGGACACTTTGAGATTATCAACTGACAACAAGTGATGGACCGATATATCGGCCAGGCTAATTAATCATCTGATATTTGGCCATTTGAAGATTATCAACTAATAACAAATGATGGACCGATATATCGGCCAGGCTGATTAATCAGACAATATTTCACCACTTTGAGATTATCAACTGACAACAAGTGATGGACCGATATATCGGCCAGGACGATTAATCATCTGATATTTAACCATTTTAAGATTGTCAACTGATATCAAGTGCTGGAACAATATATCGGTCAGGCCAATTAATCAGATGATATTTGGCCAGTGTGACATTATCAGCTGAATACTACTGATGGACCGATATATCAGTCAAGCCGATATTAAACCACGACTAATTTGCGACTAATAACAAGTGATGCAATGACATATCTGCGTCATTTGAGATTATTGGCATCAACTGATGACCATACCTACTTTGCCGAATAACTGAAGTAACTTCCATGTGTATGTTTCAAAATCTACTGACAGCTTTCTCAATTGTGTAAATCTAAATTATGTTTCAAAATTATATCAATCATCAGCCACCATGTTCGGCCCATCAGCTATTTTAAAACTGGCTATTTTATCGGTTGACCACTAGTAAAATAAAAACTTATGAGCAAATCACTGTCCCTTGAGGGTCAAGTTCAGTCCAATTCCCTGTTTATGTCCTGAATATATTAAATGTGTAGAATCTACAAAAATAATTTCTTCATAAAGACCTGGCACGGTCATGACTGGGGATTTGTGGATGAGAATCTGAGAAGAGGAGGAGGAGGAGGAGGAGGAAGAGTTTTATAAGAATATGATTAAGAGCTCTATGTTTGTCTCCTGAGATTCTCAAAAACAGAGCAGAGGGCTGAGAATGCAGTATAGAAATGAAGAGATACGGTAAGAAAGACTGAAATAGAAAGAAAGACGGTGAGCGAAAGAGCGGAAGAGAGCTCTTCTGTAAGCAGACTATGGCTGTTTGAATCAGAAAGAGATCCCAGTATGAGAGAGAAAAAGCAAAGGAGAAAGTTAGTGAGTGACTGTTGCTTTAACCGAAAGTCACACTTCGACAGAAACACTGAACAAAGACAGCTTAAAAACACAGAAAGACAGAACCAGGAGAGACAGACAGGAAAACAGGATGCGGAAAAAGAGTGAAGGACCTTTTTTTCCTTTTCCAATTTCTTTTTATTCTTTGTGAGAGGACATCATTTCTAAAAGACTGTCTTGGGGTTCTGAAAACGCTGCATTTTGATGTGTGCGCATGTGTGTGTGTGTGTGTGTGTATGTGAATACCTGTACGTGCGGGTCCTCTGATTAACAGAAGCAGTTCTAGCCGGGCTCTGCAGAGGTGGTGCAGTGTTGCGTGTTGGACTTGGAACGTAGTCATTTGGGACGACGGGTGGGCGCACTGGCTCGAGTGTCCGGTAAGGGGAGTGCCGCCTGCCGAGGGGCAGGGTTAAAATATTTTGAAGTCCACTAAGGGGTGGAGTCAAACATCACTGATGACAGACCCCCAATAATGACATACTGTAAGATATTGTGTAGATTAAATATCCATTTAGAATATCATCACAACAGTACCGTAAAGGACACCTCATGAGACATGTCTAAGTTATTGTTATTTGTAGATATTAGGAGGAATCTGTTATGTGCGGTGTAGATATTTAGTGGTGCCTGTTATGGTGTATTTCAGAAGGTTTTCTGAATTGCTTCTGATTGGCTGTGTTGCTGTGGTGACAGTCAGGGGTTAAAGGCCGTGGACATTAGGCAAAAGCGGGAGAACACAGTTGAGGTTTAGCAGTGACAAACATCAGCTGTAAAAACTCAATGACATAAAATAATAACACATCATACACACAATATGACAGCTTGTTCTCCACAGTGACCTGCAGTGGTGGAAAAAGGCACACAGATTGAAACACACACACAGATCCAGAATGCTTTAGTGTGTCAGTCCCTGAACAGAGAACTAGCCAAAATTGTTAACTCATACACGCAGTCGTAGGTGAGTGTGTGTGTGTGTGTGTGTGTGAGCATTGCTGTCAGGAATAGAGATCAGAGACAAAGAACAAAACAGAGAGAGGGAGAATTTCCTTTTCAAGTACCAAATGAACAGTGCAGAATCTTATGTGTAGAATCTCAATTGCCCCTTCGCTAAGTCCCGCCCAAAAAAATTTACTGAATATTCCTACCTCAGCAACTGTTGCCATCTTCAATTTTTGCAGACAAGCTTTTGCTCTTTTCTAATGTAAATCTATGAAAGAACCATGTGTTTAGATTAAACAAGGTTTTACTGAAATATCCGGAAGAACAACGGTAAAATGTTGTTGCTGGGAACATAAAAAGTGACAAGAGGTACCCAGAGAGGATACAAATGGATAAAATTCATTTAACAGTAGAGGTGACAGTAACTAAAGGGTACAAAAGTATCATTGTATGTTGTAGAAATGTTAGGAACAGATCTGTTCACTGATAACATTCATTATAATATCCACTAGAGGTCGACCGATAGTGGATTTTGCCAATCCAATAACTAAGGTGGGGGAAAAGGCAGATAACCGATTAATCGACCAATAGTGGGGGTTTTTAAGACTTAGCCTATAGAATTATAAAAATGTCTTAGTCTTTCAGAACAATGAAGGGCACAGACATCTCCAAAATGAATAAAATCCCAAAAGCAGTTTATTGTGTAACCAAAATCACAATAATTACCAGAAAAATTAAGATTTGGTGCATAATGCAGAACTTCTAACAATAAACAAGCCTGACATACATCCGTGACTCTTATTTTGAAATGAAAGAGACATGACTGCATTACAATGCTCTATAAAAAAAGATTTTATAGCCATTATATTTACCAGATGAACAGTTTTTTATATATAGTTTATACACACACACACACACACACACACACACACACATATATATATACACATTCGAAGTCATAAGTTTACATACATACACAAAAACAAATTTTTTAACCATTCCACAGATTTCATATTTGCAAACTATAGTTTTGGCAAGTCGTTTAGGACATCTACTTTGTGCATGACACAAGTAATTTTTCCAACAATTGTTTACAGACAGATTGTTTAACTTTTAATAGACTATATCACAATTCCACTGGGTCAGAACTTTACATACACTAAGTTAACTGTGCCTTTAAGCAGCTTGGAAAATTCCAGAAAATGATGTCAAGCCTTTAGACAACTAGCTTCTGATAGGAGGTGTACTGAATTGGAGGTGTACTTGTGGATGTATTTTAAGGCCTGCCTTTAAACTCAGTGCCTCTTTGCTTGACATCATGGGAAAATCAAAAGAAATCAGCCAAGACCTCAGAAAAAAATTGTGGACCTCCGCAAGTCTGGTTCATCCTTGGGAGAAATTTCCAAATGCCTGAAGGTATGATGCTCATCTGTATAAACAATAGTACGCAAGTATAAACACCATGGGACCACGCAGCCATCCTACCGGTCAGGAAGGAGACGCATTCTGTATCATAGAGATGAACGTTGTTTGGTGCAAAAAGTGCAAATCAATCCCAGAACAACAGCAAAGGACCTTGTGAAGATGCTGCAGGAAACAGGTAGACAAGTATCTATATCTACAGTAAAACGAGTCCTATATCGACATAACCTGAAAGGCTGCTCAGCAAGGAAGAAGTCACTGCTCCAAAACTGCCATAAAAAAGCCAGACTACAGTTTGCAAGTGCAAATGGGGACAAAGATCTTACTTTTTGGAGAAATGTCCTCTGGTCTGATGAAACAAATATTTAACTGTTTGGCTGTAATGACCATCATTATGTTTGGAGGAAAAAGGGTGAGGCTTACAAGCCCAAGAACACCATCCCAAACGTGAAGCATGGGGGTGGCGGCATCATGTTGTGGGGGTGCTTTGCTGCAGGAGGGACTGGTGCACTTCACAAAATAAATGGCATCATGAAGAAGGAAATTTATGTGGATATATTGAAGCAACATCTCAAGACGTCAGCCAGGAAGTTAAAGCTCGGTCGCAAAAGGGTCTTCCAAATGTACAATGACTACAAGCATGCCTCCAAAGCTGTGGTAAAATTGCTTTAGGACAACAAAGTCAAGATATTTGAATGGCCATCACAAAGTCCTGACCTCAATCTGATTTTTTTGAAAATTTATGGGCAGAAATGAAAAAGCGTGTGCGAGCAAGGAGGCCTACAAACCTGACTCCGTTACACCAGTTCTGTCTGGAGGAATGGGCCAAAATTCCAGCAACTTATTGTGAGAAGCTTGTGGAAGGCTACACAAAATGTTTGACCCAAGTTAAACAATTTAAAGGCGATGATACCAAATATTACCAAAGTGTATGTAAACTTCTGACCCACTGGGAATGTGATGAAAGAAATAAAAGCTGAAATAAATCATTCTCTCTACTATTATTCTGACATTTCACATTCTTGAAGTAGTGATCCTAACTGACCTAAGACAGGGAATGTTTTCTATGATTAAATGTCATGAATTGTGAAAAACTGAGTTTAAATGTATTTGGCTAAGGTGTATGTAAACTTCTGACTTCAACTATATATATATAAAATCCCATATATATATATATATTTCACCAGATGAGGTTTATTGTTGAGGAATAAAAATAAAAAAAAACTATCAGCAACTATCAGTATAAATTTAGCAAATAATCGTTAGTTCAAAAAAAGTGACTATCGGCACCAATTAATCGGTAAAACCGATATATCAGTCTACCTCTAATATCGACTAGTTGTAATCACTGTTAAATTAGGTTTCTACCTTTTCAGCTGACCATGAGAAGGGTTTGCCTCAATTCTGATCCTAAATCTCTGCAGTTTTTAACACAATACTGCACAATTAAAAAAATTCTTCAAAGGAAAAACGGCAGATAAAAAAGTGTTGCAATGTCAGATTTTATTCCAGCCCAAGTAAGGATAACATCCATTTAATTTGTAACACTTTATGACCATATTTTACTGAAAATCTCCAATTCATTCCTATGGGATTTTATGTAAAACTTGTCTTGAGGGAGCAACAGTAACTAAGGGGGGTGTGGATTAGCAAAGATTAGCAAATTACTGTACAGCAGTAAACTCACCTCCAGTCCAGATGGCAGAACCGAAAGAATACTTATTCTACCCTGAACCAACTCACACTCGATTAAACTACATCAGTAATCAACTGTGAAATTTAGGTCAGTGTAATTATCTCAGAATTATGTCAAATCGCTCTTAGAATTGGCATTTCAGAATAAAAATCAATACTTTTATTTTATAAATGGCATCAAGAGAGATAAAAAATAATAATAAAAAATAAATAAAACACATGCACTTACCTAATGGTTCCTTTGCCAGGGCCAGGGGGGCTGGGTGGTTTCTGGGTAGGGGCAGCTGTGCGTGGAGTCGTACCCGCTTTCATATTCTGGGCGTTGACCTTTGGGTCAAAAGACAAATATAATAATTCTGAACAAATGTAAAGACACTGACATTACACCACATACACAAAAAACACACCAACAAAAGCCTGACTGAATCCTTACCTTAAACCTTAGTAACCACTACACTCAGAAATGAAGGCAATAAGAGAGTTAAGGAGAGAAAAGATACAAACCATTAGTGTGATGAATAGAGAAGAACTCATACACATGCACAGACACACTGTAGATAGTTAAGCACCATATGAGCCAGAGCAAAATACATTCATATTATTTCAAGCTGAAGTGTGTAATTTTTTTATGATTGGATGTGGCACTATCAAAACATTGCTCTGTTTATTTGAGCATCCCGATGGCCCGATGCAGCAACATTGGCTCAATCTGTTTGTTTGAACAATGGCAGATGGGGGAGTGTTCGGGAAACCTTTTCGAAATCATAGTTTTTGCAATTCCGTTGGGTGACGCTAGTGGCGCACAAATTACACACATCAGAGCTTTAAACTTATTTAACAGTGCTGAATATTAAGTCCTAAAATAGTACCTACTATTTTAATACTGTAATTATCTTGAATTAATTTCACTTCAGTGTGTGCCAGATTTCACAGTCAAGCCAAGCTCTTGCAGCCAAGCAGACATGTGTACTAACAGATGAGAATTAAACTACTGTGACATACACAACATCTTTACCTTCACACCATGGCCTACGTCATCCAGCAGGCTGTAGTCAACAGGCTTGCGGATATATCGCACAGGCCTCTCAGGATTGGCTGGTGCAATGATCTTGTGTGTGCGAGATGTGTTCTTATTGGTGGTGAGGATGCCAATCTCTCGCCTTGCCACCTTTTCTTTATGGATGTCCACCGTCTGTGGTGGAACGTTGGAGTGTTACAGTTTGTATTACAGATTCACAGTACTGGTCTTTAAGTGGCTAAATAAAAAAAATGGTTTGAATGTCTGCATTTAAGCATCACAATACTGCAATTTAAAACCCTGATCATTTTACGTAATGCAATGAACCTGTAATATTAGATAGTTCTACATCAGCAGAACTGTTTGGAGTGAGTATACCTGTGAGATGTGGTTAATGGAGGATTCCATGCGGCGTAGCTGGGATGCCTGTATGTCCAGCATCTGGAGCACATTGTTGGCGAGAGTGTTGATCAAATATGCAACACTGGCCAAAGACTGAGTGGTGTAGCTTTTGGTTTCTTCTAGAGCTCTGTGCTTATCTGGAGACTAGAATAGAATGGGGGGGGGGAAAAGGAGAGTGTGTGTGTTAATCTCTGCACAGAAGGATGTAGAGGTGAAACAGAACATCATATTGACTTGTGGCCTCATTTCTACTACCTCGATTTCACGCCCCTTAATGATTAATTTCCTGAGAGCAATATGATCAGCAAGACAGATGCTGCAACAGCCAATCAGAACAGTACACCTTCATGAAAAACCGCCTCAGGTCGCTGCCTCATTGGCTGCCTACAACTATCAATCATTCCCTTCTGGCATTACCATGGTGATGCTGTCAAATAAATGGGAAGGTCCACTGACAAACAGCACTGTGATTGAGGACAGTGAGGGAGGGGGGGAATAGTGAGTGAATGTGGAATTGAAAGGGTGAGAAAGACACGCCTTCCAGCTTTCAAAACAAACGAGGAGCCAAAACAAATGCAGATAAATGCAAAGTCATTCAGATACAAACTTCAAAATCATCTAATATATAGTAAATCTCCTAATTGGCTAAATGCTCAGTTAAAGAGAAGTTCACCCAAAAATGGAATTCTGTCATCATTTACTTACCCTGACCACCAATCCAAACACATATAATTGTTTTTCCTTTCATACAAAACAAATGGAGATGTTTTGAAGAATGTTCATGCTGCTCTTTTCAATACAATGACGTTTATAGTGACCACAGTCTGCCAAGCTGAAAAATGACAAAAAAAGCACCATAGAAGAACCAAAGATGTAGTCCATTAAATGTAGTCCAATAGTTGATATATGTCTTTCAAACTAAATATACCATGTCAAGATGCATTGCTTTAGTTCTGACGTAAATGGCCAACACCATTGGTTATTGTGTGTCTCATAACATTCGCGATTCAAGTTTGAATATATCTGACAAACAAGAGTTGCAGTGGAGGGTGAGATTTTCAGTGGTCGGCCAAAGTTTACTCACACAAAGCTATTGTATGGCTTTAAAAGACCTGGAATAAAGTGCACAAGTCATATGGACAACTTTTATGAAACCCTTTTTAGGGATGGACATTTTGGTAATTGTGTCTACTCGAGTACTCCAAAGGGAGGAGGGGTATAACATAGATATGTACATACAGTAAATGTAGATATATGTCAGACATCTGTCTTTAGCTGCTGCATTGCATCTTATTGTTCCAGTGTCTCGCCTATACATTCTTATGGGCTGCTATAATGTAATCTGTTACAAAAAATATAAAAGATGGCATAATAAAAATATAATGCATCATATCTTGTCATTATGTGAAGAATTGCTGGCCATTCCAATGAAAGAATGCTCAGAAAGCGCGTCTTTCTGCTTTTCCTTCGGACGCCATAACCATTGCGTATTCAATACGCAGTGTTAAGTTTAAAATAGTTTTAGAGACTCTATATTCTGTTCCATTTAGCTGCGCTGCGTCTAGATGTTTGAAAGGAAGAACACGTCACAGTCACACGTCTGGTGTGTGTGCGCTGTATATCCCACGGACAGAATCTCACGCCGCGCAGTGTTGGAGTTTGTTGTTGTGATGATTTATGCTGCCTTCCATTCAACTTGGAATTTCCTACTGGGAAAAGTGCAACGGAAATGCCACTTTATGTCGGACTTCCAACTTGGAAAATCGTGCGGAAATCTTCAACTGCGATTTCACCAAGATGCAGGTGTTTCACCTCACGCAAACATGTCAGCACCCAGGGAGATTTACAGTCAATGATAAACATTGTTTAATAAAAGTCAATATGCATTAATGAGTCAGTTTCTACATTACATGATAATAAAACTCGTTAAGTAAACGTTTGCAGAGAACGTATTCAAAATACGGTTAATTATACTCTCTTTTTTATCGTATACATGTAGAACAAACACTAGCATAGCAGCATCGTTTATCAGTTTGGTTGCTATGAGACCTCTTTGTTCACAATGAAAGTATAGCTGAAAATCACAACATAATCAATCTCAAAATTAAAAATAAGGCCCCTCTTTGACACGTTTATGTATAGTTGTCACTAAATTTTGAATTAAGTGAAAAGTCACGTCACGCATTTTCTTTATCGATCATCGTTTTCATGATCGATCATTGCTGTCACTTCCGAGTACTCGTGCCCATCCCTAACCCTTGTTACTTTTTAGTTTTTTTTGGAGCTTGACAGACCCTGGTCATTATAGGCTAACATTTGAGAGCGGTAGCACCAGCACCTGAATTGGTGGCAAAATGAAAATGATATGGACAAAAACAAACAATATTAAAAATAAGTACATTTCCAATAAAAACGCACATTTGTCCCATTGAAATGCCCACTTGACCGTAAACCGTTGATCTTGAAATTTTGTACATATACCTTTTTTATATTGGGCTAAATTAAAATACTGTGACAGCAGGAATGAGTTTCATCAGGATCTTACTGATTAAAATACACTCATCTGAAGACAAACAAAGCCTTTTTTAAACTAGTTTAATCACAGACACATTAGGGGTTTTCATAGAGGTTTTAAACAAATAATCAATGCCGAATTCGCGAACGAGCCCTTGCTTCTCGCAGCACTGTTTATGATGATCTACGTGACTGAGAGCTCGAGACCAGTCCACGTGTAAACACACGTGCTCAACGCTGAGCTGTCCATTGAGCCGCTGTGACTGATCCAGGTAGAGCTGTTTCGTTTCGCTTTTGAAACTTCTACCGTTTTACATTTCTCATACGCAACAAAAAAACGACAGTGCATAATCAGAGTGTCGGCCAACTTTGTAGTTGTAGGGGCAGTGGTGGCTTGGTGGTTAAGGCTCTGGGTTACTGACTAGATTGTCAGGGGTTCAGGCCCCAACACCGCCACGATGCCACTGTTGGGCCCTTGAGCAAGGCCCTTGACCCCATCTGCTCCAGGGGCGCCGTATCATGGCTGACCCTGCGCTCTGACCCCAGCTTGGCTGGGATATGCAAAAACAGGGGCAGTGGTGGCTCAGCGGTTAAGGCTCTGGGTTACTGATCAGAAGGTTGGGGGTTCAAGCCCCAGCATCGCCAAGATGCCACTGTTGGGCCTTGACCCTATCTGCTCCAGGGGCGCCGTATCATGGCTGACCCTGCACTCTGACCCCAGCTTAGCTGGGATATGTGGAAAAAAAGAATTTCAAATAAATAAATAAATATAATTAAATTAAATTAGTTGCACCAGTGCGACCTCTTGCAAAGTTTAATTGCACTATTAGGAAAAAGGTCGCAGTCTGGAGCCCTCTAGGTTCAATCGGGCCGGACAGCTTTCATAGCGGAAACGTGCCACTCTGTACCGATCCAGTCTCATTGACACAGTTACATTTTTTACGTTTTTTTTCATTTCATTCTGGTGCTGCGAAATCAGAATAAGAATGGACAGACTGAGCAAGTGACCAATCGTGAGTTACCAAATCTCTAAAACCATTCCACTAGCATGGTTCTCTGTCCTGAGTACATTTAGCACGAAGTTTGTAATAATACCGTACCATGCTCTTGAACCGGCACTGCTACTGGAACTATAACAAAAATCCCTTAAACGTTGTGCACCATTCCTTTGTGAGACACACTTGTGATGTTCGCGGGTCAGAAATGACCCGAACACACAGTACATGTGTAATATTTTCCTTTTTTTCTTTGAATATTTTTTTAAAGCTATGTAATAACACTCATTAACCAAAGTATAAACACTAAAGTTGTGCATTTTGGGGGGGGGGATTTTATGGTATCTAGACATTATTTAGCTCTAAATTACTAATTTAAGCCATTCGTTTTCACATAAAACAAGCACATTTTATGTTATCTTCACTTCAATAAAAAAAATTAAAAAAAAAAAAAAAAAAAAATACAACTTCATTTCAGTATATTGAAAGTGTCAAAACACCACAATTTGTCATGCACTGGGGGTCTCTGGTGACATCAACTGGTTTAAAAAAAATAATAATTTCATGAAATAACAACTGTGGCCAATAGATTACTTCAGTGCTCCATGCATTGGCTGATTTCTATAAGAATCATTTCTATATATATTATCACAATTTATGCATTGGATATATATTTAGACATTATAAAATATATATATATATATATATATATATATAGATATATAGATATATATAGATATATAGATATAGATATATATTATTTGTCAAATTGTAGCATTTTGTCTAAACCACGTGTTGAAGTGTCAGATTTTGCAATGATGCTCCAATATGCTGGCGAACATGACATGCTCCACAGTAAAATCTGACTGTGATACAAAGAAAGGACAGAGTTATTATTTTGTTACCTGTCATTAATTTAAAACATCAAACATCAAAATTCTAGCAGAAACTTTGTCACACAGGGGTCAGACTCAGACTTCGATCTGTGTGGTATGTTTGGAATATACAGACAGGTCTGTCTACACCTGTGAGGGCCAAATGTCCTCATCGGTAAAAAAAAAGCTCTTAAATTGGTCAGATGATATTGATCTTCAAATCTAGGGATGTGCACGTTTGTGTGATGATTAGTGTTATGTTTAGGGGTAAAGGTTGGAAATTATCCTGCTGAAAGAGGCCACTGCCATCAGGGAATACCGTTGCCATGAAGGGGTGTACGTGGTCTGCAACAATCTTTAGGTAGGTGGTACGTGCCAAAGTAACATCCACATGAATGCCAGGACCCAAGGTTTCCCAGCAGAACATTGCCCAGAGCATCACACTGCCTCTGCCAGCCTAATTCTTCCCATAGTGCATCCTGCTGCCATCTCTTCCCCAGGTAAACGACGCACTCGCACCCGGCCGTCCACATGATCTAAATGAAAACGTGATTCATCAGATCAGGCCACCTTCTTCCATTGCTCCATGGTCCAGTTCTGATGCTCACGTGCCCTTTGTAGGCGCTTTCGGCGGTGGACAGGGGTCAGCATGGACACTCTGACCGGTCTGCATCTTTGCAGCCCCATACGCAGCAAGCTGCGATGCACTGTGTTCTGACGCCTTTCTATCATGGCCAGCATTAAGTTTTTTAGCAATTTGTGCTACAGTAGCTCTTCTGTGGGATCAGACCAGACGGGCTAGCCTTCACTCCCCATGCGCATCAATGAGCCTTGGGCGCCCATGACCCTGTCGCCAGTTCACCGGTTGTCCTACCTTGGATCACTTTTGGTAGGTACTAACCACTGCATAACAGGAACACCCCACAAGGCCTGCCGTTTTGGAGATGCTCTGACCCAGTCGTCTAGCAATCACAATTTGGCCCTTGTCAAAGTCGCTCAGATCCTTACACTTGCCCATTTTTCCTGCTTCCAACACATGAAATTCAAGAACTGACTGTTCACTTGCTGCCTAATATATCCCACCCCTTTACAGGTGCCACTGTAACGAGATAATGTTATTCACTTCACCTGTCTCTCTTTTGGGTCAACTTTAGTTTTGGTAAATTTTACATTTACACTTGTTTTTTGAACTAATATATTTTATATTTTTTTAAATAAATTATATATATATATATATATATATATATATATATTTTTTTTTATTATATATTATATTTTTATTATATTATGCAATAGTAAAATATTTATTACCTGCCTCTGCTGACAGCGTGCGCATCAGAGCAATTCACACGCTCTTCTGGACAGGAGCTGGTTGACCTCCATGGTGCGGCTCAGTGACGCTCGGACTCGGGAGTTCAACTGAATGACACACAAATGTGCCGTCCATGGCATTTATACAGTATATTCGCTTAAAATTCCCTTATTTGGGCATTAAAATGTGATTGGAATTTGAATGCCCAATAACCACGGTTACCTCAAATAACCGAGGTTAGATCAAATAATCGCGATCAGACGGTTATTTAATAATTGCAACAGGCCTAATCAGAATCAAGGCAAACAGTTATATCCATAACATGCTCTTCTCTAGATTTATTGAAAGATTTATTTTAGAAATAGAAAGAAAAGCACTGCTTGTATCCTCTTTGGGTAACTCATGTCACTATTACAAATGCATTACATTTATAAAATCCTGCTTGAAAGTACTCAAACACACATTACTTCCATAGGCCGTCATCGGAAAATAGAAACGTGTGTCAGAGTAATGACAGCTGGGCAACAGTTACTAAGACAGGATTGGTCAGAAGCGCTTTTAAGGCGGGCTTAGTGAAGGGTCAATTCATAAGTATACCAGTAATCCATTTCATCTTCCAGAGTCTCTGCCATTAACTCCCCGTACTTTCGTTGTATGGAAACAAGCAGAATGAACATTCTTCACAACATCTCCTTTTGTGTTCCACAGAAGAAAATACAGGAGAGTACATTATAACAGAATTTTACAACTTTTGGGTGATTGCTTTAACATAACTCTGGGCCTGAACAGACATTCATATAATTCAACAACTATCCATTAATATGGCCTTCAATAAAAACAAACATCAAGTGTGATTTTGGGTTACAACCTGAACTAAAACCAGACCAGACCACAGACCACACGTAGGCAAGAATCATATCAACCCGAGCTGAACACCACCATGGAAACATTTGTGCTTGGTCACATGCAGCTATTATGGGAATTTCTAAACCTGCTGTGACAAAGCAATGAAGTCACATGTATTACAAGTATAATCACTAACAGAATACGATGATTTTTCTCAACCAACCAGCCCAACAGCATCAAAAGGCTGGTGGATCCCATTGAGAGCATTCATAACATATGTAACGGACTCACATTGTCCATAGCAACACGTTCCGAGAGCATCACTGTGTGCTCGACATGATTCCCGGGGGCCTGATTGAGATATAATACAAACCGAGAACCCCAGTGCCAGATCACAAAGCTAAACCTGCTTTACATGTTTAAAACTGCTTTAAAACACTGACCAGGTGGCTTTGCGCATTTGCAGGCCAGCAAAAGCTGTGATGTTCTCAAGTATGCAATATTTATTAGGAACACGTCATGCACTATCTGACCTCTAAGTAACCAATTCAGCATCAACAGAGAACAATCTCATTTCCGGTGACATCCAGTCACTGTTCTGCTAGGGTCCATGTGAGACACTCTGTATTTTTGAAAGAACAAGTGACGAAGCATTTCGGATGCTCTTTTTCTGTAGGTCAAATGACAAACAGTTAAACAGCGGACTGGAAATGCCTACACACCCAATTCTGTATATCCCCCAGCAATGCTGAAAATAACATTTATTTATTTTTTTCATTTTTGTTCCAAAAGCACTTCACAGTTTCCATAGTGAATCAACAAACTCAAAACATTTTTGAAATGTAACACAATTCTTGCATAGTAACCATTACTTGAACTGTGGTGTGCAGTAAGACCATAGTAAACACATTTGGTAAACACTAGTTACCAGGGATGACTCCCCATTACTACTCAGATATCACATGTATGTCTCCGAGGTGCCTGTTTTAGATCTTTTCATATGGAAAGCATCACATTCTAAGTAACATCTGCTAAACATCTTAAAAAGATCAGATTTACAAACATTCTAAATCATAAATGTCTCAAAGACATCTGCTGTATGTCTTAATGACATCCAAAACACGTCTTATAGATGTATTGCAGATAACATGAAAAATACCTCTTCCAGATGTAAACACACACCAAATAGAGGTCTTGCAATCAAGATATGGTCAGATCAATGTAACTAACAAACCATGATATTTGTTATTAAAATAAATAAATGCCTTAGCACATTTAGAATCTATAACTGCCATTATTGTCATAAAAAATAATTCCCTCACTTCTAATAAAAGATTAATTACCATTTCCACCAAAACACTGTGTTTACTTAGGTTAGTGTTACCATAGTAAAAATAAATAAATAAATAAATAAAAACACCAAAACAAACAAAAAAAAAAAAAACAAAGCGAAAAAATTAATAAATATATAAATTAAATTTTTAATTTTAAGGTTTAAATGAAATGACACCGACCCTACTAATAACACAGAAAACACAGTAAATATCACATTCACTATCTACTCTATAATCAATAAAGCTCAATAACACCTCATAAAATACTACTACTACTACTACTAATAATAATAATAATAAATGAACGTTTAAGCACACATTTAATAACAAAAACACATTGTATCCATAATCTTCAAGAATAATAGCCAAGCTAACTTTAAAAACAGTGCTGCTTTAATTTCACACGGTATATCGCGGTTTTACGCTTTCGATCATATCTCTCAAATTGTAATAAACACTTAAACGTGTTTAAATTCATAGTCCGTGTGAAAAGCGAGGGAAAGAACTGTCTTTGATGCGGTTACTTTGAGGTTTACACACTGGGTTCGCTTCGACTAGCGCGGTAGCATGTTAGCTCAGTGTTTGAGGCCTCAATTCTCTACAAAAAAAAACTCTGAACAGCGGGAAACAAAACACTTATAAAATGTGTGAAGTGTCAAATAAATGTATTATAAAGGACACACTACGCGGCTGTGATGAAATGCGGAGATTTGTGCAGTGTTTGTAGACATTATCACTCGACAACAAAACTGTCGGACCACTTCAGTTCTCGTGTCATTTCACTCCATGTATCTGGTCGTGCCTCGTATATTTGTCACGGTTTTTATGTTACCTGTATGTAGTTGCTCTCGCAGTACTCGGCGACTCTCTCTAGGTTGGCGTAGCTGTCTAGCAGGGCTCCTCGACCAGCAGGAATCTCCTCTTCCAGCAGCATCTGCAGCTCCGCCATCTTCACATCTTACTGATGTATGCAAGAGGAAAATACCACCATCACACTGCCCTGTCCCTCTGTCACTCACTGAAGCATGCAGGAGGAAAACACCATCACACTCCCCTGTCCCTCTGTCACTCACTGAAGCATGCAGGAGGAAAACACCATCACACTCCCCTGTCCCTCTATCACTCACTGAAGTATGCAGGAGGAAATACCATCACACTCCCCTGGCCCTCTGTCACTCACTGAAGTATGCAGGAGGAAATACCATCACACTCCCCTGTCCCTCTATCACTCACTGAAGTATGCAGGAGGAAATGCCATCACACTCCCCTGTCCCTCTGTCACTCACTGAAGCATGCAGGAGGAAACACCATCACACTCCCCTGGCCCTCTATCACTCACTGAAGCATGCAGGATAGGGATGGGTGGATCGATACTTCCGATACTGATGTGGCATCAAGAATATCGATCCTCACATAAAAATATAGATTCTGAAGGTTTTTTTTTTTTTTTTAACAAGTCATCTTATTATTTAGATTACATGAATATTAATGCATCTCATAAGCTTCGAAGTGGAAAACAAAATTATATGAGCGAATTGTTGCATGGCACCGGAATTATTTTTTCTTCCGCTCATCTTGACATGCCAGAAATGCTAAAATACACTATAAGTCACAGACAGCGCTCACCCTTTCAGTCATAGCGCTCGTTCAAATAGGGAGCAGTGCTTTCCTGAGGCAATGACAGAAAAACAGCATCTGGAGTTATTCACACTAAGTCAAATGTGACATGTATTATAATAGGCTTGTATGACCATTTTTACAGGTTTATTTAAGTTCAGAGTTGTTAAAACATTGATAATGTTCTGTAATCCTCATTAATAAATGATACCCTTATGAAAACTTACCATGGATTTACTGTAATAATATTGTATTAACCATGAATGTAGTAACATGTTTGTTTTTTTTTTTTTTTTTTTTTCTTTTTGGCAGTAACCACGGTTTTGATACAATTAACCATGGTTTTACTACAGCATTACTGTAGTATCCATATGGTAATTTGGTTTTAGCAGTAGTAACCATATAATAATATCTATGGTTAATTTTGAGGTTTTATATGTGGCTTATACAAACTAATTTTAAAGGGAAACAAAGCAGCCTAATAATTTTCTGTTTAGACCCATAAATATATAACAAATGTAAGTAATAATAAAGTTACTCATTTTATCTAAATAATTCGTAAAAATTCAATTTAATAGAGGTATCGTATTGGTATTGATATTGACGATATTGACCTAAAAGTACTTGGTATCAGATCGAAAAGAAAATAAGTGATATCGCCCATCCTTAATGCAGGGGGAAAATACCATCACCATCACACTTCCTCCTGCATGCATGCAGGTGAGTATTTATTTTCTCCACACTCAGATACACAGAAAAACACGGCTCTCAGTGGCCAACTCAAACAGGGTCTTTTTTTAACAGTCTCTCACAGAACTAAGTAGTTATTGCTGCCGGTCATTCGACCACCAGCTCTCTTGCCACTCTCTCTCCCACTCCGACGCTCTGGCATGCTTTATCAGGTCTCCCTCTGCCAACACTATAATGAGAAACAGGTGTTAGAGTAATTACAGCCCAGGTGACGAGCCTTACCACTTTCCCTCTCCCGCAGACAGACACATGACCACACCCCCATATCAAATACCCCCACTGCCGACTCAGGCCGGGGCAACATCTGGCCTGCCCACTATTATTGGAGTCTCTTTCCTTCTTAGCAAGAAAACTCTCAAAGTCCAGGGGTTCCAGATATCAAAGATTAGACTTTATTGAACAAAGCAACAAAGCCGAGATGCCAGTTGATCACCTAGCATCTGAAATTACACTTCATAATCAAACATCCTTTATACAACTTCTGTTCCACCCTCTCTCTTTGAGTGATGGCCTCTTCTTCCAATAAAATCATCTTATGCCCTCCTAGTTTCGTCATCACCGTCTCCCTTCCAGCTGGTCACCTTTGGCCCCAACTTGCTGTTTCATCTCAATACCTGTTTTGCCGACCTTGGTGTTATCAGCACCAGCTCTGCTCATTAAATTTTCCTTTCAGTATCCACATACACACCTCCCTTTGGGTCATACAAAGTTTAATTGAAAGAGGCTGTAATTCTTTCTAGAGAAGCCAATCTGAATAACATTCATAATGCAGTTATTCATAATACATTGATTACACATTGTCATTTTTAGATCACTGCATATTTCATACATATTAATTAAGTTATTAACTGAAT
Organism: Myxocyprinus asiaticus; assembly: GCF_019703515.2. Classification (NCBI taxonomy): domain Eukaryota; kingdom Metazoa; phylum Chordata; class Actinopteri; order Cypriniformes; family Catostomidae; genus Myxocyprinus; species Myxocyprinus asiaticus. The sequence continues at coordinate 5,570,146 of NC_059355.1, read as the reverse complement.
GATTAACTAAGTACTTTTTCTATGTTTGATATATAAAAAATATACTATAATATATAAAAATATACTATACTATTTGAAGGTCCTTCCTCTCAAGCTTCCCGTATGACGTTGAGCACGCTGTGCAGCCGACGCCCATACAGTAGCTCAAATGGGGAAAACCCCGTGGAGGCTTGCAGGACCTCTCGTACTGCAAACAGCAGGGGTTTGAGCCATTTATCCCAATTTTTAGCATCTTTGTGTACAAACTTACGAATCATGTTTTTCAAGGTCTTATTAAATCGTTCGACCAACCTGTCGGTTTGTGGGTGATAAACACTGGTGCGAATTGATTTAATGCCTGATAATTCATACAGTTCACGTGGTGTACATGACATGAATGTTGTGCCTTGATCAGTGAGGATTTAGTCCACCAGAACTAATACAAAGCGATGGTCACGTGCACTCTGCTCTAATGGCCCGATGAGGTCCATGCCAATTCTCTCGGAGGGGACCTCGATCAATGGCAGAGGTTTCAATGGTGCTTTTGAGGTGGCCGGTGGATTCACCAACTGGCACACACCATTTGCGTACATTGCCATGAATGCCCAGCAAAAAAAAAACTTGCCTTTATACGGTTCAAAGTCTTTTCATGACCTAAGTGACCAGCCGTTGGGTTATAGTGAGCTGCCTGGAAGAGTGTTTCCCGATGGCTCTTTGGTACTAATAGCTGAGTTGTATTCTCTTTGGTCTGAGAGTCCTGCATCACTTGATACAACCTCTCTTTAATAATAGAAAAGTATTGGTATGTGAGCACCACATTAGGCTGGAGCTGCTGACCATCAATTACTTTCACTTGGTCAAAGACGTGCTTGAGGGACTCGTCACACAACTGCTCTAGAGGGAAATCCCCCTCAGGGAAGCCCCTGAGTACAGGAATTCCCTTGTCTGCATCATCATGACACGGGGTCGCTGTCGACGGCCCTGGCACCGCCTCTCCAGCCATAGCGTCGCACGTCACACACCGCAACACTACTTTGCAGATCCCATTCACACATATTACCCTCAATAAATTTTTTAAATCAGGCCAATTGGTTCCCAGAATTAATGGATGGGTGAGGCGGGAATTAACCGCATCCTCGACTCTGTGCCTTTTTCCCCTGAATCATATCTCATTTGTTACAACTGGATATTTGTGAATTACCATGCACACACCTCACCCTCACTTGTTTATTCTTACCCAATGCCCCGCCTTGCACCAAGCGCTGGTGGATAGAGGTTTGGGAACAATCTGAATCCACCAAAGCTTGATGTGTATCCCCTTTTACTCTTACCGGTATCCGATATGCCCCTGCCCAATCGGGGGTAGCCTGTGGAGCGTCGGGGATCCGGATCAGTGTCCCCACCTCCATCACCGGACAACGATCCTGGCAGTGCCCAGCTTCCCCACAGCTCCAACAGACCGGCTCAGGCTTTCCTTCCACAATCATGGGGGCAGTCTCATCAACCTGGGGGGGATAGCGGAGGGAGACAGGGGGAGTAGGAGGGACAGACAAGGGGAGGAGTCCCCTGGACTGGGGATGGGGTTTAGGCAGGGCTCCTCCCCACATCCGGGGAGCCGGAACTGGGTGGCACTGGGAGGGATGGGAGGAGGGGGGAAGAGTGACACACAGGGGGTGGAGAGATAGCAGAGAGAGAAGAGGGAGAAGAAAAAAACACTGCTTCGCTGCCTCCTGGAAGCGCCGCCATGTAGTCCACTGCTAACTTGATGGCCACTTCCAGCGACGCCAGGTGGTGGCACTGGACCCACTCTTACATTCCATGAGGAAGCTGGGAGACGAACTGCTCCAGTACCACCAGATCGACAACCTCCATGGTGCTGCGGGTTCCCTCTGCCAGCAACCATTTCCGGCAGGCATCCCGGAGCTGTTGGGCAAAAGCGACCGGGCGGCCATTTTTCCCAAAGCTCAGAGATCTAAAGAGCTGACGGCTTTGCTCGGGGCTACGACCCACCCGTTGGGTCGCAGCACCAGCCCCCTCTCTGGCGGTCAGGCTCCGTGCCTGGAGCAGGACATGTTTGTTTTTTAATTCGCTAATTAAAACTTTATTAAATTAAAAAAATTGCTTCCTGTAAACACTGAATGCCTCACATCACTGTCATGTGACGTCATCATGTTGGCACGTTCATGCGAGAATTCAGAAGTTCCGCTCTGTTTACCACAGAGGAACGTACTTCATGTGAGAGTTAGGCCTATTCAAACAGCTACAGAGAGCTGGTGGAAGCGTCAATTTAAAGTTAAAAACGTTTTAATTAGCAATTTGTTTTTCACACAAATGTATTGATTAACTTCATTACTTAAGACATTACTTAATCGACTGGAGTCATGTGAATTACTTTGATGCTGCCTAAATATGTTTTTTGAACCATCAAAAACTGGTGTCCATTCACTTGCATTGGATGAAGCTAAAAACCTGGGATACTTTCCTAAAAATCTTAAATCCTGTTCTGATGAAGAAAGAAGGTCATATATATCTTGGATGGCCTGAGGGTGAGTAAATTATCAGCAAATTTTCATTTTTGGGTGAACTATTCATTTAAGCAGGAACCTGGTTGTAATGGAGTCCTTATTTTAAATGGCCTTTTTTGTGGCATTTTGTAGGAATGAAGATCTACAAACAGTGTCTTGTAAGTTTAATAAACTGGACCATTTTAGAATGACATCACTTTGATATTATTAACTGAAGTCCCACTCAGTGAGGAAATGCACTCATTTACAGACCCATAAAAATACCCCATACCATTGGCAATGCATAATTCATATTTTTAGGAAGAGTCCATTTAAGGGACATGAGATCTGAGCCCTTCAGTTCCTCTTGATGACTGTGATCCAGGTGTCATCTTTGGGAGTGTCCACCAGTTCATTCCTGGCCTCAACCACCCGCCCTTCCACTCTGGGCAGTCTCAACCTGCACACCAGTGTGCTGAGCAGCACTGTGGCCATATGCAAATCTGAAAGAGAGAGAGAGAGAGTGAAGTAAAGAAAATACAGCACCTTCATCATTGAAAACAATCAAGTGCAATTCCAGTTCAGATTTGAATATTGGTTTATGTATTTCCTCACGATAATGTCTGTATAGACCTTATTCATGCTAGCGCCATCTTTGATTTTGAATGGGAACGACAAAGAGGCTGCGAGGGATAGACTTACAGTCTCTTCAATGGGCTGTACTGCAGTTCAAAGTGCTTTTGGATCGTTCTGCAAACAAAACATTGATAAAATATCTGTCCAAGAACATTCAGTATACACAGAACTCCAGACAACATGAGTTGTGGAAACTCAGATGTGATCTAAGAGCTTTATACCATTCGTGCCATTGAAGAGATGGCAAGTCTATCCCTCACAGCCTCGTTGTCATTCCCATTAAAAATGAAAGATGGCGCTACCATAATTAAGGTTCCTCATTGTACCTTAGTTCAGGGCAGGCCTGGTTCCCTGAAAACCCAAGCAGTGAGAAACTTTTCATCACTGACTTGTCAGCAAATCTGTCAGGATTAAATCTATTAAGAAAGAGAAACTGTTAAAGGAATAGTTCACCCAAAAATGAAAATTCTTTCCATATCACCGTGGCATATCCCAGATATGTGACTTCTTTCTTCTTCTGAACTCAAATGTAGATTTTTAGAAGAATATCTCAGCTCTGTAGGTCCATACAATGCAAGTGAATGGTGACCAAAACTTTGCTCCAAAAAGCACATAAAGGCAGCATAAAAGTAATCCATATGACTGCTGTGGATAAAACTATATCTTCAGAAGCGGTCGGGCCACGCTCAAGTCCAGGCCTGGGACAAAAGGTCCAGTTGTCCCCCCTTATCGGCGGCCCTGGCCATAGTTACATTTTACATTGCATTTAAAGACGTCAACTCTGATCTTGGTTAAACTTTTCCATGTACTGTTTTCAAAACACTCTCCGTTTTACAGCATGGCTAGAGTGACGCGCCTGTTGGACATCTGTAAGAACTTAAATGTATTGCAAAACTCAAGAGCTTGTAGATTTCAATTTGAGCACAATAAATATTTGTACGAGCAAGTCAATGCACATTATACAAGCAAAAGTATCCTTTTGTTTCGTTCCGTGTATTTTGTAATTAAAGATGAGATCCACACAGTCCATTTTCATTTCATGTTTCTTTTAATATTCTTTCTGTTATTCACTGTCAATATATATATATGTGTGTGTGTGTGTGTGTGTGTGTGTGTGTGTGTGTGTGTGTGTGTGTGAAGATGCCCCCTTCTCGGTTTACTTACCATATTTTCCAGAAATAAAGTTGCACCTGAATTTAAGTCGCACATGGTTAAAATGGCATTGTTTAGAGAGAAGAAAAAAACACAGATAAGTCGCATCTCTGTAGCCTATAAGTCGCACTGTCAGAGATTACATTCAGCAGGCACTAGAACCCTGGAGCAGCCGCCCGAGTCCCGATTTCCCTTTGCTCAAAAACAGACATCTCAGAGATGTGCGTGTGCTATCTGGGAAGTCACAGGACCTTTCAGATGATTAAAAAACGTGACTTATATTCTGGAAAATACGGTACTATCTTTTTCAGTTTTCAGTTGCATTACGCTTACATGTCATCAAAAGTCTGGCAAGTAAAAACATACATTTACTTGCCAGTGGCGATTCTTTCTTCAACATGTTCGTAGAGGGTTGCAAATGTATTATTTCGCTTCTGAAGACATGGATTTAACCACTGGATTTGAATGGATTACTTTTATGCTGCCTTTATGTGCTTTTTGGAGCTTCAAAATTTGTATCATCCATCACTTGCATTGTATGGACCTACAGATCCAAGATATTCTTCTAAAAATCTTTGTGTTCAGCAGAAGAAAGAAAGTCATAGCAGCGTACAGATGCTTCAAAGTGAAATTCAAAGACTTTTCACATTTTTATTTGTTTTCAAGGACTATGCTCGAGATGTCATTAAAACAAATTCGTTCATTTTAAATACAAATATTTTATTCATTCAATTTGTTTATTTTATAAAACACCACTTATAACAAGTACAACATATCTCAATGTGCTTCTTTAACTACACATTCTCAGTAACAATTCTTGGTTCATTCATGACGAAATTGATGTGCAATTGTAGTGTGCTCCATTAAAACGCACTTCGCTTTTCAACAAAAGTGAATAACTGGGTTCGTAAACAGTAGTCCATATGACTCATGTGCTATGTTCCATGTTTTCTAAAGTCATACAACAGATTTATGTGAGGAACTGACCCAAACTGTTAATTGGTCATTCTCAAAAATAATTTGACTTTCCAACTTACAAAATATTGAAAATTTCCGTTCAATTCAGTTTTTGCCCATAAACGCTGAGGGTAAACATTTTGACATTATTTTTATTCATAAAGGACAACTTGACTGTTGTTCTTTCTTTTGTTATTTAATTTTGTTTCACGAACGAAGTGAGGGTTAACAATAATGAAGGTTAAATGGGCTACAACACCACATTTTTGTGTGTGAAAATATTAGTTAAAATGTGAATTAATAACTTTTGAACATGTTGGGAAAATCACTATATGTATAGTTAAGCAGCCTCTGAACTTTGACCTAAAAATTCATTTCCACAACTTTTTGTATTTAAACAAAGTTAAAACATTAAAAAAATGGTTTTACCATTGATAACACCAATGGCATGAAATCAAGGGACAAACATTCCTTTTAAATTATTTAAAATATTAATAATTATTTAGTTTTTTGCACACTTATTCGGCCTTGTACCAATGCTTGTATTAAAAATGAGTAAAAAATAAATAAACACATAAATAACTGTAAATGTCATAGAAGTAGTGTACCAGATGAAGGGGGACAAGGATTTTTTCAGGCAATTGACAAATTCAAATATATTTTCTAAAAAATGTGCAAAACATAGTAAAGCCATTTCATATTACTAAAGGTTAGGTTATAGAATGATACCTTTTAATTATTATTATTATTATTATTTTTATTTTTTTATTTTTTGGCTATTTGAAAACATCTGGGATGGCATGAGGGTGAGTAAATTATGAGACAGTTTTCATTTTTGGGTGTTCTATTCCTTTAAGAACTCAAGCAAAACATGTTAATGTACAATCACAATCACACAACACAAACACACCCCTATCTGCAGGGCCGTAGCTAGTGGGGTGAAAGGTGGTAACGATTCTAGGGGCCCACAGGTCCAGGGGGCTCCACAACAAATTCGAAAATGTATGTTTTAATAGGAAAGGGGCCCAGAGCAATATACAGTCAGGAGGCCCAGATTACATTGCTACGGCACTGCCTATCTGTATGGAAGTGACCAAGTATCTGTATCTTGAAGAACCACACCCAGGGCATAGATAACCAATGTCTAAAAGAATAAATAAATCACAGAATAAAGGCTTGTTAAAAAATGGAAGCATTTTACCCACACATTTAAAATGTGGTTTATCTAACACTTTATGGTGATGGTTTAGTGCCTCTACAGACACTGTAGCTGTCAGATATTGGTATTCCCAGTTTCAGAGGTAACTGTTGATGAATGTGTAACTAATACAAAGTCATTTTTTTATTCTAGCAGTGTCTTTGTGTTGGGATATTTTGTGCATTGTTTACAGCTACTTTTGTATTTGATTATATAGGTAACTAATACTTATGTAGTCTTAATTGTTATGACTTTATTTATTCAAATGAAGTTGCTATTTGATTCAAATACATGTTTTTATATGATGTGTTTTTAAAAATGCCCCTGAAATGAACTCCAAGGGGGCAATTATTACCTCTTAATATAATTTTGTAACTTTTGACACAGTTGTGTAGAATTATTTTGTCAAAATTATAGCCAAGTCACAGGACTCACTACATTAACCCTTAAATGCATACCTTGGGTCTTTAGTGACCCAGGTCCTCATTCTAATCCTTTTATCTCATCCATTTTTTGGAGTTATGCCCACCTCTTAGTTATGACCTCTTTAGTATTCCTCAACCTTTCTCTTACAGATAGTGTAACAATAAAAAAATGCCAAAATTGCAAAAAAATATACCTTTTTTTTTTTTTTTTTTAACTGCTTGATTATGAAAAGTGTATAGGTTCGTGAAGTGAACCGAGATAAGTCCGGTAATAGTGTTGTAAAATATATTTGCGCTTGCATAATTAATATTTTTGTGATTATTTAGTCTATGTAAGTTCAGTATCACAGGATATCACCCTCCGAAGGGCACTTTGAAGGGAAAACAACCATGACAGTCATGCTGTAAGATTGTTTCAAACAGAATTTGCAATAAAAATGGCTTTAAAAGGGAGTTCTGAATTACCCTTATTTTTAAGCCACACACCTTTTAGCCTTTCAAAGCTGTCACAGTGATCACTTCCGAATTTAACGCACCCTAGTCTCAGCGCTACGGAGGGCAGGGCTTTAGAAAAAGGGGGCAGTCTCCCAAGACGACAAGAAACACCCACTACACGTCACACCCACTCCAAGTAATGCCCCCTTTGGATAATAAAGCGATTCTATTGGCTAAAAAAACTATTAAAATCCTACAGTATGCACTCGCTGTATGATTGTATTAACTGTGTTAATATAACAACAAATAACTTTTAAATGATATGTCATATTATTAAACCGAATAACATGTAAATGATAAAGTTTAATTTTCCCTTATCTGTTTTCTCCAGTTAGCTCACAAGCTAACCGGTTAGCCTATTAGCTGAGAATACCGCTAGCTTCTTCCCCTCTTCATTTTCATCACATTTCTCCTCACTGTCGCCACCTAGTTAAACAGCGGTAAGATTCTATTTAATAGAACTTTTAAGAACTTTTCATTTTTTAATCTTTGCGGTTAATGTTAGGGTTAGCGATAGGTGAAGTTGTGGGGTTGCTGCAGGACTCCAAATAAACACGACATACACAGTGTATGAATGTGAATCCAAACTTCTTCTCTTCTCCTTCTTTTTAACGGCGGCTCGCAAACTTAAATAGTGCATTACCGCAAACTGCTGTTAACATGGACCAGAGACTTTCCCTTCTTTAACGCCCTCTCTTCTTTAGGCTTTCCGGGGCCCAGGTCTCCACTGGCGCTGCATGTTCAGCTCTTCCAGTGTATACACCAGACCCCACCCAGCCCAAAAGGGGACTGTGATCTCTTCAGAAACTGTATTAACATGGATGCTCCACTACTACCCATAACTGGATTTAAAAGACTCTTTAATGTTAACTGATGCTCCCCTTTCTTCTGCAACTGTTCAACTAATTCCTTCCTTTCTTCTGTATACATCCCACACTGAATTATGACATGCTTTACAGACAGCACTAGGCAGAGGTAGGCATCCGCCTAGGGCCCCCTAAAAATACAAATAATATTCTTTGTTATTATCATTAATGCTAAATAACGTGTGCTGAAATTTTAAATATCACTGTAACAACATCGATATGATTGATATTGCAGTTATTTTCAGCAGCATCAATGCAAACAACTCCCTTCCCCCTCAGATCATGCTATAAAGATTTTATTTATTTTTTTCAGAGTGGGTTTCCATCCAACTGCATTTTGAAATTGCACATAAGAAATCCTGAATGGAAACACTCTCAAAATTTGCATAAAATGTAATGCGCTAGGAGGAGGTGGATTTTCTAAAGTTTTGCATTAGTTCAAATGTGCATTAAGGTGATGAATCTAGTGAGTAAATGTACTGGTGGTAAACTCACTTGTGGAGTACACCTATATTCTGTTAAACCCATTTCTTTAACTACCAACCACAACCCAACCAAAGCTTGTATTTTCCCCTTTCCCGTACTCCCAACATGCATTTAACAACTTTTTGGCAGGATGTAACTCATTCTGACCCTTTAAATTAGCCCAATATGACACTAGCAATTGTTGTCTTCTTAACCCTTGTGTGTCAATAATAAAAAGTTCCTCGGAGGTCCTTCGAGGACAAAAATGTCCGCGTCAAAAAACTGCCATAATAATATTATATATTAATATTATTTTCCACTTTCAGTGAGTTAACTTTTTTAACCAACATCAGTCCTGATCATAACTACCAAATATTCATAAATTTTCAGGATTTTAACCCTTTAAATGGCATTTTGTTTATATAATGCCACTGTTGTTTTTTTTTTTATGAAAAAAAAGAAGAATAATTATTTTCCATATACTAAATGCTAAGGGGAATTATTATTATTATTATTATTATTATTGGATTATCACAGTCTGGGATATGTCAATGATTAGCAACAACACTGATTTTGATGCATTATTATTTTTTGTGCAGTGTCAGATAAAAAAAAAAACAAAAAAAAAAACTGTACCTTAGAGGACAAAAATGTCCATGTCAAACAACTGCCATAAAAATATTATATATTAATATTATTTTCCACTTTCACTGACCATCAGTCCTGATCATAACTACTAAATATTCATTCATTTTCAGGATTTTAACCCTTTAAATGCCAGTTTGTTTATATAATGCCACTGTTGTTTTTTACACACACACACACACACACACACACACACACACATTTCTCAATACACACATACAAAACACACTCTGACATCCATACCAACACACCCACGCAAGTTTATCTGCATCATTTATTCAATTGGCCTGCAGTGCTCTATAATACAGCAAACAGAAAATAGGGGAAAAGCATGTATTTACTCCATAGGCTAAACATGAGTAAAATGGTGCCATCTGGTGGAAAATATTAAAAATTACATTTTTGAACCCAGGGCTCTGGAATTAAAGCATAATATAATAGAATTCATGATTTTATGTTTTAATGGTACTGGGATCATATATTGCAGATTTAATGGGTTTCAATGGGGACATTTTTGACCTGAAGTTCCTGAGTGTAACTGTTTTGTGTACACAGGGTATTATAGATGTATTATAGGAAGTGAGGTTGAAATATCAAAATTCCCCCCAAAAATACACACCTTTGGCAAAATAACAGCTAAAATAATCGAAAAAGCAAAAATGAAAAAGACAAAAATGTCTCTAAGGTCGCATAAGGGTTAAATGGAGTGGCCTTTCCCTTACTTCTACATGCACTGCTGATACTGGTGAAGGTGAATCCAAACTGTTGCAAGTCTTGAGCTTTTAGATGTTTATTTGAAGGGGGCGTGACTTGTAGTATTCCTGCAGGACGCAGGCAGACCGACCCTTCTCGCTAAACTCGCCAACAGCACCTTTAATTATCACGCAAGTGAGTGTTTATAATTAAGGAGGCGGAGCTAATGATAATTAGGCTCGTTATTGAACTCTTTAAATGTGACACACAGGAAACAAGTGTTTACTTCGCGAAAGAAACCCGTAAAAATGTTGATAATTGTAGCATTAATTGCGTTTACGCTTAGTGTATATTTGAGCAATGCTCAGGACCCTCAGTTTCCCTGGCAGATGCCGAAATATCAGGCCGGTGGTTTAGCATTTTCACCCGCTCTACCTCCACTGAAAGAATTCCCCCAGCAAGAGCTGTATGACCCCCAGCAGGTGTTTCCTCCCGACATGAGGGACCCTCTGGGCCAGTTGTCCTCCTCTGGGTCTCAGCGCTGTGTGGTGGAGCAGTTTGAGCGCATTGAGTGTGGAGAGCCCGACATTACCCCTGCTGAATGCGAGGCCATCAGCTGCTGTCATGATAGACAGGGCTGTTATTATGGCAAGGCAGGTGAGAAGTCTGCTGTAATTCTGCATAACAGCATAGAAATGCGTGATTAGTCTCGAGGGTTTAGCTGCAGGTCCTCCCTTACCAAAAGTACTGTCGCATAATATTTACTCCAAGGGACTTGTCCCAAAGAAAAATGTCCCAAAACAATTGCATTACCATGGAACCACATTAGTGCTGTTAACCTACCATGAGCGACCATTTACCATGAATTTATTTTATTTTATTTTTTTTACTACACTAACTGCAGTGTTTGGTATTGTCATTCTACTTCATTTTTATGACAATTGTGACATTCGTAGTGTCTAAATATTTAGCTACTATTTTGCATATCAAATACCACATTTTGGTTTATACAAACGATAGTTAGCCTACATTTAACCATGCTACTTTGGAACCATCAATGGTTTTACACTGGTCTTCCTACAAATACCATAGTTAATCTATGGGCACCATTAAAAAATTATGGTATGTTTTCATAAAGGAATGCCATAACTACTGTAAGTCCTTGGTGTTTGTCATGTATACATTGTGTACAGAAACTCTTCAGAAAGTTGTTTTCCCTGTTTGTACCAGTTACCCTGCAGTGCTCAAGTGATGGGCATTTTGTATTGGTGGTTGCTCGAGATGCCACCCTGCCACGCATCAATCTAGACTCCATCCAAATGCTGGAGAATGACCCCAGTGGACAATGTGCTTCTGTTGACAGTACTGCCAGCTTTGCCATCTATCAGTTTCCTGTCAACTCTTGTGGCACCAGAATGAAGGTGGGTACAATAGTGGGATAGCCTTTGATTAGTCCTTATGTGGGTCTGAGAAACAAACCTTAAAGTCTTGGTGGGGCATATTTACAACATTCACTGCTACTTCCACTATCTTTATTTTATTTTTTTACATCTGCACTTTTTTTCTTCAGGAAGAAAGCGGTTATGTTATTTATGAGAACATGATGTCATCGGTGTACGAATTGGGCATTGGACCCCACGGATCCATCACAAGAGACAGTGCTTATGAGTGAGGGAGCTCATGTTCTTGTGGTCTCACTGTTGTTGCCATCACAATACACCCTATTTGCCATGGTGGTCCATTAATTATTGGTAGCAAGCGCTTCCTGTCACAGTGAACTTTTATATTTGGGGTTTCCAGTGTAATGGAAACCCTGGATATACTTGGAATTTTAAAATTGTGATTTCCAGGCCTGGAGAAGTCATGGAAATTTCTATGGTGAATCTAAATAGGGGTCCAAGCACAGAAGTCTTTGGAACCCTTTTATATTGCTACTGATTTTCCTGCCTTTTTCTTCTCTTTCTGCCCTAAAAGTATGTGGCCAGCAATAACGATCCTAAAAAGTCCTAAGGGACACCAAATTTGGCAGGATGGTCCAAAATCTCTTCCCTTCTCAGGTGCACACAACCTCCCATCTGACCCTTGGTGGCGCTATAATAAGCACTTTGAAGTTTTTGTTAATGCGTATCTTCGCAACCATTTGGTAAAACACTTAAAAAATAAATAAATAATAAAAAAAAAATCTATATATATATATATATATATATATATATATATATAAAAATATATAAAAATATATATATATATATAAATATATAAATAAATTAAAAAAAAAAATAAATGGACTTGTCAAATTGTTCAGAAGATCTTGGATAAGTAAATTTGTGCCAATTTTGGCCACAAAAAGTGAATTGGCTTATCTTCAAAATGATTTGACAAATCAAAATTCTTTTGATAACATTTTGTCATGATAGTCTGTATTTCCTGCAAATCTGTCTGGGAGGAGTTAAAAAAATTTGGATTTTCAGAAAACTCAAAATGGGGCACGGAAATGAAGATGGAGATATATACATTTTGTCACACTAATCCTATTAAGTCTCAAAACACCGTACCTACAAAGTAACTAGAGTACTTGGTAATGAAATTACTTGCACCTGACAGATTTGTTTCAAATTTGCCAATTTTGGTCATTTTCTCCACTTTTCCAAACTGCTTGGACCCAGATAATTGCTGCTTGTGGCTATGATTTTTCCTAGAAATGCTCAGTTCATTGCTTAGAAATTGCTTTTTGCGAGTGCATACTGTTTAAAATTTGATATATACACACACACACACACGCACACACACTACCGGTCAAAAGTTTTGAAACACTTGACTGAAATGTTTCTCATGATCTTAAAAATCTTTTGATCTGAAGGCGTATGCTTAAATGTTTGAAATTAGTTTTGTAGACAAAAATATAATTGTGCCACCATATTAATTTATTTCATTACAAAACTAAAATTTAATTAAAAAAAAAAAGTTTTTGAAATTGATGACTTGGACCAAATAATAACGAAAGCAGCCAATAAGTGCCCAACATAGATGGGAACTCCTTCAATACTGTTTAAAAAGCATCCCAGGGTAAAGGGTGACTACTTTGAAGATGCTAAAATATAACACAGTTTTGATTTATTTTGGATTTTGTTTAGTCACAACATAATTCCCATTGTTCCATTTGTTATTCCATAGTTTTGATGACTTTACTATTATTCTAAAATGTGAAAAAAAAAAAAAAAAAAATTATAATAAAGAATGTGTTTCGAAACTTTTTTGACCGGTAGTGTATATATCTTTATTCAGTAGTCACGAATGGCTGGAAAAGTCTTAAATTATTTTGTCAAAAGTAGTGGGAACCCTGTATATTAACACTGCTTGTCTTACAGACTAAAATTCCAGTGCAGGTATTCGGGAACCACAGTTGAGGCTCTTGTGGTTGAGGTAAATACGGTTCCCCCTCCTCCCCCTATCTTGCAGCAGGGCCCTCTGAGAGTGGAGCTCAGACTCGCCAATGGACAGTGCAGCACTAAAGGATGTTCTGATGGTAAGCAGAGCCTAGAAATAAATGATGCCCAGCATCACCAACTATTCAATCACAAATCTCCTTGTGTATTTCAGAGGATATGTATACCTCGTACTACTCTGAGACGGACTACCCTGTTACTAAAGTATTGAGAGAACCGGTGTATGTGGAAGTGCGGATTCTAGAGCGTACGGACCCAAATATTATCCTAATCCTGGACCACTGCTGGGCCACATCCTCCCAGGAACCCCAGAGCCTGCCCCAATGGGACCTGGTAGTTAATGGGTAAACTTTGCTAGTTGCAGAACTGGGTCAATGACCATGTTAACACGCACAAGGATATTCTAATTAGTATGAAATCCGAATGTGCCTATATTAATTGGAGTTCTGGGTCATGTAAACATCTAATTGGGGATATGCAATGGCCACACACATCAGTGTGGACACTTAACTTTTGAAATGGTATTGTCGTCTTTCCATTTTTTTTTTTCTTCATCCAAGCTGCACTTATAAGGATGACCATTACCTGACCAAGATGCTTCATGTTGGAGAGTCAGGGCTTCAGTACCCCTCTCATTATAGACGCTTTGTCATGAAGATGTTCACCTTTGTAAACCAGTCATCTCTTGTGCCTTTGCAGGAACCAGTACGTGCCCTCTGTCCACTTTATTTTTTCCCCCTTGTGCTCTTTCTAGCTGTAACTTTTAACCCCCACCTCTTCAACAGGTCTTCATTCACTGCTCTACTTCTGTTTGCCACCCCTCTGCCACTGAGTCCTGCAAGCCCAGCTGTGGCAGGACACGTGAGTACAGCTGAGGTTTTTACAAGGCTGCATGGGATGGACCTTTTGATGTAGCCATCTTAAATTCAACATGGAATAGTGCTCAAAACCATTTTACTTCCATAATGTGACCTATTTCTGAAGAAATGTAGAGTGAAACTTAAATATTTTATCCATCTGGAATTAATTAATCTTGTAAATTGGTCTCTATAAAACAGCTGGATGGAACGTAGGGGTTGAAAACTAAAAGGCCTTGATGTTAGCCAAAAAACTATAGCTGTTTCTGAGGTAGAGAATGTGACTTTGATAAAAGATTACAAAGACTATTTTATTTTTTTGCAATAGCATGCACCAGTGAATTGGGCTGGGAATCGTGAGGAAATTAACAGTCCCGATTTCTCGTAACGATTCTGGTTCATTAATGGTTCCAGTAATTATTTTTGTACTAATATATAATATTTTTATTTTATTTTTTTAAAGAATGATTTGGAAATGACTAATGCAATTCTTATTGTATTTACTACCCTGCTGTCTGTTACCAAATAACGAGATCACCGAGATCATTTCCGATATCTACAGAGCACATATAACAAATCAGAAATAAATGTAATACAATTCTTGTAAAAGGTGTGTTTGTAGACTTTTTAGAGACTTGATTACAATCCAATAATAGATCCTAACTATCTTAACTTATTTTAAATTAAACAAATCTAAACCAACAAGAAATGTGATGGCATAATTCATTAAATCATTTATTCTTTCATAAAATTCCACTTATTACAACAAAACTCGTGTAATCTTTAATTATACATTGTCATATGAACAACCAGTCAGTAACTGCACTGCTTGATTTAATAGAGACAGGTCATCATTAAATAAACAGTAACAGTTCCAGAGACAGTTTAGACTGTGTTATGTAGCCTAATGTTGTACTTCAGGCTTGTGAGACTCCAACAGTTCTTATTTCATTTCGAGCTGGATAGTTATAATTTATCAGTATAAGATTAATTCCATAACCGGCTTTAAATGGAAGCGCATAAGTTTCGTGCTGTAGATCAGTGGTGGATTTAGGCATGGGCGACATGGGCAGTTGCCCAGGGTGGCACAAGGCCCCCCCCCCCCCCCCGTTCAACAACTTCACCAATAGAGATTGGCCAAGACTTGTTGAAAAAGAAATGTTTCTATTTTCCCATCCTTTAGGAAGAGCAATCTCACAAAAATGGGAGGATTTTGAGGAGGAAGTTCTGGTTTCGAGCGGCGAGGTCATTCTTCTCTCTGATTTGCTAGTTTCTGAGAGTCTAGCGGAGAAAGAAGGTAAAAATGCACCATCATTTGAGAATACTTGTACAGTCTTTGTTCAACAAGCTGGCATCTATCTGAAGATGTTTGACCTCTTCTAGTTCCGCAGACACTACCTTGTGTATTATGGGCGACAGCAGCTCTTGCTATGTTTGGTGTTTGTGGACTTATGTTGGCTGTTTTAATCCAGCAGTCCAGACCTCGACCTCAGCCCGCTCCAGTGTGATTTTATTTTGGGTTTTGTTTTAAATAAAATGACTAAAAAAAATTGACCTCTTTTGTGTGATCACTTGCTACTGTCCAATAATGGCCAAGACAACATTGGATATTTGGAAAATATATTACACAATGGGAAAGCATGAGATATCTCTAGAACAGTACAAATCTACAACAACTATCAAAATGGAGTAAAAAAACACATTCAGATGTCTTAAGCAGTGATGTTTCCTTCCTTCTCTGCTTTTGGATAGTCCACTTCCATTGACATTAAAAACTCTGTATGCAAAAAGACATGTTACTCACATATACTGTTATTTAAACAATGAAAACTTGAGAATTTCAGCTTGTACAGAGGCCATGTTCAGAATAGCACATTACTAGTATCATATAACTGAGCACACAGTGGGGCATATTGTATCCCATAATGCGATGCACCCGGCTTGACCTCACAATACCAGAGTGACGAATGAAGCAATATCCATTGCGACTTCATTCTCGACTCAAACGGATTGGAATGCCAAGAATCAAGACTTTTTTTATTCATTTAAAAAAATGGATACAAATGCAAAATAACTTTGAGGACACCCCTTGTAATTAAACATGCAATGTGGTGAGGTGAGGACATGACACAAGGTATACTAGTCTTTGAAAATGTGTTACCTTAAAAAAATACTAAGCAGTATGCTAGATTTCCATTCCGAACATAGCCACAGATCACCTTGAAGACTAAACTTTGGCCAATTGTTGCACATACCTTCTGTGTGGTCAGTATCTGGGCATGTTGACACCAGAACCCAAGCCAGCCCGACCAGCAAAGAGACCACAAGATTCACTATGATCCAGGGGTACAGGATGGTCCGCTCTGAGCCCGGCTGCCTGCAAAAAAACTCTGATCACTGTGGGGAATTTATCCAGTTTGCACTTCGTGAGTGAGAAGGGGTCTTACCACAGTGTCAGATTTAAGCTGGAGGGTTGATTATAGAGATTGATGCGATCGCTAGTCATCTGCTGGCTTAATGATAAAACAAGGGCAGAGTAATACACTGAAAAAGAAAAATGTATTCATTAAAAAAAACCTAACATGTATAAATATCTTTTATATTCATATATTCGTTTCATGAGAAAAAGGAGGATGTGACAAACTCACAGAGGGAAGCAAGTGCCACTGGATTCAGGGTTAGTAAACTCCACATGGCTGCAGGAGCTTTGGCCAGATTCAACCTACACAGGAAAGAGAGAATAGACTCTAGTCTTATAAAGGACTCGGACATCTGCAAATACTTGAAAGTGGCTACAGTGTTTGTTTTGGTTTAAGTTGAAAGCCATTTAGGATAGGTGGTCCACCTGTCAAAGGCAGAGACAGTGCTGAGGGCCAGCAGCAGGTAGAGCAGGGACTGTGCGGGGTAGGCCAGTGTATGATATTGCTGAAGTAGGTTGGAAAGACTTCTCATCTGTTCACCAGCCAATGCGTAGACCACGATGATGTTCCACACAGCATAACCAGCCAGGAAGCCATGAGAAAACAGGCCGATAACCCTGTGTCGTGAGAATAGACAATAGTCTTTTTGCAGATGTACAGGGGCCGGTTGCACCAGCTATACGTAAGTTACAACTTAGCCTAGTTGTGGTGTAAATGGGCACTGAGTCACAATTTACGCACTACTAAATATGTGAGCGTTGCACCATTAAACGTAACCCTACGTATAAACTAAATATTTACGGAAGCCTCGACTAGGAGTAACGGATGGAATAAAAAAGCAGGCTCACTTAATGACATCAATGAGCTCATGTTTTGGTTGACAGACTTCAGTATTTTCGACATACAGTGGTGTGAAAAAGTGTTTGCCCCCTTCCTGATTTCTTATTTTTTTGCATGTTTGTCACACTTAAATGTTTCAGATCATCAAACAAGTTTAAATATTAGTCAAAGATAACACAAGTAAACACAAAATGCAGTTTTTAAATGAAGGTTGTTATTATTAAGGGAAAACAAAATCCAAACCTACATGGCCCTGTGTGAAAAAGTGTTTGCCCCACCTGTTAAAACATAACTTAACTGTGGTTTATCACACCTGAGTTCAATTTCTCTAGCCACACCCAGACCTGATTACTGCCACACCTGTTCTCAATCAAGAAATCACTTAAATAGGACCTGCCTGACAAAGTGAAGTAGACCAAAAGATCTTCAAAAGCTAGACATCCTGCCGAGATCCAAAGAAATTCAGGAACAAATGAGAAAGAAAGTAATTGAGATCTATCAGTCTGGAAAAGGTTATAAAGCCATTTCTAAAGCTTTGGGACTCCAGAGAACCACAGTGAGAGCCATTATCCACAAATGGCGAAAACATGAAACAGTGGTGAACCTTCCCAGGAGTGGCCGGCCGACCAAAATTACCCCAAGAGCGCAGCGACGACTCATCCAAGAGGTTACAAAAGACCCCACAACAACATCCAAAGAACTGCAGGCCTCACTTGCCTCAGTTAAGGTCAGTGTTCATGACTCATAAGAAAGAGACTGGGCAAAAATGGCCTGCATGGCAGAGTTCCAAGATGAAAACCACTGCTGAGCAAAAAGAACATTAAGGCTCGTCTCATATTTGCCAGAAAACATCTTGATGATCCCCAAGACTTTTGGGAAAATACTCTGTGGACTGACGAGACAAAAATTGAACTTTTTGGAAGGTGTGTGTCCCATTACATCTGGCGTAAAAGTAACACCTCATTTCAGAAAAAGAACATCATACCAACAGTAAAATATGGTGGTGGTAGTGTGATGGTCTGGGGCTGTTTTGCTGCTTCAGGCCCTGGAAGACTTGCTGTGATAAATGGAACCATGAATTCTGCTGTCTACCAAAAAATCCTGAAGGAGAATGTCCGGCCATCTGTTTGTGACCTCAAGCTGAAGCGAACTTGGGTTCTGCAGCAGGACAATGATCCAAAACACACCAGCAAGTCCACCTCTGAATGGCTGAAGAAAAACAAAATTAAGACTGGAGTGGCCTAGTCAAAGTCCTGACATGAATCCTATTGAGATGCTGTGGCATGACCTTAAAAAGGCAGTTCATGCTCGAAAACCCTCCAATGTGGCTGAATTACAACAATTCTGCAAAGATGAGTGGGTCAAAATTCCTCCACAGCGCTGTAAATGACTCATTGCAAGTTATCGACTACGAAATGTGAATTACATTGCATCTACATAAAAACACATGTTAGACCAATAATATTCCCCCAAATGTTGTCCCAACTAGCTTAACAGAGTTGTCTGAACGAACAATTTCATATTGAACCATGTTGCTGATTTGCAAGTTCCCAGCATGCATTGCAACATAAATAAATTATGCCGTAAGTGTTATAGGGTTAACATTTTGCAGTTTGCTGACTTTATGCTGTTTTTCTTGTTTTTTGTTGCCACTGTTAGTCTATTGTTGTGTGGTGATGTTAAGAGCTTATCTTTTAACTTTCCGGATTAAATATAAGTTAAACTCAATCGACAGCATTTGTAGCATAATGTTGATTACCACAAAAATTTATTTAGACTCGTTCCTCCTTTTCTTTAAAAAAAAAAAAAAAAAAATGCAGAAATCTGGGTTACAGTGAGGCACTTACAATGGAAGTGAATGGGGGCCAATTTTTGAAAGTTAAAATACTGTTTCAAAAGATTAGCCACATGACATAAAGGATATGCATGTGAACGTGATTTTAGTGTGATAAAATCACTTACAAACCTTTTCTGTGTAAAGTTATAGCCAATTTTACAACTTCGTTGCCATGACGATGTAATGCCAACAAACTCTAAATTGACTGTAAAAATTACAATTTAAAAACTTTACAGCTCAAATAATACATGCGTTTTAACAGAAGAATTAATGTGTGCTTTATAAAATTATAAGCTGCACATTTCTGATTTTATATCCTACAAAAACTGGCCCCATTCACTTCCATTGTAAGTGTTTCATTGTAACCTATTTTTTCTTTTCTTTTTTTTTAAATACATTTTGTTGATAGTCACCGTTATTGAGGTTTGTGTGTTAAAGGTTGAAGCCTAATGTGTGTCTATGTCAAACAATTTTATGTACTGTTTTGCCTTGCAAGATATACCTCTCTTCAGAGGCAAACATTGCAGTTAACTTCATATAAAAATCATTGAAATGGAGACTAGATGAAAGTTCTCGAATTGATAGTTGGATAAACAAGAAATAAGTCGTTTTCTGAACAAGAATTTTTGCATTTAGTGAACAAACAAATTAACATTGACTAAACAAAACAACTAATACTTGTCTCTACATATTAAGCTGAGATGGAAGGTATTTTAATATCCGAAAAAATACACACCTCACCTTTGAATTTGTGGAAGATGTGAGCTTTTTAGAAACTCTTAATGTATTTTTGTAATTCTGTTTGGTGGTGCAGAAAATCCACACCATTAAGTATTGGTTAGATGATGACTCGATGAACAGCTTAAGCACCTTCAATTTAAAAAAAGAATTGTTGTGCAAACTTTAAAAAAATCAAGGCAAAGTGATGCAGTAAGATTTTTGATCTAAGTCAGAGTTGAGACTGTGCTTCTAAAGGAAATGTTTCTACAATGTAAAAGAAAAGACCCCCCGCAGTCAGAGAGCAGTGGAACAAAAAAGATTTTAGACAGAAGGAAAACTGATGGCTTGGTCCATAATTCATCATTAACTGAAATATCTAAAATAATTTGGCGAAGTGATATGGAACCGTTATGTGGCAAGATCTGGAACTGCTTCATAGCCGTGCATTCACTGAAAAATAATTGCACACATTAGAACAACTGTCAACTAATCAGAATCAAGCTTTCAAGAGTGCTGTGAAATATGAATCTATAACATTTCGGTCAAAATACCAGTCACTAAAGTTGGTGTTACAACTAGTGTTGTCACGATACTAAAATTGTATTAGTCGATACCAGTGAAAGTTCACAGTTCTCAATACAAATTTCTATACCAATGCAAAAATATGCTAATATAGTAATGTGCTATTGAGCACACTCATTTAGCCTATTTAAAGTTCAATTTCAATGTAAATAATAAATTAAAAGAAATGGATGTTTCCTTCAAATGTTTCTCAATTAAGTATGCATTGCTTAAGTGTTTTTAAGTAGGGCCCTATTGAAATATTTTTTACTTTTTCCCAAATCATATTTTGTTTTTTGAATAGTTTTAAAATGCAATTTAATTTCATCATCAAAATGGTATCTAATCAAATTAATTATTTTAACAGTGGAACATAGTACTTTTATTCAGTACAACAGCACTCTTGCTTGTGATATTGCTTAATTTGCATTATTTGTAATTATTATTATTATTATTATTATTATTTATTAATCATTATTATTAATATTACTACAGTGAATATTACATTTTACTATACAGTTGTAATATACTTCTGTTACAATTTCTTCAATATCAGTCGTCTAGCTTTTATTTTGACGTGTATTTAACGAAAGCTTCACTTCTCTGGATAAACAGAAGAGATCTAAAAACAGTTCACTACATGGCCTAGTCTGATCATTAAAGCACTAATGCTGTGATTTAATTATATAAATATATAGTCTGCATGCTTCATCAACCATCCCTGTTACGGCACCCCTGCCTGTGACTCTGGAGTCAAAAAATGCAGACAAATTGGACGGATGAAACTAAAGCACTTCTCTTCATCTGAGAGGTTCAGAACATTTGTCGACCGTTTAGAGGAACAGTAAGTGATTCTGTTCGGAAATGAGGTACATACAGAACCAAAAGCCTTCCTGGCAAATTACATGACAGAGTTTAACAGCAATTTGGTGCTGATGTGTGAATGGGTGCAAAACGGATAAAGGTGGAAAGTCATTGCGCCTTTGAACAGCAAATATGGTACATTTACCAGAAAAGGCAACCTGGCAATTTTACTACAATTTAACAGATTTCATGTGTGAACTTGGCGATAGATGATTTGGATGAATGGTAATTAAAAATGACAATTGGATGGCAATTAAAATCGAATGTCAAAAAGACACCTGAAGCTGTTGTGTACTCTCATAGAAACATCTCTAGTGGTCCACATTGAACGGATGTCTATAAAGCTCTGCTCCATCTGGCTGCTGGCCTTCCACTGGTCCACTCGCTCAGCTGCTTGAAAACGACCTGCCACCAAACAAACATTGTCACTACTTAGACACAACTTTGATTTGACGCAAATAGTAACATGAATATATTCTTTAATGTACGGATTCACATTAAAGTATAAATGTGGTCAATGTCACAATCCTAAAGTTGCAACTAACAGTAGGGGTGTAACGGTACACAGAAGTCACGGTTCGGTACGTACCTCGGTTTTGGGATCATGGTTCGATACGAGTGCGGTACAACAGGAAAAAGCAACAAATCCCAAATGCTAGGTTTCTTTTCATTTATTTTGAACAGACAGTAGTGCAAATTACAGTTTGTTCCACCTAGCGGCATTTAGTCCCCCCTGAGGTAGTTGGTACAGTACAGCCTCCTTTAGTGGATTAAGCACTAAGCAGTAAACAGAATGCACTCTTGCATACGCCATATTTTTTGTAGGGTTGATAAAAAACAAAAGGTATTTGGTCACAATCAGCTACAAAACTGAAAAGCATCTCTTGTGTTATAAAAGTACAAAATAAATAGAATAATGAAAAATAAAACTTGTGCACTAGGAGAAACCATTCTTGTTTTGGGTTGGTGCATAGATGGTCTCTTCTTCTTCTGCTCTTTTTCCTGTTGTGGCGGTTAGCAAACAGTGTTGCATTACCGCACGTGCCCCCTTCTGGATTGGAGTGGATCGCCTGTGACTGACTTAGATGTATACTTCGTCTGACTGCATGCACCGAACCGTGACGTCAGTACCATGATGGTTTGGGACAAATACATGTACCGTTTCACCCCTAACTAACAGTCATAAAGAAAAACATGGAGCACATACACATACTAACTGACTTCATCTTGAGTTTGCGTGACACTTACGGCTCTTCTCTACGAACGCCTTCCCCACAGGCTGGCTCTGCCCTTGGGGAGCAGAGAACAAGGAATGCTGAGGCACCGGTGCCTGGGGGTCTGTGATGATGTCATCATCCTCCACATCCAGTTCATTGTTGGACTGTGTATCTGTCACTTTAGGCTTCACTCTGCAGAAAGAGAGAGCGATGAAAGCATTCATTAAAGGGCAAATTAAATCTGAACAGCTCTTGCAAAATACAAACAAAAAAGTGGTGCACATGAATAACCAGAACCTTCCTTATTTTGGATAAAAAAATAGATTCCTACAAGACAATGACATTAAGACATTTCACATATCACAGCTTCATTTTCTGTAAAACTGCATAGAAACTGTGTGTTGCGAAAAGCACTATACAAATAAAAATGACTTGACAATGACTCACTTCCTCTTTTTTGGTTTCCGTGTCACCTCTTCATCAGTGTTCTGATCCATCATATCTCCATTTGAAACCAGGTCTGTCTGATCTCCCTCCACAACTGACCAATCAGAGCAGGCCAGCATTATGTAGCAGTACGGATCATATCTATATTTAAAAAGTCCTTACACTAATACAGATTAAAAAGGGCGTGTCGCTAGTGTTTTTACCGGTGGCCTGTGCTTTCTTTTTCTTTTTCCTCTGTGGCGGATTGTCTAGAGGCTCCGGAGTCAAAGGTTCATGAATTTCGGACTCTCTGCGACTGGCCAGTCCTCCCATTTCCATTCCAGCATCTACAGAGGTCAAGGGGGAAACCACCTTATAAGTACACACAGACTGGACAAATACAGCAACATAACACTTTCCAGTTTAGTGTACTGCACTAATTTAGTCACTATCCACATCATTTAAAAAGCTAGATACATAGAGCTTTTAAAGGAATATTCTGGGTTCAATAAAATTTAAGCTCCATGATTTTGACTCTTATTTTGTCCCTCCTTAAAAAAAAAAAAAGACAAAAATCAAGGTTATAGTAAAATGGAAGTGAAAAGCAGAAATGTGAAGCTTATAAATTTGTAAAAACTCTTACACTAATTCTTCTGTTAAAACTTGTAAATTATTTGAGCTTTAAAGTTGTCATCGTTTTTACAGTTGTTTTGGGGTTTTAGTGTTTACAGTGTTATGTCGTCATGGCAATAAAGTTGTAAAATTGGAAATAACTACACAGAAAAGGTTAGTAAGCAATTTTACAGTTGAAGTCAGAAGTTTACATACACTTAGGTTGAAATCATTAAAACTCATTTTTTAACCACTCCACAGATTTCATATTAGCAAACTATAGTTTTGGCAAGTCGTTTAGGACATCTACTTTGTGCATGACACAAGTAATTTTTCCAACAATTGTTTACAGACAGATTGTTTCACTTTTAATTGACTATATCACAATTCCAGTGGGTCAGAAGTTTACATACACTAAATTAACTGTGCCTTTAAGCAGCTTGGAAAATTCCAGAAAATGATGTCAAGCCTTTAGACAACTAGCCAATTAGCTTCTGATAGGAGGTGTACTGAATTGGAGGTGTACCTGTGGATGTATTTTAAGGCCTACCTTCAAACTCCGTGCCTCTTAGCTTGACATCATGGGAAAATCAAAAGAAATCAGCCAAGACCTCAGAAACTGTGGACCTCTACAAGTCTGATTCACCCTTATGAGCAATTTCTAAATGCCTAAAGGTACCACGTTCATCTGTACAAACAATAGTACGCAAGAATAAACACCATGGGACCATGCAGCCATCATACCGCTCAGGAAGGAGACACATTCTGTCTCCTAGAGATGAACATAGTTTGGTGCGAAATGTGCAAATCAATCCCAGAAAAACAGCAAAGGACCTTGTGAAGATGCTGGAGAAAACAGGTAGAGAAGTATCTATATCCACAGTAAAATGAGTCCTATATCGACATAACCTGAAAGGATCCTCAGCAAGGAAGAAGCCACTGCTCCAAAACCACCATACAAAATCCAGGCTACAGTTTCCAAGTGCACATGGGGACAAAGATCTTGTCCTCTGATCTAATGAAACAAAAATTTTACTGTTTGGCCATAATGTCCATTGTTATGTTTGGAGGAAAAAGGGTGAGGCTTGCAAGCTGAAGAACACCATCCCAACCGTGAATCATGGGGGTGGCAGCATCATGTTGTGGGGGTGCTTTGCTGCAGGAGGGACTGGTGCACTTCACAAAACAGATGGCATCATGAGGGAGAAAAAGTATGTGGATATATTGAAGCAACATCAAGACATCAGCCAGGATGTTAAAGCTCATCGCAAATGGGTCTTCCAAATGTACAATGACCCCAAGCAGACCTCCAAAGTTGTGGCAAAATGGCTTAAGGACAACAAAGTCAAGGTATTGGAGTGGCCATCACACAAAGCCCTGACCTCAATCCGATAGAGAATTTGTGGGCAGAACTGAAAAAGCGTGTGCGAGCAAGGAGGCCTACAAACCTGACTCCGTTACACCAGTTCTGTCTGGAGGAACGGGCCAAAATTCCAGCATCTTATTTTGAGAAGCTTGTGGAAGGCTACAAGAAATGTTTGACCCAAGTTAGACAATATAAAGGCAATGCTACCAAATACTAACAAAGTGCATGTAAACTTCTGACCCACTGGGAATGTGATGAAAGAAATAAAAGCTGAAATAAATCATTCTCTCTACTATTATTCTGACATTTTACATTCTTAAAATATAGTGATCCTAACTGACCAAAGACAGGGAATGTTTTCTATGATTAAATATCAGGAATTGTGAAATACTGAGTTTAAATGTATTTGGCTAAGATGTATGTAAACTTCTGACTTCAACTGCATCACACTAAAATCATGTTAACATATATTGCTTATTACGTCTTGTTGCTGTACTTTTGAAATGGTGAGTATTTTAACATTTACAGACTGGCACCATTTACTTCCATTGTAAGTGCCACACTGTAACAGGTTTTTTTAAAGAAAAGGAGGGACAAGTTGAAATACATTTTTGTGGTAATCGAAATTATGCAACAAATGCTGTCAGATGAGCTAAAATGGTTTCGAACCCACAATATTCATTCAATTAGCCATGAAAACTCCCTTAGTAAAAAAAAGAACAAACATGGTAAAATCACAGTAATATAATGCCACAATCATTCATGCGATTATCTTATCAGCCAATCGTGTGGCAGCAGTGTAGTGTATAAAATCATGCAGATGCGGGTCAGGAGCTTTAGTTAATGTTCACATCAACCATCAGAATGGGGAAAAAATTTGATCTCAAGTGATTTGGACCGTTGCATGATTGTTGGTGCCAGACGGGCTGGTTTGAGTATTTCTGTAACTGCTGATCTCCTGGGATTTTAACACACAACAGTCTGTAGAATTTTCTCCGAATGGTGCCAAAAACAAAAAACATCCATTGAGCAGCAGTTCTGTGGATGAAAATGCCTTGTTGATGAGAGAGGTCAACAGAGAATGGCCAGACTGTTTCGAACTGACAAAGTCTACGGTTACTCAGATAACCGCTCTGTACAATTGTGGTGAGAAGAATATCACCTCAGAATGCTATTCTGAGATGCAGGTTGGCACTGTTTTGGCGGCACGAGGGGGACCTACACAATATTAGGCAGGTGGTTTTAATGTTGTGGCTGATTGGTGTAGGTTAGATCAACTAGAAATAGGTCTTTGAGGTAACAGCTCTAGGTTACCACTTTTTTCAGTGCATCAATAAATGATGCATAATTTGTAATTTTGTATTGATGAACTAAGTTGAAAAGAGAAGAAAGATTAGTTTGTAATACTGTATATCCAAACTGTATATTGAATGTGTCAAGCTGAAGGCAGAGCTATATATTTAAGCAATTTCACACGAGCAAGAGTGCGATATGGCCCTACATCAGCACTGCTGTGATTCGGCCGCAGGTCGAGTGCCGTAGGTAATCACAGCAGTGCTGATTTAGGGCCATATAGCATGATTTCGAGTGTGATATTGCTCATATACAACAGTTCAATGTACAAGTAAATGTAAAAAAATTAGAAAATACTGAGTAAGGTCATAAAAACACATTTGTGTATGGAACTACTTTCTTACGTAACGGATCAGAATCTGCCGTTGCTGGTTCAAACCAAATGATGCGTCCAAGCCTTCGTTAGTAATTCAAAAATGTCACTTCAGAAATAGTATCATGGCTTGTGCTGTTTCTAACAAGTTATTGGATAAACAAAGATGGATGTGTTTGTGTGTGTGTGTTTGTGTGTGTGAGAGAGAGAGAGAGAGAGGAATTGAGCGTGTGCGATCACCTGTTGCCACACTCAAGCAGAGATGCTGTCAGCTTTCTGAAGATCAGCTTTCTCAGTTTAAAAGTAGCCGTCCAAGCGGGGGTATTTCTCCCTGTTCGCAGTAGCCAGTGCGCAAGAGTCATTCACTATAGAAACCGTAATTTCCTCTGCTATTTTAAACAGCACATCCTCTCCAATGTGGAAACTCCAGTAAGAGGTAAGCGCCTTGAGTTCTGTAATTAATCAGTCTGTTGTGTCTCTCAGCTGTGATGTTCGTTTAAAGTGGTTTAAAGCTATTTCCTAGCTTTAGTAGTGTAGTAGTAATACAAGCGATCACGGAGCGCTGTTGTATGTAAACACTGGCTGACGCGGAGTCACGTCACCTAACTGGCTCACATTACACACAAAAATAATCTTTTGCCACCACCTGCTGGCTAACATATGTAATGTAAAAAAAAATTAAAATACATGTAAGATACACACATACAGTAGCTCTTAACACATATGCACTGCTCTTACACTTTTTAGTTTAGAACAGCACAAACACAAGCGCAGTGATACACACAGTGAAGCGTCCGAGTGCTGATGGTGTGAGACCATCAGAACTCATAGCACGTCTCTCGTCCAATCAGATTCGAGGATCGGAACTAACTGTTGTGTGTGATATATATATATATATATATATATATATATATATATATATATATATATATATATATATATATAAATATATGTGTTTTGTTTACATGATATAGATTTATGATTATATGCATCTCATCTGAACTCACCATCAGGTTCCTCCACACTCTCCACATCTCTCCTGGCTTTCTTTTTCCTACTTTTTGGGGCAGGTATCTCCTCTGTACAGGACAACAAATGGATTTATATATTTTTAAAGTGTTACTTCATCCATAAACATCCATTTATTAACCTATTACTTAACATAAATCAAAAGTAAATGATCAAAAAGATTGTCTACAAACATTTAGAAAATAATAGTAATAATAGAAGGATTTTTGGACACTAACTGTCATGAGATTTGCAAGTTTTATAGAGAAACAGTCACCTGCTGTGTCTTGACTGTGTGTATGTAAGCATAATGAAGGAAGAAGAAAGAAATAGAGTCAGAATGCCACTTTCTTTTATAATATCAGGTAAAACATAAACAACATCTTACTCTACAAGGCAAGGATTTCTTACCTTGACATTGATGGCAGTGCTCGTGGCCCCCGCTGAAATGTTAAAAGTTAATATTATATTAGAAAAAACAGCTCAAGTCTTAAAACATCAAACCCTTTACTGTTTACACACTTCAAGAGACCAAAAAACACTGTTGCAAAGGGAACCATCTGACACTGGACCTGTTGAGCGGTCTACATGTGTGTATTGTGTCTAATTAAGCTTACCATCGTCTTTTTTGCCATTTCACTGAAGAGTACAAGGGGAATACAAGGGAGCTGTCAGAAATGTGGACAATTGCGAATACACACAAACACCTCGGTGCACTTACACCAAGGATTAATGTGAGTCTAAATCTGAGACGGGCATCTGCCAAGCAACAGGATTATGAGGGAGGAGCCAGGATAAAATAGTGTTACTCAATCTTCTGACACACACCCTTATATACAGAGGATACCAGGTCTCCTATGCTTCTATGACCAATAATTTCCATGACTTTGCCGGTTGTTTGTGATTGCCGGATAATGATTTTTAAAAATAATTTAATAGAGACTGCACTCAAAAAGAGCAATTTCTAAATATTTTAGAGCGGACCATAACTTGAAAAAATATAACAGTATTTACAGGGTTGGGAGGGTTAATTTTGAAATGTATTCCACTACAGATTACAGAATACATGCTGTAAAATGTAATTTGTAACGTATTCCGTTAGATTACTCAAGGTCAGTAATGTATTCTAAATACTTTGGCTTAATTTTTTTTTTTTTTACTTGTTTTGACTATAAAAACTCTACCAGTACAGTAAGACAAAATACACGTTAAAAATATATTCTCTGAAAAACCTAAATATCTTATGCAGTGTTGTTTCTAAAACAAGATAAATCTAATTGATCTTGTTTTAAGGATTTTTAGATATTTTTACAGGAAATCAATACAAAAATTATCAAGAATATGATTTTTGCCCAAATATCAAAAGTCTTACAAAAAAAAAAAGAAATTATGATCCAACTTGAATTCTTTTGATAAAAAACATATGATCGTGCCTGGTAACGTGCATGTAAAATGGCTAGAAATAGCATTTTATCTTAGCGTAAAGCTGACGATTTACACAAGGTTTACTTCTATTTCTTCTGCTTCAAACTTACTTCAAACTTACTTCTCTGTCTGCTCGTATGAATGTAACACATCATAAGAAAGTGTTTCACCGCAGTTCAAATGCACTTTGGATCGCGTCATTTATATGTATAAATGTTTTCCATCTGAAAGGACGAAATATTAAATGAAACAAATGACAATAAAATGCAAAGTAATCTCTTCAGTAATCAAAATACTTTTCAATGTAACTGTATTCTAATTACCAATGATTTATACTGTAACTGTAGTGGAATACAGTTACTTATATTTTCTATTTTAAATACGTAATCCCGTTACATGTCTTCCGTTACTCCCCAACCCTGTATATATATATATATATATAAACTCAAAAAAGAAACGTCCATTTTTCAGGACGCTGTATTTTAAAGATAATTTTGTAAAAATCCAAATAACTTTACAGATCTTTATTGTAAAGGGTTTAAACAATGTTTTCTATGTTTGTTCAATGAACCATAAACAATTAATGAACATGCACCTGTGGAACGGTAATTAAGACACTAACAGCTTACAGATGGTAGGCAATTAAGTTCACAGTTATAAAAACGTAGACACTAAAGAGACCTTTCTACTGACTCTGAAAAACACCAAAAGAAAGATGCCCAGGGTCCCTGCTCATCTGCGTGAACGTGCTTTAGGCATGCTGCATGAGGACCGCAGATGTGGCCAGGGCAATAAACTGCAATGTCCGTACTGTGAGACGCCTAATACAGCACTACAGGGAGACAGGAAGGACAGCTGATCGTCCTCGCAGTGGCATATGTATGTATGTATATGTGTGTGTATATATATATATATTATACGTATATAGTTACTTCATTTCTATATTCATTGTCTAGTTATACCCAAAAATGAAAATTCTCTCATCATTTACTCACCCTTATGCCATTCCAGAAACATGGCTTTCTTTCTTTTGAAGAATGCAAATCAAGATTTTTAGAAGAATATTTTAGCTCTATAGGTCCATACAATGCAAGTAAATATTGGCCAGAACCTTGAAGCTCCAAAAAGCACACAAAGGCAGCATAAAATTAATTTATAAGACTCCAGTGGTTAAATCTATGTCTTTAGAAGTGATATGCTAGGTGTGGGTGAGAAATAGATTGAAAATCCCTTTTTAGATTCAAAATCTTCACTTACACTTTCAGATCTGAAAGTGAAACTAAACAGGCATCGCATGTGACTTTAAGATGTGAAAGTGGAGATTTAGAGTAAAAACATTACTTAAATATTTATCTGTTTCTCACCCACACCTATTATGTCTCTTCTGAAGACAAGGATTTAACCACTGGAGTATTATGGACTACTTTTATGCTGCCTTTATGTGCTTTTTGTAGCTTCAAAGTTCTAACCAACATTTACTTGTATTGTATGGACCTTCAAATCTAAGATATTCTTCTAAAAATGTTTTCATTTGCGTTCAGCAGAAGAAAGAATGTCATACACATCTGGGATGTCATGAGGGTGATTAAATGATGATAGAATTTTTATTTTGGGGGGGGGTTGGAAAGTTAAGGGGGGCGCCACGTCGGATCTCGCCTAGGGCACCAAGTAAGCCAGAACCACCACTGTTAAACATCGTGTGCTTACCCTCTGTCCTTGAGCAACTGGGGGTAGATCTCTTCTCCTTGTGTTCCGAGCCTACATATAATATCCAAAAACAAAAGGTCTGAACAAACGACAAGACACTGGAACCCTTTTATTCTGTTAGAACAGACCTAAAATAATCTGTGGGCAACTGCATGCCAGCAAACTAACTGTACACGGCACGAGACTTCTATTATCCAAGCGTGAGACAAACCTTTGCGTCGGTATCCATTGTTTGTTTTCAGTCGTATAGTAAACGCTATTGAATTAATTTGTGGTTATCTTTGAATTCGCATGTTGTTGGTCCGAGATTTTGTTTTGCACGTTGTCTATTGTTGACGTTGGAGACGAGTGGGCGTGTCTCTTTTCCGTGACGTACTATCTGTACTAGACGCGCGCAGGATTTGGAACGTAATTTTTTTTGTATATAAGGGTCTTCCTGCACTGACAGATGCTGACATACACTTTTAGATGGCTACGAGTCAGTCTACAATCAACGCAATTACTATAGAAAAACAGATGTTTTAAAACACTTAACATTTAGCGAGAAACATATCAATATTTAAGTCCTTTTCCAGAATCAGTATCAGAATGAGCATTATTGCCGAGTGTTCTCACGTACTATATATATATATATATATATATTATTTTTTTTTTGGTGATTGGAGAAACAAGTGCACACAGAACATTACAGTGAGACACAGAATGTAAAACAAGGTAAGAGTATAAATAGACATACAAAAATAGGACATTAACATAGAATGGTGTATGTATGTACATGTGCAAGTGGTAATAAATATGCAAGGTAGGGGTATGTACAGTTATTGAATTAAATATGAGTGAATTTACATATGTACATGAGATATTTATTTATATTATTGCACTATGGGGGAGTCTTGAGGCAGTTTAACTGTTCATATGGTGAATGGCCTGAGATGTACAGGTCTTGGAGAGTGGGCAGTGGGGCACCAATAATCCTCTCAGCAGTCCTGACTGTCCGTTTTAGTTTCCTTCTGTCTGATTTGGTGGCTGAACCAAACCAGAAAGTTATAGATGTGCACAGGACAAACTCAATGATGACCGAGTAGAACTGTGTCAGCAGCTCCTGTGGCGGGTTGAACTTCCTCAGCTGGTGAAGGAAGTACAACCTCTGCTGAGCGTTCTTCACAGTGGAGTCTATGTGGGTGTCCCACTTCAGGTCCTGAGAGATGGTAGAGCCCAGGAACCTGAATGACTCCACTGCTGCTACAGTGCTGTTCAGGATGGTGTGTGTGTTTTGGGGGGGGGGGGGTCCACTATCATCTCCACTGTTTGAGCATGTTCAGTTTAAGGTTGTTGTGACCGCACCAGACAGCCAGCTGTTCAACCCCCAGTCTGTATGCAGACTTGTCATCATCGCGGATGAGGCCGATGACCGTGGTGTCGTCTGCAAACTTCAGGAGCTTGACAGAGGAGTCCTTAGCAGTGCAGTTATTCATGTACAGGGAGAAGAGCAGTGGAGAGAAAACACATCCCTGAGGATCACCAGTGCTAACAGTGAGGGTCCCGGATGTGAGTTTCCCCAGTCTCACTAGCTGCTGCCTATCTGTCAGAAAGCTGATGATCGACAGATTGGGTGGGCACAGAGAGCTGGGTCAGTTTGGTTGAGAGAAGATCAGGCATGATGGTATTGAAGGCTGAACTGAAGTCCACAAATAGGATCCTTGCATAAGTCCCAGGTCTGTCGAGGTGTTTGCTCGGTAAGCAAACAAAAGGGGGTCCAGCAGGGGTCTAGTGATGTCCTTTAGGTAGGCCAAAACCAGTCTCTCAAATGACTTCATGACCACAGACGTGAGAGCGACAGGTCTGTAGTCATTAAGTCCTGTGATTTTGATGGTGGAGTGTTTGAAGCAGCAGGGAACTTCACACTGCTCCAGTGATCTATTGAAGATCTGTGTGAAGATGGGGGCCAGTTGGTCAGCGCAGACTTTCAGACAGGCATGTGAAACACCGTCTGGGCCTGAAGCTTTCCTAGTCTTCTATTTCTTGAAGACCTGGCACACATCCTCCTCACTGACCATAAGTGCAGATTGAGTAGCAGGAGGGGGGTTCCAGGAGGTGTTGGTGTGTGGGTGAAGTGAAGATCAGAGCGGGTGAGGGGTGTGAGACTGGGCTTTTCAAACCTGCAGTAAAACACATTCAGGTCATCAGCCATTTGTTGATTCTCTACAGAGCGAGGGGGTGGTGTCTTGTACTTGATGTCCTTCAGGCCTCTTCACACAGATGCAGGATAATTGGCTGAAAACTGTTTTTTCAGCTTTTCAAAGTAGCTTATTTAGCCACTCTAATCTCCTTAGTCAGTGTGTTTCTGGCCTGGTTGTACAAGATTTTATCCCACTTCTGTAAGCATCCTCTTTGGAATGACGAAGCTGTCTGAGTTTTGCTGAAAACCATGGTTTATCATTATTGAATGATAAAGTCTTGTAGGGATGCACATATCCTCACAGAAACTGATATATGATGTCACAGTATCTGAGAGCTCGTCCAGGTCTGTGGCTGCAGCTTCAAAAACATTCCAATCAGTGCAGTCAAAGCAGGCTTGTAGTTCCAGCTCTGCTTCATTGGTCTTCCTTTACAGTCCTTACTACAGGCTTAGCTGATTTTAGTTTCTGCTTGTAGGTCGGGAGAAGATGAACCAGACAGTGATCAGAGAGTCCTAAAGCTGCATGTGGAACAGAGCGATAAGCATCCTTAACAGTGGTGTAGCAGTTTTCCAGTATATTTCTGTCCCTGGTGGGGCATGTGATGTGTTGTTTGTATTTGGGCAGTTCACGTGTGAGGTTTGCTTTACTAAAATATCCCAGAATAATAATAAGTGACGTGATCAGCCAGCTGTTGCAGCGCTGCATTCACGCATGCTTGTGGCGGGATGTACACACTCACCAGAATGAACAAGGAAAACTCCCGTGGCGAGTAGAAAGGCTTACAGTTGATGAAGAACACTTCTAAATTAGGACAGCACATCTTCTTCAACGCTGTTACATCTGTACACCAACTTTCGTTGATGTAAAAGCATGTCCCGCCACCTCTCGTTTTCCCCGATGATTCCACAACGCGATCCACTCTAAACAACTGGAAGCCTGGCAGGTGAAACGCGCTGTCCGGCATGGCTTCATTCAGCCAGGTTTCCGTGAAACACAGAGCAGCAGAGTTAGAAAAGTCCTTATTTTCACAGTCAATCTCCACATTCTTCTTTTGTTTTTGGCGATTCGCATGTGTCACAAGGTTCAATGAATGAGGAAGCGGGAGACGGCATTTCCAACTCAGGTATGTAACTCTTTATTCTTATGAACAGAAAACACGTTAGCACAAGGCGTTACGGTGAACACAGCTTTGCGGCATCTGTTTCTCTCTCTCCACTCTATGGACTGGTCACCTTTTATTTCCCCTGTCTCTCACTGCGAAAATTGAAACAGCAATTACCAGCAATTCATCTCCGGTGAAAACACTTATCGCTTCCTCTCTCCCTAGACGAACGCTCGACCACGCCCTCGCCTCCACAGCATGCTTCATGCATATTACCACCTACTGGGCAGGAGGAGAATTAATAGTAAAAAAGGACTTAAATATTGATCTGTTTCTCACCCACACCTATCATATCGCTTCTGAAGACATGGATTTAACAACTAGAGTCATATGCCTTTATGTGTGTTTTTGTTTTTGTTTTATTTTTTTGTTTTTGTTTTTTGGAGCTTCAAAGTTCTGGTCACCATTCACTTGCATTGAATAGACCAACAGAGTTGAAATATTCTTCAAAAATATTTGTTTGTGTTCACCAGAAGAAAGACAGCCATGCACATCTGGGGTGGCTTGAGGGTGAGTAATGGGAGAATTCCCATTTTTGGGTGAACTATTCCTTAAACTTTTAATTTTGTACCTGACAACCTTAAAAACAACAACAGTTTGAAGTGGATAAGTGCTCAAAAGAGTTCTCAATTTAAATATCTTTGGGTAGATTAATAAATGTTTATTATTTTTCCAAGAGTGAACAAAATATTGAAAAGAAAGGTTGTGAACAGAAAACATTTTGTTTTTAGACTAATATTTTTACAGACAAACATACAGTATTCTCACTATGTACAATGAAAAATAAAGTGTATTTGCATAGTCATTGTTTATTTGCATTTGCATATTCTCTATTAAGACTGGTCAGTTGGTCTGATCCATGCAGCTGGTACCCACTGGGGCTCATCCTGAGCTCTCCTCACTGCAGTCAGCAGCTGCACACATGCAGCCTGTAGGCCATCATTTACAATCACATGATCAAAGAACTGACAGTAATGCTGTTCCATCTTACGTCCTGCATCCTCTATTTCCTGAAAATCTTCATCCTAAGAAAGAGAGAAAAAGTGAAAAATATGAGAAGTACGGGGTTGAGAAAACTTTCAGACATAAATATTTCACAGCAGTTCAAAAGTAGACAAAAGTACTATACAGAAATTCAAGAGTGGCTGACATCAATTATAGCACCTTTAAATGATAACAGAAAAGGAAGGTGAATAAAATAGACTGAGTGGATATACAAATAGATGCAGGCCCACCTTAAAGGCCCGGCTGATGTAGTAATTTGTGATGATTTGAGAGCTCATTCGCGTCTGCTTCATCTGCTCAGTAGGAGGAGGCTTTATAAAGATGGCATACGCCCTCAGCTCTGGGGTCCTCACTGACTCTAATGCCTGGAGTTAAAAGACACAGCAAGAAGAGCAAATAATCAGAGGAAGTCAGGTGTGGTCAAGCAGTATTTATGTAAATTAGGGTTAGGTTATGTAAGTATTGCTTAAATTATATCAGTTGTGAAAATTTGTTCCGGAAAACTCGTCATCACAATGTAAAACTTGTTCTGAGTGGGTTTTTGTGCATTGCTATGTGGTTGGCCCGAGTCAAAAGAGTCTCTGATACGGCTTGGCTCCTTCAATGAAAGTCTATGGCATTTTTCGCCTGTTTTATCATCTTCAAGGTGAAAATCGTAAGCTTGATCCCTTCAATAAAGTAATGCCACACCTCTCTTCAACAAGCCACACAATTTGAGGTATCATTCATGTCCACAAATGATGTGGGACGAGTTATGTGTCTAAGTGTAAATGTGTAAAAGCATCAGTATTATTAACCTCTAATCTTAAAGGAATAGTTCACCCAAAAATGAAAATTCTTATCTTTTACTCACACTGAGACCATCCTAGATGTGTATGACTTTCTTCTGCAGAACACAAATTAAGATTTTTAGAAGAATATCTCAGCTCTGTAGGTTCATAATGCAAGTAAATGGTGGCCAGAACTTTGGAGCTCCAAAAAGCATTTATGCTGGTTTTATGTGCTTTTTGGAGCTTCTAAGTTCTGGTTACCATCCACTTGCATTTTACGGACGTACAGAGCTGAGCTATTCTTCAAAAGTCTTTATTTGTGTTCTGCAGAAGAAAGAAAGTCATACCCATCTGGGATGGCCTCAGGGTGAGTAAACGATAAGAATTTTCATTTTTGGGTGAACTGTTTCTTTAAGATTAGAGGTTAATAATACTGATGCTTGCCTTAGCAAATGCCACTAATAGTACTTGAGAAAGACATTCTCATAATAAACTCACATGTGGCTCAATGTCAATCACACAGATCTTTCCACTGGCCAAAACATCTTTAACTGCATCCACACTAGTGCCATAGAGATGACCTCTTAACTCCCCAAACTCAATAAACCTGAGGAAGACAGAATAAATGCCACTGAGCTACAATGGATTATGAAGAAAACAGGTTTTGACTAATGAAATGAATAAAACATGCAGTACATCAGAAAAAAAATATTGTCTGTTGTTGTACAGCCTAGTACATTTCAGGTACCTGTGATTGCAGACCATGTTGTCAAACTGTTCTCTGCTGATGAAGTGATATTCTCTGCCAGATTCCTCGTGGCATTTGGGTGGCCGTGTGGTATCTGAGAGGAAATAACAGTCAGAGAGTTTCAACAAAGCATATTTGTACACTTTTAGTTTAAACATGGTTAAGTTACATCTGGGATTTAAAATCCCATTTAAACCTGGACTTAAATGCTTTTAGGTTTTTGAAAAATATAAAGAAATATTTAACATTCTGCTATTTTTCTAGGTCACTAAACTATTATATCGTGAGTTAAAAGTAAAGATGACACACCAGGAGAGCCAGGGGTGCAGAAAATGTAATAGTCTTTATTGAGCTTCACAGATGGAGCGCGTTTCACAGAGTCAAAGTGAAAGAAGAGAAAGGGATTGCGGTTCCCTATCTATCACTCACTCGACGTTGTGTCGATGTAGTGACACTAGGGGTCAACCTTGGGAGCCCCAAACGTGCCTGGGTCGCAAATGGAACGGCAGAAGATTCAGCTCACTGAACAAAACCACTCGGCTCCTCAGCACAAAACCTGAATGAGTGGTTGCGAGCCAGCTCCTTTTATACCCCTATGTCCAGGGGAGTGGCATGCAAATTCCACTCCCCAATTTCCATTGGCCTTTCCTCAAAGATCAGAGGTGTTTGGGGCTCCCAAGGGCGACCCCTAGTGTCACTACATCGACACAACGTCTCGTTCCCTCCATCAGGGAACGGAGGTTACGAAAGTAACCAGGATGTATTCTATAACTATGTGTGTGCGTATTCGTGTCTTATCTATGTTGAGTTATGTGTGTATGTATGTGTCTTCAGCCAAAAGCCTTGAGGCCTTGGCGGTTTGCTTCTGGTTATCTAGTGTCTGCTGGTGTCTGGCACTGTGTTCTCAAGCAAGCATCCTGCACATACCAAACCCCCCTCTCTATCAAACAGGTGGAGAAGTACAGCAGTGGAAAAATACAGTCTAAGCACATTATGTTTTACACAGTTCTACATAGAAAAATAGCATATACCACATTTTCCCCCCTCTTGATAATGAACATGATCACCAATATCTCTTCACATTCGAGGGAACCAAAGGTGTAGAACTGCCATTAGTAGAGAGAACCTTTGATATGGCACATCAAGATGACAACACATATCAGGAGCAGTGGTGCAAACAACTGTGCCAGTACTTTGAACACTGAACCGAACATCTTTGTTAACCAATTCTCAATTGTTACAGCCCAATCGCTTGCAGACGGTGAGTTTGGCACCATGTCCCTCATATGTTTGATCAAAACAGTTAGGTTAGAAGAATAGTCAGGTACGTGGAAACAAAAATGGAAAATAAAAATGTATTTAATGACTATGAAGTGTCAAGTGAAAATGTCAAGTGGTGTACTACACTGAAAAAAATGACTAGTAAGATTTACCTAATTTTTATTTTGCAAGATTTTGTACACTGTTTTTATAGGTCAATTTTAATGGTATAAAATAACATCTACTTCATGAGATAATTTTGATTAAAGTGAGTAAATATAACTTAAAAATTTCAGTTAATACAGCGACTTTTACTTACAAATCTGATGTACATGGTACTTAAACTTATTACGACTGAAAAAATGTTGAGCATTTTATTAGAACATTACAGAATTTTAACTTTCCTTATATATATATATACAGTGTGTGTGTATATATATATATATATATATATATATATATATATATATATATATATATATATACACACACACACACACACACACACTGTTGGGTAAGTTACTCTAAAAAAGTAATTATTACTAACTACTAATTACATCTTCTACAGTGTAATTAGATTAGTGTACTAATTACTCTGTCTGAAAAGCAATTGCATTACTTATTACTAATTACTTTCTAAAACCCTTATCAACCTTGACCAGAAGAAAAATACAAAGATAGACATGAAACTTTTCTTTTAATTCTTTCAGATAAATCATGTAAAATCAAATAAATGATTCATGAAGTGGCCAAAGAATTTAAGTGGGCTGCATTTAATTAGAAAACATAAATTTTAACATAAGACATTACAGTACATTTCGATTTTAAATTCACTATTGTTTTATATAGAATTGTTGTATAGTCCATACAGTATTTAACATAATTACATCAGAAGTAACTGTAATTAAATTACTGAAAAATTAAGAGTAATCCCATACTTAATTTTCTCAACGAAAAAATAATTTAATTGCAGTAATTAATTACTTAGTAATGCATTATACCCAACACTGTGTATATATGCACCGATCAGCCACAACATTACAATCACCTGCCTAATATTGTGTAAGTCCCCCTCATGCTGCCAAAACAGCACCAGCCTGCATCTCAGAATAGCATTCTGACATGATATTCTTCTCACTACAATTGTACAGAGCGGTTATCTGAGTTACCATAGACTTTGTCAGTTCAGTCTGGCCATTCTCTGTTGACCTCTCACATCAACAAGGCATTTCTGTCCGCAGAACTGCCACTCACTGGATGTTTTTGGTTTTTGGTGCCATTCGGAGTAAATTTTAGAGACTGTTGTGCATGAAAATCCCAGGAGATCAGCAGTTACAGAAATACCAGCCCGTCTGGCACCAACAATCATCATATTTTTTCCCCATTCTGATGGTTGATGTGAACATTAACTGAAGCTCCTGACCCGTATCTGCATGATTTTATGCACTTCACTGCTGCCACACGATTGGCTGATTAGATAATCGCATGGAAGATTGTTGGTGCCAGATGGGCTGGTTTGAGTATTTCTGTAACTGCTGATCTCCTGGGATTTTCATGCACAACAGTCTCTAGAATTTTCTCCGAATGGCACCAAAAACATCCAGTGAGGGGCAGTTCTGTGGATGGAATGCCTTGTTAAAGAGAGAGGTCAACAGAGAATGTCCAGACTTGTTCGAACTGACAAAGTCTATGGTAACTCAGAAAACCGCTTTGTACAATTGTGGTGAGAAGAATATCATCTCTGAATGCTATTCTAAGATGCGGGTTGGCGCTGTTTTGGCGGCATGAGGGGGACCTACACAATATTAGGCAGGTGGTTTTAATGTTATATGCTGATCTCTAAAGCCTGAATCTCTAAGCTGATTTACAATCTTAAATAATATTTACTTACTTAAGCTAGAGCTTAAGTAATAGAATAATAGAGTGTTTGAATAGAGTGCAAATGTAGAATTTGACTCTACACGACTTAATCATTAATTTCAAAAAAGTTTTCGGTTACAAACATCAAAAAGTATTATGAGGGTTACTCCATTTGACCTGAACAAAATGTGTCTTTTCATAAAAATTTCAAAATATCTGATATGTTTTAAAAACTTCACACACATTCATAAATGGTCTGAATGGGTCCTTTCTGGTTTTTTTGACAACAGAATGACCACCTCCATGTTGGTTACACCACCTGACTTTGATTTGGTGGACGGAAGTTTTTCCAAATATTAATAACATAAAACAAAATTCACTGCTTATTTTTTGAAGAAATAATAATACATAATTCCAAACCACGTATGCCAACATTTGTTTTTAAGCATTTTAGCTTTTAATGAGACCATTTGGATATTTTTTACGTAAAGCCCAGCAAAAAATATCGAAAAAGAATACAGTGGTTCCCAACCCAGTTCCTGGAGCCCCCCCAAACACTGCACATTTTTATCTCCCTTATCTGACACACCCAATTCAGGTCTAGAATCTCTGCTAATGAGTTGTATCAGGTGTGTTTGATTAGAGAGATATCCAAAATGTGTAGTGTTGGGGGGGCCTCCAGGAACAGGGTTGGGAACCACTGCCTTAATAGTTAGGCATATGTCAATGACCCTTAAATGAGTAAAATGCTTAAAAGAAGCATTTTTTCAAGCTTTGGGAATCACACTATTCACAACAGTGTAATCACACAATTTCAGATTTACAGAATGAAACTCACGGGGAACAGCTCCTTGGTAAACCTTAGGATTGATCTCGATTAGCCTCCTGCGTAATTCATTGACCCCGACCCCAGACGGACCTGACAGCAGAACATCGGCAAAGCTTTAAAATTTTTGGTGCAAGCATGGATGCAGCTACAGGAAGTTGTAGCAGGTTATATGTGTTTTTGCTGGATGATTTTTGCTTCCACTTGTGTGGAAACGCAAACAAAAACACACTCACTCACCTAACAGTGCTATGAGGCGGTGT
This sequence comes from Myxocyprinus asiaticus, assembly GCF_019703515.2. Taxonomy (NCBI): domain Eukaryota; kingdom Metazoa; phylum Chordata; class Actinopteri; order Cypriniformes; family Catostomidae; genus Myxocyprinus; species Myxocyprinus asiaticus. The sequence continues at coordinate 5,529,088 of NC_059355.1, read as the reverse complement.
GTGTGTTCTGGGTGGGGCTGATATCGCACCACCTCCTCGTAAGGGTTAGCCAGGGAACTGTAACAGCTCATGGGACAACGAAGGGACTCGAACTGGGATGTTCCAAAAGCCTGACCCTTCCGCCGGCGACAAAGACGCAGACTGTGCCGAAAACCAGCTGACATGCATATGAGAAGATGCACAAACATTAAATGATGGAAAACAGTCTAAAAATGCCACAGATGTAGGAATAGACAGATAACGCAAGTAGTATACATTGTATTCTATAATTAATCAAAATCAATAATCAGTGCTAGTAATTTATGATCTAATGGGGTGGAACATTTTCTATGATTTTACAACCAACCATTAACTTATAATTGTCACTTAGATACTTGAAAGATTATGGTCTTATTCAACATCATTAGTATGTGGGAAACGTTGGGGTCTACAAACAGAGATCAGATAAGAAAAATTGCATTCATCTTGTCAGAGATTGTGATGCTGTAAACATGATTCATCTGATCTGCTTTAGGGAAAATTTTCTTGTAAATTTGTAATATTTGAGATTCACTCACTCAGATAAATCCCCTCAATGTTGGTGATGAATTCACTCTCCTCTGTAACAAGACACAAAGAGTGCATTAAATTAGTCTATTGGAAGAATTATTAAAAAACAGAATAATTAGCAATTAAATTTTATTTTAACTAGTTCACTTTTATGGTCTTTCAGTCATTTTCGGAGCTTGACAGCATTAGCCCCCATTTAATTTCATTGTGTGTAAGCGAGCAGCTTGAAAAATATATTATCTATTAGTGTTCCACTGAAGAAATAAGCCATCTAGTTTTAAAATGGCATTAAGAAATTGTAATTTTTGTTAAGAAAAAAAAATTCTTTAACTGTATGATTTATATTTCCATGAATAATATGCACTCACCATCCTTAAGCTCTTCTTATGGAAACATCATGCAGGGAACAGATTTTAATAAAGATGAGAAACAAGCAATTTAATGCATTTAACATCATATGAACATCATATTTAACACCATAAACTCGGGGGGTCACGTGATGCCATGCGAGATGTGTGAATCACGAGCTCTGCGCGCTTTGCTAGTGTTTAATTATTTTCATGTTTAATCCGGTGAGATTCGATACACCCAGTTACATATTTGCTCTTTGAGGCAAACATGGCAAAGAAGTCAAAATCCTCAGACTCTGGAGACATTAAAAGACACTTACGTGTTCAAGCTGAGGCCTCTGACGGGCCTGCGAGCCGGGGACTCGATTTGGAAGGCACGTCGGGAGAAGAAATCCAGCGTCAACTGTCCAACATCTCGGTGATGCTGACAAAGGTTGTCGCTGACTTGGAGGATCTCGCTGTAATACGTTGATCGATTACGGCGATGGAAGCAAAGTTCTCTGAGATGGTCACAAGAGTGACAGATGTTGAGAAAAGGATAGATTATCTGGAGTAATTGGAAAGGGAATTAACCACTAATCCGCCCGCGTCCAAAACAGACATGGAACACATTTTGGAAAAACTGGAATATTTTGAAAATGTGAGCCGAAGGAACAATATACAGATTGTTGGAATTCCTGAGCATGAAGAGGGCAGAGATATGGTGAAATTCCTGGACGAGCTCTTCCCGAGTCTGCTCGACATAACAGGCCATAAAGCTGGAAATCAAGCGAGCTCACAGAGTCCAGGCTCGGAGATCTGCTGAGGGAGACAAGCCCCGATCAATTCTGGCCAAATTTCTGAAATCAACTGATAAAGATCTCCTGTTGCACCAGGCGAGGAGCAAAGGAAAGCTTTCTTGGAAGAATCACAATATTTTCTTGTTCCCGGATTTTGCGAATTCGACAAGAGAGAAACGCGATCGGTTCAAGGAATGTAAGAAACTCTTACATCAACGGAAGATCGCTTTTGCACTGATGATTCCAGCCAAACTGAGAATAGACACCAAGGATGGCAGTAAAGTATTTTTATGCCCCAAAAAGGCACTGGCCTTCATACAAACTATGGGTGAGTAAACCATCGGGCGTTTCTTATGTGAGTGGACTGACTCGCTGTTCAGTGACTCGACTGTCTAAGCTGGGCACCATTTTTTGTTTCTTTTTGCGTTGGCTCCACCTAGCAGCTGGAGTTTGTTTTGTGGCATGACATTACAAGAAACTTTTGCATTGATGGAAGATCGTTTTTACACTGTTCCTGGTGTAGTTCCCGGACAGATTGAGAATGGACACTATGGATGACCTCAAAATATCTACATGCTCACCTAAAGGACGTCTTTTATAAAGTTGACGGACTAAGTCATGATGTATTTTTTTTTACGTGGCCTCCGAGTGCATTTAACTCGCTCAATACACACTTGATCATCCGAGGAACCTGGATGCCTGTTTTGTTTCTTTTCGTGCTGGTTCTGCCTAGAGGCTGGAGTTGGTTTTGTGGAATAACACTGCTTCGGGACAGTATTGTGGATGAATCTGTTCGTTCTTTGTGCTTATGCCTCCTGTTGGCTTTGTTTTTGTGGAGTATTTTTAAAGGACATCAGAATGATTACGTCATCTGCTGCACTCATAACAGCCAGCTCACTGAACAATTGTTTGTCTGTCCAAGGAAACTGAATGGCTTTATATCGGCTGGAATTTGTTTTGTGGAGGAACACACCTTCAAGACAGTTCTGTGAATGAATCTACACATTCTTTGTTTTTATTCTGCCTGTTGGCTGGGGCCTGTTTTACAAAGTATTTTCTGTTATTAATTTTGCCTCACAAAATTTGTATAGAAACACCGGGCTTGAGCAATCCAATGCCAAAGTTGTCACGGGGACTCTTGTATGTGTACATGGACCTTTTGAGTTTAGAGGGACTGACGCCGGTTGGCGCTGTCGTGCACGGGGTTAATGCGCACATTTTACTTTTTTCTGTTTGTTTTGTTCAGGGTTTGATTGTTGCATTAATGGGGAATGTGGTCTGTATAATCTTGCTTTTGACACACAATTTATTTTTTTATTATATCAATATGTCAAATGTTAATATGAATGGATTATCTCTCTCCTCATGGAATGTGAATGGGTTGGGGCACCCCATAAAAAGAAGGAAGGTTATTTCTTTTCTTAAGCGTTCAAGAAACGCATCTTTCCCCGCAGGAAGCTGAAAAATTTGGGAAGATATGGGGTGGGCATGTTTTCTTTAGTGCTGGCTCGAGTAAGAGTAAGGGAGTCATTACATTGATAAGTAAACCTCTACAATTCAAATTTCTCAAACAGATTAATGATAAATTAGGAAGAGTCATTATTGTTTTAACAGACATTCAGGGGCAAAGGTTGATTTTGGCTAATATCTAGGAGACTTTAATTTATTGATGGACTCAGTCCTTGATCATAGTGAAGCAAAAGTGTGTAAGCCCTCTAGAGCAACATTGACGCTTCACAGGATGTGTAAAAATCTTGGTCTTGTAGATATTTGGCGACTTTTGAACCCATCTGGTAGGGACTATACATTTTTTTCATCAGTCCCTAAGATTTATTCTAGAATAGATTTTTTTCAAAGTCACTCATTTCATCTGTTGTTGATTGCTCAGTTGGAAACATTTTAGTCTCAGATCACGCCCTGGTGAGTTTAGAGATGTTCCCACACACAGAGAAAAAGAAATCTTATAGTTGGCCCTTTAATGTATCCCTTTTGCAAAACCCTGATTTCCAACAAATGTTAAAGACTGAAATCAGTGTCTATATGGAGACCAACTGGTCCTCAGTATCCTCTGTGGGCATGGCTCGGGAGACACTTAAGGCTGTTCTTAGGGGTCGGATCATACAGTATGCCTCATTCATCAAAAAAGCTAAAGCACAAGAACTTGTGGAGTTGGAAGGGAATATTAAAAGTGCCGAAGCAGAGCTGAAGTGCCGAATGTCATCTGATGGCCTCAGAGAATTTACCCAACTGAAATATAGATATAATACTATTTTGTCACGGAAAGTGGAGTTTTGGTTGTTCAGGGCAAGACAGTCATACTGTGAGTCAGGGGACAAAGCAGGGAAGCTTTTGGCTAGATATATAAAGCAGAGAGAGTCTTTTTCTATAATTCCCTCAGTGAAATCTGCTGGTGGTGAAATGTTTACCTCGGCCATTGATATTAATAATGCTTTTAAAGAATTCTATATTGATCTTTACAGTTCCACGAATTCGTCTACTTATGAAGATATTAGAAACTTTGTGGAACCATTAGATCTCCCTAAATTGACGACTGAGCAAAAAAAATTCTCTTGATTCTGAGAAACCTTGGAGGAGCTTGACGAGGTAATTAAGCCCTTACCTACAGGCAAGTCTCCCGGGCCAGACGGCTTTGCCGCTGAATTTTTTTAGATCTTATGCTACAGAATTGGCTCCACTTTTGTTAGAAGTTTATACAGAATCATTAAAGAATGGAAAGCTTCCCCCAACCATGACACAAGCCCAGATCATTCTGATTCTTAAAAAGGACAAAGATCCAAGTGAGTGTAAGAGTTACCGTCCAATTTTCCTGATCCAGCTAGATGTAAAAATTTTGGCTAACCGATTAAATAAAGTTATGACATCTCTTATACATATAGATCAGGTTGGTTTATTCGGGGCCGTAGCTCTTCTGACAACATCAGGCGTCTAATCGATATCATGTGGTCAGTGGCAAATGATCAGACTCCAATCGCTGCCATCTCACATGACGCCGAAAAGGCGTTTGATATGGTAGAATGGGATTAACTTTTTAAAATTTTAGAAATATACGGGTTCGGGAATACTTTTATTGGATGGATTAAGTTACTTTATAGACACCCGGTAGCGGCGGTACAAACTAATGGATTAATTTCAGATTATTTTACTCTGGATAGGGGCACACAGGCAGGGTTGCTCTCTTTCCCCATTATTGCTCTGTCTTGCCCTGGAACCATTAGCAGCCGCGATAAGAAAAGAGTGGCGCATAAGCTTTTGCTTTACGCAGATGATATTTAATCATTAGTCTCCGACCCCACTAGTTCTATGCCTTGCCTCCACAGAATTATCAATTCCTTTTCTAAATATTCAGGATACAGAGTTAATTGGTCTAAATCCGAAGCTTTGGCTCTGACTGCTTACTGCCCAGTAACGGCTTTTCAGCCGGGCACCTTCCAGTGGCCCAAACAGGGCATTAAGTATTTGGACATTTTATTCCCAGCAAATTTATGTGATTTAGTCAGTTAATTTTGAGCCTTTAATGAAAAGGTTTTCGAGTCATGTGGGCAGGTGGGCTTCATTACATTTATCGATTATTGTGAAGGTTAATGTTATTAAAATGAACTGCATTCCAAAATGTAACTACCTGCTGCAGTCTCTCCCTGTAGATGTTCCCCTCTCTTATTTCAAACAATTTGATAGCATAGTGAAGTCCTTCATTTGGAATGGTAAGCGTCCCAGGTTACATATTTCAATAAATCACATAGGCCGATTGACAGGTGGGCTAGGCCTACCCAAGATTTTATTTTATTATTATGCATTCGGTCTCAGACACTTGGCCCATTGGTCGCTCCCACCTGAGAGAGCCCCTCCCTGGTTCTATATTGAACAGGAAGTTCTTGCCCCTATTTCGCCATTGCAAAGCCTTTCGATCAAACTAATCGGAGAAGTTAAGTCACACCCCGTTATCTCGCATCTGCACCTGGTTTGGACAAAAGTGTCCAGAGTGTTTAATTCGGAAATTCGGGGGGCAGGGGGCAACCAATAATCCTCTCAGCAGTCCGAACTGTCCTTTGTAGTCTTCTGATGTCTGATTTCGTAGCTAAACCAGACAGTTACTGAAGTGCAGAGGACAGACTCAATGACTGCTGAGTAAAACTGTATCAGCAGCGCCTGTGGCAGGTTGAATTTCCTCAGCTGGTGAAGGAAGTACAACCTCTGCTGGGCCTTTTTCACAATGGAGTCAGTGTGGGTCCCCCACTTCAGGTCCAGTGAGATGGTAGTGCCCAGGAATCTGAATGACTCCACTGCTGCCACAGTGCTGTTTAGAATGGTGAGGGGGGTCAGTGTTGGGGTGTTTCTCCTAAAGTCCACAATGATCTCCACCGTTTTGAGCATGTTCACCTCAAGGTTGTTTGACTGCACCAGACAGCCAGCTGTTCATCCTCCCTTCTGTATGCAGACTCATCATCATCTCAGATGAGGCCGATGACAGTGGTGTCATCTGCAAACTTCAGGAGCTTGACAGAGGTGTCCTTGGCGATGCAGTCATTGGTGTAGAGGGAGAAGAGTAGTGGGGAGAGCACACATCCATGGGGGGCACCAGTGCTGATTGTACAGGTGCTAGAAGTGAGTTTCCCCTGTCTCACAAGCTGCTGCCTGTCCGTCAGAAAGCTGGTAATCCACTGACAGATAGACATGGGAACAGAGAGTTGGTGTAATTTATTCTGGAGTATAGCTGGGATGATGGTGTTGAAAGCTGAACTGAAGTCCACAAAAAGGATCCTTGCATTTGTCCCTGGTCTGTCCAGATGTTGCAGGATATGATGCAATCCTATGTTGACTGCATCATCCACAGACCTGTTTGCTTGATAAGCAAATTGAAGGGGATCTAGAAAGGGTCCAGTGATGTTCTTCAGGTGGGTCAACACCAGTCTCTCAAATGATTTCATGACCACAGATGTCAGGGCGACAAGTCTGTAGTCATTAAGTCCTGTGATTTTTGGTTTCTTTGGGACAGGAATAATGATTAAGTGTTTGAACCAGCATGGGACTTCACACTGCTCCAGTGATCTATTGAAGATCTGTGTTAAGATGGGGGCCAGCTGGTTAGCACAGGATCGAAGACACGCTGGTGAGACGCCATCTGGGCCTGAAGCCTTCCTCGTCTTTTGTTTCCGAAAGACGCGGCTCACATCATCTTCACAGATCTTAAGTGCAGGTTGAGTAGCAGGAGGGGGGAGGAAGGGGGTTGCAGGAGGTGTTGGTGTTTGTGTGAAGTGAAGGTCAGAGTGGGTGTGGGGTGTGAGATTGGGCCTTTCAAATCTGCAGTAGAACATTAATAAGTCCCGTTTCTGTTGATCAGAGTGGATTGGGAGGGGGTTACTACACTCGATGACCTATATGAGAGTGGAGTACTGAGATCTTTTGATAATTTCGTTCAACATTTTAAGATTCCTAGATCCCAGTTCTTTAGGTATTTACAGCTGCACCACTTGCTCTGTACTATTTTTGGGAGTAGTGTACACCCCCCTAAAGCAGCAGATGCTCTGGAAATGGTGATTACTGCTTTTGGGAAAGGTCATGAAGCATCAGTGTATTACTCCCTGTTGATTCAGAGTCTGGGGGATGGAGCTTCATCTTCTCTCAAGAGATTATGGGAGAAGGATTTAAATCTGGTATTGGAGGAGGGAGTGTGGGCCAGGATCCTAAAAAGCATCAAGTCTGCATCTAGAGATGCAAGGGTCCGTCTGATGCAATTTAAGATTTTGCATCGGTTCTACTGGACCCCCTCTAGATTGTATAGGTTGGGTCTTAAAGACACACCCACCTGCTGTGGTGCCAATCAGAAGACGGGGACACAATACATGTATTTAGGGATGTGTAAAGATCCAAGAATTTTGGTTGAGGGTTCAGAACTTTATGAGTGAGGTGTTGAACACTGAACTTTCATTTAGACCCAGACTCTGTATCCTGGGTGATGGGATGACTCTGGACATTGGGGACAGTTATTTAAAAAGTTGGGTCCTAGCCGGAGTCATGATTGGTAAAAAAAATCATCCTCGGACTTCCGGTTTGGCGATGTAAGAGAGGGCAGCAGAGATGAGGACCTCCCAACCACACTCCTTTTAAACATATTTAAGCATCTTCTTTTTTTATCTAAATGCTCTGCAACATAAAATATAAGAACTAAACATAGTTCAGAAAGTGAAATGAGCAACTCTAAACAAAAGCAAAGTACCACACCAGCAACACGGTCAGGCGCTACCCTAGCGGGCAAGTTAGCAGCTATGGTGGCTAACGATACCACTAGCAACAAGGATACACCTGAAAAAGACAAAACGGATAACTTGTCGATGAGTAAGCTAGTCTCCGAACTGGAAAAACAGCAGGCCAGTTTTAAAGAGGACATGGCAAGTTTAATTCAAGATTCAATCAAGCCGTTACAAGCCTCCCTTGACATGCTACGTGAGACAGTCAGTTTGTTTCAGCACCGACTTGCATCTACTGAAGTATTGGTTGGTGAAAACTTCGAAAGGCTAGTCGCCGCAGAAGCGACGATTAAATCCTTGAAGGCACAGAATTCATCTCTTCTTGACCAAATTGATGACCTTGAGAATAGATCCAGAAGGGCTAACCTGCATATTATCAATATTCCGGAAGGCACTGAGGATGGAAAACACCTCATCGGATTTATATCTGGGCTGCTTAAAAATACCATGGAGAGCGTGTTTTACAAACCTCCTGAACTTGAGCGAGCGCATCGCGCACTTTGCCCCAAAACTGGAGCAGGGCAATCTCCAAGAACATTCATTGTCTGCTTCCACCGATTTCAGGAAAAGGAAAAGGCACTTCACTGGGCCAGGCGACATGATATTAAATTCAACGGAGTTTCACTGAGGCTATACCCGGATACGAGCGCAGCTTTAGCAAAGAAACACGCCGGATTCAAAGAAGTCAAACAATCCCTCTATCAGAAAGGCATAAAGTTTCAACTTCTGCATCCTGCCTGTCTCCATGTGAAATTCGGAGAGGAAACTCACACTTTTGATTCACCTGAGGCTGCCGAGGCTTTTTACAAACAACGCATCCTTGTACAGGACTAAAGGCCGGCTCTGGTCGTAATACATTGACTGTGAAGTTATATGACACAGACAATATACTTCAGTCAAAAAGGTGACTTTTTATATCTTTTTTCTATCACAAGTTATCTAAAACCTCAAAAAAAGACTGTATGTTTGTTTCTGTTTATTGCCTTAAAGTTTATTCAGTACAATGCGTAACAATGACGCTATGCTGAAATCCGTGTAAATATTGTGGTTTGGGGTCTCTCAAAAAGGTAGAGAGAAAAAGACTGGATAATCGGGAGCCATGCAATTTAAATGGGTTTCTGCGGCTTGTTTCAGTTGGGGAAGCAAGCATAGGAAAAATGTTGGGAAGTTTGGTTCTGTGTTACATTTATCCAAAAAGTGTTGGAAAAGTTTTGTTTTATGTTATGTTTTTAGAAGAACTTAATAGTGAGGAATCATGTATATTGCTGATTGCTGTTTAAATTTATATTTGCCCATGTCTAATTTGGCCGATTTAACTAAATCTCCGGGGTGGTCGCAAGTTAGATTTGTTAGCTGGAATGTCAAAGGCCTAAGTAGCCCAACCAAAAGAGGCAGAATTTTTGCATACTTAAAAAATTACAATCTTGAGAATTGAAATAAAAATGTCAAAAAAACGGGCATTGTTGATCATCTCAGAATTAGGCAATCATAGGTGGGACAAGTTTTTCATTCTAACTTTAACTCTAAGGCAAGGGGCACTGCCATATTGATACACAAAAGCATCCAATTTACTGCCTCTGCTTCTATTGCAGATCCTCAGGGAAGATATGTTGTAGTCTCTGGGATGTTATATAATGTCCCTGTCATATTAGTTAATGTATATGCTCCTAACTGGGATGATGTGAGTTTTATTAATAAGCTGGTTTCTTTATTGCCAGACCTAAACTCCCATCTCATGATTTTTGGTGGTGACATAAACTGCATTATGGATCCATCCCTTGACCGTTCTAATTCCAAATCTTTATCCCGTTCTAAGATGGCCCAAGCCTTATCTATATTCATAGATCAAGTGGGGGCTGTTGATCCTTGGCGATTTCTGTTTCCACACAGCAGAGTATATTCCTATTTTTCACATGTTCATTACTTCTATTCAAGAATGTATTATTAATTTATAGATAAATCTCTCCTTCCTTCTGTTGGACAAATCGAATATTTACCTATTGTGGAATCAGACCATGCTCCCTTGCAGTTAGACCTTATTTGCAATTTGAGGTATAACGAACGGCCTTTGTGGAGACTAAATATGGCCTTGTTATCAGATCCTGCATTTTGTGCATTTGTATCAACAGCTATAGATCATTTCCTATTACACAACAGGTCAGAATCTACTTCAGCATCTACTTTGTGGGAGACACTTAAAGTAGTTATCAGGGGAGAAATAATTTAATATACTTCAACTCTCAATAAAAAATGTAAACAAAAACTGGATGATTTAATTGATTCTATAAGAAGGTTAGATTGCCTATATTCTACGTCACCCTCACCTGAACTTTACAAAGAGAACTTTGCTCCTCTAATCGACAAGTTAAAACTGGAATTTGTTGTTTCTTTCTCTTGCAGGTAGAATTAATTGTGTAAAAATGAAAATTTTACCAAGGCTCTTGTACTTGATTCAATGTAATCCAATCTTTCTAACAAAATCCTTTTTTCAGAATTTAGACAGACTGATTTCATCATTTATATGGGGTGGAAAAACACCTAGGATTCGGAAGGAATTTCTCCAAAGACAGAAATCTCAAGGCGGATTAGTGCTTCCTAATTTCAGGTATTATTATTGGGCTGCAAATATCTCAAAAGTACTTTATTGGCTTCAGAACCCCAAAGATGTCTGGTGTATTTCAGAGGCGAATTCTTGTACTTCATCATCCCTTCCTGCTTTAGCTTTATCTTTGCCCCTTTGTATTTCATTGTATACTCAATGCCCAGTCGTAGCAAATACCCTCAAGATTTGGTTTCAATTTAGACAATGTTTTGGTTTCAAAGACTTCTCCATAACCAGCCCTATATGCAAGAATCACCTATTCCTTCCAGCTCAATTGGACTCAGTCTTCAGTCAGTGGAAACAGTCGGGTCTTGTCAGATTTAGTGATCTTTTTATTGATGATTTTTTTGCCCCGTTCTCCACTCTCTCCTCAAAATACAATCTGCCAAGATCACACTTTAGATATTTATCTAATCCAAAATTATTGTCCCACATACCCCTCCACTCCTCCCAGTACAGGATAGGATACAATTTTAAACATCCCCTAACATTTGAAGGGAGTAATTTCTAATGTATAACACTTTAATGTCAGTAAAACATATTAATCTAGATATATCAGAGGAATAACCTGGAATAATGCATTATTTAGAGTGAATGGAACAACCTCCTGTACTCGCTTAGGTTTTCAGTTCAAGGTCCTCCATTCCATCAAGGTCCACAGACTTTATTACAGCAAAGTTAGGCTGTCCAAGATATACACAAATGTAGTTGACATGTTGTCGCTCTGCTACAGCAGACTTGGCTCATATGTTTTAGGCTTGTCCCAGACTGTTTTATTATTGGACAACTATATTTAAAGTTTTGTCTGAGGCATATAGTAAGGATATCAGACCTAGCTTTGAAATGCCTGTTTTTGGAGTACCTGAGCAAGGTGTGTTCATGCCAAAAATTGTCAAGACACATGCGCTTTTGCATGTCTTTTGGCTCGGAGAAGAATATTACTTGATTGGAAATCAAGTAAACCACCTTTAGTTTCACTCTGGCTTAGTGATGTGATGCTGTTTTTGAAATTGGAGAAAATTAAATATTCTCTTAGAGGATCCACCAAACGTTTTTATTCAGTATGGACTCCAATGATTTCATATTTTGTAAAGGGCGTAACCCTTCCCCCAAACTAAAATTAATAGTGTAATTAAAAGGCCTGTGCACATTGGAATGGATAACGCAATCAGACACAATGGGCTAATAATGATGTCAATTATTTCCTCACTGTTTGTAATATCCGATCTTCGGGGGGTCACTGTTCTTCCTTAAATAAAAATATGAATGAAAAAAAAATCATCCTCAGGGGATAGAAGTCGGCTGGAGTACCCTCATTTAGGGAGTGGTGCGGGGAGATGGGCGAGGTGGCGGCGTTTGAGGAGATGTTTTTTAGAAGGCTGGGGAAATGGAAATGGGATTTGTTCGTTGGGGGGGTTATTTGGCTTTTTTGGATGGTTTTCAGGGAATGGCTGTGGAGAGGGATTTGTAGTTTAGTTGGGTATGTGTTTTATTGATTTTGTTTTAATGTATATCTTGTTTAGTTTTAATGTATTTTGTGGGGGGGGGGGTAATGTGAATAATTGATTCCATTTTTTATGTTGTGTTTGTATGTTTTATTTTTGGAATCAATAAAATTGTTAAAAAAAAACAAAACAAAAAAAAAACACAATAAACTCATTCACATTATGATCTTGCTGTTTCTATCATTTGCCCTAAAGAAAATACAATGTCTGCAGTATTTTTTTCTCCTGATAGGTCAGGACTTACCTACCAGATTCAAACGTCTCTTCATCTGTGCAAAAGAAAGGAAGTTTAGAATGAGCTGAATACTATAATGAAGCACACATGCATTAAGCACAACAATTGGGATAACGAAAGAAACTTTTACCTGCTTCTACACAATTTTCATCAATAGCAATCATGTCTTCTTCTAAAAGGAAGAAAAGAGGGAAAAGAAGAAAAGAAAGAGATCAGAGATGAGTGTACGTCAAATTCAAGACAAGGCCCCTGTGTTTCAAGAGTCCAGTTTAAATGCTCACCTTCATCCACTGTGCTCACTACAGGTTGGCATGGAAACAAAATAAAACCAATACATAACAGTTAAATGTGTTGAATCAAACACATACTAAATAAGAGCACATATGACACAAGCACAGTGAGACTGATCTCACGGGAAAATCTGCGTTAGGAGGTCAAATTTTTTGTGAGTCAAAATCAGTGTGTATGCTTTCCAAATTCATGAACTGCCCCAGAGGCCAAAGCTGGAACAGTTATGCGTATGTGCACCTCTGTGCATCACTGTGCAAGCGCAAGACATGATTAAACATTAAATGAATTAAAAATTGTAATTAGCCATGCACCAATATAGAATTTCTGGGCAGATACCGAAGGCAATAACCGCTAATTATATATATTTTTCAATTTTCAATTTACATTTGTAATCTTTTAACCTGGACTGTTATCTAATTCATTAAAAGCTACTCATTTGAGAAATATGCTATTTTAAAGCTTGGAAAAGTTTAACTGCTCCTATTTAAAAACAGGTTATACTAGTGTTTCCCAACCTTTTTTCTGCCATGGCACACTTTTTACGATTAAAAAAAATCCCACAGCACACCACTATCCCTCTATCCCACATGACCATCGTCGATAGTTTTCCTTTTCAAGAACTTGTCCATGTTTTCTATCTGTCTTATGCTGCCTTCATGTGCTATCGGAATTATCCTACTTCCCACTTCTGAAGTGGTAATTACGAGTAAGTCGTGTCCACGTGCTTTGTTGTTGGAAAGAACAGGAAACATGGACGATGCCAGGTTCATTCATTCATATTTCTTGAGGAACTTTTATTTTATTTAGATGGACCAATGAAGCAGAGCTGGAACTACAAGCCTGCTTTGACTGCACTGATTGGAGTGTTTTTGAAGCTGCAGATACCAATCTGGACGAGCTCACAGATACTGTGACATTATATATCAGTTTCTGTGAGGATATGTGCATTACTACTAGGACTTATTTAACATACAACAACGACAAACTGTGGTTTACAGCAGAACTCAGGCAGCTTCATCAGGCAAAAGAGGACCCTGCAACAGTGTGGAGTGGCCTGAAACAACTTACTAACTACAGGACTCCTGCCCCCAACACTGTAGTGGGCCAACAACTGGCTGACAACCTGAATGTGTTCTACTGTAGATTTGAAAGGCCCAATCTTACACCTCACACCTGCTCTGACCTTCACTTCACACAAGCATCAACACCTCCTGCAACCCACCTCCTGCTACTCAAACTGCACTTAAGATCTGTGAAGAAGAGGTGTGCCGTGTCTTCTGAAAACAAAATACAAGGAAAGCACAGGGACAAGATGGTGTTTCACTGACTTGTCTAAAATCCTGTGCTAACCAACTGGCCCCCATCTTCACACTGATCTTCAATTGATCACTGGAGCAGTGTGAAGTCCCATGCTGCTTCAAATGCTCAATCATCATTCCTGTCCCAAAGAAACCCAAAATCACAGGACTTAATGACTACAGACCCGTCGCTCTGACATCTGTGGTCATGAAATAAATTGAGAGCCTGGTGTTGGCCACCTGAAGGACATCACTGGACCCTTCCTAGATCCCCTTCAATTTGCTTATCGAGCAAACATGTCTGTGGATGATGCAGTCAACATGGCATTGCATCATATCCTGCAACATCTGGACAGAGCAGGGACATATGCAAGGATCCTTTTTGTTTCAAGATCTATGCACTGTGTTATATTGTGTTGGGGCTTGTTTTAAGCGCGATCCTTTGCTGTAAGTAAAGATATGCTATTTTCCATATTCTGTTAAGTGAAGTAATAAACCAGAACAGATTATCAGCGAAAATATCGGCAGTAATTCCACTATCGGCACAATAATTATATTTAGATTTTTCAGGTTATCTGCAATAGTACATAACAGCCACCGATATATCGTGCATCCCTAATTTAAATGGATGTGATGTGAAAGACATTTGAGTAGTAATTACATATATATTCATAATCTACTCCTAACCCAAACCCTGAACCTAAAGCTAACAGCACAAAGACCAAAACAACATTCTTTCACTTAATTCTTTGCAAAAGTAGCATCTTGCAATCCTTAGATCAAAAGGAATGGAAGATTTTCGGGGCACGAACATTCATCGCATAGTGGTTCCGAAGATTCCCGTGTGATCATGTTGGCACAGTAACCATGTGTTTACTCACAGGTCTTGACACAGATATGGGGTTGATAAGGCTGAGACCACCAGAACTCTTTCTGCTTCCTACAAACACACCCAAACACATTCGTGTCATAAATATAAAGCCTAAAATTCGGGACAGCAGTGATTATCAGCATAATCTTAAATCACATTCAACTCAGCTGCCAAATCTCATCACATCATAGCCCATGCAGATGTGTAATTATTGTCACTGACCTGTAACCCCTATCTACTAAGAACTGACCTTTTGAGCAAGCTGGTGGAGGGAATGAGGCCAGCGCAGGCAGAGATGCTTGGCAGTTTTATGGCCTGCCACCAGAGGGTGTCTGTCTGATCCACAATCTCCAGGATATCTCCTTTCCTGAAGGCCATACCAGCGTCTGCGCAGGGGATGGAGGGGTCCGCATGAGGGTTATAGTCCACCATGGCACGCACATACAGCTTGCAAAGAGAGCCATCAAAGAAGTCATGAATAAGTACAGTGCAGTTGTACAAAATCCAGAGATTCACAGGTGATAGACACACTGATAGGCACTCATGCTGCACAGTGTACACTAAATACTGCCTACTATTTTTTTAAAGTAATTTGTAAAACTGTACACAGTAAACATTTCAAACATTATTATGCTGCATTGTTGTAAAATGACTCATTATGTGCATGTTTATTTTGCAAGTGGTATCCAGTGCTCATATTTGAGTTAAAAATGAATTTTTTAATATGCAAATTCTGAACAGATCAGTGTGTAGATACACCCAAAGCTAAGGCAACAAATTAATTATATATGTATAAATACAAATAAGAGCTAGAACTCATGATAAAAGCAGTAGGTTACAAGAACTACTGCTATAGAATATTCCAATGTTAAAGGGATAGTACACCCAAAAATGGAAATGCTCTCATCATTTACTCACCCTCATGCGTGAAAGTTAAAGTGGAGATTGACTGAGCAGGTAGGAGAATTTACAGTAAAAAAGGACTTAAATATTAATCTGTTCAGGCCCGGTTCTTCGAGGGTGCTTGAGGATGCTAAGCACCCTCAAATGAACGTTAGATCACCCTCAATTGCAGACCAGGACAAATTACGGCTGCGCCTCCACAAGCGTTTAATATGCTCCAGGTTGCCAGATAATAGATGTGATTTTAAAAATCAGTATGTCCTCATTTTCAGTGACAGATCATGCGCAGAAAAAAAGAAGCAATAAATGTTTTCATATGAAAAAAAGATTTTTAGTTTATTTAGTAGCATTTAAACATGATTTCATCTTTTATTTTAATGTGTAATTACGATACGTCTCCAGTTTATACAGAGCACACCCACTATTTTCAGAAGCACCCTCAGTGATTTTGATCTGGAACTGGGCCTGAATCTGTTTCTCACCCACACCTATCATATCAATTCTGAAGACATTGATTTAACCACTGGAGTCAGATTCATATTTAAGTCCTTTTTTACTGTAAATTCTCCTCCCTGCTCAGTCAATCTCCACTTTCATATTCTTCTTGTGTTTTGGTGATTCACCTTCATCATTTTTTGTTTAGGCTACTGGGCAGGGAGAAAAAATTCTAGCCAAAAGGACTTAAATATTGATCTGTTTCTCACCCACACCTATCGTATAACTTCTGAAGATATGGATTACTTTTATGCTGATTTATGTGCTTTTTGGAGCTTCGACATTTTGGCACCCATTTACTTGTATTGTATGGACCAAAAGAGCTGAGAAATTCTTCTAAATATCTTAATTTGAGTTCAGCAGATGAAAGAAAGTAATACACATCTGGGATAGCATTAGGGTGAGTAAATAATGAGAGGATTTTCATTTTTGGGGAACTATTCATTTAACACAAGATAACTCACCATAGTTTGGTTGTTGACTGGCCTGTCAGTGATAGGAACGACCTTGAACATTATGGTTCCATGGGAGTGAGCCTGTGGCAGGAAATTAATAGCATGAACTTTATAAATGTCCCATAAAAATAAATTAGAATTTGTTTGGTAGGTCCTTTCGTTGTGATGAAAAGAGGGAGTTATTTACTCTATTTTAACCAGTGGGTCAGGGATTAGCAGGGTAGCAGGTCTCGATTAGCCCCTGCTGGAACTATACCCTATGATGGGAAAAGTATGGCTGAATCTGAATATTCCTACTATAAAGTATGGCAAAAACAGTAAGCCAATGAAGTAGTATGTCTAAATCCTCAGTATTTATAAAACAGTGTGCTGTAAATTCTGGTGAGATTCTAAAGTGTGCATCAACTGGACACTTTATTATCCTATAATCCCACGGGAGCTGAGGAGACGTCATGTTCAAAAGACTAGTTGGTGGAGAACCACAGGTCTTTTCAACTGTAAGTGCCATATATAACAAGAAAGTTGTTCTTTGTGTTTAGGCTAAATGGTGCTTTTTTTTTTTTTAACAAAACCAGAGCAGATTATTTTCATGGTTGTTGTTATTATCTCATATATTCAGGCCATGGAACGGTGGCGACGTTCCCGGATAAAGTATGTCTAGAATGTTTTCTTACTGCTTACCTGCAGACCTAAAGAACGTAATTTATTACCGCCTGAAAAGTGCATCCTTCATCAAATGCAGTACATATTCTAACAGCATGCGATTGCGGATGCAGCTCATACTTCTTCCTTGACAGCCATTCAAATGTAGTAATTTTTTCTGACACATTTATTTATTTAAAAAAAAAAAAACATTAAATTCCAATATTTTCATTACATAGTAGTTTTTGAAGGGCTCTTAAAAGCGTGAAATGGACTTTTTTTGCCTATCTGCTGCTACTGATGAAAGATTAGTCACATGATTTCATTCTTCCGGGGAACCCTGCGCTAGCCAAGCAAATACCATTGGTATGAATGGTAATGCTAACGGATAGCTTTATATTTTAGACCTCCTAGATTTTAAATATCAAAAAGTATTATAAAATTATGAACACATTCACAAATGTCTTGCTGGTCTCAGTTGGTTTATATTGGTTAGTGCTAGTTTAGCATTGGTCTAGCTGGTGAACTGGCATAGTTGTTCTGTTCACCAGCCATACTTTATTGATGAACTTGTTGATGAACCTGGTCAACCAGCATGGTCTTTCTGGTGAATCTAGGTAACCAAGGAAGTCTTGCTAAATAAGGTAGATAAGTAGTTTTGTGGGGACACTAACATGCCGGGAACCAGCATCCAGAGAACAATAGGTCAGTATATAGATCTGTAAGTGAGAGTGTGTACTAACTAGAATCTGGATGATTTGTTCTGGTTCCAGTCCAAACACAGGATAACCATTCACCTCTACCAGCCTGTCTCCAGCATGCAAGAGACCTTCAACAGGAAGCACATAGACAAGATGCATGAGACAAATACTACTGACATAGGGAGAATATGTTAGTGGCATATCACAGAAACAAACAGCGCGATGTTTCGAAAGAATAGTAAAATAGGACCATCCTCACCACTGCGGTCAGCCAGTCCTCCATGTATAACCCGAGCAATATATATTTCACCTGTCACCTCATCTCTCCTGATCGTTGCCCCCTTAGTGTCAGAAGAAAGCAAATATCAATCAAAATGTCTCCAAGGCTCCATTAGGTATGTATCATGTACAAAACATGCTTTAAACAAACATCATAACAACATCTGATAGGAAAGGCAAAAGGATGTTATTCAATGACAGACAACTGAACTGAGATTAGGGCTGGAAGTCGCTTAAAAAAAAGAATCGATTCTTCGATTCTGAGGCATTGAGAATCGAAACTTGACTCCACTTAGGGCAATTGATTTTACTCAGGGCCATGACATCTTCTGTCATTCATACTATCAGCCATAAATAGTGTGAAGTATGTTTTATATATGATATATTATATGGTCACCCTTTGCCTAGAATTTGCAGACATGTACTCTTGACATTTTCTCAACCAACTTCTTGAGGTATTACCCTGGGATGCTTTTTAAACAGTATTGAAGGAGTTCCCATCTATGCTGGGCACTTATTGGCTGCTTTTCGTTATTATTTGGTCCAAGTCATCCATTTCAAAAACTTTTTTTTTAAATTAAATTTTAGTTTTATAATGAAATAAATTAATATCGTGGCACAATTCTATTTTTGTCTACAAAACTAACTTCAAACATTTAAGCATACGCCTTCAGATCAAAAGATTTTTAAGATCATGAGAAACAATTCAGACAAGTGTTTCAAAACTTTTGACCGGTAGTGTATACATATACTGTGTGTATATATATATATATATATATATATATATATATATATATATATATATATATATATATATATATATATATATACACACAGTATATATACAGTACAGTATAAATACAGTATATATACTGTATATAATAAACAAGAGAAATAATCTCATGAAAGATGATTAAGAGGAGGAAGATGCTGAACCAATGAGATAAGGATGAAGGGGTAAAACAATTAGTCCAATAAATCACTGCAAATACATTGGAGAAGCACTGATGTTGTTAACTTGACATATTAGATGAATAAGGACACACACAGATTAAATGTTTGAAAGCAGCATGCCTGAGACTGCAAGAATCTGAAAGGATGTTCAGAACCGAGGAAACATTAAAATGACCTTATTCCTTTTTCTTGTTTTTCCTCTTCTTCTGGCTCGAAAGACACCCAAATGTGCTGCTGTTCACTTTGTGGTTTTTGGGAAGGACTGGATGTCAAGGAGCCATTGGTCATCTTGGGCTGTCCATAAACCTGTCTCCTTTGAGAAGATGTAGATGGCTTTGTTTTTACTCCGCTTTCAATGATGCAGTGTTGGAGGTGTGACCAAAAGATCTCCCCTTTGATACCATTTGGTGCCCTGGTAGAGTGATGGCAGATGAGGAAGATGACGAGGAAGAGGAGCAGGAATGACAGTGTGAACATCGAGAGGAAGTGGTGATAGCTGGACTGGCAGGGATACTGATCGATGTGTTAGCCGTCCTTGCAGCCTCAGTGCAATGTGGCAAAACTGCATTTATTGCAACTGCTTTGCTGCGGGCGTTACCAAGTCTCTCTTTCAAGGATAACACTGTGAACTTTGGTAACTTTTGTAGGTGCCGAAGTTATGTTGCCCGTGGTGACTATCTCCTGGAGCTAATCCACTACATGTGTAAGCAGCGTTAGAGCCTGAGAGTTCTCCTGCATGCTCTGGGACATGCGTTCTGTAGCAGCGGCCATCCTCTCTCCGAGCAGCTTTACGTTTTAAGAACTGTGCTTCATGCAGCAGGCTGCCTGCTTCAATGAACTCAGCTATTCATCTAGACCTTCCTCCTTTGCCGACCCTGTATGGGAGCATGTGGTGGCCTCTCCTACCCGATGAGAGTACACTGGGCTTGGGGGAGCAGTTTGGGAATGAGGGGTGTTTCTAGAAGGTTCTGTAGGGGCATTTGAAACATAATAGCAGGGAGACGATGAGGAAGTTCATGAAGATAGTTGGGGGTGCATATGTTGCATAGAATTACCGACATCACTTTCCTCCCCGTTGTCTACATACTCAGTCACATTGTCTTCAGAAAATGAATGAGAAACAAAAGATGAAATGGATGAAGACAGGAAGACAAAGATTAATGATTAGATAAGGCTTTCAGCAGAGTCACAAATCTTGCTGAAAAGGAATAATGGAAATCTCCAAATCCATAGGTTTGGTCCTTACCAATCACGATTGAGCTACAGACACAAGAGGAGGAGCAAATGATGGTCTGTTCCCATAATGCATTGCGCTGATGGCAACTTCCAGAAGTGTTGGGACAGTTTGCAGTGATGGGCAAAACAATGCTTGGGGAAACAGGAGTCTTGGCCGATGTGCAACTGCCCATCCTGGGACCTTCCAACATGGCGTCGAAGCCTCTAGCCAGCTGTCCCCCTGTTGAGAAGTATCCATGGTGGGTCGCTTGCCTTAAAGTGTCCCAGTGGCTATGGATCCCTCTATCAGCTCTGGTCTATCCTTGACAACACATCTTACAGTTACCAATGAGAGCACTTGACAGTTGTCAACAAGATGGCAGTTTGCTTTTTTCTTAAAGACCCTATGAAATCACTTTACAATCACAGTTTACTTTCCTGTGTTTATGTATTTTCTTTTGAAACTAAGTTGTGGCAAGATATTTCAAGGGGCTTGTTCCTATTAAATAGCCAATAGCCTTTAGCTTGCATCATAATCATGAACATGATTTGCTACTCGCTATTGCTAGTCAGAAGTAAGTGGAATTAGTGGGAGGTACATTCTCATTCTAGAGAGCATTTTATTGGACAAAATGAGTAAGTGCATGATAAGGTTGCCAACTCTTCTGTATTAGCTGGGACACCCTGTATTTTGGCTGAAATTAAGACTGTTCATATTTTGTAAAATAGCTCTAGCATATAGATGGCCTCAAAGCTGATAGATAAAGTTAAAAGCCACACAGATTTAGCTAAATGAATGTTAGAAGAAACAACAGCTAAAACCGCTCCATATTCACTAGATTTTAAACCACTGGCAGTCTCTATCTCTGTTCACTTGTTGCCATGTTGATCTGAAACACAGGCTCCAGTGATGCACATTGAGAGAAGCAACAATAAATCACAGGTCAGTAAAAACAAGCCTTAGATTTGCCTGCCACTCCTTTTTCTGGTCATGCTCACCAGAGGCTGATTGTTTTTGACTAGGCAGACGATCCTCATGGCTTCCTCGTCTTCAGGGATGTCATTAGGCAGTGGTGGCAATTCCGGCTCATAGTCCCTCAGACTTACTGTGTCATGTGCTGAGAGGAGAGCCTGAAAAATACATGCAGTTTCTATTATACACAATGATTAACAATAAATACCAATAATATTAAATAAAAATAAATAAATAATAAGTGCCACTTTTTAATAATGACTAATTAACAATAATATAAGCATAACAACAACTCAGCTGCCTTTGAGATGAATAGGAATGCTAACAGATAACTTTCTTCTATAGGCTTGCTTGTGTCTATCAGTGTCTACCAGATAATAATGTCTTGCATTTGTAATGGGAGCCAGCTGGTACATGATAGCTGTGCGGTATGTGTAAATCTCACTCCCCTGGCCTAAAGAGGTGCACTAGCGACTGATGTTAGATGCTGCAGCCTTTAGCCTCCTTGTTAGCGCGCCTGCCTCCCATGCTGGAGACCCTGGTTCGAATCCCGCTCGGAGCAGGTCGAGCAGGACCAGTTACAGTGGTGCTGTGACTTGGATGGGAGTGAGGTTTAGGGGAGTGATTGTAACTGGGAGTGAGTGTAACGGGAGCCAGCTGGTACATGATAGCTGTGCGGTATGAGTAAACTTCACTGCCCTGACCTCAAGAGACTCACTAATGACTGACGCTAGAGGCTGTAGCCTTTAGCCTCCTCGTTAGCGTGCCCACCTCCCATGCCAGAGACGCCAGTTCGAATCCCGCTCGGAGTGGGTCAAGTAGGACTGGTTACACCTTGCATTCCAGAAAGGTTACAGTTTCTCTTCTAAACCACATACAAACTCCTTACTGTTGACACCACACATTACAAAGTCATATATCTATAATATGAAGTTGGAGAGATGTTAAGTCCATCTCGTGACCTGAATGCTCACCTGTAAATGGGGCTGACTGAGGAGGTTATAAAGTTCTCGAGCTTCATTTGAGGGGTTAGGGATTGCCAGCAGGTCAGAAAGAATCTAGAATGCAATTAAGAGTTCAAATGTATTGGTGGCAGATGTATTGGTTAGAGTCAAGACCAGGCCCCTTTACTGTACACTGTGTCCTAAACAGACATGATGCGATATGATTCTAGAGACAAGCAATATGTCTTTCAACAATGAATGCAAAACAGCTGCAAAACAGGGAACAGTTACAGTCAATCAGAACATATTTGATGTACAGTTATGTACAGTAATGTACCAATCTGGATTTTAAACCAATGAGAGTTCACAGTGGGCGGGGCTCCCTGGCTGGCACAACGTCGCAGAAATAGAAACTAGGTGAACGACACTGCTTGCAGCGGCTGTGGCTGGCTTGGAGAAAAACTCAACATGGAAGAGATACCTTTTATCGTGTTACTTCTGGTTAGGACACGATGTTAGACCCAGACCTATACTAGACTCCCAAAAACTTAGATGCAAAGTAATACCAGACTCCCAAAGACCCAGACCCATGAGAATGTATGAGAAGAAACTACAAAACTTGAGAGCAGGGCTGACCTGCAGAGAAAGTCCAGATGAATAGGAGAGATACGGCCTAGCGGAACCCTTCAGGTGCTGCTGTAGACATTCATACACCTGCAGAGAAAGAGGATGAACCATGACTTTCACGCATTGTTAATAAGTGTTTAAGTGTATGCAGGGATATCTGTACCTTTAGTAGAGACTGCAGCCAGGGAGCGTTGAGCAAACTGTACAAAAGTTCAGCTCCGTTTATTTCTTTATTGATAGAGCCCCTCACCTCAGCAATCACATATGCCAAGATCTGCGTCAGGCCTGGAAATGCATGTGCAAACACATATAAAACTGCTTGTTTGTTAAATACATGACAGTAGCATGTATTGGTGGTCATTATCATTAGCATCCACAACAGCACTCAGATTAGCGTCACAAAGTCCAACTTTAAATTGGTAACTTTTGAAGTTGCGGCTTAGCTTGTCTTACCCTTGTCTCCCATCTCCCGTGTAGCTGACTCTGGATCATTCTCCATGTCTGGTCTCATCCTGAGTCCTGAAGCTACTTGGGTGTCAGGCTACAGAAAAACAACACACTGGCCTCCTCATATACAACTGCAGGAAAAACACTCGGATCACAATTCAAGTGAATTTCAATTTTCTTTTTTTTTTTTTTTTTTTTTATCACATGCTGTGAAAAAGGTCCATAAGGGCTGATAACCCAGAAGTTTTAAATTAAAGTCCCAGATTAGAGGATGGTCCATCAACTGGTGAGTACCCTTGTTACAGTTTTGACCTTGAGCAAGACCACAGGTTGCTTTTGGGGGCCTGTCCTTTAAGTATGTGCACCTTAAGTGGCTTTGGATAAAAATTACCTGTGCTACATAACCAAAATATCAGTCGGAACAGAATCTGTACTTTTAAATGTTTTATAATACTTCATAGTTACAGTCCTTCTAGTCTACATTAGAGAGTCCATTTGCATTGCCAAATCTGATTGTTGAGTGGATGTGTGCAGAATTTACACTTAACAAATTTGAATCCTCACTGGAGCATCCCGGGAACACATAGAGGAAGGGAATAACAATCGTAGTCATAAATAAACAGTCTGCTTGATTGTCCTACAGGGAACTTCCTTATAGATAAGCCCAAGAGGCAAGAACCATCCAGGCAGAGAGTCTTAAGAAGCAAATCCAGTTCACTTACCTCTCCTGTGACGTTCAGCTCGTCTTCTCAGTTTTTATTCCCAGTTTAGAATTTAACAGACTGAAGAGCTTTTGCTAGCTCTATTTTGTATGATGATGGTCAGTTTTAATGTTGCTCGCTCAGATATGCTGGTACAGACAGAAGAACAACACGCCTTAGATTCCATAACAGAGCACGGAAAAGTCCCCTTGGAAAAAGGAACGTAATCTTTCTCTATCCTGCTTAATCCCTTGCATGCAAATGAGTCAGAGAGAGAGAGAGATAAAGAAGGTGAGGGAAGAAATCAGGAAGGGAGGGATTGGATAGTATACAACAAACATATAACAAAAAACATGCTCACTATCACCAACACTTGGCACACAAACATTCAGTGATCTACGATTTAATAATTCCTCACTCACTGCATCACTCAATTATACCGCTCGCTCTCTCTCTCTCTCTCTCTCTCTCTCTCTCTCTCTCTCTCTCTCTCTCTCTCTCTTCAAATGTGCTTTATTGGCATAAGAAACGTTACAATGTATTGCCAAAGCATTTGCAATGTTTACAATGAATCTTGAATAGATGAGATCAAATTATAAAATGACTAAATAAAAGACAAATAAACATATAATGTAGAATTGTGTGTGGGTGGGTTTGGGTGGTTTACGAGGACATTTTTCTAGGTTACAAACTGGTAATTACAAGGGTATTATGCTATAAATGTGGTTTATGAGGATATTTCTACTGTCCCCCTAATTCAAATCACTTAAAAAACAGACTAAATGATGTTTTTTTGAAAATGTAAAAATGCTGAAAGTTTTTTGTGAGGGTTAGGTTTAGGGGTAGGGTTAGGGTTAGGAGATAGAATTTATAGTTCGCACAGTATAAAAATCATAATGTCTACGGAGAGTCCTCACAAGGATAGCCGCACCAACATGTGTGTGTGTGTGTGAGTGCATCACTGATTGGTCACTCCCTCTTTTTGTGGCAGGCATCAATGTACCATCCTGCTAGTAAAATGCAATCTCTTCCTTCATTTTTCATTTTGTGGATGATGATATCAGTGTCCTGAGGCAGACTGTTGTTAGTCATGTTCATCCTGTTAGTTGTGTTAGTCTGTTTTTGCAGCCTCAGGACCATCTGAATGAAGGGGCTTTTTTCAATAATCATTCCATGGTTTTTAAGGGCTTTAAAATTATAAGAGTTGAGGTGGATCATTTTGAGATGTTTTCAAAATTAGATGGCTCGTTTCTCAATGCGAATCAATAGAGGATATTGGCTAAATTCCGCCCTGCATGCATTGTTTGATGTGTTCCTCTGGACTCTGAAGATACTTTTAACATTCTGCATGCATCATGATTCAGAAGAGGACCCCACACTTTGCTGCCATATAATGCAATAGGTTCTTTAACTGATGGGAATGTTTTGAGCCAGACTGTAATTGGTATTTCAAATTGTATAGATACTTTGATGGCATAAAAGGCCCTTCTTGCTTTCTTTTTCAGTTAATTCATGGCCAAGCTGAAGTTTCCAGTTTGACTTATTTTCAACCCGAGATACGTATGTATAGTTTGTGGCATGTTCAATTTTGGTCACACCAATGGTGAAATTGGGTCTCTATCCCTGACATCTGTGTCTTTTGTGAAATGTTAGTATTTTAGTTTTGTTAAGGTTCTCTCTCTCTCTCTCTCTCTCTCTCTCTCTCTCTCTCTCTCTCTCTCTCTCTCTCTCTCTCTCTCTCTCTCTCTCAAATTCAAATTCAAATTCAAATGAGCTTTATTAGCATGGCTGCATACAATGTACAATGTTGCCAAAGCATTCTGTAATAGTAATAATACAAATAAACAAATATAAAAAAACATGTATTACATTCATAAATCAAATTGTGAACAATGAGTAATGGTAAATTAAACTGACACTTTCAGTATTTAGTGAGGGGTCACCCTCTCTCCCTCAGATAATGACAGGAGAACACATACTCTGCTGCTAAATCTATACATTCAGCCTCCTCTGCAAGAACATATGAGAGTTTCTCTATATTACTCATTCTGCTGAATTCAGCCAGTATCTGTTCTATGAGTGTAAAGTGTGTGTTTCTAATGCTCTCATATTTACTGCACTCAGTGAGGAAGTATAGTTCATCCTCTATGACTCATTGAGTGCAGTGTGAACACCGTCTGTTCTCTCTGGGTTTCCAGTTCTGTCTGTGTCAACCCGTCTCTACCGCCATGCTGTGTTCACTCACACAATGCTTGTGTAAGGAGCTTCCTGTGACGGTAGTCTTTAATTTTGGTCAGATATGATGCCAATCTACACTGCCTGGCCAAAAAAAAATTCGCCGTTTGGATTTAAATAAGCAGAGTGTAGTT
Organism: Myxocyprinus asiaticus; assembly: GCF_019703515.2. Lineage (NCBI taxonomy): Eukaryota > Metazoa > Chordata > Actinopteri > Cypriniformes > Catostomidae > Myxocyprinus > Myxocyprinus asiaticus. The sequence goes on along the minus strand of NC_059355.1, from coordinate 5,502,637 downwards.
TCTCATTTCTTAAACAACCACGTCGGATGATGTATCCCGGGGTCTTCTGATTTTTTTTACTGTATTTCAGAAGGGGCAAATTATTAGCCTGAATCAAGCAAAGAAAACAACTAAGGAGATTGCTGAAATCACTGGAATTGGGTTAAGAACTGTCCAACGCATTATTAAAACCTGGAAGGATAGTGGTGAACTGTCAGCTTTGTGGGAAGAAATGTGATAGGAAAAAAATCTTGAATGATCGTGATCAGAGGTCACTAAAACGCTTGAAGTCACATCGTAAAAAATCGACAGTAGAACTCACAGCTATGTTTAATAGTGAAAGTAAGAGCATTTCCACACGTACAATGCGACAAAAACTTACAGGATTGGGACTAAACAGCTGTGTGGGCACAAGAAAGCCACTTGTTAGTGAAGCTAATTGGAAAAAAACAACTTCAATTTGCTAGGTAGCATAAAGATTGGACTGTGGAGCAATGGAAAAAGGTCAGGTGGTCTGATGAGTCCAGCTTTACCCTATTCCAAAGCGATGGGCACGTCAGGGTAAGAAGGCAAGCACATGAAGCGATGCACCCAGTTCAACTCTCCCATCATCAATACAAGATCTCGGCCAAAAATTAATGCAACTCTGGACGGAAATGAACGTTGCATAAGGTTGTTGAAACAATGCCACGACAAATGCACGCTGTAATCAAAGCTAAAGGCGGTCCAACTAAATATTAGAATATGCAATTTTTTTTTCTCCCCAGTTTGGAATGCTCAATTCACAATGCGCTTTAAGTCCTCGTGGTGGTGTAGTGACTTGCCTCAATGCGGGTGGCGGAGGACGAATCCCAGTTGCCTCCGCGTCTGAGTCTGTCAATCCACGCACCTTATCACGTGGCTTGTTGAGCACATTACCACAGAGACATAGCGCGTGTGGAGGCTTCCCGCTCTTCTCAGCAACATCCACGCTCAACTCACCACGCGTCCCACCAATGAGCGAACCACAATATAGTGACCACGAGGAGGTTACCCCATGTGACTCTACCCTCCCTAGCAACCGGCCAATTTGGTTGCTTAAGAGACCTGGCTGGAGTCACTCAGCACTGCCCAGTTCTGCCCTACAGCCCAGGTTAGAAGCACTTCTGTGAACTCCCAGGATATTTTTACAGAATTCAAGGTGGAAAATTTCAATTTAACTTTCGTCTCAGGATTCATAATTCAGTTTATATTTGGGTCCCCAGATTTCGCTGCCATACATAAGTATGGGCTTGATGACACTGTCAAACAATTTCAGCCACAGTTTAATAGGGAGGTTCAATTTAAATAGTGATTTTCTTATACTATAATATGTCCTACAGGCCTTGTCTGTTAGGCCTTTTTTTGCCAAGTCAAAATGTCCAGAAGCAAATATAGTCAGACCTAAATAATTGTAACTGGTAACATGGTTAAGAATTGCTCCCCCAGGAGGCCTGGCTAGCTCAGCGAGTATTGATGCTGACTACCACCCCTGGAGTCACGAGTCTGAATCCAGGGTTTGCTGAGTGACTCCAGCCAGGTCTCCTAAGTGACCAAATATGCCCGGTTGCTAGGGAGGGTAGAGTCACATGGGGTAACCTCCTCGTGGTCGTGATTAGTCGTGATTAGTGGTTCCCGCTCTCAATGGGGTGCGTGGTAAGTTGTGTGTGGATCGCAGAGAGTAGCATGAGCCTCCAAATGCTGTGAGTCTCCGCAGTGTCATGCACAGCGAGCCACGTGATAAGATGCACGGATTGTCTCAGAAGTGGTGGCAACTGAGACTTGTCCTCCACCACCTGGATTGAGGTGAGTAACCGTGCCACCACAAGGACCTACTAATTAGTGCGAAATGGGCATTCCAAATTGGGAGAAAAGGGGATAAAAAAAATAAATAAAAAAAATTATATATATATATATATATATATATATATATATATATATATATATATATATATATATATATATATATATATACACACTATATTGCCAAAAGTATTCGCTCATCTGCCTTTAGACGCATATGAACTTAAGTGACATCCCATTCTTAATCCATAGGTTTTAATATGACGTCGGCCCACCCTTTGCAGCTATAACAGCTTCAACTCTTCTGGGAAGGCTTTCCACAAGGTTTAGGAGTGTGTTTATGGGAATTTTTGACCATTCTTCCAGAAGCGCATTTGTGAGGTCAGACACTGATGTTGGACGAGAAGGCCTGGCTCGCAGTCTTCGCTCTAATTCATCCCAAAGGTGCTTTATCAGGTTGAGGTCAGGACTCTGTGAAGGCCAGTCAAGTTCTTCCACACCAAACTCGCTCATCCATGTCTTTATGGACCTTACTCTGTGCACTGGTGCGCAGTCATGTTGGAACAGGAAGGGGCCATCCCCAAACTGTTCCCACAAAGTTGGGGGCATGGAATTGTCCAAAATCTCTTGGTATGCTGAAGCATTCAGAGTTCCTTTCACTGGAACTAAGGGGCTAAGCCCAGCTCCTGAAAAACAACCCCACACCATAATCCCCCCTCCACCAAACTTCACAGATGGCACAATGCAGTCAGACAAGTACCGTTCTTCTGGCAACTGCCAAACCCAGATTCATCCATCAGATTGCCAGATGGAGAAGCATGATTCGTCACTCCAGAGAACGCGTCTCCACTGCTCTAGAGTCCAGTGGCGGCGTGCTTTACACCACTGCATCCGACGCTTTGCATTGCACTTGGTGATGTATGGCTTGGATGCAGCTGCTCGGCCATGGAAACCCATTCCATGAAGCTCTCTACGCACTGTTTCTTGAGCTAATCTGAAGGCCACATGAACTTTGGAGGTCTGTAGCCATTGACTCTGCAGAAAGTTGGCGACCTCTGCGCACTATGCACCTCAGCATCCGCTGACCCCGCTCTGTCATTTTACGTGGCCTACCACTTCGTGGCTGAGTTGCTGTCATTCCCAATCGCTTCCACTTTGTTATAATACCACTGACAGTTGACTGTGGAATATTTAGTAGCGAGGAAATTTCACGAGTGGACTTGTTGCACAGGTGGCATCCTATCACAGTACCACACTGTAATTCACTGAGCTCCTGAGAGCGGCCCATTCTTTCACAAATGTTTGTAGAAGCAGTCTGCATGCCTAGGTGCTTCATTTTATACACCTGTGGCCATGGAAGTGATTGGAACACCTGAATTCAATTATTTGGATGGGTGAGCAAATACTTTTGGCAATAAAGTGTATATATATATATATATATAAGAACTGGTCCACCAAGTATAAAAATATTTTTTTGTCTTAAAATGATTTTTATTATGAAAAATGATCACAGTCATCTTTCGTGATTTCCTTTTTTTCTCCTGTTCAGTTTTATTTTATTCAATGATTTGCTGGCAACTGTGAAAAAAATGTTAGTCAATAGTTTTTTTTTTTTTGCCAAATTTATGCTTTTCTCGTCAGTTCCAAATGTGGATGGGAGAAACACATCAGTCATGTTCTCAGCATAAATTCTGTGGAGTTCAGCTTCATACTGGGCTGGACTGTCTTTTCTCCAGAAGAATCTGGTTGGGAGGGGATATAGTTTAGACTTCTGATCTGAAGATGGTAGAAGACTTTTTAAACTAATAACTATGTGACAGTGGTCCGAGGGAGGTAGCTGTGGCATCAATGTGAAGTAATTGATCTGGTTTTGGTCTAGACCTGTGATGGCGTAGTTCACTGTGCTACCACCTAAAGAAGAGCAATAGGTAAATCGATCCAGAGAATCATCCTTTGTTCTGCCGTTCACTATGTAGAGACCAAGGCTTTTACAGAGCTGCAGAACTTCTTTTCCATTTCTGTTTATTGTGTTGTCATAGTTCTGATGTGGTTTAGTGGAATGTTTATTTTGATTTCATATATTTGTATTGTTAATATATACTTATCTTCAACTGAACTACTATAATCCAGTTCTTTCCCAGTTCTTGCATTCAGATCCCCCATTATTAGGACTGAGCCAAGAGACTGAAACTGAATGATCACAGATTGTAATGTGGAGAAGATCTCCTCACTATAATTTGGTGACTCATGGGGGGGGGGGGGGTGTAGGTGGCACACAGGTAAGTATTCTCATCTGTAATTATAATAATTATAATTTTAATCCAAATATGTGTTCTCCCTATTTGGTCAGGCTTTAATGGGAAATATGTTCTTTAAACCAAACAATAATTCCTCCTGAACCTCTTCCATTTTTAACTTGTGGGTGTTTCACTGATGGTATATGTAATTATCTGTAGTTTAAAGGAGTGTAGGTTTTAGACTCTAATTGGCTCCATGTCTCAAGTAATATTATGACATCTGAGCTATATACAATATTTACAAAATCAGGATCTTGCTTTTTTCTCCAAAAGCAGCATAAAACATTCCCTGAATGTTGTAGTTTGTGATTTTAAGTGATGACATTGTGATTTTGACCAGAAATAATGATTCCTGACCCAATTATGTAATGAAATATACTGAATTAAATGAAGTACCTTAGAATATCAGATGTATAACAAAAAGAGAAGATACAGTAAAATATATGATGGTCATATACAGTGCATCCAGAAAGTATTCACAGCGCTTCACTTTTTCCACATTTTGTTATGTTACAGCCTTATTCCAAAATGGATTAAATTCATTATATTCCTCAAAATTCTACAAACAATACCCCATAATGACAACGTGAAAGTAGTTTGTTTGAAATCTTTGCAAATTTATAAAAAAATTAAAATAAAATAAATAAATAAATAAAAATCACATGTACATAAGTATTCACAGCCTTTGCTCAATACTTTGTTGAAACACCTTTGGCACCAATTACAGCCTCAAGTCTTTTTGAGTATGATGCTACAAGCTTGGCACACCTATTTTTGGGCAGTTTCTCCCATTCTTCTTTGCAGGACCTCTCAAGCTCCATCAGGTTGAATGGGGAGCATTGGTGCACAGCCATTTTCAGATCTCTCCAGAGATGTTCAATCGGGTTCAAGTCTGGGCTCTGGCTGGGCCACTCAAGGACATTCACAGAGTTGTCCCGGAGCCACTCCTTTGTTATCTTGGCTGTGTGCTTAGGGTCGTTGTCCTGTTGGAAGATGAACCGTCGCCCCAGTCTGAGGTCCAGAGCGCTCTGGAGCAGGTTTTCATCAAGGATGTCTCTTTACATTGCTGCATTCATCTTTCCCTTGATCCTGACTAGTCTCCCAGTTCCTGCTGCTGAAAAATATTCCCACAGCATGATGCTGCCACCACCATGCTTCACTGTAGGGATGGTATTGGCCAGGTGATGAGCGGTGCCTGGTTTCCTCCAGACATGACGCTTGCCATTCAGGCCAAAGAGTTCAGTCTTTGTTTCTCATGGTCTGAGAGTCCTTCAGGTGCCTTTTGGCAAACTCCAGGCGGGCTGTCATGTGCCTTTTACTGAGGAGTGGCTTCCGTCTGGCCACTCTACCATACAGACCTGATTGGTGGAGTGCTGCAGAGATGGTTGTTCTCCTGGAAGGTTCTCCTCTCTCCAGAGACAAATGCTGGAGCTCTGTCAGAGTGACCATCGGGTTCTTGGTCACCTCCCTGACTAAGGCCCTTCTCCCCCGATCACTCAGTTTGGCCGGGCGGCCAGCTCCTGGAAGAGTCCTGGTGGTTCCAAACTTCTTCCATTTACGGATGATGGAGGCCACTGTGCTCATTGGGACCTTCAATGCTGCAGAAATTTTTCTGTACCCTTCCCCAGATCTGTGCCTCGATACAATCCTGTCTCGGAGGTCTACAGACAATTCCTTGGATTTCATGGCTTGGTTTGTGCTCTGACATGCACTGTTAACTGTGGGACCTTATATAGACAGGTGTGTGCCTTTCCAAATCATGTCCAATCAATTGAATTTATCACAGGTGGACTCCAATCAAGTTGTAGAAACATCTCAAGGATGATCAGTGGAAACAGGATGCACCTGAGCTCAATTTTGAGTGTCATGGCAAAGGCTGTGAATACTTATGTACATGTGATTTTGTTTTTGTTTTTTATTTTTAATAAATTTGCAAAGATTTCAAACAAACTTCTTTCATGTTGTCATTATGGGGTATTGTTTGTAGAATTTTGAGGGAAAATAATGAATTTAATCCATTTTGGAATAAGGCTGTAACATAACAAAATGTGGAAAAAGTGAAGTGCTGTGAATACTTTCCGGATGCACTGTAGATGCTCATGAGTGATGAGCTGATGATTTGCTATGTGTACATTTGGCATGAGTGCACACACATCAGCTATCTCTGCATTAATGGCATTGATGATGTTTTGTGGAACGTCTCTGCGAGGCAGCAGTGTAGAGATGATGACTTTGGCACTGGGATAGATTCCTCTAGCTGTTTTCACCACATTGATGGGAGCTTTGGTGACATCCACTCTCCTGGTGGTGAGGTCGTTTGTCCCAGTGTGCAGTATGATTTGTGATGGTGTTCCCGAAACATCCTCTCTCAGCAGCTTCAAAGCAGAGTGAGAGGTGGGACACCAGAGTTTCCTTACAGTCCTCCTTGAGAACAGTCGTCTCTGGTCCAGGTGGTTGCCTTTAGAGTCACAGAGGATGATGATGTTGTGTTGTCTCTTCTGTTCTCTGTTGGATGTTGTTGTGGTCTGTGGATATCTCTGTCTGATGCTGATGTGTTTTCTCTTGGAGTTCTGAGAAGCTTGAGAGACCTGAGAAACCTGGGTTGCAGGGGATGGGCATGTGTGTGTGTATGTGTGTGTGTTGACACACTTCTGGTGTTGTGTTGTTTTTCTGATGTGTTCTGGAGGAGAGGTGTTGAGTGTTTCTATGCTGGCACACTGTTGCTGTTGTTCTGTGGTTGTGATGTGTTCAGTGTTTGTGTGTAGCTGTTGTCTCATCTTCCCAGGTTGTTTCTCCAGCATGTTGCTGTGTTGATCTCTCTTGATCAGCTCCTCTCTTACCCTTCTCAGCTCCTCTCGCAGCTCCTGGTTGTTCTCCTCCAGCTGTCTGACAGCAGAGCAGAGCTGATGAAGTTGTTGTGTGCTAAGGTGGCTGGTCTGGTTTTGGAGCTGGCAGAGGTTGTTGGTAGTTTCCTCTTTAAACAGGAAGTAGTCCTGCTCCAGCTCAGCGATGTTGTCTCTCAAGGCCTTGATCTATGGAGATGCAGGAGAGACAGGGTTTCTGTGTGCTACAGGGGTGCTCAAGCTGAGGGCTCCTTTTGTGACTATTGTGGAGCAAGACTCTACACTGCTCTTCACCTCAGGGTCTTTCTTAAACTTCTGAACCTCCATTTTAAAGTTTATGAAACTCTTCTGGAATTCATCAAGGCTGGGTTTTGATCCCTGGACCATGACTGTACCATTGTGATACAAGTTTACAGTCAGCTTTATCTCGATTTTCACCTTCCAGAGTGATTTGTCTACCTTTACTGATGCCACCTTTTCTGCTGCAGTTCATGGCAGTTCAGAGATTACTGTGCCAGGCTGATGGCTGATCAGTGAAGAAGGGCAGTTTACAATGGACTCTGTTGGGTTCTGGTACACTGTAGTCAGACAGCAGCATCTCTGGGTTCTCTCTCAGGATCATATCTTTCATCTTCTTATCTTTGTTTGATTTAACTTTTGCAGGATATATTAACTCCAGAGTATATTATCTTTTGACGTGAAAGTTAAACTAAACAAGCACCACGTGACTTTCAGATGTAAAAGTGAAAGTGGAGATTTAGAGTAAAAAAAGGACTTATATTTTTATCTTTTTCTCACCCACACCTATTATATTGGTTCCGAAGTTATGGATTTAACCACTGGATTCTTATGGATTACTTCTATGTTTCCTTTATGTGTTTTTTGGAGCTACAAAGGTCTGATCACCATTCACTTGCATTGTATGGACCTACAGAGCTGGGACATTCTTCTAGAAATCTTCATTTGTGTTCTGCTGTAGAAATAAAGTCACACACATCTGGGATGGCATGAAGGGGAGTAAATGACGAGAGAATTTTCAGTTTTTGTTGAAATATCCCTTTAACAATATGCATGTTAACATGATTTTAGTACGATAAAGTCCCTTTTCTATGTAGTTATATTCAAATTTAAAATCAGTTGCTATGACAACGTAACACTGCAAACTCTAAAATGCCTGTAAAAACAGTCATTTAAACAACTTTACAGCTTAAATAATACAATAATTTATGTAAGTGCTTTTCAGCTTCACATTCAGGCCTTTATACCCTGCAAAAATTGGCCCCATTCACTTCCATTGTAAGTATTTCACTGTAACCACGTTTTTTTTTTTTTTTTTTTTTTAAGTCGAAAATAATTTTTTGTGGTAATCATCATTATGCCACAAATGCTGTTGATTAAGCTTAACTTGTACTGAACCCATAATATTTATTTAATTGAACAAAATTAAACCATTATGGCATAAGGCAGGGGTCAAATATATTATGAATGCAGATTTTAACCTAAAGGTTCTCAGGACAAGGGTTTATTTTATTTAAATGTCAATCACATTGATGTCAGGGCATGTTGCCACACTCAGTGTTGCAGTTTTACATGTTGTAGTTTTAAACTGTTCCTAACCCTAACTGTAACTCATTTGATTCATGAATTGTTTGGTTTCATAATTGTTTTAATTTATTTCAGAAAGGACATTTTAAATACACATATGTTGTGCAAATTTTTTTTTTCTTTAGATAGTACAAAGATGTATTCTTCACAAAGGTGTATTGAACACCAAGTTCCCATTGTCACATAAAACCTGATAACAATATCTGAACTCTATCTTTTTTTTTTTTTTTCCATGGGAAGGTGTAAATGTTCAATAGGGTTTTTTTTTTTTTTTTTTTTTTTTTTGGCAAGGACTTTCAAAAGTAATCCTATCCTGAGAAATAACTGTCAATTTATTGCAGTTTCCCATCTATTAATCAATTTAACAATATAGCAAAACTGATTTGATGGGTTTGAGTAAAGTCCTACATTTTTTGTCTTTGTTTTTCCATTCCTACCATCATATCCCTTTCATGAAACTAGTGTGACCTCAAACAGTCTGAGCAGCAGAACCTCTGTGTAACACAACTTGACACAGAGCCGTTTTATTCTGTTCAGCAGATGCTTAGCAAATCATCCCTAGGCAAGAGATGACATTTTAATAAAGTATATCACAAGAGGATTCCATGCTTTAAAAACTGTAATATCCTTTTCCAGACGCTAATACATAAAAATCCCCCCAAATAATAAAATAAATAATTAGACAAAAACTCAGTCATCAATTTATTGCCTTCCATTTGAACTACGAGTCAGTAACAGCTTGAACAATAAAAGAAACAAATTACACAAAAACATCATACTTTACATATACACACATTCCGATTAATGTGCGACACATTAATGGTTAATGTGGGTACCTTGGCTCAGCAGAGGAATACTGATGCGGAAATATGCACCATTGACTTCCTGTACCAAAAGTACAATCATGATATTCATGCAACATTTCAAGTGTCAATGGTTGTAAACATCAATAATTCTTTGCCATAACAGTTTCACAGAGTTTGTCCGATTAGACACAGCTCAGACATCAAAATCCAGATCTCTGATCCTTGGGAATGGATTTTCCAACCATTTATTCAAACTCACTCCGAGCCACTTTTCATGTCATTGTTCTTATGTTGCTCTGTGTGAAATGCCCAGCAGATTATCTGCACCGCTCAGATTATTTTTGCTGCACACAGACCTAACCATCAAATAAATAAAACAAAGTCAATAAAAGAAATTGCATTAGTCTGTTAGCATTAAAACTTGACACTCAACTCGTACTGTAGCTATTGCTGGGTATAGTGATGCCATGATAACATCCATAACACTGTCAGAGGCACTTTTCAGAATTCTTAAAGGAATAGTTCACCCAAAATTTTCAAGTATGTCATCTACTCATCCTCATGTCATTCCAAACCCATATGTCTTTCTTTCCAATGCTGAACACACGTTTTAATGAATATCTTGGTCTTCCTTTTCAATACAATATCAGTTGATAGTGACTCACTTTAAAGCTTAAAAAAAGACAGAAAAAAGCATCATAAAAGTAGTCCACGCAACTCTTTCATCATATTCCAAGTGTTCTGAAGGTACATGATATGTTTTTTGGAGAAAAGCTACTGTGAATGCACAATGGACATTAAGATTTTAATTGAAAAATGTCTTAAATTTCAGGCTGTTTCACACCAAAACCTATCATACTTCTTCAGAAGACTTGGAATATGACGACTTGCATAGCCTACTTTTATGATACTTTTAGGCACTTTTTTAAGCTTTTAACTGATTGTGTAGCACTGTGATTGTGTTGGAGAGATGGAACGGGATGTTCATTAAGATTTCTCAAAGTCATGCAGGTTTGGAATGACATGAGGGTGAGTACATTATGACAGAAATTTCATTTTAGATGAACTATCCATTATTAACATATATGTTAAGAAAGAAGTACTAGTTTCAGCAATAAATGTTACAGTGTTTGTGCTTCATGATGAACTTTCTGCTAATAGTGACTCTTAACGTGAACACTGAGATTTGTAGAAAGCAGATCTCATAGTAAAATTAGTTCAGCATGCAAATCTTAGATTCCGGGGGGGATGGTATTCCTCCCAATAATCAAAACAAGCAAGTACAACCCCCCCAATATTTAAACCTTGATCAATGGAAAAATATAAATGGTTCACGCTGCAACCCCCCTCCCCCCTCCCCCCTCCCCATGTTCAAACCAAATCTACATCCTTGCTTGAGCGTTGTGGTGCATGGGAGCAAGACCTCAAAACTTTCGTCCTGCTTTCGCAGATTCGGTATGTTAACAAAAACATGCGAGTCCCTGACCCTAATATACTCCACCCTCACATTAAACACCCATGGTTTGAAACAATTCCAAATGTTATATGGAATGAAAGTTTGAAAGTCGTCTGCAACTGGAAAAAGCCATTTGAACACAAAAAATACTTCATATTCCCCAGAAAGGACTTGGGGACTGCTGTGCGACTGCATAGAGAATGAACAAACAGTGTTGACCAACAAACTGTTACAATAATAAGTTCAATCGAACTAAGAAGCCTGTAAACACAGATTTACATAGAATAAAGCAGGTCATCAATTCTGTGCATGGAAAAAGATAAAACAGCCCACCAATTGTATTCCAAATGGATCAGATGTCAGGCAGATATTTGAACACAAATCTGCTTGTGGGACAACAGTCCATGTCTTGCCATTTATTCATGGTCATTTATCAATAAGACACATATCTTGTTGCATTTTTACGAATGGATGCATGAATGAGGTCCAAGGCAGTGTGCTCATGGCATTGAATGATCTAATACTATCAGGAACAATTTCGGTTAATGGGTAGTTTACGTCAAAGACAGAGGTAGATGGCAACCATGATAACTTCATACATCAATATGGCTGGCGTCTGCTTATAGAGTCATTGCTATGTTAAGCTCCTTTCATTCTGTGGAATTGACCCTTCAATTCTGAGCCAGTGAAACACTGAGAATAAACCATATAATCATACCAGATGTGAATGATGTTACATCATCTTGGTAGTGGTGTAACAGTAGCAGTTAAAAAGCCTCAAACATTATAAACTAAGTGAGGAAGACACAAAAATATTAAATAATAAATGTTAGAATCGTTTCAGATGCAGTATAGATGCAAAAAATCCTTGCCACAACCAAAGACTAACTTCCCCAGAAAACTGGATGGTTTGGTGTGACTATGGGACCTCAGCCAGCGGTATAACCCTCCCTGGGCTTTGTGGACCAGGCACAGAATGTGACTGGCTCATCACACGTCAGGTCACAGCATCATTCCTCCACAGATACACTTTGATTGGCTGGTCTGTTTGTCAGTCATTCCAGAGGTGTTTGAAGAAACTTTTCATTACGTGACCTTCTCATGCTGGATTTGATAGTAGCATGCCTAAGTGAAGAAGAGGAAGAGTATTTAATCTCTATCCAAACATTGGCTTTGGGTAAATTCAGAGTGACAGATGTGTAAGTGAATACCTTGAGCGTGGTGAACATGATTCCATGCTCGCCATGTTGTACACACGGATCCATCAGGTCTTCAATCAGGCTGACCTCTGACCCCAGATTCCGTATACTGTAGAGAACAAAGGCAACAACTAAACTCTGCCCATTAATTCAAAATTGAATTAATTTTATATGTTAGTATACTCCTAAAAGGAGACTAAATTAACTTCTTAAAGACATACACATTTCAAATTTACAGTCGTTCTCTTTTCGGAGAAATGGATGAAAAATAATTTATAATTAAAAAAAAAAAATGTATCTTGCACTCATGGCCCTATCCACATTTTTGTCCAATCAAATGTTCTCTAGAGTGTATATGCTCCTCCCCCTAATGCCATCTGCCTCTGACTAGCAATAAGCATATTTACATTCACACCAATATCAGTTTAATCCAAAAATCCGACAACGGAAGAAAACAGCGTTTACATCATCGGGTTATTCTCTGCGTTTGACGGCAAAACGTAAACAGGCATGCGCACAACACCTGACACACTGGATAAGCCGGTAAGACAAATCAGGGTAATGGCCAAAAAAATACCTGTGTCGACTGGTTTATTTTTAAACCATTTATAGCCTTACCCTGAAAAAAGGAAAGCTGTTTAAGGTGTTTACATGACCACATACAATGCTGGCTTATTAAAGGGATAGTTCACCCAAAAATAAAAATTCTCTCATCATTTACTCACTCGCATGCCATCCCAAAGGTGTATGACTTTTTTCTTCTGCTGAACAGAAATATTTTTAGAAGAATATTTCAGCTTTCACAATGCAAGTGAATGCTGACCAAAATTTAGAAGCTCCAAAAAGCACATAAAGGCAGCATAAAAGTAATCCATACGACTCCAGTTGTATAATCCATGTCTTCAGAAGTGATATGATAGGTGTGGGTGAGAAACTGATCAATATTTAAGTCCTTTTTTACTATAATTTCTCCTCCATGCCCAGTAAGTGGTGATGTGCATGAAGAATGTGAATCACCAAAATCAAAAGAAGAATGTAGAAATGAAAGTGAAAGTGGAAATTTATAGTAAAAAATGACTTAAATATTGATCTGTTGCTCACCCACCCCCTCAGTAAATTTTTATTTTTGGGTGAACTATCCTTTTAAGGATAATCGGAGTAAGAACATGCATGTAAGCGTGTTAAATAGCAAGTAGCAAATCATGGTTTGTTGTTGTGACATCATTAATGGCTATAGGCTATTTAGAAAAAGAAGGGCTGTGCAGCTCGATATGTCCTGACTCAACTTCCTGTTTCCATAAGAAATCCATCAACACAAAAAAGAAAATTGCGCTCGTCAAGCGAATTCATGGGGTCTTTACCAATTCGTTTTTTTTCTGTGCTAACGCACCTGCAGATAAAGCTGCAGTCGCAATAGTCAATTTTTCCACCGATTTTCAGACGTAAGCATCCTTTGCACAGAAACTCGAAAATCAATTTAGTAATTCATGGTAATTGTGTAACCAAAGGTTTTCCAAGGGTTCGCTTTTATTTAGTACATTATAATTACTACAACTACAATTACAGAAACTGTTAACATTTCCATGGTAGTCCTGTTTTTATTTCTCTGAGCTTCACATTGATTTGCAGCCAAAATAAGCCATTCCAATACGTAACAGGGAGTCAGAGAGAAATGTCTTAGGTGGCGTTCGCACCGCACGCTTTTTGCGTTGTTTTTTTATTATTTTACAATGCAAATATGCTAGGGCTATGAATCAATAATTTAAAAAAAACAATTCATAGCACAGTTTTCTGTGATTAATCGCGATTAAATTATGGTACATGATACATTACAACAAACCGTAAAATATCATCAAAAATATACTGACTTTATACTTTGTCATTATACAAATTTTCAAGGAATTGTTTAGTCATCATTTATTTTAATATGTACATGGTAAAAAAAAAAAAATTATATATATTTATTTTATTTTTTTATTTTTTTTGCCTGATAGGGTAATTTAGATAATTTTTTTTACAGGTATTAATCTTTGATACAAGTATATGTATACATGCCATAAATTCAGTGGACATGTTGTATTTAAAAGTTGGGCAAAATCTTCTGGCCTTTTCCAGTGGACTTTTTGTTTTATAATGCGATCAACTGGGCAGATTCAATTAATATCAAACATTATTTGCAAAGAAACTTAAGTGCACATTGCCAAAGCATTATTAGACACTTAACATACAGCTTGCCCTTATCTCTCGCACGCCTGGTTCAACATTTGCAGGTGTAGTCTCCATTCTCCATACAGTAAATACGCTCCCGTGTTTATTATGCCCGGGACATGTGTCGCGCATAATGAATAAGCATGCACTGCTCCACAAAGTTTCTGTGTGAGGATGTGTAGTCGAGTCGAGAGTGTACCTCCTAAAAATGTATATATACCTATTTCAGCCATAGAAAGTGGGGGAAAACTTTAGTAAAATTTTGCACATTGTAAAAAGTTGCCTGGGTTTGTTCCTGGCAGGCAGCAGATGCCCCAAACTTGCCCCCACCCTAATTCAAACCTATAAAGCTGAGTAGTCTGCCAGGAACATCTCGGGACACCTTTCTCCTATTGCGTAAATTTTCAGGAAACAAACGAATAAAAAAAAAAACAGATACTGCATTAAGTGCGTACATTTTTTTTTACATGTTCGGCAAAAAATATGAATCGCAGAAATTAACGTGTTAAATTTCCCAGCCCTAAAACATGCACTAGATGGATGTTTTTGACCATTGTGCTGCATCTCGCTGTTTTTTCACCATCACGCACACGAGTGCCATGCTTTAAGACACCATGTTAGTTTAATAGAAACACAACTTTTAAAAATGCATCTTGAGGCACCTGCATTCTGTTCATTGCGCTGCATCTAGATATTTTAAATGCAAGAAAGCATTTGGTCTAAAAACACTCTTAGGCAGTTGTTTATCCTGACACCCCTCTTTCATTCTTAACCGGTGAGTGTGACAAACCAACCAACAGAGGAGGATGAGATTTTAGAAACAATAGTCAGTAGGTGTGGCATTTTCAACATTTTTGATTTGTTACTGAGTTGACTAGGGTAACGCCAGCTTACTATATGTTTTAAAGGAAAATATGAACCCACTTTATTTTAGATGTTTTTAACAACCACGAACTTAAGCATTTGATACAATGTACTTATTATGTACATGCGTATTGTTGCATTGTACTTACATTCAAAGCACCTGCATTTAATTACATCAGTAGTTATACTGTCAACCTTATCCCTATACCTACCTCAACCCTTACCCTAACCCATAACCCTAATTCTAAACCTACCTATACCTCAACCTCAGAGGCAGCAAATGTCAATGTTTTTGCAGAACAACATGTAGTAACACAATAAATACATTGTACTGTATGTGTTTAAATGTTAGTACATAGTAGTTAAAGACACCTTATATAAAGTGGCACTGAAAATATATTCCCCTCCTAAAAACATCTTAGAAACGCTGTGATCCTTACCGTGCACGCAAAACAACGAAGAGGAAGACAGGAAACAGGTCATCCATAGACCACAGGAAATCTTGTTTCAGGAGTGCAAGTACAACCTGGGTTATCTCTTCAAAGGTCAGCTGGATGACCTGGAGCTTATCTGAAGGCGTGAAAGTTGTGCTGTTGAAACAGAAAGGGAAAAGACTTGAAAACGATTTACCAGAGAGAAATGACAAAAATCAAAGAAATGCTTGCTTCTGTAAATCTCAAACCTGATTTGCTGTAGTGTCTCAACTGCTGAGGCAAAACAGGCGTCCTTAGTGCTTGAAATTACCTACATGGCCAAAAACACACATGAATGTAAACTATAATGGAAATGCAAATATTAAACCTTACATCCTAATAGAGTTTACTCATATTTACACTGATCTTTATGTATTGCTTCATGTTGCAGGGTTTAATTTCAGGGACCTTAAAGTGTATTGCCATGAGTGAGAGATTTTTTTAAGGGTTTTTATACTCGCCTGTTGTTTTTCTCCATGTACAGTAACAGTCACAGGCCAGAATTTCCTACAAAAACAGATTTTACTGGCTGTAAGATGAATCACTATGAATCTGTTTACATATCATATTATGTATATGTGCATGTGGCACTTACTGTTGAACCCCAAGAAAGGCGAGCAGTGCGAGGTCTGGTTGTTTGTTGAGTCGTAACACACAATCCCAGTACACATCATCCTCCTTCTCTTTCTCTAGAGCGTAGAGAGTGAAGAGAGGAGGATAGAGACGTGGCAAAAGTACCGGAAGGAGGAGAGCAGAGCTACTGACCACACACCTAAAAACACACATAAACATATCATATAAATGATAAATAAACACACAAAAAAAGCGAGGAAATAAACATGGGAAATAGAGAGTTACTGAGATCACAGCATGTATGACCAAAATACTTTCGAGCAAATGTAAATTCTCTCATCATTTACTCACCCTCATGCCATCCCAGATGTGTATGACTTTCTTTCTTCTGCAGAACACAAACGAAGATTTTTAAAAGAATATCTCAGCACTGTTGGTCCATACAATGCAAGTGAATGGTGATCAGACCTTTGTAGCTCCAAAAATCACAAAAATCAAACATAGAAGTAATCCATACGACTCCAGTTGTATAATTCATGTCTTCAGAAGTTATATGATAGGTGTGGTTGAGAAACTGATCAATATTTAAGTCCTTTTTACTCTAAATCTCCACTTTCACTTTTACATCTGAAAGTCACATATGGTGCCTGTTTAGTTTCACTTTCACATCTGAAAGTGAAAGTTAAAGTGGAGATTTAGTGTAAAAAGGACTTAAATATTGTTCTGTTTCTCACCCACGCCTATCATATTTAGACTTATAGATTACTTTTATGTTTCCTTTATGTTATTTTTGGAGTTACAAAGGTCTGATCACCATTCACTTGCATTGTGAGGATCTACAGGGATATTTTTCTAAAAATCTTCGTTTGTGCTGTGCTGAGGAAAGAAAGTCATACACATCTGGGATTGCATGAGGGTGAGTAAATGATAAGAGAATTTTCATTTTTGGGTGAACTATCCCTTTAAGAGCAAAGCATTTCAGGAATCAATACAGTCTATCCATACAGTCCAGTCATATCCATAATTAATCAATCAATCAACAAAATGGTTAAATCATGTTAGCCTGAGCCTTTAAAGCACAACATCTTATATACCCAGGTTTAGGAGACTCCAGCTGCTTCCCAGTGGGGTCTGAGTCACTCTTCTCTTTAGGAGGCTCGGCCAGTGAACAGCCTTCCTCTGGCAGATCAGGAAAGAGGAACCTAAACACAATACACACATTAACATTCACGGTTCAACACAAACTAGATGGAAGTACATTTAAGAACAGCCTTTTGTTGTCATTATGACACACACACCTGACAAGCTGGAAGATGCGACAGAGATAGGACTTGATCTCGTTGACGGCCTGGGGCAGTAATCGACGATTTGCTCCAACACCAACATACGTCATACGGTACACCGAAACCAACGTCTCCACCAGCCGACCCAGAGGATGCAGCGGGGTGTCACATGCCTGGGGTAAAACATCAGGGGTCAGTGATATGGTACAGACCAATCTTATCAGAAAACTGCTACAGCAGGGAGAAAACACTGGAAAGACTGAGACAATATAATGTTGGTAATCAAGGTGGTATTAGTATATTGACAGTGCATGGCCACAGACTCACCTTGACAAGGTACCGGCGGATTGTATGATACACCTCTAATGTAACAGGACCCACATGCTGCGGGATAAACTCAAGACTCTCCAGTGTTTTATGATGAGAGCGACTCAGCAACTCTGGACTAAAATACACACACACACACACATTTGTTTCACTATATTAGTGAGGGCATGTCATAGACTTCCTTTGATTTCATACCAGGCTAATTATATTTTTTCCCCCTAAACATAAACCTGTGCACATCAGGAGATTTTAAGCAAAACATTATGTGGTCGAAAAATGAGTCATGTTTACCAGTGCGGTTCAAGCTCAAAAGTCAGTTGTGTAGAGTTTTCACTACATCAGTGAGGCCATTTTTGACAAATCAGTGACTAGTGAGTGACAGAGCTTCTTTGCAGGGGTGTGTGTCCGTGTGCATGAGTGTTTTGGTGCACCTGTCTCTCTGCTGTCTCCTGTTAGCAGTGAGTGATATGGCGATGTTGTCCCATGCTATACTGGTTTGTCCCATTCCAGGAGAATCACAGCCCAGACTCTTCCAGCACTCAACAAACACAGCCTTCCACTTCTCCTCAGAGTGGACCGCTATCCTACCCAGCTTACTGCAATGAACACAATCACACACACACATCAGTCTGAGACAATGCCGCTTCAAGGGATAGTTAAAAAAAAACAATAACATTCTCATCATTTACTCAACCTCATGCCATCCCAGATGTGTAAGATTTTTAAAAGAATATCTCAGTACTGAAGGTCCATACAACGCAAGTGAATGGTAACCAACACTTTGAAGCTCCAAAAAGCACATAAAGGCAGCATAAAAATAATCCATAAGACTCCAGTGGTGAAATCCATGTCTTCAGAAGCTATATGATAGGTGTGCGTGAGAAACAGATCAACATTTAAGTCATTTTTTACTATAAATTCTCCTCCCTGCCCAGTAGGTGGCGATATCCACGAAGAATATGAATCACCAAAAACAAAAGAAGAATGTGAAAGTGAAATTGGAGATTGATAGTAAAAAAAAAAAAGGACTCAAATATTCATCTGCTGCTTCTTCAGAAGAAAGACAGTCATATACATCTGGGATGGCACAAGGTTAAGTAAATGTTGAGAGAACTTTCATTTTTGGGTGAACTATCCCTTTAATGTTTGAAGGCACTACACAGTTAAACACACACTCTTACATTGCATTAGGCTTGTCCTTGTCTGAGTCATAGAGGCTGGGTTTGTAGTAGGAACCGGAGATCTTTAGACCGGTTCCCCAAACCCCACTGAAAGAACCTTCAATGTAGTCTCCATTAGGCATCGTCAACACACCCTGTAGAAAGAGGTGCCAACTGACTGTGAGATCATTTAATCTGTGTTAAATGTAGATGGACACGCATGTTAAAAGTCGGTGAGGGTGTTTGTGAGCGTTTTAAGCCACCTTTCCACTTAAAGTCCAGTCCTCTGAAAACTCCCCTTCAAATGTGGTGTCATCTTCAGAGAGTAAAACACCAGTGCCCTTGGTGAGGAAAACAGACAATAACAAAATAGAAATCAAATTTAAAGTGAAATACCATCTTATTTCAGGCATAACAAATGCTTACGGTTTGGGTTAGGGTTACTATAGACTATAGTAATTATATTTAGTTGTATCTGAAAACAACAGAAATCAATGGGAGGTTCCTAGCTTCCTAGCCTAGCCTTTCAAACAAATGTGTGTGTGTGTGTGAGTGAATCTCACCATCATCTTGTTGTTACTGAAAGCACCTTCATAGTAAAGGCCAAACTGTGTAACAACAACTCCATTCCCCTGACGCTGATCATCCAGCCACATACCCATGTATTTCTCCCCTCTGACACAAAACACACAAAAGTTACTCATGTGTAAGAGCGTGTTTAATATGTTGGTAGCACTTTACAATAAGGTTCCATTTATTTACATTAGCTAACAACATTAGTTAACATGAACAATGAACAATACTTAAGCATTTATTAATCTTAGTTAATGTTAATTTCAACATATAGTAATACATTTTTTAAATCAAAAGTTGTATTTGTTATCATTAGTTAATGCACTATGAACTAACATGAATTAACAATGAACAACTGTATTTTTATGAACTAACATTAACAAAGACTAATAAATGCTGTAAATACTGTATGTTTAATGCATTTAAACTATACTGTGCCTTCCATTTAAGGCCAATAGCATACCTGGTGATGTCATCAAAAATGCCATAGCCAGATTTCTTGTCGTATTGCCACTGGCCAATGAAGACACTGAGAGAGGTGGAGTTCAGTTTCCCACTACTCAACATCCCATGACCGTGACGCAAGTTATCTTGAAACAAGCCCTCGTACACTTCACCGGAGGCGTACCTGAACACAAACACACCCGCATGAGAATACAAACTGTATTTTTTTCCATATCTGAAAGTGAAAGTTAAAGTGGAGATTTAGAGTAAAAAAAGGACTTAAATATTGTTCTGTTTCTCACCCACACCTACTATATCGCTTCTGAAGATATGGATTAAAACACTGGAGTCGTATGGATTACTTTTATGATGACTTTATATGCTTTTTGAGCTTCAAAATTTTGGCACCCATTCACTTGCATTGTATCGACCTACGGAGCTGAAATATTCTTTCAAAAATCTTCATTTGTGTTCTGCTGAAGAAAGAAAGTTGTACACATCTGGGATGGCATGAGGGTGAGTAAATGGTGAAAGAATTTCATTTTTGGGTGAACTATCCCTTTAAGGGCAAAAGTGTTGTGGTAGCAATGATGGCAAAACTGTAATGATTCGTAATTTTGATAGATAGACAAATTGATAGATATTAATATTTATATTGGTTTATGTTTATTTCACGTTTTGTTAAGATTAGCATCGTTTTTAATGTGCAATAATTTTTATTTCTTATAATGGATTTTCACAGTTCATAGTGGGTCTGGGATATGGCTAAAACAGTAAAATCAGTCAATAAAAGGCATTTGAAAAGTACCAAAAATAAATGATAAAGGGATGTTAAAAAGTTTTCCCAAATCAGTTTTAATCATGTAACAAAAAGCAAAAAGTTTAAATTTGTTTGTTTGAATAAAAATCAACCCCTTGGACATAAAATTGCCCGAAGATTATTTAACAGCAAAATACGCAGAGACTCACTTGAACGTTCCAAAGCCATGCATCTTGCCATCTTTCCATTGCCCTTGGTAATGATCACAGCTGTTCAGGTTTTTGTTTGGTACCACGTACTCTCCAATACTACAGAGAAAAAAAAAAAAAACAAAAATTGGCTGAAATGTTGCCTATTACAGAAATTAAGGAGTCAGAAATCAATAAAATTGACTAATTTATAATCCGCAGGACAATTTAGCCACTAACCCATCTTCAAGGCCGTTCTTGAATGTCCCTGTATACATTCTTCCATCCGGCCATTTGACCACGCCCCTAAAACACAGACATAGCC
Organism: Myxocyprinus asiaticus; assembly: GCF_019703515.2. Taxonomy (NCBI): domain Eukaryota; kingdom Metazoa; phylum Chordata; class Actinopteri; order Cypriniformes; family Catostomidae; genus Myxocyprinus; species Myxocyprinus asiaticus. The sequence goes on along the minus strand of NC_059355.1, from coordinate 5,481,453 downwards.
AATCACTATCTTCCCCTTTCTAAGATGAGTTCCAAACTCCCACAATTTCCCCTCTCATGGCCTACCGCCCATGGGGTTTTCCCAAGACCCATCGTCCCTCGTACGTGGCCTCCTTGAGCCGACTCTCTTTGTAGAACGTGTACGATGCCGTGCGTGAAATAGGTGGGTCTGCTCTCTGCGTCAACCCTGTGGAAGGAGGTATCCCATCATGCCCCAGTCCACTAAGCGCCTGCTCCACCGCCTGGTTTATAGAACGAAGCCACTTTGCCTGGAATCATTGGAAGTGGGACATAATTGTTTAACTGAAAATACAGCTACACAGTTTATAATAAATCTAAAAAAAGAAAGGGTACACAGCGCACATTGGTTGTGCTCAGAATGGAATACTAACTAATAACTAACTGAATACAGGTCATGCCTCATCAATTGCATGTTTAACTTTGTGCGTGCCATTCAGTTATTTAGCTTTCTTTTTTTTTTTTAAATCAGATTTGAACAAAATGTCAATATTTGGCAGTTTCTTCAAATAATATGTCAAGAAAGGAAATGGAAGGTCAAGTCAAACACATAGCATTGTTGAGTACAATATTACACAAAGTGTGTTATTTTGCATACTACTGCCCATTTTGGCAAATATACTGGGTCATACAGGTATTCTATGCATACAGAAAATGTGCATACGATGCACAGTATGCACTCTATAAACTGCATATACTGTACAGTAAGAGTAGTAAGGTAGTAGGCTATTCCAAACAGTCACAAATTATGAAGATTGTGGCCTGGTCTACCTTTTCAGCTGGTGAGGAGGCCATCAGAGTGAAGCTCTCCTCTGGTGATGTCACCTTTAAACCATACCTGCAAAGAACAACACACATTAACACACAAAAAAACAACCAGCATCGGGTAAGTTACTCAAAAAAGTAATAGACTAGAAATTCCTAATTACTTCTCGACAATTGTAATCAGATTACTTTTGTAAAAAAATACTTTCGAAAAAGTAATCATATTACTAATTACTTTACTTTTAAGTTACTTTCTCAAACACTTTTCACAAAAGGTTTGTTTTTTCATGCAACAAATTCAAAATAATGTCTATATTTCCACCTTGTTCACTGTCGTCGCTGAAGCGCAAACAGACGTACATATAGGGCTGTCACGATTATGAAATTTGGCTGACGATTAACTGTCAAACAATTAATTGCGATTATGACGATGTCTGTTTTAGGGCTATGATGGTTATATTTCTTAAGGTGCATGTGTGCTTCATACCCATAACTAAGTAATTTTTACATATTTAACTTCAAATATATAAATTAAATAATAAAATAAGGATATATGATTTCCTTATTTTCCTTCCGAGGGCTTTAAAAACTTAAGAATGTCATGAAAAAAAATAATGTTTTAAATAGCAAAAGATTTCTAAATACTTAAAATATGTCTTTAGTTTTGGTCAATTTTAAATTTGCACTGTTGTTTTTGGAACCTGTACATTTTATATAATTATAATTATTATTATTATTTATTTATTTTTCTCCCCTTTTCTCCCCAATTTGGAATGCCCAATTCCCAATGCGCTCTAAGTCCTCGTGGTGGTGTAGTGACTCGCCTCAATCCGGGTGGTGGAGGACGAATCTCAGTTGCCTCCGCATCTGAGACCGTCAATCCACACATCTTATCACGTGGCTTGTTGAGCACGTTACCGTGGAGACGTAGAACGTGTGGAGGCTTCACGCTATTCTCCGCGGCATCCACACACAACTCACCACACGCCGAGAGCGAGAACCACATTATATCGACCACAAGGAGGTTACCCCATGTGACTCTACCCTCCCAATACTCATAGAGGGGAGTGTTGAAACGTGTCTGCCAAGTCAGGATCTGATGACAACAGATGCCAGTGTTTTTTAAAACGTTTTTTTATACAATTTGAAGCAGGGGAATGAGTTGTAGTAAATGTAAAATAAACCTTTTTCTCCGTTTTTTACTAGCTTGCAATGATTCAGTGCATGTTTTTTGAAAAGCTGTTTTATATGCGTCATCAAACCACTTCTGTGTGTAACCGCGCTGTGGAAATTTCTGTCGCATTATCTTATTCTGTCGTATTTTCCATATAATCATTATCTGAATGATACAAATGTCTTATTCTAAAAAATTGACTTTTTGGCAGACCCTCTTTAAAGGAACAGGGTGTAAGCTTGAAGCAAGGAGTGAATTTCTGTTTGTCTCCTTCGTATACAGTAAAGACGCTGGCTATCACCCCTGAAGTTCACTAGTTTGCTAGTTCGAAACCCAGGGCGTGCTGAGTGACTCCAGCCAGGTCTCCTAAGCAACCAAATTGGCCTGGTTGCTAGGGAGGGTAGAGTCACATGGGGTAACCTCCTTGTGATCGCTATAATGTGGTTCATTCTCGGTTGGGCACCTGGTGATAAGATGCACGGGTTGCCAGTCTCAGATGCAGAAGCAACTGAGATTCGTCCTCCACCACCCGGATTGAGGCGAGTCACTACGCCACCACGAGGACTTAAAGCGCATTGGGAATCGGGCATTCCAAATTGGGGAGAAAAAAAAAAAGGTGACAAAATCTCTAAATGATATTTATGTGCATCTTAATTCACAATTGCTCCACCTTTGTCAGCAGGTTTAATAACAATATCTGAATCTTTATTTAACTCCGACAAAGCTTTTCTTTCATCAATAGACAAGTTTTGTGGTATTTGTCGAGAAGCGGTACAAGACTGCATAACATCTCGTTCAACAATCCGACAAAAGGTGTATATAGAATGATTAGAGACGTTGGGATAAAATGTGCTCTTGGGTATGAAAGGGGTAAGAGACTGAGACGCATTGGAAGAGACAGACTTAGAAAGAAATGGACGTAATTTCAGTTTTTGAAAACATTTATAGAAGTCCACTTGCAAACCAAAAACACTGACCCCACATGTAGGTACAAACGAAAGTCCTTTGGACAGAACAGAAATCTGATCTTCAGAGAGTTCTTTTTAAGGGCAAAAAATGTCAAAGATCTTTTGGTTCATGCCCGTTTTAAAAAAACGAGCCCACATCTAACCTGACTGTGTTAAGCCCTATTCCAAATGGCAATTATAGATGTGGCAATTGTGCCCAATGTAATAATACCTACACAACAAATCATTTCTGCCATCCCTGCACAGGGAAACGGTTCTCCATCTCTGATGTCATTCCATGTACCTCGACACATGTGGTTTATTTAATACTTTCTCGTTGCGGGATGGGGTATGTGGGAAAAACGTCTAGACAACTTAAACAACGCATCAGTGCAAATAAAAGTTCCATTAGATGAAAGGATATGAATTATCCAGATGCGGATCATGATGTTTCAACTTTACGATTCATTGGGATTGAAAGGTAAAGGTGCCACCTAGAGATGGATATATAGACATATACTACAGAGATGTGAGGTCTTTTGGATTTACTCTCTCCAAATGTTAGCTCCAGTGAGTCTTAATGATGAGCTTCCTTTTAATGTTATGCTGTGATGAAATTGAGATGTGTTTTGTACACAAAATTATCTGCAAATTTATACTACGCAGTGAAAATGTAATTTTGATATGTTTTGTAAACTAATGTATGTGCAATCTTGATGATGAATTGTTGGATTAAGGGGATTATACTGTATAGCCTTCTTTATTAGTTTTGATTTTGGATTAGGGTTTTCGATTTAACGCGTTAATTCAGTGCGATTATATTTTAAAAAAATGCGTTAAAAAAATAACGCAAGTAATCATGTCCCCGAATATTCCTTCCATCTGAGCAATTCAAGCTTGAAGTACCACCTGTTTTCTCCAGGGGGCAGTAAGCGAAACTTCAGCTGTTTGGGCAATGCGGTTATACAGAGAACAAACCACACTCACCGACAGCAGACAGCACAAGATGAGAACACTTTCTTGCATTCAAACACAGCTTGAAGGAGCGCAAATACGAACGCAGGGATCTCAAGACGTGCAAGAAGCTTCAAACTATGTTTAACTTGACACAGCTACCTAAAAACGGTATGTTTATGATGCGACGCAAACGAGACGCTCCAAAAGCGTCTGACACAGGTGTGCATTGACGCGTCCTTAGAAGAGACCTCATAATAAATCTATCTCGGACTGATTGACGAATTTAATTACAAAATGGATTGTGTGAACTGTAGGCCAATTATAGGCAGATGACTGTAACACAGTTCAATGGAAAGGAGGCGGCGAGAACCGGCTTAAAAATATAAATTATATTTTAATAATAAACACAAACGCACAAAGGTGTCGGGCAGCTGCCCGTAACTCTCTCTCTCTGTTGCACTGCCGTCTCCGGTCGCCTTTATCCCTCTCGGGCTTAATCAGCCTAATTAGGGGCCAGGTGTGTGGAATCACGGCCTGGCCCCGCCCTCCGCCCTGCCACAACGACATAAGTTCAATAATATGGAAATAAACATATATTGCACACAAAAGTCACTTTTTGAATTGTCTTTTTGGAAACACTTTACAATAAGTTTCTATTTGTTAATATAAGTTAATGCATTAGGTATCATGAACAAACAGTTAACAACATATTATTTACAGCATTTATTAATCTTTGTTAATGTTAGTTTATAAAAATACAATTGTTGATTATAAGTTCATGTAAGTTCATTGTGCATTAATTAATGTTAACAAATACAACTTCTGATTTGAGAAATGTATTAGTATATGTTGAAATTAACATGAATTAAGATTAATAAAAGCTGTAAATGTATTGCGCATTGTTAGTTCATGTTCACTAATGTTATTAACTAATTTTAACAAATGGAACCTTATTGTAAAGTGTTATCGTCTTTTTTAATACTTTACACATGTGCCACAATGATGTAATGCATTTTAATTATCTACATTTGTATTATTTTTAATATATATTTTTATTTATAATGACTTAAATATAACTATTTATAAGTATTTAATCATTATTTATTGAATTATTGTTATTTGAGGGGCTTTCTAAGCAAATATTTATATATGTGAGCAATTGCGGTAAATTTGATTAGTTAATCAGCATACCATGTAATTAATTTGATTACAAATTTTAACAGATTGACAGCCCTACTTTGGATAGTTATTGTTTTCATGAATTTGTTGTTTCCTGATGTCGATTTGATATGGTCTTGGTATGATTTTCAGAGGTTACATCTGTTTGGAATGTCCACTAGGTGGTGTATTCCTCTCTTTTGTCTTTCTAATTAAATAAAGGGATAGGTTGTCACACTTTTGCTGATTGTCATTGGCTATGACGGTTTTTGTAATTGATCTTGAATGGCTACTCCATACTTTAAATACGCATGTGATACACTCTTTTTCAAATACCTGATGAAGGTTGCATGACTGAAATGTTGTATTAATTCATTAAATTGTTTATTCGCAAGCAACAGCAGTGTGTGGGATTTCATTTCTTGTTTATTTATCTCAGTTGTTTTTCCTACGCACCTGCTGATAATTTATCAGGTGTGTGGTTGTTTTTTCTTCTTTTTTGTACATATTGTTTTTTAATGAAACTTTAAATTACATTTTTTAATATATTTTTATTATATTTCAATCATATAATGTTATATATTGTATTATATTACATTATGCAATTGTTAAACATTTCTGTCCTAATTTCTTCACATTCACATGTTATTTTAATGATTAAACCCACAAGCCCTTATTTCTCATGAAGCAAAACCTTTGAGATTTTGTTTCATCATTTCATCACTTCACAGAAATAGAGTAAATGTGGGTCTCCTCCTCTGTGTCACTGAGTGTCATAAACACTGTATGTATGAACTCACAATGACCAGAAATGTTTGCCATTACACGATCATTTTAAGTGAAACCGGAGCGCTTTGTTTATATTTGTTAGTTTATATTTTCGTGGGAGTTTGGTTCGAGCCTCTGCTGACGGCGCACGCATCAGAGTGCTTGAAAAGCGCATCACGTGCTCTTCCAGACAGGAGCTGCTCTGGTTGACATCTGCAGTGCGGCTCAGTAACACTCGGAATTCAACTGAATGACACATAAATGTGCCGTTTTTGGCATTTATATGCTTAAAATTCCCTTATTTGTGCATTAAAATGTGATTAGAATTTTAAGTGCACAATAACTGTGATCAGATGAGTATTTCATAATCGCGACAGGTCTACACCTGAGCATATGAACATGAAAATATATTTGAAATGTATTATACAGAAATAATATTGTAGAAATATGTGTAACCCAAGTAATGTACTTAATTGAACATTAGTAATTGTAATCCGATTACAAGAATTTAAAATGTAATGTGTTAGACTACTTTAATTATAAGTAATTAGATTACAGTAACTAATTACTTTGTAATCAGATTACACCCAAAACTGCAAACAACAAAGACACTTTGTAAGTAAACAAAGCAAATAAACATGATTCGCACACTCACAGGCCAGTGTTTTCCTCAGAAATAGGCTCCACCCACAGCGTAGCCAATGGGAAGACGTGATGAGTGGAAAACTGGGAGGGGTTAAAAAAGTAATGCAACTAATGCCAGAACAATTTGCAGACAATAAATGCACTGGGTCATATATGATTCTGCTCTACAGTTGTGATAAAATAATCTCATTTCCTGCATTTGAATTTGATTCACCATGCTCCCAGTAAGTAGCACAATCATTTTATCTAGTGAAACAAGGTTTTAAAATGAGGTACTGTAGGTCAGTAATGTCACGTAACTGCAAGTTCATAATCAGGGACACATTCACACACAATAAAGAGGACAGGGGTATCTGGGAATATTGGGAGGAAAATAAGGGATGAACATCTCAAATATTCACTGTACATTCACTAAGACAAGAACCAGTACTGTTCAACATAAAACCATCTAGCACAACATGCCCCCTACTACAATCAGATACAGGTATATTTATGCACGGTGCTTTTAAAATTATTTTAAACGGGGTTTGCAAGCAGGAAGCCTTGGAATGTACCCAGACAGATATACTGTCATCTTACTATGGTGTCGTACCACACTAGAAAAGGACATTTTAGACAAGGGAGCACTAAAAGGAATGAAAAAACAAAAATTCTTTCTTATGTGGAACACAAAAGGAGATCTTTTAATGAATATTACACCCCGAATATGATACATGGGCTACATGGACAACTTTTATGATTCTTTTGTGTCCTTATTTAAGCTTTAAAGGTGCAATATGTAAAAATGTTCATGTAATATTTGCCATTGTGTGAACGGCTTGTAACGCAACTTAAAAAATTAGCCCTTCCCGGACTTCCTAGGTTGCCTATTAAAGCCTGCAGACTGATTTTCATGCGAGGGGAGCAGGTCGCTTTTGCCGGGAAAATCCAAAGTATGTGACGTTTATGCTCACTCCCGAGAGCCTTGCCTCAGTGCTTCTCTTCCGCTATTCAACAGCGACGACAAACTGCAACACTAGGTAACGTTATCTTAGAGATGGAATCCAGCAAACGTCCGGCTCCCAGCACAACACCGACTCCTACACAAACTCAGAGTAAGCCAAAAAAAAAAAAAAAAAAAAAAATTTACTGAATCCCGTCTGGCTAAGTGGAACGTGATCGTGGTTGAGCGAAAACTAAAGCGAACATCGGCAGGGCATTTGATTCCTGGGGGGACCTTCGTTTGGTTTTGGGGATCAGAACAGACCCTGAATTGGGGTTCTTCTTATTGGACAGGTAAGCTTACATAACTGCAAAGCATGTGAAATATAGTGCCTTAAGGACTGATTGATTATGTAGCTGTATGTGTGTGTCAGTATGCTATGTTGGCTGATAAGTAGTTTTAGTTTAGTCTCAAAGTTTGTAGTAAAAGAATCATAACTGTGTAATTGTAATTATGCTACCTCATCTGTCAGCACGATGCCAGTGAATCACGTTCAGTCTCTTTGTACGTTACGTCATTGTTTTGGTCGATGCTCGTTCGCGTCCCTATGGAGTGTGTGCACGAGTGCGAGCACGAGCAACAGGTAGCTGCTGCAGTTCACTTAATGGCCACAGGTGTCATTAATAACAAGGGTTTCTGAATCTTACATACTGCACCTTTAAAGTGAGTCACTACTGCCACTGTATTGCAAAGACACCAGGGGAACATCATTAAAACTGCTTTAAAGGGATGGTTCACCCAGAAATTGACATTATTTACTCACCCTCATGCAATCCCAGATGTGTATGACTTTTTTCTTCTGCAGAACACAAAGAAAGATATTTTAAAAGAATATCTCATCTCTGTAGGTCCATTCAATGCAAGTGAATGGTGACCAGAATTTTGAAGGTCTAAAAAGGACATAAAGGCAGCATAAAAGTAATCCATACGACTCCAGTGGTTAAATCTATGCCTTCAGAAGCGATATGATAGGGTGAGAAACAGATCAATATTTAAGTCCTTTTTTTATATAAATCTCCACTTTCACATTCTTCTTCTTTTGTTTTTGGCGATAAGCATTCTTCGTGCATATCGCCACCTATTGGGCAGGGAGGAGAATTTCAAGTAAAAAAGGACTTAAATATTGATATTTTTCACCCAGATCTATCATATAGTTTCAGAATGGATTTAACCATTGGAAATGTATGGATTACGTTTATGCTGCCTTTATGTCCTTTTTCATAATTTTTGGCCACCATTCACTTGCATTAAATGGACCTACAGAGCTGAGATATTTTTCTAAAAATCTTTGTTTGTGTTCAACAGAAGAAAGTCATAGACATCTGGGATGGCATGAGAGTGAGTAAATGATGAGAGAATTTTCATTTTTGGGTGAACTATCCCTTTAATTTTCCACATAAGAAAGAAAGTCATATGGATTTGGAACAACATGGGGGTGAGTAAATTATAAAATAATTTTTATTTGTGGATGAATTTTTCCTTTAACAAAGGCATTGGGAAGATGCATGGGGCCAAACACTACAGCTGTAAGGTGCATCCTTGGTTACTGGGGGCAGTATGCTACAGAGGAAACACTTTATTTGTACAGCCCATACTTACAAGACTCTTATAGGGGACCATGCCCTACCAAAACAAAGATAAACATAACTAAAACATTAGACTTTGGAAACAGATTGTTTGTTTGACCAAATGCCCAGATGGCAAAAAAGAAAAAAAGAAGTGAAAGTATTGTTTGAGAAAAGACAGAAAAAGCAGAAATTAAGATGAAATAGTGGTGATTTAAACATATGTATAAGGACTGCAACAAACCTGTGCATGGACGAGCGCATCGTTAAAGAGGATGAACCAGTTGACAGAAAAACGCCCTGCGTTCTGAAGACTCAAAGCTTTATTACTGCTTTCACAGATCAGCCGACGAGACGGCTTCCGGAGGGAGTCCTGAAAAGAGATGAGAGCTTGTGAATTCAGACCAAGTTTTAAAGAAATAGTTCACCTAAAAAAAATAAGTATTATTTTAATTTGCCATTCAGCTATTATTCAGTGATAATACTGAATTATACGTGTTGTATGATGAGCAGACCCAAATTTAAACCGTTATTGACTGATAATCTTACCCTCTGCCATAGCGCTTAAATCTCATTTGTGATTGCATTTCTAAAAAAATTGCTGTGTTGCAATAAGTCACGTGACACATGAGAACTGATTCCATTTGGAGATGTGAAACCTACTGCAATGGGTCTAAAAACTCAAAATTATCATCATATGGCTTTAGAAGACTCAGAATATAGAAGACAAGCCGTATGGAGTACTTTAATGCAGGGTTATTTAAATTTATTTTTTTTTGTCTTTTTGGAGCTTTACAGTATAATTCACCATCTGCTTCACCCATAATACTGAGCTGGAATGTATTTAGGGTGAGTAAGTGATGCCAACATTTTCATTTTTGGGTGAGCTATTCCTTTAATTAACAGAAAAACTTCATCCAAGTTCTCTCTCCTCAACAGGGAGAACATCTGGCTGTCTGGTGCGCATTAGACTGTCTGCCACCTGGCAGCTAAAGTGCCTGTGAGACCCTGAGAATGTGACTCACGGTCATCTTTCCAGGAAAGGTCTTCCAGAAGTGGAGTGTGTACTCTGCTTCCTTCCTCCTCCTCTTCAGATGAAGAGCCATTGACTCGTATTTGGAGCAGGCATCTTGAAGCTTCTGATAATCCACCGAGTGCTGTCACACAAATGAGAATGAGTGAAAATCGTACTTCTGACGTGTGTTCAGAATGGGGTGGGATTACATCATTCAATATTACCCAACATGTTGCCTTGGAAAGAAACCATTCATAAGATACAAAAATGACCCAAGTTCAGCCATGAAACTGGTGCATTAAAAAAGGCGCAAGCTGGTATGTTCTCTGAACTTGTTATCTGTTAGCCAATTGGCTCGTTCACATGTGACATGTTAAGCCAATCGGCTTGAATGGTGTAAGCTGATTGGTCCTTTGACATGTAATCAGGTAGCCAATCAACTTGTGACTCTCTGTGTAACATTTAAATTGCTGTTTTACAGATAAGCTGGTTTCACTACAGCACACAGTGAGAGTTTTTCTCTGAAACCCACCTCCACCCCAGCTCCACTGGTCTAGATTAGCTACATGGGGATTGTTTGTATATCTATTTCTGTAGCAGCATGCCCTATATGCTCAATGCCGCATGTCTTGCATATTAAAGTGTAAGACACTTTATAAAAAATAAAAAAACATTTTAAAAAAAGAGAAGCAGCGCAACTGTCAACATGTCTATCTAGTGCATGTTTACAAAGAAAAACAACTGAAAAACAGGGAGGACTAACAAAAAAAGTCATTAGATGTGAATGGCCCATAAGGCTGAATGCTCTTCATCATGGCCACCTTGTTTGACCAGCCGAATACAATTCACTTAATCTCTGTGATCAATCATGGATGAATATGCCTGAGAATAGGGCATTTCTGCAATGACATTGGTAAGCAAGGGCACTATGGTTTCCCCGATGCGGATAACATGGATGGATTCGTGGACTCCAGCCAAAAAATTGAATTAACTATAAAATGCGGAATGTCACGGTATTTGACATTATTTGAGAATAAAATGAATGTTTAAATGTACAATAGTTTGATTCTTAAAACGATCATAATAAAACAGATTTCACAGGGCCCTAGGAAGTGAAAACGTTTTGCTTCCACACCAATAGATGGCAGTATAAAGTTTAAGACTAATGTTTTAACCACCAAGAAAACAAAGAAAAAATGCACCTTGAAATACATCATGGTTTCATGCTGTAACTATAAAATCAGGAGAGTGAATCATTTTTATGTGAAGTGAAGCATGTAATGAGTACTTTTGTGTGTTACGACAATGCGGGTGATGAAATGAAGAAGTGTTACCACTTCTCCAGTGAGTGTTGGTGAGAGTGTGTACCTACCACTTCATAGCAGGTAGCCAGTTTGAGCAGCAGTCGTCCATATTCATGCAAGTGCATTAAGGGCAGGTAAAAGAGATGAGCCAGATTATCAGCTAAGGGCAAACCCTCTTCAGAGCACTCAGACAACCTCTGAACAACCTCCGCCCCCTTCCCAAACACATCGCTTTAAAAAGACGAGAGAGAGAGAGAGAGAGAGAGAGAGAGAGACAGATTCTTAATATAAATGTCATAATTTAATCTTAAATTCTGTTAGGTCAGCTTCCACAAAAAAATAAATAAAAATAAAATACTACTACTAATAATATTTTATACATATACATATATATACACAGGTGCATCTCAATAAATTCGAATGTCGTGGAAAAGTTCATTTATTTCAGTAATTCAACTCAAATTGTGAAACTCGTGTATTAAATAAATTCAATGCACACAGTCTGAAGTAGTTTAAGTCTTTGGTTCTTTTAATTGTGATGATTTTGGCTCACATTTAACAAAAACCCACCAATTCACTATCTCAAAAAATTAGAATATGGTGACATGCCAATCAGATAATCAACTCAAAACACCTGCAAAGGTTTCCTGAGCCTTCAAAATGGTCTCTCAGTTTGGTTCACTAGGCTACACAATCATGGGGAAGACTGCTGATCTGACAGTTGTCCAGAAGACAATCATTGACACCCTTCACAAGGAGGGTAAGCCACAAACATTCATTTGCAAAGAAGCTGGCTGTTCACAGAGTGCTGTATCCAAGCATGTTAACAGAAAGTTGAGTGGAAGGAAAAAGTGTGGAAGAAAAAGATGCACAACCAACCGAGAGAACCGCAGCCTTATGATTGTCGAGCAAAATCGATTCAAGAATTTGGGTGAACTGAATGGACTGAGGCTGGGGTCAAGGCATCAAGAGCCACCACACACAGACGTGTCAAGGAATTTGGCTACAGTTGTCGTATTCCTCTTGTTAAGCCACTCCTGAACCACAGACAACGTCAGAGGCGTCTTACCTGGGCTAAGGAGAAGAAGAACTGGACTGTTGCCCAGTGGTCCAAAGTCTTCTTTTCGGATGAGAGCAAGTTTTGTATTTCATTTGGAAACCAAGGTCCTAGAGTCTGGAGGAAGGGTGGAGAAGCTCATAGCCCAAGTTGCTTGAAGTCCAGTGTTAAGTTTCCACAGTCTGTGATGATTTGGGGTGCAATGTCATCTGCTGGTGTTGGTCCATTGTGTTTTTTGAAAACCAAAGTCACAGCACCCGTTTACCAAGAAATTTTGGAGCACTTCATGCTTCCTTCTGCTGACCAGCTTTTTAAAGATGCTGATTTCATTTTCCAGCAGGATTTGGCACCTGCCCACACTGCCAAAAGCACCAAAAGTTGGTTAAATGACCATGGTGTTGGTGTGCTTGACTGGCCAGTAAACTCACCAGACCTGAACCCCATAGAGAATCTATGGGGTATTGTCAAGAGGAAAATGAGAAACAAGAGACCAAAAAATGCAGATGAGCTGAAGGCCACTGTCAAAGAAACCTGGGCTTTCATACCACCTCAGCAGTGCCACAAACTGATCACCTCCATGCCATGCCGAATTGAGGCAGTAATTAAAGCAAAAGGAGCCCCTACCAAGTATTGAGTACATATACAGTAAATGAACATACTTTCCAGAAGGCCAACAATTCACTAAAAATGTTTTTTTTTATTGGTCTTATGATGTATTCTAATTTGTTGAGAGAGTGAATTGGTGGGTTTTTGTTAAATGTGAGCCAAAATCATCACAATTAAAAGAACCAAAGACATAAACTACTTCAGTCTGTGTGCATTGAATTTATTTAATACACAAGTTTCACAATTTGAGTTGAATTACTGAAATAAATGAACTTTTCCATGACATTCTAATTTATTGAGATGCACCTGTGTATATATATATATATATATATATATATATATATATGTATATATATATATATATATATATATATATATATATATCTATCTATCTATCTATCTATCTCCAATAGCACATCATTCCTTCGCAATTTTTCAAAAACTCACTTGCAAGGTTTGACAAGTGTCTGAAATCCCCCCATGACTATGAGATCACCAACTGCAGTACAGTACCTGTATAAAATAATAAGACAGAAAAACAATAGAAGTGAAGGAAATTACTACAGTGAAACTGAACTGACGTGGAGGGTTCTAACTGTATATCTGTAAAGCTTAAAGGGGCCACATTCTACACTTTTGCCATACTCCAAATTTACAGTGTAAGTCAAAGTTTAATCAAAAACAGCATTTTGCACCCTCTCTCTGTCCCTTAAAGGAATAGTTCTCCCAAAAATGAAACTTCTCTCATCATTTACTCACCCTCGTGCCATCCCAGATGTGTATAACTTTCTTTCTTCTGCCAGTGAATGGTGGCCAGAACTTTGAAGCTCCAAAAAGCACATAAAGGCAGCATGAAAGTAATCCATTCAACTCCAGTGATTAAATCAATATCTTCAGAAGCAATATAATAGGTGTGTGTGAGAAACAGATCAATATTTAAGTCCTTTTTTTTGCTATAAATTCTCCTCCCTGCCCAGCAGGTGGCGATATGCACGAAGAATGCGAATTGCCAAAACAAAAGAATAACAACTCTTAAGAGAGACGAGAGCACTTATGAGGACTGTTTGAAAGTGGCCATTTTCAGTAAAAAAAGGACTTAAATATTGATCTGTTTCTGAACCACACCTATCATATCGCTTCTGAAGACATAGATTAAACCACTGGATTCGTATGGATTACATTTATGCTGAATGTATGTGCAGTTTTTGAGCTTCTAAGTTCTGGTCACCATTCACTTGCATTGAATGGATCTACAGAGCTGAGATATTCTTCAAAAAAATCTTCGTTTGTGTTCTGTAGAAGGACAAAAATCATACACATCTGGGATGGCATGAGGTTGAGTAAATGATGAGAGCATTTTCATTTTTGGGTGAACAATTCCTTTAAAATTAGAAAGGCTGTTGATACTCGGTTATGATTGGCTAACCTTCTGGCTGAAGTTCTTTAGGGTGGGTCAAGTTGATGAATATTGGACAGGCATCTGTTAATGTGGACGGTTATACGTTAATGTGTTTGTGATGTTTAAGGGGTCGTTTACACCAAACACGGTTTTGCATCTATATGCTGTGTTTTTCAATTGTTGTCCAACATAAACATGCAATAATTCTTGCGCAAGAAGCACTGCTTTTTTTAGACGTCATGTCTAATAAAAAATGCATCTTGAAATACCTGTGTTATGTTCTATTCGTGGTGCTGCATCAAGCTTTATTAATACAAGTATGTATTCGGTGTGAACGGCCCCTTACAATGGACACTTCTAAATGAGCTGTTTTTGCAACTTAGTTTCAATAAATCGTCTGGGCAGACAAGGGTGGGAGCTTTGTGTTCACATTTGAGCATAAGTACATAGTAAGCTGAACTCTATTTCAAAAAGCAAGTTTAATCCTGTTTTCCATTATATGTCCTTTTTAATAAAGATGGGGTGAAGAAAAACAGCCAAGGCCACTTATTCCATCTGCTGAGGTCATCACTGAGGTAACCTCCACACTTCAGAATATTTAATTGCCTGTGTGTGTGCTGTATACTTGCTCTGAATAAGTGTCCAGGAACAGATGTGCATCGTCAAGAAGAGCAAGACCTCGGATATCACGCGAGCGCCGCAGGATAGAGCTCAATAAGGCAGAGTTTTGACCCGTTAGCTGAGACAGTCGACTCAATCGTCCAATCAGATTCTGCAGCAGCCCTGCAGTGGACTGACCGAGGGTGGAGCTTAAAGAGTCTAAAAGAAATAAGTGAATTTTTAGGACTAAAATCCCAAATAATCATTCAGTCTCACAAGATATTATTTATAGTTTGATTTCTACAAAAACCAAGGACAAGATTGTAAAGATTCTGAACATTTGGGGAGTTTTTCCTGATGTGGTGGTAATGCAAACAATATAATTTTAGTTGATATAAAGTTGGTCTTGCAATGCTAATGAAGATATACATTATTCTAAATGAGAATCAGATGGAAAGAAAATGTCCCTGTTTACACCTGGTCTTAACATCCATCTCAGGTGATGAAATATCAAAAGTGGTCATAGGAGGTGGTTTGAAACCTGCTGTTTACAATGATCTGTCTTGGCGGACCACTTTTAAACAGGTCACCCGAGACGGATGTTAAAGGGATAGTTCACTCAAAAATGAAAATTCTCTCATCATTTACTCACCCTCAGGCCATCCCAGATGTGTATGACTTTTTTTCTTCTGCAGAACACAAATGAAGGTTTTTAGAAGAATATCTCAGCTCAGTAGGTCCATATAATGCAAGTGAATAGTGACAAATCTTTGAAGCTCCACAAAGCACATAAAGGCAGCATAAAAGTAACCCACATGACTGCAGTGGTTCAATCCATGTATTCTGAAGTGATTAAATCGGTTTTGGGTGAAAACAGACAAAAATATAACCCCTTTTTTTCCACTACACGATCATGGTTTCAAGCTAGATTACACTTGTAGTGTTTGACGCATGCGCAAAGCGCTAGATGGCGCTAGGAAGTGTAATTGAGCTTGGCATTATAATCGCCAAGGAAACTGCTGATGTCAAGATTTATAGTGGAAAGGGAGTTATATTTTGGCCTGTTCTCACCCAAAACCGATTGGATTGCTTTAGAAGGCATTGATTTAGCCACTGGTGTCATATGGATTATTTTATGCTGCCTTTATGTGCTTTTTGGAGCTTCAAAGTTTTGTTCACCATTCACTTGTATCGCATGGACCTACAGAGCTGAGATATTCTTCTAAAAATCTTTGTTTGTGTTCTTCAGAAGAAAAAAAAAAAAAAAACACATCTGGGATGGCATGAGGGTGAGTAAATGATGAGAGAATTTAAATTCGAACTACTCCATTAAAAATGTAAACGGAGCCTATAAGACATCATTCATGGATTGTCATACAGCACATACCACACACTGTCATACCCAGTTTGAGCAGTGGTTGGAGCAGGAGTCTCTTGATATTGCTGAGTTTGCAGTAGTATTTTCTCTCTGTGGCCACCAGCTCATGCAGACTGGCAATAAAACCCATTACATTATGGTCCGCCAATGCCGCGCAAATCTGTCCACCCGCACACACACTGCTCACATAGCCCAGCTACCACACACACACACACACACACACACACACACACACACACACAGAATGAAGAGTCATACAAAGTCATGTCAATAACAGTATTACCACACCATCAATAGGCACAACTCAGAGTCAGAGATTAACAATAGTACACCATAATATAGAAAATAGTCTGGACAAGGAATGAGAAAAAAACCATCTGAAATGATTGCTCACATTCATACAAAAGGGGAGCAGCACAGGCTGCTGTGTGTACTCCCCTGTTTGCTCCTCTCCCATCTGCTCCACCTCCTCTTTCACCTGCTGCCCACTGTAGTACAGGATTGGCTGGATGCAATCTCCATCAGCCAATAGGAGAGTGTGCTGTTGCCCCGCCCCTATATCCCAGACACGAATCCCCTCTGACAGCTGCAAGAGGACAGAAGGGGACAAACAGAGTAAACTGTCAAACTGTGTTCAAGAGTGTACACTTTATACAAAGAGACTCACACTGCAGGTTGTGTTTTGTCAGCATTTTGAACCAAGCCATACTTGGGGACACATTGTTGAAAAATGTCCCTAGATATCAGGTGAATGTGACTAAGCCTTCTTTTGGGGATATGCTCAAAGGAAAAAGAGTTTTATGAAAAAGGTAAGTTAAATAATGTTTTTTTTTTTTTTTTCCTCTCTTTAAAAAAATGCTAAATGTTTTCTTTTAGGGTTACGGTGTGGGATTATTTAAAAGTTAAGCGAGTAATTTCTGTGCCACTAATGGCACCAAATGTAATTGCACAAAAAATGATTGTTTTCTAACAGGTTTCCTGAACACTCCCCCCATTTTCCAATTGGTCAGCCATACAGGTAGCCCCGCCCAAAACTCACACCATCGGTTCAGCTAGAAGTTGACTTCTAGAAGTCAGACCACTCAAACAAAAAGTG
Organism: Myxocyprinus asiaticus; assembly: GCF_019703515.2. NCBI lineage: Eukaryota > Metazoa > Chordata > Actinopteri > Cypriniformes > Catostomidae > Myxocyprinus > Myxocyprinus asiaticus. The sequence goes on along the minus strand of NC_059355.1, from coordinate 5,464,020 downwards.
CAACGTTGAAAGCGCATTAAACTCAGATAGGTGCAGTGGTCATTTTTACACACTTTTTTTATTTTAGTAATAATTTTTGTCTTTTAATGAAAATGTCCTTGAAAATGAGCTAATATTTAATCATGTCATATTCATTCATTTTCGTCAATTTTACTCAGGCTTTAAATGGTATATATCTTTGAATCGATGAAAAAAAAAACATATTTCAGATGACTACCATGTGATGTAAAATGACAATAAACATGTAAAACTATAACAGACCAAATATTAATATTCAAACGTTTTGAAAATATACAGTATAAACATTTAATTATTTAAACATGTATCAAACATATGATTCATCGACGTAAGCAACACGAGAAAAGTGTCCAGAAAACCTGAGCTAAATCCTAAATAGCGTATAACAGTGCCAGAAATTAACTTTTCCATAAATGGGCAATTATTGCCCCCTGGATTTGATTTTCAGGGGGATTTTATTTTTTTGAGGGCATTAACACAATGGCACGGAACATCAAAACAAACTGGTATTGGTTTTTTTTACATGTCTGGGTATCCAGCCACATAATTTTATACACATTTTAAGATATTGCATAAAAACTACTGGATGGAAACACTGAGATGCGACTGAAAAATTCGTTCATAACTGGACTAACCAGCGCACCAATCACCGGATCTGAAATGTTGCTCTGGTCATCCTGAAATAAGTTTGTAGAGGAAATAAATCGAATACAAACTCTAATTGTGCCAAAGACCAGGTTTATTGACACTTTTGAAAAATATCTTATAGATCCGCACGGCTAAGTCATAAAGATGGAGGAACGCACACACATAGTGCTCCCACAACTGTGTAACATGCTGTTACTCCCAAACATGAGACAAGTTCTTTAAGTGTTTTGTCTGTGTGCTCTAAACTGTGAGTATTTTAGTAATAAAAGAGTCACAGCAGCTACAATTTATCCGGATTGAATGACGATGTTGTTGTGAACACATGGGATGGAAACACAGCTTTATTCGCACATTGTTTGTGCGATATTATGGTTTTTCGCAAAAATTAAATTTGCAACTTGGATGGAAACATGCAAACGGGTGATTCACGGTGCCCTAGCGGCCAAACGGGAAAATTTATCAGCCGATTATTTAAAGGGGTCATGAAATGGAGAATTAAATTTGCCTTGATATTTCAACATATAAGAGGTAAATGTACAATAAAAACATACCATAATTTTCAGAACTAAAAACTTCCTTCCCAGTCTAAAAAGAGCATTTATAGTTACCACCCTGCTGAAACATCTCATTTTGAAAACTGTGTGTTTGTGACATCACGGGACATTGCTCTCTGCATTTACATGCCCCACAACATGCGTCATCGCACCCTTGGCCCTGCCCACTGGAGATCAGTTCAAGAGATGGAGAGAGCAGGACAGACAGGCCACGTGTGGTCAACTACTCCTGAACACCAAAGGGGACCCATCTGGACTATTTTGAATCATTTTTGTATATAAACATGCACTAGACAGACATACAGCTGTCATGTATCTTGCACCACTTTTAAAAGATGCGGTGTCAAGTTACAACTCTGAAATGGAGACTCCATTCTGTTTATTATCCATTCTATTAAAATTAGTCATTTTAACCATTTAACATAACTTTTAAAAGCCATCATTTTTATCAACTGTAGGCCTAAAATGCAAATGATCAGACTTCTGTTTTTTTTTTTTTATCATTTACTGACAACAATAACAGAAAACTTCCAATCTTTTAACCATTTTAACATCATCTAACAAACATCCCATTTTTGTTATTTAGCGTGAAATAATCCCAGATGATGTTCTTTTTTTTTTTTTTTGCTGTCGGCGACTGGTTGCGTCTTTCAGCACTTCTGCACTCTAAGATGAGCGAAAGGGAAAATAGTTCTATCCTATGCAACTATTTACTAATATAGCTCATTTTTCACTTTGACTCTTATGAAATGCAATAATGTTCATGGTAAATAAATAATACATTTACTAGTTTAGTAAAAAAAAACCTGTATTATCAATATGTTTAAGTGAGGATTGATCCCTTCGATACAACATCACTATCATTTAGTTTGTGTGTATACCTTGGTTAAATGGGGGAAGGTGGTGGGTGATTCCATGTGTCCCAGCTGTCCAGAGGTGTTACAGCCCCAGGAGAACACCTGCCATACACACACACATTACATGAAGTCCCACTGTAATAGAGTCACCTCTTAATAAAAAAAGGCACAGATATGCAGGTAAAGTATCACCTGTGATTGTGCTGTAAGGGCGAGAGAGTGATGAGCACCTGCAGCCACTCTCAGCACCTCTTTACCATTCAGACTCTTAATACAGATGGGCTGCGCTCTAGAAAGAGAGAGAAACAAATGAAGAGCTTTTCACTATAAAGTCTTACATTTTAATGCATCTAATAAGTTTGTCCTCACTGTTGTAGGGCATATCAATCTTTTAAAGCTTTGAATTTTACATAACTCATAAAGCTTGACTTTATAATACAGCGTAGATCAGGAGTGCTCAGTCCTTCTCACTGGAGACCTAGATTCAAGCCTGCATATCTGCCTGTGATTGACAAGTGAACCCAAACACCTAGACCTGGACAGTTTAAGTGTGTTTGGGTTGCTGACATACAACATGTCTTTTCAATGTCAAGATTTAAGTTTAAGATTTATAGTAACATATAAAGTGTATATTTTAGATGCTAAGATCTGGCCGTGACTGGTTACCATTTAAGTTTTTCACCATTTTAATCACCTTTTGCATTTTTGCAGTTCAGATAAGTAATCCTGAAGTGTGACCAATTCATTTTTCAAAGTAACAATATTCCATTTATTTATATGAATTCATAAAAACTGCATGTAGAATAAATAGGGCTATCAAGTCATGATTTTTTTGATTTTATTATTTGATTTAATTTATTCATTTCTTACATAATTAATAAGCCCCTTTATTACGTATTCCATGCTGCCTGCTCTTGGCATGATTAAATGTGTTAATATTTGAATTAACTTTTTTTTATTAATTGCACTAAATTAACATTAAACTGATAGCCCTAATAATAATTGTACAATATAGTTTTTTTTATGTTTAAAATAGTTTTAAAGGAAATTTAGCATGTCACACTGCAGGACACCTCTCTAGTAATGGGTGGAATCTGACCTGGGAAGCAGGTCTCCATGTCCAAGCTGCCCTTCCTGGCCCCGCCCCCAGCTCCACACTTCTGTCTGCAAGGAAGGCAGGCTGGTGTCGGCCTCAGGTACGCCTTCTGAAGCAATCGGAACAGCCCGCATTCGGGGACGGCTCGTCCGTCGCAAAAGACGAGGAGACACTGAGAAAGAAAATAAATAGCACACAACACATTCAAGAGAGCGAGGGACATCAATGTCCAGGTGGAGTAACAACATGCAAAATCACACAAACATGCAACCAAAGATAACCAAAGAAAAATCTTAAGAAAATAGGGTTTACACTTTATGGGAGCTCTCCTTTGTGAAAGGTTTGTTTATTGAATATATATTAGTTTGATTCTGCAATATGAACACAAACAAACAGCAAAGAGAAAATTCAAATGAATCAATTAACAGCACTGGCGCAGACCCTCACACTACACCAACACAACTCAACTGTATACCTCTCTGCAAAACACACACACACACACACACACACACACACACACACACACACTGCCATGCTGAGTCATGTTCCAGCCCCACTGGGTTCCATCTGTCGCACAGGTGGGGACAAGAATGAGGAAGGTGTGTGTGTGTGTGTGTTTGTGTTGCAGGTAGCTCAGTATTGGCTACCATTGTCTTTTCTAGCCCATCTATCATGCTTTATGATGTTTGAAGACAGACAAACAAACCGGGTTAAAGGGATAGTACACCCAATAGAAATTCTCTCATCATTTTCTCACCCTCATGCCATCCAAGAAGATTATGACTTTCTTTCTTCTGCAGAACACAAACAAATATTTTTATAAATGTATTATAAATCTCCACCTTTGTCAGTGGCTGAATGTGAAGGCAAAAGTGAAAGTGTAGATTTACAGTAAAAAAGGACTTGAAAATTGATCTGTTTCTCACCCACAACTATCATATCGCTTCTGAAGACATGGATTTAACCACAGGAGTCATATGGATTACTTTTATTCTGCCACTATGCCCTTTTTGGACCTTCAAAGTTCTGGCTACCATTCACATGCATTGTATGGACCTACAGAGCTGAGACATTCTACTAAAAATCTTAATTTGTGTTTTGCAGAAGAAAAAAAGTCATACACATCTGGGATGGCATGAGGGTGAGTAAATGATGACAGAATTTTAATATATGAGTGAACTATCCCTTTAAGACCGTTTGTCCGGCGCTCCAAGTCTCAACAGCAGAGAGACCTCAAAAAGCTCCAACATCACAATCTCTAACCCTGCAGACTACATGTAAATATTTTTTTACACATGCAAAGCACTTCAGCAGAATGTTTTCCGAGAGCTTGCACGAACTTGTTTTGACTACATATAATTAAAAAAAAGAGAAAATGCACTATCATCATTACATAACCCTCCAAATACAGTTGACAACCTGTTTGTCAGCTAAGTAAGAAGGACTACTTCTATGTAAGGGTGAATCGCACAATGCCTGTCAAGAACATGTACAGGTCATATTTCAGGGCAAAATCAACAGCAAAAATACATTAAATTTAAAACATCAAATTAAAAGCCTGTATGAGGATCTCTCAGAATTTTGCCACTGCAAAATTGTTCCCATAAAAATTAAGCACATTTTCCACCAAATTCAGTTATAACAGTAATGAGAAGAGACTCATTCCCATTAATGTGATGTGAGTTAAAATATTTATATATTACTTACATCTTTACAGACTTTACATTTATGCTGATTTTAATAAAAAAGTTAATAACTGTATTAAAGTATTTTGTTACTGTTTTACAGTAACAAAAACTGCAAGAGAATAATCATTTCATTGAGAATAATCAGAATTGCATTACAGTAATGACAATTTTGGGGGGAAATGTGCTTAATTGTCATGAAAGTTATGGTGCATGTTCTTCATGAAAAATCATTTCTTTTGATTTTGAGCTGAATTATGACCTGGATATGTGTCTGTGACATTCACACCTAAATCTACTTCTGATCTGTATGTTATTGTTCATTCAACTACAACTACACACAAAAAAATACCTTCAGTCGCTGCAGTGGAAGACGACGCCTTCACCTGAGACTCTGCATTGTCTGTAACCATGGCAACAGCAATATATGGGACACCTGTCAAAGTGTGCCATCGGCAGAAATTTGAAAAGGCACGCCGATAAAAGCCGTGCCATTAACAAACACATTACAGTACACATTCACATGTCGGAAACGCAGAGATTTGCAGGGCTTTGCTTTGAACTGAATGAACTACAGAAAGTCTTGACGAATGGCACCGCATTATGCTTAAACCCCACGTGCTTAAACATTCAGCTAATGAAAGATCACGTACAATAGCAATCATTCCTCTGGTTAGTATTAGGCATACCAGTCAGCCTCACAGTTTCATCACACCCTCTAAAACAGGGCTCTTCAATTACTTTTTTTCAAGGGCCAGGTAATCCAAATGAAAATTCGAGCAGGGACAAACTTTTTTTTTTTTGCACGCGTAATTATCAGATCTTTTTATTTTATTTAAATTTTATTTTATTTCAGATCTAATTGTGTACCTTTCGCCTCCCAGATGTCCCTAATTTTTTTAGTAAAATGGGGAGAGTATTGAGACAATTCATTGAAATTAGCCAGCTTACTGTCATTTAATTTGACAAATAAATGCAGTCAGTAGAGGAGGAATTGCAATCAAAAGGGAACAGTTGCCCTTCTGATAGGATTGTAATATTGGTCCTGATATTGCGCCTAATGCAGGTTGCCACTGGTGCAATCATCATGGCCCTGTTCAAGCTGGCAACCTGCACCAAGCAGTGGGGAAACTTTCAGTCTTAGTATAAGGATCATCCATCGATGTGTATATGCTGTGTGCACAGCTATTAAAGACAAACTGATGCAGTGTATTATCAGGGTTTACATATGATACATTCCTGATATTCAATAGGCTATTTTGAGCAATCATCTAATCTAAAGCATTGCCATCACAACTGCATTATATCCTGCATATTTGTCCAGCAACTTTTAACGGCCAACTGAACTTGATTGTCATCTCAAATTAATTTTAGCGTCATAATGCAATTTACATTTTCTGAAGAAGCTCAGCAAATGCAATCCGAGGTAAACAGGGTTAGATTTAAAATATTTAAAATGTTCAAAAGCTAGTTTTCTGAAAGTGAACTCAGCATTGGACAAATAGTTCTGATATAGTCTTGAAAAAAGTGTAGAACATTCTGAGAATGTCATTCAGCCAACTTTTTTCGTCTAAAGAACAGGGTAAGACTAATTTCATTTTGTGTAAAGAAAAGGCATATATAGGTCTAAAAAAAAATTAAAAAAAATTTCATGTGGTCATTAATTATTTTATTTAATGCTTTATTCATTTGGTAATTTATTTAATATAATACAGGGAATTTAGATGGCATTTTGACATGTACATGTAAGCTAAACAATAATTTTATAGAATTGGGCTATATGTTAGTGTTCCAAAAAAGCACACTGATGCTTTTCTCCTAGTATTGTGTATTTATTTTTAATTTAAAATATCTTTGTGCACAGAAATTATATGTTTTTTTGTATTATGGGCTAATTCCATGACTACCGTCTATTATTTTGAATGGTGTGGAAAAGCAACTTTAATAAATAAACGGATGGCTACCGTGATTAAATTAATCACAAACAGTGGCCATACATTTGTTCTCTGTGCACTTGTCCATGTGCATGATATGAGATATTTGTGTTGGCACTCCTGGAAGTGTCATGGTTGCAGCATCGGATCTATATGCCGTTAAGCTCAATTCATAATCACGTACAATAAATTGGCTTTCAAGGATGTATACCGTTGTCATGATTAACGCAAGCTAACGATTGGGGTAAATTCTGTCATGTGACACTATATTTTCGCATTTAAGCCAATTTTCTCGACAAAAAGTGTTTCCAAACCAGGTTTTCATGACATTTGAAGTATCGACATAGAGTTTATGCGCTAGATTTAAATGGAAAAATATTATGTCGACACTTGTGAAATTTTAGCGATAATTTGCATTTCCATCAGCCTTATTTTGATGTGCTAAAACATTTTTTGCAAAAAATCCTTGTATGGAAATGTAGTTAGTGCTGATGAAGGTCATTGCTGACTTGGAGGATCTTGCTGTGATCACTGCCATGGAGGCGAAGTTCACTGATGTGGTTACAAGAGTGGGGGATGTCGAGAAATGGATCGATTACCTTTATCGGGTTTGAGGGTCTTTATAATCTTGTTTTTGACCCACAATCTATTTTTTCTTAAATGTCAAAATGTCAGATGTTAATATAAGTGGATTGTCTCTCTCCACGTGGAATGTAAATGGGTTGGGGCACTCTATAAAAAGAAGGAAGGTTATTTATCTTCTTAAGCGTAAGAAATATGATATAGTCTTTCTTCAAGAAACACATCTTTCTCCACAGGAAGCTGAAAATCTGGAAGGATATAGGGTGGGCATTTTTTATAGTGCTGGCTCGAGTAAAAGCAGGGGAGTCATTACGCTGATAAGTAAACATCTGCAATTCAAATGTCTCAAACAGAGTAAAGATAAATTAGGAAGAGTCATTATTGTTTTAGCTGAAATTCAAGGACAAAGTCTTATTTTGGATAATATTTATGCACTTAACATTGATGATCAGGGCATTTTTATAGATCTTGAAGGGATGTTGCAAGCCGCTGGCACCCCTCATGATATAATATTGGGAGGAGACTTTAATCTTTTGATGGACTCCTTTTGAGTCCTTGATCATAGTGAAGCAAAAGTGTGCAAGCCCCCTAAAACAACATTGACGCTTCTCAGGATGTGTAAAAATCTTGGTCTTGTAGATATTTGGAGACTTTTGAACCCATTTGGTAGGGTCTATAATTTTTTTTTCAAATAAGTCCATAAGATTTACTCTACAATAGATGTTTTTTTATATATACATAAGTCCCTCATTTCATCTGTTGCTGATTGCTTAATTGGAAACTTTTTAGTCTCAGATCACGCCCTGGTGTGTTTAGAGGTGTTGCCACATATGGAGAAAAAGAAATCATATAGTTGGCGCTTTAATGTATCCATTTAGCAAAATTCTGAATTCCAACAAATGCTAAAGGCTGAAATCAATGTCTATATGGAAACTAACTGAATATCCTCTGTGGGCGCTTAAGGCGGTTCTTAGGGGTCGGATCATACAGTATGCCGCATTCACCAAAAAATCCAAAGCACAAGAACTCGTAGAATTGGAAGGGAATATTAAAAGTGCAGAGGCAGATCTGAAGCGCTGAATGTCGTCTAATGGCCTCAGGGAATTGACCCGATTTAAATACAAATATAATACTATTTTGTCGCAGAAGGTGACGTTTTGGCTATTCAGGGCAAGACAGTCATATTTTGAGTCGGGGGACAAGGCAGGGAAACATCTGGCTAGATATATAAAACAGAGAGAGTCTTTTTCTACCATTCCCTCAGTGAAATCTGCTGGTGGTGAAATATTTACCTCGGCCATTGATATTAATAATGCTTTTAAAGAATTCTATCTTGAGCTCTATAGTTCCACGTCTTCATCTACTGATGAGGATATTAGAAACTTTGTGGAAACATTAGAATTTCCTAAACTGACGAAAAATTATCTTGATACTGAGAAAGCCTTGGAGGAGCTTGGTGAGGTAATTAAGGCCTTGCCTACAGGCAAGGCTCCGGGGCCAGATGGCTTTGCCGCTGAATTTTTTAGATCTTATGCTTCAGAACTGGCTCCACTTTTGCTAGAAGTTTATACGGAATCATTAAAGAACGGAAAGCTTCCGCCAACCATGACACAAGCCCGGATCAGTCTGATTCTTAAAAAGGACAAAGATCCAAGTGAGTGTAAGAGTTACCATCTAATTTCCCTGATCCAGCTAGATGTTAAAATACTACCAAAAATTTGGCTAACCGATTAAGTTATGACATCTCTTATACATACAGATCAGGTGCGGTTTATTCAGGGCAATAGCTCTTCTGATAACATTAGGCATTTCATCAATATCATGTGGTCAGTGGTGATTGATCAGACTCCGGTCGCTGCCATCTCACTTGATGCCAGAAAAGGCGTTTGATATGGTAGAATGGGATTATCTTTAAGATTTTGGAAATGTATGGGTTCGGGAATACTTTTATTGGATGGACTATGTTACTTTATAGACACCCGGTAGCGGCGGTACAAACAAATGGATTAAATTCTGATTATTTTACTCTGGATAGGGGCTGTTTTGTCTTGCCTTGGAACCATTAGCAGCCACGATAAGAAAGGAGGATGATTTTCCATGGGTGGTGGCGGGAGGTGTGGCGCATAAGCTTTTTCTTTAAGCAGATGATATTTTATTATTCGTCTCCAACCCTACTAGATCTATGCCTTGCCACCACAGAATTATTAATTCGTTTTCTAAATTCTCAGGATACAGAGTTAATTTGTCTAACTCCTAAGCTTTGGCTCTGACAGCATACTACCCAGTAACAGCTTTTCAGCCAGGTGCTGCCAGTGGCCCAAACAGGGCATTAAGTATTTGGGTATTTTATTCCCAGCAAATTTGTGTGATTTAGTTAGAGTTAATTTTGACCCTTTAATAAAAAAGGTTTTCGAGCGATGTGGGCAGGTGGGCTTCATTACATTTATCTATGATTGAGAAGGTTAATGTTATTCAACTACCTGCTACAATCTCTCCCTTTAGATGTCCCCCTCTCTTATTTCAAGCAATTTGATAGCATAGCGAAGTCCTTCATTTGGAATGGTAAACGTCCCAGATTACACTTCATTAAATTACATAGGCCAATTGACATAGGTGGGCTAGGCCTACCCAAGATTTTGTTTTATTATTATGCATTCGGTCTCAGACATTTGGGTCATTGGTCGCTTCCACCTGAGAGAGCCCCTTCCTGGTTTTGTACTGAACAGGAAGTTCTTGCCCCTATTTCGCCATTGCAAAGCCTTTCTATCAAACAAACTGGAGAAGTTAAGTTACACCCCGTTATCTTGCATTTGCACGCGGTATGGACAAAAGTGTCCAGAGTGGTTAATTCAGTCATTTATTTAAATGTTGCGTCGAACATATGGCTGAACCCAAAATTATGTATTAATAAATCCCCTTTCTGTTGGACAGAGTGGATTGTGAGGGAGATTAATACGCTCGGTGACCTATATGAGAGTGGAGTGTTGAGATCCTTTAAAAATATGGTTCAACATTTTGGGATTCCCAGGTCTCAATTCTTTAGGTATTTACAACTGTGCCATCTGCTCTGTACTATCTTTGAGAGTAGCATACACCCCCCTAATGTGGCAGACACTCTGGGAGTGGTGATTACTGCTTTTGGAAAAGGTCATGAGGCATCAGTGTATTACTGCCTGCTAATTCAGAGTCTGGGGGACAGAGCTTCAACTTCTCTCAAGAGATTATGGGAGAAAGATTTAAACTTGTTATAGGAGGAGGGAGTGTGGGCTAGGATTCTAAAAAAGGTCAAGTCTACATCTAGAGATGCAAGGGTGCAATTTATGCAATTTAAGATTTTACATCGATTCTATTGGACCCCCTCTAGATTGTATAGGCTTGGTCTGAAAGACACACCCACCTGCTGTCAATGCCAATCAGAAAATGGGGACACAACCCATGTTTTTTGGTGGTGTGTTAAGATCCAAGAATTTTGGTTGAGGGTTCAGAGTTTTATGTGTGACGTATTGGGCACTCAAATTTCATATTGCCCCAGACTCTGTATTTTAGGCGATGGGGCGGTCATTAATATAGAGGATAAATGCATAAAAAATAGGGTTTTTTTTTTTTGTGTGTGTGTGTATACTTTGGCTTTGACCACAGGGATATCTGTTGAGGGTCAGGGTGGGGATTGGGAGGGGGAAAGGGAATAATGGGGGTTAAAAGTTGATTCTGTGTATATAGGTTTTGCTTTTCTGTTTCATTTGTTAGAATCAATAAAAAGTGCTAATCAGAAAACCTTTTTCAGGCATTCTTCAAAAATGATGGAAAAGAAGCGATACGTTTGAGCGAAACGTTATTTAATAAAGATTTACAAGCTATGACAGTTACCGGAGGGCCAAATAAATAAATAAAAATTGACGGGCAATTAGTTGACCAGCCCTCCTCTTAAACCAGCCTATTAGAAAAGCATACTATTTTCTTAAAACATTAATAAAACTCATCACAAAATGAATGGAGCTGTTAGTTACTCGTAGCTTTTGCAGCAGCAACAATACGAAAGAAGCTCATCAACTAGTCCATGCTAATAAAAAAAAAAAACACACGCATACACTCACCTCTCCATGCAGACTTACAGAGATGGTACACAGAGTGTAAGAGAAGAAGGTGTATACCCTGAGAGAGCAGGCCAGGCAGAGAGAGGCGACGGCTAAGCTCCGCCTCCTCCTCACGAATGTCCCCCAGGCTGGAGCTTTTCTTCCCCTGCATGGGCTCCTCTTGACGCAGTCTCTCCTCAACTCGCTCACGCCCCTCTCCTGGAACCTAAAGGACACCGATCAAAGATCAATGGTCAAAGATCAGCTCCTGTCTGTGATAGTTGGATTCTTGTTTTGTTATTATTCTTCAATGAGCAGACTTCTTATCCAAATCATCTTTGAACAACACAAAACAGAGTGCAAGCAGACGAGTGGGGGCAGGGAAGGGGTGGAATGAAATATAGGTTCAAACTCAAACAGTATGTACTAACTGTGAAAATGACATGAAATAAATAATAGAAATGGAATAGTTTTAAGGTTTATGATTCAGGCATGAGAGTGCCATTGTATCAGTGTAACAAACAAGTAACATGAAACAAATATTTGGTGCCACTTAAAATATATTTTGGAGAGTAAATGGCAAAAATTGATGTTTTTTTTTTTTTTTTCCAGGTTGAAGTATTTGTGTGTATAATTAGAGGTAGACCGATATATCGGTTTTACAGATTAATCGGTGCAGAAAGCTGCTTTTTGGAACTACTGGTTATCTGCTAAATTCCATACCGATAGTTGCCGATATTTTTTATTCCTCCGTGTTCGGCGCTGGAGGATTCTACAGTTAGAAAGGCTTAGTTCTACAGTATAACAGCGGCCTCTAGAGGTGAAATAAAAACAATCACTGACACTTTGTGGGAATTTGCTATATGTAAATCTGTCATCATCGACAATATTCATACATATTTTTATCCTCACTTTTTTTTAATACTCACTCGCATATTTGTATTTTGTTTAGAAAATCAAGTATTATAAATTGAAGCGAGGGCATGCAAAGAAATGCAACTTTATAGAAATGGGCTCCATCAGCAGATACATCATGTCTCCAACTTCATATCTTGTGAATAATAATAATAATGAACCATATCGCTCATAAACCTCATCATTAAAATAAATAAACAAAACCCTTCATCTGGTGAATATATATGATATAAAAATACTTAAATATGCACTCAGTAACTTTTCTGTTTGGACTTACACTGACACCTAGCGGCTTGGATGCAGCATCATTTAAAATCAATAGCTTTCAGTTACAGATGCCATTGTAGAAATTCACTATTCACAGTCAGCCATGATTACTTTAATCAATGAGTGAAAGTGTCAAATAACAGGACGGTTTCTGAGATTAAACGAGAAGTATTCGGCTGGTCATGTGATTCTAAAATGGCAGCCCCCATGTGCGGACCCTCTCCATGTAAATGAAAACAGCTTTTATAAGGTTACTGATATGACTGGAGTCTGGATTTCTGGCAAATATTGCAAAATTACAATTCATGTCTTTAGAAGTTAAACTTTTTTTAATGAGGAAAAAAATTACAGAGTGAACCTTTAACTATAGAGCATTGTGTTGGAGTCAAGTCAGTGTCATCTCAAAATAAGAGTCACCGGTGTGTTTTAGGCTTGATTACAGTCCCAGAATAAAAGTCCTGGGTTATGCCTGGGTTTTTTCCCGGTTGTTATTGGGATTTTGGATGCACAATAACTGCTTCTGGGATTTTATTCATTTTAGAATCTTATAGCATCTATGTCTTTGCCTGTCATAGTAAGGAAAGACAAATCATTTTTAAGATTCCACAAATCGATTTTAAAAACTAATCGAATGATTAATTGTTTATTGGCCTTTTCAACCACCTAAATTGTCAGTATCGTCAAAATCCACTATCGGTCAACCTCTAATATGAATAAATGAGTAGGCTATATAAAAATGCTTGTAATCAAGTAATGTGTTTTTTAATTTGTTTGTTGGATATATTAAGTGTATTAAGAGATGTCTTGCAATTATGTTGCTGTTTTTCTCTTTTTTGGGGGGTTATTTCTTTTAAAATGCATTTCCAAATAAATAAAAAAAAGAACAAACTGGTCATCAACACTTACCCAGTAACCAATCACTTTTCTCAGGGAGAGCGCCTCATATGTGGATGCTACACGCTCCCCAACTGCAGATGCACACGACACCACTAGGTTATTTAGCGCTGACCCCATTGGAGTCACAGACTGGGCAACCGGAATCAAGGGGTTACATGTGAAAGCATCAGCAGGGTCACCAGAGAGCTGTGATGGGACACAAATAAACTGAACATGAGAGTTCTGTATAGTGCAATTCAGATTAGGGATGGGTCAGGACGGTTGACTAGTCGCCCAACAACCAAGGCGGTTAGAGAGGTTGATTAGTGAGTTTATATACATGTTAAGTATTTTGAAGGGATCATTTTATAGACAAAATTTTAATTCTTTAAAGAAGTTCTGATGTAGACTTCTAACAAAACTAATTTCACGCATTTAAGCATAAGCCTTTGATCAAAAGGTTTTTAAGATCATGAGAAACAAACTTTTGACTGGTAGTGTACATCCACTTTATGCTTGTTGAACATTCACTGTTAAGACTAACGAGTTTGAATCCTAACAAAGAAAAAAAAAAATCAACTTATCAAGTTCAATGCAACTGGATGGGAAAATATTGTTTTAGTGAGTAAACTGTTTGTGGTGATGTGGGCATGACCGAGCGACATCTGTGGAGAGCGAGGTTGGGAGAGGAAGAGTGGTAAGGGTTGACACCTATGGGAAATCACCTCTAACAGCTGTTTTGTGTTGCAGTGAGAGCCGGAAGGGGTTAAAAGGGCAGTCCAGACCACCGGAGGAGAGAGAGAGAGAGAGACACACACGCAGCCAAGTTCATTCACATTTATTTACGTTGTGCTAAAGTTTGTTACGCTGAAAAGTGTGTAATAAAAAGACTTATGCTGGACATTTATCCAGCCCTCGCTTCGTCCTTGAGAAGAGAACTTGTGATCTATCACACTGTTATACTATGTATTTTTGAGAAAGATAAAGGAGAGCCCTTTAAGTGTTTAATGTGACTGTTATCTGGGGGTTTTCAAGGGTGTTATAGTATTGAGGGGTTCCACTGTACTGATGAGTGATGTTTGTGGTTAAGTCAGAAACAAATCATTGTAAAGACACTTTTATGGTAATGCTAGAGCAAATTCTAATTTCCTATACCTACAATGTTGTTGCAGCTGATAAAAATGAGAAATCTATTAAAACTCTAGTTTAAAAAAGTATGCAAGAAATGTAATCCTTGTGTCCATGTTGGTTTCATAATTTTCTGAAAAACTTTAGTAGCATTTTATACAAAAGAAAATGGATTTAATGACTTTAAAAATGTCAAGCAGTGTAACCATCAAGGAAAAGGTGTTAAAATACTTTGCACCTTGAATACACGTGAGTGTATTTTCACTCTTTTCTTTTCACATGACAACAAAATGGCTACTTGCAAGATGGCTAAACCACCTGCCTTTGGTTGTTCTTTTTTATATATATAATTATAAGATTATTCCAAACTACTTATGCCAACATTTCTTTTTTCATGAATTTCTGCTTGTAAAGACACCTTTACTTTTATTTTTTTTTTATCATCTACAGTCGGTTACACAGAAATTACTTTGAGCTCAGAAAATGAAATCATGTTCATCCTAGTAAAGGTATATTCAAGTAATTGCTTAAATATATTATTTTAAATAACAATAGATCCGGACAAAAAAATTTGTCATTGGCCTATTTTCCACCATCGGGTCGAACGATTCTGAGCACGGTACGGAATGGTTAGAGTAGCATTTCCACTTAAGCACGGTTTGGCACGGCATAGTTAGAAACCGATCTCAGCTTGGAATTCTCCGCACAGTTAGCTAACCGTACTCAACCATGCTGGTGGAATGGGTTTAGTACGTGGCGACTCGTTTAGTGTATCACAATAAATCATGATTTTATTAGTATTGTAGCCTACATTCATTTTTCTTCACGCCTTTTTCATCAGGTAAGAAGATTACTAGCTCATTTAAACTCGAAGTATATCAATATATTCTCATATACTATTTTTATATAATACTTACAATAGTACTACAGTATTTTGTCAATAAATATCCTTTTTAGCTAGTCTTGGAACGTTTACCTTTCTGCATGTTCGTGTCCGGTGGCAAACACAAGCAAATGATGGTAAACCTCTCGCCTTTTTCTCTTTCCTTTTTACAAAAGACGGATCTGTTCCGTACCACGGTGGAAAAAGAAACTTTAACCACGCCAGCTGGCACGAATCAGCACAGAATGGTATGGTTTTACGACAAGAACTGTTCGGCCCAATGGTGGAAAAGCAGCTATTGACTCTCATATCACATCAGGGTTTATAGAGTTGTTGCATGTGACTGACCTGAGCAGAGTGAAGCGTACTGGAGGTCTTGGCCGTGTGTTCTGGCAGCGAGTGATCAGAGAGTCTCTTCAGGTAGGCCTTCACTGCCTGCTCATCTGGGTATGGAGAGGACTTCATCCCTGTTCCTAACACAGACCCACTTGTGGTCTTACAGCAGTCCGGCTCAGGGATGCTGGTCTCTGAGGCTTCAACACAAGCCTCTCCATTAATGACTGGATCTTCAGGCTTATTTGAGTCTTTTAAGGCTAGTTCTGCAGGTTCTTGGCCATATACAGGTGCCTGATTTTGAGGTTCAGAAGCAGGTGTGCTTGAAGAGGGAGGTGTAGATACAGGGTTGGTGCTGGAGGTAGGTGATTTTGGGATCTCGCTGGGTTCCGAGGGAGAGTTCTTACCTGTCTTATCCAGTAACCCCTGATCTGGGCTACATTCTAAGCCAGATTTAGTCTCAGTGTTCTCAAGCTCAACCCCTTGTGGACAGTGATGGCCATCAGAGATGATAACATGGTCCTCCTTGTCTGTCATTGTGTAGAGCAGCTGATGGCACTGGCCACACTTGTCTGGAGGGGGTTTGCAAGGTTCCTGTGGAGGGGGCAGACAGCGCACTAAAGCCAGGCTGTGAGAGGCTCCACAGGCCACCTGCAGAACATGCCTTCCAGCCAGGTGCTCCACCTTCTGGGGCTTCCAGACAGGAAAAGTTGAGGTGTTCAGGCCTAGCTGGCAGCCGCTCCCCCAAGCCCAGACTTCGTGCTTGGCTGAAAGAGCCAGTGTGTGCTCATCCCCACATGCCACCTCCTGGATCTTTATTGTCTGAGAAGGCATGGTCTCAGAGTCAACCACTCCCACAGGGGTGGGGTTAGGGATAACAGAGAGTCCTGATAGGCCACATTGGCCGTGAATGTTTTCTCCCCACATGTGCACGCCTCCATCCTCTGTTACGACTCCACTGTGGGCGGAGCCAGCTGCCACAAAAATGACACGTTGTTCACTAAGCACCGCCTCCAGAATGGGCTCAGTTGCCACTGATGACCCTTGGTTTTGCTTCCATGGCAACTCACCAAAACTGTAGACTTGTCCCCCTAAATATACAGTGGTTATATAAATATAACTGTATTGTAATCTCATTGCAAAATGTAAGAGTAGCAAAAATGTATTTATTGTCAAATCTTTTCACAACATGCAAAAGCACATGCTGCAATCTGAATTGCTAAGCTTAAAGCAATAGCTCACCCAAAAATGTTAATTCTCTCATCATTGACTCACCCTCATTCCATTCCAGATGTGTATGATTTTCTTTCTTCTACAGAACACAAACAAAGATTTTCAGAAGAACATCTCAGCTCTGTAGGTCAACACAATGTAAGTGAATGGTGACCAAAACTTTGGAATGCAAAAAAGCACTTAAAAGTTATCCATATGTCTCCAGTAGTTTAATCCATTTCTTCTGAGGTGAATCAATCTATACAATTGGAACAGACCAAAATATAACTCCTTTTTCACTATAAATCTTGACATCAGCAGTCTCCTTGGCGATCATGATTTCAAGCTCAATTACACTTATAAGCGCAATCTAGCACTAGGAAGTGTATTAAGCTTATAATCATGATCGTGCCTAGAGACTGCAATGGCAAGATGTTCAGTGAAAAAGGAGTTATATTTTGGTCTGTTCTCACCCAAAACCGATTATTATTTTTATGCTGCCTTTATGTGCTTTTTGGAGCTTCAAAGTTTTGGTGACTTTTCACTTGCATTGACCAACAGAGCTGAAATTTTCTTCTAAAAATCTTTTTTTGTGTTCTGCAGAGGAAAAAAAGTCATACACATCTGGGGTAGCATGAGGGTGAGTAAATGATGACAGAATTGTCATTTCTGGGTAAACTATCCCTTTAAAAACCTTTGCAATCCATGTTACTTCCATAATTTGATGTATTTTTTTCTCCCAATATTGGAATGCCAAATTCCCACTACTTAGTAGGTCCTCGTGGTGGCGTGGTTACTCACCTCAATCCGGGTGGCGGAGGACTAGTCTCAGTTGCCTCCGCTTCTGAGATAGTCAATCTGCGCATCTTATCACGTGGCTCGCTGTGCATGTCACCGTGGAGACTCACAGCATGTGGAGACTCATGCTACTCTCCACGATCCACGCACAACTTACCACGCGCCCCACTGAGAGTGAGAACCACTAATCGCGACCACGAGGATGTTACCCCATGTGACTCTACCCTCCCTAGCAACCGGGCCAATTTGGTTAATTAGGAGGCCTGGCTGGAGTCACTCAGCACATCCTGGATTCAAACTCACGACTCCAGGGGTGGTAGTCAGCATCGATACTCGCTGAGCTAACCAGGCCCCCAATTTGATGTATTTCTGATTGAAACAGGATATTTAACGAGAAAAGAAGGGCCTGACTTGACCTAAAAGTCAGTTACCAGTCGCTTGTGCAACTACATACCTCCTGAAACTCAGCTGGCACCCACATTTAAAGAGGTCTTTTCACTGTTATTTGAAAACTAAAGGCCAAGTTCCCCTTTGGGAGCATCTCAATGGTAATACTTCTTTTTCAAAACTAACGTTATTTGCTATTTTTACCATAACCTGCATTATTTGTAAGATTTCATAAAGGCTGCCTTACATACAACAGTGGCCTAAAACAATGCCTAAATAGCTGTTTGGCTACTGGTTAACATAAAAAGAATAGTTCACCCAAAAATAAAATTCTCTCATGACATACTCACCCTCCTACCATCCCAGATGTGTATGACTTTCTTTCTTCTGTAGAACAGAAATTAAGATTTTTAGAAGAATAATTCAGCTCTGTAGGTCCTCACACTGCAAGTGAATGGGTGCCAAAAGTTTGAAGCTCCAAAATCCACATAAAGGCAGCATAAAAGTAATCCATACGACTCCAGTGGTTAAATCCATGTCTTCAGACACGATATGATAGTTGTGGGTGAGAAACAGATCAATATTTAAGTCAGTTTTATCATAAGTTCTCCTCCCTGCCACGTAGGGGGCGATATGCACGAATAATGTGAATCACCAAAAACAGAAGAAGAATCGGAATGTGAAGTGGAGATTGACTGAGCAGGGAGAAAAATTTATAGTAAAAAAAAAATAAAAAATTTAAATATTGACCTGTTTCTCACCCACACCTATCATAGTACTTTTGCAGTACTTTTATGTTGCCCTATGTGGATTTTAGAGATTAAAAATGTTGACACCCATTCACTTGCATTGTATGGACCTACAGAGCTGAGATATTCTTCTAAAAATCTTCGTTTGTGTTTAACAGATGAAAAAGTCATACACATCTTGGATGGCATAAGGGTGAGTAAATGATGAGTGCATTTTCATTTTTGGGTGAATAAAACTTTTGACTAAAATCCCACAAGGCCTAGGTGATGTCAGACCAGCAATGTGTATTAAGAAAATAAACAGGGTCCACTGTGATTTCATATTGACTTTAAACAAAGGGCTTATACAATATTAGTGCCTTCCTTGCACATATTGAATTGCCTAGTCTAATTTGCATGTTTATCCATCTCTTGTTCAAGTGTGAATAATGAATGTATTACCCTCTACAAGGAGAACACCATGTCTGGCCCCGAGGGCAGCCTGGAGCACCGGCCGGGAGAGCAGCACCCTCTCTGGTGTGGTGCTGTAGGAATATCCTCTCCACTTATAGAGCAGACCTCTCTCCCTAGAACTGTCCTCTTCACCAGAACTTGAAACACACCAATACACTTACATTCAGAGTAGTCACGAGACCATGAATGCACAAAGTCTGCATTGTTCTACATTTCCACAAATAAAAGTGCCAATGGGAAGATGCACTCTCACCTCTTGTGTTTCTCCATCTCTAAACATCTCCCATGTCACAGCTGGTGCTTTTGTCCCTGTGGATGATTAACCTGTGAAAGAACAGCTGACAAATGAGTTAATGTAAGATTCATCTATCGAACATTGTTGTTGCAAATAATCTGAAATAAAGTTATCTTGCAGGCTGACATAGATGAGGTTTTGTTGAAATTGTGAGATATGACTTATAGTATTGAAAGCAGCTGTATGAATGAGTTGAAAATTGCAAACCAATCAGTAATGTTTTCGCTTTCTATGCCATCAAGTTCAAGCAGGAGTTTTTTTTAAAGGGATAGTTCACCCAAAAAAGAAAATTCTCTCATCATTTACTCACCCTCATGCCATCCCAGATGTGTATGACTTTCTTTCTTCTGCAGAACTCAAACAAAGATTTTAAGAAGAATATTTCAGCTCTGTAGGTCCTCACAATGCAAGTGAATGGAAACCAACATTTTGAAGCCCCAAAATGCACATAAACGCAGCATAAAAGTAATCCATATGACTCCAGTGGTTAAATCCATATCTTCAGAAGTGATATGATAGGTGTGGATGAGAAACAGATCAATATTTAAGTCCTATACTCTAAATTCTCCTCCCTACTCAGTAGGTGGCGATATGCATGAAGAATGCGAATCGCTAAAAACAAAAGAAGAATGTGGAAATGAAAGTGGAGATTGATAGTAAAAAAGGACTTAAACATTGACCTGTTTCTCATCCACACCTACTATGTCTCTTCAGAAGACACTGATTTAGCAACTGGAGTCATATGGATTACTTTTATGCTGCTTTTATGTGCATTTTGGAGCTTCAAAATGTTGGTTTCCATTCACTTGCATTGTGAGGACCTACAGAGCTGAAATATTCTTCTTAAAATCTTTGTTTGAGTTCTGCAGAAGAAAGAAAGTCATACACATCTGGGATGGCATGAGGGTGAGTAAATGATGAGAGAATTTTCTTTTTTGGGTGAACTATCCCTTTAAAAAAACACTTGCTTGAACTTGATGACATACAAAACGAAAACATTACTGATTGGTTTGCAATTTTCAACTCATTCATACAGCTGCTTTGGATTACTTTTATGCCACTTTTATGTGCTTTTTGAGCTTCAAAGTTCTGGAAATCATTCACTTTCATTGAAAGGACCAACAGAGTTGAGATATTCTTCTAAAAATCTTCATTTGTGTTCTGCAGAAGAACGAAAGTCAAGCACATTTGGGATGGCATGGGGGTGAGTAAATGATGAGATGATTTTCATTTTTGGGTGAACTATCCCTTTAATAACTGTATTAGCGTTACATTGCAGCTGTATAGTTTTCAACTATTATTGCAAATAAAATAAAAATATTTGTAACTTAACATTTTACTAATACAAATGTATTTTAAAAATACATTGCTAAAAATAAAATGTATTTATTTGTCACTGTCACTGAGTATTTCTGTTCCCAAGGCTCAGGCTACATATCTTATTACCTAATAAACAAAAAAGTGAAATGTTTTTAAGTCCAAACTACGTGGCAAGCCAAAACCATCAATACTGACAGTGTAAACACACACATGTACACACACATGTACACACACATTGATCAGGGCCAAAGGTGGCGTGGAGCTGTGATGAAATCACACACTGATAAACACACAAGAACATTTTGGAATGATCTGGGAGATGGTCTAATTATTTGTCATTGTGATCAAATAACACTGATCTTAATAAAACACACACACACACACACACACACACACACACACACACACACACACACACACAAAGCTATCAATCTGTTTTAGGTCGTTCTGGCAAAATGACATGCATATATACAACAAGAAAACACATTATCAATGGCTTGTCACATTCAATACTCTAACTGATTTCTCTGAAATGTGATCTTATAGTGTTTGATCTAAAACTTAAGAAATATATGATGAGATCAGAGCACAAATAGGACAAATCTGCAACCTAAAAATGTGGAGAAAAGATACGACTTAAAGATACTCACAATAACAACACTGTCAGGTCCGGAAAATGCAGTAAAACGTCCAGAAGACAATAACAGCTCTATTTCTCGTCTTATTTGTTGAATTAATAACGTGTAAAATGGTCTAAATGCTGTTTCGGTTATTCTTAGCTCAGATTATGAACCTCTCAAAGAGACAGAACCCAATAAATCTTGTGTGAATATGTTAGATTTTAAAATACTTCAAGGGAGGTGAGAAATAAGCTGGTGATGAGGCAGACAGACAGACAGACTGCACAGCAGAGCTCATAATAATGAGGATGATGATGATGATCGGGGATGTTGTTATGGTGTTGTTGTGAGCGCATTGGCGGACGGAAAGGCAAGACGGACAAACGAAAGGAGGATTTACGCTTTCGCGTTTTCTAGATGGAATGGGAGAGGTGAGCTGGTTGCTTCATGTTTAGGTGTCTGTTTGCGTCAATATTGTATTAATATAAAAAATAATGAAATGATACAGTACCGTACCACCATAGACATTGCATGGAATGTGACACAACCTCTATATTAAGGTTTGTGGTCGATCATTTTGCATTTCTTATACTGGCTTTGGCCTGACCCAATCTTTCAACATTTGGTTACATCCTATAAGATATAAATGGCATGACATGATATATTGTATTACAAACATTTACCATGGTAGCCACAGTTTCCGTCAAATAGTCACCAATGAACTGTGGTAACTTGGTATTGGCTACTACTGTCATTTCATAAAACAAAATTAAAGGAATTGTTCAGCCAAAAATTTAAATTCTCTCATAATTTGCTCTTTACCCTCATGCCTTCCCTAATGTGTATGACTTTCTTTCTTCTGCTAAACAAAGATTTTTAGAAGAATATCTCAGCTCTATAGGTCCATACAATGCAAGTCAACAGGGTCCAAAACTTTGAAGCTCAAAAAGCTCATAAAGGCAGCATAAAAGTAATCCATATGACTCCAGTGGTTAAATCCATGTCTTCAGAAGCGATATGATAGGTGTGTGTGAGTGAGAAACAGATCAATATTTAAGTCCTTTTTTACTATAAATCTCCACTTTCACTTTCAGGTTCTTCTTCTTTTGTTTTTGGCTATTCACATTTTTCATGTACACTGCCATCTACTGAGCAGGAAGGAGAATTTCTAGTAAAAAAAAGTTTCTTATCCACACCTATATTATCACTTCTGAAGACATGGATTTAACCACTGGAGTTGTATGGATTATTTTTATTCTGCCTGTTGGGCCTCATGTGCTCAGATAGGAGACAAATGCAGGCCTACACACCATCATAAAGACTGACTGAGGCTAGGAACACTCAAAGCCTGATAACACAGAATCAGCCACCACAATCAAACAAAGGGAGTCTAAACATACTACAGATCCCATCAAGCCTTGCTCACTTTACTCCTCTCCTATTGGATGAAATGCATGACAGAACGCGTCCCTCAACCGTGATGTCATCGAGAGTATAAAACCCCAGAGATTCCTCCTAAGCTTGCTTGCAGTGATAGTATTCGCCGCGTCTTTTTGCAGCCCTGTTGCTCCCAGGTCTAGCCTCACTGCCCAAGGAAGTAACGTACGTACCTGAACACTGGCCATACAATCTCCATCTCGCTGGACGAGCCGAGATTCTCCGTGTTCCACCGAGCACGCTAACAGATCCGAAGGAGACCGCTGAGCAATCCGCGTCTCACCCTTTTGACTGCATAAGTGAAGAAAGAAGATTTCTCTTCTTTCTTCAACCAAGTCGACTTCACTGATTTCTCCACCAACCTGCCGAGAATCAGCCGCCGTACCGCCCACCGACAGAGCGAGTAAATGGCCTCCCGTCATCACCCGAGCTTCGAGGAACCGAGTCGGAGTCAAACAACGGACGAACACACATTCTACCCACGTCCTCACGCAACTCAATTAAGAGGTTTACGTCTGGGCAGAGACAGATTTTTATAGTGTGTTATTCTTGTGTGTCAAGGTCATTGCTTATACAGTATACGTACGCAGAATCCGCTCATTGCTCAAAGTATTACTGTAACTTTCTGTTACCACGAATGAGATTTGCTGTGTTGTCGTCCAAGCATGTTGAGCTGTTTGTGCATTTCCGCCATCACGGGTGAGACCGGCACACTGAGTTTATCCATTAAAGAACCAACGACCATGGCGGACGGATTACGAGCTGTTCACCGAGTCTCTGAGTGATAAACCTAACGGTTGCCATCTCTCCCACGATCACGAAGCTGGCTTTGGTGCCATCACTTTGTTCTCTCTCTCTCTTACTAACCGCACACACACACGACCCATCACAAACATACCCGCACACACATTTGGCGAACAGATAACTTGGCGATAGAGCACAACTTTGTCCCTAAGTTATCGTACCAGCAGAGGTATGTGTTAAACGGGCAGACGCCATTAACCAGTCTCTCCGCCCACATTCGCAGCCACATTCTCTGGCCGGAAACCTCATGTGACATACTCTCCACGAGAGCCACACCCACAATTTTGTGCACTCCTCTCCTTACACACACACACACACACACACACACACACACACATACACCCATTCACACACACACACACACACACACACACACACCTACCCTCCTCTCATGTATTATAGGCTTATCTGTTACCATATTTAATCATGTTACTGTTTAGTTTGTAGTTGGAAGTCAGAAATTTATCGACTGCATTGTATTGATTATTAATTGATATTACTGCATTAATAAACTTTGTTATACTTTAAAAGAAGTGTTTTGGTATTGTTCTGCATGCACCTGTGCCAAGGGCTGGCAGGGGATGTCAGTGCTCGGATTCAAGCCTTCATTGTTTTCCTTTTGAATGTCGATGTTCTCCGGACATCGACTTTCCTAAGAGAACAATCCATTATTGAGACTGCTGTACTGTCTGGTTATTAGTCCCTGATTCCAGAGTGGTGCCCCGGCAATATTAATCCTTATTAATATTCTATTGATTTTAATAATTAATGATTATCTTTGATAAACTAGATGTTACAGAGAGGTGTCAGGTCACCTAATTAACATCCAGCAAGGAGAGTTCGCAGTGAAATTCGCACATTGCATAACAGTAACCTGTAAGCCACAGGTCAAAGCCTCTCACCTGTGCGTTCATGTCAGCATTATAGCAACTGTAACACAACAAGCTATTAGAGCCACTGTGTCACAAGCATTTTTACTGCCCCGGTAAAATGAGTCGCCAATCGCCCCACGTGGCCGGAGCTGAAGCTCCTCAAAGTCAGACAAACCAGCACTGCAAGATGCGGTCACCGCAAACCTCCATCTCTTCATAGAGGAGAGAGATAACCTCAACGGCTACAATGTTAGTTGTTGTGATGAAGCATTGCAGGAACTAATTGATTATGTCAACAACCCAGTCGGGAAGCCAGAGCGCACAATCTCAGACCTCGTGGGCCACATTTTCCTTCTTTATCACTGCAGAATCCAACTGCAAGCTGCAGAGCACCAGGCCCAGCTCACCCAGCTGCAGAACAGCTACCAAGCGGTGCAGAGGGAAAATCTCAGCCTACGCCAAGAAGTTAGGTGCACCCAAGCTGAGAGAGTCTGGGCACAGGAAGATAATGCCAGGATGCAGGAGGTAAATGAAACCCTGCACAGGCAGCTCAAAGCTGCCCAGCTAAGAGCAGAGTCAGATAAGGTAAGTGCAGCTGCTGACCTGGCCACCCAGGAAACACACAGCACATCATCTGACATCGAAGAGGGCCTCCTATTTAGCACAACCAGTAGAAATGTGCCCCTAGGAAACCCAGGGACACATGCTAGGAGCTGAGCTTCCCCTAGTGGTACAGTCTCTGACTTCGTCCTCCAAGACGCCTTTCAAGCTCCTCCATCAGCCTGCTTGTTGGATGCAGGTGCCCATCCTTCTGGTTGCCTCCCTCAGTCTGTTTTCAGTCACACCACCTTGTGTTTCAACCAGACTGATTCCACACCAGGAAGGGGGGAAAATTACTTCCAAGCCCAGAGTGGTATAAGCGGCTCGAGGGCCCCATTAGCCAGGTAGCTGTATGCAACACGGGGCCCACCCCCACATGTCGACAGGACTCCATCCCCACCACGAAGGGGAAGAAGTCGTCCTCATCGCTATAGTGGTCTGAGTGACTATGGTGTTTCGGATGACTCGGACAACCCACGATTATACCGACACCAAGGCTTGTGCACTTGACAACTCGAGTCCCTCGCAAGGGACATGGAGCGTTTTGACCCAAGTAGTAGAGATTCAAACATCGATGATTATCTCAGAGAAATTGAGCACTGCCTTGTTGACTTACCTCATGCTTCATCGCATAAAAACTCAAGCTCATATGGAAGACCATGATGAGGAGTGTCCATGTGTTCATGGAAACGTTACCGACCGGTATCCGATACTCAGCGCTATGTAAAGCCTTATGCGAGGAGTATTCGCGTATACCGACAAAGCCTCTGCTACCCTAGGCGCTTTCGCCATCGCGCAGAAGAGGCATGAACCTCCGCGCGAGTATTACAGATGCCTGAGAACCACGTACTTCCAAGGACGTAATGCAACAGGTCTGGAGGAGGAAAGGGCTTTCAAGTCTCTCTTCCTTCACAACTTCCACGAGAGTGTGCGATATGACGTCAGGATGCACTGCAGAATGGGCAACACAACCATGCAGGAAATCAGAAGTTATGCGCAACTGGCATGTGAGACATGCTTGCGCCCTGCTTGAGGGCACGAAGGTGACACCAGAGTCCTGGGGATCCAAGCCTCTGAAAACGTCAACCTAGCGCTTGAAGGCAACAAGATGCCTCGCGTTAAGGTGAACATTAGAACAGGACCCCAGGGGTGCCGACCACCATGCTAGCAGGGTGGGCAACAGAACCAGGGGGTGGTGGCCAGACACACCCCCAGGATCAGGCCGGGCCAAAATGGCAAAATGCTCGCAAGCTGAAAGGAAAGGTACGGTTCGAACGGAAATCCAAACAAGAAGGTGAGTGGAAAGACAAGGTTTCAAAGCCCCCCCAGAGGACAAGGTTTGAGACAGGAAATGGAGGGTATAATCAGGAGATGCCTGATGGAGGCAGTAACGCAGTTTGACCTGCTCCTTCATTCACTAGGGCCATGAAACTCCTAAAAGGAACACGGCACTGACCCCCGTCAGCATGACTAGACTATGTACACCCTCCCATTAACTCCAAAGTTTACTTTGTTGGTTGGGAAAGTGGAATATTGGAGGCCAAGTTGCTCCCTAAAACAGTCACTCCTAACACACCACACCCTCCTTTTCTTACCTTCTTGGGCGATCTGGGCCGTAAGGGCAACGCCCGACTCATATACACATTAGTAGTGGTAGGGGGGTGCATCAGCTCCCACGCACTACTCGACACTGGTTCCGAAATAAGTCTGATGGGTTCCAACACCTTCACAGAGATGGCTAGAGCAACACTCTCCCTCGGCAAACTGTTACAGATAAAGACCTGCAACATAAGCATCACAAGCAAGACACAAGATAGGTCGTCTATCACAAAACGGGCATGGATCAACATTACCTTTCAAGGGATGATGCTGGTACATCCCATTTACATATGTACCATTAATATGGAACCACTGTTAGTTGGCCAGGACCTACTGGACCGACTGGCTCCACTCTGACTGCCGTCGTGGACACATGTGGGCTCAGGTTTACACACAGAGGCCACTTGGTCCAGAAAACAGTTTGCAGGCTCCACTCTGACTGCCGTCGTGGACACATGTGGGCTCAGGTTTACACACAGAGGCCACTTGGTCCAGAAAACAGTTTGCAGCTTCAGATGGACAAGTCACCATCATCCAGGAGTCCAGAGGACCCCTACCAATGATCATGCCTCCTCCAGAGCCTGACCCTGGCTTTGATCCTTCTGTGCCACCTGCGAGCCGGTTAATTGTCAAAACTAATTTCATGACCACGAGTCTTCCTTTGTTCACTGAAGAACAAAAACTTAACCCTGTACAGCCCCCACGTAGTGGGAGGCATGCACCTCATCAGTATAGTGACACCAGAAGCACTTGTAGCGCTCTGGTCAGAAAAGACCGCTATGAGCCAGGACCTATACGATGACTTGTGTCGACACAGTCCTCCTCCGTTCTTCACACAGTGACATCACCGCATTCCCTCTGCAGGGTCACCACAAAGTCTCCTCAAAGCAATTGGGGTATGCGCCCTCTCCGTACGGATTGGAAAAAGGCAGGTCATGCGTTTCATGAGTGTAGTCCCTCAACTCCAACCCCCGTTCTTCGTGGGGGTGGACCTTCTGGTCAGACTAGGCACTCAGTTGGACACAGTCAACCAGGTTCTGTGGTCTCAAGCCCAGGCTGAAAGGCATTCTCTGACCATTGAGGTAGAACACATGATATCCGGTCAGACCATTCCCCAGGCGTGCCAGGTTGCTAGCAAGGTAGATATGACTATTCCCGCATGAGCAGCAGGTGTTCCCATCTGCCTGGTGACCTCTAAAGGACAGAATATGTCTGGCCCACAGGCATTCTTCCAACCCTTGCCCTGCTTCTGGGAACTCAATATGACTGTCTGCGGCATGCCCCTGCTTGAGTTGAGCCACCACTCAACCTACTTGTTGGTTCAGAACCTGATGCACATCCCGATTCAGGTGACGTCATGGCGACCGCTAGGAATGTTGGTTGATAACTCGTTTTATGATTTCAAACTGACCCTGCCAGTGAGAGAATTACCTCCATCACTAGCTAGGGACGACAACATGGACGGTGACATGTCCACTTTCCCGACCAAAATGATTATGGTGGCCCGCCACGAAGCACTACAAGGCAAACCAATCTGAAGTGCTACCCTGGGCACCAGAGGTGAAATGGTTGGATAGTCTCTTGTGACTCAACCCGGAGACACAACCCCTGGTGATGACAGAAACTGTTCCTCACCAGAGGAACCCTACGTTGGCTTTGAGGCCAAGGTCAATGAGCAGCCAAAGCAGATGCTTTAACAACAGAGGATCAGAGAAACGCGCACCGGAAACTCTTTCATGATTTCCAGCCAGTCTTCTCGAGAGATTCCCATGACTATGGGGTCACCAACCTCCACACCGTTCACATTACCACTGATCCAAAATGTGCCACCCACATTTGTATGCTAGTGCAAAATGCCCCTGGCTGCCTATGAGTCGATCCAAGGGATCCTCGACAAGTTTTTGCCAAAGCAAATCATTCGGGAATGCAACTCAACCTACAACTCGCCTATTTGGCCAGTGTTAAAGCTGACTGGCAAGTGGTGTCTCACCATTGACTATCACCCTCTGAATAAGCAGGTACAGCTTTCCCAATGGCCAATGATCCATTTGGACCAAGAACTGGCCAAGGTCAAAGGGGCCCGCTTCTTCTCTACTGTGGACATGGCTTCTGAACAATGAGAGTCGACCCAGCTGACCAGTACAAGCTGGCTTTCTCTTTTGGTAACCTCCAGTACACCTAGAACAGTTG
The DNA here is from genome assembly GCF_019703515.2 of Myxocyprinus asiaticus. Taxonomy (NCBI): domain Eukaryota; kingdom Metazoa; phylum Chordata; class Actinopteri; order Cypriniformes; family Catostomidae; genus Myxocyprinus; species Myxocyprinus asiaticus. The sequence goes on along the minus strand of NC_059355.1, from coordinate 5,434,835 downwards.
TCCATTTGGATATTCGAACTCCCCAGCCGAGTTCGACATCTTTCTCCATAAGGCCATGAGTAACGCCACTGCCCGCGGTAACCTCATCTACGTGGATGACATCCTCATGAGGAACCAGACTTTTGAGGAACACTTGACCAAGATCCGACATGTACTTAAACAACTCTCCACTGCTGGAGCTAAGCTTGCACTAGCCAAGGACCAGTGGTGCCACACCAAGATTGAGCACGTTGGTCTAACAGTGAGTGCAGATGGCATCGAACCCCAAGCTGGGAGAGTTCGAGCCATCCATGACATCAAAGCTCCAACAGGTTTGTCAGAACTCAGAAGCTTCTTAGGTGTCTGCAACTACTCCCAACAGTTCATCGAGGACTATGCGGAGATAGCCAGACCCCTCACGGAACTACTCCATAAAGACAAAACATTCGAGTGGTGAGATCCCCAGGAACAGTCTTTCTGCCAGATGAAAGACAAGCTCAGCTCTGCGCCGTCTGGCCTACCCGGACAAGGATAAAGTGTTCCACCTCGAGGCAAGCTTCTCATCCCATTGTCTCAGTGCCGCCCTGACACAGAAACAAGACACAGACAAACGTGTCGTCGCCTAAGGGAGCCGACCTCTTAGTGTTGTTGAGATGAAGTTCTCTGACTGCGAGAAGGCCCTTCTGGACACCGTATGAGCTGTGGAACACTTTCATTGCTACATTGAGGGTCAGAAGACAGTCATTGAGACTTGTCACCAACCTGTCACCTTCCTGAACAGCCAACGGCTGAGGGGTGGGTGGGTATCCAACAGCCGCATTTCCACTTGGATGATGGCACTGCAAGGCTACAACATTGAGGTCAAGTATGCCCAGAACCATTAAATGGCCTTGGGCCAGGGCCTGGCTGTATGCCAACACTGTGACTGCGAAGGGGAACTGAGCCCAGAATCCTTACTTGTCACCACTCTGCTGCTCCCGTCAAATCATCATTACTATGATGAGAATACCTGAGCAGACCTCCCAGGGGTCTACGTGGATGGCTGTTCATTCTGCCATGAAAGTCAGACTTGGGCAGGAGCCGGTATTGTTTGGTTCAACCGCAATGCCAACAAATCAAACAACTACCGACTGGGCAACAAGACAAGCCAGTATGTGGAGATTGCAGCAGTGCTCATCTTGATCCAGCAAGCCACCAAGCTGACTGTTGAGCAACTGACGAAATACTATGCTCATCATAGTTTTATCTCTCACTTTCCCACATGGAAAGAGAATGGCATGTGGAACATGAGAAACAAGGAAGTCAAGCACTCAGAAATCTTCCTGGCTTGCGACCGACTTGTGACCGACTTGGGAATGACAGTGTACTGGAAAAAGGTCAAAATTAGTTCCCAAACCTCTGGTCCTGACAAAGATGGTACTGACAAAGCCGACCGCCTAGCCGAGCTAGGTGCGGTACAGGGCACGGCCTGGGAGTTCTGAGATGAGTGGCTTTCAATTACCCAAAAATGTGCGGTAAATGCAATCACCCGTCAGCAGGCAAAAAAAAGGCAAGAAGACCCGCAGACCTGCCCACAGACTCCGCACCTGGGCTGGAGACCCAGCGATGCAGATCTGATCACCATGTAGGAACAAGACCCGGTCATCCTAACCGGCCAGCAGTGGGTAGCAAACCCTGCAACACAAGGGGCCTCTCAAACCCCACCGTGTGATTCGGAGGAGCTACATGCTATCCTTCGCAACCAGCCACACCTTAAACTGGAGCAAAGTTTGTTGGTCTATACCCAAACTGACCTGGGACCTGCTCGCTGGGTTGCCCAACCGATCAAAGGGGAGTGATGCTAGCCCACACTTATGACTCCCCTGTCAGAGGCCACCGGAGTTACAAGGCCAACCTCAAGACCCTACCCCAAGTCATTTATTGGCCATCGATGGCCCATGACACCCATTCCTATGTCAAAGGATGCCTGGTCTGTAGCCAGTTCCAACTGTCCAGACTGCTGGATCGGGCCCCACTCCAGAACCGAGGGGTCACGTTCCCGTGGTCCCACCTCCAGTTGGATTAGATTAAACCAGTCCCCAAGTCCTCACGAGGTACCTGCGCTTTCAACAAGTGGCTGGAATGCCTCCCTGCCCCTAGCAACACAGCCACAACAACCGCAGTCCTGCTGCTGAACCATGTGTTCAGAAAAGTACACACATACATAAAACGTATGTTAACAGCAATGGCAGAGATTGGGATGTGAAACTCCCTCTGGTGCTGATGGCCATTAGGTCTACTCCGCACCACTCCACAGGAGTCACACCGAAATGATGACTGGAAGAGAAATTACCCTTCCGCTACACCTTCTGTACTGCCCCAAAGACGTCAGTGTTGCAACCACCTATACAGTGCACCAATACATGACGGACCTGCGCAACTATTTTCAGGTCACATTCAAGTGGGCCCAGAAGAACTTCAAGGGATCCAAAGCCTACTATGACAGGAAAGCATCTCACCGCAAGTACCAAGTAGGCAACAGGGTACTCTATTTTTTTAGGTTCACCAAACTGGCAGGAATCTCTAAAAAGTTCCTACCAAGTTGGTCAGGCCCCTTCAAGATAGTGGGAAAGCTCTCACTAGTAGCCTACTGCATCTCAAAACCAAGCCAAACACTGGCATACAAATGGGTCCATTCGAATCAGATTAAGCTCTTCAAGCCGTTTTCACTCCAAAGGGGAGAAGACGCACCACAGTAGCACCATAAGGATAGCTGCGTGTCTCAACCCATCCCGTTGGCATGCATTAACTCCTAGCACCACTCCACTTTCATACAGTAATCAACTCTGGTTTGTTTCAGAATGAAAGTCTCATGGATCCTCGGCATTCTCCTCAGTGTACAAGTCACCCTGTCCAGTGATGTGGTTGACTGGCATCGTCCTACAAGGGACACCTGGCCTCTTGATCACCCATTGCAACCTGTACACCCAGAGAATCTACGTATGTTTAGATCCCTGGGATGTATACCGCAAACACATCTGCCTACACCGACGATTGACTGAAGGCAGGCTAAGCGAAACCCAAACGCACGACACAGTCAAACGTGCCAAACAGACAAATGTTCACACCCTTGAACAATTGCTGAAGTTCCTAGTGACCAAGGAGGACCTCAGTGGCCAGACACGACCAAAACAATTTCTTGGCGGCCTGCTTGCAGCGGCATCAGCAATCGGGTCACTATTCCCCATTGGCCTCTCAGCTGCCAACTGTCAGCATCATTGCGCTTTAAAGGCACATGGGTGAACTCGATGAGGAAATGCCAGAAATCCAACAGAGACTCCTCCTCCAACAAGAACAATTACAGGGCCTGGGTAAAATCCTTCAGGGTACTATAGTCACTGTAAATTTGCACTCTGCTCTTTTCAATAACACTTTGCATGCTTTAGGGACTTTGTCAGAGGTGTCAGAGAAGACATAACTTATGTGCATATCATTAGAGATCTAATGCAGGACCTCATCAGGGAAATTAGCTCCTCAGTCAACAGTCTGAGTGGTGGAACTTATCCATCGTTTGACTCCATCTTGGTTCCTAAGAAGCTCAGGTGATGACGGGAGACTCTGTCGGCGGGCAGTACGGCGGCTGATTCTCGGTGGGTTGGTGGAGAAATTGGTGAAGTCAACTCAGTTGAAGAAAGAACAGAAATCTTTCTTCACTTCTGCAGGCAAAAGGGTGAGATGCGGATTGCTCAGCGGTCTCCTCCGGATCCGTTAGCATGCTCAGTGGAACACGGAGAATCTCGGCTTGTCCAGCGTAGTGTTCAGGTATGTATGTTACTTCCTTGGACAGCGAGGCTACACCTGGAAGCAGCAGGGCTGCAACTAGATCCTGCAAATACTATCGCTGGAAGCAAGCTTAGGAAGAATCTCCAGGGTTTTATACTCTCAATGACATCATGGTTGAGGGATGCGTTCTGTCGTACGTTTCATCCAATAGGAGTTGAGAGTTCAATCCTTCAGAATTTCACACCTAGGTGTAAAGTGAGCAAGGCTTGATGGGATCTGTAGTCTGTTTGGACTCCCTTTGTTTGATTTTGGCAGCTGATTCTGTGTTATCAGGCTTTGAGTGTTCCTACAGGCCTAAGTCAGGCTTTATGACAGTGTGTAGGCCTGCCTTTATCTTCTATGTGAGCACTTGAGGCTCAACATTCCCCCCTTTGGTCTGAAGAGTTGGTTTTTGTCCAGCGTCTTTAGAGCAACTGAAGGGCCGAACAGTTCCTGTAGGTTCACAGTAACTTGTGGGTTACGCATCCGTGTCTTCCTGATAAAAAAGAAAACAGTTGCACAGTCCATACAGTTCATAGTGTTCACAGAGGCTTTATCATCTGGGCAGAGACTGAGGCACATCTGGGCATAGAACTTCTAGCTAAGTATAAAACTACACACACGACCCCTCACAAACATACCCGCACACACATTTGGTGAACAGATAACTAGGCGATAGAGCCCAGCTTTGTCCCTAAGTTATAGTACCAGCGGAGACATGCGTTAAACGGGCAGACGCAATTAACCAGTCTCTCCGCCCACATTCGCGGCCACATTCTCTGGCCGGAGACCTCGAGTGAAGTACTCTCCACGAGAGCCATGCCCGCCATTTTGTGCACTCCTTCTTTCCTTATCCTTACACACACACACACACCTACCCTCTTCTATGCTGGGCAATATGACGATATATATCGTGGCGACGATATAAAGTGTCAATCGACAGAGATTTTGCTATATTGTGTATATTGCGATATGTAAATATCCATGTGCGCAGCGTGACCATATCTATTAGTGGGCACGCTTCACATGAAACTGAAACCAGGCTTGAGCGGGGAATGAATTTGCGCGTTGGTTTTATGCCAAATTCACTAAAGGAATTATGCAGATCAAGAAACGGCACATACGCACCCACAAACTTGTGGCTGATTCTTTGCTATTCTGATTTTGCAGGCCGGTTCTGAGCGCTCTACAGCAGAGAATGCAGAAGTCCACCGCGATCTGACTGACACACTCTGCCAGGAAAGCGTCACTGTGATCCAGACACCTGAATCATCTCTTTAACATGTACGTCTCCATCATTTGATGAATTTTTGCTAATGTGATCAAAAGAAAAGTTAAGAAAATGAAGGGGAGCTTGTTATTAAAACAGGTGCGACATCTGGTTCACAAAAACTGACACGATTAGAAAAATTTTATCTGCAAACTGTCGCGCGACAATAATCACTTGTGGTAATACAAACAACCTTAAAATGAAGCACGCTCAAGAATATTATGAAAGCCAAAAGATGCGCTCCGCATTAATTCCGTATTTTATATATATATATATATATATATATATATATATATATATATATATATATATATATATATATATATATATTTTTTTTTTTTTTTTTTTTTTTTTTGCAGGAAGTGTTTATTAATATATTTTAAATGTATTTTCTGCAAGACATGTTATTTCGTTGTGTATTTTTAACAAAAATAATGCAATAATTTCTTTGTTACTTCGCTTTGAAAAGATACTGAATTTCTTGAGGAAAGTTTATAATAATATTGGTCAACAACATATCGGACTGAAATATGGCATAATGTGAAATTGAGTAATATGGTAAGGTTGATTTAAAACTGAGTGTTTATTTTATTTTTAACTTTGTTTGTCAATTTCTAAATAAAGAGAAAATTATATGAGGAAGTAGTTTTCATTTATAAAGTATTTATTTCACTGACTAGATTTTCCAAAAATAGGCATTACAATATGGTTATTTATTATGTTAACTGATTTTTATTGGTTTTCCAGAAAAAAAAATTACTATATCGTGATATATATCGTTATCGTGATTTAAAATTACTCATATCGTGATATAAGATTTTGGTCATACCCTCCTCTCATGTATTATAGACTTATCTGTTACCATATTTGTTACTGTTTAGTTTGTATTTGGAAGCCGGAAGTTTATCAGCTGCATTGTATTGATTATTAATTGATATTACTGCATTAATAAAATTTGTTATACTTGAAAGAGAAGTGTTTTGGTATTGTTCTGCATGCACCTGTGCCAATGGCTGGCAGGGGATGTCAGTGCTTGGATTCAGGCCTTCGTTGTTTTCCTTTTGAATGTCGATGTTCTCCAGACATCGACTTTCCTAAGAGAACAATCCTATACTGAGACTGTTATACTGTCTGGTTATTAGTCCCTGATTCCAGTGTGGTGCCCCGGCAATATTAATCCTTATTAATGTTCTGTTGATTTTGATAATTGATAGTTATCTTTGATGATTGTTGATTTGAAGGATTAATAAGCTAATGTTGATTCTAATCAATGTTCTATTGGTTTTAATAATTAATTATTATCTTTGATAATTATTAATTATTGCTAATAACCAAACCCGCTCCTGAATGAAGCCCCAACACTGCCTTTATATGCTTTTTAAGTTTCAAAGTTCTGGTGCCTGTTGACTTGCATTGTATGGACCAATAGAGTTTTTTTTTTTTAACTGTTCAGCAGAAGAAAGTCATACACATCTTCGATGGCATGAGGGTTCGTGAGGGAATTTTACTAAGGGATGAGATCCTTTTTTTTTTTTTGCTCGAGATTTGTACAGTTAGAGATTTTGAATGGTTAAATGGTAAAATAATATGAATAAATTACAGTAAAATAATATGTGTTAGAACTTTCTGGGTTCAGTACTCTGAAGGTGAGCAGAAGATTCTTCAAAATACTCCTTTTGTGTTCCACAGAACAACATGAGACTAAGTAATTAATGATGGAATTTTGGGTGAACTATACCTTTAAAACTAACATAAATGAAAAAAATCCTTTATGCTTTAAACTCTCTCGCACACTCCTTCTGGCTATATGCATCAGCCTTTCAAAACAAACCAGGCTGCAATATTTTGCCTCTCTTTATTTTTCAGCCAATTGGGTGGTGGTTTGCAGAAGAACTCTGATTGGCCTGTGACCAAACAAGCACCAGTGGCAGCTGCAGGAGGCAGGAGAGAAACAGAGACAGAGAGAGAGGTGCAGAGAGACAGGAGGAGAGCTCTCAGAGGAATCGCAGGAGGACAGAGGACTCTACCGAGGAGGGAACTTGTGTCAGTGGGGGTGCTGCTGTCTGTTGTATATCTGCCTGAAGCAGGAAGATGACATGCTGAATAAATGGGTGGTGATCTGGTCCAGAACCTGTCTTAGAATGTCTATGTCACAGTGAAAACATCTAGCTGTGTCAACACTAGTCCCATCAAGGTCCATCAGAAGCAGACAGCATGCAGAACCTCCGGCATGCAGCCTCTGAGGCCTTCCAGCGTCTTGGTGAGTGCATTCCGCCTTATCTTATACATTATACAATCAGCATCAAAATCTCTCCTTAAAGGGGTAGAAAGAAAGTCATACAGGCTCAGAACAACATGAGACTATCCCTTAAATTATGTGTGTTATCGATAGGATAAAAGAGAAAACTATAAGATTTTAAAAAATTGTGCATTTTCGAACACCTGAATCTCAGATGCACATTTATTTACAACTGTAAAGGATTTGCATCTGGTCTGTTCTGCATATAATGTTTACATTTGCATTTTCATGAACAATTAGTTCACTTCAGATTGTATTCTTTGTATTTGTATTCTTTTGCATTTGTATTCTTTGTTGCAGCTGTAGTAAGCTGTATGTGGTAAAACATGCTTTGTTGCTTGTAGTAAATAGGGTGAATTGAAAGCGACAAAAATGCCCCAGATATTTAAAATTTGTGAGCAAAAAATGCCCCTGCTGTAAATTCCCCTTTTTTATTTCCATTTTCTATCATATTTTATGTTTAGTAATATTCAATATCAAGTTTAAGGGTTTAGATACTGTAGTAACCATTTAAATGCATTAATTAAATTGAAGTATTCAACATAAAGGTAAAAATGTGCCTGGAAAAAAACAAATCCTGTGGGAATTTTTATTTTTTTTGTTGCCTGTACAACAACTACAATTTCGTAAACCATAACAACAGTAAAATCTAATATTAAAAACAGGTTGTTGTGGCTAAGTGCAAGTCTTTTTTATATGGTGTGCCATGGAAAACAAACAGTCCAAGTCTCCAGCAGTTTGACCTGTGGATACAAGACTACACCATGACCTACACAGCAGAGATGTTGTCCCTGATTAACTGCATGGCAGAAGTGAGATTGTGAAGGCTGTTTTTTTGTCTTGGGGAGGAGGGAAGGGCAGGTTCCAGCAGGTATGGGGAAATCAGCTTGGTACAGCATCAGTGTCCATCTCTTAAGAGGTAGGAGGTCGGACAATGAAGTAAACTGTGTGTTATGTGTGAAAAAAAGGCACTGACTTAAAATGTATTGCACTAGTGGTAAATCTGTCAGTAGGTGTTTCTGGACCTGTGTTTAAGCACATTTTCTCATGATAGTACCTTATTACTGACCATTACTGTCCAATAGAACCAAGTTTTGTGCATTTTTCTCAACACTGACAGTTTATGTGAGTTTCTTGGGCTGACTGGCCTGAAATCAGCTTTTTTTCAGTAAGCCGCCTGGGTCAATCTGTTGAAAAGACCAGCATACATTGTAAAAATTAGTAACCTGAATTGTTACCTTAAGTAGTTATTTCTACCTGACCTGACCTAAAAATGTGTTTTGTTATGTAACCTAATGCAGTCAGGTTAATTTAGACATGTTACATGTTACTGTAAATGATATTTTTTGACCCCACATCCTCATGTGCATACATTATGTTTTGTCTTCGCTATACCATATGCATAATAAAATTTAATGTAAACCGACTGATCTCAGTTTAGGACGATCTGGGCTGTCAATAAAGGGTTAAACTTTCAACACACATGTGACCAAACAACATGGTGCCGATCACAGCGGAGTTTGTCTACATCTGGTACTACATCTGCTAAGAAAGTTTTTACATAGAAACCTGTATGGGTCAAAAGACTAAAGTCTCTAGTTTCATCAGATATGCCATTTTTAAAATTTCATCCATTTATTGTGAAATGGCACGCTGTTAAACACAATGACTCAATGGGTGCATCCAAAAGCTGAACATTTTTTTATTTCAGAGGCTGTATATGAAGTTACGATGACAAAAAGGTGCATTTCAAACTGTTCTGAGACCAGTGCAGACAGACAGCACACTGGAGGTTAAGTAATTCACTAAATAGGGAGCAAGGGTGCCAGGGCCGTAGCTAGTGGGGTGAAAGGTGGTAACCATTCTAAAGGCCCAAAGGTCCAGGGGGCCCCATAACAAATTCTAAACTGTATTTTTTTTTTTTCAAAGGAAAGGGGCCCAGAGCAATATACAGTCAGAGGGGCCAGATTACTTTGCTACGGCACTGAAGGGAGCAAGGGAGCAACCTATAGGTTTCCTATGCAGTACATACACTCCAAACTTCCGGTTTTAAGCTGCAGATGACGTTTGCTGCACTCAACATGTTTAGCATACATGGGGCAATGGTAATCAGTACATAGAATCAGAATTTATAATGCAAAATTTTATTTAAACATGGTTGGCAGTGATTGGACAATGCTAGCCATTACTTTGAATCAGAATTAATTATGCTAATTCTGATTGGTTAAATGCTTCAGCACACACTATCACTTGTTTGTTTGAATGTGCAAAGAGAGAACACTGAAGTCAAATCAAGTCAAATAATTTTTATAGTTTTTTATTCGTGCTTTTCCCAATACACATTGTTCCAAAGCAGCTTTACAGAAAATCAGCTGTAATGTCTGTAACATCTCAAAAACATGAATAACCAACACTCTTGGAAACATAATAAACAATTTGATTAAAATCTGACTTTCTATAGCTTGGTATTATTTAAAATTTCTCAAATTAGTCTCGGTGTCCCCATATGAGGACATCTAAGGAAAATGAAAAATGCACCCAGCAGTTGCACTCAGGTCACAGGAGGTTAATGCATAGTCAAATTTTTCTTTTGCAAGGTAAAATTCCACAGTAGAAATACATTCATCTTAATGGGAGTCCACGCAATCACTTGGAGTACAAATTTGGAGAATTTTGATATGCGAATTTGCAGTGTTGTCATATAGGAAGTCACTTGGTTTGGCAATGTTTCATACTGCTACATTGAATATTCACAAATGGACAAGGAAATAATTTTACACACAAGTTTCTTTATAAATTTCACTCTCCCAGAGTATTGTAACCGGTCCTGCTCGACCCACTCTGAGCGGGATTTGAACCGGGGTCTCCGGCATTGGAGGTGGGCACGCCAACGAGGAGGCTAAATGCTACAGCCTTTAGCGTCAGTCGCTAATGCGCCTCTTCAGGCCAGGGGAGTGAGGTTTACACACTGCACAGCTACCTAACAGCTGGCTTCCGTTATAGTATAAAGTGCAGCATAAAAAAAGAGGCTAGTAGTTTTTGCAGGTTTCACAAACGCTAAACATCCGCCCACGCTTTCAATGCCTCCTGAATTTCATTGTGCAAATGTAAATATGACTGCGCCTTTAATTGGAATACAAAAGGAGATGTCTTTTCAATACAATGACAGGATAGTGACTCACTTTAAAGCTAAAAAAGACCCAAAAGTATCACAAAAGTAGTCCATGTGGCTTGTCCTCAAGTTCTAACATGTTCAACACAAGTTCTCACATCTAGCAGCTAGATCAGCATTTATCAGCATAAGCAACAATGACAAACACAGAAATTCATGCTTGTCTAACCTAACCTAAGTCTTTTCAGCAGGGAACATTGATACTGTTTGTCTGAGTGGTTTTCCTGAGGTCACTAATTTAGGCAGGTTTACATGAACTATTATTATTCCTGGCCTGGGTTGACTTGACTTGGTTACCACAGCTGATTCAACTGTATTACTTGCTCCTCGCCAACTTGCCAACCAGTAACTGCACTTGCCCAATACTTTGGTGATGAGTTGCTGGTAAAACATTAAACATAGTAATAAATTCTGTACACACTGCTCACAGAATACTGATTTACTGCAGGAACTGCACACTGAGACACAACCCTGCAGCAAAGACCAGCAGAGCTGCTCACCGTGTTATGTTTTGGATGCTGGTGTCACTATCAGGCTTCTTAACCATCTTAACTACACTGTAAAAAGTGGCACCTCACATTTGTAACCTTAGGGAGCTATTTCTAAAATATACACTGTACATTTTGTGTTTTCCTTTATATGTCCATTGTTTTGCATTATTGCAGCCCAGCCCCAAATGCTTTGGTTGAATAAAGTAAAATTATTTATATATACAGTATTTATACATACAAAATTTGTCATTATACATTATAAATATTTGTCATACCAATAAAGTATCTTAAAACTGAGAAAAGGGGGAAATATGGAGAGTTTGGGTGGATATAACAGAATGCAGCACAGAGGATGTCAAGTAGTGATAAAGTAGAGAGAGATCATGGGACTGACTGAATAAGTAAGGATACTTGTGCAGGGATGGAGAGATGGAGGGTAGAGATGGATGGAAGAATGAAAAGAGAACATGCAAACCCTGATGTATCTGAGCATGATTTATGAGCACTTTGACCATCTGTCTCTGTCTCTCTCTCCTCGATCTGTCCTTCTCTCTGACTCATAAATGTCTGCGCAGTGGAGAGACAGACAGAGTAAAGGGAAGAAATGCTCCGAGGGGATGCAGAAACACACACAGAGAGCACAGACCACTGGTCAACAGCTGAAGACACAATGAGATTAAGAGCACACAAAAACACTTTCCATTCATGTAGGATGCCTTCTTGTGTCCATCTGTATTTTTTTATTATTGTTTTTCTATGTAAATTTTCGCTAGAGGGGCTTCTTTGACCTGCTGTGACAAATCTTGCTGTTTTTTTCAGCATCTCACTCCATGAGCCCGCAAGTTAAAAATAGTTCAACTTTGAAAAACGAATCTCGAACAATTGCGTGCTGTTCCATTATGTTGCACTTGGATGCATCAATCTGTTTTGAATGCAGGAACACATCTTGTGTGGCCAGACTGATTACACTGTGAATTTGTCGGCAGTAGGTTCAGCTTCAGCTGAAATTGGTCTGTGCTCGCTGAAATTTGAACCACTGCCCCCAGTGGCCGAAGCTGGATGTTTTGATCCAGACTCTAAATAAACACAATAAACACACTGCAGTGTCCTTATACTGAATGTTAATATTTAATTAGGGGTGAAAATAGTATCTGCCACTGTTTGCACTGGGAGGCAAATAGCATCTAACACTACTTGCACATAGTGCAAAGAAGACACGTTTTGTTGCTATTTACACTTCAATCAATCAAATCAAATGCTCTAATGAGAATGCCCCTCCTCCAACAGCAGCTACTTTTGACAAGCAATAGCAAGAAGCTATTTCATTATTAAATATAATGAAATATGTATACATTTAATATAAATTTCAGTAGGTGGTATTTCAAACAGGGGCATATATTCCAGGGGGGATGGGGGGAGGTAACCCCCTCAATAATAAAAACAAGTAAGTACAACCCCCAATTTTGATTCTACTTCCTTCAATTCAAATTCAAATTACAACAATTCTGCATCCTGTTTGCTACCTCAATTCAAATTGAGGAATTGAAATGGAATTTCTAAAGGCATTCTTCATTCATTTCTAAATGGTGCTGCACAACCTTGTTATATACACACACAATTGCACTGTGTTTACACACATCATACATGTTTCATCTGAGGTGATAAATGCACACACAGTCACACACCCTCACAAATGCACACATCTGATTGAGTATTGATTATAATTTTTAATGTCGCTGCTCTCTGGAGCTGTTCATATTTGAGTGTCTTTAAATGTCATTATAAAACCATTACAAACAGTCACCATTTATCACATATGATTCGTAAAGTGTCAGCAGCCAGCAGTATGGTTCAGGTATTTAAAGTGGTGTGACAGATGTAAACTCTTGTCTTTGTTTTGTTTTTTACAGGGTTGAAACAAAGACATCTGGGCTATGAGGAGGTAAGAACATTTGATATGACATTACACAACATGCTATCTACAGAGGGAGCACAGATGACAGCTGGAGACAGAAGAGAGAGAATTCAGGACTACCCCTGATAGGAAAGAGAGAGAGAGAGAGAGAGAGAGAGAGGAGAAACAAGAGAGTTGAGGAAACGAAAAGCAGCATTGTCCTCTGCTGGGGGGAAAAAAATAAGTTATGTTCAGAATAGCACACCATACTACTTAGATCTTGCTATACCTGAAGTATATAGGATGCACGTGCACAGTATAAATTTCCTGTTCGCATACAGCTGTGTCTGAAAACTAAGGCAGGCTACCTTGCTGCCTGTTTTTCTTATGAAAGCACCTTCTAAGGACACTGGTTTCAGACGACTGTTTAAAACATATATTTTTGCTTGTGTTGTTTCACATACCATTTAAAAAAAAGATTGTAGGCAGTATACAGTTTATACAGCACAGTATTTCCTACGTAGTAAGCTAGTATTTCATTTAAAAACAAATTCAAAGAAAGAGAGGCAGTACAGTACTGAAAGCGCTCACACACAAACACACACACACACACACACACACACACATACCTCTCATTCCTGGCCCATTCAAGCATGTCCCAACTGGGCATTGAGTTTAGACAGCCAAAGAAAAGAAAGCACAGAGAAAACATCTCTAATCCATCATGCTCTCTCTCATTCTCTACTATTACACTCCAGCAACCCCAGTACCCTAGAAGTAATGATCAGAACATGGGAACATGCAAACACACATTCAGACACACACACATACAGTGGCCCAAATAGTATTTGGATACTTAAGCCACTACATTAAAATGTTTGAACATCGTTGAATTAGATCAGTGGTTTTAAAACTTTTTGTTATAGAGGATCCCTAAATTTCATCCCCACATATAAAGGCAGCTGTATACAGTATGTACAAAGACCCATTTACTCTGTGTGTGAAACATAGTATGCAAGATATAATAAAAGACAACATGTTGTTTGCAAAATTAAATAATTGTCTTGTATATTGTCATTTTAAGAAAAAATTAAATGCTAAAAATATTATCCGGAAAATATTTACTTTGACATATTTTAGTTTGCACTGTATCTTTTTCCAAAATTTAGATACTGTACATAATGTACACCTGAAGGAAACTTCAGGTAAGCACATTTTTACACATATTTTCTCTGAAATTTCCCATGACAAATTGTGGCCCCGTGGGGATCCCCAGACCCCAGTTTGAAAACTTCTGTATTAGTTAACAAAATATCAAACATATCATAGTGTCATCTATAAAGATTCTTAAGCCATTTTTTGTAATTATTTTAAACCAACTTGGTGATTTTTAGTGGATCTATGAACTGGTTCCCCTCAAGTTTATACAGGTGCAGACTGATCACACTGTTAAATTTTGACTATTCTATAGCTAAAACCGGTCTGTGCTTACCGAAATTCAAAACACTGCCCCTTGAGGACAAAGCAGTAAATGTTGTTGGTCAAATGGGCACGTATGACCTCCAGTTTTTCAGAAAGGCTGTTCCATATTGTATAGCACATCTAAGCGCATTCAGATGGAGACGTGGATATAAACACGGAGACAACGTGCAACAGCGAAAGCCAGTGGGCAGATCATATTGATGGAAGAACTGTCTGCAAAACCCCCATGCATTTCTCTCTCCGATCTATTTATAATAGCTTTTGCATGTGCTATGGTGCGCATGTATCTAGAATGAAAGTTACAAATGTAACAATGGTTCTATGAATGCCAAATGACCACCAGAGGGCGGCTCAGCCTATGGATATTCCTGCTGTGCGTAGCAGGGATCGAGATATAATACCAAAAAAGACATGCAACTTAGCCCTCCCCTTTAAAAGGGCATGTCACTCATCACTCCTCTGGAAAACTTCTCGCGAATAACGAGCATTGTCCGAGTGACGAGGAACTCTGGCAGCCATCCGGCATTCATAGAACAATAGTTGCATTTGTAAATTTGGGCCTTTTCATGCCTCCTGACCACCAGAGGGCAGCTCAGCCTGTGGATGACCAATATCAACAGTGTCAGGAGGACAACTCACCTCAACATGGCTATTCAGGTGCAGATAAAACAGCTGATTCCAAGCCAGAGATTGTAGAAACGTTAAGGAGGTAGAATCTGACGAAGGTAGAGGGGAATGACCACGGCGAGTAATCACCTCTGTCACCAATGTGACAGCCGCTGGTTTCACAGCAGAGACCCCAAGCCCCGCTTTCCAAAACAGACAAACAGTTGATCCATTTTGCGAATTGATGCGTTAACAGAAATATAATGTTGAAGCGCACGCACTGGTCACAATAGTGAGCTGCGCTCATCCGACATCAGTCAGTAAAGGCATCTAAATCTATTGATTGATTTACAAACTGCGGGAACAAGACCTTAGGCAGAAAAGATGGGTTAGGCCAGGGGTCACACCTGCGAACTTTAGGTTTTCATCAAAAACACTGTG
Organism: Myxocyprinus asiaticus; assembly: GCF_019703515.2. Taxonomy (NCBI): domain Eukaryota; kingdom Metazoa; phylum Chordata; class Actinopteri; order Cypriniformes; family Catostomidae; genus Myxocyprinus; species Myxocyprinus asiaticus. The sequence goes on along the minus strand of NC_059355.1, from coordinate 5,419,400 downwards.
GGCTTACCAATAGCACATAAAGGGGCCTCACTCAGAGCTGTAGAAGGTGAGGCTGAGGGTGCCAAAACTGACCCCCCCAGTTGAGACAACAAATCCTTCCTTAATGGGAGAGGCCAAGGAATGCCCCATATAAGGGAGAACAGCAGAGCAATCTAAGGTCTGGCATCCAAGCCGAGGGTACAGGTCTGGTTAGTTTGGGAAAAACACATGCGACAATGAGTGAATTCATTCGTGGCAAACAGGTGCACCGATGCGCTCCCAAATTTGATGCACCACATCCGTATGTAATCTCCATTCGGGCTGATGTCTTGAAAGGAAATCTGCCACTGTGTGTAGCACTCCAGGTAAGAAGACAGACAGCTCTCAAAGACGCTATGTCGGGGAGAGCCTCAGTTTGTCAGTTTCAGGGCCAGAATGGAGCCAGTACCGCCCTGATGGTTGATATTAAACACTGTCGAATCATTGTCCAATCAAACAAGAACGTGCTTGCCACGAAGATGGGGTAAAAAATGCCTCAAGGCCAACATTACTGCCCTCAGCTCTAGTCAACAGATATGATCCAATGCGTGACAGGGAATCCACGAGCCACTTGCTGCCCTGTGCTGCCAGATTGCGTCCCAACCCGAATGGGAAGCATCCATAGTGATTACTTCTCTGCGACATGGCACCACACCTATCGGAACTACTGATTCCAGGAAGGCAATCATAGGATGTCTAATATGCAGCGTTGTGTCAACGTTGCTGTCATTGAATGGGAATTCAGGACCATGCCGATAAATTGAATAAACTGGCTTGGAACAAGGGAGCTTTTCTCTGTATTCACGGTGAGGCCCAGCATATTTATATGGCTGCACAGTACGTAGATGTCTGCCAGCGCACGCGTACGCACATTGGAGAACAAACGTGCCAATCATCCAGGTAAGGCAAAATCTTTCATCTTTAATCTTTAATTCCATTAATGATGTGCTTGCATACATCTTGAGAATACCCTTGGTGCAAGAGATAAACCGAATGGTAGAACTTTGATCTGAAAAAAATAAATACAAAAAATAACGGTTTTGGAAAGCAAATCTGAAAAACTTGCGGTGTGACGCTACTGTCTGAATGTGAAAGTACACATCTCGTAGATCTCAGCTACCTTAAGAACATCTGATATCTTTAACATCTTGAACCGTAAGCTCTTGAGGTAATGATTTAACCCTCTCAAATCCAGAACTCTTTAATCAACTCTGAACACTCTACCTCTTCAATGGCTCCTTTCGCAAAGAGGGCACAAATTTCGGACATTAACGATTCCTTTTGAAAAGAACTTTTTACAACTGTTTGGATTAACCTTGTTAGCAGAGGGGGTCAATGTCTGAACTGCAGTCGATACCACTTCAGCATAGAGAGGTCCTGCCACAAGTCCCGGGTTGTCATTGCCCATGCTGCCAGTTGGTGATTCGAGTACAGACTAGCTATCAGCCTGCACCCATCAATGCAATCTTTGACCTTCACGTGGACCTTGAAGAGGTCAGCACACTGGTGGTGGCTGGTGCCGGACAGCCGAAAAGGATTTTGGTGGAGGCCCTTTCGCTTTACCTGCGGGGTTGCCAGCACTGTAATTAACCGTGTGTTCACGGGGACTTGATGGTTGTGCGGGGCAAAATCTATCCAGCTTGCAAGGTTCTAACTGTTGCTGTCTAGACAGACGGGGTGCTCTAAAGTATAAGTGGCTGGGGGTCCAAATAGGTGGCCAGGTAAATCTCGGAGCGTGGACATACATGATAGGGCATCCAACCTCGGTACGAACAACAACCTCATCTGGGGAGACCACCGTGCAGGGAGGCTACACATGTATCCAGGCCAGCAAACCTCGACTCGGTATGAAAATACTCTATATTATTATACGTACTGTTGAATGTTTACCCAGTTCACGGAGGTCAAGGTAAAAACTTGAACCTCAATCAAACTGAACAGTCTGCAATCCAAACTCGAAAAGAAAAAGAGGAGGTGTGATGAGGTTCTTTTTAAGGGGGAGGCTACGTCGCATCTCTTTGATGGTATTATGTCTCAATCCCCGTTACACGCAGTTAGAATATCCATATGGTGAGCTGCCCTCCGGCGGTCAGGAGGCATGAAATAGAATGCCTACTTAAAAACATTTCTGTTGATTACTGATTTTGAATATAATCAGTCAGTGAAGGAGACTGAAAACAAGATCACTCTGAGAAACACGGGAAGATTCAAAGATTATTTTGATAAAAAGGAGAACAAGTAATGATTATTGTGTGCTTTGTTAGTGAGTTTTATTTACTTTTACTTGAGTATTAAGCCATGTCTCTATGAGTATGAATGAAGGACAAGATACCTTTGTATCCTCAGTGTAACTTTCTTCTTACCTTTTAAGAAAAGTCCAAAACATGTTTAAAATGTTTTCTCATAAATTATACATTGACATTGTTTTAGTTGAAATGCTGTGAGGTTACTAAAACGTTACTGCTTTGTGCAGGTTGTTTTTTTATGATTGATTTGATGCATGCTTGAATCCAAAACATCAACAGGAGAAATCGGATACAAAGGAGGCGAGCCAACCCATTGAACTACAACTCCCTCTAGTGTGTGAATGCGATATCGACGCAAATGGATACAACTCCCATTAAAGAACCCATGAAATCAAAATTAAAGTTTTGCTGCTTTTAGTCCATATCTATTAGCTTTAAGGCCATCTATATACAGGTGCATCTCAATAAATTAGAATGTCGTGGAAAAGTTCATTTATTTCAGTAATTCAACTCAAATTGTGAAACTTGTGTATTAAATAAATTCAGTGCACACAGACTGAAGTAGTTTAAGTCTTTGGTTCTTTTAATTGTGATGATTTTGGCTCACATTTAACAAAAACCCACCAATTCACTATCTCAAAAAATTAGAATACATCATAAGACCAATAAAAAAAAACATTTTTAGTGAATTGTTGGCCTTCTGGAAAGTATGTTCATTTACTGTATATGTACTCAATACTTGGTAGGAGCTCCTTTTGCTTTAATTACTGCCTCAATTCGGCGTGGCATGGAGGTGATCAGTTTGTGGCACTGCTGAGGTGGTATGGAAGCCCAGGTTTCTTTGACAGTGGCCTTCAGCTCATCTGCATTTTTTGGTCTCTTGTTTCTCATTTTCCTCTTGACAGTACCCCATAGATTCTGTATGGGGTTCAGGTCTGGTGAGTTTGCTGGCCAGTCAAGCACACCAACACCATGGTCATTTAACCAACTTTTGGTGCTTTTGGCAGTGTGGGCAGGTGCCAAATCCTGCTGGAAAATGAAATCAGCATCTTTAAAAAGCTGGTCAGCAGAAGGAAGCATGAAGTGCTCCAAAATTTCTTGGTAAACGGGTGCAGTGACTTTGGTTTTCAAAAAACACAATGGACCAACACCAGCAGATGACATTGCACCCCAAATCATCACAGACTGTGGAAACTTAACACTGGACTTCAAGCAACTTGGGCTATGAGCTTCTCCACCCTTCCTCCAGACTCTAGGACCTTGGTTTCCAAATGAAATACAAAACTTGCTCTCATCTGAAAAGAGGACTTTGGACCACTGGGCAACAGTCCAGTTCTTCTTCTCCTTAGCCCAGGTAAGACGCCTCTGACGTTGTCTGTGGTTCAGGAGTGGCTTAACAAGAGGAATATGACAACTGTAGCCAAATACCTTGACATGTCTGTGTGTGGTGGCTCTTGATGCCTTGACCCCAGCCTCAGTCCATTCCTTGTGAAGTTCACCCAAATTCTTGAATCGATTTTGCTTGACAATCCTCATAAGGCTGCCGTTCTCTCGGTTGGTTGTGCATCATTTTCTTCCACACTTTTTCCTTCCACTCAACTTTCTGTTAACATGCTTGGATACAGCACTCTGTGAACACCCAGCTTCTTTGGCAATGAATGTTTGTGGCTTACCCTCCTTGTGAAGGGTGTCAATGATTGTCTTCTGGACAACTGTCAGATCAGCAGTCTTCCCCATGATTGTGTAGCCTAGTGAACCAAACTGAGAGACCATTTTGAAGGCTCAGGAAACCTTTGCGGGTGTTTTGAGTTGATTAGCTGATTGGCATGTCACCATATTCTAATTTTTTGAGATAGTGAATTGGTGGGTTTTTTGTTAAATGTGAGCCAAAATCATCACAACTAAAAGAACCAAAGACTTAAACTACTTCAGTCTGTGTGCATTGAATTTATTTAATACACGAGTTTCACAATTTGAGTTGAATTACTGAAATAAATGAACTTTTCCACGACATTCTAATTTATTGAGATGCACCTGTATATGCTAGTGTACTTCTAAATGTTTACAAAAAAGTGTACATCACCAAGACAATAAGGCATTATACGCCTATGACAGCTGAAAAACAAGATGAGGGAATGCGTAGCAACACCAAACAAAGCGATGCTATGTATTCTCACACTAAACGAAACCTAAGCGTGCATGCAACAGGCGACAAAAACAAGACAGGACACCTGTGCGAGAGTTCAGCCACACACACACCAGACTCCTTAGACCGAAGTGACCGAACCTCAGCACAACATGAAGACAGCTCGCGACCTGGGCGTGCAACGTGAGCGTGAGGTGCACCCGTGTTTGCAAGAGACAGACAAATGCTAGTGACGCTAGTGCATGCTGCCAAGATGACATAAGCGCGATGCACCCACGTCAATAACAAACAGACATGGTGCATGAGTGTCCGCATCCCGAAACAGACCTAACCCGAACTAGACAGGAAGTCAAGATCCAGACACCATACTCCAGACATGAAACAAGACAGACCGAAGAGTGCACGTCAGGGAATACAACCGAAAGCATGCGCTCACACAAAGACAGACAACGAAACACAATTCATGTTAGGGCAGCTGGGTAGCTCAGCGAGTAAAGACGCTGACTACCACCCTGGAGTCGCGAGTTCGAATCCAGGGCATGCCGAGTGATTCCAGCCAGGTCTCCTAAGCAACCAAATTGGCCTGGTTGCTAGGGAGGGTAGAGTCACATGGGGTAACCTCCTTGTGGTCGCTATAATGTGTTGTTCTCGGTGGGGCGCATGGTGAATTGTGCGTGGATGCCGCAGAGAATAGTGTTAAGCCTCCACACGTGCTAGGTCTTCGTGGTAACACGCTCAACAAGCCCCGTGGTAATATGCGTGGATTGACGGTATCAGACGTGGAGGCAACTGAGATTCGTCCTCCGCCACCCGGATTAAGGCGAGTCACTATGCCACCACGAGGACTTAGAGCGCATTGGGAATTGGGCATTCCAAATTGGGGAGAAAAGGGGAGAAAATCTAGTATTATTATTAAAATAATAGTATTATTTATGTAGAAAATATATCAAACTACACTGTTCATATGCAAGTCAGTTTGTGTGTCTGTGACAGCTGAAAGGACAACGGCAATGATCTAGTAAGAAATACAGAATTCCTTATTTTGAATTCCTTGAGTGGAAAAATAAAACTTTTCTGTGAAAATTGTTTAAGAAAGCAACTTAAAAGTAAGGTATTTTGTAATGTGATTACTTTTCTCATAGAGCTATCAGTAAAGTAGTAACACTTTACAATACGGTTCCAGGGGCGTGGCCAGAAGGGTGGCACGGGGTGGCAGCTGCCTCCCTAAAATTGTGTTTTGCCATCCACGTTGGGAATTGGGCCTTCCAAATTGGGACGAAAAGGGGAGAAAAAAATAAAAATGTTCCCGAAGTCTGTACCACTCTTTTTCCACCTGTGAATATTTTTTGGGTGACTACAAAATGTTTTACAACAACTGGTGTACAAGTAGACTTTTGTCAGGTAACCTAAAAAATGTGCTTCATGTGGTAACATCTAATTTAACTGCTTTTATTCAAATCAAACATTTTATTTAATCAGACTAAATTTACCTGACAAATTAGGCTACCCCAACAAAAGTATTATTTTTTTATGGGTCAAGTAGAAGCAGATGCTTGAGGTAGACAACAGGCAACTTTAGGAAGAGTACGCTAACAAGAAACATTTCTATAAGTTAAATGTCAATCTCCATATTTAATTCATTTTTTATGTGGAAAATCAGGATCACCTTCATTTATCATAAATATTGTTAACATTGTTGCATCAGCAGTCCAATAAACAGGAACTCATCTGGGTTCACCGTTGGCACTAAAAATCACCTTTACCCAAATATAACATTACATTTATTCATTTAGTGATGCTTTTATTTCAAAGCAACTTACAAATGAGTAGGCAATAATGAGAAGTGCTGCAATACAAAAATTTTAAAGTTGTTCAGAGAAGTATATGAGCTAGAGTAGAGAGGAAAGTGAAAGACAGTCGTGAAAGAATGAATTAAGAGTTTAGTGCATAATCAGGTTAGAATCAAGTTGCAAGGGCATCAATTGTTCTGATGTCTGAGTCTATATGCATATATGCTCTTAATATATGAAGATCTGTGAGGTCTGTAATCATCTGATCAGCACATGCAACACTGTAGAATGCAGTGCTAGTAGAAATGTACATGCTGTAGTACACGCACAGGCAGAAAAGTGAGGACACAGATCACACACAGACAGGTTTGATTGATGCAGCCCTCCCGGACATTGTAAGATGCTTGTATCAATGAAGCAAGCTGAAATAACATCCCACACTGTATCTGATATAGATCAAACCATCCCTGTTTCTCTCTTTGTCTCCCATTGTAGCTGAGTGAACTGGACGGGGTGGAGAAACCACAGCCGCACTGGTTTCACACACTGCAGGTGCGACAGCTCCGAGTTCAGAGAGCCCGCAGTAACAGCGACCCGCTGGGAGGAAAGAGCTTCCAACAGGAGTTTCAGTGGGTGAGGGAATACACACTCGCAAGCAAACACAAAACAGAAAACAAAATGCGCACAGATTGTCATGACAATGGCAACGTTTATGACAGTTTATCTGAGGCAACACCCAAATTCTGTTACTTTGTCCGCTATACAAATAATGAGTACAACTGGATTCCTGTGAAGCACTCTGATTTATTTTTTGTTCAACAGCTGTATTTTGAAGTTTATTTATATTTTTTAAAATATAAATCTCGTGGTGGGCTGAAGGAAAACTTTAACACACCCTGTATGTCACTGAGTAGCATGTTACTCTCTAGAACTGCATTACCCTTCTCATGTGTGCATTTTCACACAACAACTCCTACAATGCTTGCACCCTATAAATATATCTCTGCTTATCTCAACATGGAGAAGGGAATTTATTAGTGCGGAACATTGTCAATGTGCATGACATGGACGGGTTAAGCTGTTGTGCACCGTCTCCACTATGCAAGCTAGGTCCAATTTAGGGTGGCAAGTGGGGTGGCAAAACTCAATTTTAGGGAGGCAGCTGCCACCCCGTGCCACCCTTCTGGCCACGCCCCTGGAACCGTATTGTAAAGTGTTACTACTTTACTGATAGCTCTATGAGAAAAGTAATCACATTACAAAATACCTTACTTTTAAGTTACTTTCTTAAACAATTTTCACAGAGTTTCAAAGTTCATTGTCGTTGTCCTTTCAGCTGTCACAGACACACAAACTGACTTGCATATGAACAGTATAGTTTGATATATTTTCTACATAAATAATACTATTTTTTTTAATTAAATAATACTAGATTTTCTCCCCTTTTCTCCCCAATTTGGAATGCCCAATTCCCAATGCGCTCTAAGTCCTCGTGGTGGCGTAGTGACTCAACACAATCCAGGTGGCAGAGGACAAATCTCAGTTGCCTCCACGTCTGAGACCGTCAATCCGCGCATCTTATCACGTGGCTTGTTGAATGCGTTACCGCGGAGACGTAGCGGGTGTGGAGGCCCACGCTATTCTCCACGGCATCCATGCACAACTCACCACATGCCCCACCGAGAGCGAGAACCACATTATAGCGACCACGAGGAAGTTACCCCATGTGACTCTACCCTCCCTTAGCAACCGGGCCAATTTGGTTGCTTAGGAGATCTGGCAACAACAACTCAGTGTCACTCAGAACGCCCTGGATTCGAACTCGCGACTCCAGGGGTGGTAGTCAGCGTCAATACTCGCTGAGCTACCCAGGCCCCTGACACTTTTAATTCTCAAGTAAATTTATCTTGTTTTAAGAATGTTTAGAAAATGTTGGGAAAACAAGACAAAAATACAGCTACCCAGGCCCCTAAATAATACTATTTTAGAAATGTGTAACACAAGTAATGTCATGGGCAGGGCTCAATTAGAGTAGGAGTCATTGGGATTTTCTACAAATGTATTTAAAAGTAATTAACTTCATTCAAAGTCAGTAACTGTATTCTTTGTAAACAAATTACACCTGACACAGCTTGTAACGTTACCCTTAACACTGTGCACAAAAGCAGATATAACACCAGTGTGTTTAATTTGCAGAAAACAGGCCTGCAGTTTGGAAATGCAACATCTTACCTGAACCTCGAAAAACTTGGAGAAGGCACATATGCAACAGTGTACAAAGGAATTAGCAGGTTAGTGGCCGGTCATATGCAGACACACTCAGTAAGCCAATGTTGCCAGTAGGGGGAAGTTTATTCATTCAGATAAGATGAATGTTTTACCTTAATGGCTGTGTTCAGTTAGCAAGCACATTATTCAAGCATTGTACTATGAAATCTGGTTTATTACAACACCCTGTGGCTTTGTGCAGGTGTATAATAGACAGAAAATGATTCTTTTCATTGCCTTCCTCAAGGCATCTCTGGGGTTCTTCTATAGAAGCTTGTTTTACATGGATTCATTTTATAAGGTCATCATGCACCATATGCATATGCACACCAGAAGCTAGTCATTGAACAATGACAAATGCGTTTCAATAACAACAGCTTCTATACTTTATGCAATTGTTTTCAGACAGAAAGCTTCACATTTATCCTAATTTTATTTGTTTTTGTGGTTAAAGTTACTGTTCCCTCAGTTACATCTTATTATAGAATGTAATAGTTTGCACTACTTTCTCATTCTAGAGCTCGTTTCATTGGACAATAATTTGTATACACCCCTTATTGCAAGATATGTCATCAGCTGTGTCCCAAATGATGCACTATACACTGTGCACTTACACACTTGCACTCAGCCATCTAGTGTATGAATTTTCAAAGTGTAGTATCGTCACAAATGGAACAATAATGTTTTTTTTTATTTTAGTACACATAAACTCTCTGTTTTTCAGCCGAAAATGATTAATAATACTTACATTCTATATAATTAATTGGAACCTACATCCAAATCCTGTTGAGAAAGCACATTTTCCATGCGTATGAAAGGAGTGTGTCACTGTCATAGAGATATGCATGATATTCAACGAGGATGCAGTTAATGCACAAAAAAAACGTAAGTCCATATTTATATTCTTCTTATTCATTGTATATTGTCCATTTACACTTCCAACTTCTTATGAATGTGCTGTCTTTGTTTATATCACTGGTGCTTGAGGGAATGGACTGTATTATAGGACGCAGACAGTGCAATAACCAGAGAAGAACCTCCGAATTAAATTGTGCGTGCAATTTCGTGCAAAAGAGTTCAAACCCACTTGTGGCTATGCAATCTGTCATATGTGCAAAGTCATTGGGCATGGCCATGATCTTTTGGTATTTTGTGTTGCCACTGTATCAAATAATGTACATATTCACACAGCAAGGGGTGATGGTGAAGCACTGAACTCACATTTGTAAGGTGCTACAGTATCTTCATAGAAGTTTTGCTTGTTGCCACATTGTCCATTAATTACAATTGTTTTGGGACCAGCATCGCATCCAGGTAACCCCGTGCCTCTTCTTCACGATCATTGTATTTTAAGTGTGAACATACTACCCACACTACTTACACTTCAAAATGGTGTAAAACAGCGTAGAAGTATGTGATTTGGGACACAGCTCGATATCTTTGGTTCAGTTGTGATTGTACATTCACCAGAAAATGGAGGTCAATTAAATTGTTTGTAGAATCACGTTTGTGGGTTATGCTGCGTTTTTCTTTGTCTCTTGCAGGATAAATGGCCATCTGGTGGCTTTGAAGGTGATTCACATGAAAACTGAGGAAGGAATTCCATTCACAGCCATAAGAGAAGGTAATGAAGCACAATACACTCAGGCATCACCAAAAGTGCTGTTTATACATACACATGTACGGGAGAGTGGGGTAAGATGTGTCAGTGGTAACATTGTAGCGCTCCTTAATATAGGAATCAGGGCCATTTCTGAGCATATGGGGTCCTAAGCTAAATTCTACTTAGAGACCCCTTAATACATTCTAATTGAGCCATAACACCTGCCTGAGTCTTACTCGCAGCTCTTAGTATATTTTTAAATGCAACCCTACACACCACAAAAAAGAAAAAAAACACCTTGCTTTGCAGCAGCCACTTATACTTAGAAACAGCCCTGATAGGAATCTTAATTTATGGTCATGTGACCATAATTTCAGGAAGTGCCTGGAGGAGCACATTTTGTCTTAAACCAGGCTGGTTTATAAATTTCTTTAAAGGTGCACTCAGAATTTTTGTATGCTAACAATGTTACGCTGGTCATCTTGGACTTGCGGGGTTACCAAGATAAAGCAAGTGGTATCTGGCTGGTCACGTGATTTCAACACGTCGACCCCATGAGGGAACCTTCTTCATGTAGAGTAAAACAGCTTTTATAAGGTTACTGATCCGACTGGAGTCTTCATCTCATGTGAGTAGACATGATTTATATATACACCAATGAGCCAAAACATTATGACCACCCGTCAAATGTGCTGTTGGTCCTCTGCATGCCACCAAAACAGCGCCGACCCGCCGAGGCATTTACTCTGCCAGAACCTTGAATGTGTCCTCTGGTATCTGGCACCAAGACATTAGCAGCAGATCCTTCAAGTCCTGTAAGTTGCGAGGTTGAGCCGCTGTGGATCGGACTTGTTGGTCCAGCACATCCCACAGATGCTCAATCGGATTGAGATCTGGGGAATTTGGAGGCCAGGGCAACACCTTGAACTGTTCATCATGTTCCTCAAACCATTCCCGAACAATCTGTGCAGTGTGGCAGGGCGCATTATCCTGCTGAAAGAGGCCACTGCCATCAGGGAATACCATTGCCATGAAGGGGTGTACCTGGTCTGCAACGATGTTTAGGTAGGTGGCACGTGTCAAACTGATATCCACATGAATGGCTGGACCAAATGTTTCCCAGCAGAACACTGCCCAGGTCATTACACCCCCTTCACCGGCTTGTTGTCTTTCCACAGTGCATCCTGGTGCCATCACTTCCCCAGGTGAACGGCACACTCATACATGGCCGTCCACGTGATGTAAAAGAAAACAGGACTCATCGGACCAGGCGACCTTCTTCTACTGCTCCAAGGTCCAGTACGGACACTCGTTTGCTCATTGTAGGTGCTTTCGGTGGTGGACAGGGGTCAGCATTGGCACTCTGACCGGTCTGCGGCAATGCAGCCCCATAGGCACCAGGGTGTGATGCACTGTGTGTTGTGACACATTCCTCCTGTAACCATCATTCAAATTTTCTGTGACTTGTGCCACAGTAGACCTTCTCTCGGTTCGGACTAGACGGGATAGCCTTTGTTGCCCTTGTGCATTGATGAGCCATGGTTTGTGGTTTGTCCCTTCTCGGACCACTGTTGGTAGGTACTCATCACTGCTGGCTGGGAGCACCCCACAAACCCTGCCGTTTCAGAGATGGCCATAAAAATTTGGCCCTTGTCCAAGTCACTCAGGTCTTCACTCCTGCCTATTTCTCCTACATTCAACACGTTGACTACGAGAACTGATTGTTCACTTACCATCTAATCTACCCAGACCTTGACATGTGGCATTGTTAGGAGATGATCAACGTTATTCACTTCACCTGTGAGTGGTCATAATTTTTGGCTCATCAGTGTACAGTATTTGTTTCAAAATTACTATTCATTTTTTCATGTGTAAAACATTTTTAATTAGGGAAAATTTGCTGTGTGCATTTTATATAAACCATAGTACATTAGGTTACACAAACAAAACTAATTTAAAGGGTTAGATCAGGTAGAAAAAGCTCTTAAAGGTAACAATTTGAGGTAACTTTTTATAGTGCATAGCTTACTCTACTCTCCCTAATATGTGAGCAAAGTGTACGCATTCATTTGTTCATAATGTTTGTTTGTTTGTTTTTTTGTGTTTATTTGTGATCGTTCCCAGCCTCCCTGTTAAAAGGCCTGAAACACGCAAACATCGTCCTGCTCCATGATATCATCCACACGCAAGAGTCTCTCACCTTTGTCTTTGAGTATGTGGTGAGTAAGAGACTGAGAGAGACACCTTCTAAGACTTCTGAAGAATGTTCCATGGATTTATTTAGTCTATGTGCCTGTTTATTTTGTCTGTCTGTCTATTATGTTCTCCCTCTATCTCTCAGCAAACAGATTTGGCTCAATATATGATTCAGCATCCTGGTGGACTTCACTCATACAACGTCAGGGTAAGAAACACGCATAAATACACAAAAAAGTAGACCAGGTCAGAAATAATGACCCACTCTTTCTCGTTTAACACTTCACATTCCATATCCCCCTCTGTCAGCTTTTCATGTTTCAGTTGTTGCGAGGATTGTCTTACATTCACAACAGAAGGATTCTGCATCGAGACCTCAAACCTCAGAATCTGCTCATCAGTTATTTAGGAGAACTCAAATTAGCAGATTTTGGTACGGTTCACACAAACTGCTAATATTTACACACTTTTACTATCGGTAAACAGTTTGGACACACCTACTCATTCTTTATTGTTACTTTTTCACATTTAATAATAGTGGTAAAGTCATCAAAACTATGAAATAACGTATGGACCACAGGGTTGGGAGGGTTACTTTTGAAATGTATTCCACTACAGATTACAGAATACATGCTGTAAAATGTCATTTGTAACGTATTCCGTTAGATTACTCAAGGTCAGTAACATATTCTAAATACTTTGGATTACTTCTTCAGCACTGGTAGATTTTTTCACTTGTTTTGACTATAAACACTCTGCCAGTACAGTAAGACAAAATACACATGTTAAAAATACATTCTCTGAAAAACCTAAATATCTTATGCAGTGTTGTTTCTAAAACAAGATAAGTCTAATTGATCTTGTTTTAAGATATTTTTACAGGAAATCAATACAGAAATTATTATCAAGAATTTGATTTTTGCCCTAATATCAAAGATCTTACTAGAAAAAAAGAAATTATGATCCAACGTGAATTTTCATCATAAACAAATTAGATCGTGCCTGGTAACGTGCATGTAAAATGGCTAGAAATAGCATTTTATCTTAGCGTAAAGCTGACAATTTACACAAGGTTTATTTCTATTCCTTCTGCTCCAAACTTACTTCAAACTTACTTCTCTGTCTGCTCGTATGAACGTAACACATCATGAGAAAGTGTTTCACCGCTGTTCAAATGCACTTTGGATCACATAATTTATATGTATAAATGTTTTCCATCTGAAAGGACAAAATATTAAATGAAACAAATGAAAATAAAATGCAAAGTAATCTCTTCAGTAATCAAAATACTTTTTGAATGTAACTGTATTCTAATTACCAATGATTTAAATTGTAACTGTAGTGGAATACAGTTACTTATATTTTGTATTTTATATACGTAATCCCGTTACATGTATTCCGTTACTCCCCAAACCTGCGTATTGAAGTATTAAAGGTACAATAATCATTTATCAAAAGGTTTTTATTGTAAGATCATGAGAAACATAAATTAAATCAAGTGTGTCTAAACTTTTGACTGGAAGTGTAAAATATGGTTGGTCACATGTTTTAAAATATGGTGGTCTTCTTGCTGCTCTTGATTAAGGCCTGGCCCGCTCTAAGTCCATACCATGCCAAACCTACTCTGCAGAGGTCGTGACTTTATGGTACCGACCGCCTGATGTTCTCATGGGCTCCACTGATTACTCCACTGCCCTGGACATCTGGTATGTCTTTACACATACTCCTTATAGAGATATACAGCCTTATTTTGGACCAAATAAGCTACGACAATGCCTTAAGGAATAGTTCACCCAAAAACCTTCTGTCTTCCGCTGAACACAAACAAAGATTTGTAGAAGAATATCTCAGCTCTGTAGGTCCAAACAATGCAAGTGAATGGGTGCCAAAACTTTGAATCTCCAAAAATCACATAAATTCAGCATAAAAGTAATCCATACAACTCCAGTGGTTAAATTTCAAATTTTCACATTCTTGAGTTTTTGACAATTCACATTTTTTGTGCTTACCACCACTTACTGGGCAGGGAGGAGAATTTATTGTAAAAAAAGGACTTAAATAATTATCTGTTTATCACCCACACCTATCATATCACTTCTGAAGACATAGATTTAACAACTGACGCTTTATTAATTACTTTATTGCTGCCTTTGTGCTTTTTGGAGCTTCAAAGTTCTGGCCACCATTCACTTGCATTGTATGGACCTACAGAGCTGAGACGTTTTTCTAAAAATCTTCATGTTCAGCAGAAGAAAGAAAGTTACATAAATCTGGGATGGCATGAGAGTGAGTAAATGATGAGAAAATTTTCATTTTTGGGTGAGCTATTCCTTTAATGCCTCAAGTGTGTGTGTTTATGTAGGGGAGCTGGCTGCATTTTCATTGAGATGCTACAGGGGTCAGCAGCGTTTCCTGGTATAGCCGATGTCTTTGAGCAGCTGCTTAAGATCTGGACAGTGAGTGAGTGTATGTGTGTATGTGTGTATGTGTGTGTGTGTGTGTGTGTGTGTGTGTGTGTGTGTGTGTGTGTGTGGGCGGGTTTGGGTGGTTTACAAGGACATTTGTTTAGGTTACAAACTGGTAATTACAAGGGTATTATGCTATAAATGTGGTTTATGAGGATATTTCTAGCGTCCCCATTATTCAAATCACTTAAAAAACAGACTAAATGATGTTTTATTGAAAATGTAAAAATGCAGAAGGTTTTTTGTGAGGGTTAGGTTTAGGGGTAGGGTTAGGGGATAGAATCTATAGTTCATACAGTATAAAAATCATTATGTCTATGGAGAGTCCTCATAAGGATATCCGCACCTGCATGTGTGTGTGTGTGTGTGTGTGTGTGTGTGTGTGTGTGTGTGTGTGTGTTGTACAGGTTTGGCAATACTTGTGAGTGCCAAATCTTTGAAAATGTCCTCACTAATATAGTGAAACTGATAGAAAACCCACTAGTGAGGACATTTTAGGTTGTCCTCACTAGTAAAAAGGCTCATAAATCAGCCAAATCATGTTTAGCTTTAAATAATATGCACAGGTTTCTGCAAGGATTAGGTTTAGGGGATAAAATATATCTTTAGCCTGCTATGAAATCAATGGAAGTCTATGAGATGTTCTCACTGATATAGTGAAACAAACCTGCGTGTGTGTGTGTGTGTGTGTGAGAGAGAGAGAGAGAGAGAGAGAGGCTATTTTTCTGTGAAGATTCTCTTCTGTTTTTCCTCCTGTTATTTATTTCTCCTCATCTCTCCTCCGCTCCTCCTGAGGTTCTCGGTGTTCCGACCGAGGAGAGCTGGCCGGGTGTCAGTGATTTGCCAAACTATAAACCAGGTGTGTGCAAAATCATTCTTTCATCTGTCTCTTTACTGTAATCTACAGTAAATGTGTCTGGTATTTCCTACCACAACACTGACTGTCTCATTCACTAAATGTTAAACTTGCTGTGTTGAGTGTGTGTGTGATACAGGTATACAGAGTAAAAATGTTTTGTTAGTTAACCTAAAAATGTTACATCTACAGAAAATAACATCTAAATTAACTGGCTTTGTTTAAGTCATAGAAATGATGTAATATGACTGAATCCACTTGACTTCATTGGGTTACACCAATGAAAATTATTTTAAATCGATAGTTCACCCAAAAATGAAATTTTTCTCATCATTTACTCACCCTCATGCCATCCCAGATGTGTATGACTTTCTTTCTTCTACTGAACACAAATTAAGATTTTTAGAAGAATATCTCAGCTCTGTAGGTCCATACAATGCAAGTGAATGGGTGCCAAAATTTTGAAGCTTCAAAAAATCACATAAATCAGCATAAAAGTAATCCATAAGACTCCAGTTGTTTAAGCCATATCTTCTGAAGTGATATGTTAGGTGTAGGTGAGAAACAAGCCAATATTGAAGTCCTTTTTTACTATAAATCTCCACTTTCACTTCCACATTCTTCTTCTTTTGTTTTTTGGTTATTCGTATTCTTTGTGCGTATCGCCACCTTCTGGATCGGGCTGCTCAAAGGTGGAGATTTATAGTAAAAAAGGACTGGATAGTTCACCCATTTAAATTCTGTCATCATCTACTCACACCAGGGCTGGACTGGGTCAAAAAATCATCCCTGGAAATATTCAGCCCAACTGGCCTACGCGTTCCCCCATGATCGTTTCGGGGTGTTGATATTATTATTGAATCGCAAATGCAGTAAACAGTATTAATATTGCATATTGTATGTCGCATAGCACATTTCACAAGCTTTGATTTGGGAGGCAGATGTGAATTTACTGATATTAACAACAATAAATCTAGTTAAAAGTTAATTAACACCTCGTTTGTGTAGGGATATGTTCAAACACTCTGACAGCAGGACTTCTTAACTAATGTTTATCTTTTATCAGGCTCTTAATTATTTAATTAACTTCTTCCATTAAAGTTACTTAGAACTGAATAAATTAGTTAAATTAGAACTGAACAGGAGGAAAACTCATAGCTTCGTCCCTAATTCATGGGGGTCCAGGCTTTAAAGCTCTTGTTAAATTCTTCTTTGTATTTGTCTGTATGAAAATTTACCACAGTCCTTGCACAATATTCAGAGTTTAACTGTGGTATTAGTAACATCATCATGGTAATCACAGGTAAAACCATGCTCCCATTACCAGATGTAATTATGTTTTTTAAAAAACAAACTAAGGAATTTTTAAGTAAAATCATTATCCATGTAGAAACTATAAAAAACAACTGCCATAAAAGAGACTTATATTCCCCTAATATACAATATTTTATATAATTATAATAATAGACACATTTATTTTAAATAAATGCAATATTTCTGCCCAAACACCACAGTTAGTTTCTACTGTTATTATTACTAATTGCAATGTAATAAGAATGGCGATGTGTGGATTGTGTTGCTCCTTTTCATACAATGAAAGCAGATAGTGACCAGTCTCAGTCAAGCCAAAATGGATAAAAAAAAAAAAAAAAACATTTCATGAAGACGCATCACACCAGGTTTGATGCCAATGTTGCCAAATAGCCTTGTTTCTTGCACGTCTCGTCTCATGGCCTCAGAAGACTTGAAATATAGTACAAAAATTGGATGGACTACATTTTTGATACTTTAATGTTGCTTGTTTTTTTTTTGCTTATAGCCATAACGACCACACGACTCAAAGTCAGAGCCCTGTGCACACTTAGCAACTCAGTCTTTTGTTTTTGGTCGTGTTGGTGCGCACACTACACGACTGATCACAGACTGGGTGTATCAACTACACGACCATTAATTCCTGACTGAGGCAGTGTGTACACCTGGTATAAGATTCGTTTTGGGTGATCCGATCAAAAGTAGACATGCGAGACACATCACAGTTACACCTGGTAGTCTCTTTTGACCACTTGTTCTTGGATTTCGAGGGTAGGGTCTTTGATTTAATGATGACATACTGTACATCAGTCATTACATCAGTGTACAACTGCATGATAATGAAGGGCAAAAAAGAAAAAGAAAGCACAACAAACCGACACACTGTTTCTCTTAATTATACTTGCATTTTAAGTGCAAACATGGCATTTAGAGCAGAATTATTTTATTGGATTGTATTAACTAAGCTTCAGATATGAGCATCCCAGCAAGTTACGTGAAGTTCTTGTGTATGTATATGCATTGCGCTCTTCTTGCGCTCTCTCTTTTGCTAATTGCCGGTCTCTCGCTCGTCAGGACAGTGCGCACACCTGACAACTCGTCGGCCAGATTGCAGATAGGTTTAAAAACCTTCATAGGTTTTCTCTGCATCTGCAACAAGTCAGGGAGAGTCACAGGAGTATGCTCACTACACGACTGTCAGTCATGCGATCTGAGACTTCCAGACCAGATCAGTCGCTGATTTAAAACATTAAAGGAACAAACATTAAAATCTTACTTGAGTTCTCTCATATCTCTAATATAACATATATTGCGGCATATTTTCTTACGTATCACCATTTTTAATCATCAACAAACTCTTCAACTCTGCTGCAGCTTGTAGAGAAATTAGTTTTGCTTGTAAAGTGTCGCTGTCCTTTTCTGCATATCGTGGCCCCCTTCGGCATATCGCAGTGCCGTTTTGCGGCCCTCTTCAGCCAGTCACGGCCTGTTCAGCATAACGTGGTGGCCCATTTCAGCTTATTGCCGCCCATTCGGCCCCGTTTCACAGGGCCAGACCAGCTGAAAGGTACCACCTACCATACCAGGGTAAAATTGCTTGTCAGTTAATGCCACCTGTTGTAAAGGCATGAATGTTGTGTAACGGTGGTCATTCACATCGCCTTCTATGTGCATGGGCCATTCGTCTGCAATTCGCCTCTCATATTTGCATCGCCTTTGGTGTGAAAAGGCCTTACGACACATTTACAAAAATCTGATTGTAATCATATTCCAAACCACCTATGAATTTGGTTTGGAGCAGGCTTGTAAAAATCGGATTTTAGGTGCTTTTGTCCTGATCAGACTACATAAATCTAAACAGATTTGGGTCAAATAGGCCAAAAAAGTCAGATTTTTTCTGCCTGTGTGAACATTGCCTAGATGCTTTTTACTAAAAAGAGCAGCATCGACAAACTTTTCCTTTTGTGCACCACAGCTTAACTTCTTTAAAACTTTTCTCATTTTGTGTTCCATCAAAAAAAATAAAAATAAGAAAGTCATATTGGTTTAGAACAACGTGAGAGTAAATGAATTTTCATTTTTGGGTCAGCTATTCCTTTAAGGTAACAACTGCACATGCTAATTTTCTACGATTTATCTGTTACATGTATTTGTGAATTGCCATGTGCATTTATGGGATGTTTTGATCCTGTTTTACCTCCATATTAAATGTCCAGGTAATGAAAATGTACCAGTTAAAAAGAATCACACACACACACTCACACACACACACACACACACACACACACATTTGCACTGTGTGTGTAAATGGTTTTCTGTGTGGGTGTAAACTTGTTGCCAAGGGCTTGTCGTTTTATTAACATGCAGTCATACAAACAGAAAATCGCTAGAGCAAATTCACATAGTTGTGCTGAAGCTGTGTTTCCAATATAAATCATTGTATGTTTGTGTGTGTTCTGCCAGTGGGTTTGTTGACCATGAGTTGACTTCACACCTCTGAGTCAGACACAAACACCCACCTTCACACACTCATGCAGGAAAGCTGGTGTCTTTCCACTGGAAATAAAGTGTAAACTCGTTACACAGGTGCACAAATGAGCAATGTGAGGGGGCTTTGGGAAATATGCCTCATTTAGAGTGTGTGGCAACTGATGGAAATGGAGTCTGTGGTAGGTAAACTACTGGCAGGCCTTTCCTGTGGTTGAATGTGGGTTAACCAAAGCCCAAGGCTGCTCTGTGTGTGTGGGCGGGTGGGTTTGGGTGGTTTATGAGGACATTTTTTTAGGTTACATACTGGTAATTACAAGGGTATTATGCTATAAATGTGGTTTATGAGGACATTTCTAGTGTCCCCATAATTCAAATCGCTTAAAAAATCATACTAAACAACTTTTAATGTAAAAATGCAGAAAGTTTTTTGTGAGGGTTAGGTTTAGGGGTAGGGTTAGGGTTAGGGGATAGAATCTATAGTTCATACAGTATAAAAATCATTATGTCTATGGAGAGTCCTCATGAGGATAGCTGCACCAACGTGTGTGTGTGTGTGTGTGTGTGTGTGTGCGCGCGCGCATGTGTGTGTGTGTTGGAGAGGAGCTACCTGAGCCCAGTGTGGTCTTTCAGGTAAATCCAGGTGTGTTGAAGCGAAAGCATGGTCTCAGCTTACAGCCAAGAGAGAGCGGGTGGCCTGTGCCCAGAGAAACTGACAAAAGGAGACTCTTTAAAAAATAGCAACCTTTTATTAATTAGACTATTTTCCACTGTATAGACAATTTCAATAATGTAAACAATAACAAATGAAAAGCACTTTAAATTTTGCCTGCCCCTTGTCTGCAGCTCTTAGATTTCCTTCATACTTGCATACATTCAAACTTGCCACCTCAAAGTGTGTTTGCGCCAAGTTTGATGTCAGTAATAGCAACACAAGTTCTCGAGTGTCTCTTGAATAATTCACCCAAAAATGAAAATTATCCCATCATTTACTCACCCTCATGCCAACCCAGATGTGTATAACTTTCTTTCACCTGCTGAACTCGTATGAAGATTTTTAGAAGAATATTTCAGCTCTGTAGGTCCATACAATGCAAGTGAATGGGTGCCAAAATTTTGAAGCTTCAAAAATCATATAAGTCAGCATAAAAGTAATCCATACGACTCTGGTGGTAAAATATTCAGTCTTCAGAAGCAATATGATAGGTGTGGGTGAGAAACAGATCAATATTTAAGTCCTTTTCTACAATAAATTCTCCTCCCTGCTCAGTCAATCTCACTTTAACTTTCACTCTTGTGTTTTTGTTGATTCACATTCTTCATGCATATCACCCCAATTTCTAGCAAAAAAGGACTTAAATATTGATCTATTTCTCACCCACACCTATCATATCACTTCTGAAGATATAGATTTAACCACTGGAGTTGTATGGATTACATTTATGCTGCCTTTATGTGCTTTTTGGAGCGTCCAAATTTCGTCACCCATTCACTTGCATTGTGAGGACCAACAGAGCAGAAATTTTCTTCTAAAAATCATAATTTGCAGAAGAAAGAAATTCATACACATCTGGGATGGCATGAGGGTGAGCAAATTATGAGAATTTTCATCTTTGTG
Organism: Myxocyprinus asiaticus; assembly: GCF_019703515.2. Classification (NCBI taxonomy): domain Eukaryota; kingdom Metazoa; phylum Chordata; class Actinopteri; order Cypriniformes; family Catostomidae; genus Myxocyprinus; species Myxocyprinus asiaticus. The sequence goes on along the minus strand of NC_059355.1, from coordinate 5,398,396 downwards.
TGAACTATCCCTTTAAGTTTAAAGCCTACGGCAATGGGCAAGAAGAACATAAATTCAGTTCTGTTCCAAACACAAAAGCTATTATATGGCTTCAGAAGACTTGGGATATAGAGTGCAACAGTGTCCGCCCACATTGTCAGCCATCTTGGTTCTGAAAGTATTTTTCCCGTGTAGCCATGAACCAAATCAACCAGCTCTAAGGTGAATCACAATATTGCAAAATTTGATTTGAAGCAGAGAAAAGTTTGAATATCAGACAGAAAGACAAAGGTTCAAGACTGTGTACTTAACGTCTTTCATGAGGGGATGAACTACAATCCCATGAAGTATTGCGAATGGCATAATCAAATTAAAAACGATGGAAAAATATAAAACTTTTTCAAAGAGTTGTTGATTTTAGGTATATTTTTTATTTTTATTGAACAATATTCAGGTGGATAGTTTTTGATTTTACCGTGATTCCCTGATTCCCTTTAGGATCATGTGTAGTGAAGTTCTTCACCAGAAACTCCGCTATCAAACATGATTTGTTTAAATGTTGGAATAAAAGTTGAAATAATGTGGACTGAAGGCTTCAGCAGAAGCATTCACCATCGATTAACAACCTTGGCGTTCACGATAGGTCTATCTTTAAAAATGTATAATTATTTAATAATAAATTCCCCTATTTGGAAAAAAATGTAATGCTATTTTTACTTCCATTACCAGACTGTTGTGCTCTATAACTCACGAGATACACTAGTAGATGGACTAATTTCATGGTACTTTTATGGTGCTTTTTTGTACTTTTGGGAGCTCATCCAGTGCCAGTCCCTGTTCTCTTTCTTTTTATGGAAAAGGCCAACATGAACATTCCGCCAAATATCTCATTTTGTATTCCTTGGGGGAAAAAGTCCTACTGGTTTGGAACAAAATAATGGTGAGTAAATCATTACATCTGTGGACTAATTATTTTTTTCATCTGACCTTATAGGTTCTTCAGATCAGTGCATTTATTTCTGGGTTCTTTAAAGCACCAGAATATAGATGTTATCTAAAAAACGTAAGAATGAAAACATTTTTGTGGAACTTGAAAATATTCCCCTAACGCAACAGGTTGTAAAACACTTTTTGCTATTAATTGTAACCTTTATTGGGGATTTGGAGAGTTTTATCATCATCTTGGCCACGCAAGATCAGTATTTACCTCCAACATGATGCAAGGAAGCTGTTTTAAGTTTGCACAAAATCTTCCAGTCATATAATGAACAATGGCTAAAAGTGTCGGGATCGAACAACAACTTTGTCTCAAGGCTCGTCTTAACCTGCTCTGAGTGAAGATACCTGATCAGAGCTGGATGTTTTGGTGGTCTGTTCAACTAAAAGAGGTCTCTTTGTGTTCCTCAAGAGTGGTTCCTGCCCTGCAAGCCCCAGCAATTTCGAGATGTCTGGAAAAGGTAAGACCAGTTCATGCGTGCATGCTTGTGTGTGTATGTGTGTGCTTGTTGGCTCCGAACGGGAACAGAAGGGTTTTTGTATAGCAGCTCTCGTCTCCCTTACACCAGCCCCCTTCTAATGGATGTCTGTGTGTGTGTACATTGGCTCAGGCTCGCTCAGTTACCTTATAAGACGGAGGATCTGGCCCAGCAGATGCTGATGATGAATCCAAAGGACAGGATTTCGGCCCAGGATGCATTGCTGCACCCATATTTCAACACTCTTCCACCTCCGTTAATGCATCTAAGGGACAGTAAGTGCACGAGAATTTCTCTATATGAGCGGAATGCACGCAATTCAACCTTCAAAAGTTAATCCGCTCCTGTTATGGAGAAGATCAAAGTTAAATCCCTTTAGTTCCTGTCCATACTGACAACCATTTTCAACACAGACTCAAGATGAAAAGAGATTATGCAATCTTAGAAACCTACTTTTCCACTTCTGTCTTTGTATTTCATTTCATTTTTCTTGCCGTAACTCTCTCTTTTTCTCGTTCTCTCCGCCAGCTGTGTCCATCTTTAAGGTGCCAGGCGTGAGGTTAGAGGCGGAAGTGAGGGATATCTTCAGCCCAAGCAGACCAATGAAATCGCCTCTTGCCCCTTTAGCCAAGTGCTGGTGAAAGATTCCATTTTTTAAATAAAATAGTGATGTGCTTGTGAAAAGCATAAACGCAGAGACATAATTAAAGGGATAGTTCACCCAAAAATAAAAATTCTCTCAACATTTGCTCACCCTCATGCCATCCCAGATGTGTATGTCTTTCTTTTCTTCTGCAGAACACAAATTTCAGCTCTGTAGGTCCATATAATGCAAGTGAATGGGTGCCAAAATTTTGAAGCTCCAAAATACACATAAAGGCAGCATAAAAGTGATCCATAAGAATATTTAAGTAATTTTTGTATCATAAATTCTCCTCCCTGTCCAGTAGGGGGCGATATGCACAAATAATATGAATCACCAAAAACAGAAGAAGGAGAAAGTGAAAGAAAAAGGACTTAAATATTGACCTGTTTCTCACCCACACCTATCATATCACTTCAGAAGACATGGATGTAACCACCAGAGTCATCTGGAGTACTTTCATGTTGCCCTTATGTGGATTTTGGAGCTTCAAAGTTTTGGCACCCATTCACTTGCATTGTATTGGCCTACAGAGCTGAGATATTCTTCTAAAAACCTTCATTTGTGTTCAGCAGATTAAAAAAAGTCATACACATCTGGGATGGCATGAGGGTGAGTAAATGATGAAAGAATTTTCATATTTGGGTGAACTAACCCTTTAATAACATCCCAAACCCATATGACTTTCTTTCTTCCGTGGAACACAAAAGGTGAATTCTTAAAAAGACTTCACGGGGTTTATTTGCTATTGAGTGAATAGTGACTTTGGTCTGTCAAGATTAAAAAACATCATAAAATCACAGTAAACATAATCAATAATTCTCATGCACTATATTCAAAGCCTTCTGGAGCAATATGATCACTTTGTCACATTTAAGCTGCCATTCACCCTCAAATAAAATAAAATCATTAATAAAGATACAACATGATGTCATGACCCTTGTTCACAAGACACAATGAGAACCAATGAGCTTTGAAGTTTTTGATGTAGCCGCCATATTTGATTAAAGCAATTTATTAATGTTTTGATTTGATTTATCAGAATCAGAATGAGCTTTATTGCCAAATATGCTTTCACATACAAGGAATTTGTCTTGGTGACAGAAGCTTCCAGTGTACAACAATACAAAAACAATACAAAAACAGCAGCAAGACATAGATAATAATAAAAAATAAAAATTGTTATACACATACGTACATACACACAGACACACACATAAATACATACACACATACACATACACATACGTAGTGCAATCTAATACAAATCTGTTATCTGTTATGTACAGTGCAAATGTTTTTTTGTTTTTTGTTTTTCCCAGAGGCATGAAATGGCAGAAGAGGTTGGATGTGTTGGATAAATATAAAAAAGACTACACTGTGTATTGCACATAGTTATTGCTCAATGGGGCAATTTAACCGTTCATGAGATGGATAGCCTGAGGGAAAAAACTGTTCTTGTGCCTGACGGTTTGGGTGCTCAGAGCTCTGAAGCGTTGGCCAGAAGGCAACAGTTCAAAAAGGTAATGGGCAGAGTGAGTGTGGTCCAGAGTGATTTTTCCAGCCTTTTTCCTCACTCTGGAAGTGTATGGTTCTTGAAGGGGGGGCAGGGGGCAACCAATAATCCTCTCAGCAGTCCGAACTGTCCTTTGTAGTCTTCTGATGTCTGATTTCCTAGCTGAACCAAACCAGACAGTTATTGAAGTGCAGAGGACAGACTCAATGACCGCTGAGTAGAACTGTATCAACAGCCTGTGGCAGGTTGAGTTTCCTCAGCTGGCGAAGGAAGTACAACCTCTGCTGGGCCTTTTTCACAATGGAGTCAATGTGTGTCTCCCACTTCAGGTCCTGTGAGATGGTAGTGCCCAGGAACCTGAATAACTCCACTGCTGCCACAGTGCTGTTTAGAATGGTGAGGGGGGTCAGTGTTGGGGTGTTCCTCCTAAAGTCCACAATCATCTCCACCGTTTTGAGCGTGTTCAGCTCAAGGTTGTTTTGACTGCACCAGACAGCCAGCTGTTCAACCTCCCTTCTGTATGCAGACTCATCATCATCTCAGATGAGGCCGATAACAGTGGTGTCGTCTGCAAACTTCAGGAGTTTGACAGAGGGATCCTTGGCGATGCAGTCATTGGTGTAGAGGGAGAAGATAGTGGGGAGAGCACACATCCCTGGGGGGCACCAGTGCTGATTGTACAGGTGCTGGAAGTGAGTTTCCCCTGTCTCACAAGCTGCTGCCTGTCCGTCAGAAGCTGGTAATCCACTGACAGATAGACATGGGAACAGAGAGTTGGTGTAATTTATTCTGGAGTATAGCTGGGACGATGGTGTTGAAAGCTGAACTGAAGTCCACAAAAAGGATCCTTGCATATGTCCCTGGTCTGCCCAGATGTCCAGGATATGATGCAAACCCATGTTGACTGCATCATCCACAGACCTGTTTGCTCGATAAGCAAATTGAAGGGGATCTAGAAAGGGTCCAGTGATGTTCTTCAGGTGGGCCAACACCAGTCTCTCAAATTATTTCATGACCACAGACGTCAGGGCGACAGGTCTGTAGTCATTAAGTCCTGTGATTTTTGGTTTCTTTGGGACAGGAATGATGATTGAGCGTTTGAAGCAGCATGGGACTTCACACTGCTCCAGTGATCTATTGAAGATCTGTATGAAGATGGGGGCCAGCTGGTTAGCACAGGATCGAAGACACGCTGGTGAGACACCATCTGGGCCTGAAGCCTTCCTCGTCTTTTGTTTCCGAAAGACGTGGCTCACATCATCTTCACAGATCTTAAGTGCAGGTTGTGTAGCTGGGGGGGGGGGTGGGGGGGTTTGCAGGAGGTGTTGGTGTTTGTGTGAAGTGAAGGTCAGAGTGGGTGTGGGGTGTGAGATTGGGCCTTTCAAATCTACAGTAGAACACATTCAGGTCGTCAGCCAGTTGTTGGTCCACCACAGGGTTGGGGGTAGGAGTCCTGTAATTCGTAAGTTGTTTCATGCCACTCCACACTGATGCAGGGTCGTTAGCTGAAAACTTGTTTTTCAGCTTCTCAGAGTATCTTCTTTTAGCCACTCCGATTTCCTTGTTCAGTGTGTTCCTCGCCTGATTGTACAAGACTTTATCCCCACCCCTGTAAGCATCCTCTTTGGCCTGACGAAGCTGCCTGAGCTCTGCTGTAAACCACGGTTTGTCATTGTTGAACTTTAAATAAGTCCTAGTAGGAATGCACATATCCTCACAGAAACTGATATAAGCTCGTCCAGGTCTGTGGCTGCAGCCTCAAAAACACTCCAATCCGTGCAATCAAAGCAGGCTTGTAGCTCCCGCTCTGCTTCATGGATCCATCTCTTTACAGTCCTTACTACTGGCTTGGTTGATTTTAATTTCTGCCTGTAGGTTGGAAGAAGAAGAACCAGACAGTGATCAGAGAGTCCCAAAGCTGCTCTAGGGACAGAGCGATATGCATCCTTTATTGTTGTGTAACAATGATCCAGTATGTTCCTGTCTCTGGTGGAGCATGTGAGGTGCTGTTTGTATTTGGGCAGTTCACGTGTGAGATTTGCTTTGTTAAAATCCCTAAGAATAATAATAACTGAGTCCGGGTATTGTTGTTCCGTGTCTGTGATTTGATCAGCCAGCTGTTGCAGCGCGGCATTCAAACACGTGTTTGGCGCGATATACACACTCACCAGAATAAACTAGGAAAACTCCCACGGCGAGTAGAAAGGCTTACAATTAATAAAGAGCACTTCCAAATTAGGACAGCACATCCTCTTTAACGTTGTTACATCTGTACACCAACTTTCATTGACGTAAAAGCATGTTCCACCACCTCTCGTTTTCCCCGTTAACTCTGCGATGCGATCCGCTCTGAACAGCTGAAAGCCCAGCAGATGTAACACACTGTCCGGAATGGCTTCACTCAGGTAGGTTTCTGTGAAGCACAAGGCAGCAGAGGTTGAAAAGTCCTTGTTTGTGCAGGTGAGGAGATGTAGTTCGTCTGTTTTGTTAGGAAGAGAGCGGAGATTCGCAAAATGAATGCTCGGCAACACTGTGCGAAAGCCGCGCCGACGGAGTTTGACCAGCACACCGGCTCGTCTCCCTCGCTTGCGTCTCCTGAACAACAAAGCCGCGCCTCCAACTAAAATGTCCAGCAAAACGTCTGAATATTCAAAAACCGGGAAAAGACTGTCTGGTATAAGCTGTCGAATGTTCAGCAGTTCTGACTGGAAAAAGATTACTAAACACAGGACAAACAAACAAAAACAACTAAACAATAGGAGCGCTCCACACCAAGGCGGCCATCCGCGGCGCCATCATAATGTATTATCACTCATATATATATTTATGAGTGAATAACGACTTACATTTTGTTCTTGACAGCTTGACAGACCTGAGTTACTATTCACTCACATTATGGCAAATAAACCTTGTGAAGACTTATTAAAAATTCACCTTTTGTGTTCCACAAAACAAATAAAGTCATTCGGGTTTGGAGTGAAATTAGGGTGAGAATAACAGAATTTTCATTTTCGAGTGAACTACTGTATACCTTTCAATGTGACACTGTATTTTAGCATGACAGTCAGTTTGTATGTTATTTATTCAGATCCAAATCAGCTGTAACAAATATGTGACTTTTATTAAGAATCCAATTTCACAAGATTTAAATTTTTAAATGTCTGATTGATATAACCCAAGAGATGTTTTTAATGTTAGACAGATCTACACAGTAGGAGAAAAATACAGTGTCTTCAGGAGCAATGGTACAGAAACTGTATTTCAAACACTGTATTTCATGATACTTATAGCTTCAAAGAGGGTCAGGTCAATACATCTGCATTCTTGGCTGTCAGCTAAGATTGTTTACAGTACACTTCAATTGTGAATACACTGATATAAAATGCACTTCATTTTGATATGTCATAGATTTTTGTGTAAATATTGCACAGAAACAGAGGAAAGGAGTGATATGATCTGATGTGATATGTGTATGATATGAAATGAAAATAAGTGAACGAATATACCAACTGATGCTTCAAAGCTCTATTGTGTGGTGCACAGGTGAAAACAGTGTCCTTTTTACACACAAGGTGAGAATCTCACCTAAAATAAGTGTTTTTGTACAGCATATGAGTACCCATGTGTATAGCTATCTATGATTGAATCAACTCATTTTGAAATGTTTCAGTATCTTTACATAATACATTATCATGGAGGTCTGTGTAATGCGCAACATGCATAGATTCTAAAAGTGTCTCTGCGCCTCTTCCCAGATAATGTAAAGATGTACAGTGATATTGGTCAGCAAAAAACAGTTGTTCCATTTGTCAATACCAGACTATTAGCTTAAAGTAACAGGCACAGATCTCATAGCCGGGCCAATACTGTTGTTAGTGAACAATATCTGTAAAACTGTAACAGTTGTGTGTGCGTATTTGTGTTTTAGTAAAATGATTGAAAATCCCACTGTGTATTAATGTCAGAATAAATATTGTAAACTTTACAGTTGGAAATAGCTTGTCCTTTAGATTCACTTTTAGTGTCACCACTATGGCTTTGAACAAGGCACTTAAAGGGATAGTTCACCCAAAAATGAAAATTCTCATCATTTACTCCCCCTCATGCCTTCCCAGATGTGTATGACTTTCTTCTGCAGAACACAAACAAAGATTTTTAAAAGAATATCTCAGCGCTGTAGGTCCATACAATGCAAGTGAATGATGACCGGAACTCAGAAGGTCCAAAAAGCATATTAAAGTGGCATAAAAGTAATCCAGAAGACTCCAGTGGTTAAATCCATGTCTTCTGAAGCGATACGATAGGTGTGGGTGAGAAACAGATCAATATTTAAGTCCTTTTTTACTATAAATCTTCACCTTTGACCAGCCCCAACCAGTAGGTGGTTAAATGTAAAAGTGAAAGTCACTCCCACAGCAGAATGTTGAAGTGAAAGTGAAAGTGGAGATTTAGAGTAAAATATAAATATAACATAAATATTTATCTGTTTCTTACCCATACCTATCATATCACTTTCGAAGACATAGGTTTAACCACTGGAGTCTTATGGGTTACTTTTTACTTGCATTGTGAGGACCAACAGAGCTAAAATATTTTTTCTAAAAATCTTTGTTTATGTTCTACAGAAGACAGAAAGTCATACACATCTTAGATGGCATGAGGGTGAGTAAATGATGAGAGGATTTAAAAAAAAATATTTCTTTTTTTGATTATTTTTTTTCATTTTCAAAATTAAAATGTTGTCATAATTTACTCACCAACCATTATGCTGTTAAAAAAAAGCATATGACATTCTTTCCTATGTGGACCATAAAAGTAGACATTTTTGTGAATATTCCTGTCCATCTTTACTAGAAACGGAAGGTAGAAGTGACTCAATTTAAAGTTTAAAAAAGGACCCAAATGTATCAAAAAAGTATTCCACCCAACTTGTGCATCACATTCCAAGTCTCCTGAATAAATATGATAGGTTTTGATGAGAAACAAACTGAAATTTGTATTTTATTTAAGACATTGCTTTGTACAAATCTTGACGTTACACATAAGAGCATGAGTAGCTCATTCACAGTGCCACGTTTTTACGGGAGTGTGTTTTAGTGCTAAACTCACAGCTGTAACTACTGTGGCAAGAATAACTAAGATGTCGTTTTTTATTTATACTGATCATGGAACTCTGGTCCTACTTTCCAATTTGACATTTAGCTGATTCTTTAGCTATAAGTGACTTATAACAGGGTTACAACCTACAATCTTTTAGTTAACAGCCAAGATTTCCTCTGTGCATCACATGATGAAAAAGCAAGGGAGTCCAAAAAGGTTGTGGAAAAAGAGTGACGAAATAATGCTGAAAGAAAGAGAGGATAAAGGTGGAGTGTCTTGCCATTGGTCTGGATCAGGTGAGTTATGTAACTTTTGTGTATTTGTATGGAGATGGTGCAGAGGTGCAAACTTCCTGTCCAGTTTTGAAATCAGTGAATGGGCTCCACAAAAATGTACCATCAAGCTCTGAAGAGATCAGATTTTATTTAAACCTGCAGGCCTTTACATACATACAGGATGATCAAACTTCTCTGTCTTTCCTAATTTCCTCCAGCCCAACACCTTTATCTTCCTCCCTCTTTTTCTGGCTTTCTGTCATTTTCCATCTGGCTCTGTTTGAGAGGCTACTGCATTTCCTGGACAAACCATGAAGGGGTGCTCTCATTCACACGAACTCTTGATGCAGAGGCGCTGCCATGCACATGCGATGTTTGGAATGGAAATATTAGCTTATTACATACTGAAATCTGCACAATATAAACTGCTTACTACTTTTAAAAAGTAGTGAGTGAAACAGTAGGTGTTTTCCACTACAACAAAAAGTTGCAGCATGAAGCACTTACATGTATACAGGTATAAATTCTTTTGATTATTGGGGGGATGTTTTTCCTTTTGTTCAGAGTAAGATTAGCACCCACCAACCCGCCAAATGTGGATATTTTATGCGCAGTTGTGGGTTATTTCTGTGGTGGGCGACTTATAATAAGTCATGGAGTGCTGTTAGACGCAAAGATGTGCGTTTGAAGAAACACACTTGATTATATTTTGAAGAACAGATAAAAAAAATAGAGCCATTGATGTGCTTGCAACTGCAAGAACAGTGTCATCTATGAGAACGCTGCAAATGATTTCAGACCATCTCAGGAGGTGCTCTAAGTTTAGTTTGCTTGATTTCCACGGAGCAGTTCGCATTTACACGCATTGTGAATGCAACATTGCTTAATTCCAAACATTTGTGGCTGAATACATAACCATACAAAGCAAATGACACGCAGCGACATTAATGAATTGTCATGCGTGTCATCATAATTCACTACGGCTTCAGAAGTGGTGTTTTATATACCTTTATGAATACCCAAAGGAGCCGGTAAAAAAAAAATCAAAGTTGCTGGTGAAATTGGGCATTCACAGCCACTGTGGCTGCTGGGCAAAAAATCATATCTTTTTTACTCCAGTGTTAGCTATGAAAAAGCATCTTTCTATTTTCCTGCTCCAGTTTTCCTTTGCTCCACCACTGAACTACCAGCGTCACAAAAGAAATTATATTTTACCCAAGTTATAAGATTGCAGTCTGAATTAAATGTGGCAGAGATGTTCATGAGTCTTTCATCTGAAGTCCGAGTCAAGACTCGAGTCTTTCGTCACGAGTCTGAGCCGAGTCTCAAGTCACTAAACGTTTAATATTTTATATATATATATATAGAAAGGATTCACAGCGCTTCACTTTTTCCACATTTTGTTATGTTACAGCCTTATTCCAAAATGGATTAAATTCATTATTTTCCTCAAAATTCTACAAACAGGACCCCATAATGACAACATGAAAGATGTTTGTTTGAAATCTTTGCAAATTTATTAAAAATAAAAAATGAAAAAAATCACATGTCCACTCAAAATTGAGCTCAGGTGCATCCTGTTTCCACTGATCATCCTTGAGATGTTTCTACAACTTGATTGGAGTAAATTCAGTTGATTGGACATGATTTGGAAAGGCACACACCTGTCTATATAAGGTCGCACAGTTAACAGTGCACGTCAGAGCACAAACCAAGCCATGAAGTCCAAGGAATTGTCTGTAGACCTCCGAGACAGGATTGTATCGAGGCACAGATCTGGGGAAGTGTACAGAAAAATTTCTGCAGCATTGAAGGTCCCAATGAGCACAGTGGCCTCCATCATCCATAAATGGAAGAAGTTTGGAACCACCAGGACTCTTCCTAGAGCTGGCCGCCCGGCCAAACTGAGCGATCGGGGGAGAAGGGCCTTAGTCAGGGAGGTGACCAAGAATCCGATGGTCACTCTGACAGAGCTCCAGCGTTTCTCTGTGGAGAGAGGAGAACCTTCCAGAAGAACAACCATCTCTGCAGCACTCCACCAATCAGGCCTGTATGGTAGAGTGGCCAGACGGAAGCCACTCCTCAGTAAAAGGCACATGACAGCCCGCCTGGAGTTTGCCAAAAGGCACTTGAAGGACTCTCAGACCATGAGAAACAAAATTCTCTGGTCTGATGAAACAAAGATTGAACTCTTTGGCCTGAATGGCAAGCGTCATGTCTGGAGGAAACCAGGCACAGCTCATCACCTGGCCAATACCATCCCTACAGTGAAGCATGGTGGTGGCAGCATCATGCTGTGGGGATGTTTTTCAGTGGCAGGAACTGGGAGACTAGTCAGGATCGAGGGAAAGATGAATGCAGCAATGTACAGAGACATCCTTGATGAAAACCTGCTCCAGAGCGCTCTGAACCTCAGACTGGGGCGACGGTTCATCTTCCAACAGGACAACGACCCTAAGCACACAGCCAAGATAACAAAGGAGTGGCTCCGGGACAACTCTGTGAATGTCCTTGAGTGGCCCAGCCAGAGCCCAGACTTGAACCCGATTGAACATCTCTGGAGAGATCTGAAAATGGCTGTGCACCGACGCTCCCCATCCAACCTGATGGAGCTTGAGAGGTCCTGCAAAGAAGAATGGGAGAAACTGCCCAAAAATAGGTGTGCCAAGCTTGTACATCATACTCAAAAAGACGAGGCTGTAATTGGTGCCAAAGGTGCTTCAACAAAGTATTGAGCAAAGGCTGTGAATACTTATGTACATGTGATTTTTTTTTTCGTTTTTTATTTTTAATAAATTTGCAAAGATTTCAAACAAACTTCTTTCATGTTGTCATTATGGGGTATTGTTTGTAGAATTCTGAGGAAAATAATGAATTTAATCCATTTTGGAATAAGGCTGTAACATAACAAAATGTGGAAAAAGTGAAGCGCTGTGAATACTTTCCGGATGCAATGTATATATTAATACTCTACTTAAAATTTTTAAATGTATGATCTTTGAAAAATCTGGAATACTAATAGGATTCTACCTGAACTTGTAAAAATTTATTTATTTTATTTATTTCATTTTATTTTATGATTTCACAGACTTTCAGATTAACATTTTTTTATTGGTTGCATCTCAACATGACACATAAATCAAAACATTCATGTACAGAGTCAAACATTAAACCCCACTGTTTCCTTTATAATAATAATAATAATAATAATAATAATAGATGTTTTTTTATCAATGTAATGACTCCCCTGCTCTTACTTGAGCCAGCACTAAAGAAAATATGTCCACCCTATATCTTCCCAAATTTTTCAGCTTCCTGCGGGGAAAGATGTGTTTCTTAAAGAAACACAATATCATATTTCTTCCGTTTAAGAAAAGAAATAACCTTCCTTCTTTTTACATTCCACGTGGGGAGAGACAATCCACTTATATTAACATTTGACATTCTGACATATTAGAAAAAATAGATTGTGTGTCAAAACTAAAATTATGAAGACAACTTTGCCGTCGGATTGCCCAAGTCTGGTGTTTTTATCCAAATTTTGTGAGACAGAATACACAACAGAAGATAATCTATAAAACAAACTCCAGCCCATAAGCGGAAAAACAATGTAGATTCATCCACTTAATTGTCTTAAAGTTGTGTTCCTCCACCAAAAAAACTCCAGCCGCTAGCGGAACCAGCACAAAAAAAAAAAAAAAAAAAAAAAAACGGGCCGTTCAGTTTTTTTGGGCAGTCAAACTCACTCCAATGTCCTAAAAGAAATATTCAACAAAACCAACTCCAGCCAACAGGAGGCATAAGCACCCAAAACGAGCAGATTCATCCACAAGCTGTCCCGAAAAATGATATTAGGCGGAACCAGCACAAAAAGAAATGAAAAAGGCGCCCAGCTTTCTTGAACAGTCGAGTGTATGTTTAATGAGACAGGTCCACTGGGCGGCCACATGAAAATCACCAAATGGCTTACTCACTCCAATGTTTTTATGAAGGACAGTGCTTGTTGTGGGCATGTAAATATTTTGCGGCCATCCTTAGTATCTATTCTCAGTTTGGCCGGGAATATCAGTGCAAAAGCGATCTTCCGTTGATGAAAGAGTTTCTTGCATTCCCTGAATCGTTCTTGTTTCTCTCTTGTCGAATTCGAAAAGTCTGGGAACAAGAAAATGTTGTGGTTCATCCATGAAAGCTTTCCTTTGCTCCTCGCCTTGCGTAACGAGATCTTTATCGGATGATCACAGAAATTTGGCCAGAATTGATCGGGGCCTGTCTCCCTCAGCGGATCTCCAAGCTGGAATCCTGTGAGCTCGCTCGATTTCCAGCTTATGGCCTGTTATGTTGAGTAGACTCAGGAAGAGCTCGTCTAGGAATTTCACCATATCTCTGCCTTCCTCATGCTCAGGAATTCCAACAATTCGGACGTTGTTTCGCCAATTACGATTCTCCAAATCCTCCAGTTTTTCCCAAACGCATTGCAAGTCTGTCTTGGTCACTAGAGGATTAGCAGCTAATTCCCTCTCTGATGACTCCAGATAATCGATCCGCTTTTCGACGTCAGACAATCTTGTAACCAACTCAGAGAATTTCGTCTCCATGGAAGTAATCGATCGATGTATTACAGCCAAATCTTCCAAGTCTGCAACAAACTTTGTCAGCATTGCCGACACGTTCATCAATTCACGCCAGATTTCTTTCAGTTCACTGTCCGAATTGAGTCTGGGGCTTCTGGCCTGCCGCTGCAGGGAATCAGCTTGAGCATGTAAGTGTCTTTTAATGTCTCCAGAGCCTGATGATTTGAATTTTTTGACATATTGTCTTCCTAGGAATCTGAGTAAATCGAATCTCACCGGTTTATGACACAAATAGCATTCAAACTAGCAAAGTGTGCAGAGCTCGCCGCTCACACGTCCGCTCCTCACACGGCGCCATGCGACTCCTCGATTTCACAGACTTAATTAACTTATCCTTTTTGTAATAAAGGTGCCATAGTTTTTCTCATGGTCAGTTCAACAAGTCTCAGAATGCGCACACAAGCAATGCAAAATATGACATATGCAATGCAATGTAATGCAATATCCTTAGGTAGGGCTTGTCGATTTGGCCAAAAAAAAACAATTCATATCGATCGATCTTGCATAGTGAGGATGTCTTCTTTAAATTTATCACTTAATTTCATACAAAGTCCAGTAAACAAAAAAAGATAAATCAATATTCGGTGTGACCACCTTTGCCTTTAAAACAGCCCCAATTCTTCTAGGTACACCTGGACACAGTTTTTCTTGGTTGTTGGCAGATAGGATGTTCCAAGCTTCTTGGAGAATTCGCCACAGTTCTTCTATCTGTATAGGCTGTCTCAATTTCTTCTGTCTCTTTATGTAATCTCAGACTGACACGATGTTCAGTGGGGGGCACTGTGGGGGCCATGACATCTGTTGCAGGGCTCCCTGTTCTTCTATTCTAATCTTTTCTATTTGTAAAAGTAATGTTTGTGAGTCTAACATTTATAGTTCATGGATCATTCTTCTGCTTTTAAAATTAAAATTAGTTGAACAGTTAAAGTTTCAAATATGAGCTTGTAAAGGCCCTGGTCTATTGTACTGAAATGACAATCAGCTAGCTTGCCTACAATTACCAGTAAATTTTGTGTCACAGAAGTAAGAATCGATAATTTACTACGCTATATCTTAAAGCTTTTGCTAATCAGTATGAGCATGTAAACAGTGGACGAATCATATATTTGCACATTTTCTTGTGACGGGTCACAGGTCGGCTAACGTTTCTTATATCCAAATATGACTGAATATTAACCACGTAATGCGTATTTATTTGTTTCAGTTGACTGACAAAGGAACTAGCCTACCGGAGTTCACTCGTTTTTCATTGACGACGGCATCACAATGCTATTTTACGCCAACGTCAGACTAGCTTGCTTGTTGTTAAGCTTAATGGAGGGCTATTGCCTAAGTTAGTCTGGCTGTATTGAGATGTTAAATAGCTTAGGGCTAACACTATCGTTACCTGGCTGTCACCAATGAAGGCAGGTCCGAGAGATGTGGATGCTGCTCCACAGGGCGTTCGATTTGCTTGCGTTAACTGTGGTGGCTGTGACAAGGGAAGTCGAAGAGGGAGGGGCAGGGGCTCGTGCGGTCTCACAGAATTAGAACTCAAATGTAGTTGTCGGGCATTACAACACGCTTTTAACTGAGAATTGATGCCACTGGCCAAATTTAAAAACTAAAATATAAAATTAGAAAAAGAAATAGAAATAGAAAAAAAAAGTCTTGCAAAAAGGGCACTTATCTAGTCAGAGGCCAAAAGGGCAGGTCCTTGAGCACCACCTGGGGCCCATCTGTGCACATGTGTACTTCCAGTTCATTCATCATGCTGGAAATGGAAGATCAAGTCAAGCGCATATACTGTACATACACAGTATACTATATACTGTGTAAAAATCATAATATTGCTATGCTAGTATGCTGTTCCAAACACACATTGTAGTGTCCTACACCTTCTTCCTCAAGCTGACTTCAGCATGTCTGTGAAAAGTGTGTTGGTTTGGTTTCTGTCCCGGGAGTCAGTGGGTGGGAAGAGTTTGACGGAGTGACTCAAGGCCACGAAATGAAAAGCTGAGAGCTCAGCTGGTCTCTCTCAGTAGGAATTTTCTTAGGCTTAACTCACTCTGATGTGGTCTTGTTAACTGTCTTTTAGATGTTACTGCAGAGCCAGCAAGGTTTAATATGGGTTATGATATTAATTAATGTCAAATCACAAGGTTGTATGCTGTCAGGTAAAGTAGAAGATAATAGCTGTGTCACAAATTACGAACTGTAAACTATGCACTCAGCTAGGTAGTGTATGAAGTCTAGCATTGTCCCAAATTGTACACTTAATGGTTGTTTCCTACATGGAAGCATTCGCCGTTTAACAGCTGATGGAAGTGAGGTTTCAAATGCATGTGATGTGTTGCCGCTAGCTTTAGCACATTAGCCAACCTCAATTAAACACTTGAATCTCAAATAACGGAGGGTGGAGTGATGGTAAAGCACACTTACATTTGTAAGGTGCTGTCTTTACTGAAGTTTCGCTAGTTGCTACATTTTTTATAATTTACAATTGTGTTATCAGAACAGCAACATATTCAGGTAACTCTGCCCCTTCTGTTACGTACGGCAAGCCACGAGTGCTGAGTGTATGAAGTATCCAACATTCCACTCTCCATTTTGACAGTTGAAGAAGTGCATCATCCGGGTACTCGTAGCACACTTCTTTTTGTTGCGTTTTCAGTGTAAACATACTACTTACACTAAAAAATGGCATAGAATAGTGCAGAAGTGTGCTGTTTGGGACGTACCAATTAAGTGCTTACTGATGTTGGTTAACCCCAGGCAGATAAAAAAATATTATAGGCTTGAATAAACACTAAAGTAATCCCAAAACGTGTACGGTGGATCTATCTGTCTGTCTAACTGCCTAGCAACCACTGACACCTTCCCTTACAAAAAATCTAGAGAAATGACAAACTTGCTGCAAACTTGCCGCAAATTTCCCACTCATATTTTCAGATGCAAATGAGCTTGCCATTATCAGCAAATATTTGCCAGAAGTTAGCAGCTCTGCACCAGTAGTGGTGAGACTGCAGCAAACCGAAGCGACAATGAACTTGACAATGAACAACGCAACTTTCCAGCGAGTTTGCCAGAACTCTCAATTTTACCAACATTTCTCTCTCTCTCTCTCTGTCTATCTATCTATCTATCTACCTAGCTATCTGTCTGTCTGTCTGTTTGCCTGTCTGTCTAATTGCCTAGCAACCGCTAAGAACATCCCTCTAAACGCACATGCAAGCCAAAAAACATCACACAAACCAGTACACTAACAAACACACACTCATAAGGGCTGCACAATGCGGTGGAGATCTTCTACACAGCTGCATTAATGCATTCTGGTGCAATTATAAACAGTCACTCCTTTCTGTTTTGCATGTGTGAGTGTATAAATAGATGAGTGTGCAATTTCAAGAGAGTTGGTTCCAGTCTGCTCCCACAGAAACACAGGTCAAGATCCCTGGAGAACTGAGCACAAATCTGCCGTCTGTCTCTAATGTTCAGCCATCTCATCCGATATCCTGATGAGTGGAGAATGCATGAGGACATTCCATTTAAAACATTCATCTGTCATCGCCCACTCCACCCACTAAAGGATACTTTTACCCTGAATAAATACAGTCATCTCCAGATTCACGTCTATTACCCCAAGCTCTCCTCTGAGCTTCTCAACACACTCTCTGCTTATAAAAATCATTTGTTAGTGGGGAAAAGAATGCTTGAGTCAGATTTAGTACATAGTCCTCTCCTGAAATCTGATCAGTGTGACAAGAGATAGACAGATTGGTGTGAAAGTTACACAATAAAGCCAAGGCTGAAACCACAGTACATATGGTACAAAGCATTTGAGATGTAACAATATATTGTGTCTATGAATAACAAATAATAGGCATTGTGAGTCTTTAAACTTTTCCAGGCCGAGGACCTCAGAGCAGTTACCCCCTGTTATATTTTGTATAAAACTGAGTATTGTATTTTTAATCTGGCCTGTAATAATATGCATATAGCACCTTTTACATATTTTGTTATGATTTTTACATTGCAATCCCATTAAAATAATCATATAGTTTACACATGTACATTACATTTTAATTTGTGGGAGGGACAATTTGCTGCTTAAGGAAGTTAACATTAGCAATTAGCTAGGGAAATATAGCTGTACTTTAGCTTCTTAACTTTAGTTTTTTAGTTGAAATTAACTTAATATTGTATTTTCACACAACTTCATTATTTCACTAAACTTAGTTTGAGATCAAACGATAATTTGTACATTGAGTTTAAATTATAATGTATGTAATAATGCATTCATAATATATTTATGTCACAGCGGTCCTTCAGGAGAGAGGCTAGATAAATGCTATACGACACCATTAGCAATGACACTGGCATGGGTGCAATCTGTCAGGATTTTGCATTAGCCTTTCACATAAAGAATAAACATGAGAAAGGCATGTGGCCTGTTGGGTAACATTTCAAGGTTGCTGTAACATTTGTTTGGCAGCATGTCTAGCTGAGCAAGGCGACTGTGAAGTGTGAGAGAGTGTTTTGGTTACTGTGCATGTGTGGTCTCTGCTTCTCACCCCTTTTGTGGCTGTCTCTCTGTTTATTCATGGCTTCTCAAACACATGCAAGAGACAGCTGTTACACCCAACCTCCATGCAGGCCTCACAGGCCTGGGACTGGATTTACACACACCAGCCAGATAGGTGTCACTGCCTCTGGGGTGGAGTGTGAGGATTTGTAGTGGGTTGGGGGAGGTGTGGGCTGTTATAACAAAACACTGTGCTGTTAATTGCTGGCAGTGTTGGGTGTAATCTGATTACAAAGTAATTATTTACTTTAATCTAGTCAAAAATTAGTGTTATGAATTACATTTCAAATACTTGTAATCAGATTACAGTTACTGACTTTTGAATACTTAAAAAAAATATTCATATAGGGTTATACATATTTCTAAAATAATATTATTTATGTAAAATATACATATTTCAAAAATAATTTAATTTATGTAAAATACATTTAAAACATAATTTACGTGCATAACTATACGTACATTTGCATTTCTGTGGCATATGAAGGGTGTGTGTCCCCTAACAAGTCATTGTAAGGCAGAAACGCAGGGTGCTGAGTAATTGTGTGCAATTATGAACAAGCAGGGAAAGTAGACATTATTTTAAATTTGTTGAGCGGAAATGTCTTTTAGAAAGTAACTTAAAAGTAAAGTAACTAGTGTTATTGCTTTTTAAATGATGTAACTAGCGAAGTAATCTGATTACAATTATTGAAGAAGTAATTAGTAATTTGTAGTGGATTGCTTTTTTAACTTACCCAACACTGACCTAGTGATAAGCAATTCCATTGATTTTCTTTTCAATCTGATATCAAGTATTATCAAGGCCACTATCGGTGAAATCAATGCCAATCTCAATACTTCTATTAAATGGAATTTTTGGTGATTTCTAAGGATAAAATTATAATTATAGCCATTTGTCATTTTTATAAAAAGCCATCATCATTAACAATAGATTGACAACAGATTGCTTACCAACAAGCAGCATATCCTATCAGACATTTTTGCATAGGCTCCAGTGGATTTTTCTGCTTCTGTGGTGCAAACGGAAGTGTGTTGCGTCAGCAGCGTGAGAGACCCAAGTTCAGATATCACATTGAAACCAGGAAGTAATCACAATCGCATAATAAGTGAAGAGCATGATTCCGAGGTTTCATTTTTCACTCTATCCTAACATTTTTACTCCACAGATGGTTAGGTTTAGGTTTTGGGTTGGGGGGTGCAGTTTATAAAATATGCATTCCTCTTAACTGTATTAGAACTGTAAAATAACTCGCTTCACAACTCGTTTTTGGCACCCCTCTGTGGATATTACACCTGAAAAATGGAGCGCACTCGAGCATACACCCTATAACACTTACCGCTTTGGCCACTGGAGGCAGGTGCTCCTTGAAACAACCACACCGTCTTTTTCCAGAGCAGCCTGTATTTCTCCTGAGGTTACCTGTGGGTTTTTCTTTGTATCCCGGACAATTCTTCTGGCAGTTGTGGCTGAAATCTTTCTTGGTCTACCTGACTTGGCTTGGTATCAAGAGATCCCCGAATTTTCCACTTCTTAATAAGTGATTGAACAGTACTGACTGGCATTTTCAAGGCTTTGGATATATTTTATATCCTTTTCCATCTTTATAAAGTTCCATTACCTTGTTACGCAGGTCTTTTGACAGTTATTTTCTGATACCCGTGGCTCAGTATCTAGCCTGCTCAGTGCATCCACGTGAGAGCTAACAAACTCATTGACTATTTATACACAGACACTAATTGCAATTTAAAAAGCCACAGGTGTGGGAAATTAACCTTTAATTGACATTTAAACCTGTGTGTGTCACCTTGTGTGTCTGTAACAAGGCCAAACATTCAAGGGTGTAAACTTCTGATCAGGGCCATTTGGGTGATTTCTGTTATCATTATGATTTAAAAAGGAGCCAAACAACTATGTGATAATAAATGGCTTCATATGATCACTATCCTTAAATATAAAGATCAGTCATATTTTCAAAATCAATGCCAAAATGTCACAATTTCTTCCAGGGTATGAAAACTTTTGAGCACAACTGTAGATTGTCACGGTCCTGTCACTCTGTCAGTCTGGGTTTTTGTCTGACAGGACCATGGCATCATCGTCCCATGTCTGTCTTGTGTTTCGTTGTCTGTCTTTGTG
Source organism: Myxocyprinus asiaticus (assembly GCF_019703515.2). Taxonomy (NCBI): domain Eukaryota; kingdom Metazoa; phylum Chordata; class Actinopteri; order Cypriniformes; family Catostomidae; genus Myxocyprinus; species Myxocyprinus asiaticus. The sequence goes on along the minus strand of NC_059355.1, from coordinate 5,378,073 downwards.
TGAGCACATGGTTTCAATTGTATTCCCTGCTGTGCGCTCTTGTTGTCTTGTTTCATGTCTGGAGTATGGTGTCTGGATCTTGACTTCCTGTCTGGTTCGGTTTCAGTCTTTGTCGGGATCCGGACACTCGTGCTTCATGTCTGTCTGTTATTGACGTAGGTGTGTCGCGCTTAAGTCATCTTGGCAGCATGCACTCGCGTCAATATTTTGTCCTTCTCTCGCAAACATGGGTGCGCCTTGTGTTGTGCTCGCGTTGTCTTTTTTTTGTTTCTGTATTGCCACATGTCTCTCTGTCTTACGTCATACCCCGCCTCCTTGTTTGCTTATTATTAGTTCATTTGCCTCACCTGTCCCCTGTTAACCCATTTGATTTCTCTCCCTATTTTAGTTTCCTCATGTGTGCTATCCAGTGCCAGTTCGTCTTGTGATCTAGTCGGTCCTGTATGTGTTTTTTGGTCACATTTCTTGTCGGTACTGTTCCCCTACCTTGTTCCTGTTCGGTCCGGTCAGTCCTGTGCCCCGTTTACCTTCTAACCCAGCCCGGATTACCTTCTTTGTTGTGTTTCACCTACGGGGTTGTTTATGTTTGTTTTTCCCCCTTGTGGGAGTTTTGGTTTGATTTTTGCCCTTTTATTTGTATTAATAAATTCATTTATTTTAACTCTGCATTTTAACCTGAGCCTCTCTTATTCCTGACATATATAGATTATCTTGGGAGTGGAGAATGTATTAAAACAATACAAGTAGTTTGGAATCTTCCATTTGTTTAATTAAAAAAGTCTTGTATCAATTCAAAAAAACATTTTCTTTTTTTTTTTTTTTTGCGGGGGGGTGGTTCAGAGGGAGGACATTAAGTTAGACAAAATCTTGACATTATTACCTTGTGCAACAATCTGGAATCTAATGAAACACTGGCTCTTCTCCCATTGAGAATATTTTCTGTGACCCTCCTCCCTATCCCTCTCTGCTCTTTCTTTCCTGTCTTCCTCTCCTCCCAGCTCCATGTGAGGGTGAGTCTTCAAACAAAAGATTCCCCTGCCTGCTTTATTTAATCTGCATATCACCCTTTCATTGACCATTATCAATAAAATAGTCACCCATACTTAGCATGCAAATTATAAAGTTATTTGGAGAAAGAGGGAGAAAGAGAGAGAAAGAGTGGGGGTGGGGGAAGGGGGCTTATTGTCTTTTGGCAGCTCATTGAAACCCTTCAATTTTCTTTTCTTGTTGATAAGATAGACCTGTTAAACTTTTGTCTCCAGTACTTTCGGTACAGAAATTACAAATGCTGCAAAACAGCCACTGAAAACAGACTAGAGCTTCAACTAGCTTGTTTGTGTTTTAAAGTTGGAATTAAAAAGAAGAAAACATGTTCCAGGTTCAAAAATGTAAATGTGGTAACATTTACCTTAAAGAGATAGTTCATCCAAAAATGAAAATTATCTCTTTTACTCACCCTCATGCCATCCCAGATGTGAATGACTTTCTTTCTTCTGCTGAACACAAATGAAAAAAAATGTTTTATTTATTTTTTCAAGATTAAGCTCTGTAGGTCCGTACAATGCAAGTGAATGGTGCCTGAACTTTGAAAGTCCAAAAAGGACATAAAGCATCATAAAAGTAATCCATTCAATACCAGTGGTTTAATCCATATCTTCTGAAGTGATACGTTATGTGTGGGTGAGAATCAGTTAAATATTTAAGTGATTTTCTTCTATAAATTCTCCTCCCTGCCCAGTAGGCGGCGATATGCTTAAAGAATGCGAATTGTCAGAAACAAAAGAAGAAGAATGTGAAAGTGGAGATTTATAGACCGGTCAAGTGACCTATAAATGGTAACATCTAAATTAACTGGTTTTATAAAAAATAAAAAAAAAATAAAAATAAAAAATAGATTTGACTAAATGTATTGGACAAAATAGGTTACACCAATAAAAGTAATTTTTATGGGTTCAAGCAGTAATAGATCCTTGAGGGAGCAATTGCAGGTTAGCCCAGTACACTCCTTTACAGTATACAGAGCTATGTGTGCCTTCAACAAAGTTCAAATTTTGGCCCATTGAACTTGCAGTGGTCTAACACTATTATACAGTTGCTCTACAGTGTTGTCTTTTCATATGTTACATCAGCATTGCCAAGCAATGCAAGGCTGCCCCATCCTCCAGTTCTCCTTTACTCTGATCAAGCATTTGATATATTATCGTTTACATTACACGGAAGTAGGGCAGCACACTGGGGACCGGGCCAGCCGCTGCGGCCATGAGGTACATCGAATGCACTGGAGTTATTAGAATTCTCCTGCTATATAAAGAACGCAGACACAGGTGTCAGAAGTATGACACAAGAGAGGCCCAAACAGCACTCTTTACTACCCATACTGCTGGTGCATTGGTTCATGTGGACTTTAGCGGGATGAAATGAAAGAATAGGAGAGGGCTTTGAGCGAAGGATCAAGGGGGAGCAAGATAAATTCTCATGGAGGAGACTGTCGCCTGGTTTTCGTCAGCTGCACTCTCCATGGAATGTCAAATGGCGGGTGGGCATTTCAGAAAGAAAGAGAGAGAGAGAGAGAGAGAGAGAGAGCAGGACAGAACTGATAAATGTGAAATATGTTTCATGTCTTCCTGTAACGATCTTGCAGTCATTACCATAGTAACTGTGTGGCAAAGGTGCTTGGACAAAAACTGGAAAAAATTAATTGGCAAACACACAGCATGAAATTGAATAAGGCATACCCCACATATGGGCAAAGTGGACATTTATCCCAAATACCAATCACAGTAAAAGTAATCGATATGACTCATGCACTATATTCCAAGTCTTATTAAGTCTTACAATCACTTGCAACAAACAGAAATAGTTATTATTCACTCTCAAATTAAATCATATAACTAAAGGACTTCAATTAAAAATGGCGCTACATCAATTACATCAAACCTAATTGGTTCGCATTGTCTTGTGACCAAACGTGCAACATAAAGTCATGAAGTTTGGTCACGAGATGCAATGAAAACAGATGAGACTTGATGTAACTGACAGCTGTCATAATTGATTAAAAGGGACAGTTCACACAAAATGAAATTCTCTCATCATTTATTCACCCTCATGCCATCCCAGATGTGTATGACTTTCTTTCTTCTGCAGAACACGAAGATTTTTTTTAGCCAGCAGCATATCTCCCTGAAGCACTTGCCTGGTTACTCACTGAAGCTAGCAGGGTTGTTCCTGTCTATAACCTGAATGGGAGACCTCCTGAGTAAAACTAAGGTTGCTGCTGTAAGAGGTATTAGGGAGGCCAGCAGGGGGTGCTCACCCTGCGGTCTGTATGGGTACTCATGCCCCAGTATTGTAACGGGGATGCTATACTGTAAAAAGCCAAACGCAAACGTTTTTCGAATGAGACGTTAAACCGAGGTCCTTACTCTCTGAGGTCATTAAAAATCCCAAGGCATGTCTCCCAAGGCAAGTAGGGGTGTAACTCCGGTGTCCTGGACAAATTTGCTCATTGGCCTCTATCCATAATGGCTTCATAATAATCCCCAATACATCACTGTACTCTCCTCTTCACCAATAGCTGGTGTGTGGTGAGTGATCTTTCGCAATATGACTGCTGTTGCATCATCCAGGTGGATGTTGCATACTGATGGTGGTTGAGGAGGTTCCCCTCAATAGTGTAAAGCACTTTGAGTGCCTAGAAAAGCGCTTTATAAATGTAAGGAATTATTATTAATATTATTATTAGAAGAATATCTCATGTCCATAGAATGCAAGTGAATACTGGCCAGAACTTTGAAGCTCCAAAAAGCACATAAAAGAAACATAACATAATCCATAAGACTCCAGTGGTTAAATCCATGTCTTCAGAAGCGATGTGATAGGTATGAGTGAGAAACAGAACAATATTTAAGTCTTTTTTTTACTATAAATCTTCACTTTTACATCTGAAAGTCACATGTGGTGCCTGTTTAGTTTCACTTTTACATCTGAAAGTGACAGTTAAAGCGGAGATTTATAGTAAAAAAAAAAAAAAAAAAAAAAAAGGACTTAAATATTGTTCTGTTTCTCTCTCAGCTATTTCATTTGTTTACACGCACACCAAAATGCTGATAACTACCAACAAACTGCTGTTTTCTTTTTAGGAAAAGATTTAGCATTGCTAAATGCTAACTGGTTAAGTTTAGTCTAATGTTCTCAAATGATTCTTTTCAATTTCAGACTCACCGCTCAGATTTGTCTTTTGCAAAGGCAATAACTTTCTCACATTCAATTAATTTTCTTTGTTGTTAATTTTTGCTAAATAGACATTGTATCTCACCTCTTTCTCTCTCACACACAGCAAAAGAAAACCGAATGCTTCTTTGACACCATGGAAGCCACAAAACAGTGTTAGGAACAAGGAATGAGCAATACAATAGATAACGAAAGGTAAAGAGATAAACGTTGCAGTAATTGGGTTAGCATGAATTGTTAAATTTAGGCCACATCAACGCCAACCGGTTTAAGTTTGAAAGCTCCGTTTTCAGTTTCCTAACGACAGTGTTTTCCAAAATATGCGGTGATGGAGAGTGTTTTCGAAAGTCCCCGTTTTCAGTGGAGGAAAATGCTGTTCTAGTGTGAATTAGAGTCCTAAACTTAGCTAAATGAATACACTATAGTGGTAGAATAATGGTAGAATAGCTTCCAAATAGCATTTTCTCCCCTCTATTTAAACACACACTAGACTGATCTGTTCTAACATAATCTGTTTTCTTTTATAGGGAGTTTCTATCAACTGTAAACATCCCTGAGTCCAAACTAGATCCATGATTCAGTTAAGTTCTAAGTGATGCCATTCTGTGTATTTGTGAAATTAATTTATGAGAAAGGAAGAGATAAGGAATGATAAAACAGTCAGATGAAAAGCTAAAGAGAATGGCAAAACATTTGTAATAGACATTGCTCCAGATGTCTTTCTGGTACGGAGATTATCCAAGCAAAAATAACAGATTTATTGATAAACATATATCTTCAGGATCATTGATCAGTTTTATTTGCACTTCTAAGAGGACTAATGAAAGATTGATGGTTATAAGATTTTGCCATTATCCTTTCATGACCAGGCACACATCCACGCGACTCATTTATCAGTACACCAAAAAATGTGATTTAAGAAAATAATAATACTCTCTCAAATGAATGTTTTAATAGTTTCCATTCAATTCAATAAGAGTGTATTTCAGTGTGTCGTTCTATGCATTTGTCCCAGTTTTCCATCATCAGAGGCACTTCTGGCTGTTTAAATCTTAAATGCTCACATACCACAGAGATTTATCAACGACTCTGAGCCCCCACATAACTATATGGCCATCGCAGCAGGACTATGTCACTGGTTTTGGCCTATGGTTCCAAACCCTGGCCAGCGATTTCTCATAAACAGATTTCTCATTTATTATGAACACACACACACATGCACAGGCATTCTGCCAATTTTCAGGGTATTGTACAAACATCAAACTTAACTTTTACAAGTTGAACGTCCTCTAATATTTGTTTGAGAGAGTAATAATTCAGTCCGGCTGCCACTTTATCACCAAATGGCTTTATGATGAATGTGACAGAAATCACATTCAGTTGAGGAGTCACTGCTATAAATCCATTAGTTGTACTAAACAAACATCTATTTCTAAAGTTATTGCTCCAGAATTCCAGGTGACTAAAAGTATCATCATCCCAAGTTGCCTCATCAAAATAAAACCAAATTATACAGGTGTGAATCTTACAAAACCTGTCAAGAACATAGAGTATTTTACCTCAAAATCAATTTATATATATATATATATATATATATATATATATAGTATTTGTTCTACTGACTTTAATGTATGCTGATTTAAAAGAAAAAATGTTGTATTACAGTATTTCTAACTGTAATACAGTAAAAGAATTACAGTAAATGGGATCTATTGGGAATCTCCACTGAAAATAATGGGAATTATAATAGTCAAACTTTTTTTTTTAGCCTATTCTTAAGATTTAGGCATTTCAATTTTATAACAAAATTCCATCAAATTGAATTGTGTAATGTTTAACCAAATTAATTCAAGAAAACTTATATCACTTATTAAATATATATATTTTAAATAATTTTATCAAAGATTGCTCAATTCGGGGGCCAGGGTTTCTCAGCAAGTATCACCCCTGGAGTCGTGAGTTCGAATCCAGGGTGTGCTGAGTGACTCCAGCCAGGTCTCCTAAGCAACCAAACTGGCCCGGTTGCTAGGGAGGGTAGAGTCACATGGGGTAACCTCCTCATGGTGGCTATAATGTGGTTCTTGCTCTCGTGTGGTGTGTTGTGTGTGGATGCCGCGGAGAATAGCGTGAAGCCTCCACACGCACTATGTCTCCGCGGTAACGCGCTCAACAAGCCACGTGATAAGATGCACAGCAACTGAGATTCGTCCTCCGCCACCCGGATTGAGTCACTACGTCACCACGAGGACTTAAAGCCCATTGGGAATTGGGCATTCCAAATTGGGGAGAAAAAGGGAGAAGAAATAATAAATCAAATAAAAATTATTAGTGTTATTGTGAATTATTTTTTTTTTTAAATTTAAAAAGTAAAATGTTTGTATGCATTACAGTAACGAGTATTTGGGGGAAATGTGTTTAACTGTCATGCAAATAATGTCACAATCTAAAAGAGCTTAACAGTCCTTAAAATTCTTCATTTTCTTCAGGTATAGTATTCCCTTGTTCATTTTCTCTTCTTTTGGTTTAGGAGTGAAGTTTGATAAGGACATGTTTCAGAAAATTCATCCGATGTTTGTCCGCCTCATTAGTTTGGCAACATAAGTTTTCAACTGCGTTTTCAAGTTCCACCTGGGCATTACTCCTCTCATTTCAATTACCCAGAGCTTATGGCCAAAAATGTCAATGAATGAACACATGAATATTCATACTTGAACAAAAAACGCACAGAATCTTAATTAATTTAGGTGACGACACTACAGCCCCACCCCTTTTCTGAAATATTCCTTCCGATCCAATAAGGAACGTTGCGCGAAGAAAAACAGACCTTCCCATTGGTCGGGAGACAGGTGGTTTCAAGGCGCCCTGCAGAGAGGTACTAGGGACCGTGAATGAAGGGCTTCTTGAAACCGTTTCATCATTACTGGGGCAATGTGGAGTATCAATTTTACACATAGAGCTGAAGAAGATTCAACAGGAGTGTCGAAGTTTTCATAAGAGGAGGGCAGAACACAAAACGCGGCAGATGTTTGGGAAGTTTGATAATGAAGTGTGCGGAGCAGTCTCGGAAAAGGGGCTCGTGAATACCTGAAGTGGAGGATAGTTTGTATTTCTCCTTGTACGAGCGATTCGGACGCGTGAACGGATTCAAGGAATATCAGTCTAGCACGAGTCGAATTTTCACGAGACGAGCAAAGTCCAGTAAGTTAGCATTTTGTGTGTGTGTGTGTGTGTGTTAGTTGCGTGCAACGTAAATTTATCAGACATATTTTATCAGCTAAGTTTAAGGGAAAAGTCTAAAAAGAGCTTTATGTGTGTAGTTTGTTGTAATCTTATAACCCCATCTTTCCTCAGTCCCTTGTGTGTGAAGCATTCCTTTGTTTACAAGTTTACCCGAAACTCCTATGTGTCTTTCAGGCACTCAGTGATGGCGGTGAGGGGAGTCACTCCGTGTGTTCGGGAGGCGTGCTGCAGGTTCATTGCTCTAGTTCTTCTGTTTAAACTGTGTTCTGCCCAGCATCAAGAAAAGGGCATCTCCATCCCGGAACATGGGTTCTGCCAACCCATATCCATTCCTCTGTGCACGGACATCCAGTATAACCAAACTATCATGCCAAATCTCCTGGGACACACCAACCAGGAGGACGCAGGACTGGAGGTGCACCAGTTTTACCCGCTGGTCAAAGTTCAATGCTCTCAAGATCTGAAGTTCTTCCTCTGTTCCATGTATGCGCCAGTGTGTACGGTTCTAGAACAGGCTATTCCACCCTGCCGCTCATTGTGCGAGCGTGCCAGACAAGGGTGCGAGGCTCTCATGAATAAGTTCGGTTTCCAGTGGCCCGAACGACTCCGCTGTGAGAACTTCCCTGTGCACGGAGCTGGAGAGATCTGCGTTGGACAGAACAAATCCGACTCCGGCAGCCCGCCGACAGACCCCACGCCATACATACCGGGCCCGTTGACACCACATGTGAACACGGAACGCCTGAGTCAGGCTTTCACTTGCCCTTTACAACTGAATGTCCCTTCCTACCTCAATTACCAGTTTTTGGGGGCAAAAAACTGTGGCGCCCCCTGTGAGCACAAGCAGCCACACGGGCTGATGTACTTCAAGGAGGAAGAGGTCCGATTCGGGCGGCTCTGGGTGGGAATCTGGTCCATCCTGTGCTGCGTGAGTACCCTATTCACGGTTCTCACGTACCTTGTGGATATGCGCCGGTTCCGCTATCCGGAACGCCCCATCATCTTCCTCTCTGGGTGTTACTTCATGGTGGCGTTGGCTTACGCAACCGGGTTTCTGCTGGAGAATAAGGTGGTCTGCATTGATAAGTTCAGGGATGATGCTTACAAGACCGTGGCTCAGGGGACTAAAAAGGAGGGCTGCACCATTCTCTTCATGATCTTGTATTTCTTTGGCATGGCCAGCTCCATATGGTGGGTGATCTTGTCGCTCACCTGGTTCCTATCCGCCGGAATGAAATGGGGCCATGAAGCTATCGAAGCCAACTCCCAGTACTTTCACCTGGCTGCTTGGGCCGTCCCCGCCGTGAAGACCATCACCATCCTCGCCCTGGGACAAGTGGATGGCGACCTTCTGACCGGCGTATGCTATGTTGGCATCTACAACGTTGACGCGCTTCGTGGATTTGTCCTCGCCCCTCTCTTCGTTTATCTCTTTATCGGAACATCTTTCCTGCTGGCTGGATTCGTCTCCTTGTTCCGCATCCGTACCATCATGAAGCACGATGGCACCAAGACCGAAAAACTGGAAAAGCTGATGGTGCGAATTGGCGTTTTCAGCGTCCTGTACACCGTTCCGGCCACCATAGTCATTGCATGTTACTTCTATGAGCAGGCATTTCGCGAGCAGTGGGAAAAAACCTGGCACATGCAGACGTGCAAGCGCTTTGCCGTGCCGTGCCCAGTCAACAACTTTGCACCCATGACGCCTGATTTCACTGTGTTTATGATCAAGTACCTCATGACTATGATTGTAGGAATCACATCAGGATTCTGGATCTGGTCTGGAAAGACTCTACAGTCATGGCGCAAGTTTTACAAACGCCTGGGCAACAACCAAGGGGAGACGACAGTGTAAACTGAACTTTCTGTGCACCGCATGTGAGAAAAATACAGGTCAATATCAAAAAGAAACTGCAAATATGTCATGTTCTACATTGAACCATGCTGATGGTGAAAGACACTGCATTGTGAGCCCAGCATGATACTTTTCTCATTTAAAGTGCCCAGACATTGCCATCACTTTTGAAAGAATGAACATTTTATTTGAAAAATTTTCAAATAAAAAGCACAACTCCAAAGAACATGCATTTCTCGAATGGATTACATTTTAGAAAGTACGCTACTAATGATTTAATGTAAATGATGGCGCATAACTGATGGATGTGGGGACTTGAATGCTGACTTTTGTTATCAGGAGTTGACGCCACGATTTCTTCAGCCCATGGCGGCCAAAAATGTCTGCAATTTTGTCTTGTAGTATTAAACAATTCCTATTGTTGAATGTCTCTTGTTTTTTTCTACCACATTTTTGGTCGTTTTCCTCATTGATTACATATTTTAGTATCTGTGTGCACATGGCCATTTGTTTAGATTTAGACTTAGTTAAATGGAATATTCTTTGGTCATGAGTTGCTTATTCATCAATGTTGCCATATCAAGTCAGGTCTCATGAAGTAATTTAATATTCAGGCATTTTAAAGGTGTGAAAGTGATGGACAGATTTAAACATGTTAAGCAGAGAAGTATGTACAGGAGGAAATGTTACCAGATTTAATTTCTTTGTAAATATCACCTTACTCTTAAAAAGATGTATGTTGTATTTAAACAGATGAATTTTGTTTAAGGCCTTTTTCCAACAGTTTCATTTAATAAAGTGATTAGATTTTTAAAAGCTGTTTTGATTGGTTTTTGTTTTCACAAATGGTGACTTGTGTAGTTTCACTGTTGCCCTGATGACTTTGATCCCCCCCAACAGTTGTTAGTAAGGTGTTGATAGCAGCACAGTTTACTACAATAACAGACCTGAAGTGAGTATCCATACATGTGTATTGAGTCCATTAATGCTTCAGTCTGTAGGATGAATCTAAAGGGGGAGTGGAAAGCAAAGAAAACTGCCGAATAAGGGTGAAAAAAGAGTGAATTATGGTGCAAGAAAGAAACATGAAAGTTCTGCTTGTTCACTACAATAACAGGATATATAATCAGTTATGGTGTGAAGTTTGTCACCCAGCCTCTGGGACAACAGGAAGCCCCTGAGATGCACAGAAGCATGAGATCTCTTCCCTTTCTCTCCAGATGAAACTGGATACTGTTTCTTTAGGGTGAGGGAAACGCCCCATCCCACTTTCTCTTCTGTTGTTTTTTTTCCCAGGGAATCGGGAGGATTTTCTGTAAGGTGATGAGGGCTGGGATGGGTATGGTATCTGTCAGAGTAGATACTGGACTTTTGATTTTAAGGGGGGAAGGATCCAGTCTCCTTGTTTGTATCTGAAAAACCACCACATGTTGCAACAGTGTTCAAACAGTACAGGATTTTGATTAAATGGCAATGAGCCAAAGATCAACAAAACTGCCCCGTAGAATATATTTCATGGAAAACCTAGATAATTTGTCATGATATTTAAAATGGTAATTTTCAGGCCTGGGAAAGTCATTAAAATATGTAGTGAATATAAGTTTTTTGTGTCATGCTGTGCTTTTAAATATCTTAATAGCTAGATAAGCCACAAGACGTTGTTTGGTCTTACTAGAGATATTTGTTCACTAAAAATTATAAATGTTTAAATGTGGATTCAGTACAAGTTGGGCTCAGTTAACAGCATTTGTGGCAAAATATTGATTTCCACAAAAAATTTCAACTCATTTAAAACTAAAATAAAAAATAGTGATTACAGTTAGGTGCTTACAATGAAAGTGAATTTGGCCAGTCCATAAATGTTAAAATACATCTTACAAATGTATAGCCACAAGACATAAACCTAACATCTTAACATATTAGTGTGAAGAAAAAAAAATAGCTTACTAACCTTATCTGTGAAAAGTTAAATCCAATAATACAGTTTTGTTGTCAGAATAACGAAACCCTATAATCCTGCTATTGGACATAACACAAATAAAGTTAGTAAGTGATTTTGTCATACTAAAATAATATTAACACATGTAATGTTTACATCTTGCCTTACTGTAATCACTTTTTATTTTAACAAACAAGGGGCAAAATTACTTTTTGTGGTAATCAGCATTATGCAACAAATGCTGTTGATTGAGCTTAACTTTTATTGAACCCAGAACATTTCTTTTAAATCTGTTATTTTTAAGGATTGGGATCTGACACCAATGGAAATTCACTCCATTAATAACTAGAAAATCATTTTTAAAAATGCAATTATCAAAAATGACTGGAATGTCATGGAAAAGTCAAGGACATTTATTGGTCAAAGGGAATGGGAATCCTGATGTAAGTGCTGATGTATTTTAAACGATTATAGTGTGCATATTCAACTGAAAGGAAAATTACTATGAAATCTACACAAACAGTAGATTATTTTTCCTGTGTAATATTTTTTCCCCTTATTTGCATGGGTAGGCTATATGTTGGCAACTAGTGCCTCTAGGGATATGAGGTGTGTAAAATTAGCAGTATGTGCTGCCAAGAAATGTCCATCACTTGGACTGACGGTTGTTGTTTTTTTATTTTCACAACACCATAAACTGTCATCATCTGATACGCTCCCCGCCTGCAAACACACACGCACATACATCTTTATCACATACCAGCAGAGAGCTTTTAGAAGGTAGGATGAGGGTCATTATCAGGAAACGGTGCCATTTGTGAGCTATGTGTGTCCGCGTGACTTACTACTAACCTAATTCAAAGAATACTTCACGTTATTTGATCGATTAACTGTTTGGTGTATAATGCTAAATATGTTTTAAATAAAGCAATTTTATTTGTAAAAGTTTGTTTTACCAGACTGATCTCATATTGTAACTGGAAACAGTAGGTTGACTTTTCTTTAGCTAAAATTGGTCTGTTTACCTAAAGTGTAAACACTGCACCCAGTGGCCAAAGCGTTGCTGTTGTTGAGCGTATCGGCATGTTTGAGCTCCATTTTCTGGGTGTCCACAGAGGGGCGCCAAAAGCTAGTTGTTTTTCAGCTGGACAGGCTGTGATACAGTGAAGAGGAATGCATATATTATAAACTCTACCCAAACCTAAACTTAACCATCAGTGGAATAAAAATGTAATGTTATAGGTAAAAATGCAACCTTCGAATCGCGCTTGTCAGTGATTATGCGAACACGATTACTACCTGGTTGTAATGCAGGATCCGAACCAGAGATTATTTAGCAGAGATGGGTCACTTCTATTAAAATTAATGGTAGTCTACCACCCCTGGAGTTGCGAGTTCGAATCCAAGGTGTGCTGGGTGACTCCAGTCAGGTCTCCTAAGCAACCAAATTGGCCGGTTGCAAGGGAGGGTAAAGTCACATGGGGTAACCTCCTCGTGGTCGCAATTAGTGGTTCTGGCTCTCAATGGGGCACGTGGTAAGTTGTGCGTGGATCGTGGAGAGTAGCATGAGCCTCCACATGCTGTGAGTCTCCGCGGTGTCATGCACAGCAAGCCACGTGATAAGATGCGTGTATTGACTGTCTCAGAAGCGGAGGCAACTGAGACTTGTCCTCCGCCACCCGAATTGAGGTGAGTAACCGCACCACCACAAGGACCTACAGTGCATCCGGAAAGTATTCACAGCACTTCACTTTTTCCACATTTAGTTATGTTACAGCCTTATTCCAAAATGGATTAAATTCATTATTTTCCTCAAAATTCTACAAACAATACCCCATAATGACAACGTGAAAGGAGTTTGTTTGAAATCTTTGCAAATTTATTAAAAATAAAAAATGAAAAAAATCACATGTACATAAGTATTCACAGCCTTTGCCATGACACTCAAAATTGAGCTCAGGTGCATCCTGTTTCCACTGATCATCCTTGAGATGTTTCTACAACTTGATTGGAGTCCACCTGTGATAAATTCAGTTGATTGGACAAGATTTGGAAAGGCACACACCTGTCTATATAAGGTCCCACAGTTAACAGTGCATGTCAGAGCACAAACCAAGCCATGAAGTCCAAGGAATTGTCTGTAGACCTCCGAGACAGGATTGTATCGAGGCACAGATCTGGGGAAGGGTACAGAAAAATTTCTGCAGCATTGAAGGTCCCAATGAGCACAGTGGCCTCCATCATCCGTAAATGGAAGAAGTTTGGAACCACCAGGACTCTTCCTAGAGCTGGCCGCCCGGCCAAACTGAGCGATCGGGGGAGAAGGGCCTTAGTCAGGGAGGTGACCAAGAACCCGATGGTCACTCTGACAGAGCTCCAGCATTTCTCTGTGGAGAGAGGAGAACCTTCCAGAAGAACAACCATCTCTGCATCACTCCACCAATCAGGCCTGTATGGTAGAGTGGCCAGACGGAAGCCACTCCTCAGTAAAAGGCACATGACAGCCCGCCTGGAGGACTCTCAGACCATGAGAAACAAAATTCTCTGGTCTGATGAAACAAAGATTGAACTCTTTGGCCTGAATGGCAAGCGTCATGTCTGGAGGAAACCAGGTACCGCTCATCACCTGGCCAATACCATCCCTACAGTGAAGCATGGTGGTGGCAGCATCATGCTGTGGGGATGTTTTTCAGCAGCAGGAACTGGGAGACTAGTCAGGATCGAGGGAAAGATGAATGCAGCAATGTACAGAGACATCCTTGATGAAAACCTGCTCCAGAGCGCTCTGGACCTCAGACTGGGGCGAAGGTTCATCTTCCAACAGGACAACGACCCTAAGCACACAGCCAAGATAACAAAGGAGTGGCTTAGGGACAACTCTGTGAATGTCCTTGAGTGGCCCAGCCAGAGCCCAGACTTGAACCCGATTGAACATCTCTGGAGAGATCTGAAAATGGCTGTGCACCGACGCGCCCCATCCAACCTGATGGAGCTTGAGAGGTCCTGCAAAAAAGAATGGGAGAAACTGCCCAAAAATAGGTGTGCCAAGCTTGTAGCATCATACTCAAAAAGACTTGAGGCTGTAATTGGTGCCAAAGGTGCTTCAACAAAGTATTGAGCAAAGGCTGTGAATACTTATGTACATGTGATTTTTTTTTGTTGATTTTATTTTATTTTTTTTGTTTTTTTTAATGCAAAGATTTCAAACAAACTCCTTTCACGTTGTCATTATGGGGTATTGTTTGTAGAATTTTGAGGAAAATAATGAATTTAATCCATTTTGGAATAAGGCTGTAACATAACAAAATGTGGAAAAAGCGAAGCGCTGTGAATACTTTCCGGATGCACTGTACTAAGTAGCGGGAACTGGCATTCCAAATTGGGAGAAAAGGGGATAAAAATCAATGGGAGAAATTGGTACACTCAACCAAGGAGCCCTGAGCACCCAACGGTCAACGGATGAAGAATGGAAGTCCCACCTTTCAGTTAAAAGAGCCAATCACCTTTTAGACACAGACATCGCCTTTCAATCAACTCAAGAATGCGCATTAGCTATACAAGCCGGGAAAATTGCATTTTTTAGCGTAATATGACGATTTATGATACCAGTATTGTCAGATTTTATTGCTGATTTGAAATGTGTTCTTTGATCAGAATCTTGACCAACCGTTTTTGAGATTACGGTCTTTCCCCATTCAAGTCGATGGGAGTTGCACTGGCATGACTGGAAATAGCCTCCCGAGAGCATTTCAAAGAGGGATGACAGTGGACTGATTTGCTAGAAAGTCTTTGATCCAAATTTGAGTCTCCCGTACTGTTGACACAACTCGCTTCCGGTCTCGCCACAAGGGAAGGTAAACACATTGGAGACGATGCAAAAACGTGTGATAGGAGATGACACTTGTCAGTGAGTCGGTATAATATGGCTGATCCTAGGGTACTGGAACTCTCGGAAACAACATGCCAACTTCCTGTGTGATCATGTTGATTCTTCATCTGATTATCTGCCAATTTTTATGTCTTGAGCAATTGGTTGATCATTACCAATTCAAACCCATTGTAGTGTGACATTTTCCCCTTTTAAAAATAATGGTTTGATCTTTCTAGCATCATATTTAGAGAATTCACATGAAATGTTGACAGCATGTTTCAAATAGAGATTTATCTTAAAGACTTTTTCAGTATTTCCTAATGTTGACACTTTAGCCTCAATAAGAACAAAAGTTCAAATAGTTTTGGGTAAAGCGATCTGTTTTTAACAGAAAAATCTATAGCACAAGAATTTTGAGTGTTAACTATGTAATGTCCATGGCTTGCACAAAAGTTATTTTCTGTTATTTATTCTAAATTCTTTGCTGTTATTAGTCTTGTTACAAGGCACAACGAAACAAAGTGATACAAGAAATTCTCTGGCACAAATGATGCTTTCCTGAGAATTAATTTTATACCGTATTAGTGCAAAAGTTATTTTAAGGACATAATGCAGGGCATTTGTCCTTAAGGCAGACTAAGAAGTAACTTTTGCAATAAAACACAGGAAGTGTGTGTGTTTTAGGCCCAAGCATTTAATACTGTAGGCTTACAAAATGAACGAGAAGCTTAGCTAAGCTCTGTTTACATACCCACACAAGTTAACAAAGGAAACCACGGGTGGTTTTGCCACACCTTGACAATTTATGGTCACCCACAGTCCAAATCCTATTTTGTTAAAAGGTACATTTATGTGTGATGTGCTTTTTTGTGTACATTTTTGTTGAAATCAGCTACCTATTGTGTATCCCAGGTGCCTTCAACCTCCTGAAAGAAACATGTTGTTTTCCCAGGTAACTGCACACCCTTTATAGGAACTGTCTTTCAGTCCATTGAGATGCAATTACCTGAATTTGTATCGATACTCAGCTCACAAACAAAGCTTTAACCAATGTTTTTTATGGTGTTAACAATGTTTACTTGTGTAAAGAGCTGTCTCAGCAGATCACCCTGATGGTTAAGGTATCTAATATCTATTCTGTGCTCTCTCATTGACAGAAATATGAAAGGGAAGTTGATTGCGGGGTTGCCCAGGGAAACATTCTTTCTTGATATATAAGATTTCTCCTATCATTCCCACAGTACAGAGCAGGGTGGTATTGGGCTGAAGTTATTAGGCTGAGTTGCTACACTTCTTCCTGTTCTCTCTCTATGTGTATCAGGCATAATATCTGTGCCTTTAAAAGGGTCATATCAGAATTTTCTTTAATAATTTTTCCCAGAGGTCCAGTTATAATGTTATTCAAGGTTTTTCAGACTGATCACACTGTGAATTTGGTAACAGCAGGTTGAAAGTTCCAGCTGCTGAATTCGCTCTGTGCTTGCTGAAATTTGAATCACTGCCCCCAGTGGTCGATGCTGGACATTTTGCTGAACATAGGGGTGCATGAGAGCTTCAGTCAGAGGGGCGGCAAAAGCGCGTTGTATTTTTAGTTGTAAATTATGTAATACAGTCAAAAGGAATGATTATTTTATAATCCCTATTCCCTCATTTCCATGTGAAAATAATGAGTGGCAAATTTGCAGCAAGTTTGTGGCTAGTTTGCCAGAACTTTAGATTTTTTTAAGGGGCACGAAAGGGAAACGAGCCAGTTTTGCAGCTTAGTTTCAATAAATGGACTGGGGAGGAAGTTTTGGGTTCTGAAAGTTTTATACAGTGTTTCTCATGAAAACTGTGAACAAAATGTCTTGGTCATATTTAAAGGAATACAGTAGTTCACCCAAAAATGAAAATTCTCTCACCCTCGGGGGGGGTCACGTGACGCCATGCAAGAAGCAGACGTGTGAGCGACGAGCTCTGCGCACTTTGCTAAATTTTTTATTATTTTCATGTTATAATCTGGTGAAATTTGATACACACAGTTACACATTTGCTCTTTGAGGCAAAGAAGTCAAAATCCTAGGCTCTGGAGACATTAAAAGACACTTACGTGTTCAGGATGAGAGCCCCGACAGGCCTACAGACCGGGGACTCGATTTGGATGGCGGGGCGGGAGAGGAGATCCAGCGTCAGTTGTCCAACATGTCGGTGATGCTCATGAAGGTTCTTGCTGACTTGGAGGATCTCGCTGTAATACGTCGATTGATTACGGCGATGGAAATAAAATTCTCTGAGTTAGTTACAAGAGTGACTGACGTTGAGAGACAAATCGATTGTCTGGAGTCTTCGGAGAGGGAATTAACCGCTAATCCGCCCACGACCAAAGTTGATTTGGAACATCTCCTTGAAAAGCTTGAAGATCTTGAGAATAGAAGCCGCAAGAATAACGTTCGAATTGTTGGAATTCCTGAGCATGAGGAGGGCAGAGATATGGTGAAATTCCTAGACGAGCTTTTCCTCATTAAAAGAAAGAAGGTTATTACTTTTCTTAAATGTAAGAAATATGAGATAGTGTTTCTTCAAGAAACACATCTCTCCCCGCAGGAAGCTGAAATATTTGGGAAGATATGGGGTGGACATGTTTTCTTCAGTGCTGGCTCAAGTAAGAGCAAGGGAGTTATTATATTAATTAATAAACATCTACAATTCAAATGTCTCAAACAGAGTAAAGATAAATTAGGAAAAGTCATTATTGTTTTAGCTGAAATTCAGGGGCAAAGGTTGATTTTGGCTAATATTTACACACCTAACGCTGATGATCAGGGCTTTTTTATAGATCTTGAAGGGATGCAAACCGCTGGCACCCCTCATGATATAATATTGGGAGGAGACTTTAATCTTTTGATGGACTCAGTCCTTGATCATAGTGAAGCAAAAGTGTGTAAGCCCCCTAGAGCAACACTGACGCTTCACAGGATGTGTAAAAATCTTGGTCTTGTAGAAATTTGGCGACTTTTGAACCCATCTGGTAGGGACTATACTGTACATTTTTTTCATCAGTCCATAAGATTTATTCTAGAATAGCTTTATATATATATATATATATATATATATATATATATATATATATATATATATATATTCAAATCCCTCACTTCATCTGTTGTTGATTGCTCAACTGGAAACATTTTAGTCTCAGATCATGCCCTGGTGAGTTTAGAGGTGTTGCCATATACAGAGAAAAAGAAATCATATAGTTGGCGCCTTAATGTGTCCCTTTTGCAAAATCCTGATTTCCAACAAATGTTAAAGACTGAAATCAATGTTTATATGGAGACCAACTGGTCCTCAGTATCCTCTGTGGGCGTGGCTTGGGAGGCACTTAAGGCGGTTCTTAGGGGCCGGATCATACAGTATGCCTCATTCATCAAAAAATACAAGGCACAAGAACTCGTGGAGTTGGAAGGAAATATTAAAAGTGCAGAGGCATAGCTGAAGCGCCGTATGTTATCTGATGGCCTCAGAGAATTGACTCGATTGAAATACAGATATAATACTATTTTGTCACGGAAAGTGGAGTTTTGGTTGTTCAGGGCAAGACAGTCATACTTTGAGTTGGGGACAAAGCAGGGAAGCTTTTGGCTAGATATTTAAAGCAGAGAGAGTCTCTTTCTACCATTCCCTCAGTGAAATTTGCTGGTGGTGAAATTTTTACCTCAGCCATTGATATTAATAATGCTTTTAAAGAGTTCTACCTTGATCTTTATAGTTCCACATCTTCGTCTACTGATGAAGATATTAGAAACTTTGTGGAACCATTAGATCTTCCTAAACTGACGACTGAGCGAAAAAACTCACTTGATTCTGAGATAACCTTGGAGGAGCTTGACGAGGTAATTAAGTCCCTACCTACTGGCAAGGCTCCGGGGTCAGATGGTTTTGCCACAGAATTTTTTAGATCTTATGCTACAGAACTGGTTCCACTTCTGTTAGAAGTTTATACAGAATCATTAAAGAATGTAAACTTCCTCCAACCATGACACAAGCCCGGATCAGTCTGATTCTTAAAAAGGACAAAGATCCAAGCGAGTGTAAAAGTTATCGTCCGTTCTCCCTGATCCAACTAGATGTAAAGATTTTGGCTAACCAATTAAGTAAGGTTATGACATCTCCTATACATATAGATCAGGTGGGGTTTATTCGGGGCCGCAGCTCTTCTGAAAACATCAGGCGTCTCATCAATATTATGTGGTCAGTAGCGAATGATCAGTCTCCGGTCGCTGCCATCTCACTTGACACCAAAAAGGCGTTTAATATGGTAGAATGGGATTATCTTTTTAAGATTTTGGAAATGTATGGGTTCAGGAATACATTTATTGGTTGGATTAAGTTACTTTATAGACACCCTGTAGCAGCGGTACAAACAAATGGATTAATTTCAGATTATTTTACTCTGAATAGGGGCACTCGGCAGGGTTGCCCTCTTTCCCCATTATTATTCTGTCTTGCCCTGGAACCATTAGCAGCCGCGATAAGAAAGGAAGATGATTTTCCAGGGGTTGTGGTGGGAGGTGTGGCGCATAAGCTTCTGATTTACGCAGATTATATTTTATTATTCGTCTCCGACCCCACTAGATCTATGCCTTGCCTCCACAGAATTATTAATTCCTTTTCCAAGTTCTCAGGATACAAAGTCAATTGGCCTAAATCGGAAGCTTTGGCTTTGACAGCGTACTGTCCAGTAACGGCCTTCCAGCCGGGCACCTTCCAGTGGCCCAAACAGGGCATTACGTATTTGTGAATTTCATTCCCAGCAAATCTGTCTGATTTAGTCAGAGTTAATTTTGATCCCTTAATAAAAAGGTTTTCGAATTATGTGGACAGGTGGGCTTCATTAAATTTATCGATGAATGGGAAGGTTAATGTAATTAAAATGAATTGTATTCCAAAATTCAACTACCTGTTACAGTCTCTCCCTATAGATGTCCCCCTCTCTTATTTCAAGCAATTTGATAGCATAGCGAAGTCCTTCATTTGGAATGGTAAGCATGCCAGGTTAAATTTCAGTAGGTTGCATAGGCCGATTGACAAAGGTGGGTTAGGCCTACCCAAGATTTTGTTTTATTATTATGCATTCGGTCTCAGACATTTGGCTCATTGGTCGCTTCCACCTGAGAGAGCCCCTCCCTGGTTTTGTATTGAAAAGGAAGCTCTTGCCCCTATCTCGCCTCTGCAAAGCCTTTCGGTCAAAATAATCAGAGAAGTTAAGTCACACCCCGTTATTTTGCATTTACACTCGATATGGACAAAAGTGACCAGAGTGTTAAATTCGGATATTTATTTAAATGTAGCCTCGAGCATATAGCAGAACCCTAAACCATGCATTAATAAGTCCCCTTTCTGTTGGTCAGATTGGATTGCGAGGGGGTTAATACACTTGGTGACCTATATGAGAGTGGAGTATTGAGACCTTTTGAAAATTTGGTTCAAAATTTTGGGATTCCCAGATCTCAATTTTATAAGTATTTACAGCTGCGCCACCTACTCTGCACTGTTTTTGGGAGTGGCACGCACCCCCCTAGTGAGGCAGATACTCTGGGAGTGGTGATTACTGCTTTTGGAAAAGGTCATGAGGCATCAGCGTATTACTCCCTGCTAATTCAGAGTCTGGGGGACGGAGCTTTAAATTCCCTCAAAAGATTATGGAAGATTTAGAGTGTGGGCTAGGATTCTTAAAAACGTCAAGTCTGCATCTAGAGATGCAAGGGTGCAACTTATGCAATTTAAGATTCTACATAGATTTTATTGGACCACTTCTAAATTGTATAGGCTTGGCCTTAAGGACACACCCACCTGCTGGCGATGCCATTCAGAAGATGGAGACACCACCCATGTTTTTTGGGGGTGTCGTAAGATACAGGAGTTCTGGTTGAGGGTCCAGAATTTTATGGGCGACGTACTGGGTACTCAGATCTCCTTTTGTCCCAGGCTCTGTATTTTGGGTGATGGGGCAGTCATTGATGTAGGAGATAAGTACATGAAGAATTGGATCCTGGCTGGGGTTATGGTGGGCAGACAGGTTATCCTTAGAGGATGGAAGTCAGCTGGAGCCCCCTCGTTTCGTGAGTGGTGTGAGGAGATGGGCAGGGTGGCAGCTTGGGAAGAGTTGTCATATAGAAGGCTAGGCAACATGGATATGTTCATCAGGAGGTGGGGCAGCTATTTGGCCTGTTTGGAGGGCTCTCGGGGAGGGGCAGTGGAGGGAGACGTGTTGTTTTAAATGTATATGTTGTAGCCTTTTTGTTTTTGAACATATACTTTTTTTAAATGTATTTCTAAATATTTTCTTCTGTTTTATTGTCTGTTTGTGTGACTTTGTCAATTGTATTTGACCACTGGGGTATCTGTTTGTGTTGGGTGGCGGGGTGGTTAATGTTCAGGAGGAAGGGTTGTAAATAATATAATGTGATTCCAAATATTCTGTTATTTTTTTAAATTATTTTTTATTTTATTTATATATATATATATATATATATATATATATATATATATATATATATATATATATATATATATTATATGGAATCAATAAAAACTTTTAATAGCAAAAAAAAAATTATCTTACCCTCATGCATCCCAGATGTGTATGAGTTTCTTTATTCTGCAGAACACAAACAGACTTTTAAAAGAATATCTCAGCTTTAAAGATCCATACAATGTAAGAGAATGGTGGCCAGAACTTTAAAGTTCCATCAAGCACATAAAGGCAGCATAAAAGTAATCCATACGACTCCTGTGGTTAAATCCATGTCTTCAGAACTGTCAGGTGTGAGTGAGAACAGATCAATATTTAAGCTCTGTTTTACTATAAATCTCCACTTTCACATCTTTTTTTGTGTGTGGCAGCGGGGCGTGGTCAAGCGTCCGTCTGGAGAGAGAGAAAGTGGTAAGGGCGCTTGCACCTGAGCTAGATTAAGTGTAACACCTGTCTCTAATTCCAGTGAACATGGGGAGAGCGGCATATAAGCAGCCAACCCACCAGCAGAAGAGAGAGAGAGTTTGGCACAAGGAAGGCCACAGTGCTCCTGAAGCTGTTACGTTCGTTCTGTTGTATTTGTGAAGCTGATGTGTTTAAGTAACTATGTGCCTGTGAAGCTGATGACTTTGTGAAGTTGTAAAGCACTGAAGTGGCCGAATAAAAGTCTTACCTGAGCCTGGAAAACCCGCTTCCCTGTGTTCTCCTTCCCTTCTGCTGTGAAGTTGTTACATTGTGTTTGGCAATTCGCATCTTCATGTATATCGCCACCTACTGGGCAGGGTGGAACATTTCTAGTAAAAAAGGACGTTTTATTTTTACTACTATCGTTTTCAATGATGATTCTCGTTACTGTAACAGTCATTTATTACTATATCACACAAAAAGTGGTACACTACTATAATGTAAAAATAGTTTACAATTAAATAAAACAATTATATTGCAGTAATGAGAAAATTAGTTTGCGAAAATCATTTGAACTTTTCAATTTTTTAAAAGAAAAAAAAAAGATTTTTCATAAAACGACCCCTTTAAAAAAATGCATGTATGCAACATATTTATCCATGTGATCCTTCTAATACATGCTAAATTTAAATTAAATTGTGGTTAAATATGGATATTTGCTCATCCCCCACTGAATAAGCACACACACCAGCCCCGTCTCCACTGCTTGTGAGGCCTCATCTGGTTGTGTTTAGGCTTTCGGAGATGCTGTATGCCAGGCACAGAAATCGGATCATCCCTTTGGGGTTCGGCTATAGCAGAGGCCCCCACAGCAGAACACATTGTGCCTATAACAACCAACATACACATTATACACGTTAATTTTTTTCTCTGCATGATGTTTTAACATTGGGATGCAACCCCCTTGGTGTGATACTTTCTGCACACTTTCTGACAAACACTCCACATAAACTACAAACAGAGCAGCTCCTACAAGTCTAAAGTAACAATGAGGAATGAAAACTCTTTGATCTAAGTATTAGAAACCTAGGAAAACCACTTAATCTCAAAGGGCAGAACAGAGCCTTGTTTAAAAAGTACCCCTAAGGCCTATGTATGGCTCATATAGCACCACATGGACACAATCTCCGAGTTTTCCCTTTCTTTCCAAGAACACAATTCCATCCTTTTCGCTTTTGAATCTCATCTCCATCTTTATCTACCCTTCTGCTGTTTTTCCGAATCCATGTTTCCACTCCCAGATCCCCCCAACTCAACTCAACACACACACACACACACACACAAACTTGTTTTTATATCATTGTGGGGACTCTCCATAGACTTCCATGCATTTTATACAGATCTAACGATAATTTCTATCCCCTAACCCTACCCCTAAACACCCTCACAGAAACCTTTTTGCATTTTTACATTTTGTTTAATAAGCCATTTCCCTCAAGGGGACCACTGGCTGGGCCCCACAAGGTAGGTGATCTCAGGTTTTACTATACTTGTGGGGACATTTGGTCCCCAAAATGTAGTATAAACATGTACACACACACACACACACACACACACACACACACTCTCTCTTTTTCCCCAGCCTTAATATCAGGGCCTTCCTGGAATCAGACACTTAAAATAAACAATCTCTCTGCATGTATGGCACAGTAAAGGCCTTCTCTCCCACCACACTGACATTCAGCAGTGCAGGGCCCTTAACATTGTACCTTTCAATGTAACCCTGGAAACACGTGGAATCAGAAGGGGTATTGTTCTGTTTTGACAAAATGTTAATCTTTTAAAAGCTAAAGTCTAGGAACATTTTAAACTTTATGTAGAACTTTAAAAAAAAGAATTATCACACAGTGTTAAACAGTTCCAGACAGATCTTCACCTGTGTCCAGGATTTTGTGCCTGACAACGTCAGCCAACGGATATTACATAATAACCGTGAAATTCTCAAGTAATTGCTTTATAGATGCTCGAAGCGAGCTTAGTAGAAGAAAGGAAACTGCTTCTATTACACATTTGACTACATTTTCAAATGTTTTCCAGAACGTTCCTACCACCAAGAAAAAACATTCTTAAAACATTTTTTAAAAAACGCTACCTACGTAGCATTTTGAAAGCTCCCAGAACTTTCACATAACATTTTAACAACCTAATGGAAACGTTAGGAAAATGTTCTTAGAACTTAAAATATTTAGCTGGCCTCAAACTAGCCTGAGTTTTAAGTACATTTACTTTATGTGACATTCCTCCTTTTGACTATTATTTTTTTAAAGAGTAGATGCAGTGATGGCTCAGTGGTTAAGGCTTTGGGTTACTGATCAGAAGGTTGGAGATTCAAGCCCCAGCACTGCCAAGATGCCACTGTTGGGCCCATGAGCAAGGCCCTTGACCCTATCTACTCCAGGGGCACCATATCATGGCTGACCCTGCACTCTGACCCCAGCTTAGCTGGGATATGTGAAAAAAAGAATTTCATTGTATATGTGCAAATGTATAATGTTTGATAAATAAATAAAATTAATTATGTTCTATACCAGAAACAAAACAAAAAAAACAATGAAGAAAAAGGCTACAAACAGTGCCATGGTATTCCTTTTTTTTTTTTTTGAGAACTATATTAGCTATAGATCTAGGTCATTATAGAACTGTAGTTCTTTTAAGTACCTTGGAGTACCATGTTAGTACCGAGATACATGAATGTGGTAATCAGTCAGTACCACCACTGTATTTTTATAAGGGTGTATTTGCTGTGGTTAAAATAAATACATGTGTGCCATACTATTTACCACTGAAAGACCTGTTAAATTAAAAAGGAAATACTCAAACAAAAGTGTTTTTTTACTCCTGCAATTTTTTTCTGTACAGTAACACACATGGAGTTACTGCCATCTAGTGCTCATAAATGAAATATTCCCATGATCATTTCACTCTTGTTATGTTTGGTTCATTTTTGACCCATTTAAGTTAAAAAGTAAAATAGTAATAAAGTTTTTAATAAAAACGCTTTTGGATTCTCCACAACAATTAATAAATGAATATATATATATATATATATATATATATATAATTATAAAAAATTAAAAAAAACTTTTTTTATGATACTTGTTTATATTTACGCAATGTCAGGGTGATTTGGATGGTTTTTGCTAGGGAATTACTAAATGGTTGCTTACTGGCCCAAAAGAGTCAAGTCTTTATGATATCCTGATCCCTAGATATGTTGGGGATTCACTCATTATTCATCTGCCAAGCGGACATTTATATCTGAATTTAATCCTTGATTTGTATGTTTTTCTAACAGTTCAAACAATATTCCATTATGAGCTTTTTTCACTCAAAATGAAGAGTTAACGTTATATCTACTGTAAAAGAATTAGGGTTACCACCACTGACAAATAGGTGACACTCTTTCCAGATTAAATGCTCCTAAAAAGCATTAAGTGTGAAAAACAAGTCGATGTCAATGTTCTTAAAGGGATAGTTCACCAAAAAATGAAAATTCTCTCATCATTTACTCACCCTCATGCCATCCCAGATGTGTATGACTTTCTTTCTTTTGCAGAACACAAATTATGATTTGTAAAATAATATTTCAGCTCTGTAGGTCCATACAATGCAAGTGAATGGGTGCCAAAATTTGGACGCTACAAAAAGCACATTAAGGCAGCATAAAAGTAATGCATACGACCCCAGTGGTTTAATCCATATCTTCAGAAGTGATATGATAGGTGTGGGTGAGAAACAGATCAATATTTAATTCTTTTTTAGCTTGAAATTTTTCTCCCTGCCCAGCAGGGGGTAATATGCATGAAGAGTGTGAATCACCAAAAACACAAGAAGAAGAATGTGAAAGTGAATATTTATAGTAAAAAAGGACTTACATATTGATTTGTTTCACACCAACACCTATCATATCTCTTCTGAAGATATAGATTTAACCACTGGAGTCTTATGGATTACTTTTATGCTGACTTATGTGATTTTTGGAGCTTCAAAATGTTGGCAAACATTCACTTGCATTGTATGGACCAAAAGAGCTGAGACATTCTCTTAAAAATCTTAATTTGTGTTCAGAAGAAGAAAGAAATTCATACACATCTGGGATGGCATGAGGGTGAGTAAATGATGCGAGAATTTTCATTTTTGGGTGAACAATGAGGAGAAAAGGGTGGGACCGGGCCGTGACTAAGCAAGCCCGGCCCCCAATTGGGCTAATCAGCTGAGGAGATGGATAAATGCGGCAGAACGTGGCAGTTCGGAAGAGAGAGAGAGTGTTCCGCCGCATTTATCCCTCTCCTCGGCTGATTAGCCCAATTGGGGGCCGGGCTTGCTTAGTCACGGCCCAGCCCCACCCTTTCCTCGTCACACTATCCCTTTAATGTAAAGGAAGAGGTGTTCTTTATCTACTGTATTCTACCAGGATCTTTTTGGACCAAAAAAGGAATTTTCTAAAAAATAAATAAATAAAAAACAGAAGGGTTAAATGCAATATTTGTAAAGAGCACAGGTGAACACAAACTGTTTTATACATTTTATTAAAAAAAAAAAAAAAAAAAAAAAAGAAAAGGGACAAAAGAAAAGTAATAATTCTCCTATATCCACAAAAAACCATCTGGACCAAATATCCCTCCCCTCTCGCACAGATTTAAAGGAATTGAAAATGAGATGTTCATTGCTGTTTCTGTATTTATTCTGTGTTTGTGAATTTTGCCCCTGAGTACTGATCAAAGAACATTCATCTGACAATTATTCAGGTAAAAAGTTTGTTTTTAGTCTATTAATGTGGCTAAAAGAGAGCTAAATATACAGAACTAGGTAGAATAGAAGGTGACAACACATTTGAACAGGGGCAGCACAAACTTTTATACATTAGACATTAACATGCAAAATAAAATAAAAAATTCCCTACTGGTCAGTTACAACACAATACAGTGACTTCCCATTCGCAGTGCACAACTAAACTGTACAACTGTACATAGTTGTTGCAGACACATAAGAAGAGGGAAGCAACATTTTACACTTTAAAATCAGACAACAATTGATCATAAATAAACCACCGCTAAACATCTCAGAATCTAAAATAGTCAATACGTTTCCCATGGCATTGTGTCGCAATGTGTTCACTGTTGCTTAAAATGAACCAGTTTGAGATTTTCGGAGATGCTGTTTCCACACAATTCAAGAGCGACTGAATGAATAAGGCATTTAATGAATTCTAATAACCATGACAAAAGATTTAAAACATGTCCACGACATAGAAGAGAACAATGCCTCAGTGAAACAACACTCAAACAGATATTTTAACCTATTTTAAGGATATATGCATTTCAATTTTATAACAAAATTTCATCAAATAATTGTGTACTTCTTAATTAAATTGATAAAACTCAAAAATATTTTGTTATTTTGTTTTGATAAGGATTACTCTATTCAATTTGATGGAACTTTGTTATAAACCTGAAAGTAAATCTTAAAAAATAAATAAAAAAAACAACTTTTTTTGATGAACAATCCCTTAAAGTGAGACGCTGCTCACTCAGCTTAGGGAGGGAGACAATTTATCACGTCATTCCGGAATCCTTTAAAATAGGTGCGTGAGGACAGGGATGGGTAAGCATGAAAACGTGACAGAGGATGATTCAAGAGGGGTGTGGCTAGAGAAACATTTTCTATTTCTATTTGCACCAACCCCCTTCCTTTTTAATTCTTCCCTAATTCCTTTATAACAGCAGCCTGAAAAGAATATCTATTTGATCCAGATGGTTTTTCTATTTCCCTTTGAGGTGAGAGCAAAAGGAAACAGAAGAAATGTCATACATACAAAAATGAAGATAAAAATAAAGAGCCTGAAAATAAAGGTCTAGTCATTCCAACAACCACCAGTCTGTTCCTGATACACCTCGATCACGTCTTCATCTTCCATTCCCAGCTGAGTGAGACAAAAAGAGAGAGAAAGAGAGAGACATGGTGACATGAGCGAGTTTGATCCAACTCTACATGCACAAGTAAACATACTTTCATTAGACTGCGGAGTTTAGAGTACAGATAAACAGTACATTTGGAATCTGCGATCTGATTGAACTGATTCGACTGATGAAAATCTGTGCATGTAAACATGGTCAACAAAACAGAAGCATTAGGTTCATTTAGATTTAGAATTATTTCAATAACCAATTCAATTGCACCCACACATTTCTACAATTAATAAACATAAATCATCCATTGATTTGACTTCACTTCCTGACCTGAAATTGATTTGACTAAACCCGTGTAATCTTGTGCAGCATTTTATTAATACAGCAAATAAAACTGTGCATTGTACCTCTTTCGGGGTCTGGTTGTCTGCAATTCTCTGTCCCTCGAAGAGAAACCGTAGGGAGTTCATGGGTACACCCTGCATACAATGCAAATCAAACATCACTAAAACAAGAAATTACATATGCAATACCTGGCTTATTTCCCCCCCACTTTTTCTAATGTTAGTACAAGTTACAACCAAAATTGTAATTTAGTTTGTCATGATCATTTTTCACCCTCTCTCTATTGTGACAGAATCAAAACAACCTGTGCTGAAATATGCCACACAAACTGTTGAAACTGGACTGAAGTGATCAGGGATCTTGTTAAAAATGTAGGATATGCAGAGGGGTAGGTGCTACAACAGCACAAGTTTTTTTTTTTTTTTATTTTTCCCCTTTTTCTCCCCAATTTGGAATGCCCAATTCCCAATGCGCTCTAAGTCCTCGTGGTGGCATAGTGACTAGCCTCAGTCCGGGTGGCGGAGGACGAATCCCAGCTGCCTCCGCATCTGAGACCGTCAACCCGCGCATCTTATCACGTGGCTTACTGTTGCCACGGAGACATAGCGCGTGTGGAAGCTTCACGCCATCCACCGCGACATCCACGCTCAACTCACCACACGCCCCACCGAGAGCGAGAACCACATTATAGCAACCACGAGGAGGTTACCCCATGTGACTCTACCCTCCCTAGCAACTGGGACAATTTGGTTGCTTAAGAGACCTGTCTGGAGTCACTCAGCACGCCCTGAGATTCGAGCTAGTGAACTCCAGGGGTGGTAGCCAGCATCTTTACCACTGAGCTACCCAGGCCCCCGGAACTGCCACAAGTTTTGATGGATTTTCCCACATTTCCCACATTCATTCTTCTGGTGTTTAGGAATTGTAGTGTTTACTCTGCTTCCTCCGTTTTATCTCACAGTGACTAGACTTTAGAAGTTTCTAAATATTCAATTTTAACGAGTAAGTATAGTAAATAGTTCTGGTAACAAGCAGGTGAAAAAGTTTTTCACTGGAGAAGTTGAGCAGACACTGAAAACGTTCCAAGGAACGAAAACCAAAAACAAACAAAAAGTTCGGCAGAACATAACCAAAAAATGAAAGTCCCATTCAATTGTGTTGGAAACCGGTTAATAACCAGTTCATTTCATTACGATGATTTTGTTCATTAAACCAACGTCTAAACGGTTTATCACAGTAAATATTCGGAATTACATCACTTCCTGTTGCCCAAAAAATGAGGCTCCTCTCATTTTAGTTGAACATGATAAGCATCACACATCTGCTGCATCACACATTTCTCAAATTTACAAATTCACATTGTGGATGTTGCCTACAAGCCTTCAGCGACATGCTGAAGACCTTTAAGACAACTAGATATTTTTATAGCGCATATCCATACACGGATTATCCAGATACAGGGGAAAATATTGAGGTAAAAAGTACATTTCTGAGTTGTTTCCATGTCTTTACTGAATTACTGTTTGATAAGATGCATTAATACAGATTTAATGCTGCCGGGAGAAGCAGATCTGTAATTAAAACAAAATAATGTTTCAAATAAAACATTATTTTTGGGGGACATTATTGCTTATTTTTCTTGAGAGATCTGGTAACACTGCAATTTGTATATCACCACCCTTAGCACAGAGTATAGTCATATTTTTTTTTTTTTTTTTTTTTTTTTTTAAAGAAAACTTTTAAGTGTTCTAACCGGATACCAATTGGAAAGGAGGCAGCAGAACGCCGGAACAAAAAAATACTCTGCTCAGAACTAAGCAAAAAAAAATCAAAAACATTTCGTTTTTAGTCCCTGGTTTTGAGTTCTGAACATTATGGTTTTTTTAGTGCATTGATCACAAAATTATATAAAAAAAATTACATAAAATGTGCCTAAAGTACCTCTTTTAAAACAGCAAAACACCAGAAATCTTATTAAAAATAATTTCTCACATCTAGGCATCTATGCCAGCAAAACTAACCATTAGCCATGTTGAGCCGATCTTCATCCAGAATTGAATTGCACCACCATATTTCCATATCCACTGCAGTGCGTAGTGAACTTACAGAGATAGATGGACTTTTCCAACTCCTGATTAGAAAGGTGGGCAAATGTGTGCTACTGATTCCTCACCTGTCTCTGGCTGTAGGATTCTTTCAGCTTCTTTAAATGTGTCGTCATCTTCACTTTGAAGTGAATTTCACTGTTGTCCTGCCAAATGAAATGAAGCCATTACATCATGGCAGTTGAATGATAATAATAACCACTTGCAGGATGATCACAGATCAGCTTCATCATTAGATGCTGTAGTGTCAACCTGGACAGTATCATGTTGAGACGTCTACTGTTATTTGACATCCTGACTTTCCAGGTGAACTAACAGAAAGTGCCTTGATTTACCTGACCGATCACTTTCAGCTTAATATATTCTCCATCCTTCTTCTCACCTCCGTCACTTGAGGGCTTGGTCTCCTATTAAAGCATAAAAGAGAGTCATTAGATTAAGTGTGATTATCCATAGACCCACAACTAAACATCTTTAGTTTTGAACAGTGTTGGGTAACTGTTACTCTAAAAAAGTAATTAATAACTACTAATTACATATTCTACAGTGTAATTAGATTACTGTGCTAATTACTCTATTTAAAAAGTAATTGCATTACTTCTGTTTCTAAAAACCTGATCAACCTCGACCAGATGAAAAATACAAGGATAGACATGAAACTGTTCTTTTAATTCTTTCAAATAAATCATATCAAATCAAATAAATTATTCATGAACTGACCAAAGAATTTATGTTGGCTGAATTAAATTAGAAAACATACATTTTAACATTAGACGTTAAATTTCGATTTAAATTTACTATTGTTTTTTTGAGAATTTGTCTGTAGTCTATACAGTATTTAACGCAATTACATCAGAAGTAACTGTAATAAATTAAGAGTAATCCCTTACTTTACTTTTTTTTCCAGTGAAAACGTAATTTAATTACAGTAATTAATTACTCAGTAATGCATTACACCCAATACAGGTCAGTGTGTTTAGTCAAACTTTTCTTGGATATACTATAATATTTAAAAATGGATGCTACTTAATTATCTTTTTCTGATGCAAAATAACACTGTTAGCCTAGCATTGTAGCACTCAGGCTATGAAGATTTGAGAAAGCCATTCGTCTCTCTTTTTACGTTTTCCGTCAAGAGTAACTTGCATTAAGATTAGGAAAACAAGAGCCAAAGGTTATATAGGATTTAAAAACACTATAGTTATTTAATAAGTTAGGCTTTGCCCATCCATACAGCCAGTTAGCCATAAAAACACAGACAGGCTAAAGATGGGCCCTCTTATATTCATTATCTTGCTCAGGTCGTCTTACTCTACAGCTCATTCGAACAAGCTTATTCGAATACAGCTTTAAACTCACCGTATCTGACATTATATTCCGCAAAGTGCAGCCCCACGTTAAAGAAAGATGGCTTGGTTTAAATAATGAAGTGTAGTGTTCAGTAATGTGGTCTTTTGCTTTGCTACCAGCAGACTCACAACACAGCGCCGCTGGCGTCACTAAACATGGGCGGGACTTCCGTAGGTGGCCCAACCAATCAGTGAGTGCTGTTTTAATCACCACACTCTTTCTGATTGGTTCCATTTGGCATCGCCGAGGATACATCGCTGAAATGTTGTGGAGAAGCCATGTGTTTGGCTAAAACCTAAAACAAGATCTTGTACAGTTTTCATGATATTTTTCGACCGATTAACCCTTGTGCGTCAATTTAAAAAAGTTGCTCAGAGCTCCTTAGAGGACAAAAATGACCGTGTCAAAAAAACCGCCATAATAATATTATGTATTAATATTATTTTCCACTTTCAGTGAGTACATTTTTTTAACCAACATCAGTCCTGATCATAACTACCAAATATTAATTCATTTACAAGATTTGAACACTTTAAATGCCAGTTTGTTTATATAATGCCACTGTTGATTTTACACACACACACACATACATTTCTCAATACACACATACAAAACACACTCTGACATCCATACCAACACACCCACGCAATTTTAGCTGCATCATTTATTCAGTTAGCTATTATACAGCAAACAGAAAATAGGAAAAAAGCATTTCTCCATAGGCTAATCATGAAAGAAATGGTGCCATCTGGTGGAAAATATTCCAAATGTAAATTTTGAAGCCAGGGCTCCGAAATGAAAGCATAATATCATAGAATTCATGATTTTATGCTTTAACGGCACTGTGATCAAATATTGCAGTTTTAATGGATTTCAATGGGGACATTTTTGTCCTGAAGGTCCTGAGTGTAACTGTTTTGTGTACACAGTGTATTATAGATGTACAGGGTTGGGGAGTAACGAAATACATGTAACGGGATTACATATTTAAAATACAAAATATAAGTAACTGTATTCCACTACAGTTACAATTTAAATCATTGGTAATTAGAATACAGTTACATTGAAAAAGTATTTTAATTACTGAAGAGATTACTTTGCACTTTATTGTCATTTGTTTCATTTAATATTTAGTCCTTTCAGATGGAAAACATTTATACATATAAATGATGCGATCCAAAGTGCATTTGAACAGCGGTGAAACACTTTCTTATGATGTGTTACATTCACACGAGCAGACAGAGAAGTAAGTTTGAAGTAAGTTTGGAGCAGAAGAAATAGAAATAAACCTTGTGTAAATTGTCAGCTTTACATGCACATGTTACCAGGAATGATCATATTTTTTTATCAAGAAAATTAATGTTGGATCATAATTTCTTTTTTTTTTTCTAGTAAGACCTTTGATATTAGGGAAAAATCGTATTCTTGATAATAATGTTTGTATTGTTTTCCTGTAAAAATATCTAAAAACGATCAATTTGATTTATGTTGTTTTAGAAACAACACTGCATAAGATATTTAGGTTTTTCAGAGAATGTATTTTTAACATGTATTTTGTCTTACTGTACTAGCAGACTTTTTATAGTCAAAACAAGTAAAAAAAAATCTACCAGTGCTGAAGAAGTAATCCAAAGTATTTAGAATACATTACTGACCTTGAGTAATCCAACGGAAAACGTCACAAATTACATTTTACAGCATGTATTCTGTAATCTGTAGTGGAATAAATTTCAAAAGTAACCCTCCCAACCCTGTAGATGTATTATAGGAACTGAGGTTGAAATATCAAAATTTCCCCAAAAATACACACCTTTGGCAAAATTTATGCCGTTGGCATTAACACAGCCAAAGTGATCGGGAAAAAAAAATGAAAAAGACAAAAATGTCCCGAAGGTCACTCAAGGGTTAAAGACAGTACAAAAGAATAAACAGTATTAATCCACGTGTGAATTTCCTCGTGACTTTTGTTTCTATGTGGGACTGTGAACATTCAGCATTGCCCACAAAAATCAATGCAAAGTCAACATACGCAGCTGTTAAAATGAATGTGAACGAGCTGGTGAAACAGTTCTTAGATGCATAATATTCCTCCAGACCGCCTGTGAACTGCGCGCACATGCGCAAAATACATTGGTAGTACTGCGCAGGCGTAGACTGTCCCCATGTGCACCTCGTGGAGAGAAACTCCTGGTAGCGGAAAGCTCTCATGTGGGGAGCTCGGTGTTAAACTTTATTTAGAGCTAAATAAACCATTTAAACATGTTAGTGTTATTTGAAACCGCCGCCGGTTATGCCATTTTCAAGGTAAGCATATTTATTATGTTGAAAAATGAACACCATGACGCTCTTTGAAGTAAAATTAATAGATTTTGATCTTGCTATTAGCTACCCGGCTCAGTTAGCAGTGATATCAGAGCAGATAAAAGCCTTCGTTAAGTCGCACAAATGAAAAGTTCTTAGTCTTTTCGTGAATGCGTGCGGCATCTCTTTGTACAACTATAGTTTTAGCGTGTTTAAGTTAGGTTGGTATGTCTTGGGCAAGTGTGTACCCTGTGGGCCTGCTATGCCAGCCACGTTGTGTCTTCTGAAGAGAGCTCTTCATTGGCTGGTCATCACGCTAGGACGACTTTCTTATCGACAATTCGTGGAAAGTGCAGTTTAAATGTGGCATGTCACAACTGCAGAAAGAATCTCATCAGCTGTGATCAAACCACCCAATCTTGTTTCTTTTGCTGTGCAGGTCCTGGATGAGCAGAAACTCCAGCAGGTGGACAGCCTGTGGAAGGAATTTGAGACACCAGAAAAGGCCAACAAAATGTACGTTTTTTGGTGTGTGTGTAAATAGTCTTGCGACAGCTCTGTTTAAAAAAATGCGCATTGTATGAATAAAGAGTTTAACGCAACACTACTTTGTAAAGGAAAAGTTCACCCTAAATGATAATCTGGTCATTTACTCACCCTCATGCCATCTCAGATGTGTATGACTTTGTTTCTTCTGCTGAACACAGACTTAGAGTTTTGAACAATATCTCAGCTCCGATGGTCCATACAATGCAAGTGAATGGTGACCAAAACTTTGAAGCTCCAAAAAGGACATCAGGGCAGCTTGAATGTAATCTATACATCTCAAGTGGTTAAATCCATGTCTTCTGAAGCGATTTAATACATTTGGGTGAGAGCAGACCAAAAATAACTCTCCTATAAATCTTATGACAGCAGTCTCATTGGCGATTATGATTTCAAGCTTGATTACACTTCCTATAGCGCCATCTAGTGCTCTCCGCATGCATCTAGCACTAGAAAATGTAATCAAACTTGAAATCATGATCGTGCCTTGAGACTACAATGGCAAGATGTACAGGGAAAAAGGAGTTACATCTTGGTTTGTACTAGCCCAAAATCAATTGGATTGTTTCTGAAGATATGGATTTAACCACTGAAGTCGAATGGATTACTATTAAAATCATACACATCTGTGATGGGAGTAAATTATAACCTGGAAATAACAGGACATTTTAAAATAGCATTTTCGAGGCCTGGCGAAGGTCATGGAAAATTATATTAAAAAAATAAATAATTGAAATTTCTGTGGTGGGTGCAACATTTTCTAGCTTTGTTTGGCTCAAATAAATTGCTTTTTGTTATTTAAACTTCAAAATGGTGTCATAAATATCCTTATCCAGTAATCACAAAAACTAGAAAAGTCGTGAAAATTCATTGGTTAAAAGGAGTGGAAACCCATAACCCTTTTTTGTTTAGTTTTATTTTTAAAACTCTTTGTATCATTCTTTCAGTGTCAAACTGAAGCACTTTGAGAAGTTCCAGGACACGACAGAAGCTCTTGCAGGTAATGCTGTCGACATGAATTAATACCTGTAGGCCATGATATGCATTAGTGATGGACCCAAAGCAGTTCAAGTTTCATATCCGCTGTGTGTCTATGATGTATCTGTGCGTCTGACTCAAACATGATGTCACCCAACAATAATTCGTCACTACCACTGAGACCACAGCCATTCAGATTATTGTGGATTTGATTACTTCTAGTGGTCGACCGATATATCGCAGAGGCTGATCAAATGGCAGATATTCACATACATTTTCCCATTTGACCGATTTGTTTCTTAAGGCCATGAGAGCGCAGAGAATCGCCTGCTTGTGCATAAAGGAGCCGTCTGAGACATTTAAATGACCAATCACAGTTCGTTTTGTTACATGCTGTTGTATTACTACAATAATAGACCGGTGTGCAACACAGTCTCATTTAAACGGTCCACATATCAGAGGAGACGTGTGCGCATGAGATCATATTGTTGAAGTGCTGGCCTGTTTCACTCTTCCTCTCTCTCTCCTCATCAGTTCATGTCTAATGATATAAAGGCAAATATCAATAAAACTAATATCATTTACCGGCTGCAAATATGCGGATACCTCATTTAAACAGATGTAATGAACGAACCTCACAAAACTTGTAGAGCTCTTATATCTTCCTCTAAAATATGTATTCTATCAACAGTTCCTGTTACTTTCAACTTGTCTAATGATAAAAAGGCATATATCAATAAGACTTCTTACATATACTGTCTGCAAATATGCAGATATCTCATTTAAACTGATGTAATTCACAAACCTCTCGAAAATCCAGTGTTTTCTTCCAGTCGTGCACTCGTATAATATCTTTCTCTGAAGTAAAGTGCGTGTTCTGTCTGTCTGGATCAAAACTCAGCACTCCAAGCAGGCGATCAGGGCCGCGTAAACTGTTTGCTGCTTGCTGGGTCCAAACGAGCACGTGAGAGCAACTTCAAAGCACTTTGTTCGCTTTGAGTAAATGTCATTTTCACTGTGCACACCTTCGGTTTGATTCGGTCTTTTGTGAGAAAATGTGATTGCTAATGTGCACATGCCATCCATGGTTACTAGACTACTGTATGCACTGCTATTTTCTTCTACCTAACATATTAACAATTTATTTATTATATATATTATTTTTTTTATAGATTCCTTTTTACAAAGTTAAAGTTTTGTGAAATCCAGTAAATATTGTTCTAATAAGAGTTTATCATTTTTTTTTTTTTTTTAGCCGTTTGATGTGTATGTTATTTACTGAATTAAACTGTGTGATATATCGGCATTATATCAGCCTCTCTGCTCTCTGGATATTGGCATCGGCCATGAAAATAAAACCATATCGATTGACCACTAATTCTGTCTAAATGATCAGATTGTGAAAATATAAGACTCTTAAGGAATAGTTCATACAAAAATGTCTTCTGCAGAACACAAACTAAGATTTTTAGAAGAATATTTCGGCTCTGTAGGTCCATACAATGCAAGTGAATGGTGGCCAGAACTTTGAAGCTCAAATGCACATAAAGGCTCCGTAAAAATAATCCATACAACTCCAGTGGTTTAATCCATAATCTTGCAATCTCTAGGCAGTAGGTAGATCATAATTTCAAGCTCGATTACACTTCCTAGTGCTTGACGCATGTGCAGAGCACTAGA
Source organism: Myxocyprinus asiaticus (assembly GCF_019703515.2). Lineage (NCBI taxonomy): Eukaryota > Metazoa > Chordata > Actinopteri > Cypriniformes > Catostomidae > Myxocyprinus > Myxocyprinus asiaticus. Next base: position 5,340,745 of record NC_059355.1, on the reverse strand, counting down.
TGGCGCTAGGAAGTGTAATCAAGCTTGAAATCAGGATTGCAAAGGGGACTGCTGATGTCCAGATTTATAGTGGAAATTTTTGTTTTTTGGTCTGTTCTCACCCAAAACCGTTTGGATCGCTTCAGGATTACTTTTATGCTGCCTTTGTGCTTTTTGGAGCTTCAACGGGTTTGGTCACCATTCACTTGCATTGAATGGACCTACAGAGCTGAGATATTGTTCTAAAAACCTTTGTGTTCTGTTGAAAGTATGTCATACACATCTGAGGCGGCATGAGGGTGAGTAAATGATGAATTTTCATTTTTGGTCAAATATTGCTTTAACAACAAGAGTATTTACCTTTTGTAAATTAGTCTAAGCTCAAAATCTCTATCTTATCTCATGTCCATGCCAGCGGCCACAGCGATGGTGGAGGGGAAAATAGGCAAGAGTCTGAAGAAGGTGCTCAAGAAGGTTGTAGCAAAAGAGGCTCACGAGCAGCTGGCCATCTCTGATGTTAAATTAGGAGGAGTCATCAAGGTAAATGGCAGGCCAGTGCAATTTCAGATCTGTCATGTTACTGATGTGTGCATGGTGAAATAGTACAAGCTATGATGATGATGACCTTTGTGTCACGTTGCTGAAAAATCATGTGGCCCTTTAAGTCACTACCTCATCTGAGCTTGTGTTTAGGACGGCTGGAACAACCGTTGGGGTTAGTGGTAGCTTTATGTTTAAGCATCAGGGCTGGTAATGCAAAGATTGCAGGTTCAAAACCAGAAAGGAGTTAATAATAGGCTGTATCATTAAAGCTTTTTTGGCTGAGACTTGCTCTCTGTCGCCCTCTGCAGGAGAAGCTGAACCTGAGCTGTGTGCACAGCCCTGCTGTGGCTGAACTCATGAGAGGCATCAGGAATCAAATGGAGGGACTCATCACAGGTCTGCCGGCCAGAGAGATTAGCGCCATGTCTCTCGGTTTGGCGCACAGGTTAGTTTTTGGTTATAACAAATGATGTCCCCTAGTTCCCATGATAAAAAATGCTGCATTTTCCACCCCAGTGACTATTCTTTGCTCCCGTCAATGATTATCTCCTGCTGACCGATTTCTCTGAGGATTTTAATCAGCATTCGTCACTACCACTGAGACAACCTGAGCAGAAATTGCATCGATTTCTACATGCTTACATTTGTTTAGCAACTGACTGAGTTTCTTTGATCTTTCCTCAGTCTTTCACGCTACAAGCTGAAGTTCAGCCCAGACAAGGTGGACACCATGATTGTTCAAGCTATTTGTAAGGAATGCTTTTATTACACTTATATGTGCTGCTATACTTGCATCCAGTAATAGGCTTAACAGTCAGCCTGTTTTACTCTACTTAACTTTATTTGTCCAGCTCTCCTTGATGACCTGGATAAGGAGCTCAATAACTACATCATGCGCTGCAGGGAATGGTACGGCTGGCACTTCCCAGAGCTTGGCAAGATCATCACTGATAACCTGGCGTACTGCAAGAGCGTCCGAAAGATCGGTTAGTGTAAGCATGTGTGTCATTACATGGGGATATCTAGAAAAGCATCAGGAACCTTGTGGATGGCAACATGTGTCTTTTTAAAATCAAAGTTTTATTTTCCCTTAGGGACAATGAGGGTTAGGGGTGTAACGGTTAGGGTCACGATTTTGGTATGGTTCGGTATTTGCTATGGTCAGAAAAAAACATAAAACCTAACATATTACTGCCAAATTCAATTTAAGAATACTCTATTTGGTAACAAACACTTCAACAGGTTTGCCCTTAGTAAAATCACCATGATTTTACTACGGTAACCATGGTTTAACCATGGTATTTGCAGTAAAATCATAGTAACCAAAAAATTTTAATGGGTACTGTCATGGTTACAATACTATAGTAAAATCATGGTTACTATATGGAAACTGTTACTGTTGTAAAACCGTGTTTAATTGTATCAGAACAGTGATTTCTGCCAAGAAAACCATGGTGACTGCAGTCATGGTTATTTCAGTCATGGTTTCTACAATATTACAATAATAAAACCATGGTTAACTAAAAAAAAAAAAGAACTCTAATTACTAAATCAACATTTTAACTTAATACCTGCATTTTTATGCCCCATGCATCAACATAAAGTGCATTTCAAACTCAACATATAGTCAGCCTTCATACATCACTGTAGAAGTAATAACTTTGCTGTTAAAATCAATACGAGAAGGGATGTTGTGACACGACTCAAGTACTTTAATCATACGCACTTTAGTTATTGTTTCATGTCTGTCCGAACAAGCAATGAGTGCCTGCTTTAAAACAGAAGGGAGTGTGTGTATGGAAATGTTATGTCATGTCAGTTCCCCAGATGCATCAGGCACATCTGTACAGGAGATACAAGTCAGTCTTACAACTTCAGATGAAATATGATGGCTAAACTTTTCTTTGTTTCAAATGTGTAGGTGATCGCACGAATGTGGGCTCAACGGACTTGTCTGAGATTCTTCCAGAGGAGATTGAGGCAGAGGTAAAACTGGCTGCAGAGATCTCCATGGGAACAGAGGTGTCTGAGGAAGACATCGCCAACATCATGCACCTGTGTGACCAGGTGTGTTGAATGAGAGAAAACAATCCTTATACACAGTGCTCGTATGCAAAAAAATAGATAGCGAAGCACTTTGTTTTTATTAATGATTAGGTATATTATTTTTAATTTTGACTCTAGAGTGTTGATGCATTTTGTTTGGGGTTTTTCCCCTCTAGGTGATAGAAATCTCAGAGTATCGTACCCAGCTGTACGATTACCTGAAGAATCGTATGATGGCTATCGCACCCAACCTGACAGTCATGGTGGGCGAACTGGTAGGAGCCCGTCTCATATCCCATGCAGGTGAGCACTAATTGGCCAGGAATTTGATGATGATTTAACGCAAGCAATCAGCAGTGTTGGGTTGATTACTACTTGCATTGCACAACTGAAACTGTAATCTTTTAGAGTACATTTCAGGTAATGTAATCTGATTACTTGGTGCATGTTTTGATTCATCCAGTTTTAAGGGAAAGTACCCATTTACAATCTTCCTATTAAATATGAGTAAACATGAAATCAAACAACAATTTGCTATCCGTCTGTCCCTGAGTTAGTGCTGATGTTTCACCATTAAGTCAGATTTTTTTTTACATAAAACAACGAACTCAAAGTTTTGTTTTGTGTGCAACTCATCAGGATCCCTGTTGAGCTTGGCAAAGCACCCTGCATCCACTGTACAGATTCTAGGGGCTGAGAAAGCGCTCTTCCGCGCACTGAAAACCCGACGTGATACGCCCAAATACGGTCTCATCTACCATGCTTCCCTGGTGGGGCAGACCACAGCCAAGAACAAGGGTAAGATCTCCAGAATGCTGGCTGCCAAAACAGCCCTGGCCATCCGTTACGACGCCCTGGGGGAAGATACCAATGCAGAGATGGGTGTGGAAAACAGAGCCAAGCTGGAAGTCCGATTACGCTACCTGGAGGAGAAAGGGGTGAGTTGCAGCTGATAGTGGATCCCAAAGTTTAATTCATCCATGATCAAGCGGTGATGATGACGACTTCATGTCACAGTCCTGAAAATCCCCTGTGGGTCTTTAAGTCACTACCTCATCTGAGCTTGGTTTTGTTTGCTGTTTATGTGCAGATGTTTTATACAGTCGTTCATTCATGGGAAAGCTAAGTTTTATCATGCAAACAGTGGCACACTATTTGATCATAACAGGTCAAGTGTTTGTGTTTTTGCTGTCTCAGATCAGACGCATCAGTGGGTCAGGCAAAGCTCTGGCAAAGGCTGATAAATTTCAACACAAGAGGTAAGCATTATCTTACATCCACATCCTTTTTGGCATACTTTACAATGGTGTTATTGTCTTGGTCCTAATACAGTCCTAAATACAGTGAGATTTTTCTGATCTATAAAATTCAAAAGGATTGCATAGGCCTTTTGTGATCATTACAGGTTGGCCATTTATGATAATTTGATCTAAACCCAATTGAGCGCTTAACCCGCAATCCTTGTGCACTTTAAATTCCAAGCATGTGTTGGCATCCAAATAGGGTTGCTCTGATACCAAAATTTTGGCTTCGGTATGATACCAGCCCTGGTACCTCGGTATCGATACTATAATCAACAAATAAAAAGCCTCAGATTTTTGATGAAATTACACAGAAAAGAACTGCATAAAGTCTCACAGATGCAAATTACGCATTTTCCGTTTGAATTTTTCTGGATTCCATGTTAAATTTTTTAATAAAATGTTATGATCAAATGGTGTTTAATCAAATTGATACATACAGTTTACAGTTTGTTTTTTTTCCTTTTTTTTTCCTTCAATTTGGAATTCCCACTACTTAGTAGGTCCTCATGGTGGTACGGTTACTCACCCCAATCTGGGTGGTGGAGGACAAGTCTCAGTTGCTGCCTCTTCTGAGACAGTCCATCCATGCGTCTTAATCACGTGACTCGTTGTGCATGACACCACAGAGACTCGCAGCATGTGGAGGCTCATGCTACTCTCCGCGATCCACACACAACTTACCACGCGCCCCATTGAGAGCGAGAACCACTAATTGCGACCATGCAGAGGTTACCCCATGCGACTCTACCCTCCCTAGCAACCGGGCCAATTTGGTTGCTTAGGAGACCTGGCTGGAGTCACTCAGCATGCCGTGGATTCGAACTCACGACTTCAGGGTTGGTAGTCAGCGTCAATACTCGCTGAGCTACCCAGGCCCCGATACATACAGTTTTAATAAAATAAAAATATTATAATTTTTGTTTTTTGTTTTTTACCAAAAATTGCAATTTGTAACTAGTAGCACCTAATAAACAAGCAAAAAAAAAATCATTCCAGAGCAAATAGTTTTCCTGAAAATTTATGTCCACATATGTGGACAGCAGGACTACGTTGTGAAATATTAAGTAATACCAAGCTATAGAGTGTCAGATTAAAATTAAGCAAAATGTCCCACAGATGTTGAAAGTTATTCAAAATAACTAACATGTTTCTTTAGCTTTTTAGGGAATAAGGTCCCAGTTTCCACATATGTGGACTTTTTAAAGCGGCATATCAAACGAAACTACAGACGCTACTCTTTTCAACCAAACTGGTTTTAATCAAAAACATTAAGGTTTCTTACCAGAGGCACTTTTGTTGGCGCTGCGCCCATAGGTGCGCTTCACAGAAATCGACGTCACGCTGTTATGTCACGTGACGCGGTGTGCCAGAAGTTTAACACTTAAATGACTGTAGAATCAAGTGTACAGTATTCAGTCAGTTTAATTCATTTAAATTATGCGCCGCATATAGCGAAGCCAAAATACAACATCCACATGTGGATGCGGGATCACACGAGGTTATTACTATAACATAATGTTCAGGTCTGTGTGTGAATCACAACTAAAGTGGACCAAAATAGAAATGTAAAAATAAGTGTAAATATTTTAATATTTAGAAAATGATGCATGTCATTTTACTCTGTGAAACATCTGTAATTGTCATGAAAGGCGTAAATCGTTCACCACAATTTATTTCCATGTCAGTTGTCAGCCAGTTTAATTGTGACACTCCTTGATTTATATTAGTTTTTTTCACTTCCTGCCAGTGATGTAAAAATATACGACCCATCTGGTGACTCAACACTCCCCACTGTCTCAAAAAAGAGGAAGATAGAAGAGGTAGAGGAGGATGATGAAGAAGAGAAGCCCGTGGAGGTGAAAGCCAAGAAAGTAAAGAAGGAAGCCCCCGCAGAAGGTAGGCGTTCATACGCTGTAACACAACGGTTCTGCAGACACTTGTTAGATGTGTAGTTAAGTTACGTTAACAACTATGAACATTAAATGAATATGAATCACAGGTGACGCAGAAGGCCCTGCGGAGGCAGAAACAGAAACACCAAAGAAGAAGAAGAAAAAGAAGAGAGTGGAGGAACCCAAGCAAGAGGAGGAGACAGCTGTCAGCCCAGCAGAGGAGGTAAGAGAGAAATTCATGTCAGGTTGATGGTGCATTTAATTCTCTTAAATCCTGCACCACAAAGTCATTAATATGTGGCGTTGCATCGTTTTATTATACCAGAGCTTATCTAGGGACTAGATTTTCCTTTTTCCTATTGGCATAAATTAGAAAAGGCAATTTTAAGTAACTTTGTAGTCTAGTACTGTAACAGATAATCGATTACAAAAAAATCAACTCGTTTATTACAGACCTACATTGAAGGGCTATGTTGAGAGTACTGTTATAATGGAATATGGTTTATTGAGTAAATCTGGCTGTTTCTAAACAATGATTGTTTTCCTTTATAGATGACAGAAAAGAAAAAGAAGAAAAAAGAAAAGAAACGAGCAGCTGAGGAAGAGCTGAAAGAAGAGGCGACAGAAGAGGTGAGGGTCAACATGTCAAATGCATAACATATTTATGATACATATCATTGTTCTGGAAGTTCTCAAATAATTGCTTTCATTTATAGACGACAGAAAAGAAGAAGAAAAAGAAGAAAAGGGTTAAAGAAGAGGACTAATAAAAAGAAGAGGACTTTGTTCTATGAACTTGTATATAAAATGACATTTTATAGTGTTATTGGACCATTATAGTGATGGTCACACCCCCTTTTTGTGTGCCTGGCCCAGTTCGCTGATCTTTTTATTTTTTATTTTTTTATAAAGCGATTTATTTGTAATTATTGGACACATTTTCTCTGCATATAGCTTGCAAGTGAAACATCTTTTCATGCTCCTCTTTGTATCGAGTTGTAAGATATCATGCAGTTCAGTTTGTCTTTTTTAAACAAATGTTTTTAGTTTGGTGAAACTGGGTCTCATTTTAGAAAGCGAGTTTTGTGATGTAAGACTGGGTCATTTGTGTCTGAGGATTATTAAATACTGTATGTTTCTATATCTTGCATGTGGTCTCATTGACTGATTTTTGTTGGGTTGACTGTTTACATGCATAAGAACATTCTGATATCAGAATTTGGTCCTATTCAGATTATGTAACCATGTATGTAAATGCATTAACCTGATTGCCATAACCAGATTAGCACTGTGACATGGACTTTGAGGTCACAGCTCAGTAAATATTGTTTTCTCGAAATCCAATTAAGACTGCTGGCATATTCCTGTATTAATCAGAATTTGGGACATGTAAACATGTTTTTTGAAATTGATTTGTAGTTTACTAAGACACTTGTCATTGAACTACAGCCAAAGAGCTTCTCGTCCAACACTAGTGCTGCAGTTGACCAGTTTTAATTAAAAATACCTTCAGTTACTTATGAATCCAATGGGTGTCACTCCAAATGATATAAATCCCAAAGAGGAAATAAGATTTAGCTTACAACTTTAACCAAGATGAAACTCCGGACCATATGGACATCTAGACACGTCTCAGGAAATGGAGTACTTGGTGTGTGTGTGTTTTTACATTCCTCTCTGTTTCCTCCTCTTTGCATGTTCCAGTAAATTCGGGCCAAGTCGAAAATCTTGGCTAAAACATTGCATAAATTTAGAAGCCATCAGCGTGTACTAGGTCTAATGAGCAGGAGATAGAGCAGCTATTTTGATAATCTCTCTAACATGAGAGGAAGTGTCAGAATTGAGATCCATTGGTCCTCTGAGCCAAGAGATGGTAAATCACAGCGTCTTAGGAGAAAGCAGGTGCTATTTTTTTTTTATAGATATATATACATATATATACTTTAGTACGCACTAGGCTAAAAATTTAATTCACCCAATTTTATGTCGAGAATTATTAGCTATGTAAGAAACTATTGTCCAACACAATTAGCCTAGCATTAAGAAAGTATGTAGATTTAAACCTACAATATCTGTATTAAAAATTCTTAAAGGAATGTTCCGTGTTCAATACAAGTTAAGCTCATTCAACAGCATTTGTGGCATAATGTTGATTACCACAAAATGTACTTTTGACTCGTCCCTCCTTTTCTCCCAATTTGGAATGCCCAATTCCCACTACTTAGGTCGTCGTGGTGGCGCGGTTACTCACCTCAATACGGGTGGCGGAGGACAAGTCTCCGCTTCTGAGACAGTCAGTTCGCACATCTTATCACGTGGCTTGCTATGCATGACACCGCGGAGACTCCGCATGTGGAGGCTCATGCTACTCTCCACGGTCCATGCACAACTTACCACGCACCCCATTGTGACCATGTTACCCCATGTGACTACCCTTTCTAGCAACCGGGCCAATTTGGTTGCTTAGGAGACCTGGCTGGAGTCACTCAGTACACCCTGGATTCGAACTCGTGACACCAGGGGTGGTAGTCAGCGTCAATACTCGCTGAGCTACCCAGGCCCCTCGTCCCTCCTTTTCTTTAAAAAAGCAAAAATGGTGGTTATAGTGAGGCACTAACAAAGAAAGTGAATGGGGCCAGTTTTTGGAGGGTTTAAACACAAATGTGAAGCTTAAAATTTTATAAAAGCACTTGCATTAGTTCTTCTGTTAAAACTCATGTATTATTTGACATCTGTCATTTGTACGGTCATTTTAGGGTTTGTTGGCATTACATCGTCATGGCAACGAAGTTGTAAAATTGGATATAACTTTACACAGAAATGGATTGTAAGTGTTTTTATCACACTAAAATCATGTTCACATGCTTTTATGTCATGTGGCTAATCTTTTGAAACAGCATTTTAACTTTCAAAAATTTGCCCCCATTCACTTCCAATATAAATGCCTCACTGTAACCTCTATTGTTGCTTTTTTTAAAGAAAAGTAGGAACGAGTTGAAATTAATTTTGGTGGTAATCAACATTATGCTGCAAATGTTTTTATTGAACCCGGAACATTCTTAATGGAACATAATGTTCTTCTATGTCATCAGGATACAAAATCTTTTTTGGGTTCTAACTGGAATATTTTTAAGAGTGGAGATTTGATTCTCTAGACACCTTGAATTTCTTCAATTGACTCTTCGTGTTCTCAGTAGGCCACATCTATCTTCACCTCCGCATTACAAATCACCTTAAATGGTGAGAACATGTTGTTTTGGTGGCATGCATGCAAACATTTGCCCTCATTCTCTGTCTCCATAACCCTTGCCTTAGTGTAGCGCAGTTCTCTCTGGACCACTTTGGCTATTAATATGAGAAAAAGGTTTTATCAGGCATTTAGACAGATTTATAGAGTTAGCCTTGACCGTTTCTTATGGACGAGAGCCCATGAGTCCATGTGCAAAGACCTGAAGCTCAGTATTGTTGTGTTCCTCACTGCATAAACAACACACAATTCTTCACGTTTATGTTCTTGGTGGATGTTTTCTCAGCAAAGCAATTTATGAGAATTTTCCACAATTTAGAATCATAGTAAAGTCATGAAAACTATTAAATAACGCAAAAGAAAGTTTGGAAATTGTGTAGTGACCAAAAATGTTGAATCTTGTATTTTAGCTTCTTCAAACTAGCCACACTTTGTCTAGATTTTCAGTTGTGCACACTCTCTGGGTGTTCTCTTAGCCAACTTAATGAGGCTCCACATGGGATGCTTTTTTAATGTATGCTGGGCACTAGTTGAAAGCTTTTCCTTTACTATACGCCCATTAAAATGTGTATGTGTCTACAAAACTAACTTCATTAATTTAAGCAAACGCATTTCGTCAAGTGTGTCTAAACTTTTGACTGGTAGTGTGAACATTACATTGTAGTGCACATTACCAAATTACAAACAAACATTGAAACAAATTAAAAGTTGACATGGGTGTCTGTGAGTATCTGGGATCATTTTCTTAATCCGTATTTTTGTCTTGTTTTCCCAACATTTTCTAAACATTCTTAAAACAAGATTAATTTACTTGAGAATTAAAAGTGTCAGGGGCCTGGGTTACTCAGCGAATAAAGACGTTGACAACCACACCTGGAGTCGCGAGTTCGAATTCCAGGGTGTGCTGAGTGACTCCAGACAGGTCTCCTAAGCAACCAAATTGGCCCGGTTGCTAGGAAGGGTACAGTCACATGGGGTAACCTCCTCGTGGTCGCTATAATGTGGTTCTCGCTCTCGGTGGGGCGCGTGATGAGTTGTGCGTGGATGCTGCGAAGAATAGCATGAAGCCTCCACACGCACTATGTCTCCGCGGTAACGCGCTCAACAAGCCACGTCATAAGATGTGCGAATTGACGGTCTCAGATGCGGAGGCAACTGAGATTCGTCCTCCGCCACCCAGATTGAGGTGAGTCACTATGCCACCACGAGGACTTTGCCCAATTCCCAATGCACTCTTGTATATAATGTTAATGTACCAACCTAATGGAACTATAAAAATCTGCTTTGCACTTTTCAATATACTATTAACCACCACAGATAACACACCGTAACACAGATGGTAAAACTAAAGACCACATGATGTCTTAAATTTCATTTGGAGTTGCTCTTCCAGGAGCAATAGCAAATAAATATGTATGGACAATGCACAGTCACTCACACAAACACAAAACAACAGCAGGGTAACACACGTGACACTAAAATAATGCAATAAACATGAACTAAACAGCATCAAAATGTAACATAGAACAAAACGAATTGTCATTACTGATATCAAAAATAGAACAAACCATTATTTCAATAAAATTATATCAAATGTGATATAAGTGGAATGATTGAGTGGAACATTCAATTATTGTTTATCACTGTAATTTTAACAACAAAAAAGTACATTTAAAGTACATTTATTGTCTTGTTAAACATAATATTAACTTTCACCCTTAACTAGGTTAGGTAAAACATAATTTTTACTTCTAAAAACATTTTTTTTTTTTTACAACATTTTACAGTAAAATTACATGTATTATTTTTTAAACTAACATTTTCACGAGTTTATCAATTATACGTTTTTTACTGTTGCATTTTTACATTATTTTTCAGCTAAAATTATTATTATTTTTTTACATTTAATAGCTAGCCATTTAATAGCAGGATCCATTGTGCCAACTTACCTATAACGGGGCATGTTGTCACAAAAAGTCAACGTGTTCAATGAACATAATCTTTTTTTTTTCCTGGGTAATAATTTGGAAATGTTCCAAATCTTTTTGGTAGTCAAGATTTTAAGGTACAGTATGAGGCTATACAGAAATTGACTTTCAAAAATAAAACAGAGAAATATGAATTTAGAAAAAACAAGCCTTAAGATCTCATGCAATTTTGCTTCTCAAGTAAAAGTATCTTTTTTTAAGGATGTGTAAAAATGAAAAAAAAAAAATATATAATATTTAAGATTTTAAGAAAAAAGATTTTTGCTGTGAAGACATGCAGCATCTGGTGTTCACGAGGTCGTCCAAACTTAGGGTTTTGTTGAATGCAAAATATACTGTACAATACAAAATATGACAGTGTAACTTCGATCTAGAGTAATTTAAAAGTATACATTAATGTTTTGTGTACCAAGCAAATACCAAAAGAACACTCACTCCTTCAAGGCTGAGCTCTTTTTGAGGGCAAAGGATATCACAAGACTGTCTATTCTTCGTCTAATGATTTTGAACGATCACATGGGATTTGTGCAGTTAAATAAATAATGAACAAGTTGTGTTTTTAGAGGATTTAAAGTGTAGCTCTGCTGAGCTGTCCATGATGGAGAGGACATGGGGGTTCTCCACTCATGTGCGGTTGCCAAGTGTTCCTTATAACAATCCTCCCTTCCCACTAATCAAGCCATTCATTTTATTACTCTCAAGTGCAAAACACACATTAAACCCAAACACTCAAAGATATCAACAGATAAAGTACACTGTTAACCAAGCATTCAACGGGTAAGATGTTAAAGGAATATTCTGAGTTAAATACAAGTTAAGATCTACAGTATATACAGCTTCTGGGCATACATTTGATAACCACAGTCATTTTTACAATCATTTTGACTTGCACTTCCATTTGTAAAAAAAAAAAAGAAAAAAAAAGCATTTACAGTTACGCACTTACAATGAAAGTTTATGGGGCAAGCGCACAACGGGGTCTGGACAAAAGCAGTAATAATATTGTTTTATCAAAGTAAAAAGTAAATAATGTGGAATTATTTATAACTTAAGTATTTGTGTGGTTATAAATGAAAACAGATTATATTTAGCCTGTTCAAATCCATGTCCCATTCGTAAATATACATCACTGTTTTCCAACAATTATTGAGTATGCCCTCTCAGTCCATTAATCTGCTTTCACCTTAGAGGCACAGGTTGGTGGGCAAGATGCCTCCTGATTGGTCTGAGCTCCTGTCAATCGCTCTCCGATGTTCCCACAGTAAAGAAGAGAGCGCATGGGCCATTTCTGTTTGAGAAAATCCAACTCCAACTTTTAAAGGGATAGTTCACCCAAAAATGAAAATTATCTCATCATTTGCTCACTCTCATGCCACCCCAGATGTGTATGACTTTCTTTCTTCTGCAGAACACAAACTAAGATTTTTAAAAGAATATTTCAGCTCTGAAGGTCCATACAATGCAAGTGAATGGATGCCAAAATTTTGAAGTGCAAAAATCCACATAAGGGCAACATTAAAGTACTCCAGATAACTCGGGTGGTTAAATCCATACCTTCTGAAGTGATATGATAGGTGTGGGTGAGAAACAGATAAATATTTAAGTACTTTTCCCTTCACTTTCACTTTCTCCTTCTATTTTTGGTGATTCACATTCTTCATGCATATCGCCTCCTACTGGGCAGGGAGGGGAATTTATGATAAAAATTACTTAAATATTGATCTGTTTCTCACCCACACCTATCATATTGTGTCTGAACACATGTATTTAACCACTGGAGTCATATTGATTACTTTTATGCTCCCTTTATGTGGATTTTGGAGCATCAAAATTTTGGCACCCATTCACTTGCATTGTATGGACCTACAGAACTGAAATATTCTTCTAAGAATCTTAATGTGTTCTGCTGAAGAAAGAAAGTCATACACATCTGGGATGCCAGGAGGGTGAGTAAATCGTGAGAGAACTTTTATTTTTGGGTAAACTATCCCTTTCAAGAAGAAGACCAAAGAACCAAATAATGTTAAACACACATGATCTTGTATTAAGTAATGAAAAATATCTAACTGAATCCATAAAAAATAAATAAAAACATGATAAAGTGAACAAATAAATTTCTATAGCACATTTAACATTTTTTTTTTTTTTTTTTACTGTATCCCTCCTTTTAGAATATAGCCTACTGTATATTAGGCTACAATAACAAGCTTTTCTGGTTTCTCCAGTAGAAACACAACATAACACACATGGGTAAAGTTTATTGGTCTAAACTGGTGAACTGTAAATGTGGCAAAGAATCATTCACCTTGACAGGGTGTAGGTATCCCTCTGCTCTCTGCTGGAAGGTGTGGTCACCTAGCACTCCACCCTGGTCCAGTGTTTCAGTCAGGTGGGCGATATAGTTGGTGGCCAGGATCAGCACATCTAGCTTGGAGAGTTTTGTGTCAGGAGGGACGGAGGGTAAAGCAGCCTGCAGACTGTGGAAGGCTTGTCGAAGGTTACGAACACGACTCCTTTCTCTCGCTGCAATCTCTGGGGAGTTCTGAGTCTTACATACCCTTGATGCAATGGTCTGTCCAGACTTTACCTAATAAAATCAAAAAGGCACAGGGAAAGATTTTTTACTATGTTCTGAAAGTAGTTTCGAAGTAGTAAGAATTTGTCAAATATTGATGGCAATGAGAAATTTTAAAATAGTCTTGTTGAAAGCAATGCATGCAGACGACATCTTAAAACTCTTTGAATAAGAGTGGACTCTGTAATGAACAAATATAGGAATATGTAAAACATATACAGTTAAATCAATATTTTGCACCAAACTGATGTTCTCGCACATGATGTAGTCCCAAAAAGTATTTGGGCACTTAAGCCATTACTGTAAAACATTTTTTTAAATCCATAACATTTATGGTTAAATACCAGCAGATGTGGCTGTCAAAAATTACAGGATGTAATTTTGATGCCTGTATATTTTACGGGTCACTACTTTTATATTAGTGAATGATATAAACTTGATACTAACCTTCTGGAACTATAAAGTGCTTTTCACTTTAAAATATATTGTTAATAACTGTAGTTACTACAAAAGTCCACACGATGACTTAAAGCTCATCAAGACTAGAGTGGCACTTTTCAGCAGCAATAATTAATACACATGTAGGGACAGTGCACATTGTCACTCACCCAAACACAAAACACCATCGGGGTAACACATGTAACACTACAAAAATGAAATAAACACGAACTAAGCTACATGAAATATAACAGCGTAAAACTGCATAAAATATAATAAAATGCGATGGGTCATGCAGGGACCTCTGAGAATGCCTGATTATTTTCACTGTAATTTTAAAAATAGTTTACCATAAAAAGTACATGTATTCACGTGTTAAACATAAGATACATTTTTACCGTTATTTATACTGTTAAATCACCTACAAAAAACTAAAATTTTCAAAATTTTACTGTAAAATTACATATATTCTCTTCTTAAATATATTATCTTTTTTTTATTTATTTTTTTACCATATCTGTTAAGGTAACTACCGTTAACCAATTAACTTTTTTTTTTTTACTGTTGCATTTTTACATTCTTTTACCATTAAAACTATGGACAGTTTTTACAGTAAAAATATACGATTGTCTTTGCATTCGATAACAACATATCAAACCAATTTGCATTTATTTTAAAGAATAGCACGGACACAATTTTCAAGCAAAATATTTTAAACACTTTTTTGGTATCAAATTCTAAAATAATATATTGGTCAAAAAGTATTCGGATACTTTCTGGTTGAGAAACATAGTGCATGTCCATAGCTGATGTGACAAACCGTCGTTACACTTTTAGGACACCTGTGTGAACTTGAGTTGAAATGACTTCATACATCCAGTAAAAATTACCTTGGGACCAGTTGGTTATAAGTAATTGGCTTAGAAAAAAAAGTTAGTTCTGAGAGAAGCTCCAGCATCATTTGTTTGCAGATGCCACCTGGTTGATATTTTGTTAACTCAATTAAATACATACGTTTTTAAATCTGTAACTTAAGTGTCTAAATACTTTTGGGGCCACTGTGTTGCTCTTTACATCCAAAGCATATTAATTCCTGCTGAGCGCAAACCCTCTTCGTCCGCTGCTTCATTCACTCACCCACTTTGGCTCTTGATGCGTTTGCTGTCTCACATTTGGCTGTGTCCATCTCTGACTCTGTAAACTCTTTCCTTCCACTTTTCTCCGCTCCTGGCCCACAGTCTCTTCCATCACTCGCTCTGCCAGGGGAACCAATGGTGCTACCACCAAATCGACCTCTAAATGACAGTGCTCGAGTGTCTCCTCTGAGCTGCATGAAGGGGCTCTGCCCTCTCCTCCACCCAAAGGCCCAGTGTCCACTCTGCCTGGCTCCATCTCCCTCCCTCTGCCTTATCTGGTGAGGTAATGTGGGGATCTTCAAGCGGTACGTTATCTCTCGGCTTGCCTCCCCCGGGTGCTCATTGCCAAGGGAGCAGACTCAGGGGAGTTGCATGGTGTCCCCAGGCATGTCAGCAGCCGTGGAGGGTCTTGGGAAAAGCAGAGGGCCCTCCTGCAGCTGCAGACCCACAGCAGACACAACCTTGACCCCACAGGCCTGCTGGGGCGACGTGACCTAAACAAAGTTACTGTGTCGACTGTCAACATGATGAGTGTTGTTCAGACAGCATGAGCCCAGTTAATCAAGGACATCTGGATAAAAGGATGTGATGTTACATTAAAACATGAAACATGTTCTTAGTCCAGACCTGTATATGTAAGAAAGAACACAACATTAAGCGTAGGATAGAAGAGGAGGGGACTGGACGGGACGGGACAGGACAGGATAGATGGGATAGGATAGGATAATAGTAAAGTCGTTAAAACTATCAAATGACACAAATGGAGGTATAGGTATAATGTACTGACTAAAACTATATTTTACTTTCTTCAAAGTAGCCATCGTTTGCCTAGACTACAGCTCTGCACATTGTAGGCATTCTCTAAACCAACTTGAAGAAGAATTCCAAGACCACATTTTTGAGTTCATATTCAGATCTTTTGATCGCAAATGAAATCTGAGCATATTGTCAGACAATGTTAAGAAACTCAAAGTTGAGATGTGTGAGATTACTGGCGTCTTTGTTACCTGCTGGAAAAAAAAACCTGCCTCAAATATTTTGTCAGTTTGGATTTTAAATATATAATTTTTAAACACATTTTAATATTCTTTAACACACTTAAACTTAAAGGAATATTTTGAGTTCAATCGACGGCAATTGTGGCATAATGTTGATTGCCACAAAAATGAATTTCGACTCGTCCCTCTTTTTGTTTCAGTCAGGCCCTTAAAATGGAAGTGAATGGGGCCAATCCGTAAACATTAAAATACTCACTGTTTCAAAAGTATAGCCACAAGAGGTAAAACAAAATGCGTGCTACCATGATTTAGTGTGATAAAATCACTTACTAAACTTATATATCCAATTTTACAACTCCGTTGTCATGACAACATAACACCATAAACCCTAAAACGAACATAAAAATGACAATTTAAACAACTTAACTGCTCTCAAATAATAACACACAAGTTTTAACAGAACAGTTAATGTAAGTACTTTTATAAAAGTATAAGCTTCACGCTGCCTTCCAAAAACTGGCCCCATTCACTTCCATTGTAAGTGCCTCACTGTAACCTTAATTTTTGTTTTTGAGAAAAGGAGGGATGGTTCAAAATTATTATTTTTTCTTTTTGTGATAATGAACGTTGTGCTACAAATGCTGTCGATTGAACTAAACTAATATGAACCCGATCGATTCATTTAGTTCATCGCTATGGAGCTGAAAACAGACATTAAGAGTAGCGCGCATATTCGTCGAACCTCGATAGCTCTGCGATCGACTGTCATGTCTTCTCCACGCACGCCTTCGCCTTGGGAAGCACATGGTGGCAAAGTATCCGCATAAAGAGTGAAGTTAGCTGGTAATCAGATGTGCTTTTCAAGTATTTGCTGTCTAATAAGATAACATGTCGCAGCTGCAGGCCAGGTTCTTCACCGAAAACAAAAAGTGAGTGTTACTCGATATGCATAAAGCAACAGTACAGCTAGCTGATAGGTTTTGTTATGGTGGCCAAGAGATGTGATGCTGACTTCTGCTCAGTAAGAGCTGTCGTGCTCCCAGTGTTCAGATGGTAGAAATTCTTAATTTATAACCACTGTTCTTACATTATGTTTGTGTTTTACAGCTTTTAAGATGTGTAGGCTGTGTTTGCATCATAAGTACATTATGTTCTTTTCTGTAGGTATCTGATAGATGATGTCCCATTCTCCATCCCTGCTGCTTCTGATGTGACAGATCTCAGCGGTGTCATCAACAAGCTGCTCGATGCTAAGAATGGTGAGCTGATTGTTAATATGTTTCTTTTTTTGGCCACTATGTAAGATTCCTTTAATTAGTCTTTTATATTCTTACATTCTGATTATTGATCTGATGATCAGACTATGACTTTTGGAGCAGCAGTGCTTGGTTATTATTTTCCATGTAGTTTGTTTTTATTAATTATCACTGATGTCTGTGTTTACAGTGGGACACAAACATGTTGAGTTTGACTTCCTGGTCCGAGGGCAGTTTCTGCGCACCTCATTGGCCAGTCATATGGAGACAGAGAACATCTCAACGGTATGGCAATGTACTTAAAGGAATAGTTCACAGAAAAATGAATATTCTCATTATTTTTTAACCCTCATGCCTTCCCAGATGTGTATGACTTTCTTCTACAGAACACAAACAAAGATTTTTAGAAGAATATCTCCGCTCTGTAGGTCCATACAATGTAAGTGAATGGTGACCAAAACTTTGAAGCTCCAAAAAGCACATAAAGGCAGCATAAGATTAATCCATATGGCTCCAGTGGTTTAATTCATTTCTTCTGAGGTGATCCAATTGGTTTTAGGTGCGAATCAAAATATGACTTGATTGTAATAGGAAGTGTAATCGAGCTTGAAATCATGATCGTGCCAAGAAATTGCAATTGTAAGATGTACCGTGTAATAGGAGTTATATTTTGCTCTGCTTTCACCCAAAATTGATTAGAAGCCATGGATTGCTTCTATTGCTTCAGAAGACATGGATTAAAAAAAACTGGAGTCATGTGGATTACTTTTGTGCTGCCTTTATGTGCTTTTTGGAGCTTCAAAGTTTTGGTCATCATTCACTTACATTGTATGGACCTACAGAGCTGAGATATTCTTCTAAAAATCTTTAGTTTGTGTTCTGCGGAAGAAAGTAAGTCATACCCATCAAAAGTGTTGCAGGTTTCTAATAATAAAAAAATATGTAGAAAATGGTAATAAAAATGAGTAGGTGTTTCTAAACTTTTGACCGGTTATGTATATCACCTGTTTATGAGCTTCATATGTACACTTGTGTGCTTCCAGGAAGAAGTGGTGGAAATAGAGTATGTAGAGAAGTTTACAGCCCCACAGCCAGAGGAGTGTATCATGCATGATGACTGGATCAGCTCTGTGGAGGCAGATTCTGAATGGTGAGTTTCATGTGTCTGTCGAGACACACCAGGGTACCCTTTCAGTCTTCTTACTTTCACACATTATTTCATTCTTCATTCCTCTTAACTTTCTCTCGATGAACCATGCTGCACTCTACAGCAGTAGGAAAAAATTCTTAACAAAAGGCAGAAATCTGTGTGCTTGAGCAGTTTCGTCTGATCTATTAAACTTGTTCTTCTGCCTTGTGTTCAGGATCCTCACAGGCTCTTATGATAAGACAGCACGAATCTGGTCTTTGGAGGGAAAGGCAGTGATTACCGTGGCTGGACACACTGATGTTGTAAAGGATGTGGCCTGGGTGAAGAGAGGTTAGAGACTTATACAAACTTATCTTATTTATTAGATCATATATTTGTTGGATAATCAACCAAAATGAAAGGATGAGACAGCTAATTGGTATTTGTTAGGGCTGTCAGTCGATTAAAAATTTTAATCGCATATATACATATTTGCAGAGAAGGTCCCCCAAATAACAATAATTAAAAATGTAATGGTTAAATGATTATATTGAAAGAATTATAAATGTACATAAATATCATATACAGTTGAAGTCAGAAGTTTACACATCTTAGCCAAAAGAACTCAGTTTTCACAATTTCTGACATTTAATCGTAGAAAATATTCCCTTTCTTAGGTCAGTTAGGATCACTACTTCAAGAATGTGAAATGTCAGAATAATAGTAGAGAGAATGATTTATTTCAGCTTTTATTTCTTTCATCACATTCCCAGTGGGTCAGAAGTTTACATACACTTTGTTAGTATTTGGTAGCATTACCTTTAAATTGTTTAACTTGGGTCAAACATTTCTTGTAGCCTTCCACAAGCTTCTCACAATAAGCTGGAATTTTGGCCCATTCCTCCAGACAGAACTGGTGTAACTGAATCAGGTGTGTAGGTCTCCTTGCTCGCACATGAGTTTTCAGTTCTGCCCACAAATTTTCTATTGGATTGAGGTCAGGGCTTTGTGATGGCCACTCCAATACCTTGACTGTGTTGTCCTTAAGCCATTTTGCCACAACTTTGGAGGTATGCTTGGGGTCATTATCCATTTGGAAAACTCATTTGCGACCAAGCTTTAATATCCTGGCTGATGTCTTGTGATGTTGCTTCAATATTTCCACATAATTTTCCTTCCTCCTGATGCCATCTATTTTGTGAAGTGCACCAGTCCCTCCTGCAGCAAAGCACCCTCACAACATGATGCTGCCACCCCCATGCTTCATGGTTGGGATGGTGTTCTTTGGCTTGTAAGCCTCACCCTTTTTCCTCCAAACACAACAATGGTCATTATGGCCAAACAGTGCAATTTTTGTTTCATCAGACCAGAGGACATTTCTCCAAAAAGTAAGATTTTTGTCCCCATGTGCACTTGCAAACTGTAGTCTGGCTTTTTTATGGCAGTTTTGGAGCAGTGGCTTCTTCCTTGCTGAGTAGCCTTTCAGGTTATGTCGATAAAGGACTCGTTTTACTGTGGATATATATACTTGTCTACCTGTTTCCTCCAGCATCTTCACAAGGTCCTTTGCTGTTGTTCTGGGATTGATTTGCACTTTTCGCACCAAACTACGTCCATCTCTAGGAGACAGAATGTGTCTCCTTCCTGAGCGGTATGATGGCTGCGTGGTCCCATGTTGTTTATACTTGCATACTATTGTTTGTACAGATGAACGTGGTGTCTTCATGTGTTTGGAAATTGCTCCCAAGGATGAACCAGACTTGTGGAGGTCCACAGTTTTTTTTCTGAGGTCTTGGCTGATTTCGTTTGATTTTCCCATGATGTCAAGCAAAGAGGCACTGAGTTTGAAAGTAGGCCTTAAAATACATCCACAGGTACACCTCCAGTTGACTCCAATTAGCCTATCAGAAGCTAATTGGGTAATTTTCTAAAGGCTTGACATTTTCTGGAGTTATCCAAGCTGCTTAAAGGCACAGTTAACTTAGTGTATGTAAACTTCTTACCCACTGGAATTGTGATATAGTCAATTAAAAGTGAAATAATCTGTCTGTAAACAATTGTTGAAAAAATTACTTAGGCACAAAGTAGATGTACTAAACGACTTGCCAAAACTATAGTTTGCTAATATGAAATCTGTGCAGTGGTTAAAAAATGAGTTTTAATGATTTCAACCAAAGTGTAAACTTCTGAATTCAACTGTACCTATCATATCTAATAATTCAGACAATTGAAACGCATTACATTAATGTGGCAGACGAGTGAAGCATTGATAATAAAAAAAAAAAGTGTCTTTTTAATGCAATATTTCCATATTATTGAACATAAGACTATCATTGGCCTACAGTCCACAGCAATCCATTTTGTAATTGAATTCGTCAATCTGTCTTAGATTTATTATAAGGGCTTTTCTAAGAATGTGTCAACGTACATGTGCTTCAGACAGGCGCATCTCACTTTGGTTGCCTTGTGTCATAAACACCCCGTTTTTTGGTCGCTACATCAAGTTCAACGTAGTTTGCAACGTAGAAAAACATGACTCAAAGTCCCTGCATTCGGAATAGCGCTCTGTCCAGCAATGTATGAATGCAAGAACGCGTTCTCATTTTTTATGCGGTTTCTAGCGTCAAGCAAGCCTCAGAGTTGTCTGTACAGCTGCACGATGCCTATACAGCTGGAGTTTCACTTACTGCCCCCTGCTGAAAACAGGTGGTACATCAAGCTTGAATTGCTCAGATGGTGGGAATATTCCTTTTTACAGTCCGGATTAATTACGCAATGATTAATTGTGTCATTGTTTTTTAACGCTTTATTTTTTAAATGGTTAATCGCACTGAATTAACTCGTTAAATCAACAGCCCTAGTATTTATGTAAGAATTTGTGTGTAAATGATTGAAGTCAACGTGAAATGCCATTCACAACGCAGTTTACCCGAGTTAATCATGATATTCAGTGTGGAAAAACTGTAGAGATTTAATAGAGAGATTGTAAAGAGTGGGTATTACATGCCAGAATGAGGAAAGGTGGTTGGACGGGAGGGGTTGAAAAATAAGAGGCATTCATTTCATCAGACAAGAAGGAAAGTCTTTTCAGAGGCACCGCATGTTTTAACATTTTAATGACAGGTTCTGAAGACAAACATTTTATTTACTTGTAACAATGTGCACTGATGAAAATCAGGAATGTACAAAATCATAAAGGGGTCAATTATGATTTCGTGCCGACTTCAACAGAACAGAATGATGCGTGAGGTTTCTGAATGTGTCATTTCTTCCTCCGTTTGATGGTTGTGGTGTTGTGGTTCTGTGGTTATTAGATGGTCTGAACTCTGTGCTCCTGACTGCATCTCTGGATCAAACCATCCTAGTGTGGGAGTGGAACTCGGAACGGAACAAAGTGAAGGCCCGACACTGTTGCCGTGGACACGCAGGAAGTGTAGACACAGTTGCTGTCGACCCCAGCAGGACAAAGGTTTGTGCATGTTTGCTGTCATTTTTAAGTCTGCACTTAAAAATGTATGAATGTAATTGCATTAGAAAACAAAATATCAAAGTGGCAAATACATTGTTTTAATTGTTTTATCTAGGGCTGTAACAACTAATCGATAATTATCGATAATGGTAATCATTGACAACGAATTTCATTATCAATTAGTTGGATATGTGCAGTGAGCACGGTGAAGCTACATATGCATGTCAAATCTCGTGGCTAACAATCTTCCAGTATCATATTCAGCTAACGCGAAAGTGTCGAGTTGTAGCAAACTACTATTCTTTCTAAAATAAAGCATTTTTTTTCCACAACAAATGTGATTTTATTTAGTAAAAGTATAAAAATGATCTCCGTAATGAACTCAAAGTGTAAATACATACGTTTTTAAGCTTGCAGAATGGCCGAGCACTGCTATACCATTGTGTAAGGCTTCCTCTGTGTACAGAATATTTACATCCAGCAATAGTGATTTACAAGTGAGAAATACAGCAACACAAGCGATTCATGTCAGAGCACAATCAGTCACCAGAAGACGATGTGGGACAGCTGCTCCGTTACTCAGCTGAGGTTTTAGAAGAAGAAGAAAGCCTTTATTATTGTCACACATTATAACTTTTTTTTGCACATATACAGTGAAATTATTTTTTTCACATATCCCAGCTAAGCTGGGGTCAGAGTGCAGGGTCAGCCATGATACGACACCCCTGGAGCAGATAGGGTCAAGAGCCTTGCTCAGGGGCCCAACAGTAGCATCTTGGCGGTGCTGGGGCTTGAACCCCCTGGGCCTTAACCGTTGAGCCACCACTGCCCCCGCTGGGTGATGAAACATTGCGTTTTTCAAAAACGCAAAAGAAAAACGTTTCCATATTTACTACATCGTTGTCGTGTAAACATACCCTGAATTATTGTTTTATCGTTTAAGGGTACGTTTACACGACAACGATGTAGTAAAAACGGAAACGTTTTTCCTTTGCATTTTTGAAAAGTTTCGCGTACAGACGACAACATTGTCAAAACAATCCCCGTTCACACGGATCCGCGAAAACGACTAAAAACGCTGTATTATGCATGCCAGGCCAGTAGTTGGCGATGTCGCTTTGTAAAGAAACACTACGCGCCTGCGTACATAAGCATTCTTCCACAGAGCGGTGAATACAAACAATGAAGATGGCGATCGCTGGTCGTAGTAGCGATGCAGTAAATCTACACTTCGCTGGAGAAGCATCAATAAACTCAAAATCTTGAGCAGCACAAACACAGTCCTGTAGTCCGCCATTGTAGTTTTGAATGTCTCATGCGTTGTTTTGAAGTACTCGCGCGCATGCCTATAGACTGAACATGTAACACGCGGGCGAATGACATCATCGTTTTCACAAATTCGCGTTTTTGTATGTTTACATGGAGACGATAATGGCATCGTTTTCAACGACGTTGTCGTGTAAACGAACAGCCAAAACGCATAAAGTTTTCCGTTTTTAGTTGAAAACGTTATCGTGTAAACGGCCCCTAATACTATTGTTTTATCATTGAAAACAAAGTGGCAAATACTTTATTTATCTTAATTTGTTTAGCATTTAAATCCGAGAAACTTTTTTGTGAATTGTTTTGCTTTAGTGTGCTTGTGCTATCTTTTAAAATAAATGCCACATGGTTTGATATTTTGTTATCTAATGCAATTACATTCAAAAAATGTATATTCTGTTTGCAGTACCAGAGGTTGCTTGCATATTTTACTAAAGTGAATACTGAACTGGTTCTTTTATGTCAGACATTTGCACCGAAAGTAACATAATAAATCTGATCTGCTACTCATAAGTCTCATGTTTTGTATTCTCTTCAGTTCTGCAGTGGCTCATGGGATAAAATGCTTAAGATTTGGTCAGCAGGTATGTTTTCTTTAGAACGTCTTTGGATAGGGTTCAAACTTTGAGATGTGTAATTTAAAAATATTCGGAAACCTTCCACTTCAAAAAAGGAAATTGATGTAAATTAATTTAGCAGCTGTTAAAATTGTGGTAAACATTTATTTATTTATTTCTGTTAGTGCCGACAGATGAAGAAGATGAGATTGAGGAACCCAACAGGCCACGCAAAAAACAGAAAACGGAGCAGATGGGGCTCACACGGGTCCGAATCTATCTACACGTCCTCTTGACGCAAGGATTTTTGTCGAATAATGATTGACAATTTAACAAACTCTTGTTGTTGTGCTGTAGACTCCGCTCATGACTCTGTCTGGTCATAATGAGGCCGTGTCGTCCGTGCTCTGGATGGCTGCAGAGGAGCTGTGTAGTGCATCATGGGACCACACCATCCGCCTATGGGATGCAGAGACCGGTGGGCAGAAGAGTACTCTAGTGAGTCAGAGTCTAATGATTAAAGAGTCTACTGGTTAAAAACATTTTTTGTGTGACTGGATAGTATAAGGACTGATGTATTTACATAGTGATGTTCTTGCATTGCAGACGGGCAGCAAGGTTTTCAATTGTATCTCATACTCCCCTCTGTGTCGTCGCCTGGCCTCGGGAAGCACTGACAGACATGTGCGACTGTGGGACCCAAGATCTAAAGGTAACCATCGGAGATCTCTTATACTGACACAGATTTAATCTGCATCCTCTTAAACTGTTTTTGTAATCTCTACTCTCTCTCTCTCTCTCTCTCTCTCTCTCAGATGGCTCTTTAGTTCTCCTCTCTCTGACATCCCATAATGGTTGGGTGACGGCAGTCAGGTGGTCTCCCTCTAATGAGCATCAGTTAGTGTCAGGATCTCTAGACAACATGGTTAAACTGTGGGACACCAGGAGGTGTGTGACTCACATGTACATTACACTCGTATCATATTCTATTATCAGTAGGCTGCATTTTGTTCCCTATCTGTCCTTAACCATCTTGGTTTCTTCTCTCTTGTTTATAGCTGTAAGGCTCCGCTCTATGATCTTGCTGCCCATGAAGACAAAGTACTATGTGCTGACTGGACAGAGAATGGGGTACAACATCAAAACATCCAATATTTGTCTGTGTTACTTGCTCATGTCACTGTTAGGAATAGTTCACCCCAAAATAAACATACGTACAAGACTGTGTACTTAACGTCTTTTATGAGTGAGTGAACTACAATCCCATGAAGCATTGCTAGTGACTACTGTTATTGAATTAATAACACTGGAATTATGGAAGAATGCTTCATGGGAATTGGCGGTTGCTGCGATTTCTCTGATTGGTGGATCTGTCTTCAGGATTATGGGTAGTGTAGTTCTTCACCAGGAATTCTGCTACTAGACACAGTTGAAAAAGTTAAAATAACAGAGTGATGGCTTCAACAGATGCATATACACTCGATTACCAACCCCAGAGCTCACAGTATGTCTGCCTTTAAAGGTTTATAAGTTATTGTTAAAAATCAATTACTCTACGGAGAATATGAATGGGATTTTTACTTCCACAACTTGCGTTTTGCTCTGTTCCTGGGGTCTGTAGATGTGTCATAATCTCTCTTTTTCTCATACTCCTTATCTTGTTTTCTATTTCTAGTTGATTTTGAGTGGAGGAGCCGATAACAGACTCTACACATACAAATACTCAAACTGCCTCTGACGCAGGAGAATAGAACTCCGTTCATGGTTGCCATGTCAAGAGAACAGCCTCATTTTACATCAGTGTCACCATGGGAACGTTGCTGCAACATGTGCTTTGCTTCATAACCTCCAAAAAAGAAAAAGAAAAAAGTACTTCGTAATCAAGCTACAAAAACACAAGACCCCACAGCCTTAAAAATGTTTGATTTGATATTCAATGTTTAATCCTGTGATGTTCAATACAGTGTCTAACAGCAGTCATGTTGTGTCTGTTTTTACTCTGTTGCCATTTCTTTTACAACAAAATATTAAATTAATGTTGGCTGGTTATGTTAGATTGTGAAGTGATCTGTAGTTATATTATTTTTGCAGACAAAATCATGAACGTATATTTTTTTTGAGTTTGGAGTGTGGTGTTTAGAACATCTTCCAAACATAAGAATCTGTAGTAAATATTTCACTATTTAAAAAAATGTTGATGGTTGGACTGTATTCCAGTTGTTCCAGTGAAATAAATTCTACTTTACGGGTCAGGTGGCAACTTTATTTTGTGTCTAGTTTAATGTGGGTAGTTGACGTGAAATTGCAAGCAGTGTCCTACAGTGTGACATGCTATACTTAAAGGTGCACGCATGTATTTGTTTCCTTACTCTTAAAGAAATGAATAGTAATTTTTAAACATGTATAAAAAGCATGAACACTTACATGAGATGAAGACTCCAGTTATATCAGTAACCTTATAAAAGCGTTTTGTTCTACATGGAGAGGGTCCACCTCATGGGGGCTGCCATGTTCGGATCACATGACCAGCTGAATACTACTCAATTTCAATTTTACACTTAATTTTTTAAACTTAAATCTTTGTTATGATGACTGTTGACAGAAATGAAAATTCTCTCATCATTTACTCACCCTCATGCCATGCCAGATGTGTGTGACTTACTTTCATCTGCAAAACACAAAGATTTTTAGAAGAATATCTCAGCTCTTTAGGCCCATACAATGCAAGTGAATGGGTACCAAAATTTGTAAGCTCCAAAAGCACATAAAGGCAGCATAAAAGTAATCTACATGACTCTAGTGGTTAAATACATACACCGATCAGCCACAACATTAAAACCACCTGCCTAATAGTGTGTAGGTCCCCCTCATGCTGCCAAAACAGCGCCAACCCACATCTCAGAACAGCATTCTGCTTTTCTTCTCACCACAAATGTACAGAGCGGTTATCTGAGTTACCGTAGACTTTGTCAGTTCGAACCATTCTAGCTATTCTCTGTTGACCTCTCTCATCAACAAGGCGTTTCCATCTGGCACCAACAATCATGCCACGCTCCAAATCACTGAGATCACATTTTTTTCCCCATTCTGATGGTTGATGTGAACATTAACTGAAGCTCCTGACCTGTATCTGCATGATTTTATGCACTGCACTGCCGCCACACGATTGGCTGATTAGATAATCGCATTGATGATTGTTGATGCCAGATGGGCTGGTTTGAGTATTTCTGTAACTGCTGATCTCCTGGGATTTTCACACACAACAGTCTCTAGAATTTACTCCGAATGGTGCCAAAAACAAAAAACATCCAGTGAGCGGCAGTTCTGCGGATGGAAACGCCTTGTTACGATCACAATGTCTACGGTAACTCAGATAACCGCTCTGTACAACTGTGGTGATAAGAACAGCATCTCAGAATGCTATTATGAGATGGGTTACTTTTATTCTGCCTTTATGTGCTTTTGGAGCTTACAAATTTTGGTACCCATTCATATGCATTGTATGGACCTAAAGAGCTGAGATATTTTTCTAAAAATCTTTGTTTATGTTCTGCAGAAGAAAGTAAGTCACACATCTGGGACGGCATGAGGGTGAATAAATGATGAGAGAATTTTCATTTCTGTCAACAGTCATCATAACAAAGATTTAAGTTCAAAAAAACTGTGTATCTTCTGAAGTGATATAAGCTTTTTTTACTATAAATCTCACTTTCACATTCTTCTCGCATCTTTGCCGATTTGCATTCTTTGTGCGTATCGCCACCTACTGGGCAGGGAGGAGAATTGAAAATAAAAAAAATAACTTAAATATTGATCTGTTTCTCACCCACACCTATCATATCGCTTCTGAAGACAGATTAAATTTATGTCCTTTTTGGACCTTCTGAGTTTTGGCCACCATTCACTTACATTGCAGGATCTACAGAGCTGAAAAATCCTTCTAAAAATCTTTATTTGTGTTCAGCAGATGACAGAAAGTCATACACATGATATGGCATGAAGGTGAGTAAATGAAAAGATCATTTTCATTTTAAATCATAAATCTCCACTTTCAACCAGCTATGCGCATTAATGAGAGGACCAAGTTCTTCTTCTGTTTGTTGCCGATTAACATTCTTCATGCATATGGCCACCTACTGGGCAAGAAGGAGAGAGAAAAAAGGAAGGGATAAACGAAAAGAAAAGAATAAAATAAATAATATTTGCACAACAGCCTAGTAGGTGGCGATATGTATGAAGAATACAAATCACCAAAAAATAAAAGAAGCTCTCGTGAAGGCGCATAGGTGGACTGGCTGAAAGTGAAGATTTATTGAAAAATAGGACTTAAATAATGATCTGCTTCTCACTCACACCTATCATGTCACTTCTGAAGGCATGGATTTAACCCCAGAGTCGTATGGATTACTTTTATTCTGCCTTTATGCGCTTTTTGGAGCTTAAAAGTTTTGGTCACTATTCACTTGCATTGTATGGAACAACAGAGCTGAAATATTCTTCTAAAAATCTTCATTTGTGTTCAGTAGAAGGAAGAAGGTCATATACATCTGGGATGGCATGAGGGTGAGTAAATGATGAGAGAATTTTCATTTTATGCCTTTAAAGACGTGTGTGCACTTACATATTCAGCCTGCAGGAGGCGGTAGGGGTTCAAGGTGTGGGTTACATTGCTCGATTTCTCTCTGCGTAGAGGAAGAGTGTGCTGGACATGGCCGCACAGTAGATGCGTAGTCGTTAAAGTAATGCAGATGAATTTATGAAAAAATGTATTAAATCATCACTTCATTTAAAAAAGGGGACGCACTATTGCACGACAGCATGGGAAAGAAAGATAAAAGTGATCGAGGTAAGAAAGACGCCATACTTCTTTAAATAAATACATGAATTTAATGTGCAAAGTTAGATAAACCAATCCAAGACCTGCTGCTTCTGTTGATATCTACTATACGAATGTATTTAGTCTTTATAACGCAGAGAATATTACCTATCTGGCATCTACAGTGTATGAGAGGCACTACTTAACCAGTAAGATTATTATATATACAATTTTAAATAGTGGCTAAATAGCTAGGGCATTTTTGTCCTCCTGAGCGCTGCTGCTGCTTAATTTCTGACCCTAATTAATTTCTGACTTTAGAGAGGAAGTCCAAGAAGCGTTATTACGATGAGGAAGAAGAAGACGAAGAGGTGACGGGCAGTGAGTCTCAGGAGGCCGTACCTGCAGCTGCTGGGAAACAGGTGGATGAATCCAGCACTAAACTGGATGAGTATGGAGCCAAAGACTACAGAATACAGATGATCCTAAAGAACGACCACTCTGCACGACCCCTATGGGTGGTAAGACTGAACATATTTGTTCAGGTTCTGTCACAGTCTGTAAACCTTTGCCACTTCATACACACACTGGCATCCGTAGCTCAGTTAAATCTGATTTGTAACTTGATGTAGTTAACCCTTGTGCGACCTTCGGGACATTTTTGTCTTTTTCATTTTAGTTTTTTCGATCATTTTAGCTGTTAATGCCAACGGCATACATTTTGCCAAAGGTGTGTATTTTTTGGGGTAATTTTGACATTTCAACCTCAGTTCCTATAATACATCTATTGTGTACACAAAATAGTTACACTCAGGACCTTCAGAATAAAAATGTCCCCATTGAAATTCTATGATATTATGCTTTCATTCCAGAGCCCTGGCTTCAAAATTAAATTTTTAAAATATTTTCCACCAGATGGCGCCATTTTTCTCATGTTTAGCCTATGGAGCAAATACATGCTTTTCCCCTATTTTCTGTTTGCTGTATTATAGAGCACTGCAGGCCAATTCAATAAATGTTGCAGCTAAAATTGTTTGGTTGTATTGGTATGGATGTCAGATGGTGTTTTGTATGTTAGTATTGAGAAATTTGTGTGTGTGTAAAAAAAACAACAGTGGCATTATGTAAACAAACTGGCATTTAAAGGGTTAAAGTCATGAAAATGAGTGAATATTTAGTAGTTATGATCAGGACTGATGTTGGTCAGTGAAAGTGGAAAATAATATTAATATATAATATTTTTATGGCAGTTTTTTGACGTGGACATTTTTGTCCTCTAAGGACCTCTGAGTAACTTTTTTTTTTAATTGATGCACAAGGGTTAATGTATAACTTGAATAAGTTGTAATCAATTACTTGTCCAGTGACAAGAGAAGCCCACATTTTGTTGCGCATGAATAATAAGATCGATGTGTAGTAGTCTCACATAGCCAGACTTTTGACTGTCATCATAAAATCTGGTTCAGACTGTAGTTTATTCTAGCCTTGATCTGGCCACTAAGTCCGGGATATTAATTCAGATTCAATGCCGTTAACCTGGCAAACTGGCAAAATCTGGTAATTAGTTTTTCCTCTAAAGCACTCATTGTATCAGCCTTGTGCCTTGTAAGAAACAAACTGGTGCACCCCCAGACTCCTTGAAGTTGCGTAGTGCCAGCCAATCTGATTGCAATTGCCGAATCATCATGCATTTGCCATTTTTGTTTGCAATTATATGAGACTAATGTGTCAGGATCAGGAACAACAATCTATCTGTTCCATTGTCTCTATGTTTAATTGTCTTGTAGGCTCCTGATGGTCATATCTTCCTGGAGGCTTTCTCTCCTGTGTATAAATACGCTCAGGACTTCCTGGTGGCCATAGCAGAGCCGGTGTGCAGACCCACGCATGTGCATGAGTACAAGCTGACGGCATATTCTCTGTACGCCGCTGTGAGCGTCGGTCTGCAGACCTCTGACATCATAGAGTACCTGCAGAAACTCAGCAAGACCTCTGTGCCTGACGGCATTGTGCAGTTTATTAAGGTCAGTGTGTGAGCTGCCAGATAATCAAATGCATCTGAATTTTACAGAGAGTTTTAAAGAAAAGTTTAAAAGCAATCTCTGTGTATCAAAGCCAATTTCTCTCACTTCATCGGTTTCTGTTTTTCTCTCTTTTCTCCTGCAGTTGTGCACAGTGAGCTATGGTAAAGTCAAAATGGTCCTGAAACACAACAGGTGTGTTTATTTTTCAGAAATTAAGAAGTCAGTTTTTACATCTTAATGTTACTGGTGGCTGTGCTTTTTTTAAATTATAATTTTTTTATCCCCTTTTCTCCCCAATTTGGAATGCCCAATTCTCAATGCGCTCTAAGTCCTCGTGGTGGCGTATTGACTCGCCTCAATCCGGGTGGCAGAGGACGAATATCAGTTGCCTCCGCTTCTGAGACCGTTAATACGCATATCTTATCACATGGCTTGTTGAGCGTGTGGAGGCACATGTTATTCTCCATGACATCCACGCACATCTCGCCACACGCCCCACCGAGAGCGAAAGCCACACATTATAGCGACCACGAGGAGTTTACCCCATGTGACTCTACCCTCCCTAGCAACCGGGCCAATTTGGTTGCTTAGGAGACCTGGCTGGAGTCACTCAGCACGCCCTGTATTCTAACTCGTGACTCCAGGGGTGGTAGTCAGTGTCAATACTCACTGAGCTACACAGGCCCCACTGGTGGCTGTGCTTTATGTAGTCTGTATTTTTAAGATTCAGCACATTTATTTTGTATTATAATAATGTTTCAAAATTTAGCAGTTTAATTTGCATTTTAAGTTTAATCATACACATTTTGTCAAAATAAGTAGTTTATTTGGCTATTCCATGCATACAATTCACACAGTATGTATTGGTTGTACAGTATTCATTCTGCATTCTACAGAAATGGTATTAGACGTTTGCTAATATACTATTCCAAACACAGCCACTTGTGACTTTGAATTAGACGGTGACTGTTAGTGGATTTTGCCGAAACGATGCAACTAAGGTGGTGGAAAAGGCTGACAGCAGATTATTTATATATATAATATATATATATATAATCTATAGCAGATGGGCTACAACAGCAGAAGACCACGCCGGGTTCCACTTCTGTCAGCCAAGAACAGAAAGCTGAGGCTGCAGTGGGCACAGGCTCACCAAATCTGGACAGTTAAAGAATTGAGTAACTTAGCCTGGTCCGATGAATCTGGATTTCTGCTGAGGTACACAGATGGTAGGCCCACTGCAGCCTCAGTTTTCCATTCTTGGCTGACAGAAGTGGAACCCGGCGTGGTCTTCTGCTGTTGTAGCCCATCCGCCTCACGGTTCGACATGTTGTGCATTCTGAGACGCTGTTCTGCTCACTACAATTGTACAGAGCGGTTATCTGAGTTACCGTAGCCTTTCTGTCAGCTCGAACCAGTCTGGCCATTCTCCATTGAGCTCTCTCACACCAGCTCGTCTAGCACCATCAATCATGCTACAGTCGAAATCACTAAGATCACATTTTTTCCCCATTCTGATGGTTGATGCGAACACTAACTGAAGCTCCTGACCCATATCTGCATGATTTTATGCATTGCGTTGCTGCCACACGATTGGCTGATTAGATAATTGCATGAATAAGTAGGTGTACAGGTGTACATAATAAAGTGTTCGGTGAGTGTATAAATACATATATATATATACATATATATTTTGCAAGATAAGGTTTAATGTAAGTGTAAGGTTTATTATTATTCAAAAGATATGAAGTTGGAGACACAGTGTATGTGCTGCTGGAGCACATTTCCTTATACTCAAATTTTTCTCTTCATGCCCTCGCTTCAATTTAGAACACTTGATTATCTTATCAAAATAACAAAATAAGCATTGAAGTGAGGATGAAAATATGGATGAATATTGTCAACGATGAAAGATGTAAATACAGTTAAACTGCGTGAGGTGTCAGTGATTGTTTTTATTTCGCCTCTAAAATAAACCATAATGTAACATAGAGGAACAATAAATAGATTAGGTATAGATTTTTGGCGAAAACTAATACTGTAGTTCCAAAAAGAAACTATCGGCACCAATTTATCGGTAAAATGTTTCCCCTTTTTCACCCAATTTGGAATGCCCAATTCCCAATGCACTCTAAGTCCTCGTGGTTGCGTAGTGATTCGCCTCAATCCGGGTGGCGGAGGACGAATCCCAGCTACCTCCGCGTCTGAGACCATCAACCGACGCATCTTATCACGTGGCTTGTTGAGCACGTTGCCACGGAGACATAGCGCACGTGGAGGCTTCACGCCATCCACCGTGGCATCCACGCTCAACTCGCCACGTGCCCCACCGAGAACGAACCACATTATAGCGACCCCATGTGACTCTACCCTCCCTAGCAACTGGGCCAATTTGGTTGCTTAGGAGACCAGGCTGGAGTCACTCAGCACACCCTGGGATTCGAACTAGCGAACAAGCGAACTCCAGGGGTGGTAGCCAGCATCTTTTACCACTGAGCTACCCAGGCCTCCTGCCTCTACTTTTAATGGCCCTAATACTGGTCCAGTTTCTCTGACTGCGAAGTAACATGTTGGGTATATGTGATTTTGTTTTTGTGTGTGTGTATGTTGAAAACAGGTACTTTGTTGAGAGTACTTTCCCCGATGTCATTCAGAGGCTATTACAGGACTCTGTGATTCGAGACTGTCGACTTCGGTCAGCTGTGGGGCAGGAGACAGAGCTCATCACTGAGGTCATCTCCAGCAAATCAGCTGTGAGTATGCATCACCACATACGCATATGCTCTCAATATTCCACTTTCTCTTTCTTTCTTTTGCACACGCACATACACTAATATAACATTACACTAACATTTACCACACCTAAATTAAACATAATGAACATTAAGACACTTAATCCTCCAGTGGAAAATATACTTATTTCTCTTACTAACGCCTGTTGTATGGTCCTGTCCAGATCTCAAAGTTTCAGCAGGATAACGGAGGTCCATCCACCTCTCAGCCTGCAGATGGGCAGCACTCAGGAACTCAAGTGCCTGAGGACATCTTCAGTTACTATGAACAGATGGATAAAGAGGAGGAAGAAGAGGAAGAGACACAGACAGTGTCATTTGAGATCCGTCAGGTGTGTGTATGGACACTAGTAGGGATGCCGCGGTGTGATTTTTTTTTTTTTTTTTTTGACGGTGAGATTACCACCTGAGAAAAAATCGCGGTTAACCGGTTTATTATTAAAGCAATCCGTTGTCTGTCAGACACCCCAACATAAAGAATGAGCAACAGACTATGACTTCTGTCTGCATCATTTACATCCGATCAAATTATACACTATATTGCCAAAAGTATTCGCTCATCTGCCTTTAGACGCATATGAACTTAAGTGACATCCCATTCTTAATCCATAGGGTTTAATATGACGTCGGCCCACCCTTTGCAGCTATAACAGCTTCAACTCTTCTGGGAAGGCTTTCCACAAGGTTTAGGAGTGTGTTTATGGGAATTTTTGACCATTCTTCCAGAAGCGCATTTGTGAGGTCAGACACTGATGTTGGACGAGAAGGCCTGGCTCACAGTCTTCGCTCTAATTCATCCCAAAGGTGCTCTATCGGGTTGAGGTCAGGACTCTGTGCAGGCCAGTCAAGTTCTTCCACACCAAACTCGCTCATCCATGTCTTTATGGACCTTGCTTTATGCACTGGTGCGCAGTCATGTTGGAACAGGAACGGGCCATCCCCAAACTGTTCCCACAAAGTTGGGAGCATGGAATTGTCCAAAATCTCTTGGTATGCTGAAGCATTCAGAGTTCCTTTCACTGGAACTAAGGGGCCAAGCCCAGCTCCTGAAAAACAACCCCACACCATAATCCCTCCTCCACCAAACTTCACAGTTGGCACATTGCAGTCAGACAAGTACCGTTCTCCTGGCAACCGCCAAACCCAGACTCTTCCATCAGATTGCCAGATGGAGAAGCGTGATTCGTCACTCCAGAGAACGCGTCTCCACTGCTCTAGAGTCCAGTGGCGGCGTGCTTTACACCACTGCATCCGACACTTTGCATTGCACTTGGTGATGTATGGCTTGGATGCAGCTTCTCGGCCATGGATACCCATTCCATGAAGCTCTCTACGCACTGTTCTTGAGCTAATCTGAAGGCCACATGAATTTTGGAGGTCTGTAGCGATTGACTCTGCAGAAAGTTGGCGACCTCTGCGCACTATGCGCCTCAGCATCCGCTGACCCCGCTCTGTCATTTTACGTGGCCTACCACTTCGTGGCTGAGTTGCTGTCATTCCCAATCGCTTCCACTTTATAATACCACTGACAGTTGACTGTGGAATATTTAGTAGCAAGGAAATTTCACGACTGGACTTGTTGCACAGGTGGCATCCTATCACAGTACCACGCTGGAATTCACTGAGCTCCTGAGAGCGGCCCATTCTTTCACAAATGTTTGTAGAAGCAGTCTGCATGCCTAGGTGCTTCATTTTATACACCTGTGGCCATGGAAGTGATTAGAACACCTGAATTCAATTATTTGGATGGGTGAGCGAATACATTTGGCAATATAGTGTATTTTGTAGTTCGTGTGTTTAAGCCCCAGTTTCACATGAAGTGAAAGTTCACATTCAGTCCGCGGCACCTGGCTAAGCACCATGCAGCCACTGTCCGTAACCATAGCAACAGCTCCAGTACCCACACATGCACAAGAGTTGTCCTGGTATTGCAGGAAATGCAGTAGAGTGCTGATGCACATGCTGCCTTCAAGTGGACCTAGAAAGCTCGTAACTCCGAGTCGGGCATTTTGTACTACGACTTATTCGTGTGGGAAACAAAATACGGAAGAAGCCAAACTTAAACACATACACAATTAACAACGGCAAAATTTATTTTTCTGATGTTCCGGTGAATAAACCTGCATCACTTATACACAACATATATGATTTATTAATGCATGGTATCTAACAAATTATTAATTAATTTGCTTAAAACAAACCGCAAAGGTGAGTCGTCAGTTGGCTGTCATACAGTATATAACAAATGAATATTTTTGAAGTTCAAAAGTTTAAATAATTTAGCAAAATAATTTCTTCCCATCATATTTAATGTTGACACGCCCCTTCCAACGTTCCAACTAGGAAATTTGGGTATCATCTAGAATTCAGAGTTTCCCACTCGTAAATACGACTTCGCTTGGTCATTTATGTGCTCGGAACTCGTTGTTAAAGGGATAGTTCAGCCAAATATGAAATTTCTTTCATGTACTCACCCTCATGCCATCCCAGATATGTATGACTTTCTTCAGCAGAACACAGATTATGATTTTTAGAAGAATATTTCAGCTCAGTAGGTCCATACAATGCAAGTGAATGGGTGCCAAAATGTTGACGCTCCAAAAAGCACATAAAGGCATCATAAAAGTAATCTATAAGACTCCAGTAGTAAATCTATATCTTCAGAAGTAATATGATAGGTGTTGGTGAGAAACAGAAACATTTTAAAGTCATTTTTGGCTAGAAACACTTCTCTCTGCTCAGTAGGGTGCAGTGTGCATGAAGAATATGAATCACCAAAAACACAAGAAGAAGAATGTGAAAGTTTTCTGTTTCTCACCCACACCTATTATATCGCTTCTGAAGACATTGATTTAACCACTGGAGTCTTATGGATTACTTTTATGCTTGCTTGTGTGATTTTTTTTTTTTTTTAGCTTCAAAATTTTGGCACCCATTCACATGCATTGTATGGGCCAAAAGAGATATTCTTCTAAAAATCTTCATTTACGTTCAGCAGATGAAAGGAAGTCATGCACATCTTAGTTGGCATGAGGGTGAGTAAATGATGAGAGAATTTTCAGTTTTAGGTGAACTATCTCTTTAAGATATTTCTGACTCCACTTGAAGGGCACATTAATCTTCACTTGCTTCGACTAACCTTCACCACTAGGTGGTGCAATCGCGTTTTGATGAAGACCAAGAACAACAGTTTTGTTTCAAAGACATTTGTCATTTATATACTTCTATATCTTATTGTTTTCTGTGGAACGCTAAAGGAAATGTTAGGCAGAACGACAGCATCAGTCACCATTCATTTTTATTGCATCTTTTTTTTTTTCATTCAATGAAAGTGAATAGTGGCTGAGGCTGTCATCCTGCCTAACATCTCATTCTGTGAAAAAAAAAAATTCTAATCATTGAATGCTGAATAATCACTTTTTTTTTTTTTTTTTTTTTTTTTATTGCTGTCTGTGTGCACCTTCAATAGGAAA
The DNA here is from genome assembly GCF_019703515.2 of Myxocyprinus asiaticus. NCBI lineage: Eukaryota > Metazoa > Chordata > Actinopteri > Cypriniformes > Catostomidae > Myxocyprinus > Myxocyprinus asiaticus. Next base: position 5,303,760 of record NC_059355.1, on the reverse strand, counting down.
TGATTGAGGAGCTTCAGAAACGCTGCATTCAGTTAGAGTACCCACTCCTGGCGGAGTATGACTTCCGTAACGACACAGTGAACCCTGACATCAACATGGACCTGAAGCCCACCGCTGTACTGAGACCCTATCAGGAGAAGAGTCTGAGGAAAATGTTTGGGAACGGCAGAGCTCGATCTGGAGTCATTGTGCTGCCTTGCGGTACACAATGCAGTATTCACTCTCTAATTGTGTGCTCCGTACAACAGCTGATGCCTAGTCCTGGATTTGATAGCTTTTTTTATCAATCTTTCATGGAATATTCATAATTTTAATTTATTATTGTCTCTGCTTATTAAACTGGCATCGGATAAAGTATTTACACATCGAAAAAAATGACACCCTTCTCTCTTTTTTTTTTTTTTCTCCCAATTTTGGAAGAATTCCCAATGTGCTTTTAAGTCCTTGTGGTCGCGTAGTGATTCGCCTCAGTCCGGGTGGCTGAGGAGGAATCCCAGCTGCCTCCGCGTCTGAGACCGTCGACCCGCGCATCTTATCACGTGGCTTGTTGAGCGCGTTGCCACGGAGACATAGCACGTGTGGAGGCTTCACGCCATCCACCGCGGCAACCACGCTCAACTCACCACGCGCCCAACTGAGAACGAACCACATTATAGCGACCACGAGGAGGTTACCCCATGTGACTCTACCCTCCCTAGCTACCGGGCCAATTTGGTTGCTTAGGAGACCTGGCTGGAGTCACTCAGCACACCCTGGGATTCGAACTAGGGAGCTAGTGGACACCTTTCTCTTTTAAACTAGCGTTTTACTTTACCAAAGCCACTCAAGGTCAGAGGTTCTTTAAATAAAATTGCTGAAGTAAAATGTAACTAAAGTCAACATGAAATCAAAATTGACCCTATTTACTTTCTAAACACACGCTCTTGGTCTTATTGTTCATGATTCATCAGTGCATGTTATTCCAAGGAAAAATCTCTTGGAAATCTTTGATCAAAATGTAATCACAAATCAATCGTCCCAATCCAATCAATTCGTACTGAATAAAATCAAGTCCCGTCCTACTTTTATTCTCATAGAAAATTCAGTTTCACTTACAAATTACAAGTAAAATAGGTTGTAAACACAGTTTCATGTTAACTTTAATGTATGTTCAAGTCTTTTATTCTCTTGTTTTATCATACAGGAGCTGGAAAGTCACTAGTGGGCGTAACTGCTGCCTGTACAGTTCGTAAGCGCTGCCTGGTGCTGGGAAACTCCTCCGTATCAGTGGAACAGTGGAAGGCTCAGTTTAAGATGTGGTCCACCATTGATGACTCCCAGATCTGTCGCTTCACTTCCGATGCGAAGGACAAGCCCATCGGCTGCTCGGTGGCCATCAGCACATACTCCATGCTGGGTCACACTACCAAACGCTCATGGGAGGCTGAAAGGGTCATGGAATGGATGAAAAGTCAGGAGTGGGGGCTCATTATACTGGACGAGGTGCACACTATTCCAGGTAGGTTGTGTGTGTGTACCGTCTCACTCCTAGCCTTTTCATCAAAAGTGTGCACAATCTGCAGCCATTTCCAACACAAAATGCAGTTCCTTTAAAACCTGCTGGTCTCAAACCAGAAACCAAACCAAAAGTTGTGTTCTGATTGACTCTGATTCTGTCAATTCTCTCATCATTTACTTTCAATGAGGACAAAAATGATTTGCTGCTGGAAATTTAAAGGGATAGTTCACCCAAAAATAAAAATTCTTATAATTTACTCACCGTAATGCCTTCCAAGATGTTTATGACTTTAAAAAGAAATATCTCAGCTCTGTAGGTCCATTTAATGCAAGTCAACAGGGTCCAAAACTTTGAAGTTCAAAAAGCACATAAAGGCAGCATAAAGTAATCCATTTGTCTCCAGTGTTTTAATCCATATCTTCAGAAGTGATATGATAGGTGTAGGTGGGAAACGGATCAATATTTAAGTCCTTTTTTACTATAAATCTCCACTTTCACTTTTACTTACACATTCTTCTTTTGTTTTTGGTGAATTGCTTTCTTTGTGCATATCGCCACCTAATGGCAGGGAGAATTTTTATGCTGCCTTTGTGTGCTTGTTGAGCTTCAAAGTTTTGGTCACCATTCACTTGTATTGTATGGACCTACAGAGCTGAGATATTCTTTAAAAAAATTTCATTTGTGTTCTGCTGAAGAAAGAAAGTCATCCACATCTGGGATGGTGTGGGGGAGGAGAGTAAATGATGAGAGAATTTTTAGGTGAACTATCCTTTTAAGAAAAAAACTAAGTTTGTGAAGAGCCACACAAATGGATTGTAAAGAAAACCTGCTGCTGCTTCAGTGTCTGTGTTTGTCTTGCAGCAAAGATGTTCCGTCGTGTTCTGACAATAGTCCAGGCTCACTGTAAACTGGGACTGACTGCCACACTAGTGAGAGAGGATGATAAGATTGTCGATCTTAACTTCCTGATTGGGCCGAAGCTGTATGAGGCGAACTGGATGGAACTGCAGAACAATGGATACATTGCTAAAGTCCAGTGTGCTGAGGTGAGCAGACCAAAATATACAAATTCTTTTTAAACAACTATGTAACAGGAAAAAAAAATCAAAAGACTTTCTCCCTAAAGTACAAAAAGACAGCAAACAATCATTTCATATGTGCGAATGATGGAGAAATGGTTCTAATCAGTAGAGTGGGTCAACAGAGTGCATAGACTTGTGAAACAGTGTTTCTGTCAGGCAACAGATTTGGAGCCTGCTGTACAAAAATTAATACCGTTACTCAATGTTCCCTCTAGTTTATATTGTTCAGATCCTTTGTCCACCTGAGTAGAAAAACGCCATGTCATGGTCTTTAATTCACAACAGCTAATTTCTTTATTAGGCTCTTTATCACATTCTTTTAGCGTGTTTCGTTTTAGTACAGGAACTTAAAGATTAAAAATAGAGGTGGACCGATAGTGGATTTAGCCGATACCAGTAACTAAGGTGGTGAAATTAATCGGGCAATTGTTTTTAAAATTGAGTCTTTTATTACTATGATGGGCACAGACACAGAGGCTGCAACCAAAAATCCCAATAATAACCAGATAAAATGAAGATTTGGTGCATAATGTGGGACTTTTAACAATAAGCAAGCCCAAAACACACCAGCGACTCTCATTCTGAAATGACTGAAACTTGGCTCCCCAAATCCAAGGGATAGTTCACCCAAAACTAAAACTTCTTTCATCATTTACTCACCCTTTATGCCATCCCAGATGTGTATGACTTTCTTTCTTCTGCAGAACACAAATTAAGATTTTTAGAAACATATCTCTGCTCTGTTGGTCAATACAAAGCAAGTGAATGGTGACCAAAACTTTGAATCTCCAAAAATCACATAAAGGCAGCATAAAAGTAAAGTACTCCAGTGGTTAAGTCCATTTCTTAAGAAGCGATATTATAGATGTGGATGAGAAACAGATTTTTACTATAAATCTCCACTTTCACTTCCACATTCTTTTATTTTTTGGCCATTTACATTCTTCGTGCATATTGCCGCCTACTGGCCAGGACTGGTCAAAGGTGGAGATTTATATAAAAAAAGTACTTAAATACTGTTTCTCACCCAAACCTATCATATCACTTCTGAAGACCTGGATTTATCCACTGGAGTCTTATGGATTACTTTTATGCTGCCTTTATGTGCTTTTTGGGTGAACTATCCCTTTAGCTTTTTATAGCCTATATGTCCACCAGATGAGAGGTTTTGTGTACATTTTCATCTAATGAGGTTTAATGAGGAATAAGGATTATTATTTTTCAAATATACGAAGGTGAAGACGTGATGTAGATTTCCGTAAACTCCATTTTTCTTTTTTTTTGCATGCCCTCGTTTAAATTCAGAACACACAATTATCTCATCAAAATAACAAAATATGCATTGAAGTGAGGATAAAAACATGGATGAATATTGTCATTGATGAAAGATTTATTTCACCTCCGCTGCTGTTTTAAGAACTGTAGAATCCTCCAGCACTGGCCACAGTGTAACACGGAGGAATAATAAAACCTGCAGTGATTTTTGTAGAGAAACAATAGTTACAAAAAGCAACTATCGGCACCGATTAAATGGCAACCGATATATCGGTCCACCTGTTAGACATAAAATACAATATTAGGCTAGAATTATAGCTATTTTGTATTGATTTTTAAAATTGTTATTTTTAAAATGGCCGTTGTTATTTTTCTGTCTTGTTTTCTCAAGAAAAACTTAAGATAACTTTGAACATTTTTAAAGCTGAAGTGTGTAATTCTTTTCAAATACTTATCCCAACTTACATTTAAATACAGTTATAAGTAAGATGTTGATAGGTTGATTTCCCCGTAAAGTGTAGACACTTTGGCACTGTAGTGCTTACAACATTGCTCTGTTTGTTTGAGCATCCTGACCAGCCTGATAAAGCAACATTGGCAAAATTTACACACTTGAGTGGACAAAAGGTTTATTTGAAGCTTTGCTCTTGAGTAGTTAAACTTTGATAAGGTTTATAGTTGGATTTGAAGGTGTATATATGCAGTATATAAATATACACACACACACCCACACACACACACACACACACACACAATTAGATTAATGGTTGTGAGAGTTCATTAGACAATCCTTTGGCTACAGCTTTGAGAAGCTAATCCATTGTATGGGGGAAGTAATCCTATGGATGTCGTATGGAAAATGTGTTATGCGGTCAGTCAGTGTTGACCTCATGCCACAATTAACCTAAATAACTACTTCCTTCTGTGTGTGCTTTAAGAGTTACATTTAACATTGTGGTGTAGGTGTGGTGTCCCATGTCTCCTGAGTTTTATCGTGAATACGTGGCCATAAAGACGAAAAAGAGGATTCTGCTCTACACCATGAACCCCAACAAGTTCCGTGCATGTCAGTTCCTGATCCGCTTCCACGAGAGAAGAAACGACAAGATCATGGTCTTCGCCGACAACGTCTTCGCTCTCAAAGAATACGCCATCCGCCTGAACAAGTAATGCCTCGTTTCGTTTGTACACAAATACACACGTGCAATAGTGCCTTACCATAACAACATTATGCTTGGTAATTTTTGTTTTCAATTAAATCGCCCACTTCCTCCCACCACAAGTATTTTTCTCATTCACTTTCTCCAAAGGAATTTAAAAGAATTCTTCAGTAAGAGGCTAAGCCAATAACCAAACCAGCCAGAGATGAATCACAATATTACCAACTTTTGGGGGGGTATGGAAACACAGTTTGTTAACATGAACTAACAATGAACAATACTTATACAGCATTTATTAATCTTAGTTAATGTTAATTCTAACATATACCATATATCAAAAGTTGTATTGGGTTGCTCAGCGAGTATTGACGCTGGCTACCACCCCTGGAGTCGTGAGTTCGAATCCAGGGTGTGCTGAGTGACTCCAGCCAGGTCTCCTAAGCAACCAAATTGGCCCAGTTGCTAGGGAGGGTAAAGTCACATGGGGTAACCTCCTCGTGGTCGCTACAATGTGGTTCTCGCTCTCGGTGGGGCGCGTGGTGAGTTGTGCGTGGATGCCGCGGAGAATAGCGTGAGCCTCCACACGCGCTAGGTCTCCGTGGTAACGCGCTCAACAAGCCACGTGATAAGATGTGCGGATTGACGGTCTCAGACGCGGAGGCAACTGAAATTCGTCCTCCGCCACCCGGATTGAGTCACTATGCCACCACGAGGACTTAGAGCGCATTGGGAATTGGGCATTCCAAATTGGGGAGAAAAACAAAAATTGAGAAAAATTAATATAAAGTTTAAATAATATTTAAAAATTGAAATTACATTGACAAGGGGCTTCTACAGAAGCATGTAGCATTTTCTCTTCTTTAGAGAGTTTTGTAGAAAACAATACAAAATTGCCCTTTTGTGTCCTGGTCTGGTCAGGAGCTCAGAGCACTGCAGAATGGACAAAGTCATGGACTTTATAAAGCTGATAAGGATCAGCTCTCACTAAAGAGCTCAGTACACCACATGAACTCAAGTGATTAAAAAAAGAGTGCATTTCTTTGTGATCTTAAAGAAACCTTGTATGTTGCAAGAGTGTGATGCAGGGCCAAACCTTAAAGGTTCATAGGTGCTGTAGAAGACGCTGAAAATTCATACAGCTGAAACTGTCCCTGACGCAGACTGTAATCAGATTTACTTTGCTGTTTTGATAATCACCATCAAACTTGCCAAATGAAAGGGCTTTTCCAAGCCAAGAAAACTTTCAAAGAAATTGTGAAAGGCAACACACTAATCCCCATAGGACACACTTTCTCCAGAGGTTATATTAGGACGTCGCAGGAGTCTGAGGGTTTGTGAGGACAAATTTGCCAACTGAAAACACCATCTTCCTGTGTGTGTGTTTATTTATTATATTTTATATTGTTTATATATATTTGGATATTATGACGGTTAAATAATTGATTGTGATTAATTTATATAATTAATTTGATTATTTATAATGAATCTAATTTTTTAGTAGTTAACTCGTTAACACATTGCGTTTTTAAGGACAGAAAACATAATAATATGTGTTGGATGTGGCAATTTGGATGCAAGGCATAACCGTCGGTTTCTTTAAAAAAAACAAAACAATGTTTGGACGTACATGCTCATTTTTTACTATTACTATTTTAGAATAATTGTAATAATTGTAAAGAGTGGTGGTGGCGTAGTGGGCTAAAGCACATAACTGGTAATCAGAAGGTTGCTGGTTCGATCCCCATTGTGTCCTTGAGCAAGACACTTAACTCCAGGTTGCTCCGGGGGGATTGTCCCTGTAAAAAGTGCACTGTAAGTCGCTTTGGATAAAAGCATCTGCCAAATGCGTAAATGTAAATGTAAAATGTAAATGTAAAGTCATCAAAATCATGAAATGGGGGGGCCTGGGTAGCTCAGTGGTAAAAGACGCTGGCTACCACCCCTGGAGTTCACTAGTTCGCTAGTTCGAATCCCAGGGTGTGCTGAGTGACTCCAGCCAGCTCTCCTAAGCAACCAAATTGGCCCGGTTGCCAGGGAGGGTAGAGTCACATGGGGTAACCTCCTCGTGGTCGCTATAATGTGGTTCGTTCTCGGTGGGGTGCATGGTGAGTTGAGCGCGGATGCCGCGGTGGATGGCGTGAAGCCTCCACACGTGCTATGTCTCCGTGGCAACGCACTTAACAAGCCACGTGATAAGATGCGCGGGTTGATGATCTCAGACGCGGAGGCAGCTGGGATTTGTCCTCCGCCACCCGGATTGAGGCGAATCACTACGTGACCACGAGGACTTAAAAGCGCACTGGGAATTGGGCATTCCAGATTGGGTGAAAAAGGGGAAAAAATCCCCCTCCCAAAAAAATATAATGAAATGGTGCAAAAGTATGTAGTGACCCCAAAATGTTAAAACACCTGCAATGCTTTTTAAACAGTTTTGAAGGAGTTCCCCATGTATACAGCCACTTATTGGCTTCTTTTTTCCTAAAAAAAGAGTTTTTCTAGCATTAAGCTTTATCCATTAGACCAAAAGGATTTTAAGATCATGAGAAACGAATTCTGTGACCTGTGTCCAATCTTGACAGATATCTATAGATATATACTGTGTATAATGGATGCACACAATTAATTTTCTTTTACTCTCTTTATTTAGACCATATATTTATGGACCCACATCACAAGGAGAACGTATGCAGATCCTTCAAAACTTCAAACACAATCCCAAAATCAACACCATCTTCATCTCCAAGGTAAATCCTTACAGATAAAGAATTGAGGAAACGCATTTAAAATGTGAGGGATCCTTAACTCAGATTTGATGCTATTGACTCCACATTTTAGATTTCTGGGATTTTGTTCAATAATAGTTTTTCGCTATGCAGTTGCTGATACAATGGTTGTAATTAGTTTTCACAAGACCCCTTTAACCCTTAATTGCATGGGCGTTTTGCCAAACATTATTACCAATACATACCTCAGGTCTTTAGCGACCCGGCACTTATATCTATCACAAATAGATCTACAAAATGCCCAGATGTTGTACAACTTCCAAAGCATTTGTAAAAACTTTTATTTTATTATTATCTCCCCAATTTGGAATGCCCAATTCCCAATGCGCTGTAAGTCCTCATGGTGGCGTAGTGACTCGCCTCAATCCGGGCGGCGGAGGATGAATCTCAGTTGCCTCCGCGTCCGAGACCATCAATCCACGCATCTTATCATGTGGCTTGTTGAGCCCATTACTGCGGAGACCTAGCGCGTGTGGAGGCCCACGCTATTCTCCGTGGCATCCACTCACAACTCACCACGCGAGAACCACGTTATAGTGACCACGAGGAGGTGACCTCATGTGACTCTACCCTCCCTAGCAACCGGGCCAATTTGGTTGCTTAGGAGACCTGACTGGATTCACTCAGCACGCCCTGGATTCGAACTCGTGACTCCAGGTGTGGTAGTCAGTGTCTTTACTTGCTAAGCTACCCAGGCCCCCCCAAAACTTTCAAAGCATTTTTAAGACAATTAGAAAATAATAGAATAGAATATATTCTGTTATATTTTGGTGTTTTATGTTTCATATTTTCATATTTCATTCATTACTTCCATGCAGCAATTTTATAAGACTCAACTGGCTGTCAAACACATATTGAGCTACACATAATGTACACATATGTATTTTCCCAGGCACTTATTGGGCCCTATTCATGAAACACAAGCAAAAGAATGTTTTCACATGTAGGTTTCACTGTTCCGCATATCCCTATTCGCATTTACTAGCACATCTGATGCCTTCCTTGTAGGGTGTTTTCATGGGGATGGATTATGATCGTTGTGAATGAAAGTGCACACGCCCCGTATTTACACATGTAACTAACAAATCTGGGGTGTGCGAAGCATTTGTGAATCCAGAGGATCATTTTCGGGAAGGTCCATTTTATGCGTAAATTACTCAGAATTGACTCATTTACCAAAGTTTCATGAATGAGGCCCATTGAGTCAAAATAGACGTAAATATTACAGAATTTCAGTAGTTCACCCAAATGTCAATTGCCAAATCAAACTGTTCATGTGTTGTACTTGCTATAGTTTACTACCATGTTGCATCTTCATCAAACAGCAGTGCCAAGTGTAAATCAATTCAATCACTGAAACCTTAAGGAACAAATAACATGTTTAATATGTATGTGGATACGCATATGGGATACGGATAATTTACCATGATAGCGCAGAAAATCAACATGATATAGTAGTAAATTGTATGAATATGGCACTCATTTGTCTTGTAACAAACGAAGAAATAGATATCCTGTGATAGTAAACTTAGATATGAAATAGTCATACAAAATGATTTTTAGAAGTGGAAACATACATTGCGACACTATTACATGTCTATACACTATTGGTAATTAAACAGTTAGAATTTTATTGTGCAATTTTGCCTTTTTTTTTATTGTTAGATGATTAATAAGAGAACGGTTGAGAAATACTTCAAATGTGGTGGCATAACACCAAACAATGGATGAGGTAAAGGAAGCGGAATGAGGTCCAGGGTCACTAAAGACCCAATGTATGCTTTTTTTTTAATTATTATTATTATTTTTTTTTATATTCTATCCCCTTTTCTCTCAGTTTGGAATGCCCAATTCCCACTTCTTAGTAGGTCCTCATGGTGGCGCGGTTACTCACCTCAATCCGGGTAGTGGAGGACAAGTCTCAGTTGCCTCCGCTTCTGAGACCGTCAATCCGCGCATCTTATCACGTGGCTCGATGTGCATGACACCGTGGAGACTCGCAGCATGTGGAGGCTCATGCTACTCTCTGTGATCCACAACTTACCACGTGCCCCATTGAGAGCGAGAACCACTAATCGTGACCACAAGGAGGTTACCCCATGTGACTCTACCCTCCTTAGCAACCGGGCCAATTTGGTTGCTTAGTAGACCTAGCTGGAGTCATTTAGCACACCCTGGATTCGAACTCGCGACTCCAGGGGTGGTAGTCAGCGTCTTTACTCGCTGAGCTACCCAGGCCCCCCTATGTGTGCATTTAAGGGTTAACTTGAAACTCTTTCTGTGAGACTGAGTTTACCTCAGGTAGAGTTCAGTGGAGGTGACACACTGATCTGGTTAAACCCATTTAATTCTTCTCAGAACTCAAAGTGACGTCCCCTTCCATGTTATAAAATAAAGAGGTTTCATAGTTTGGGTGCTTTGGAAATCCTACTAACATAGTTTATAAGATAATGTTTATAAGAGTCGTGGCCTCAGAAATCTCTCAACAACAGACCACATCCTTTTTATCATAATCTACTACAAAAATTAAGCAGACCATATGATTTGCTGAATGTTGTCCAGAGTAAACCTTTTGTGGCCAAATCGAGCATCAATTAAAAAGTCAAAATAATAAGAATGGATTTTATGACATTATTGATCAATAGATTAAGGTTGGGTTTTTAAAAAAGCACACCTCAATGGCATGTGGGTAGGATGCCTGAAGAGCTTTGGTCAACATAAATAAATTGATTGATAAATAAATAAATAAATAGTATTTTCCAAGATTTGGTGATTGGTTTCCTTAAAAAAGCTCAGTCATTTTAAATACACTACTTCAGAATTGAAGCAGTTCCCATGTTATCCTGTCCAACTCTTTCATTCATATAAAAAAATTCAAATTAAAGCATTTAAGCGTAGGACTTTAGATTAAAAGGTTTAAAAGATCGGTGTATGATATGCACATATTTATATTGGAAACTGAACCATTTTGTAGAATTACTCATTTTATACGTCATGTTTCTATGCGCAGTCCTAAAACATAAGACACCACTTGCACACCAGAATAATTATGGACTGGTGTGTAGCAACTAGCAGAAGCTTCGCCAGTTATGGTTCAGACATGATCTTATGTGCACATTCTGATCTGACCTGCTCAACTTTACTTCCTCAAATGTAAATGATTGGAAATGATTTAGTGGGAAAACTGATGACGGTGTGCTGATATAATTGTCCACAAATGTCAGGCTATTCAAAGAAGATAAGAGGAGCTCGATAAGAAAGGGCTGAAGGTGAAGGGGTGCTAAAAGGGAGGTATGCAATACATAAGCAGTGTATAGATTTAGATTTTAGATGCATGTCCTATAAAGCCTACAAATAACTCATTTTAAACATTAATAACAAAAGCAATATTTTGGTTAATTTTTATCAATGTTGGGTATATTTAGATCCATTTTAAATGGGTTCATATGGATCTTTTTATTCTATATACATGTCTGTTGCGTATTCTGCTCAGAGTGGATGCTCATCTAAATGATGGAATTATATAAGGAAACTCTGTGTTGACTTTGGTCAGAGATTCTCTCCAGTGTATTAAACACTGAATATTTCAGAGACATAACTGAGAAAACAAAACAGAATATTCAGTTCAAGGAGTTTGTTGGCAAACTTAAAGACACGAGCCTGGTCGTACGCGGTTTTTGCAAAACTCTTGTCCTAAGACATAATGCCATAAGCCTCACAAACTTTGACAAATCCAGCTATTTTTTTGATTTCCTGGAAGTCCTCATTATAACAGCATGCTAACTTCTTAACAATACTTAAAAAATGCCATGATCAAAAGTCTTTTTAACTCTGGCATTTTAAAAAATGCACAGTAAAAATAATGCACTACAGATCTGTGGGACATTTTTAGTTGTAGCTCCAGTGAAATTTAAATATTTACTGCTTTAAAATGACTGATTACTGAATCCTTGTTTCAAAATTTATTTTACTGTGTATTCTATTCTAATATTTCATCAAAGGATGGTCGCATACACATCTACAGATGCCGATGTTGGTGTTTTCGACCACTCAACAAATTAGATATTTGGTTCAGCTTGACCTGGGCTCTGTACCATGCTACTTAAAAGGACTCTTCATAAAGAACTATGAAACTGTTTGCTGTTTCCTTCATATGTTGTCTAAGCAATTCCATGGCACCTCCTTCAAAACACTGTGTCTGAATTTTCAAGGCCATTTGTACTTCAAAAAGATGTGACAATCCAACATGTCCTAAAGCTCTCAAACAATTTGGAACTTGGTTTTAACATATTTGTCCTTTTTTCCAGATTCTAGAGACTGTTGTGCGTGAAAATCCCAGGAGATCAGCAGTTACAGAAATACTCAAACCAGCCCATCTGGCACCAACAATCATGCCACGGTCCAAATCACTGAGATCACATTTTTTCCCCATTCTGATGGTTGATGTGAACATTAACTGAAGCTCCTGAACCGTATCAGCATGATTTTATGCACTGCACTGCCGCCACACGATTGGCTGATTAGATAATCGCATGGATGATTGTTGATGCCAGATGGGCTGGTTTGAGTATTTCTGTAACTGCTGATCTCCTGGGATTTTCACAGACAACAGTCTCTAGAATTTACTCCGAATGGTGCCAAAAACAAAAAACATCCAGTGTGCGGCAGTTCTGCGGACAGAAACACCTTGTTACGGTCACAATGTCTACGGTAACTCAGATAACCACTCTGTACAATTGTGATAAGAACAGCATCTCAGAATGCTATTCTAAGATGCGGGTTGGCGCTGTTTTGGTGGCACGAGGGGGACCTACACAATATTAGGCAGGTGGTTTTAATGTTGTGGCTGATCAGTGTATGTACATGTATATAAACTGGTGGCCAAAAGTTTGGAATAATGTACAGATTTTGATGTTTCGGAAGGAAATTGGTACTTTAATTCATCAAAGTGGCATTCAACTGATCACAAAGTATAGTCAGGATATTACTGATGTAAAAAACAGCACCATCACTATTTGAAAAAAGTCATTTTTGATCAAATCTAGACAGGCCCCATTTCCAGCAGCCATCACTCCAACACCTTATCCTTCAGTAATCATGGTAAATTGCTAATTTGGTACTAGAAAATCACTTGTCATTATATCAAACACAATTAAAAGCTATTTGGTTCATTAAATGAAGCTTAACATTGTCTTTGTGTTTGTTTTTGAGTTGCCACAGTATGCAATAGACTAGCATGTCTTAAGGTCAATATTAGATCAAAAATGGCAAAAAAGAAACAGCTTTCTCTAGAAACACATCAGTCAATCATTGTTTTGAGGAATGAAGGCTATACAATGCTTGAAATTGCCAAAAAACTGAAGATTTCATACAAAGGTGTACACTACAGTCTTCAAAGACAAAGGACAACTGGCTCTAACAAAGACAGAAAGAGATGTGGAAGGTCAGATGTACAACTAAAAGGTGTAAATTCCCATGAAATGTCAGTGATTATTTTTATTTAACCTCTGCCGCTGTTGTAAGAACTGTAGAATCCTCCAGTGCTGGCCACAATGTAACACGGAGGAATAAAAAATAAAAAAAAATCCAAAAAGCAAATATCGGTAAAACGGATATATCGGTCTACCGCTATCCTCTACATCCTCTTCCTTTATTATTCTATCTTACTCTCTCGTTCTCACACTCTGTCAGGTAGGAGACACTTCATTTGACCTGCCTGAGGCAAACGTGCTGATTCAGATCTCTTCTCATGGTGGTTCTCGCCGTCAGGAAGCTCAGAGACTGGGCAGAGTGCTGCGAGCCAAGAAAGGTAACCAGCCATGGGAAGTCAACACCTTCTTCAACATTATTATAGAATAGCTTGTTGTAAACTGGGTTTGTGTCAATTGCTCAGTGGCATGATGGTTGTAGAGCATAACTGTGATTGTCAAAAACTCTCTGTACTTAAAGGGATTTTAAAATTAATATTATCTCATTGTTTACTCACCCTTATGCTATCCCAGATGTGTATAACTTTCTTTCATCTGCAGAAAAGATTTCTAGAATTTTAGAAACATATCTGTAGGTCCACACAATGCAAGTGAGTGGTGACCAAAACTTTGAAGCTCCAAAAAGCAAACAAAAGCTGCATAAAATTAATCCATATGACTCCAGTGGTTAAATCCATGTCTTCTGGAGCGATCCAATCGGTTTTGGGTGAGAGCATTCTCACAACTCATTTTTCAGTTTTCATTTTGTTCTGTTTTCATCCAATACCAATTGGATCGCTTCAGAAGACATTGATTAAACCACTGGCATGATATGTATTACTTTGAAGCTCCAAAAAGCACAAAGGCAGCATAAAAGTTCTGGCCATCATTCACTTGCATTGTGTGGTACTACAGCGCTGAAAAATTCTTCAAAAAATCTTTCATGTTCTGCAGAAGAAAGTAAGTCATGGACATCTGGGATGGAATAAGAGTCAGTAAATGAAGAGTTTTCATATATAGGTGAAGTATTATTTTAAGAATGATCAGAGAATCTTGCTGAAGGGCACAATAGTGACGGTTCATAAATCACTCCATCCAGGATTTGAAGCTTCAACCTTTCTTGCACTGCTAAGCGATAGCATGTGACACCAGCAACCTTTGATTTAGCAACCCTTGCATTTAATGCATATAAAACTGACATGTTATTACTGTTTTCCACAGGTATGGTCGCAGAGGAATACAACGCTTACTTCTACTCACTTGTCTCTCAAGACACACAGGAAATGGCATATTCCACCAAGAGACAGCGCTTCCTGGTGGACCAGGGATACAGTTTCAAGGTTTGCCATATTTCAAATGCAAATACACATATTTGAGTATGCTAATTGAAAATGATAGCAAAGTATTTATTATAGTGCTTGGTGAGCGCTATATTGAAATCCCTTTTACTTCCTCTTACTTATTTTTCTTCTCCACATATGCTTAGCATACAGGCTTGTAGCAGGATTATAGTATAACAGACAGTTTTTGCTGGTTATTATTTTCCCTGAAGGGGCTTTTATTGCACCAATGGCAGAAACGTGAATGAGTGAGCTGGTGAATATGATTAAACTCCATGGCTGTAGTAAAAAGAAGGAAGGTTATTTCTCTTCTTAAGCATAAGAAATATGATATAGTGTTTCTTTAAGAAATGCACCTTTCCCCGCAGGAAGCTGAAAAATTTGGAAAGATATGGGGTGGACATTTTTTATTTATAGTGCTGGCTTGAATAAGAGCAGGGGAGTCATTACGCTGATAAGTAAACATCTACAATTCAAATGTCTCAAAAAGAGTAAAGATAAATTAGGAAAAGTCATTATTGTTTTAGCTGAAATTCAGGGACAAAGTCTTATTTTGGCAAATATTTTTGCACCTAATGTTGATGATCAGGGCTTTTTTATAGATCTTGAAGGGATGTTTCGAGCCACTGGCACCCCTAATGATATAATATTGGGAGGAGACTTAAATCTTTTGGTGGACTCAGTCCTTGATCATAGTGAAGCAATAGTGTACAAGCCCCCTAGAGCAACAGTGACACTTCACAGGATGTGTAAAAATCTTGGTCTTACAGATATTTGGAGACTTTTGAACCCATCTGGTAGGGACTATATTTTTTTTTCTTCAGTCCTTAAGATTTACTCTAGAATATATATATTTTTTATATCCAAGTCCCTCATTTCATCTGTTGTTGATTGCTCAGTTGGAAACATGTTAGTCTCAGATCACACCCTGGTTTGTTTAGAGATCATAAAGTATGCTTCATTCACCA
Organism: Myxocyprinus asiaticus; assembly: GCF_019703515.2. Lineage (NCBI taxonomy): Eukaryota > Metazoa > Chordata > Actinopteri > Cypriniformes > Catostomidae > Myxocyprinus > Myxocyprinus asiaticus. The sequence goes on along the minus strand of NC_059355.1, from coordinate 5,288,186 downwards.
AAAAATCCAAAGCACAAGAACTCGTAGAATTGGAAGGGAATATTAAAAGTGCAGAGGCAGAGCTGAAGTTGCCGAATGTCGTCTAATGGCCTCAGAGAATTGACCCGATTGAAATATAGATATAATACTATTTTGTCGCAGAAGGTGGAGTTTGGGCTATTCAGGGCAAGACAGTCATACTTTTGAGTCGAGGGACAAAGCAGGGAAGCTTCTGGCTAGATATGTAAAACAGAGAGAGTCTTTTTCTACCATTCCCTCAGTGAAATCTGCTGGTGGTGAAATTTACCTCGGCCATTGATATTAATAATGCATCCTATATTGATCTCTATATTCTATTCTATTCTATTGATGTCTTTGTCTACTGATGAGGATATTAGAAACTTTGTGGAACCATTAGAGCTTCCTAAACTGACGACTGAGCAAAAAAATTATCTTGATTCTGAGATAAACTTCTAGGAGCTTGGCAAGGTAATTAAGTCCTTACCTACAGGCAAGTCTCCGGGGCCAGACGGCTTTGCCGCTGAATTTTTTAGATCTTATGCTACAGAACTGGCTTCACTTTTGCTAGAAGTTTATATGGAATCATTAAAGAATGGAAAGCTTCCCCCAACCATGACACAAGCCCAGATCAGACTGATTCTTAAAAAGTACAAAGATCCAAGCGAGTGTAAGAGTTACCGTCCAATTTCCCTGATCCAGCTAGACGTTAAAATATTGTCAAAAATTTTGGCTAACCGATTAAATAAAGTTATGACATCACTTATACATATAGATCAGGTGTGGTTTATTCGGGGCTGTAGGTCTTCGGATAACATTAGGCGTCTCATCAATATCATGTGGTCAGTGGCGAATGATCAGACTCTGGTCGCTGCCATCTCACTTGATGCTGAAAAGATGTTTGATATGGTAGAATGGGATTATCTTTTTAAGATTTTATTGGTTGGATTAATTTACTTTATAGACACGCGGTAGCGGTGGTACAAACAAATGGATTAATTTTAGATTATTTTACTCTGTATAGGGGCACCCGGCAGGGTTGTCCTCTTTCCCCATTATTGTTCTGTCTTGCCCTGGAACCATTAGCAGCCACGATAAGAAAGGAGGATGATTTTCCAGGGGTGATTGCGGGAGGTGTGGCGCATAAGCTTTTGCTTTACGCAGATGATATTTTATTATTCGTCTCCGACCCCACTAGATCTATGCCTTGCCTCCACAGAATTATTAATTCCTTTTTTAAGTTCTCAGGATACAGAGTTAATTGGTCTAAATCCAAAGCATTGGCTCTGACAGCTTATTGCCCTGTAATGGCTTTTCAGCTGGGTACCTTTCAGTGGCCCAAACAGGGCATTAAGTATTTGGGTATTTTATTCCCAGCAAATTTGTGTGATTTAGTTAGTTAATTTTGACCCATTAATAAAAAGGTTTTTGAGCGATGTGGGCAGGTATGCTTCATTACATTTATCTATGATTGGGAAGGTTAATTAATTGTATTCCAAAATTCAACTACCTGCTACAATCTCTCCCTATAGATGTCCCCCTCTCTTATTTAAAGCAATTTGATAGCATAGCGAAGTCCTTCATTTGGAATGGTAAGTGTCCCAGATTACATTTCAGTAGGTTGCATAGGCCGATTGACAAAGGTGGGCTAGGCCTACCCAAGATTTTGTTTTATTATTATGCATTCGTTCTCAGACATTTGGCTCATTGGTCGCTTCCACCTGACAGAGCCCCTCCCTGGTTTTGTATTGAACTGGAAGTTCTTGCCCCTATTTTGCTATTGCAAAGCCTTTCTATCAAACTAACCTGAGAAGTTAAGTTACACCCCGTTATCTCGCATTTGCACATGGTATGGACAAAAGTGTCCAGAGTGTTTAATTCTGACATTTATTTAAATGTTGATTCGAGGATATGGCTGAACCCAAAGTTATGTATTAATAAGTCCCCTTTCTGCTGGACAGTGTGGATTGTGAGGGAGGTTAATACGCTCTATGACCTAAATGAGAGTGGAGTGTTGAGATCCTTTGAAAATTTGGTTCAACATTTTGGGATTCCCAGGTCTCAATTCTTTAGGTATTTACAGCTGCGCCACCTGCTTTGTACTATTTTTGGGAATAGCATACACCCCCCTAAAGCGGCAGATACTCTGGAAGTGGTGATTACTGCTTTTGGAAAATGTCATAAGGCATCAGTGTATTACTCCCTGCTAATTCGGAGTCTGGTGGACGGAGCTTTAACTTCTCTCAAAAGATTATGGGAGAAAGATTTAAACTTGGTATTGGAGGAGGGAATCCCCACTCCCAACTTTCCTTTGCAATGGTTTTTGATGTCGCTGTCCTAAGGGGAATGGCCTCTGTATACCTGGTGGCGTAATACACATCCATAATATATGTTTGTGACCCTGTGCAGATTTCGGCAGCGGTCACACCAGGTCCATCCCAATGCACTCGAAGGGCACCTTCGATGATGGGCAGGGGGATCGGGGGCTGGGTGGTAGTTTCCGTGGGGCTGTACGTTGGCACACCTCACAGCTGCATCTATCTGGGTCATGTTGTCGGCTCCCAGGTGTCCTGACATGAGGAGAGTTTGCCAACGTCATCATGTCGGTCTTCGTCCTTGGCACCACCAGCAGCCACTTTTCTTCTCCCCTCCTGATTGCAACGCAATAGAGCAGATTGTTTTCCACCATGAAGTATGGAGAGGGGTGAGGCGCAGGATGATGAACTTCTCCATTACTGTTCTCACCTGTCCCCAGCGGTGTTTGAGTCTGTCATCCTCCCTCTGCTCTCTACCGAAGGACCCTCCTGCTGTCACGTGTTGGAACAGATCAGAGTACACATTTAATGGTTGAGTATTCGACTCACCCTCTCTCTCGTTGTTCGTGGCCAATAGCACTGGCTGCCTCAATTTCCTCCTCGGTGGTCCCCCTTGACGTGCTCGTCTTTGAGCGGCCGGCTGCACTATCACTGCTAGGTGCTGATCAAAACCTGGCCAATCTCTTCCCAGAAGTAAAAGAACCAGCAGATCGTTTACCAGCACCACTTCCAATTTCCAGGAACCGGGTCTTGCCAAAATCGTCACGGTGTGGGCTGGAACATAGCATGTATTGCCATGAACACACATGATGGGTAGAAGAGATTTCCCCGGTCCTTTCCTGGGAAGAAGCTGTGGCTGGGCCAGGCTCACTGAACTCCCTGAGTCTAACAGTTTTCACACACCTTCCTTCTGGCTGTACTAGCCATACCTGCATATGGAGATGGAGACACAGAAAGAGAAATACTGTCCGTCTTTAGGATGATTAAAAAGTCACCTTCTCGACTAGTGTAGCGGGATTAAAGCATGACAGACCGCGTTTGCAGGTAGTTATTTTCCCTGAAGGGGCTTTTATTGCACAAATGGTAGAAAAGTGAATGAGTGAGCTGGTGAATATGATTAAACTCCATGGCTGTAGTGCAGTGGTGTGTCCTCGGTTCCCTCAGGTGCATAGAGTGTTGTAAAGCTTTGTTCCTTTTGTGACAGTGGAGCAGGCTTCTAATCGCTCGGTCCTAAAAATGAGAGAGAGAGAATGGAAAACACAATGTTAGTCTTCAGCATGAAGTCTCGGATCACCCTTCTCTTCCAGCATTGCGTTTATATCCCTGCTGAGCGATTCGTGTCAGGTGAGCATGATCAGCGTGCTCCCCCTCTTTCTGATTGCTCCTTATTACCGACTCAAAGGGCGATGCTGGTATATGCATGGAATGCTGGCCACAGGCTCAAATAAAAAAAATATGATGATAAATTCAATTAAAGTATTTAGGTTGTCAATTTTGGGGTTTTGTAAGTGTTTTTGTAAGCATGTTGACTTTATGGAATTTAAGATTCAAGTTTGAAAATCTCCCATTGAAAGAACTCAAAATATAACAGTTAATGAGGTCATTGCATATAAAGTCAATTGGCCCGGTTGCTAGGGAGGGTAGAGTCACATAGGGTAAACTCCTCGTGGTCGCTATAATGTGGTTAGTTCTCAGAGGGGCACATGGTGAGTGGAGTGTGGTTGACGCGGTGGATGGCGTGAAGCCTCCACACGCGCTATGTCTCTGTGGCAACGCGCTCAACAAGCCACGTGATAAGATGCGCAGGTTGACGGTCTCAGACGCGGAGGCAACTGGGATTCGTCCTCCGCCACCCGGACTGAGGTGAATCACTACGTGACCACGAGGACTTAAAAGCACATTGGGAATTCCAAATTGGGAGAAAAAGGGGGAAAATCCCCCCCCCCCCCCCAAAAAAAAGAATTCACCCAAAAATGACTGACTTTCTTCTGCTGCACACAAATGAAGATTTTTAGAAGTATATCTCAGCTCTGTAGGTCCATACAATGCAAGTGATTGGGTGCCAAAAATGTTAAGCTCCAAAAGCACATAAAGGCAGCATAAAAAAGGCAGGTTAAATCCATATCTTCTGAAGATAAGTGTGGGTGAGAAACAGATCAATATTTAAGTTATTTTTAACTATAAATTCTCCTCCCTGCTCAGTCAAACTCCACTTTAACTTTCACATTCTTCTTCTTGAGTTTTAGATGATTCACATTCTTCATGCATATTGCCCCCTACTGGGCAGGGAGAAGAATGTCTAGCAAAAAAGGAATTAAATATTGATCTGTTTCTCATCCACACCTATTATGTCACTTCTGAAGATATGGATTTAACAACTGGAGTCGTGTGGATAACCTTTATGCTGACTTATGTGATTTTTGGAGCTTCAAAGTTTTGGCCACCATTCACTTGCATTGTATGGACCTACAGAGCTGTGATATTTAAAAATATATATATATATATTCATTTGAGATCAGCAGAAGAAAGAAAGTCATACACATCTGGGATGGGGGTGAGTAAATGATGAGAGAATTTCATTTTTAAGTGAACTATCCCTTTAAGCTTACTTAAAACTTGGAACACTTTTGCTGCCTTGCAAGCACTGGTATTTCTTTCTTGAAATGCAAAAAAAAAAAAAAAAAACTTAGTTAACAAAATTAGTTGCCTTATTCACTTCTTATCATTCTCTTTATCTGTGTCACTGTGTGTCACACATTTGGTCTCTGTTTTTCCATCTCTTTCTAGGTGATCACAAAATTGGCTGGGATGGAGGAGGAAGACCTAATGTTCTCCTCTCGAGATGAACAGCAGCAGCTCTTGCAGAAGGTTCTGGCAGCATCAGATATCGATGCAGAAGAGGAAGTGGTGATGGGAGATATGGGAGGGAAACCACAGGTATGATCCACTTTTCATTTCCGTTTTGTCCTGTCCCTCACTCATACTTCCTGTATTACACTCGGCCAGGATCAGCTTGTTTTTGTGCCATTCTTGGTCATTATAATAGAAATGGCAAAAACTGGTCTCAGGTCTGCATTAAAGGAATAGTCACCCAAAAATGTCAATTCTGTCATCATTTACAGTACTCACACTCATGAAATTTTAATGGAACACAAAAGATGAGGCTTTCAAGCTCTTAAAAAGCACCATGAAAGTAGTTCACACAACTTCAGATGTCATATAATGATTGTTTGACGAACAGGCCAAAATACGTTATTCACTGAAAATCATTCATGTCTCATCATATTTAATTATGATGAATTATGATGCGTTGCACCATGATGTCATTGATGCCAAATGACATTGGTACTCGTGTGTCTCATAACGATCATGATGTGCGAGTTCAAAAAGTTCAAATCAGAATTTAGAGCTACAGCAAAGGACAAGATTTTCATTGATTAGCCATTTAAATTTTGGCCTTTTCTGCACACAAAGCTATAGTATGGTTTTTGTCTTCATTTATTGATTTTATAACTGTTGGCTCTTTGTCAATATGTACTGAGCCCTGAGAGATTTTTGCTTGTTTTATAACATTGACGCAGATTCAAATATAATAAGGATTGCTTTAAGCTGTACTTGTGTTATAGCGTAAGAAGATTTATGCTGACATGCTTACCTTATCAGTTTAATTGGTCCAGATATAGGCTAAATTATTCATCTGTTTCTCTAGTTTTCTCGTCGTATGGGAACTATGAGCTCCATGTCTGGCGCAGATGATACAGTCTACATGGAATACCAGATGTCCCGCGGAAGCAAGGCTGCAGGCTGCAAGAACGTCCACCCTCTTTTTAAACGTTTCCGCAAGTAAAGACATTCACAGCCTGGCTGCAGCATTAAAAGGACATATCGAGCCAGAGGGGTGTAAGTGGACACCACAACCAAATATTGGCCTATCTGAATCAGGGTGGCCAACATAATGATAAAAGATGGTTCATGGCTGCTTGTGTTTGACAGAACCAGTTAAAGGGATAGTTCACCCAAAAATGAAAATTCTCTCATTATTTACTCACCCTCATGCCATCCCAGATGTGTATGACTGACTCCTCACAAAACAAGTGAATGGTGATATGATAGGTAGATAGATGAGAAACAGGACAACATTTAAGTCCTTTTTTACTCTATATCTCCACTTTAACTTTCAGATGTGAAAGTGAAACTAAAAAGGCACCACATGTGACTTTCAGATGTAAAAGTGAAAGTGGAGATTTAGAGTAAAAAGGACTTCAATTTTGTCCTGTTTCTCACACACACCTATCATATCGCTTCTGAAGACATGGATTTAACCACTGGAGTCTTATGGATTACTTATATGTTTCCTTTATGTGATTTTTGGAGCTACAAAGGTCTGATTACCATTCACTTGTTTTGTGAGGAGTCAGTCATACACATCTGGGAAGGCATGAGGGTGAGTAAATGATGAGAGAATTTTCATTTTTGCGTGAACTATCCCTTTAAAAACTGTCAGAATAAGATTCAGAATGATTCAGGAGTCTAATATAATCAATATTACAAACAGGATGTTTGTAATGTAATAAGATACTTCTTGAATTTGTTCAGTGAAATAGAATTGTAAAGAAGAACTTGAATTTTGTAGGGTTAAAGCCAAAACGTAACCCTGCCTTTGAAATGTAACAGTAAGCTTTTATCAAATAAAACTTTGGTAACACTTTAGTAAGGTTTAATCTTGGTAAATGTTTTTTTTTTTTTTTTTTTTTGGGCGTTAAAGCGCATTGCATTCTTAATGTATACCACTTACAGGGTTAAAAATATTTTAGTAAATTAAAACTTTAGTAAAACAAGGGTGGAATAAATGCATTTGCAATGAAGCTTTTGTATTTCATCCGTCTCTCTTTCCCTCTTGCAAAAACGATGATATTTCCCGTTGAACTTTGTTGACCTCTCTAGTCTGAATATAATCTTCACACAGTGGTGGTAGGGGTAGCACACTCCAGTCATCACAGTCCTGTCCCCGTGTAATGGGGGGCTACTACTCTGTCCCACACTTCAGGGGGCATTCCCTGTCCAATGTCTTCCAATCCCTGAGTTTGTAATCATATTATAGATTGATATTAAAAGAACAAAGCTTATATTCTTCATTGTGCAAACCTGAGGTTCAGCTCCTGTGGTTTACCTTTGTAAAACAAATAGCTAGTTTATTTTAACAACCTCAATGCATTCATTCATTTACTAATAACGTACAGATATTTGGAAAGTTGATATGACATGTCGCAGCAGAACTTAAAACTAAAACATTTTATAAATCCTTTAATAATTATTGTACATGCAGTTTTTATTACCTCATATTAGTTGAGAGACTACAAACAAGTAATGTCACACCACAGGACTATTTACACCGATCAGACACAACATTAAAACCACCTGCCTAAAACTGTGTAGGTCCCCATCATGCCGACAAAACAGTGCCAACCCGCATCACAGAATAGCATTCTGAGATGATATTCTTCTCAACACAATTGTCATATTCACACACAGCACTTCAGGTCACAGGCAAAAAAAGTTATAAATTATTGCTGGATGGTATGGCTCACTGTTTTTCATGTAATCTGTAAAAAAAAAAAAAAAAAAAGATTTTATTCATAACCACAGAAGTTATTAGGACTATCTGTTGTCAGATGTAAAATAAACATAATTTGATGGTAAATGGCCAGTTGATGATCAAAGATCAACACTTGATCCCTCTATCATATTCAAATTTGTCAAGGAGACTTGCATGACCCTTAACACTTTACACGCAAATCATAATGATGGTGACAATCATCAAACATATCAAGTAAAGACATGAGCTTTGAATCATTGATAAAGCGACAACAAACAAAACAACCAACCGCATAAATATAAGCAGCAAACAGTAAAAAAGAAAAAGGTAAGACAGTAACACTGCAATTTGCATAATTTATTCATGCTGCAGTGCATTCTGGGAATCCAAATACATAAGCGTGATGTGCATTTTTTTTCGTTTTTTTTTTTTTTATATATATATTTGATTTCAGCTAAATATTTTTTCTAAGTTCAAGAACTTATCACAAGTTCAGCCAACAAAAACTTGGATAATTGAGTTATTTCAACAAGATCCAGGGCAGTTATTTTAACTTTACATTTTAAGTTATGATAACTGAAAGGCAAAATCATTTCGCTGCAAGACGACTCCTTTCACTGCTGCCTATGTTGCCAACTTGAGGAGCTATGTTCAATGAGCCCATTTTTATGGAGTTTTTTGGATTGAGTGAACTCTTCTAAAAAAAATTTAAACCACTCCGTGAACATTTGACATTGGCAAAAATGAGAGGGAAGCGATTCTTGAACATACACTGGCAGCCAAAAGTTTGGAATAATGTACAGATTTTGCTCTTATGGAAAGAAATTGGTACTTTTATTCACCAAAGTGGTATTCAACTGATCACAATGTATAGTCAGGACATTAATAATGTGAAAAATGTTCAGAACTTCTTAAACTACTACAAAGAGTTCTCATCAAATTATCCTCCACGTGCAGCAATGACAGCTTTGCAGATCCTTGGCATTCTAGCTGTCAGTTTGTCCAGATACTCAGGTGACATTTCACCCCACACTTCCTGTAGCACTCGCCACAGATGTGGCTGTCTTGTCGGGCACTTCTCACGCACCTTACAGTCTAGCTGATCCCACAAAAGCTCAATGGGTTTAAGATCCATAACACTCTTTTCCAATTATCTGTTGTCCAATGTCTGTTTCTTTGCCCACTCTAACGTTTTCTTTTTGTTTTTCTGTTTCAAAAGTGGCTTTTTCTTTGCAATTCTTCCCATAAGGCCTGCACCCCTGAGTCTTCTCTTTACTGTTGTACATGAAACTGGTGTTGAGCTGCTAGAATTCAATGAAGCTGTCAGCTGAGGATATGTGAGGTGTCTATTTCTCAAACTAGAGACTCTGATGTACTTATCCTCTTGTTTAGTTGTACATCTGGCGTTCCACATCTCTTTCTGTCCTTGTTAGAGTCGGTTGTCCTGTCTTTGAAGACTGTAGTGTACACCTTTGTATGAAATCTTCAGTTTTTTGGCAATTTCAAGCATTGTATAGCCTTCATTCCTCAAAGCAATGATTGACTGACGAGTTTCTAGAGAAAGCTGTTTCTTTTTTGCCATTTTGACCTAATATTGACCTTAAGACATGCCAGTCTATTGCATACAGTGACAAAGACAATGTAAAGCTTCATTTAATGAACCAAATAGCTTTCAACTGTGTTTGATATAATGGCAAGTGATTTTCTAGTACCAAATTAGCAATTTAGCATGATTACTCAAGGATAAGGTGTTGGAGTGATGGCTGCTGGAAATGGGTCCGGTCTAGATTTGATCAAAAATGACTTTTTTCAAATAGTGATGGTGCTGTTTTTTACATCAGTAATGTCCTGACTATACATTGTGATCAGTTGAATGCCACTTTGGTGAATTAAAGTTACCCATCCCCCCTGGAATCTACGCCCTTGGGTGAAAATAATATCTGCCACTATTTGGACTGGGCTGTAAATGGCATCTACCTTATTATTTAGGCTAAAAATACAGACATGTCATGCCCACAATTTGAAAGCAACTAGGTTAAAAAATCGTGTTTGTATGAAACGCATTTGCAGAAGTCGTATTTATGCTTAGAGCTATTGTGTTGCTTAAATAAAGTGTTTTCTGGTCATGTCTTACTTTCCCGATCACTGTAAAAAAATTACAGATTCTCAAAGCACCATTTAAGGTTGCTCAGATGTCACAATGGTGGAACCCTCTGGAGATCCTCCAGACAACCTTTAGAGGCCTATTTCTCAAGGAAATTATATTTTAAGTGCATTAAAGCTTTGTCCTTATGATGGGGTTACTGAAGGAACAGTTGATAGTTTTTAGAGTACATTAAAAGTTCTTGTAGGAACAAAGAGTAGGTTTCTCAGAAAATTAAATGGTGCATGAATGATCTTCAGAAGGTTTCAATGTGGCAGCTGAGGAACCCCAAATGGTGCCTTAAGTATCTTTTACTTTTTACAGTGTCAAGTGAGCCATGAGTGCCACTGGTGCCCCCTCAAAATAAATAAATAAGACTTTGACAAGGGCCAAATTGTGATGGCTAGACAACTGGGTCAGAGCATCTCCAAAACGGCAGGCCTTGTGGAGTGTTCCCGGTATGCAGTGGTTAGTACCTACCAAGGCAGGCTGGCAGAGGCAGTGTGATGCTCTGGGCAATGTTCTGCTGGGAAACCTTGGGTCCTGGCATTCATGTGGATATTACTTTGACACATACCACCTACCTAAAGATTGTTGCAGACCACATACACCCCTTCATGACAACGGTATTCCCTGACGGCAGTGACATCTTTCAGCAGGAGAATGCACCCTGCCACACAGCAAAAATGTTCAGGAATGGTTTGAGGAACATGACAAAGAGTTCAAGGTGTTGACTTGGCCTCCAAATTCCCCAGATCTCAATCCGATTGAGCATCTATGGGATGTGCTGGACCAACAAGTCCAATCCATGGAGGCCATCCCTTGCAACTTACAGGACTTAAAGGATCTGCTGCTAACGTCTTAGTGCCAGATACCACAGAACACCTTCAGAGGTCTTGTGGAGTCCATACCTCGATGGGTCAGAGCTGTTTTGGCACCACGAGGGGGACCTACACGATATTAGGCAGGTGGTTTTAATGTTGTGGCTGATCGGTGTATAACTAAATAATAAATAGTATATCTAAAAGTATACACTATCTGGTAACACTTTACAAAAAGGTTCCATTTGTTAACATTAGCTAACAACATTAGTGAACATGAACTAACAACTAACAAAGCATTTATTAATCTTAGTTAATGTTAATTTCAACATATAGTAATACATTTTTAAAATCAAAAGTTGTATTTGTTAATATTAGTTAATACACTATGAACTAACAATGAACAATTGTATTTTTATTAACAGATCAAATATGTTGTTTTTAAAATAATAATAAAATAGATTTCTGTGGCATGAGAGAGGTTATGTAAATACAATAGCAAGTGTAAAGAAAACAATGTATTTAGTGTATTTGTAAAATCTATTAATTAAAACAATAAGTGGAGAGCAGGATTAGAGGAACTCATGCACCGATGGCCGCCAAAACCCTGGCACAACAACATTTACGAAGTACCTCAGAACAACAGAGGCTACACATCTTTCAGAAGACAAGTGGACTGGCACCAGTGTTTCTCTTCTGGCATTGCTGGTGCTGTTGATGGTGTTTGTTGGTTTTCCTGTGAAGTAGCGTTCCACTTGGAATGAGTGAGCATGTGAATGTGAATTCTTCAGAAAGGATGAGCAGCAGAGGGTTTTCCTAAAAAACCTTCCCTCATTGTGTGTGTTTGCATGTGCAGTTGAATGTAAGGAGCTCTAATATCAAGATATTAAAAAGAGATGAAGACTAGATTTAAATGGAACACAAAACTGATTTTCAATCTTATCAAACATGGCTTCAATTCGTATTAAGATGCGAGAATCTGGAATAAACACACTTGTCCTGAGCCCGACCCGATCCCTTCATTCAAAGCAAATCAAAGAGAGCAACTAAATGAAACAACTCCTCAAGTCCTTTCATGCAGCATTCATTTTCATTATTTGCAGTAATCACACTTTTATTAGGTTTTGCACTGTATTTATATTATGTTGTAAGAATGTTTGATGCATATTTGTTACTGCATTTAAGATTATGCAGATTGCAGTAAAATGAAAGGGACTATACAGGGTTATGCAACAGGCCTTACAAGAAAAAGAGGAGGATAGAGGAGCGTAAATGTGTGTGCGTGGTGGAGTGGGGGGGTTCTTTGTTATGCTGTTGCATCTCCCAGCACAACATGAAGGGGTTCCATAGAGGTGAACTCCACTTTATGCCAGGACTACTTAAGAGGCTTGTGGGAATGTGCCCAATAGTGTACGCTGCCCAGTGTTCTGGTGAGATTTATTATTCATGTACTCTACAGTTCTTCCTTGCCCCAGGTGCCCCCACAAACTCTTTCAGTTATAACTGCCAAAAGTGAAAGACCTTGTTTGACATGGACTTAAAACACCTTTGACCTAATGCCAGTGAGCACCAGCATAAGACTTGGCCAAGGACAGATTATGGTCCTGTGAGGCCCAAACACACACGTACTTGAAAAGGATGGACATAAAATACACTTATAAACTTTTTGGGGGGGTGTCAGGCCCTTCCAGGCCTCTCAGCTTGAGACCCCTGGCAGTCAGGGACCCCAAGACACCAGCCATAATCGATTCTTAGACTTCGCATAGTAAAGTGTGCCTTAATACATTTGGCAAGTTTGCGTTCATTTGCTATTGAATGATATTACTCTCAAATGCAATTATACACGTTCATTGTGTAAATCCCTACATGCTAAATAGAACAACCAACAATCACAATAACCTGTCACACACATATATTAGATACATAATAATTATGTTGTATTGTTGTAATAGTTGTCAGATGGATAGACTTAGGCTAGATGGGGAACAATTCAATTTCCTCACAATTTAGAGCAACGTATGTACAGGTGTGAATTCATCATTGTACACTACACAGTGCTGTAATCTCCTTGTCTTTCAGTATTGACAAGTACAACCTGTATATGCAGAATATGTTACACAATGTGGGATATGTGTAACTGTATGATTTACAATATCTACTGTAAATTATTTCCTAAATTGCTTTACTATCTTTTATAGAGAGTGATGGAGCTGGAGGCTGATGAATCCCCACACATTTTTGTGTATTTTGATGAGGCAGGATTCAACTTGACCAAAGTCAGGAGACGTGACCGTAATATTATTGGTCACCGAGCCACCGTTGATGTGCCAGGCCAGCGTGGAGGGAACATTACAATGTGTGCTGCCATATGTGGGATTGGTGTACTCCGCCACATTCCCATCATTGGGCCCTATAACACACAATGTCTCCTCAGTTTCCTGGAAACTCTGTTTCCTGAGAATGAGAGGGGGTTGGTAAGAAATGACTTGCCACCATACTCCCCATTCCTAAATCCCATTGAGGAGTTCTTTTCTGCATGGAGATGGAAGGTCTCCCGCTCTCACGACCAGTTGTCCTTACTGGGTGCAGTGGATGCTGGTTGTGAGGATATCACGGCAGATTGTTGTAGGGGGTGGCTGCGTCATGGCAAAAGATTTTTCTCTCGCTGCATTGCAAGGGAGGATATCAGGTGTGATGTAAATGAAATGTTGTGGCCAGACAGAGAGGAGAGATTGGAAGACCAATGAGGTTGATGAACTTGCAGCATAGTTTATTTTTTCTTGCACATATTGTAGTTCCTGAATTTTGCTGTTGTATATACACTATATTGCCAAAAGTATTCGCTCACCCATCCAAATAATTGAATTCAGGTGTTCCAATCACTTCCATGGCCACAGGTGTATTAAATGAAGCATCTAGGCATGCAGACTGCTTCTACAAACATTTGTGAAAGAATGGGCCACTCTCAGGAGCTCAGTGAATTCCAGCGTGGTACTGTGATAGGATGCCACCTGTGCAACAAGTCCAGCTGTGAAATTTCCTTGCTACTAAATATTCCACAGTCAACTGTCAGTGGTATTATAACAAAGTGGAAGCGATTGGGAATGACAGCAACTCAGCCACGAAATGGTAGGCCACGTAAAATGACAGAGCGGGGTCAGCGGATGCTGAGGCGCATAGTGCGCAGAGGTCGCCAACTTTCTGCAGAGTCAATCGCTACAGACCTCCAAAGTTCATGTGGCCTTCAGATTACCTCAAGAACAGTGCATAGAGAGCTTCATGGAATGGGTTTCCATGGCCGAGCAGCTGCATCCAAGCCATACATCACCAAGTGCAATGCAAAGCGTTGGATGCAGTGGTGTAAAGCACGCCGCCACTGGACTCTAGAGCAGTGGAGACGCGTTGTCTGGAGTGACGAATCACGCTTCTCCATCTGGCAATCTGATGGATGAGTCTGGGTTTGGCAGTTGCCAGGAGAACGGTACTTGTCTGACTGCATTGTGCCAACTGTGAAGTTTGGTGGAGGGGGGATTATGGTGTGGGGTTGTTTTTCAGGAGCTGGGCTTGGCCCCTTAGTTCCAGTGAAAGGAACTCTGAATGCTTCAGCATACCAAGAGATTTTGGACAATTCCATGCTCCCAACTTTGTAGGAACAGTTTGGGGATGGCCCGTTCCTGTTCCAACATGACTGCGCACCAGTGCACAAAGCAAGGTCCATAAAGACATGGATGAGCGAGTTTGGTGTGGAAGAACTTGACTGGCCTGCACAGAGTCCTGACCTCAACCCGATAGAGCACCTTTGGGATGAATTAGAGCGAAGACTGCGAGCCAGGCCTTCTCGTCCAACATCAGTGTCTGACCTCACAAATGCGCTTCTGGAAGAATGGTCAAAAATTCCCATAAACACACTCCTAAACCTTGTGGAAAGCCTTCCCAGAAGAGTTGAAGCTGTTATAGCTGCAAAGGGTGGGCCGACGTCATATTAAACCCTATGGATTAAGAATGGGATGTCACTTAAGTTCATATGCGTCTAAAGGCAGATGAGCGAATACTTTTGGCAATATAGTGTATTTTCTCTGTTCAAGCTTTCATTACGGATTTTTGGTTGGCTGTAAAGTGTGTACATACAATGATGAGAAATGTTTGAATAAATGTTTTGTTGAAAGTATAGTGTGTGCCATGACTTTTGGACATCAGTACTATTCAGCTGCCTACATATACAGTCTTAGCAATTGGACAATATTACATAGTGGGTAACTATCACACTTTCAGAGTACACTGTCATTTGACGAGATGTCTTTGCATTTTGACTGTCTTGGTCTAAGCCATGATAAAGGAACCTTTTGTTCTGATGACAATGATTTATTCATTGATGGATTTATTTACATTTGAAACATGAGGTAATTCTTTTGATTGAGTAATCACCATTTGCAGGTCACAGAGCGGTGTGCTGAATGTACCACGTGATGTGAGGATTGTACTTGTAAGTTTGTTTCAGTAAATGTGCCAAATCGATTGAGGAAAAACTGTAAATGAGGACTACGAAGTCTTGCGGTTAAAGCGGGTGAATTCAAGAACTTCCAGACACAATCGAGGTAAACCAGCCAAGTGCGTGATATAATCCCCCAATTTCTTTTGCAACAAAAGAAAATCCCCACACTCAGTGTTTCATCCGACACGCCCACTCCCTCGTTGGGTGTGACTAAGGACCACTATTCATCCCAGTGCCAAATTCCAGTGTCCAATCCCCTTCCCTAATGCTGCACTTCTCCCGTGAATCGTTTAAAAGCCGCTGCGCTCCACACATCCAGCACGCATTCGCTTCTGTCTTCAAGCGGTGTCTCACCTCAGCTGCAGTAAACGCATAACTTTAGAGATGGCACTTCAGAGCACTGTTCTTCACCTGGGCCGCAAGAGTCTGCTCCAGAAGACTTGCAAGCAGTTTTTCCAGCAAGCCCAAGGGCTGCACAAGTCCGTGGCGAGCGGCTCTCTGGAGATCGCGGCGCACAGTCCGGCGGCTCTCAAGGAGGAGAACATGGAGGAGGCGCAGAAGGTGGAGAGAGTAAAGACCCTCCAGGAGATGCCCGGACCCAGCACTATCTCCAACCTCATGGAGTTCTTCTACCGGGATGGCTTCAGCCGCATCCATGAGATCCAGGTGAGTGGAGATCAAAGTCAAGAGACTTTTGTGCATTCACATTTGCATTGAACTTCTTTGGTGCATTTTAAGCGCACAGTTCACACGTTCAATACACATTGAAAAAAATGTTACCATAAAATGTGCTTTACGTGGTAACTAAATAAACTGGGTTTATTCAAGTCAAAATATTATTTCATATCAATGAATGTATTCATTTGGTTACACCAACAAAACTTACTGTAAGGGTTCAATCAGGTTAAAAATGCGGGGTAACGATAGCAGTTTACCGCTTTTTACAGTGCACGATCAGTGGAAAAGATATATAAAAAAATGCAAAATACATTAGCCAGTCAGACTCGTATGCTTTTGTCCTCCTCATTTGCTCTTTGCACTGGAACTTTACCTTCCAAGTAACTTTATTTTCTTTTTTCTCTGCTAGTAATCACTGTTACATGCAGCATTGTTGCGCGTTTGATTAATAAACTTTGATTTTAGTGGATTGGAATACAATAAAAATGTTGCCTGGTACTCTACAGTGCGGACACGTGAGGGGTGTTGAATTACTTTTGGAGTTGCATAAACTGGCGAGTCTCCACCCCATCCTGGGGGTGAGTTGCAAAACCTTATTTTGTCCTAGGCACAGTCTGGCGAGGGGGATCAAATTAAAATGATATAGCAGGCAATAAGGTGTCCCTGCCAAACATATTGAAACAGTTAACTAACAGTCATACAGTCTTTGTGGAGATGTAGATAATGTCAGTAAGGAAATGACTGATGTGATTTGGGGTAAAAGACACTTTAGTGCTGTATCAGCATTGTTTTAACATAAACTCTCTTATTTCAATAAAGCTTTCACCGTTTTAAGAAGGTTTGACGGTGTTGGCAAAAGTCAAGATTAGATAAACTTCGAGAGGATATCATGGAATGCTGGTCTAGACTGTATACACTACCAGTGAAAACATTAAACACGCCTATGTCTCATTCTTACATATCTGTGAAGTCTTCGGAAATATGAAATAACACAAATAGAAGTATGGGAAATATGAGTGACTGAAAATGTTAAACAAATCAAACCATCTTATATTTTAAAGGTTCCCCATTTAAAAAAAAAAAAAAAGATTAGCACTCACATAAGATGAAGACTCCTGTCATAAAAGTAACCTTATAAAAGCTGTTTTGTTGTACATGGAGAGGGTCCCCTCATGGGGGCTGCCATGTTGAGATCACATGATCAGCCGAATTACTACTGGCTTAAAGGAATATTCCAGGTTCAATACAAGTTAAGCTCAACCAGCAGCATTTGTGGCATAATGTTGATTACCACAAAAAAATATTTGGTCCCTCCTTTTCTTTAATGAAAAAAAGAAGCAAAAATCGAGTTACAGTGAGGCACTTACAATGGAAGTAAAAGTGGCCAATTTTTGGAGGGTTTAAAGGCAGAATTGTGACGCGTATAATTTCATAAAAGCACTTACATTAACTCTTCTGTTAAAACTCATGTATTATTTGAGCCATAAAGTTGTTTAAATTGTCATTTTATGGTTTGTTGACATTACATCGTCATGGCAATGAAGTTGTAAAATTGGCTATAACTTTACACATAAAAGGTTAGTAAGTGATTTTATCACACTAAAATCATGTTTACCTACATATTGTTTGTCTTGTGGCTATACATTTGAAACAGTGAATATTTTAATGTTCAAAATTGGCCCCCATTCACTTCCATTGTAAGTGCCTCACTGTTATCCAGATTTTTGCATTTTTTTAAAGAAAACAAGGGGCAAGTCAAAATGGATTTTTGTGGTAATGAATATTATGCCACAAATGCTGTCGATTGAGCTTAACTTGTCTTGAACCCGGAATATTCCTTTAATCTCAGTAACCTCAACAGAGCACAACTGTGCCCGTCCACTGTTTCGGCTGCCTGAGAAATATTTCTTCCATAGACTTTTCATAAAAGAGTTCTAAAGCATGAACCAAACCAACCAGCTCCGACTTGAATCACAACATTACAAGCTTTGTTTTGAATCAAAAAAGTATTCAAAAATCGGACAAAAAGACAAAGGTACAAGACTGTGTACTTACAGTCTTTCACAAAGGCATGAACTACAGTCCCATGAAGCACTGCGAATGACGTAATCGAATATAAAACGATGGAAATATATAAAACTGTTGATTTTAGGTAATTGATTATACGTATAGAAGCAATATAGTTTAAGTTTATTTGCGAAATATTCCGATCTATACAAATATATGAGTAGTTTGAGCGTGAAGGGAGACAGACTCTTGAGTCATTCGCAGTACTTCATGGGAGTGGTCGGTCTTTTCTAGGCTTGTTTGGTGGGCTTTCTTGGCCACAGTTCTCTGATTGGTGGATTTTTCTCTGCTGGACCATGGGTGGCGCATTAATGCACAGGCTTATAGAGGCTGAAGCCCAGGGGCCTACAACTCCCATGGGGACCAGCTCGTGGCCATGGGGCCCATTTTCCCCTATTCATGTTCGCGGGAGGAGCGCGAATAAACGCTTTCATCGGGAGACATGGTTGCTGACGTGGAGACAGTGCGCAACCGTTGACGGCTCTGTGTAGTGCTTGTTCAATGCACAGCAGTACCCCCCCCCCCACACACACACACGTGATAATGAAGTTGAAATAACGTGGACAGATAGCTTCAACAAAAAGCATATATCATCAATGAACAACCTCGGAGCTCACTGTAGCACTGTCTTTAAAGGTTTGCAAGTTATTGGTAAAAATCAATTAGTCTATGGAAAAAAATATAGGGCATTTTTACTTCCGGAACCCGACTGTTGCGCTCTCATACATACATTTCTGCAATGGCATCAGTCACTGAAAGCTATTGCGTTTAAGAATAATGCTGCACCCATGCCCCTAGGTGTCAGTGTAAGTCCAAGACGACAAAAATACTGAGTGCACCTTTAAATTCTTTATAGAAGCCACTTAGAATTTTAGATTTGTAAAGAAATTCATATATAGGCACAATTTAAATTTGTCTACAAAACTAATTTAAAGCATTTAAACGTATGCTTTTAGATCTAAAGGCTTTTATGATGATGAGAAACAAAACTCCAGTCAAGTGTATCCAAACGTTTGACTGGCAGTGTATACAGTATATTTGAGGTTTATACAGTATATATTCATATATATTCATAGTAATTAGTGATGATGACCCTAATGCAGATTAGCAGGAGCTCAGCTTCAGAAATCCAGACTTTGTTAAGCTTTAAATCCGAAGTATACTTGACTTATTATCAGTAATCCACTTAACAACACCGAGAGTGAATGAGTGGGCAATTTTTCCACCTGCAAGAAAAGCAATCTGTTTAAAGTAAAGTACAAGGAGGTTTAGGTGAGAGGTTTAAATGATTAGATTACATTCGCGAGACCCACGTAAATCAAGTCCCCGAAATAACGTATCATAACGTTCCCTGCTCTGCCCTCTCTGGTAGATGGAGCACTCTCAGAAGTATGGCAAGATCTTCAAGTCTCGATTTGGACCTCAGCTGGTGGTGTCTATCGCTGACAGAGACATGGTGGCTCAGGTTCTTAGGGCTGAAGGTGTGGCTCCTCAGAGAGGCAACATGGAGTCCTGGAAGGAGTACAGAGACTTGAGGGGGAGATCCACTGGACTCATTTCAGCGTAAGAACCTACTGATGTGCTTTCTGGATGAGTGGTGTTGTTGAGAGGTTAAAGAACTCGGCTGGTAACTGAAAGGTTGTAGGTTCAAACTTTACAAGGGGTTATTCATAAATGACAAATTAGAAACGCGCCTGCTGAAAAGACTAGCTTAGGCCAGCATGAATTTCCATGCTGGTCCAGGCTGATTTATGCTGGTTTGGTTGCTGTCCAGCAAACATTGCTTGTCAACCAGAATGATCTTTCTGGTGAAGCTGGTTGACCAAGGAAGTCTTGCTGGCTATGCTAGATTGAAACCTGGTGGAAACACCAGCATACCAGCATTCCATGCTGGAGACCAGCATTCAAAGCATAACATATACTGCATAGCAGCAATGCTGGTATTTTTAAGGGGTGTGAATATGTGTGCAAATATTCCATTGTTAGATGCCATTTTTATGCTGGTTTCTCAGTCTCTGCTAAAAAAGATGTACAATGTACGACGTTTTCTTTCTCCAGCGAGGGTGACGAGTGGTTGAAGATGCGCAGTGTTCTTCGTCAGCTCGTCATGCGCCCAAAAGACGTGGCCGTTTTCTCCCCTGATGTTAACGCTGTGGTGGCTGACCTGGTGGACAGAGTCATGACACTTCGAAGCCAACAGACAGATGGCCGTACTGTCCTCAACATCAATGACCTGTTCTTCAAATATGCCATGGAAGGTGAGGCAGATGGTTTTTTTTTTGGCTAAGTATATTTAGCTCTTGCTTTGATCACCGGACATGGTTTTTCCTTCATTGTGTTCTGATTTTCACTACCGTTATGCTAGAGAAGAAAATCAGGTAGCACTGTATAATGGTCTTTCTGAATTAATCTGGAAGGGAATTTTAGGGCTTTTTATAAATGAAATTAGATCCAGCTACCTGGGTAGTCTGAGTAATCCTCCTTGGCTATCATTCATAAAATTAAATAGAATTAATCAGGTGTTCCACAGACAGAAAAGCCCAAGTGACCAGATGGAATTTATTCACAATGCAGCATTGAATAGGATAATCTTCCAAAACCTAATAATTCTGAGTAAACCCTTTTTGTTTAGGGGGGATTTTTTTGGATTTGGCCTGCAAACGTTCTAGCAAACTCTTTGACTGTTGAAGAAGATTGCCTAATAAATCGATAAATAGAAGTCCAATTGAAAATATGATTTGTAATGATGTATTGAAAGCCTTCAAAGTAGGATATTTTGTGGAATCTCACAACACCCTAATTAGAAAAGCAAAACAGTATTACGAGATTCACATCAGATCTGTGGCGAAGTACATAAATGTAAAGAGACACACATTGTTTAAATGTTAACTATTTTCTAGGTGTCGCAACCATTTTGTACGAGACCCGCCTGGGCTGCTTGGAAGACAAAATTCCCAAGATGAGTCAGGAGTACATTGCTGCACTGCACCTCATGTTCAGCTCTTTTAAGACCACCATGTATGCCGGTGCCATTCCCAAATGGCTGCGTCCTATCATTCCCAAACCCTGGGAGGAATTCTGCAGCTCATGGGATGGCCTCTTTAAATTCAGTAAGAGCAGAGGGAACTGTGATGGGGTTTAGTGCCATTGTTAGTCTTCTATTTACTGTGTTGTTTTTTTTTGTGGTTCTGTTTAAAGTTTGTATATATCTGTTTTTTTTAGGCCAGATCCATGTGGACAAGAGGCTTTCAGAGATCAAAAAGAAGATGGAGAAAGGTGAAGCGATTAAGGGAGGGTTGTTGACTCACATGCTCGTCACCAGAGAGATGAATTTGGAGGAGATCTATGCAAACATGACAGAAATGCTCCTGGCTGGGGTGGACACGGTAAGCTCAAGGGCTTCTGGGAAGATTTTATTGCTTTAGGTTGCTATTTCATAGCTCACGAGACTTAATGGAGATCTCAGCTTCATTTTAGTATAAACTTTGTCTCAGATGTTTCTCCTAAAGTTACTGCGGAATTGAAGTAGACTCAAATGAGACAATTGTTGACATCAGACTGTTAACACTGTGAATTCGGCGACAGGAGGTCGAAAGTTCTGCTGCAGAAATTGGTCTGTTTACCGAAATACAAACCACTGCCCCCAGTGGACGAAGCTGAAAGTGTTATTAAAGGGATAGTTCACCCAAAAATGAAAATGTAAAAAAAGTGTACTCACCCTCATGCCATCTCAGGTGTGTTTGACTTTCTTTCTTCTGCAAAACACAAATTATGACTTTTAGAGGAATATTTCAGCTCTGTAGCAAGTGAATGGGTGCCAAAATTTTGACTCTCCAAAAAGCACATAAAGGCATCATAAAAGTAATCCATACGACTCCAGTGTTTTAATCCATATCTTCAGAAGTGATGACAGGTGTGGGTGAGAAACCTTTTTTGCTAGAAATTCTTCTCCCTGCCCAGTAGGGGGCTATATGCAGGAATGTGAGTCGCCATAAACACAAGAAGAAGAGTAGAGATTGACTGAACAGGGAGGAGAATTTGTAGTCAAAAAGGACTTAAATATTGATCTGTTTCTCACCCACACCTATCGTATCACTTCTGAAGATATGGATTACTTTTATTCTGACTTATGTGATTTTTGGAGCTTCAAAATTTTGGCACCAGTTCATTTGTATTGTATGGAACAAAAGGGCTGAGAAATTCTTCTAAAAATCTTCAATTGAGTTCAGCAAGTGATACACATCTGGGATGGCATGAGGGTGAGTCAATGATGAGGGAATTTTCATTTTTGGGTGAACTATTCCTTTAAGGTGAAATGTCCACCGGGTGGCGCCAAAAGCGACTTGTATTATAAATTGTTATACAGATTGTTAATTGTTATACAGATTAATTGTTATAAAATGTAGTACAGTAAAAAAGAATCCATATTTTATTAACCCTGCTCCCTAATCCAAACCTCAACCCTGAACCTAACCGTCAGTGAAGTAGAGTAAATATTCTTGTCTATGTCTCGAAGGTTGCTTGCACATCAGTAACACCACAGGAAAAATGGTTTGAAAGTTTGAATCGATAGAGCTATCAAATTAACATGGATAGCACAGAATAGATAATTTGGTCTTGTAAGGATTTGATGACAAATGTTTGATTTCATATAGAATCTCTGACTTTTGATTGCAGACTTTATGTTGGTAAATCTGAGCACAGTTTGAGGCATTTTTGAGATCTCTTCTGAAACACTAGAGGAGACAAATATGAGATTGTTTGCAGCCTTTTTCTTAGGAGAAACATCTTAGCAGCAGGAGATTTAAGCAAAGCTCTCCATTTAATCTCACCGCTGTCTAGGAGAAACCGTGAAGAATTACAGAGATGTAATTTGCGACTTTTATGTTACACAGTGTGAAATATGACCTGTTAGCAATGCCTGCACTGACTTGATGCATAGTTTTAATTATACAATGCATCCAAGCTGCGAGTGTGTGTGCGTGTTGATGCAAGAAGCCAAGACACACTTTGCTGGAGAAGCAGTTGCCTCTAATGTTGATGACAAACAAATCTTCCCATCAGGATGGTGTCACCGGGTGCCTTTTTCTCTTCCCATGAACTCTTTTCAAATGGTCCGATCGTGACGGGTGTCCGAGGTCTCCATGGAGAATTCTGTGTTCACCTGACCTCGCACTGACCTCTCCCATACGTCTCACCACCAGCCACCCACAAAAAACTAGATGTGCCTAGACTCTCTCGTTTTGTTGATGTGTCTGTTGGCGTCTCCTTCCCTTTGATCTGTCCCTCTCGTTTTGTTTCAACTGTAGGATCGCATTAGCAATCACGAGCCAAAGCTGGTCACGTCATCTTTGTCTTTCTTTCCATCTCGATTTCCCTTCATCTCTGGGAGCCAAGGTGCATGTTTTGGGTTATTGTTCCAAAAAGGAATTAGTCACCCAAAAATGAAAGAGGAGGGTATAAAAAGGCTTTGTTCACACTGCACACAAATCTCATTTGGTCTTAAATCCGATCTTTAGGACTAACCATTCGCACCATCATTTTGCAAATTGTGAAATCTAATCCATTTGTTCCAGTATATCTACATCATTTGCTATAGTAATGAAGTAAGAATCATCACGATGCCAAGAGACTTTCTCATACAACAGCTGCAAGTGAGGACAGAAAACTATAAATTATGTCTCTGCTACACATTCAGACATATTCTTTGTCCAAAATATTTGAACTTCAAACCACTTATGGATGAGTAACCTTAATGGGTTTGCAAACATTGGACTTCATGTGGAATTTTGCTGTTCAGATTACAAAAAAGCAAAACAGATTTGGGTCAAATATGGCCAGAAATGAGATTCTGCACAAAGCCAAAGAGTTAGCGAAGGGCTGTGTGATCACTGGAGCTGAACACACATGGTATATGCATTTTGGGTTTTGGTTGATGATGAATTGGTGTTAGCGTGGCAGGTGTTTGATTACAGGATAATGGGGCCAAAAAAGGAGAAAGACCCCAACAAGCGGTAGAGAGTGAATGATGTCAGCTGGGCGATCTTTGAAAGAAAACTGGAAAGAGCACCATGGGGGGGAGTGTTTTTCATCCACGGACCTATAGAAAATCAGTGGTTATGTAATGGACCATCTTATGTAACGCTGCATGACATAGTGGTTAAACATTCTTGAACAGGCTGAGGAATTAGATCATGTAAATATTGCTAATCTGCTTGAAATCTTCAACCTTCTCTTCACCTCCCCTCTACAGACCTCTTTCACACTGTCATGGAGCACATACCTTCTGGCAAGACATCCCATGGTACAGCAGGAGATCTTTGAGGAAGTGGACCGTGTGCTGGGTGGGCGGGTCCCAACTGGAGAGGATGTTGCTAATTTACCCCTGATTAGAGGGCTTGTCAAAGAGACCCTCAGGTAAGCTCCACCCAACAACAGTCAACAGGCATGTTCTTGTACAGAAGACATCTTAAATGATCAAACATCAGAACATCAGATACATCAGTAAAGTTAGTTAAGATGGATTGACAAAGCCTTGACAGAAAGTTCAGAGTAGTTTTAATAGCTTGAAAGTATAATGGTTATAATTTAAAGGTTAAACAGGCCTTAGGGTGGTTGCTAGGACATTGCTATGGGGTTGCTAGGGTGTTCTGGGTGGTTACTTGGGCATTGCAAGGTGGTTGCTAGATAGAGGAAACATTTTATTCACTTACATTCTGAGACGAAGGTCGGTCTATGGGACTTTCGGATTTTTTTTAGAGGCCAGTAAGTCTATGTCTAAATCTAAGTCTTTGGACCCGCTTTATATTAGGTGTCTTTAACTACTAGGTACTTAAAGGGATAGTTCACCCAAAAATGAAAATTCTCTCATCATTTACTCACCCCAATGCCATGAATCTTTTTCTTCTGCTGAACACACTATGATTTTTAGAAGAATATTTCAGCTCTGTAGGTCCATACAAAGCAAGTGAATGGGTGCCAAAATTTTGCCAAAAAACTCATAAGGGCATCATAAAAGTAATCCATATGAGGGTTTTAATCCATATCTTTAAAAGTGATATGATAGCTGTGGGTGAGAAACAGAGTCCTTTTTTGCTAGAAATTCTTCTCCCTCCCCAGTAGAGGGCGATATGTATGAAGAATGTAAATCACCAAAACACAAGAAGAAGAATGTGAAAGTTAAAGTGGAGATTGACTGAGCAGGGAGGAGAATTTATAATAAAAATGACTTAGATATTGATCTGTTTCGCACCCACACATCGTATCGCTTCTAAAGACATTGATTTAACCACTGGAGTTGTATGGATTACTTTAATGCTGACTTATGAGATTTTTGGAGCTTCAAAATGTTAGCACCCATTCATTTGCATTGTATGGACCAAAATAGCTGAGACATTCTTCTAAAAGTTCAGCAGATAAAAGAAAGTCATACACATCTGAGATGGCATGAGGGTGAGTAAATGAGAGAAATTTCATTTTTGGGTGAACTATCCCTTTAAGTATTTGATACAATGTACTTATTATGTACCTGCATGTCATTACATCTGTAGTTACACTGTTAAACTTATCCCTAAACCTAACTCTAACCTAGACCCTAACCCCTAATCCTACCTGTACCTCAACATCAAGAGCAGCAAATGCCCAATTCCCAGTGCGCTTTTTAAGTCCTCGTGGTCGCGTAGTGATTCGCCTCAAACTGGGTGGCGGAGGACGAATCCCAGTTCCCTCCGCGTCTGAGACCATCAGACCCACGCATCTTATCACGTGGCTTGTTGAGCGCGTTGCCACGGAGACAGCGCGTGTGGAGGCTTCACGCCATCCACCGCGGCATCCACACACAACTCATCACGCACCCCACCGAGAACGAACCACATTATAGCGACCACGAGGAGGTTACCCCATGTGACTCTACCCTCCCTAGCAACCGGGCCAATTTGGTTGCTTAGGAGACCTGGCTGGAGTCACTCAGCACGCCTTGGGATTCGAGCTAGTGAACTAGCAAACTCCAGGGGTGGTAGCCAGCGTATTTTACCACTGAGCTACCCAGGCCCCCGACCAAGTCGTTTTCTAAGTCTGTTAGAAATAATAAAGCCTTCTATGTCAGAGGCTGAAGTCTACAGAAACAGACTGAAGGACTGAGTTTGGTGGATATAGCTTTTCAAAGGATTACAGTGAGAAACGTTCATCGGAAGTCTTTGAGTTTTTTGAGCGTTTGCTGTGGAAAAACTGTTAGTCTGATCAGAACAGGCTGTAGGACTGTGCTGAGTTTGAAGGATATGTCTCGAAAGCTTTAGGAGGAATAACAGTCAGAAGTGTTCAGTGAAAGTGTATAGGATTTTTGATTGTTTGCTATGGGAAAACTGTTAAAAAGATATATACTGTGACGAGTTTGGTGGATGTAGAAAGCTCTAGGAAGAGTTAAGGTTCAGGTTAAGAGTTGAGGTTAAGGTTAAGAGTCGGTTAAGATTCTGTCAAGCCAACATATTATACAGAATTGCATCGTTTATTCAGTTGATGTGCTCTTTCAATAAACAAGCAGTATTGATTTACGATTTAGCTCCTTTCTAATGCCTGCAGGCTTTTCCCTGTTCTCCCTGGAAACGGCCGTGTTACACAGGATGATCTGATCATTGGAGGTTATTTCATTCCTAAAGGGGTAAGAGCAGATATTGTGTGATTGTGTGTGCATGCAAACTTATTAATATGCCTTTTGGTTTAATATGTATTAATAGAACTAATACATTCGTTTTGTATTAATAGTATTAAAATGCAATAATATGTAAATACCTTTGTCATACACATTTCGATGCTGACCTGTGTAGTCAGTGCATTAATCAAGTTAAAAAGTCCATTGTCCTGCAATTAGAGAACAGCCTAAATCAAACACTCGCCAATGAGTCTCGGTGAGAAAAACGAACAACCTCCTGTATTCGCAGACTCAGCTGGCTCTGTGTCATTACTCAACCTCCATGGATGAGGAGAACTTCCCCCGCGCTGATGAGTTCCGTCCGGACCGCTGGATCCGCAAGGATGCCTCTGACCGCGTCGATAACTTTGGCTCCATCCCGTTTGGCTATGGTATCCGCAGCTGCATCGGGAGAAGAATAGCCGAATTGGAGATGCATCTGGCTCTTACACAGGTGTGTGTGTGTGTGTGTGTGTGTGTGCATGTACATGTACAGCTCAATAAATGCAGCATATTTATACAATATAAGCACAGTGTTTGAATTCATTTGTTTAATGGTATGTTGGTGTTCTTCTCTTTCACAGCTCCTTCAGAAGTTCTGCATCGAGGTGTCTCCCCAGACCACTGATGTGCGTGCTAAAACTCATGGCCTCCTCTGTCCGGGAGCACACATCAACCTGAGATTTGTGGACCGAATGTAGACTGCCATTACACTGTGTAAATACAGTATAAACCTTAATCCACCTTGTGCTTTTAGAAGTCCAAAGATGGATAGTTTCATTATGTACAATAGTGCCTTTTGCTTTGTGTCTTTTTTAAATAGAGGTTTTTTTTTTTTTATTATTAATAATTATTGCTGCTTTGTAAGAATGTACATATCCAAACAGAAGACCAAATGTTTTGAAAATGTTTCGAACTGGCGCTCTTTTCTGATGTCCAATCAATACCGATTATTTTTAGAATTGTGTTTGAAAATGCTAATCTTTTAAAAAAAAAAAAAAAAAAATTCAATTACATTTCTTCTTAGCTTGAAATATGAATTGACATGAAATATGGTCAAGAAGACTTTGTATATAGAGGTTTTACTGTTGCATTAGCTTTAGTGATAAGCTCATTATTTATTTAACATGGCTACTTACACCTACTCGTACACATGCAAGTATGCTCATATGCGCTTAATGACTTCTAGCTTACAAGTAAGACTTTCTTAAGCAAACATCAGTAAGTAAATCCTACCACAGCTGCAAAGCTACTTCAGAGAATTAGGAGTTGTGTTCATATCCTGTCCTGTGGACACTAATGTCATAAAATATTGTGCACATGAAACACTTCTTATCAGAAAGATGTCCATCTTGATTTCAGAGTGACTGTGTTTTTCTTATGAATATTAAATATCATGTCATTGTCGTATAAGAGCAGTGATTTTGTAAGTGGTTCCTCTGAGGAAAACATTTAAATGCAAACTACAAATGTGTGCTTCTTTGTTAGTGCACTTGCCTTGTAAGCAAAAGATGGATATTGAGACAAGTTGAGAATGAACTACTTGAAGATAAAATTAAGGTAGTTTTTGGGGGTCAAATTTGAAAGGGTTTGATATGTTGACACTGTTGAATGAGTTACTGAATTTTGTAAGAGAACAAATAAATGAATGAATTGCATTTTATTGTGTCTGTTGTATTATTAATTAATAATAGGCTACCATTAATTATAAATATGTTCCCAATATCATAAATGTCTTTATTAGCAGGCTTACCTAAGCTAATTCAACTGAAATATGACTGAGAATTTTCTGAAATAGACAGTAATGTTACTAATGTTTGGAAGTGTAATGCTTTTTTTTCTACAATGCCAAAAAAGAGAAAGAAATGATATTTTGCGCAAAGAAAATTAAGCCTACATTTAGGACCATTAAGTTTTTTTGTTTTTTTAATCAATTCTCATAACCATAATTCATCAAGACATTTTACTTTTATTATTCTTATTTCATAATACAGTCATTTTTTATCATTTTACAATAAAAAAAAGATTTTTTTATTTTTTATTTAAATCGCATGCATTAAAGACACTAACACAAAAATGACATGATACTTAATTAGTAAGTAACTAGTACTTAAGTAGTACCCAAATTAAAATTCTCTCATTATTTACACACCCTCATGACACCTAGATGTGAATGTCTTCTTTAGCTAAACACAAATGAAGATTTTTTTTTTTTTAAATATCTCAGCTCTGTTTGTCCATACAATGCAAGTGAATGGTGGCCAGAAATGTAAAGGTCCAAAAAGGACATAAAGGTAGCATAAAGTAATCCAGACTCTAGGTAGTTAAATCCATGTCTTTAGAAGTGATATGATAGGCGTGGTTGAGAAACAGATACATTTTTATGTCCTTTTGTACCATAAATTCTCCTCCCTGCCCAGTAGGTGGCATTGTGCACATAGAATGCAAATCATCAAAAACAAAAGAAGAAAAATGTGAAGGTGAAAGTGTAGATTTATAGGTTAAAAAAAAAAAGACTTCTGTAATGATCTGTTTCTCATCCACACCTATCATATCACTTCTGAAGGCATGGATTTAACCACTGGAGTCATATGGATTACTTTTATGCTGCCTTCAAAGTTCTGGCCATGATTCACTTGCAATGTATGGACCTACGGAGCTGATATTTTCTTCAAAAAAATATTCATTTGTGTTCTGCAGAAGATAGAAAATCATAAACATCTTGGATGGCATTAGGTCGTGTAAATTAGAAAGTAAATGCATTTGTCCAATAGTCAATACATGCCATATCGATCTCTCTATGATGTAATCCTTATCTCTCTCCACCAGATGGCAGGATGGTATGATTAAGCAAAGGGAGGGGCAAATTATTAAATTATTCCAACTAACTCAAGTCACGTTTGCCGCTTAGTGGCATAGAGTGAATTATCTAAAACATCAATACCTATAACCAAATGAATAAATATTAAGAAATGCCAATACCAAGTGCGGTTCTATGTTCATTGCTTGTGAGACGTAGAAAATAGGATATGGAGCTAAATTCATGTCTAAAGTCTTTGAAACGTAAAAGCATGTTGAATTGCTCTAATTGAAAAAAAAATGCATTGTATTATTAGTGCTTGCATTTAAATGTTTTGCATTTACAGTGCTTGCATTTTGGGAGGCTGAAATTTAAAGGTGCAGTATGCAAGATTTAGAAACCATTGTTATTAATTTTTTTTTTTTTTTTTTTGGGGGGGGGGGGGGGGGATTTTTCCCCTTTTTCTCCCAATTTGGAATGCCCAATTCCCAATGCGCTCTAAGTCCTCGTGGTCGCATAGTGATTCGCCTCAGTCCGGGTGGCGGAGGACGAATCCCAGTTGCCTCCGTGTCTGAGAGTCAACCCGCGCATCTTATCTTGTGGCTTGTTGAGCGCGTTGCCACGGAGACATAGCGCATGTGGAGGCTTCACGCCATCCACCGCGGCAACCACGCTCAATTCACCATGCGCCCCACCGAGAACAAACCACATTATAGCGACCATGAGGAGGTTACCCCATGTGACTCTACCCTCCCTAGCAACCGGGCCAATTTGGTTGCTTAGGAGACCTGGCTGGAGTCACTCAGCACGCCCTGGGATTTGAACTAGCGAACTCCAGGGGTGGTAGCCAGCGTATTTTACCACTGAGCTACCCAGGCCCCCAACCATTGTTATTAATGACACCTGTGGCCGCTAAGTGAACTGCAGCCTGTTGCTTGTGATCTCGCACACACACTCCAGAGGGACGCGAGCGAGCATCGACCAAAACAAAGAGATGTTTGCGTCATGATGACAGATGAGGTAACATAATTAAAATTACACAGTTATGATTGTTTTACTACAAACTTTGAGACTGTATATTATATTTGAATCTCCAGTGCTGGAACAGGGCTAAAACAAAGTGAGGATATAGGTCTGACTATGCGAGACTGTAGTTTGAAATAATCACTTTTCTTTGCATGATACATTGACTGCATTTATACGATAGCCTATGTCGGCATTAGCTAGCTAGCCAGCTTTATCAATAGCTGTTAGCTAAATTTGGTGGATGATGACAGTATCTGTTTATAAAATAGACTGTACATTATATATATGTTGACACAATTCAGTATTGATGTGATTCCATCACAACTGTCATTTAGATATATTGATGCGCTATTGTTTTATAATAATAGAATGTATATATTTTCTGTATAACCAAGTTATGTTACACTAATGAATGGGTCATTTTGCATTATCTTGAACATTGTCTAGCATTCATTTCAAGTGTTATTGTAGTTTACCTTACTGAATAATTACAGATTATCATTATGTCAGTTACTGTGAATCAGCATACCTGACTTTTAGCATAAAGAGAAGATCGTTGAAATGATTTGAAAGTTACGAAGCAAGGTAGCTTCCAATTCATCAGCATTAGCAGGCAAGATCAAGTTAGCTAAAATTACACAGATCAATCCTTATGGCACTATATTTCACATGCTTTGCAGTTATGTAAGCTTACCTGTCCAATAAAAAGAACACCAATTTAGGGTCGGTTTTGATCCCCAAAACCAAACGAAGGACCATCCAGGAATCAAATGCCCTGCCGATGGTCACTTTAGTTTTCGCTCGACCACGATCACATTCCCGCTTAGCCAGATGGATTCAGTAGATAAATGTTTTTTTATTTTTTATTTTGGCTTATTCTGAGTTTGTGTAGGAGTCGGTGTTGTGCTGGGAGCCGGACATTTGCTGGATTCCATCTCTAAGATAACGTTACCTAGTGTTGCAGTTTGTTGTCGCTGAAAAGCGACCTGCTCCCCTCGCATGAAAATCAGTCTACAGGCTTTAATAGGCAACCTAGGAAGTCTGGGAAGGGCTCATTTTTTAAGTTGCGTTACAAGCCGTTCACACATTGGCAAAAAATGAAGGTGAATATTACATGAAAAATTTACATATTGCACCTTTAACATGGTTGTATTTTTAAGTATTGAATATTTCATTTGGAAACATTACACAACTCATTTCATTACTAAAAATTAAACAATAGATATTCACCTTCCAAAGTTTGTTTCCAAAATATTCAGTTCATTTGAAAATACTATCTAGATTTTTCGACAGGTAAAATTCAGCCCGTTTTATTTCGCTTAACAAGATTTGCTTCCTCAAATTCAGTGGTTCAGATTCAGTTGGAAATTTAACCTTCCACATCCGGGAGCTGCAGGAAAAGCAGCAGAGTACCGATGCACAATCTCGACCTGGTACTATTTGTTCTCACCAGTAGGTGGTGCAATGCGATCGGGTGTGGACTGCTGAAGACCAAAGCTACAGGTAGAGAGAATAGCCGTGTATGTTTTGACAGTTTGTTTTTCAAAATTGTTCATGGGTAGAAAATAGATAAATATTTGATTTGCACATATGGGTGAGCATAAAACGCACCTTTCCACTGATTGGTCAACCCGCGTCATCACCAGTTCCTCAGTGCCGTGCAACAGAATAATTATCCACCACTGCTCAACTTTTATTGCAGCTACATATTATTTATGTAGCTGCAATAAAATCACAATTCTAATTACATATTTAATGTAATTAAAATTCCCGAACTAGGACTACATGCTCCTTTGAAAATCTCATAAAGAGACACAGTTGAAGTCAGAAGTTTACATACACTTAGGTTGAGGTCATTAAAACTCATTTTTTAACCACTCCACAGATTTCATATTAGCAAACTATAGTTTTGGCAAGACGTTTAGGACATCTGCTTTGTTCATGACAAGTCATTTTTCCAACAGTTATTTACAGATGGATTGTTTCACTTTTTATTGACTATATCACAATTCCAGTGGGTCAGAAGTTTACATACACTAAGTTAACTGTGCTTTTAAGCAGATTGGAAAATGACAGAAAATGATGTCAAGCCTTTAGACAATTAGCTTCTGATAGGAGGTGTACTGAATTGGAGGTGTACCTGTGGATGTATTTTAAGGCCTACCTTCAAACTCAGTGCCTCTTTGCTTGACATCATGGGAAAATCAAAAGAAATCAGCCAAGAATTGTGGACCTCCACAAGTCTGGTTCATCCTTGGAAGCAATTTCTGAATGCCTGAATGTACCACGTTTATCTGTACAAACAATAGTACGCAAGTATAAACACCATGGGACCACGCAGCCATCATACTGCTCAGGAAGGAGACACATTCTGTCTCCTAGAGATGAATGTAGTTTGGTGGGAAAAGTGCAAATCAATCCCAGAACAACAGCAAAGGACCTTGTGAAGATGCTGGAGAAAACAGGTAGACAAGTATCTATATCCACAGTAAAATGAGTCCTATATTGAAATAACCTGAAAGGCTGCTCAGCAAGGAAATGCTCCAAAACCACCATAAAAAAGCCAGACTACAGATTGCAAGTGCACATGAGGACAAAGATCTTACTTTTTGGAGAAATGTTCTCTGGTCTGATGAAACTAAAATGTTACTGCTTGGCCATAATGACCATTGTTATGTTTGGAGGAAAAGGGGTGAGGCTTGCAAGCCGAAGAACACCATCCCAACCGTGAAGCATGGGGGTGGAAGCATCATGTTGTGGGGGTGCTTTGCTGCAGGAGGGACTGGTGCACTTCACAAAATAGATGGCATCATGAGGAAGGAAAGTGATGTGGATATATTGAAGCAACATCACAAGACATCAGCCAGGAAGTTAAAGCTTGGTCGCAAATGGGTCTTCCAAATGGACAATGACCCCAAGCATACCTCCAGAGCTGTGGCAAAATGGCTTAAGGACAACAAAGTCAAGGTATTGGAGGCCTACAAACCTGACTCAGTTACACCAGTTCTGTCTGGAGGAACGGGCCACAATTCCAGCAACTTATTGTGAGAAGCTTGTGGAAGGCTACACAAAATGTTTGACCCAAGTTAAACAATTTAAAGGCAATGCTACCAAATACAAACAAAGTGTATGTAAACTTCTGACCCACTAGGAATGTGATGAAAGACATAAAAGCTGAAATAAATAATTCTCTCTACTATTATTCTGACATTTCACATTCTTAAAATAAAGTATTTATCTTAACTGACCTAAGACATGGAATGTTTTCTAAGATTAAATGTCAGGAATTGTGAAAAACTGAGTTTAAATGCATTTGGCAAAGGTGTATGTAAACTCCTGACTCCAACTGTATTATTTGAAAGCCAGGGCTTGGGAGCATATGAGTGCACAAATAGATTTGCCAGGTTAAAATAAACTACAAAATGAAACCTAATTTTAAAATGAACTGATTACAGCGGGTGACATACCGTCAATGCTAATCATAAACCATACCCCAAAAATATTTCACTTAGGCTAATTCTAATGAAATTATAATAAATAAAAATAAATGCTGCACTAAATTTGCATCAGATTTTCTCGTAGGCAAATCAAAGACAGACAAATCAACAATAAACACAAGTGCTGTTTTTATTTTATCATTTGTTTATCTCATGTAACAACCGATTATGATTCAATTGATTTCTATTATTTAACTTACTATCTGCTGATTTTATTTAACAACTATATGAAGTGCAACAGTAAAAAAAAATAAAAAATGAGCCCAGTTTAAAATCTGTGGTCAACTGCATCTTAATTAAAGAGTGTTGACAGGGCACTTCTCCTTCAGGTAAGGTAAAACAGACCCAAAACGACTTTGGATAATGAAATTTGTGTTTAATTAAGTTGCTTTTAGTAAATACAAATATGTGTGTGTATGTACCTTTGCGCAATGGAGTTCTTGTTCATTGTAAATATGGCAAAGGCCGCCCCTGAAACCGTGACACGAGCACCGCCTACACTGCACAAAACGCATGTGTAATGAAGGAGCGAGAGCTTTATATCTCTTGATATTTCTCTTAATTTATGTACGTTGTTTTGCACTATTTTCTTTGCATGCCATTTCTTTCTAAGCTGCCATTGCTTATAAGCACTTAAAACTGAAATGGAGAGCGCTCCCAGCCAAGTGCATTGATCCTGAGAAAAAAGGCTGTGTGCTTTTCCGATAACTATGGGTCTTTTCCAATAACTATGGGTCTTAGCTCTTAAGAGCATTCTCTACATGCAGTTTTGTAATTATTTTTGTGCTGGAGGCTACAGTCTACTGTTTTTACACAATCACTGCTTTGTTCATCAAATGTGCATTTGCAATGTTTCATATATCATCTGTGGGTCGACCCTCGGGGTGCAAGCTTCTAGGGTCTGTGAAGACTATATAAAAAGTATAAAGAGGTAAATGTGTCAGCAGTCCTATTTCATGTGCACAATAGGGTGGTGAAAGCACTAACATAGGATAAATGTACAAACATTAACTGATTAAGCCCAAACTGATCATCAGTGCATAACAATGTGCGCGTGACAGTGCTCTTTGGTGTCAGAGAGGAAGATGAGAGTTTGTAAAGAGAAGGAATGTGGGAAGGCATGCCAAGATGGAAAATTTCCCCATAGATACAGTATAACATCAACATCATTCCTTCTCAATTTAATACTATGTCATGCAGCCACTTTGTACCAACTCATGCACAAAGGTAGGCCTATTGTTTATTGATTTAGGCATAATTAATTTTTCATTCATTCATATATTATATTTATTGTAATATTATTTTATTAAATTTTCTTGTTTCTGCTTATTTCTTTTCATATTGAAAAACAAACTATCAAAATGTACACGGCTGTTCTCTCTACCTGTAGCTTTGGTCTTCAGCAGTCCACACCCGATCGCATAGCACCACCTACTGGTGAGAACGAATAGCACCAGGTTGAGATTGTGCATCGGTACTCTGCTGCTTTTCCTGCAGCTCCTGGATGTGGAAGGTTGAATTTCCAACTGAATCTGAACCACTGAATTTGAGGAAGCAAATCTTGTTAAGTGAAATAGAACGGGCTGAATTTTACCTTTCGAAAAATCTAGATAGTATTTTCAAATGAACTGAATATTTTGGAAACAAACTTTGGAAGGTGAATGTTTATTGTTTAATTTTGAATAATTAAATGAGTTGTGAAATGTTTCCAAATGAAATATTCAATGCTTAAAAATACAACCATGTTAAATTTCAGCCTCCCAAAATGCAAGCACTGTAAATGCAACACATTTAAATGCAAGCACTGATAATACAATGCATTTATTTTTTCGATTAGAGCAATTCAACATGCTTTTACGCGTCAAAGACTTTAGTCATGAATTTAGCTCCATAATAGGAGAGCACTCAAGTACTCATTGGTTCAGACAAAGCACACCACGTTTTCTGATTGGCTAGAATTCGCTGTCGAGTGTCTGGCCATCCGATCCGAGAGATATTATTATTCTTTTAGAGCCGGTAGATGACGCTGTGGAGCTACTCGAGTTTTTGAGCGAATGGTCGCATCACTCACTCTGTTCACTAAACTGAAGTCTGTGTGTACAATGTTTTTCAAACAAGTGTACTTAATTCCCGACATTTTTCGCTCTGTGTGTAGTTATGCTCTCTTGGATTAATTTCCTGTCCGGACCACCTCTGTTTTCTCGCTGTTATCGTCCAAGTGCGGGGATTTTAATATTATTCTCTCAGTTGAAATTGACAGCAGTTGCGCGCGTTGAGCCTAATGTAAACATACCTCGATCGGCAGTCGCAGATTAAGTGTTTTTTTTTTTTTATTCCACTGATTCACCAGGAATCACCGTCAGCGGCTGCCAAAGGCTTGCAAAGTGTGTTAGAGTCCGTGGGAAATGTTTCGGTCTATTGTTTAGGTCCTGAACTGAAGTTAACCCGTTTATTTGAGTCTGCCAGAGTGTGTCTGGTTTGTCCCGAGGCCTCAGATCTGTGGATGAGGAAGTGAACGGACCGAGCTCGCCCAGGTCATTAAATGCTATTTATTTTGTGTCGGTTTTATCATATGCATGCTTGATAAAAACATCGTAACCGTTTAAGTCTGTCACGAATCGGTCTATTTGCTAGTAAAGCGGGAAGTGGCTCTTTAGCATGTTAGCACGACGCTCATTTTGGCCTAGAGTACCAGGCGGCTAAATGAAAATAGGATTTTAACCTGAAAACTGATACGAAAGATTGATTCAATGTGCCATAGAAAATGCATGCTTTTATGGTCTTAATTATGTGTTAACATCTAAACACAGTTGCTGAATTGAATTGGCAGTACTTTTGACAGGTATGTATGCTAACGAGCTAAATGATTAGCTTCATGAACCAAGAGTAAGAAAATTGTTATCGGTTTTTTTATTCAGCTCTTAGTTTCTTTAATTGATTACATGTTATGTATATTATACGTTTTGGAGTTGTTATTCTGTTGTACTCTTCAGACGGTCACACATAGACATAACAGTGTCTTTTATGATCCGATAAGCTATTTTATCTGTATTTTTATATTTACGTGTATTTGAGTTGTCATGTGATTTGGGCAATTTTAAGTAGATCTTTAAATGTTTGTATACACTTAACTGATGTCAAACTAGCTACTGTTGTTATCTAACCTCATTCACTTCGGATTTTGAAAGTTGAACTAACTAGCCTATTTCTTGTGATTGTGAAACTTTATTATTCTGATGTCATGAGATGATACTGTTTCTTTACAATTGTCTTCTTAACCCTTGTGCGTCAATAAAAAAAAAAAAGTTACTCAGAGGTCATTCGAGGGCAAAAATGTCCGCGTCAAAAAACTGCCATTAAAATATTATATATTAATATTATTTTCCACTTTCAATGAGTTAATTTTTTAACCAACATCAGTCCTGATCATAACTACTAAATATTCATTCATTTTCAGGATTTTAACCCTTTAAATGCCAGTTTGTTTATATAATGCCACTGTTTTTTTTATATACACACACACACACACACACACATTTCTCAATAGAAAACTCACTCACAAAACACACCCACACAAGTTTAGCTGCATTTATTCAATTGGCCTGCAGTGCTCTATAATACAACAAACAGAAAATTGGAAAAAAGTATGTATATGCTCCATAGGCTAAACATGAGAAAAAATTGTGCCATCTGGTGGAAAATATAAAAAATTTAAATTTTGAACCCAGGGCTCCGGAATGAAAGCATAATATAATAGAATTCATGATTTTATGTTTTAATGGCACTGGGATCATATATTGCAGATTTAATGGGTTTCAATGGGGACATTTTTGACCTTAAGGTCCTGAGTGTAACTGTTTTGTGTACACAGTGTATCATAGATGTATTTTAGGAACTGAGGTTGAAATATCAAAATTCCCCCAAAAATACACATCTTTGGCAAAATGTATGCCTTTGACATTAACAGCTAAAATGACCGAAAAAGTCTCGAAGGTCGCACAGGGGTTAAGATAAACATTTACTGTTCTAAAACAAGAAAGAATTAATTCCCAGTGTAATTGATCGTCTATAGTTTATGATCACATAGCAGAAATATTTGCACACATATGTTTATGGTTGGTTTATGCAGTAAAATGGTGGTATTCTTGTCTAGGAGAAAGGATCCCATTTCATGGGAGAGTCCTCTGTCCTTTGCTCCTGGGTGAATCGGTGATCTGTCAAAATGGGTATGTTGTCAATCAAAAGACCTTAGTAAAGAATTGTAAGATAAAATATACTGAATGTAACTTTTATCTGTATATTATAATAATTATGCAAATTGACACTGAAGAGGCAAATGCTGTCATGTTTAATTTAATTGGTCATAATGATTTTACCCTACAGATGAGCAGGAGGCCCTGAATTCCATTATGCAGGACCTGGTGGTATTGCACCGATCCAGCCGACCATCTGGTCTGTCTGACCTGGGCAAACCCAAGGCCTCCTCCCCCAAGAACCAGGTCTGACTCAGCACTCTTTTGTAATCCACTTCAGCACCCATCGCTCAAACATGCCTCTTCAAAAACATGCTTGACACCCTAAATATGGTGATCTAACCAGTATTGTGTAGCTGAGATCGAAGCTGCTATCTCACTGTAAAATATAGTTCTTATTTGACAGTGAAATAGCAGCTTCGATCTCAGCTACACATTATTTACAACTGTGGTTGAATAAGAATGATGACATCATTTAGCAGTTCGGGCTCTGGTTCGTACTGTTTTGATTACACACAACTGTGCTTTATTATATGTTTGTGAGTTTGTGTAAAAATGTGTGTGTTTGTCCACAGAATGATGTAAGGGTGAAGTTTGAGTACAGAGGAGAGAAGAGGTAATGACCACAAGTGCTGCTTCTGTTGTACAGCACTTCCTATATTTAGCACTTCCCTCTCGAGGTTTCTCTTAATTAAACCTGTCCAACTGAGCACTGTGCTCTCTTTGCAATGATGTTGTGCTGGTTTCTCTAAACCTGTGATTTTATTCCCAGTTCTTGAGGATGACTTCACACAAGATGTTTTGATCTGAGCCTAATGAATTAAGTAGCTTTATTTAAACTGAATTCTACTTGAAATGTGTGTATACAAAGGCTTGAGACTAAACACTGCCAGAGGAGATGTTAGGACTGGGAATATTAATGATATTCTTAATTTTTTCCTTGTCATTTTTATGTGATCACTTACTATAACAGAGAAAAGCTCACATGGAGCTATGTATCAAAGAATTAGTTTGGAGGAACTTTT
This sequence comes from Myxocyprinus asiaticus, assembly GCF_019703515.2. Taxonomy (NCBI): domain Eukaryota; kingdom Metazoa; phylum Chordata; class Actinopteri; order Cypriniformes; family Catostomidae; genus Myxocyprinus; species Myxocyprinus asiaticus. The sequence goes on along the minus strand of NC_059355.1, from coordinate 5,248,790 downwards.
TGGTTGATTCTGTTGAAGAACCAGATGATGGTGTGATTAATAATGCATTGTCTGTTGCTTTAGGATCCTACAGTTCCCACGACCTGTCAGTCTGGAAGATCTGAGCACCAAAGCTAAAGTAGCCTTTGGGCAAAGCATGGACCTGCATTACACCAATAATGAAGTAACAGATATGCCACCTCTATCACATTTATGATATATGTATTTGAAAATATTGAGAGGTTGGAGAATTTACTATGCAGTCACATCTCTGCCTCCCCTTACTCTTGTTTTTTTCTATTCATTTTTTTAATCTTCTCTTTCTTGTAGCTTGTGATTCCGTTGAGTACTCAGGATGATCTGGATAAAGCTGTGGAGCTACTAGATCGCTCCGTGCACATGAAAAGCCTGAAAATCCTACTGGTGCTCCCCTCCTGCACTCAGGTCAGTGAGCGATTGAGATGTTCTGCGTTATAAACCGTCCTCAGAGTGGGTGAGCTGATCTGAAAGCTGTTATTGTGACCAATATCAAAAAAAGTCTGAGATAACTCATGAAAACATTGCTAGATTACTAAACTCAGCAAAAAAAAAAAAAAAAAGAAACTTCCCTTTTTCAGGACACTGTATTTTAAAGATAATTTTGTAAAAATTAAAATAACTTTACAGATCTTTATTGTAAAGTGTTTAAACAATGTTTTCCATGCTTGTTCAATGAACCATAAACAATTAATGAACATGCACCTGTGGAACGGTCATTAAGACACTAACAGCTTACAGATGGTAGGCAATTAAGTTCACAGTTATAAAAACTTAGGACACTAAAGAGACCTTTCTACTGACTCTGAAAAACACCAAAAGAAAGATGCTCAGGGTCCCTGCTCATCTGCGTGAACGTGCCTTAGGCATGCTGCATGGAGGCATGAGGACTGCAGATGTGGCCAGGGTAATAAATTGCAATGTCCGTACTGTGAGACACCTAAGACAGCGCTACAGGGAGACAGGAAGGACAGCCGATCGTCCTCGCTGTGGCAGACCACGTGTAACAACACCTGCACAGGATCGGTACATCTGAATATCACACCTGTGGGATAGGTACAGGATGGCAACAGCAACTGCGCGAGTTACACCAGGAATGCACAATCCCTCCATCAGTGCTCAGACTGTCCGCAATAGGTTGAGAGAGGCTGGACTGAGGACTTGTAGGCCTGTTGTAAGGCAGGTCCTTACCAGACATCACTGGCAACAACATCGCCTATGGGCACAAACCCACCTTCGCTGGACCAGACAGGACTGACAAAAAGTGCTCTTCAATGATAAGTCGCGGTTTTATCTCACCAGGGGTGATGGTCGAAGGAATGAGTGTTACACTGAGGCCTGTACTCTGGAGCGGGATTGATTTGGAGGTGGAGGGTCCGTCATGGTCTGGGGGGGTGTGTCACAGCATCATCGGACTGAGCTTGTTGTCATTGCAGGCAATCTCAATGCTGTGCATTACAGGGAAGACATCCTCCTCCCTCATGTGGTACCCTTCCTGCAGGCTTATCCTGACATGATCCTCCAGCATGACAATGCCACCAGCCTTACTGCTAGTTCTGTGCATGATTTCCTGCAAGACAGGAATGTCAGTGTTCTGACATGGCCAGCGAAGAGCCCATATCTCAATCCCATTGAGCACGTCTGGGACCTGTTGGATCGGAGGGTGAGGGCTAGGGCCATTCCCCCCCAGAAATGTCCAGGAACTTGCAAGTGCCTTGGTGGAAGAGTGGGGTAACATCTTACAGCAAGAACTGGCAAATCTGGTGCAGTCCATGAGGAGGAGATGCACTGCAGTATTAATGCAGCTGGTGGCCACACCAGATACTGACTGTTACTTTTGATTTTGACCCCCCCCCCCCCCCCTTTGTGCAGGGACACATTATTCCATTTCTGTTGAATCTTTATGTTCATAGAAATATTTACACATGTTAAGTTTGCTGAAAATAAAAGCAGTTGAAAGTGAGAGGACGTTTCTTTTTTTGCTGAGTTTATATAAGTTGTGATATTAAATGGCTGTGGATTTTGGGACTGACTTTGAAGGCCTGATTCAGTTCGTATTAAAGGAATAGTTCACCCAAAAATGAACATTTGCTGATAATTTACTCACCCTCAGGCCATCCAAGATGTATCTGAGTTTCTTTCTCATCAAAACGGAATTTAAGACTTTTAGGATTTCATTTCAGGCCTCCTCCTCTAAACAATGCAAGTGAATGTACTCCATTTTTCTTCACTGTTTTAAAAGTATCAACATGCATGTTAACATGATTTTAGTGTGATAAAATCGCTTACTAACCTCTTCTGTGTCAAGTTTTATCCATTTGTACAACTTTGTTGCCATGATGACTTTATGCCACAAATCCTAAAACAACCAAAAACAAACGATTTAAACAACTTAACAACTCTAAATATACACAAGTTTTAACAGAATAATTAATCAATTAATTAATCATTAATTAATAATTAAATAACTAAGTGCTTTTATAAAATAAAAGCTTCCAATTTCTGCCTTTTTAAACCTTTCAGAATTGGGCCCATTCACTCCCATTGTAAGTGCCTCACTGTTTCAGCTTTTTATTTTTTAAAGAAAAGGATGGTTGTCAAAAAAAAACAAAAAAAACAACAAATATATATATATATATATATATATATATATATAGATAGATAGATTGAGCTTAACTAACCAGAATATTTCAGAATCCTTAACAGAATCTTGCCTTACAGTACAGAACTGAATTCCTCTCACATGGTGGCCTAACAGAAATAAAAATTTTTAATGCTGTATTGTAACTGCTGCACTTTATGTTGAATGTTTTTATTGTCTTGGTTTTCTCAATGTATTGTTTATTGTTTTTTTTACTATGTTCTGCCATTTGTCTGTGAAGCACTTTTGTAGCCCAACATTGGGATTAATAATGCTCTAAACTCTCAAATGCTAAAAGCCATAAATGTAAATGTAATTTAGACTGGGTTTTTGCTCTTTCAGAACTCCAGTAAGGACCTGTTGCCTACTCATGAGAACTTGGACAACACAGACTTCAGAGCTCCAGATAAAAAGAGCATGCTGGCACTCATAGGTGTGTTGCAGTGTCTTTAAAGTATTCTGCCACCTAATATGTGAACAATACTCATTTAAAAAAAAATGTTTTACACATTGGCATTTTTGCAATTTAGGATCAAGTGAAATGGATCGGAGAGACGTTTATCATTACAGCCACATGGCCATGTATACCTTTGACAGCTTAAACAATTTTATTCTTGTACTGTGTTAAGTTAAACAGTGATTTTAAACCGCTTTCTGGCCATGTCCCCTCTCTCTTCTGCTCTCTTTCTAGGTTCACAGTCAACAGATCGCAGTTCTCCTCCTCCAGGCTATATTCCTGACGTCCTACAGCAGGTGGCCAGAAATGGCTCATTCACCAGCATCAATAGTGAGGGCGAGTTCATACCAGAGAGCATGGACCAGGTACAGACAATGATAACACACACAGACATGTCCTGGCTGCAGCAATATTATCTGTATATTATCAAAAAGTTGGTGGAAAAAGCAGATGAATCGGACGATAGTTTTTAAAACTGATTTGTGGAATGTCAAAAAAAATTCTTATTCTTTTCTTACTATGGTGGGCACAGACAAAGAGTCCTAAATTAACAAAATCCCAGATGTAGTTTATTGTTCAACCAAAATCCCCAAAATAACCAGAAAAAATGAAGATTTGGTTCATAACATGGGACTTTAAGTATAAACAAGACACCGGGGACTCTTATTTTGAAATGATACTATTGCCATAGCTTTTTGCCGATAACGATAGTTTCAAAAAGCAACTATCGGCACTGATTAATCAGTAAAACTGATATATTGGTCTACCTTTAATTATCAGCCTGTGTCCTGATCGCTCAGTTATGTTTTCCTGTCTCTCTCTCTAGATGCTGGACCCTTTATCAATGAGCAGTCCTGAGAATTCCGCATCAGGCAGCTGTCCTTCCCTAGACAGTCCACTCGATAGGTGAACTAACACACAATTACTACCTCTTACTCATACACGCACAGATCTACACAAGTTCGCAGACTATATTGAAGGTGAAATGTGTAATGTCTGTGCTACTAGTGGCATTAAACAGAATTACAAAAATAAAGTATGTTTTTTTTTTTAAACAAGCTTTGGCAACACCCCTTAGACTCATCACGCCTTAGACTTTCGCACTTTTGGATTCCCTATGAACAAATAGGCCATAGTAAATAAAAGGTGATAAATGTGTAACGTCAGAATGAACAAGACTACTATAACATATACACACTGGTCAGAAAGCGTGGCTGAGGGATCGGGTCGTCCGATAATATCGCCGGATTGAATGGCAGCTGGGTGTGCAGGGATACAGCGCATGAGGTAGAATGGTTCTTCTGGTAACTAGTAAGCGTAATGTCAGCGGCATTTCTGACCATTTTGATGCCCTAGGTGAGATCGCTGTTGTTGATGGGGGGAGGGGGCGATGTATTATCAACTTGCATGGCAATCTCGTTATTGCCGCTTCCATTTGCCCATTTGTGTGTGTCCTCCACCTTGTAAATGCGACGGCAATGTTCACTCTGGTTTTACTCCGTTCTCTGTCTTTGTGTCTTTTAAGAAAATCTATGAAATTTTGCAAAGCTAAATTTATTTTCCCCTGTACAAGTCTGCCATGGTTCATATTCCCCCAGCTGAACAGCTAGTTGAAGTAGCCACGCCCCAAATGCTATTGGTTGAGCTAGAAAGGGATGGGTGGAGCTGAGCGGGCCGTTCAAAATATAAGCATCAATGTTTTGAAAGTGTCTGGGAGGCACAGAGTGTTACACTTTTAGGTGAGGTAAACCCACAAATTGCTTACTTATAGTTGCCAATGAACAAGGAATGTAGAATGTATTTTGACAAAAAAAAAAGTTACATACTTCACTTTAATTTCCCAGTATGAGGTTGGTGCTTTTGATTGCACAGTGTCCATCATAATATGTGGACTTCTATATTGTTAGATTGTGAGATTGACTTTGCATTGGTCTTTCGCCCTGCAGTGATACCTATCCCAAATCACGTATGCCACGAGCCCTGAGCTACCCGGATAACCATCAGGAGTTCCCTGGTAAGCCCTCGCTCACCTTGCTACTTTGATATAACATGAAACTCTGCATTAGTTAAACATTTCTCTATCTCATGATTTGTGGTTAATATGGATTTTTTTTTAATGGCTGATGTCATTACTAATACCTAGTGAGCAGGGTGATCAATGGCTGATAAAATGCTAATATATTTATATTACAATTTAATGATAGCAGAAGGTATGTACACAGAATTGCTAAATATAAACGAGAACTTATTTTTTTAACAATATTTGCTCAAAATTCAATTAAAAATATTTGAAAACAGAAAACATGAACTCTCCATTGACAAGGTTGTCGGTAGATTTTTAATCTGACACTGTGTAAAGACTAGAGATCGACCGATAGTGGATTTTATCGAACTAAGGTGGTGTAAAAGGCTGATATCTGATTAATCGGCCGAAAGTTTTAAAAAACGATTTATAGAATGTTAATACATTTTATTCGGCTATGATGGGCACAGACATAGAGGCTACAAGAGTTCAAAATTAATAAAATCTCAGATGAAGTTTATTGTTCAACCAAAATCCCAATAATAACAAGAAAGAAAATTTTACATTTGGTGCGTAATGTGGGACTTTTAACTAAAAAGAAGCTGGGTCCCCACGAGGTGTCAGTGACTGTTTTTATTTAACCTCCAGAGGCTGCTGTTATACTGTAGAACCAAGCTGCTCTAACTGTTGACTCCTCCAGCGCTCTGCACAGAGGAACTATCTTAAAAAAAAAAAAAAAAAAATATCTGCAACTATCAGCATAGATTTTGGCCGATAACAATAATTCCAACTATCGGCACCGATTAATTGGTAAAACCGATATATCTGTCTACCTCTAGTAATGACCACTCGATTAGCCAAGCAGGCAGTGTTATAGGGCTACATCGATTACATTTATTCATTTAGCAGACACCATTATCCGAAGCGACTTGAAGGATACAACATAAGCAATTCATCTTAAAGGGTTAGTTCACCCAAAAATGAAAATTCTCTCATCATTTTCTCACCCTCATGATATCCCAGGTGTATATGACTTTTTCTTCACCAGAACACATTTGAAGAAAAATATCTTAGCTCAGTAGGTCCTTAAAATGCAAGTGGATGGTGATCACACTTTTGAAGCTCTAAAAAGAACAGACAGTCAGCATAAACGTCATCCATACTGACTCTGGTGGTTAAATTAATGTCTTCTAAAGTGACACTATCTCTTTTGGTGCGAAAAAGATCAATATTTAAGTACTTTTGTAACTCTAAATCATCGCTTCCGATCAGCAGTGGTATGCGCGTGTGACATAATCACATTGGCACGTGAGAACTAACGCATGTGCGACACACCCGGAAGAGCAGCGCTGTTTACGATTGAGTAGGAGGAATGCTGTACAGGAACTTATTCGGTTTTGGTTTAGATCTGTATTTATCTGTTTCTTTACTCACAATTATGCATTTGTGTGCTTACCCTGGATGTCTCAACCGAGAGGAGAATGTCAAATTACGTCCATAACATAGCAACATGAATTCGTCACACGAGAGACCACGTGAACTCCACCCCCAAGAAGCTTACTGGAAGCGATGGTTTACTGTATAGTTAAAAAGTACTTAAATATTGATCTTTTTCGGACCAAAAGCGATCGGATCACTTTAGAAGACGTTAATCGCTGGATTCGTATCGTTGAAGTTTATGCTGACTGTCTGTGATTTTTGGAGCTTCAAAAGTCTGATCACCATCCACTTGCATTTTAAGGACCTACTAAGCTGAGATATTTTTCTATTTTTCTTTAAATGTGTTCTGGTGAAGAAAGTAAGTCACACACCTGGGATATCATGAGGGTGAGTAAATGATGAGAATTTTCAGTTTTGGGTGAACTATCCCTTTAAGGAGACCATAAGACAAAAAATGCTGCATTACGAAGTTTGAATTGTATTAGAAAAGTACATCATTAGTGTAGGGTCAAGTGCTTACGAAAGATGAGCCTTTAGTCGTTTTTTTGAAGACAGAGAGGGAGTCTGCTTCATGGATGGAGTTTGGAAGGTTGTTCCACCATCGAGGTAAAGTGAAGCTAAAAGTCCGGGAAAGTGATTTGGTGCCTCTGTGTTGGTACGACAAAGTGCCAGTCATTTGCAGACCACAGCCTTCTGGTGGGATTGTGCAGGAATGCTTGTAGGTAAGATGGCGCAAACCCAGTGACTTCTGTATGCCAGCATCAGAGCCTTGAACTTGATATGTGCAGCAACCGGCAGCCAGTGAAGAGAGACAAGCTCTTGGGTGTAACATGCGCTCTCTTGGGTTCGTTGAAAACCAGATGTGCTGATACATTCTGGATCATTTGCAGAGGTCTGATTGTGCATGCAGGAAGTCCGGCAAAAAGAGCATTACATTAATCCAGCCTAGATATGACCAGAGACTGAACAAGGAATTGTGTGGTGTGTTTAGAGTATTTTCCTAATGTTGTGCAAATTCACATGATCGGGCTGTTTTTTTATATGTGATTGACAAAGTTGAGTTGGTTGTCAATGGTTACCCTAAGGTTTCTGAACGATTATATCGATAATCTCAAAATGGAAAGATTTCGTATCATTATGCAGCCTGGTAGACTGTCATTACTCATGATTGTTCCCCCATTGCAAATGTTAAAGTGTTTCTGCTGTTTCTCAGAGTACGATATTCCAGTGTTTGAGAAAACCGGGAAGGGAGGCACTTACCCGAGGCGATATCACATCTCGTTTGGTCTGCAGGACTACAGCGATGGTGAGATTTGGACCGTGATCATGAACAGATGTTTTGCCCACATTTCCAACAGGCAGACTATTTTATGTCTGAAATAGTTTCTGCTGTTCCTACATTGGGTCTCCTCACTCTTGTGTTCTTACTCCTCTCAGGGCGGAAGACGTTTCCCAGGGCACGACGGACACAGGCTCATGGTTTTCGTTCTCCGGTGAGTTTTAGTCCGACAGAACAGCAGAGCCCCAGCACCAGCAGTGGAAGCAGTATCTTTACGCCTGAGCTAGAGGAACCTGGACGCAGACGACGCGGCAGCGATATAGAGCCCAGCCCCAACCCCACTCTATCAGTGATGGACATCAGCCCTCCCAGCCGCTGTAAGTGGATTTACAGTTGAGCAGAGGACATGCTCTGCTGTAATTGTATCTATAGTTCTTTGGGATCTCTGTTGTTAGGGTTCCCATGTTTTTGACAATTACTGTTGGTGACCTAACATTACCTTGGTATTGACATGCTTCTGGGCCTATGATCACTGATGGATGATTTCCCAGAAACTGATTGAGCTCAGTCTAGTCCTGAATTGCAGTGTCAAAGTTGACTGTACTAAATGTCCTTAGAGTTTAGAAAATCAACATATTATTATTTTACACTCAGAGCTTCAGCTGCAAAAATGTGTTGCTTTTTAGTAACCCAGTATTCAAAGACAATGCTATTTATTTTATTAGTCATGCTTGCTGAGGAAAAAATCGCTATTACTGTTGCTTATACTTGGGATTATTAGTGGTCCTTGCTCATTTTCGTGCTTTTCTTAACCTCTGAACTTACAGTGCTGTGAAAAAGTAATTGCCTTTTTTGATTTCTTCTGTTTGTGTGTATATCTCATAGTAAATTGTTTCAAAAATTCAAACAAAATCTAACATAAAACAAAGGCAATCTGAGTAAACACAAAAATGTGCCCGCTTAATGACTAAATCCCCAAATCTATGAAACTGCATTCATAATGGGGTTCAGCTGGACTAGACACACCCAGGCCTGATTACTGTCAGCCCTGTTCAATCAAATCTACACCAGAGTAGAACTTTTTCAGCAGCATGAAGTTGGCTAAAATGTCTCACCCAGTAGCACACTATGCCAAGGTCAAAAGAAATTCCAGAAATTATGAGGAAAAAGGTGATTGAAATACATCAGTCAGGGAAGGGTTACAAAGCTATTTCAAAGGCTCTGGGACTCCAAAGCACCACAGTGAGAGCCATTATCTCCAAATGGAAAAAAACTTGGCACAGTAGTGAACCTTCCTAGAAGTGGCCGACCTTCCAAAATTCCTCCAAGAGCACAGTGACGACTTATCCAGAAAGTCACAAAAAAAGACTAGGACAACATCCAAGGAACTGCAGGACTCTCTCGCATCAATAAAGGTCACTGTTCATGACTCCTCTATCAGAAAGACACTGGCCAAAACATGACATCCATGGAAGAGTGGCGAGTTGAAAACCACTGCTAACCAAGAAGAACATTAAGGATCATCTGAATTTTGCCAAAACACCTTGATGATCCTCAAACATTTGGGAGAATGTTCTGTGGACTGATTCAAAAGTGGAACTGTTTGGAAGACAGGGGTCCTGTTACATCTGGCATAAATCAAACACAAAATTCCACAAAAAGAACATCATAAGCATGGTGGTCGGAGTGTGATGGTGCGGGGATGCTTTGTTGCTTCAGGGCCAGGGTGACTTGCAATAATTAAGGGAAACATGAATTCTGCTCTCTACCAGAAAATCCTAAAGGAGAACGTCCGGTCATTAATCCTTGAGTTGAAGCTCAAGCACTACTGGATTATGCAGCAAGACAATGATCCAAAGCATAGGAGTAAGTCCATCTCTGAATGGCTTAAAGAAGCTAAATTAAAGTTTTGGAGTGGCCTAGTCAAAGCCCTGACTTGAACCCGATTGAGATGCTGTGGCAGGACCTTAAATGGGCAGTTCATGCTCGAAAACCCTCCAATTTGGCTGAACTAAAGCAGTTCTGCAAAGAAGAATGGGCCAAAATTCCACCGCAGCGTTGTGAAAGACTGATCTCCAGTTATTGGAAGCATTTGGTTGCAGTTGGTGCTGCTAAAGGTGGCATAACCAGCTATTAAGTTTAAGGGGGCAGTTCGTTTCTCATATGGGTGATATACGTTATGGATAACTTCTTTGCTTCAGTAAAAAATATATATACACTATCGGCCAAAAGTTTGGAATAATGTACAGATTTTGTTCTTATGGAAAGAAATTTTTACTTTTATTCACCTAAGTGCCATTAAGCTGATCACAATGTATAGTCAGGACATTAATAATGTGAAAAATTACTATTACAATTTGAAGAGTTCTCATCAAATTATCCTCCACGTGCAGCAATGACAGCTTTGCAGATCCTTGGCATTCTAGCTGTCAGTTTGTCCCGATACATTTCACCCCACACTTCCTGTAGTTTGTCGGGCACTTCTCACGCACCTTACAGTCTAGCTGATCCCACAAAAGCTCAATGGGGTTAAGATCCATAACACTCTTTTCCAATTATCTGCTGTCCAATGTCAGTGTTTCTTGCCCACTCTTCAAAAGTGGCTTTTTTGTTGTTGTAATTCTTCCCATAAGGCCTGCACCCCCGCATCAAGCATTGTATAGCCTTCATTCCTCAAAACAATTATTGACTGATGAGTTTCTAGAGAAAGCTGTTTCTTTTTTGCCATTTTTGACCTAATATTGACCTTAAGACATGCCAGTCTATTGCATACTGTGGCAACTCAAAAACAAACACAAAGACAATGTTAAGCTTCATTTAATGAACCAAATAGCTTTCAACTGTGTTTGATATAATGGCAAGTGATTTTCTAGTATCAAATTAGCAATTTAGCATGATTACTCAAGGATAAGGTGTTGGAGTGATGGCTGCTGGAAATGGGGCCTGTCTAGATTTGATCAAAAATGACTTTTTTCAAATAGTGATGGTGCTGTTTTTTACTTCAGTAATGTCCTGACTATACTTTGTGATCAGTTGAATGCCTTTTTGGTGAATTAATGTACCAATTTCCTTCCGAAACAGCAAAATTTGTACATTATTCCAAACTTTTGGCCACCAGTGTATATTTGAAAACTGTATTTTGTTTACTCAGTTTGCCTTTGTTTTATGTTAAATCTCGTTTGAAGATCTAAAATAATTTAGTATGAAAAATACACAAAAATAGAAGAAATCAGAAAAGGGGCAAATAATTTTTCACAGAATTGTAAGTATTAAACATTGCCGTCCCACCCTTATAACACCCTGACAACAAAGAACCTTAGCATTGTGGTAGCGAGTAATTGCTAGCATAATCTTCAAAAAATGACAAAATCAGTTTATAAATATCCCTGGTTTTATTGTGAGTGATACATTTTTAAGCCTCTAAAACAACTTTTCAAACTTACAGTACATGAATTGGGGAAATACAATTACTAATAATATTTTTGCCTACTTTGTCACCATCCAATTAAATCCGGATTGATAAAATCAAGTGCCGCTCTACCGGAGGTTGCATGAAATTGCAAATGCAATTTTATGTTAACTTTAAGTAAAAAAGACTTTTTGAAACACTTTTAACCTATAACTTTCCAGCCTCTCATCTTCATCTACAGCTCCTCGGGCTCCAACAAACTGGCGTTTGGGGAAACATTTGGGGCAAGGAGCATTTGGACGAGTGTTTCTCTGCTACGATGCAGACACTGGCCGAGAGCTCGCCGTTAAACAGGTCCAGTTTGACCCGGATAGCCCTGAGACAAGCAAGGTAAATCAGGTTTTTCAGTGTTCGGAAAACAGATTTACATGGCTTTACATGGTCGATGTCTAGAGAAGGAGTATGGTGAACCTTTGCAGTTATTGTGGTGTGTGTGTGTGTGTGTGTGTTTAGGAGGTGAGTGCCCTAGAGTGTGAGATCCAGCTACTGAAGAATCTCTTCCATGAACGCATCGTTCAGTACTACGGTTGCTTGCGGGACACACATGAAAGAACGCTCTCTATCTTCATGGAGTACATGCCTGGGGTGAGTATGTGTGAATGAACAGACTTGAGCACACATGTTCTCATGCACTGATTGTGGTTCAGTCAGCCTGCCTGTGCAATCATATAAAGAACTTAAGTATTTATCTCTATAGGGGTCCTGGGTAGCTCAGCGAGTATTGACGCTGACTACCACTCCTGGAGTCGCGAGTTCGAATCCAGGGTGTGCTGAGTGACTCCAGCCAGGTCTCCTAAGCAACCAAGTTGGCCCAGTTGCTAGGGAGGGTAGAGTCACATGGGGTAACCTCCTCGTGGTCGCGATTAGTGGTTCTCGCTCTCAATGGGGCGCGTGGTAAGTTGTGCGTGGATCGCTGAGAGTAGCATGAGTCTCCATATGCTGGGGTCTCCGTGGTGTCATGCACAACGAGCCACGTGATAAAATGCGTGGATTGACGGTCTCAGAAGTGGAGGCAACTGAGACTTGTCCTCCGCCACCCGGATTGAGGTAAGTAACCGCACCACCACGAGGACCTACTAAGTGGTGGGTGTTGGGCATTCCAATTTGGGAGAAAAAGGGATAAAAATAAAAAAAAAGTATTTATCTCTATAACTACTGAAAAATGCTGTCTAATCCAATTTATTTTAAGAGATTCAGTCAGGACACAAGTAAATGCTTTGTGCTTTATTTGCATTTTTAAATTTTATTTTCCACAGGGCTCCATTAAAGACCAGCTGAAGTCATACGGTGCTCTAACGGAGAACGTCACACGGAAATACACACGGCAGATATTGGAAGGCGTGTGCTACCTGCACAGTAACATGATCGTCCACAGAGACATCAAAGGTGAGATCCAGGTGCCTTTCCTGATGTTGTTTTTTTGTTACAATGTGAATTGTTTTTTGACTACATTGGCATGTAGTCTTCAACCCAGACTACTTCATTTGTGGCTGTCAGCCGCAACAGCAGCAGTCTACATTTCACTGTTGTCAATTGTGAGCATTCCCAAGATCAGTCAGACAGAACCCAGTTACACATATTAAGAATCCTTTTATTGTGAAGGCTTGACTCACAAGTATTGGTACTAGACACTTCAAGAACATTCATGAGCAAGCTAGGCCTTTGCCACTGTAGGATTTTAGATTTTGCTAACTTCCATCCAAATTGAATTGACACTCGTTACACAACCCTCTACGGACACGTTGGAGAAAGAATCGCCAATGGCTAGCAAATTGTTTTTTTTACTTGCCATACTTTTGACAACATGTAAGCATAATGCAACTGAAGACTTATATATATATACACACACACACAGTTGAAGACCGAAGTTTACATACACTTAAGTTGAAATCATTAAAACTAATTTAACCACTGCACAGATTTAATATTAGCAAACTATAATTTTGGCAAGTCGTTTAGGACATTTACTTTGTGCATGGAGAGAGTAATTTTTCCATCAGTTGTTTACAGACAGATTGTTTCACTTTTAATTTACTATATCACAATTACAGTGGGTCAGACGTTTACATACACTAAGTTAACTGTGCCTTTAAGCAGCATATAAATTGATGTGAAATTTGTACACAAGCTAAAATGTGATTTAAAAGGATCAAAAGTGAAATATGAAAATAAAACGTACAATCTCGTGTACTATATTGCACCAAATCATATACAGTATATAATACTGTATCACTATTTTTAATAATGAAAATAATGTTGTCATTTTGAAATTTCATACACATTTTTAACAAAATATTCACAAGGCTGGAACCTAATAATTACAATAGAATTAATAATTATATTCTAAAAATAAGTGATAAATTAAGTGATACTATATCAAAACTACTATGCAAAAAAAAAAAAAAAAAATCAAACCCTTGCATAGATGCGGCATAAGCCTATATTTTAAATTCTTTCATATTTACAGTGTTTTCTGAAGTTAGAATATTTCACAATGTATGAATGTTCCTTTTTAAATATATGTATTTACACATTTACTACACTTACTACATTTTGTAACATGTTTGTTTACATGCACTTGTGTGATTTACAGAGAGTTTACATTGATATGTATAACAAGCGCTGAATTGGTACTGCCTCTTTAAGAGAACCATGAACTCCGCAAGCGTTTACGGTTGAATGAGCACAGCGCAAATTGAAGAGAGAGAAGTTGCACGGTGGTTCTTCCCTCATTCGTGCAGTGTATGATTAGAAATAATGTTTCTTTTTATCTTTTTGATCACCAACTGACTGTAAATAACAGAAAGGAAATTAAAAGAGACATGAAATGAAAATGGGGTGCCTGGGTCTCGTCTTTGGATACAAAATACACGGAACAAAGCAAAAGGAAACTTAAACTCGTATAATGTGTATAACTTGCTTGTACAAATATTTATTGTACACGTTCTCAAATTCAAATCTGCAAGCTCTAGAGTTTTGAACCACTTTTACCTGCTAACTGAAGTCCAACAGGCACGTAACTGGTCTGTAGGCTTGCTTTAAAACAGAAAATGTTGAGAATGAACAGTCCGTGGAACAGTTTAACCAAAATCAGAGCAGCCAAATAAGGTAAATTTCCTTCAGGGCGCACGCTCACGAGACACAACACGCTGTAAAAGTTGAGGATGAATCTAGCTTCCTAATCGCCGCTTTCTTGTTCAGTAAAAGGATTGCGCCACTCAAGTTCTTCTTCACCACTACACAACTCAATCTCTGGTGAGTAAAATCTGAATATATACTTGCCAGTGGCTAATAAAATACTTATTTTAGTCGCATAGTGTGAAATATGTTTGCATATACCAATTATTTACTCGCAATGAAGAGGGCTGTTACCAAAGAAATTATATTACTGGACTTTCAACTTCCTAATGCAATTTATAATCCTGTATGGCTGTTGTAGATGTCTTCACATTTCAAGTTTCCGAAATTGTTTTCTCAGGTGATAAAACCCCACCTCCCCCCACCCTACTTTTTTTTTTTTTTTATCTGCGGTTTTTAATCTTGATGTCTGCAAACCTACAAATCCTCTTCTCTCCTTTCCTGTTCTCATTCATGTAGGTGCCAATATCCTCCGGGACTCTGCAGGTAATGTGAAGCTGGGTGACTTTGGAGCGAGTCGGCGGCTTCAGACCATTTGCCTATCCGGAACAGGCATCAAGTCTGTGACGGGAACACCCTACTGGATGAGCCCTGAGGTCATTAGTGGAGAGGGCTATGGAAGGAAAGCTGACATCTGGTAAGGCAGAGAGCCCTTAATCATACATACTTCTCTAGTTAACTTGCAAGTATGTGCCTCAAACAAAATTCTGAATAGCTTTCAAAGATTGTATTTCCAAAATA
Source organism: Myxocyprinus asiaticus (assembly GCF_019703515.2). Taxonomy (NCBI): domain Eukaryota; kingdom Metazoa; phylum Chordata; class Actinopteri; order Cypriniformes; family Catostomidae; genus Myxocyprinus; species Myxocyprinus asiaticus. Next base: position 5,233,587 of record NC_059355.1, on the reverse strand, counting down.
AGCTTGATTAGAAAGGATTGGTTTTGTGTGTCCCACGATAATAATCATAGTAATTTTGCCACGGTTCAAGGAGCATCGGCTGCACCGTGGTGGAGATGCTGAATCAGCAGCCACCCTGGGCAGAGTACGAAGCAATGGCAGCCATTTTTAAAATCGCCACACAGCCCACCAACCCCACTCTGCCACCTCATGTGTCGGACCACTGCCGTGATTTCCTTAAACGGATTTTTGTGGAGACAAAACAGCGACCTGCTGCTGAGGACCTATTACGGCACACTTTTGTCCACTAGACACTCCCCCTTCTATCTCTGACCAATCAGAGACTTCCTTAAGTGTCTGTAGGATCATCCCCTTTTGAGACTCTTCCCAGCAGGCTTCAGCGCCACCACTGGACAAGAGCGCATAGGGGTGACAAACAAGGCGGCAACGTCCTAAATCTCAGTGATTTGGAGAAGCTTGATTCTGTATGAAAACATTGCACCTTAATTTCACTCAGGGGTAAGTACCCCTAAAGACAAATGGATAATGGTACCGTGAAAGACTAAAGGTTTTCTTTTATGTGTTTGAAATATTCTGATATTCCCGTTGATTGTGGAGAGAGAGCCTGAGCTCTGGGGAGTCCAGTTGGGTTCTGGATGCACTGTGTTAATGCAGGAAGATCTTGGAATGTCAACGCCAGAACAAGGCAAGTACGCCAATACGCTGCTAACGGTTAAATGGAAAAAAAATGAAACGAAAAAGAAGAGATGACAGGATGCGTGGGACTCTCCAGCCCAGCTGTCATGGCACTTCTATAAGTTCTCGTTTTCTTGCACAGTCCTCGTAGAACATACACACTTGTACAGTGGAGTCCAACAGTCTGAGACCACATTAAAAAGTATGATTAAACAGGAATAAACCTGGATATAAACAATGTTTGGGGTTTTGTACATTTTAAAACAAAGCAAAGTAAAATGAAGAAGAAATATTTAAGATTCTGCACCATTTCTAGGTCACTAATCAAATGTAAGCAAATTTGTGACATTGACCTTCAAGTTCAGAAGTTCAGATTTCCTTGCTTCCATTTGAGGCACACAGGATTTGACAATTCTAATAACAGCTGTTATACAGATAATACAATTCATAATGAAAAAGACTGTATTAAATTAGAAGAGTGCAAAATAGAATCATTTTCACTAGTAGTCTCAGACATTTGGATCCTATTGTACAAACACTGATCAAAGGTCTTACTATAGAATATTTATTTACTATGCTGTACAAACATTACGTTTGCTGGACTTTTCCGTCACCTTCTGATTGCCGCCACATACCAGAGTGTACTCACTCTCTAGCTCTAGAATCGTCAGGGTCTGTCGTACCTCTGTTCTTTTCTACTGTCTGATTCATTTCTGTCTTTACTGTGTGCCTTTTAAAAAAAAAAAAAAGAAAAAGAAAAAAACGCCCTTCCTCGTTTTTCTATTCTGCTCTGTCATCAGTATCCACTCACTTTTCTAGAATTCAAGTCTTTCTGACTTTGGTCTGTACAGGATTTAGGAACACTCAGCTCTTCATACTGTTTCTAGAATAGCATAAGCAGCTCTGCTCTGCCTTCTTTCCACTCGGTCCCACTCATGGTAAACTGACCTCAGGTCAGATTCACCTGTGCATTCTTTCAACACAGTGCCGTACACTTCAATCTGATCAAATGCAGGTTGAATATAGACATACACTCACCAAAGCGAAAAACCCAGATCTCACAGACAAGGTTTAGTGCCTTGACAGAACTGCCATACAAAGTCAAAACGCAGTAACTACGCTAACAATGAGACTAAAAAAATGGCTTCAAAATATAAAATGGTTTCACTCCATTTTTTTCTGAAACGGAGCAAATTTGAGCCAAACCTGTCTGTTTCAGGACAGATAATAGTCTAAGAGACCAGATTTTGGCCGTAGCTCATAAGGTAACTTACAAATGGCCATAAGAGGGGGAACAGAATTGAAAAAGGACCATGAGCCGGGACACAAACTCAGGTAGCCCGTGTTGCTACCAAACCTTACGTCGAAGCACTGCACATGAACACGACTCTTAACATGGTCAAATTCAGTTTTAGCAAAATGTGTAGTTACTGCTTTTTGCCTTTGCAGGACAGAGTAGATCATCATATTAAAGTAAGAATCGCTCAATTCTAGAATAAATCAAGATCATAGAGCAATAGATTGGACTGGAGAAATTGACTGCTCTCTTTATGAGATCATGAAAAGTAAAATGTCACTGTAAGTGCACTTTTTGTGAAGACTACAAAATCTGGAGTTTGCCAGAAGTCTTGTAAGATTCCTACTGATGTTCCAATTCATCAGTTGAAGTTGCAGTGTTCTCGTCAGAGGTTCACACTCTAATGTATTTCAGTAGAATTAAGCATATGCAGAATTTCACAAAACATAACGGTACTCTGTACTTGACCGTACTTAACGGTTTACCTACAAATGAACCTCACTATCTCACGATGCCTTGGGACAGGACGTTTCACCAGTTCACACACTAGATTACACGCACTCTCTGCTGCAGTGTGCACACTCCGTGATATTTGAGTGAGCTGTCTTTCACATTGCTGTTTAAAATACATTCAGAGATCTCATTGACTGTCCTCCATGTAGTGCTGTTGTGCCTGCCTTGAGACGTAGGTGAATACGTATCTTTTGGCGTTACCTTTATTCATTCCCATAAGCCAGGGGTTAATTATTTATATTCTTGTTTTCTGTTTTGTTTTATTGCTAATTTTCTCATGCACTGCCATTCTTAATTAGAAAGTTATTCATTTTACCCCCTCCAATAAAGATGATGGTATGGTACTTGTAGTATACGTCCCCATAAGCATATGTTGTTATGTAGTCACAGACATTTAAATTTCAATCCAAGCAGGAAACTAATATGTTGCTTGCTTGTTGCCATAGTTACCTAACTGTATTAAAACAATAAAGCTCAATGTTGTAAGGGTGAATCTCATGAAAACCGTCCAGGTCAACACCATTTTTAGATTTTTTTGCCTTGTGATGTTATTTTCATTACAGTTAAACACATTAATTGTGCACATTAACCCCCCCACCCATTCTTGATAGCTTACTGTAATGTAATCCTATTTTTGTTAATGCAGTGCAAATAAATATGTAAAACTGCAATTGTAAAGTACAGTTGAAAGTATAGATCATAGTAGTATTTGATAAACTGCATTTAATTTATGCTGATTTAAAATGAAATAATGACGAAAACAAAAAACTAAGCCTGTCAATTTAACACGTTAATTCAGTACTTAAAAAAATAAATAATGCATTAACCAATTTACCCTTCGCTAAGCAGTTTAATCCATGACATTCTTCTTGAGGATTATTTCAAGATTTTAAAAAGAAAATATACTGCGTGTATCCTCTCTACGTACCTCGTGTCACTATTACAAGTGACCCAGCAACAACGTTTTTTACGTTTTTTTTTTTTTTTGGATAAAATTCTGCTTAAAACTGCTCAAACACACATTACTCCCGTAAATTTTCATCGTAAAAAAAGCAAACACTTGTCAGAGAAATGGTGGACAGCAACAGTTGCTAAGATACTATTGGTCAGAAACACTTAAGGCGTGGCTTAGCGAAGGGGCAATTGATCATTCCCCCTGACCGTATGTAAATTCAAATTCAAGCTTGAGGTACCACCTTTGTTTTTTTGAGTCACAGTCAGCAGGTGGCAGTTGGTGCAACTCCAGCTATACAGGCAACTAAACCGACAGCTGTTCAATGACAGCTGAACTAAGTACAGCAGAATGCAGGTGTCTCAAGACATGTTGTTTTAAAGTTTTATGTAATGTTAAATATAGTAAAATATTTTATATTTAACCTGAAATGTGCCATCTATGACTAAAGATACTGAAAACCAATGAAACGCGACGCAACTACTGTGAGATGCTCAAAGTGTCCGTCTGATTAAAGCGTACGGTTGCTTAAAGGTGCACTCGGTAACTTTTTGCTCGTGTCATCTTGAACTTACAGTGACACCTAGTGGTGTGGATGCAGCATCATTCAAAATCAGTAGTTTTCAGTTACAGATGTCATTGTAGAAATTCACTATTCACAATCAGCCATGATTAATCCAAGAGTGAAAGTGTCCAATAACAAGACGGTTACTGAGTTTAAGCGAGCAGTATTCAGCTGGTCATGTGATTCTAAAATGGCAGCCCCCATGAGGGCTCTCCTGCCCCATGTAGAATAAAACAGCTTTTCTAAGGTTACTGATATGACTAGAGACCTCATCTCATGTGAGTGCTCATGATTTTATATATATGTTTCAAAATTACAATTCATTTCTTTAAGAGTAAAACTTTTAATGGGGAAAAATTACTGAGTGCACCTTTAATTGTCATGAAAATGTCACGGTGCAAAAATTCTTTAATGGTCCTAAAAATACACGTACTTTTTTTTAATATATTTTAAATATGACCCAGACAATTTTTCATGAGATTTGCGTTACAACAATGTCACTATTGCAGCATAAACTACCCCAAGACAATAGAATGTGGTCACATGAGTAAAACTACTTTTGATGTTGGTAGGGGTAACTATAGCAACGTCGCGATTAAACTGCATCATCACATATGCTACTAACCTGTCAGATGGTATAATTGCACTCCAAGCAAACGTTTACAGTTTTGTTTACTGATGGTGACTAAAAAAAGTCTACCTCCATTGTGTTGTTAATTTGGAATAATTTCATGGGATATGGAAGACCCACTCACAAATAATAGACCTATTGTATTATCAGTTGTCTTTGCAAGTCACCTTTGAGTCGTGACGTCACTTTCTTGACTTGGCCTACAGTCATTTAAACATGGGCAGCCCCACTTTGTAAGCCCCTTCCAGCTCTTTCTTTAATGTCTTTATTTTATGTCGCTCTTGCCAACCCTGGGTTGCATTGGCAGTATTTGAAGGAGTTTCTCAGCACCCAGTGTAATGAGCTAAATTTCTGGTCCGTAGAGGTTTTAAAGTGCCAGTTCGTCGAATGAAAAGCATTACCCGTTCAGATGGTGAACAAACATATTTTGTGTGTTTGAAATGTATGTACTGTTTTGATTTTCTTTTGAGGCTGAAATGTTTGCACATTTTGAGACCATGATTTTTTCACTGATTTTAGTACTTGTCAGTCATTCTGTTTGTTTGTACGTGTCATGTTCTTGCGTTAGGATCTGAGATAAAATGGTTGCCCTGGATACCAGCTTTGTTGGCCAAGTTGGTCACGTGGGCACTCACTGATATAAATTCTGCTCTCGTTTGTCAGGTCTATTCATGGTAAATGTATTGCTGGTTGTAGGCAGTGTCATTGCCATGCCAGCTTTTACATTATCTTGGTAGGTGCACAGTCAAACAGACTAGTGAAATGAACATTTAAAAGATGGCAGGTTTTATCAGTTCTGATTACAATATTTAGACATTTTAGAGCCAGACATCCTATTGCTGGCTGGTGCCAAAGAATCTGACTTGATCAACATAACTGGTACCCCGGCTAGAGGATGTCATAACGTGTGAATTGGAAAACTTCCTATATGAATGTAATGCCAAATTAGAATTGTTTTTTTTTTGGCACCACTAAGTGTCATCATTCAACTGCTTGCCTGTATATACAGTACATTCTAGGACCTTTCCAGTGTAACAGAGCTCTGTAGCTGCAAAATTCACCATGTTTAATGTGTGAGTCACATCTTTTGATAAGTTCTCCCTAAGCTCAACAAACAGGTTGAATTTGTCAGTGAAGCCCAACACGCCACTGCTGCCACTCCAGGGTCATGAATGCACTTTGTATATGTGTGGGTGAGTATATTGTCTGATATAATTGAGTGTGTCTGTGTGTGTTTGTCTGTGTTTCAAGCAAAGAGACTTCTTTTCTGTGTGATGATTGAGTGAGTATTGCCGGCGCACTCTGGCCAAAATGCCTTGCGCCTCATACAACCGATGACAGAAAAGTAAGAGAAAAGAGAAAAACAAAAGAAGTTTAGGACTCTGAAATGAATTGTATGTTTGTTTGTTTTTTTTAGACAGTCCACTTATCTGGTACCGAACTTGTATCTGTTGTTTGTCCACTTTGTCTATTGTATAAGAAAAGCCATGTTTATAATTGAATTTGGTTTGTGACCAATAAGCCTGTTTATATCAAATCTGTATATCAGTGGTATGCATATTTTTTTTATATATATATATTTTTATTTTTTCTCTTTTTTTTTTTAAACTCCAAATTGTACGCATGATTGGCATCTGAAAGGCCCATTGAGGCGGTACTGATTGGACTATGTGCAGGAGGACATCATGAGTTTGCCTATGACGGCTGGCGCTTCGAAAGTGTTGCTAATGATAATGAAAAGAATAATAAAAGATATTTATTTCACATTTCATGGTGTTACGCTGAATGTTTTATCTTAAGTTTGTACTTCAGTGTTATGTAATGTACATTTAATAGTTACAGGGCTGGGGCCTGGGTAGCTCAGTGGTAAAATACGCTGGCTACCACCCCTGGAGTTCGCTAGTTCGAATCCCAGGGCGTGCTGAGTGACTCCAGCCAGGTCTCCTAAGCAACCAAATTGGCCCGGTTGCTAGGGAGGGTAGAGTCACATGGGGTAACCTCCTCGTGGTCGCTATAATGTGGTTCGTTCTCGGTGGGGCACGTGGTGAGTTGAGCGTGGTTGCCGCGGTGGATGGTGTGAAGCCTCTACACACGCTATGTCTCCGTGGCAACACGCTCAACAAGCCACGTGATAAGATGCGCGGGTTGACGGTCTCGGATGCAGAGGCAACTGGGATTCGTCCTCCGCCACCCGGACTGAGGCGAATCACTACGCGACCACAAGGACTTAGGGCGCATTGGGAATTGGGCATTCCAAATTGGGATGCAAAAAAATACAATAAAATAGTTACAGGACTACCACATTCATGGAAAACCTGGAAGTTTAGGAAATGTAAAAAGAGTGATTTCCTGGTTAGGAAAAGTCATGCAAATTTCTATAGTGTTAAATATAATTGGAGGAGAAATACATTTCTTGTAATGTACTGTTCTTAATTAAATTAGAAATAACTGTAAATAAATCAAATGAACAGTTTTTGTTCCCAGTAATGGTTTTGCTATACAGATTTGCTTTTTTCCATTTTAGCTGAGCACAACAATTATGTTTTTTTGTTTCATATTTGGAACATAAAATGATAGAAGAGACCTGAACTTACAAATAAAGAGCTGTCTAGATAACAGACAAAACTTCATGGATTAAGGAGCATTAAAGGAATGTTCTGGGTTCAATACAAGTTAAGCTCAATCAACAGCATTTGTGGTGTAATATTGACTACCACAAAATTTTATTTTGTCTCCCTCCTTTTCTTTAAAAAAAAAAAAAAAAGCTAAAATCTGGGATACAGTGATGCACTCACAATGGAAGTGAATGTGTGCAAAAACAATTTTTATTAAAATACTCGCTGTTTCAAAAGTATAACCCAAAGACAGGATATGTTGTGTGTACAAATGATTTTAGTGTGATAAAATCACTTACTAACCTTATCTGTGTAAAGTTAGCCAATTTTACAACTTCATTGCCATGACGATGTAGTGTCAACAAACCCTGAAACAACAGTAAAAATGTCAATTTAAACAATTTTACAGCTCAAATAATACACTAGTTTTAACAGAAGAATTAATGCAGGTGCTTTTATAAAATTCCAAGCTTCACATTTCTGCCTTTAACCGCTCTGACAATTGGCCCCCATTCACTTCCATTGTAAGTGCCTCACTGTAACTTCCATTTTTGCTTTTTTTAAAGAAAAGAAGAGACTTGATGAAATTAATTTTTGTGGTAATCAATATTATGCCAGAAATGCTGTCGATTGAGCTTAACTTGTGTTGAACCCGGAATATTTCTTTAAGAGTGGGAAATTACGATTTTTTGCAAAGACTTCAAGGTATGTGCCTATACAAAAAATGACAAATGCATAAGTATCACGGAACATGTTATTGCACTGCTTCTGAAATATTTGAATTTAGTGCAAAGAGTGCTAAACGGTAAAGCCTGTATACAGTGCCGCTCCTCCCTATATACGTAAGTTGCATAGGGCCCCCGATCCGCCAGAGGGCCCCATGCTGTCAAAGACATTAAAAGCAGTCTAGTACTGATAGGCTATGTTTTTGCAAACAGCAGAGCTCCATGATGCAAACATAACCATAACGGTAAAAATATATATTTAACATGCAAAAATAAATTGAATGTCAACTGTAGAGGAGGGGGTTTGGGGGATATTGTAATGATCACAATTACTATTTTGTTTCCATTTCGGACATGCGCAATCATAACGAGATGCGTATAGACAGACATGGCTATTGTTAGCTACTACACGTCAGGAGCTGAAAAATGAGAATGAGAAAATCACAGCATGTAAAATCAAAACGCCACATGTGTTTCAGAATGTAATAAAGTAATGTACATACCTATTTAATCATGCAAATTCTGCTGAATAGGCCACATGTCAGTGCTTCAATAAACAATATTCATTAGAACTTTTAGTCCAGAGTGTGCACATTTAGAGAAATATGCTCATATGTTTAGATTTCTTAAAAAAAAAAAAAAAAAAAATACTTTCATATTTCCAGGTACATTTTGCGACAAATAAAGCAATTAACGGTGATCATTTTTAAAGAACGCTACATGGCGCTAGAGCGTTATTTTTGGCCAGCATTTAGCAGTCAATCATTATTTGATTTCATTTATCTCATTCATTATTCGTTTACACTTGCTCATTGTTTTATTGTTTCTTTTTTGTAAAAACTTTGCCATTACTAGTCTGTAAACTTAGCTGATACCATTTACTTTGCACTATTACTGTGTTAGGCCATTTTGAATGAAGTATCACATTTATTTATTTATTTATTTTGTTTGCCTTCTGGGACAATTCTCAAGTTCATCAGTACAGTCCAGTTGTCACAATAAAAAGTAATAAGTCGTTTTGCGGTTTACGGACACACTGATCGGGGCCCCCCCACACAAAGCATTGCTAAGGGCCCCCAAAAGACTAGGACCGGCACTGCCTGCAAGTTTTTCCGTTTCGGCAGATAAACAAATATTGGGCATGTTCCGTCTAATCCCCCGATCCGAAGGCTGTGCCTCAAAACCTAGTGAGCTGCAGACCTAGACAGCATTTTTGGACATCACAGGCTCTGGAGCGCAGTAGCATTTTCGGGCGTTATGCCTAAGTAGGCAGCTCACCAGATTTTGAGACACATCCGAAGAATCCCGCCCAGTGTTTGACATAAAACAACTGTGATGTGACAGTGCGCAGAACGAAAGCAACAGATCCCGCTAATCATGTTCTCCTCCGCTCTTGTAAGAGCCGATCACGTCGCAGCTCGTGGCGCTAGAAATTTTGCGCCAATTCATGAAGTCGTCGCGCGAACCCTGAAGTCGCAAACTAGCGATTTAAACTGGCAGAGCACATCAGCAGTGACAGGTAAACGCAAAACCATAGATGACCTACCGGGACCCAGTCTGGCCGCCACAGCGTACTGGCTTTTCGTGAAAGGATATGCGGATAAAAGTCACGCAATGCAGGTAAAACGTCTTTTTATGCATTTATTTCCAACGTTTAAAACAGCTATGAAGTTGGTTCAATATCAACACATGTTTGAGAGGTCAAGTGCTTTTTATGCCACCTCAGGGTAGAGTTTGGTTGCACTTTATAACTGTTATTAATACGTCACTACCAAATCAATAGTTTGTACATGATGCATATTTTACATACATAATAATTAAGTAGCCTAATTATCATGAACAAACATATCACAAACATAAACCATTTCGATTTTTATTGTGTGAAAATGATTTCTATACATTTTTTAAAAATAATTTCTGATATCCTGCAGTTGTGGCATCATTTTCATCACACCATAAAAATTTCCCCATAATAAAGTTTATTTATTTTTTATTTTTTTTCCAGAATCAGAATAATGAGCTTTATTGCCAAGTACACAAAAAAATTATTTTGAGGTGAAGTGAATATAGCAGAAAAGTGAATGGATTTTCTACATTGACCAAGTTTAAGCGTGAACTTGAAAATATTAAGTCAGTTTTACATTTGTTTTTTATTCAAACGTCTATGCTTTAGCTTGGAAGTAAATATTATTTATGATTATTTGTTATTTTTACAATTCGTCAACTTGTATCATTCCTAAAGTAGAAAGCCTTGTCGTATTTATTCACTAATTTGAGTAAATGTTCCTTAACTTTTTGAAGCTGTTGTTCCCAGCATGCATTGGGCTTGAATAATGAAAGAGTTTCTAATTACATCATCATCATCATAAAAAATCAAATAAAATAAAAAATCTGTTAATTATTACCATCATTCTGTTTCGTGCACTAAGTGTTGAGGTCTGCATTCGAATTGTGATCCAATTGCCAGTTGTTTCCTGTGGAAATCTTCCATATATCATGTGGTACATTATTTAATAAGTAATGAGAGTTCAAAATGTGTAATGTTGTTGTAAAATGTCCATTTAAATGGTACTAAACTTATTTAAATACTATTTACGTCAGATTTGTTAGTATAAGATACTGAAGTGTTTAAGTTAAAGTGAGTCTCTCACATCAGTCTGTTCAATCTTCAAACCTTTATTACTCTGGAGGTGTACAATTCTCTCAGCAATCCGGACTGTCCTTTAGAATGCCCGATTTAGTAGCCGAACCAGACCAAACCAGAGCTGAGTAGAACAGTATCAGCAGCGACTGTGGCAGGTTGAAATTCTTCAGCAGCTGAAGCACAACCTCTGCTGGGTCTTTTTTATGTGAGTCTATGTGGGTCTCCCACTTCAGGTCCTGTGAGATGATAGAGCCCAAAAGAGCTCAAAACAAATTAGTGTGCTTGTTCACCATGTCTACAAAAGTGTCAAGGAAAAGCATTCTTGAGAGGAAATTTGAGGGAAAAAAATAAAAAAATCGACGTAAATATTACTTGTAAGCAAAATATGTTTATTGGTCGTCATTTCCAATCAAGCTGTAATTTTGCCAAATTATGCAAAAATTGTGAAAGTATTATTTAATAATGTTTATTTAGGATACATAAAAAGAGTGCTGTAACATAAGCCATAGCAAGACAAAGGAATCAGACTTTACTTTCTGGAATTAAACAGTGCTAAAATTGCCCAAAGTTTAAGAAACAACCATAAATGTTCTAATCTCAAAGATTTAGGAAATGCTGGTGCTGAGAGCTGATAACCCCTTGTGGAATGAAGATATAGAGCTTTTACTCCGGATCACGTTAGATCAGTGTGGTGGCGGGGGCGTGGTTGAGTGTTTGTCTGGAGAGAGAGAAAGCAGTAAGGGTACACACACCTGAGTGCTATAATGTCTAACACCTGTTTCTGATTGCAGTAAGCACTTGGGAGAGTGATAAAAAGGGACCACGCCAGAGACGAAAAGAGAGAGAGCTACCAGACAGAAAAAGACTGTTGAATTGTGACTGTGATCTGCTGAGTGTTGTGCTGAAAAGCCATTTTTAGTTTGTCTAATTGAAGTTCTACATTTGAGTTAAAATCCCAAGTTTTCCGTTTCCTCCTTTCCCACCCAACGAACCTCTCACACTGGTGCCAAAACCAGGTCTTGGAGGAAGTATGCCAGCATGGAGTCCTCACAGTTGAAGGAAGTCATCAAGTCCCTCGCCAGTATGCACCATGCGCAACATCGGGCCCTGCTTGAGCGACGCCAGGACCAGGATCGTCAATTCCAGGAGGTGCTCCAAGCTCAAGCAGAGGACCGGTACGCGATCCGGAGCCCGGGCGGTCTTCGTCAGCTCCACGTCAGGATGACGTAAGGGAGGGGGAGGCTTTGGCCCTTCCCGTCCTTAGAGGATTTTCCGAAGGGGATTTCCCTCTAGAGCAGTCAAGAGACGAAACACTTAGACATGTCCTTGAGCAAGTGAAAGTTATTGATGGTCAACAGCTCCGGCCAAACATCGCACTTTCATATCCATATTTCGCTATTATAAAAGAGCTGTTGTATCGAGTGACGCAGGACGCTTAGACAAAAGAGGATACAACCCAATTGTTAATACCGCGGAGCCGTCGGGAAATGTTATTCCAGACGGCTCATTATAATCCGATGGCGGTTCACTTAGGGCAGGAAAAGACACTGAACCGACTAATGGCCTGATTCTATTGGCCGGGCATTCACGGGGATATTTGCAGGTGGTGTGTGGCATGCTGTGAATGTCAGCTACACCAAGAGCGCCATTGTGCCCCCTTCCGTTAATCGAGGTCCCTTTTGAAAGAATTGGCATGGACCTCGTTGGGCCATTAGAGCGGACAGCATGCAGACATCGATTTGTATTAGTTCTGGTGGACAATGCAACGCGATATCCAGAAACAGTGCCTCTGCGCAACATCTCAGCACGTAGTGTTGCGGAGGCACTCTTCAGAATAATCTCCCGAGTGGGGATTCCAAAAGAAATCCTCACTGATCAAGGCACTACATTTATGTCACGAACACTATGCAAACTGTACGAATTATTGGGCATTAAATCGATTCGCACTAGTGTTTACCATCTACAAACAGAAGGGTTGGTGGAATGATTTAATAAAACTCTGAAAAATAAGTTTGTGCACGAGGATGCTAGAAATTGGTATAAATGGCTCGAACCTCTGTTATTTGCAGTTCAAGAGGTCCCACAAGCCTCCACAGGGTTTTCTCCATTTGAGCTGCTGTATGGGTGGTGGCCGCGCGGCATGCTCAAAGTCATATGGGCTTGGGAGTAGGGACCTTCAAACAGTAAAAATGAAATTCAATACGTTCTTGATCTTAGAGCAAAACTCCACAGTTTGGGTCAACTAACACAGGAGAATTTGCTCCAAGCTCAGGAACGTCAAAGCCGACTGTATAACGGGTACTTGGCTAAGGGAATTTGTACTGGGAGATAAAGTGCTCGGATTACTCCCCACATTGAGCTCCAGATTACTCACCAAGCGGCGTGGGCCCTTTGAGGTCACACGACGAGTGGGAGATCTCGATTATGAGGTAAAACGAACAGATAGAGGTGATGCACGTCAAATATACCATCTCAACCTCCTGAAATTATGGTGGGAGGTGGTCCCTGTGATGTTGGCAACGGTAGTTCTGGAGAGGGCGGGGCTCGGACCGGAGGTGAACAGAAAAGCCAATCATGTCGCCCCGGTCACATGTAGAGTCCACCTCTCACCGTATCAAGTCACAGAGGTTGCCAAGTTGCAGAAAGAATTTGCAGATGTGTTTTCTCCTCTGCTGGGTCGTACAAACCTCATCCAGCACCACATCGAGACTGCGCCCGTGTTAGTGGTACGTAGCTGTCCCTACCGACTGCCTGAGCACAAAAAGAAAATAGTTCGGGAAGAATTAGATGCAATGCTGGATATGGGAGTAATAGAGGAATCCCACAGCAATTGGTCCAGCCTGGTTGTTCTAGTTCCTAAGAGTGAAGAGTCTGTATGGTTCTGTGTGGATTATAGGAAAGTCAATGCAGTGTCTACATTTTATGCATACCCAATGCCTCGTATTGATGAGTTACTCAATCGGTTGGGCATAGCTCGCTTTTACTCGACACTGGATTTGACAAAAGGTTATTGGCAGATCCCCTTAACGCCAATGTCCTGCGAAAAAAGGTTTTCTCCACACCGTTTGGCTTACACCAATTTGTGACACTTCTTTTCGGTTTGTTTGGGGCCCCGGCTATGTTTCAGCGCCTTATGGACCGAGTCCCCAGACCACCCTCTGCTTATGCCACTGCCTATCTGGATGACATCATTATATACAGTAATGTATTGGCACCGGCACATGCAGCATCTGAGGGCTGTTCTGAGGTCGCTGCGACAGGCGGGACTCACGGCAAACCCCAAGAAGTGCGCAGTTGGATGGGTGGAGGTATGGTATCTGGTTTTCCACTTGGGCCACGGGCAGGTCTGTCCCCAAATTGATAAAACTGCGGCGATTGCGACCTGCCCTAGACCTAAGACCCCAGTTCCTGGGGCTGGCTGGCTATTATAAAAAGTTTGTGCCTAATTATTCGGATGTCACCAGCCCGCTGACTGATCTCACTAGAAAAGGAGCTCCAGACCCGGTCCGGTGGACAGAGCAGTGTCAACAGGCGTTTGTGGCAGACCGCTTCTACATTCACCCAGTTTCTCTCTCCCTTTCATTTTACAGGTAGACGTTTCAGACAGGGGGTTGGGGGCAGTGCTCTCGCAGGTGGTGGAGGGGGAGGAACGCCCGGTGCTGTACAATAGTCGCAAGCTTTCACTGAGGGAGACTAAGTACAGCATCATTGAAAAAGTGTGTCTTGCCATCAAGTGGGCCATCCTCACTCTCCGGTACTACCTGTTGGGGCGGGCCTTCAGCCTCTGTTCAGATCATGCCCCACTCCAATGGCTCCACCGCATGAAAGATACCAACGCGCGGATCACCCGTTGGTATCTGGCTCTTAAGCCATTTAGGTTCGAGGTGGTCCACAGACGGGGCCGCAGATGGCTGTCGCGGACTTCCTTTCCAGAAATGGGGAGTGGTGGGCAGACCGGATGACTCCCCGGCCTGAGTCGGGCGGTGGGGATATGTGGCAGCGGGGTGTGGTCGAGCGTTCGTCCGGAGTGAGATAAAGTGGTAAGGGTGCACACACCTGAGCGCTGTAATTTCTAACACCTGTTTCTGATTGCAGTAAGCACTGGGGAGAATGCCAGAGACGAAAGGAGAGAGAGCTACCAGACAGAAAAAGACTGTGTTGAGTTGTGACTGTGATCTGCTGAGTGTTGTGCTGAAAAGCCATTTTTAGTTTGTTTAATTGAAGTTCTACCTTTGAGTTGAAATCCCAAGTTTCCTGTTTCTCCTTTCCCACCCAACGAACCTCTCACAATCAGATCTCGGGGCACATTTAGAAGGGGGTGGTCTCAAGATGAGCTATAAAGCACCATTATGTCCCAGACCTAGAGCAAGGCACTTAAAGAAATGTTCCAGGTTCAATACAAGTAAAGCTCAATCAACAGCATTTGTGGCATAATATTGAAAACCACAAACATTTAGCTGTTGATTAAGCTTAGCTTGTACTGAACCTGGAACATTCCTTTAAAGGGGTTATATTATTACCTTTTCATTGATCTTTCAAGTCTATTGTTCTATTAATCCACATTTTAAATTTCAGAACTCAAAACTTCCTCCCCATTAAAAAAAAAAAAAAACATTTAGTGAAACTAGGGTACAACACAGCCCTAGACTCTGTAAACAGCAAAACAGTATCTGAGTGTGGCCTGTGCATGTTAGTTCCTCTGTTTGTTTGAACTTCTGGCTCAACTGAAATTTGGTGTTTGGCCAAATGTTATAAGTGTCCCTTTGAGTAAAGGTGTAAGCTAAATTACAAATTACCAATATACAGTGATTTTTTTTCTCCATTTTGTAGGTGGAGCACAAACGCCTGTATGGTCCAATCTGGCGCTCCCGGTTTGGGCCATTTGATTTGGTGAATGTAGCGACAGCAGAACTGATCGCACAGGTCATCAGACAGGAGGGCCGGTACCCGGTGCGGACGGACCTGTCACACTGGAGAGAGTACAGAGACATGAGGGGACAAGCGTATGGACTTAATGTGGAGTATGCATGTCTCTCTTACCCACACATTTACACAATGGACTATCACACTGCTTAGTGCCAAAGAGAATAAATGTGTCAACATGCTCAAAATCAAGACTTTTTGTTCATTTGATCAGCTTTTCTGCCCCAGCTTACTACAGTTTATGGATTACCTTCACTTTAAAGCAATAGTTCACCCAATAATAAAAAATGATGTCATTTTTTACCCACCCTCATGTCGTTCCAAACCCGGGCTTGCGGTCGTTTCAATCGTACTCTTTCGGTTGGCCGTTGCAGGCCCCCCTCTCTCCCCAGAGGCCCCATTGCGGATATATAGAAAAGAGTTTGGTTGTTTTCATTTTTGCGACTATTTTAACGACACATTTAATACCTTACACTACTATTCAGTGGCATTTTTTTTTCTCCCATTTGCTTAGAGTGTGTTATATTTTTTGATTTTGATGGTATTTTGTTATCATTTCTTTCAAGTGTTTTGCATTCCTTTGTAATTGACCCATCTGGAATCTTTCTATCTGCATCTCTCAGCACAGGCCCTGAGTGGTATCGCATGCGCAGTGCTCTGAACCCAAAGATGCTCATTCTGAAGGAAGTATCAGCGTATGCGCCCATCATTCACGAGGTGGTGTCTGATCTGTTAAAGCGCTTGGAGCTTCTGCGTCTGCGCAGTCAGGACCAGGTCACCATCAACGACCTGGCCGCTGAGCTCTACAAATTTGGCTTTGAGGGTGTGTATGGCCCTGTATACATCTGGTATTTCCATCCTTCTCAATATGATCCAATCATGCCTCCTGGTAAAAATGTCTGCATTCGTTTTGTGATGCACGTGTCTTTTTGCTGTGAAATCTTTCCTGATTTTGCTAAAGTGCTTTTATAAAATTATAAACTTCACATTTGTGTTTAAACCCTCCAAAAATTGGCCCCCATTCACTTCTAATGTAAGTGCCTCACCGTAACCTCGATATTTGCTTTTTTAAAGAAAAGGAGCGACGAGTTGAAATTAATTTTTGTGGTAATCGACATTATGCAACAAATGCTGTTGATTGAGCTTAACTTGCATTGAACCCAAAATATTCCTTTGATAGAAAGGGGGTCGGTTTGCGGTTTACGGACACATTAATGGGGGCCCCCCACACAAAGTATTGCTAAGGGCCCCCAAAAGGCTAGGACCGGCACTGCCTGCAGGTTTTTCCGTTTCGGCAGATAAACAAACACTGGGCGAGTTCTAATCAGAGGTGATCCTAGGGACTCTGGGGGCCCTAGGCAAAAAGAAAAAAAGTGGGCCCTTCTGAATGCCCAAATATGATACAACAGGCTTTTGAGATATATCTCTCATTTATTATTCCATTCCATTCCATTCATGCCCACCACAATAAAAAAACACAGCTTTGAAAAGACTGACATTTAATTTTTATAAGATATATTTCAAGTGGGAACTGATATGTATTTTTATATATATATATATATATATATATATACTGATACATTTTTGTTTCCAGTTAAGGAAAATGTTTTCAATAAGCTTTTTCTGTAGATTTTGTTGACGATACAATAGCACTGGATATAGAAGGGCTGCAATATCCCAGAGCTGTTTGCATTGATGTTGGAAACAAATCTAACTGAGCCTAATCTGCTTTTTACATCGACTCTCTTTGTTTCTCTGTTCAGGAATCTCCTCTGTCCTGTTTGAAACACGGTTAGGTTGTTTACAGGAGGATATTCCCACAGACACTCTTCGCTTCATATCTGCTGTTAACGACATGTTGACGCTCTCTGAGACTGTTCTATTCTTCCCGCGCTGGACACGTCGCATCCTCCCCTTCTGGAAACGGTTTGTCCAGGCGTGGGATGACTTGTATGACGTAGGTATGCTGAGGTGAAGAGCGACTGTGTATGTGAATGAATGAATCAAGTACATCTTAGGGATGAGCAAGACTACATGTTTTCATAATCGACTAGTCGTCGTTGTCTGAACGAGTCATTTAGGGAACCCCTGTATAATTAGGCAGGTTGGATGTCATGTTCTCCAATCTCCAGACACCAATCTGATGCATTTCTTATGGGGCGTTCACACAGGATGTGTTCCTGTGTTCAAAGACAGCGCGACGGAGTGCAACAGAACACAGGGGTATCGAGAGTCATTTTTAAAAGAGCTATTTTTTACTTGACATGTCTTTAAGGTGCACTCAGTAATGTTTCAAAAAAAAAATGTACTCAAGAAATTAATAGTAATTTTGAAACACATCTCACTCACATGAGATGAGGGCTAGTTCGAATCACAGGGTGTGCTGAGTGACTCCAGCCAGGTCTCCTAAGCAACCAAATTGGCCCAGTTGCTAGGGAGGGTAGAGTCACATGGGGTAACCTCCTCGTGGTTGCTATAATGTGGTTCGTTCTCGGTGGGGTGCATGGTGAGTTGAACGCGGATGCCCCGGTGGATGGCGTGAAGCCTCCACACGCACTATGTCTCCGTGGCAACGCGCTTAACAAGCCACGTGATAAGATGCGCGGGTTGATGGTCTTAGACGCGGAGGCAACTGGGATTCATCCTCCGCCACCCGGACTGAGGTGAATCTCTACGCGACCACGAGGACTTAAAAGCGCACTGGGAAATGGGCATTCCAAATTGGGTGAAAAAAACAAAAAAGGAAAAAAAAACAAAAGCTGTTTTATTCTACATGGGGCAGGGGCACCCTCATGGGGGCTGCCATTTTAGAATCACATGACCAGCTGAATACTACTAGCTTAAACTCAGTAATCGTCTTGTTATTGGACACTTTCTCACTTGGATTAAATTGATCATGGCTGATTGTGAACAGTGAATTTCTACAATGGCATCTGTGACTGAAAACTATTGATTTTAAATGATGCTGCATCCACACCACTAGGTGTCACTGTAAGTTCAAGATGACACGAGCAAAAAGTTACTGAGTGCACCTTTAAATTTTAACACTTATAGTGCAAGACAGTGTTATGAAATGCAATTTAAAAACCAAAGACATCTGCATATGTTCATCAATAATACAGACTGAATCCAAAAAACACACAGCCCTTCAATACGGTAATTGACTGATTTTCAGCACCTTTTACAACACACTGTCGACGTGTTGAATCATTGTCTTTGGTAATCGAACACATGTCGCAAGCGCTTACAAAAGAGCTTAAACTGTATTGAACCCAGAAGTTGGTTAGGATAATAAAAAATGTCACCTAAATGACTGCATGTGTGACACATCTGATATGGTGGAGTTGAAGGACAAATCAGATTGGGAAACAGCAGCATAACCCATTGCTGATTCTATCTGTCTGTGTGTTTGTGTGTGTGACTTCTACTGTTGTTCAGCCCGACATCTGATTGACAAGAAGGTGAAGCAGATACAAGCTCAGATTGATCGTGGAGAGCAGGTGGAGGGCATGTATCTCACATACCTGTTGTCCAGCAACAAACTCAGCTTAGCCGAGGTGTATATCAGCATCACAGAGCTTCTGCTGGGTGGTGTGGATACGGTAAGAACAAAGAAGTACAGTAGATCAAACAGTGTGTGTTTCTGTTACTCAGAAGTTAGTCATGTTACAGATGTAATTTAATTGATGTAATTAGTTGGTGTTTCCCAACTATACGTGCAGAAACCAAGAAAGAAATTAGCTACCTGTGATAGGGAAGCGCAAACACAAATAGGCCCTGTTCCAAAACCTAGAGCAAAGTGCATTGGAAAATCAACTTACCATTGATTTTGCTAGAATATGATGTTAAAGGGGTCTCGACAGGCCTTCTTTAAGTTATTTTAATATGTTCCTTGCGGTTCACTTATAATAGTAGTAAAGTTTTTTGCTTAAAACACAGTCATATATTTGTAAAACATGATCATTTTCCACCCATATTCTGACCCTCTGTCAGAAATGCTCAATTTTGGTGCTGCTTCTCCTTTAAGACTTGACAGTAAACGCCCACTATTATGATTGGCTCTCTGCTCTTGATTGACCTGCTCTCTCTACTTGCCATCTCACTGTTCACCGCTACTGGGCGGGGCTACGGAAGTGATAAGGTGAAGTAGGCGTTGATGTGGAGGAGGACAAATCCAACTGTCTACCACAGTGTGACATAATATTGTGGAGTAATTCGAGAACTAATTGCTTTGGTGGCTTGGTTTCAAAAAATGCTCTTTTTGCAGTGAGGAGGAAGTTTTGAGTTCTGCAACTTGCAGTATGTTTTTATAGTGCAATGACCTCTTATATGTTTAAAGATCAAGGAAAATGTTATTCTTCACATCATGACCCCCTTAGCCTGTTGCTGAACTAACAAAATGGTCCTGTAAGCATACAAATACATAGCACAAACAAATATTGAGTGAATTTTTTTTTATCTGTGTATTTTATAAAACGGCACGCTATTTCTCCCAGATGCAGCTGCAATTTAATCTAAGCACAAACGCAACATTTTGAGCAGATTTGTCCATTATTTTAGTGGATTACCTATATTAATCTGAGCTGCAGATGTCAGACACACTGAAGAAGATCCGTGAATTTCTCATGCTTGTGAATATATCCGCTTTTTTAATTTTTCCAATTGGACGGTTTTTCCTTTTAAAGCCGATTTGATCCGATCACAAAACATTTTAGACCCCGTTGAAATCACCAAAAATGCATCTTAATACCAGGTTTAAACGGGGTCTTAGGCCATATCCACACATTTTCAGTTTCTTAATGTCTTCGTTTTCCAAAGTATGCGGTTATGGAGAGCGTTTTCTAAATGCTCCGTTTTCCATGGAGGAAAATGCCATTCTAGTGTGGATGAGAGGGCGTAAACTTAATGAAATTAATGCGTTTCCAGGTGTAACCGTATCCAATGCTGGGCGGATTACTTGTGAATTGTAATCAGGTACCGATTACAAATTGCATGACAAAAAATTCAATCAGTAACGTAAGCTTGTAGATTACATTTTTGGAGTAATCTAATCTGATTACTTTTGGATTAATTTTGGATTACTTTCAACTGACGCATGGTTTAATCGTTCGAGGGGTGCTTATATCCTCAAATTCAGATAAATGATTGCAAATGCAAAAGTATGAATGTTATATTCATGTTTTCCCTCGTGATGCTAATTGAGGTCTAGGCCCTCTATCAACGACAGACTCAAATATGTTTGAGTTTAACAGGCGTTTCTTACTGGAGTTTATAAAATTATGGACAGGCACATTAACATAAATGTGGTCATGCAATTTCACCATTTCACAAACGCCATCCATGTGGAGTAAGATATCAGACCACTTATATTTGTGAGTCAGCGTCACAAAAAAGTCTCAAAGTTTTCATTACACATGAAGTGGATCATATACACTACCGGTCAAAAGTTTTGAAACACTTACTCATTCTTTATTATAATTTTTTTTTTACATTTTAGAATAATAGTAAAGTCATCAAAACTATGGAATAACATAAATGGAACTATGGGAATTATGTTGTGACTAAACAAAATCCAAAATAAATCAAAACTGTGTTATATTTCAGCATCTTCAAAGTAGATTTGCAGACATGTACTCTTGACATTTTCTCAACCAACTTCTTGAGGTATCACCCTGGGATGCTTTTTAAACAGTATTGAAGGAGTTCCCATCTATGTTGGGCACTTATTGGCTGCTTTTCTCTATTATTTGGTCCAAGTCATCAATTTCAAAAACTTTTTTTTTTTAAATTAAATTTTAGTTTTGTAATGAAACAAATTAATATGGTGGCACAATTATATTTTTGTCTACAAAACTAATTTCAAACATTTAAGCATACGCCTTCAGATCAAAAGATTTTTAAGATCATGTGAAACATTTCAGTCAAGTGTTTCAAAACTTTTGACCGGTAGTGGTACATTTTTCGAGCCAGCCCATTTGGCACCAACAATCATGCAACGGTCCAAATCACTGAGATCACATTTTTTCCGCATTCTGATGGTTGATGTGAACATTAACTGAAGCTCCTGACCCGTATCTGCATGATTTTATGCACTTCACTGCTGCCACACGATTGGCTGATTAGATAATCGCATGGATGATTGTTGATGTCAGATGGGCTGGTTTGAGTATTTCTGTAACTGCTGATCTCCTGGGATTTTCACACACAACAGTCTCTAGAATTTACTCCGAATGGTGCCAAAAACACCACAGTTCTGTGGACGGAAACGCCTTGTTGATGAGAGAGGTCAACAGAGAATGGCCAGACTGGTTCGAACTGACAAAGTCTACAGTTACTCAGATAACCGCTCTGTACAATTGTGGTGATGGACAAAAACCTTCCAAAGACATTGCGACATGGATATATCACACAGAGTGATAATTCAAGTAATAATTGAAAAAAATGTGTTTGAGTTGGTTAGAAAACATGCAAACATGCCTCCAAATGCTTTAGATTTGATGTAGAATCCTTCGCAGTTGACAGGATATTAACTTATGGAAGGCAGAGTTTGCATTGCACAGTGATGTTTTTGCCCCGTGTCTTCTTAAAAATGAAGTTATCTCTATAGATCCAGTGGTTAAATGCTGAGGTAGACCGCTCCTTCACTTGATTGGCTAGTAGCGAGTATCAGTTCTGAGTGCAATACCACAACCCTCCCCCTCTTTTCCGAAAACACTCGAAGACTTACTGAACTTTTATCAGAGGTATGCTGATGTAGAATATAAAATGTAAAAGATTAAAAAAAAGAGAATGATTAGGATGGTCAATAAATTATTAACATTTTACTGCTATTCCCTTGTTAATATATAATCATGTAATCTATAAAAAGTAACTGTAATCCAATTAGGAGTATTTTAAATTGTAATGTAATCCAATTACATGTACTTGATTTTTGTAATCTGATTACTTAATCCAGATTACATGTAATCTGTTACTGCCCAGCACCAACCGTATCATGGTAAAAAAATCCAGCTTCAGTTTTGTAAGATAAACTCAATTTTAAAAGTTGATAAAACTATCTAGAGAGTACTTAATCAATAGTCAACTTTTATGCCAAGTCAGAGAAACTTAAAATTTTAAACAGTGAGCATATACAATGTCACGTTTGGTGGTGAAGATAGAACCTACAGGCTTTTGAGCATGCAAAGTTTGATCACTGATGCCCCCACCCCCCAATGTATTTATGATATGTTAATATTTATAAGTAATCTTTTCATCTGGATGTTGGATTGTATATTGTTAAATAGTAACCTTACGCTACTAGTTGAAAAAACTGCATAGGATTGTCCTTGACCCTCTGTGAAACTGAAACTTCAGTATTACAGTTGTATGTCTATAAAGCCAGCGATACTGCAGTTTCGACTACTGGATAACATCTGTGGGAACCATATAAGGCTAAGCCCTATGAACTTCACATTGTTGCATCTGCTACTGAGCATCCCCACTGGAAAAGCACTGTGGCTGAAGGCAATACCCACAATCCCTTGCGCTTTAATTTATTTAATGGATAAAGTTATTATAAGTGCGTTGAGGACATGTAAATCATTTGTAAATAATGTGTTTTGAATTAATAGATGTTTTAGCTTTATGTGTGTTTTTAATGTTGTTTTGCTGTAAAAAGTTACATATTATCTTGGTATGGCTGACACGTGATCTTATAAAAAATGTGGATCTGCTTAATAAAGAATACCTTTCATTTTCAAGAATATAGAACATTATATAGAAAATGGACAGCCGTTCTTTAAAATGCAAGTATATGGAACTTCATAATAAAGTTGGCTAAACTTATTGTATTGAGTTTATGGAACTTACAATCCAACTTGAATGGTTAAGTTAGTATAACTAATTTGCCTGAAGCTGAGTAAACTTAAAATGTGTTGCAGCTGGTTGCTTTACTTTTTTTAAGGGTACTCAAATTTGTATTTATTTATTTTTTACAGTAGGGTGGATGTGGCCTTAGAATTTCATCCCCAAAAGTAGGTATCTTAGAAGCCAAAATAACCATCTCTACCTTTCAGAATAGTTTCGGGAGCATCCCTAAAATACCTTAAAATGCTACCTAGGCAGCTCACTAGTTTTTGGAACAGAGCCATACACACACACACACACACATCAAAGAAAGCCATTACTCTCAACCTTGATATTTGTGGATAAGTAATAAAACTTATACTGATGCTATAATGGATTGGTTGTTTATGACCTTGAGTCTGTCAATGTGAATTGCTTCAGTTTAATTGTGTCCCACATTCACCGATACAGACAGGTATGATAACCTGCTATGCAGCATTCCTTGTTGTCTTGACCTGTTTCTGTGCACGTTATGATAGCTTTGTGTTGATAATGAGAAAGAGAGTACAACGAACATTGCTGCCCCACCCCCTCACCACTTGGGCATAATTCACTTAACCAATCAAATGTCTGTATCGTTAAATCAGCCGAGTTTCACGCCTCCACCGGGCTCTCCCTTGCCCCAGTCACTCTCCCCGAGCTTCTAATCACCTGCACACAGTTTCACTAGCAGTCAACAACAGCTCAAGTACCCGTCACAGCCACACAATCACTGTCTAGTCTCCCTTAGGATCACACAGACCTCACTACTCTTCCACAGCAGTGTCATCTGTCTTCGTGCTCTCATCATCATTGTTATTTATCATCAGTGTCTGTCTACAGCGAACTGTATTATTCTAAAAATCATCATTCTTCTCACCTGTTCTCTTACCTGTGTGTCAAAGTTCCCGCATCTGGGTTCACCATCCATCTGCGTGTGTTGCCTTCCTAACACTGAGGTCTATAAAGAGATTATTTGATAATATGTTTTACAGTCTTTTCTTTGTGCTCGACAGACCTCGAACACACTATCATGGACCTTATACCACCTTGCGCGTGAATCAGAGGTACAAAAACGCCTCTATGACGAGATTGTGTCGGTGTGTCCTAATAAAGAGCCGCCCACCACAGAACACCTGACCAGGATGCTCTACATGAAGGCGATTATCAAAGAAACTCTCAGGTAGGGGTACATACACTTACTTATTTTGAAATGACAGAGACTTGGCTCTGTTACAATCCTCTAAATTTAAGTATTTTCCAAATTAAGCTTTTTATAGCCTACATTCACTAGATTAAAACTATTGGAAACTATGAGCAAAGATTTTTGCAGATAACCGATAATTCCAAAAAGCAACTATCGGCTCCGATTAATCAGTAAAACCGATATACCGGTCTATCTCTAGAGGGTTTTATGTGTGTATGAGAGTGACAGATTGTTAGGATACAGCTTGGGTGCAAGATTCTTTAATTTAACACCATCCAATAGAAGATGTTGTGGTATCTTAATGGTGTTTTAATGTTTGATCAATATTTTATGATTCATCACCCATGAATAATTAAGTCTAAGGTCAGTGAGCTAAATTGAGGGTAACATTTCTAAATCTGTGAGTATTGATTGCTAAATGAAAAGTACAGTTTCTAAATCAGTGATTACTGATTGATAAAAGGAGGATGTCGTTTTTTAAATATGTGAGTACTGATTGCTGAATGGAGGGTGCAGTGTACGAAGTACCGCTTGATTAATTGAGGGTAGAGTTTTAAGTCACTGGACATAAAAAATGTTTAAATGTTTTTTCGCATTTGTTTTTTTTGGGGGGGATTTTTCCCCTTTTTCTCCCAATTTGGAATGCCCAATTCCCAATGTGCTTTTAAGTCCTTGTGGTCGTGTAGTGATTCGCCTCAATCCGGGTGGCGGAGGATGAATCCCAGTTTCCTCCGCATCTGAGAACATCAAACCGCGCATCTTATCACGTGGCTTGTTGAGCGCTTTGCCATGGAGACATAACGCGTGTGGAGGCTTCACGCCATCCACCGCGGCAACCACACTCAACTCACCATGCGCCCCACTGAGAACGAACCACATTATAGCGACCACGAGGAGGTTACCCCATGTGACTCTACCCTCCCTAGCAACTGGGCCAATTTGGTTGCTTAGGAGACCTGGCTGGAGTCACTCAGCACGCCCTGGATTTGAACTAGCGAACTCCAGGGTTGGTAGCCAGTGTATTTTACCACTGAGCTACCCAGGCCCCGACTGGACATTAATTGTTAAACTGAGGGAATAGTTTACAAATCCACAAGTACAGTTTATAAAATGAGAGCATAGATTTCATAATTGTGGGCAGAGATTATTAGTTCTCAATTTATTTATTTATTTATTTATTTGTAATCGTACGGCGCCCTGGAGCTACATATTTATATGCACAATAATTCAGCAAGTACGAGTTATGGAATTAATTCAAGTGGTGAAGTTTTATGAAGCTGATTGTGCAAATGTGTGGATTAATTTTGGTTAGATGTTGAATTTCATTGGGTCCCCTGAGTCACAACATTGAAAATATCTCTGAAGCATTTGGAAAGCAGATGAGAGTTTCCCTTGGAAAGACCCCTTTAAGAGAGAAATTAACTCTGGAACGATTTTGGTTTGTAATTGC
Organism: Myxocyprinus asiaticus; assembly: GCF_019703515.2. NCBI lineage: Eukaryota > Metazoa > Chordata > Actinopteri > Cypriniformes > Catostomidae > Myxocyprinus > Myxocyprinus asiaticus. The sequence goes on along the minus strand of NC_059355.1, from coordinate 5,207,524 downwards.
AATGGCATGTATAATCTTGTAACAGCTTGAATGTTTTGTTAAAAATAGTGAGTCAGTATGGTTTAAATAATTGTACTGTATAAAGAGGGTGATTTCCTTTTTCCTTGATTTCCACTAACAATATTTGTCAAAGTTTTTTTTTATATTTTATAATTAATTTTTTTTCATGACTATTTTCCACACTCTCTCTGATCCTTATAAGTAAACAGCCATTGATTTTGTGCTGTGCCTGGAAGACTTCTATGTAAATGCCCTTTTCACATGTGAAATGAGTAACAGTGCTTTGCTGTGGTCACATGCAAGCTGCAGGTTTGCTGTCAGTTTCAATTTAATAAAAATAATAATAATAATACATTTTATTTGTATAGCACCTTTCATGCATCAAGTGCAGCTCAAAGTACTTCACATATCAGAAATGGTCAGAAATTAAAAGTAAAGTAAAAAAAAAAAAATGACTATAAAAATAAATCAATTATTAAAAAATATATAATTATAAAAAAATATATTTTTTTTTTAAATTAAGGCAATAATAAGTAAAACATTAAAGTAAATAAAGAAAACTACTAAGTAAACATTCACACAAACACTCACTATGGTCCTAATAAAGTGCCCAACTAGGTCTTCTGCTGTTGTAGCCCATCCGTTGTGCATTCTGAGATGCTATTCTGCTCACTACAGTTGTACAGAGTGGTTATCTGAGTTACCGTAGCCTTTCATTTCGCTCGAACCAGTCTGGCCATTCTCCGTTGACCTCTCCCATCAACAAGACGTTTCTGTCCGCAGAACTGCCCTTCACTTGATGTTTTTGTTTTTAGCACCATTTGGAGTAAACGCTAGAGACTGTTGTGTGTGAAAATCCCAGGAGATCAGCAGTTACAGAAATACTCAAACCAGCCCATCTGGCACCAACAATCATGCCACTGTCGAAATCACTGAGATCACAATTTTCCCCATTCTGATGGTTGATGTGAACATTAACTGAAGCTCCTGACCCATATCTGCATGATTTTATGCATTGCACTGCTGCCACACGATAGGCTGATTAGATAATCGCATGAATAAGTAGGTGTACAGGTGTACATAATAAAGTGCTAATTAAATGCTTTTTAAAAATGTGGATAATATTTTTTCTGCCCCATTTTTCAATAACACACACTTTGCAAAGTGTCGCAAAACAATCTTCACTCAAATGAGCCCTATGCACTGCTAAGATCAGAGTAAAGAGATCAGAGACCCTGTTAAAAGTAAACTTCAGCTAATGTAGGGATCCTTCAGGATATACCTAGGAGGAGGACTTTTACACATGTATGGTTAGCTCTTCTGGTGTTTAGGAATAATAGCATCACTGTGACTGGGAGAGCTAAGTTAATGATTACCAAATAAGTGTTATTGCCATGTAAATTTAGGCACTTGTGTGTTAATGCATTTGATTTTTTGGACATCATAAATGCAATGATTTTGGAAAGAGATGTTTTCGCACCTTGGCTTCAATAGTACAATAGACAATTTGATTTCTCTTGATATGACCCCTTTAATCATAGGATGTATCCTGTTGTCCCTGGTAATGGACGCCTGACTGTGGACACGGAAGTAATTGTGGATAATTATTGGTTCCCTAAGAAGGTAACCACTTGTTGTGTCAGACATACATGTACAAAGAGTCTGAAATAGTATACCTAACTCTATATCTAATTTAATATTTCAAATCCTAACTCCAGTGTTTGTGTTCTCTCTTTCTCCCTATCGTTCATTCTCTCACAGACACAGTTCCATCTTTGCCACTACGCTGTGAGTCACGATGAAAGTGAGTTTCCGAATGCAGAGCGCTTTGTTCCAGAGCGCTGGCTGAGGGGGAGCCCGTGTCGCTCTCAGCATCACCCTTACAGTTCAGTCCCGTTTGGGGTTGGCGTACGGGCCTGCGTGGGAAAGAGGGTTGCAGAGCTGGAAATGTACTTTGCACTGAGTAGAGTGAGTATGATCCATTCGCAGATTATCTGTAGGTTCCATTTCTGTTCCAAAATACTCTGTGTTAGACCAAGAACAAAAGCAAAGAAAAGAAAAGAAATCTCTCGCTGGCTTTCATTGTGCTTTTTTAGTCTGCGTACTCATATCTGTGTCTTAATAACTAATTTGAAGTTGATGTTTAAACTTTAGGCATCTCGTTATCTCTCTCAGTGTCATGAATTTAACCCTTGGTCTTTTGATCCCGCAGCTGATTCAACATTATGAGGTTAAAGCCGAGAAAGGGGCCCCACTGATAGAGCCCAAGACCCGAACCCTGCTCATTCCCTCTAAACCCATTAACCTGCAGTTTATCCCTCGGGCCTGAAGAGAAACCACCAAGCTAATCAAATATGATTAAATAACTCCTGCGGGGTCTCAGCCACAAACCTGCTTTTGAGGTATTGCCTATCTAGGGTGGAAGATGGAAATGGGCCAGTCAAAAATATTAAAGTCTAATTTTGATGCTCATAAATATTGAGCTCAACTATTTTAATAAATAGTTACAGATGAGGACTTGGATTGTCTTCTGAGTATTTAAACAAGCTTTCGCCAAGCTTTTTCCCTCGCCAAGTTTGTTTCTATCCAGTGTTCCTTGCAATGCTATAAGTGCTCTTATAAGAGAGACGAAGACTGTCTTTGTGCTGCTGGCAGTGACTGAACAAAACTGAGCTGTTTAGCATCTGATCGAGCGAATTCGTTTTTTACTGAGGGTCATGTTTTTTTTGCTGCTTTCACTGTAATTTGTCATTTAATTCATGGTATTAATACAGATTATGAACTTATCATGATTTGACTGAAATGGACATATTCATAATTTGAAAACACGCTTTTCCCTTTGATATTTTTTCATTAAAAAGCATAAAGGGAGGAAACGTGAGAGTGGATCAATTAGTGCTGATGTTTTTGAGCACGGTTGAAAGCTAAGGACAGAAAATGTAATTCAGTATTTAATTACAAATTATATTACCAGTATAACAATTTAAGGGGAAAGTTTCATTGAAACAAATAACACTGCATTAATGACAACCTGCCCTCAAGCTGGCATGGACTCCACAAGTTTTCGGATCTACTGTATGTTATCTCAACATGAATTGAGAAAGTTCCAAGGGAATCTAAGCTTTTGTACAAAGGAGTTGACATGGTTAATGCAACAAGCTTTTTTACATTTGATCAGTGCCATAAATAGTGTAGAATCTTCAACATTTTCAGAATCTTTAAACTTTATGTCCATGTTTAAATGGAATCAATATGGACTTTTGAACCCCAGCTCTTGGTTAATTTATTTAAATAAATCTGTTGCCAAATTGCCTGCATGTTGGCTTACATCTTGATTTTTTTTTCTTTCAAATGTCATACTCATTTTATGTTGTGATAACCACTGTAATGTCATTGTAATAGATGAAATATTCTTATGTAGATCAAGAGCAGTTGATCAGTGAGTTTCAGTTGCAGTGTAGTAATATTGCAACAAGGATGTCCAGTAGAGTTATTCAATACACAATTGCATGCGGTTCTCAGTTGCTCAAGTGTTTAACTGAGGAAGCCACTTGGATGAGTGGCAGCGCATTGAGCAACTGAACTACAGTAGTATAGCTACTTGACAATTTTGATGGCTTGGATCACTGATATCTTTCATAGAAATATTACAACAAATAACAGCGAATAATACATTATGTTTGGAAAAATTTGTTTCAAATAATAATGACACTTTCTGTTATACCAAACACTGTGTACTCTTTAAGTGCAAAAGCATTTTAATAAATGGCTTTGGGTAAAATTGGCTAAACCTGACTCTAAAATGTTCTTGAGTAATCAGATGATACAGATTGAGCAAGCCTACCCCCTCGTGGCCTTTTATGTACTACTTGTGGACTCAAAAGTGAAGTGTGTAATTTCTGCCACACTAGGTATGGAGGACCAAGTCTGCCAATATAAAAATATATATATATATTTGAAAATAAATTTTTTAAAATGAAAAAGTGTACATAGAATATAAATTAATACATTTTCAAATGTGACAAATGACAAGGGTTGGAACGGTATGAGATTTTCACGGTACGACAACCGTCTCAGAAAATATTACGGTTTCACGGTATATGGCATTACACAATTATTATTATCAGTTACAATGACCCTTAAAGGAGTGAAAACAGAAGTTTTTTTTTTTTTTGGTTGAACAAACGCTTCGTTAGGGCCAGAGCACTGATGGTGCGAGGGCTCTATTGTTCTTCTAGGCGTTTATTATTTTTTTCTCAAATGAATCACATTTTTGAGGGCCTAAACATACTCGAAAACTCCTGAAACTTTGCACACATCTCAGAAATGGGGAAAATTTAATATTGGTTTTAGAATTAATTTTGGCAAAATGGCTCGATAACACCACCTAACATATTTCAACGAAGCAGCCCTCATGCCACGTTTCACCTACGTGTAAGAAAATCAGTAGGCATATGTAACATGTCAACACGTACAAAAAAGTCTCTTAGAACCATATCCTAAACCCAACAGGAAGTCAGCCATTGTGATTTTTCTCTTCAATTTTTGCTTAGTTTTTGACATTTCCAGGCCTCATACTTTAACGAACTCCTCCCAGAGATTAAATCAGATCAACATCATATTCGGTCAGTCTAATCTAAAGGCCTTGGCGATGCTAAATTGAGTTTTCTTTGAATGGCGTGTCCGTGGCGGCCTGATAAAGTTTGATGTTTTGCCATGAAACAGGAAGTTGTTATAACTCAAACATAAAATGTCCAATCTGCTCCAAACTTTACATGTTTTATAAGAGTCCCAGCCTGAACACTTCTATATGCCAATATTCAGTTATAGTCATAGCGCCACCTTCTGGCAACAAGAAATGACATGTTTTACACTGTGATACACTCTTAACATTTAAGTGCTAAAAAATGCTAAAACAATTTGGAGTGACATTCCCTTGGCACAGCAGCCCCAACGTGCACCAGGGTGCGAGGGCCCATTCATCGCTGCTTGCAGCTTTAATTATAATTGAAACTTGAAACCATTTTTTTTAATGGAAGTATGTGAAAAAAAGTCTCCCTTTTGAAAATAAATAGAATAAATAAGAATGCTAACAGAATTATAATAATAAATCGAATTATAAACATGATAAAAAAAAAATAGTATGTAACTATAACATGTTATATACAATTGTGCTCAAACGTTTGCATACCCTTGGAAAATTGGTAATATATGTACCATTTTTAAAGAAAACATGAGTGAGCAGGCAAAACACATTTCTTTTATTTCTTATGGGATTCATATTGAACTGTAGGTTATAACAGAATGGCACAATCATAAAACAAAACATGGCAACAAAGAAAAAAATGAAATGACTCCTGTTCAAAAGTCTGCATACCCTTAGTTCTTAATACTGTGTATTGCCCCCTTTAGCATCAATGACAGCGTGCAGTCTTTTGTAATAGTTGTCTATGAGGCCCCAAATTCTTGCAGGTGGTATAGCTGCCAATTCGTCTTGGCAAAATGCCTCCAGGTCATGCAAAGTCTTTGGTCGTCTTGCATGAACCGCACGTTTGAGATCTCCCCAGAGTGGCTCGATGATATTAAGGTCAGGAGACTGTGATGGCCACTTCACCTTTTTCTGCTGTAACCACTGGAGAGTCAACTTGGCCTTGTGCTTAGGGTCATTGTCGTGCTGGAAAGTCCAAGAGCGTCCCATGCGCAGCTTTTGTGCAGAAGAATGCAAATTGTCTGCCAGTATTTTCTGATAACATGCTGCATTCATCTTGCCATCAATTTTCACAAGATTCCCCGTGCCTTTAGAGCTCACACACCCCCAAAACATCAGTGAGCCACCACCATGCTTCACAGTGGGGATGGTATTCTTTTCACTATAGGCCTTGTTGACCCCTCTCCAAACATAGCGCTTATGGTTGTGATCATAAAGCTCTATTTTGGTCTCGTCACTCAGAATTACAGTGTGCCAGAAGCTGTGAGGCGTGTCAAGGTGTTGTCGGGCATATTGTTACCGGGCTTTTTTGTGGCATTGGCGCAGTAAAGGCTTCTTTCTGGCAACTCGACCATGCAGCTCATTTTTGTTCATGTATTGTCATATTGTGTTCCTTGAAACAACCACACCATCTTTTTCCAGAGCAGCCTGTATTTCTCCTGAGGTTACTTGTGGGTTTTTCTTTGTATCCTGAACCATTCTTCTGGCAGTTGTGGCTGAAATCTTTCTTGGTCTACCTGACCGTGGCTTGGTATCCAGAGATTCCTGAATTTTCCACTTCTTAATAAGTGACTGAACAGTGCTGACTGGCATTTTCAAGGCTTTGGATATCTTTTTACATCCTTTTCCATCTTTATAAAGTTCCATTACCTTGTTACGCAGGTCTTTTGACAGTTCTTTTCTGCTCCCCATGGCTCAGTATCTAGCCTGCTCCACGCATCCATGTGAGAGCAAACAAACTCATTGACTATTTATACACAGACACTAATTGCAATTTAAAAAGCCACAGGTGTGGGAAATTAACCTTTAATTGCCATTTAAACCTGTGTGTGTCACCTTGTGTCTCTGTAACAAGGCCAAACATTCAAGGGTATGTAAACTTTTGAGCTGGGCCATTTGGGTGATTTCTGTTATCATTATGATTTAAAAAGGAGCCAAACAACTATGTGATAATAAATGGCTTCATATGATCACTATCCTTATCAGTCATATTTTCCAAATCAATGCCAAAATTTCACAATTTCTGCCAGGGTATGCAAACTTTTGAGCACAACTGTAACTAAAGCATGTTAGTTTACATGTTAGCATAGCATGTTAAATTAAGTACTAAATGAAAAATAACATCAGCTGTGTGAGCTTTTAAAGTAATATCCTATGATTATTAACAATTAACATATAATGTAGGTGCATGACAGTGCAGCCAGACTGCTCCTGTCTGTACCTTTAACTCAGTGGTTCTCAACTGGTTTTGCTTCAGGACCAGAGTGGCGATCCACCATAGTAAAGTCTTAACCTGTATTTAATGTATCCTGGATCGCATTTCCTTTTATGTTGCATAGTTTTGTTCATGGTTTTCAAGTACAAGGACATGCATCAAGTGACATTATCTTTGTTGTTGACAACAAAAGCGACAGGAAGTTTTCTCAACCCCCTTTTAAAAATTGAAGAGCATATTTACTTTTATGAGTCCATTATTATCCTGTTTGTTTCCTAATTTCAAACATAATTCAAACAGAACATACATATTACACAGGAGGAAAGGCTCCTCATTACCATGGTTAGGTCAGTGTAGCTAGTCTTAAATAATAGTAATAATAATAACAAAATATAGTATTTATTTTATATAGTATTTATTAAACTTTAACTACAACTGCCACTGTTGATATAAAATGAGATCTAATAGATTCTACCTTTAGATTATTTCATATGAAACTATAACATTTTATCAAAATATAACAATTACTTTTACTCATGTAAAATCGTGAAACAATTTTGTAAAGGTGATGATGTGTAATGATTTTATTTTATTTTTTGGCGCATAGCACAGTGTTGCTCTTTTCCTCCTCAGTGCTGTTTGGCATGTCAGGGCTGTCTACTGTTTGAGAGGTTCGACTTGACTTCCTCCGTAACACTTCAAACTAGAAAAGTCTCACTAGAATTGAAACTGGTCACATCAGTTTTGAGATCTGCGCTCCGCAATATCGAGGGAAGCCCGGTTGTTGCACGCGCGCGCCAGAGAGAAGCGTAGTTCCATTACACTCGTGCGAAAGTGCAGATGAGAAGCCTTTAGCTGATTGCGAGATTATCATTTAATCTGCCTCGGCAGTCCTAAATAGGCTATCACTTGGGCAGCCGCCGAAATATCTTCAATGGGAGAACCATGGCATTGTTCTTTCCCTGCTGTCTGTGACCCCGTCTGAATAGACCTGCGACCCACCAGTTGAGAAACACTGCTTTGACTCTCTCTCACACACACACACACACATCTGCTGGCATAACATGGCTAATAAATAAATATTTTTTCATCCTTTCATTCTCAATGTATTTTCAATCACTTTCCACTCCTAATTAATCTACAAATAAATAGCAAAAAACAAAAAATTGATCCAATCAGAATTTGTTCCTCCACGCTTACAAGCAAAATGTGACAGCTGTTTCAAAAATCGAACGCCCAAAGCCATGCTCCTTACCAAAGGCAGCGCGTGAGTTTGAGCTCCACCCCGTCAGGCCTTCAGAATTTCCACAGAATCCCTCAACAGTGCAAATGAACAGGCATTTAAGGAAGACTGTCAGATTCATCAGCCAATCAGATTGATTGTTCTTGTAGGTGTGGCCTTCTAGCTGGCCTTGAGTGACGCAATCACGCTTTAAGTGATTTACCTAATTTGAAAGCGATCACTGCCGCTATCGCTATCGATAAAGAGATCCTTATGGATTTAAAAACCTGAGATGTTCTGCATGATCGTGCGATTGATTAATTAAACATGAAAGGAGGACTGATTTTCACTTCAAGCAAACTGGAAAGTGCTTTTTGCATTGTTATAACAACATCAGGAGTTTTCTAAGTGTAAATTAGGCTGCTGGAGAATTCAGTGTCAGATCAAGTTCTCAAAAGTAACCATGTGTCCTGACGAAACAAAATTTATTGCAAGCAAAATTTTAATTGCAAATATTATTAGAAAGCTTTTTCTTGGTATTAGACCTCCTTGGTTCTGGCTTTCGTGCGTGGACGTGTTTTTAAAATGTCAATTGGTGTTATTAGTTGACTGCCACGTAATGTATGATGGGCATACGGTGTCTTATTCATTGTGAAACTGTGTTTTCTTAATGGCATGAATCGCACTGAAGGCCTAGACTTAAAATGCATGGTCTGCGGCTGGTAGTAACGCGCTACATTTACTCCGTTACATTTACTTGAGTAACTTTTTAGAAAAAAAAAAAAGTACTTTTAGAGTAGGTTTAAAAGTGGGTACTTTTTACTCTCACTCAAGTAAATTTCTAATGAAAAAAATGTACTTTAACTTCGTTACAATGGGCAGCATTCCTGTCATGACATTACTGGGTTTAATTTGAGTTTGTCACACAGTCACAGACTGTCACTCAAGCCGAGTCTATCACTGTTTCAGCATCTTGCTCTTCTAACTAAATGAAACACTTTCTTCGATCTGCACAGTGAAAAAATGAAAGTTTCGTCATGCAACACCATTTTACACCAAGTCAAGTGGATATTTCAAGATTAAAATTGCAGCTCCAACTTAAGGCAGCACATTGAGGCAAGTTGTGGCTCTAATGCTAATGCGGGCTTTTCTGTTTAATGTGATGATCGTTTTCAGGGAGATTCTGTAACTGGGCTCTTATGACATCAGTTTTTAAGTGTACATTTTTAAATCTGCAGCAATATATCAGTGCACTTTGTCCCGCATGTCACAAGCAGTATTTACGCATTTACCCCGCGCAGCTATCGCAGCTATTTCGGGCTGATTAACTGTATAAATCCATGTAAACATCCAATTTATGTGTAAATGCCTTTTGCTCTGCCTTTCACGTGATTGACAGCTGGAGCGCGAACAGACAGCATTTCTGCAAGTGCACAGCGAGGTGCATGGTGATAATTTCAGCATTATACAGTATATATAATGTCCCTGTGGGATATTGTTTCACGTTTTCACCGTAATAATTACTAGACATGTTTCTAAACCTCACTTCTTATTGACAAATTCTTCCAGATCTGACAAGAGCCCTTAAAGGGATAGTTCACCCAAAAATTAAAATTCTCTAATCATTTACTCACACTTATGCCAGATGTGTATGACTTTCTTTAATCTGCTGAACTCAAATGGATTTAACTACTGGAGTCATATGGATTACTTTTATGATTCCATTATGTGCTTTTTGGAGCATCAACATTTTGGCACCCATTCACTTGCATTCACCTACGGAGCTGAAATATTCTTCTAAAAATCATAATTTGTGTTCTGCAGAAGGAAATCAAACACATCTGGGATGGCATTCTAAGAGAATTTTCATTTTTGGGTGAACTATTCCTTTAATTTGACTGCAATTTACTCTTACTGTATGTCAACAATGATCTAATTGAAGAGAGATACAGTACCAGGTTGTTCCACCAATGTCAGACATGGAGTGTAAAAATGCAGAGACAACTGTAAGTAAGCCATTAATAGATTGATTCCAATGAAAACTGTAACACTGGCTCTATGATTCTATCAAAACAAACAACTGTTTGTTTGAGCATCCAAACCAGCCTGACATACTGAGACTATCTATTGACGAGTAAATGATGAGAGAATTTTCATTTTTGGGTGAACTACACCTTTAAAGTGATAGCTCAGCCATAATTTAATATTCCGTCATCATTTCCCTACCCTCATGTTGTTCCAAACCCATGTGACCCTTTGTCTCTGTCACCATTCACTTTCAGTATATATATATATATATATATATATATAACACATTCACTGAAATTAAATGGTGACCAAGGCAAACATTCTGTCTAAAATCTTCTTATTGTGTTGCATGGAAGAAAGAAAGTCATATGGGTTTGGAACAACATGATGATGAATGATGACAGAATTTCCATTAATTATAATAATAAAAATAATAATTCTGTAATACATGTTAAATGTGTATTATGTAATTGAATATAGGGGAGTTAATGTCCATTATGTCATTTGTGAAAGTAGTTACTCACTACTTGAGTACTCTTAATCGGATACTTCCTTACTCTTACTCAAGTAATTATTTGTGTTAGTACATTTACTTCTACTTGAGTAATTATTTATTTAAAGTAATTGTACTTTTACTTGAGTACAGTTTTTGGCTACTCCACCTCTGCACACATGAAAATATCCCGTATTAATCACATTTATTGGAAACGCAACAGATGTTGGTGATGAGAGCTTGTGTTTATTCATGGTTGACCTGTATAAATAGCCAAACAAGGCAGTTGCCTCGGGTGGCAGCTCAGCGAGGGAATAAAGGGCAGAGAGAGAGAGAGAGAAGCGCAGCTATTTATTTTGAATTATCACTGCCAGATCAACACACCATTAACCTTTTTTTTTTTAACCAAACTACTCCCCTTCTTTCTACCCGCCCTCTCTCCCACTCGAATGGTAGTGTCCACTGGCACACAAGAAATCCACTCAATGCCGCTAACAATGCTAGAGAGCTGCCGCTTTAAGGCATTTATGATTACTTTCAGAACATGATAAAAAAACAAAACAAAAAACATCATATGTATGCATAATTACAGTTGGATTTTGGTCATATCACCAACGTCTAAGTCATTCATTTAACAGAGATAATTTATTTCCTATCTGACTTGCTCTGTTCACAGGTATATTTTACAATGTCTAAATGCACGCCCATCTGTGGCTATATTTTGAGTCTGTAGACTTGCATTAATTTTGTCAACCACAGTATGTCACTGTGGCCTCCAAACATCATTCTGGAGCAGCTCAAAAGCAGAAAACACGCCCCCTCACCACCATACAGAAAAAGAAATGTAGAAATACAGTAAATACATTTGGAAATATATTGATGTGGAAATAATAAATGTGGAAACATATACATGCATAAATAAATTTGGAAATAAATAAATGTATAAAGACATAAGGGAAAAAAAGTACAAATGCTAATTTTTGTAACATTTGAAAATGACTTTATAAGTGCACTTTTTCATTTTTTTTTTTTACATTTATTTGCAATTATATGTTTATTATTGTTAATATTGGCAGGCTTTGTCCTCCATATGGCGAGGCTAAAACTAGGGCCGTTTCTGAGCATATTGGGGCCGTAAGCGAAATCCTACTTGGAGCCGAATGATGATGAAAAACCCTTTGAGCGTGCGCGTTCATGTCACATTTAGCTACAACTCTGTCCTTGCAGTCGCATTCTCCCTTCCCTCTCAGGCCACAAGGGGCCCCCATATAACTGTCTAATTGAGCCATAACAGCTGCCTGAGTCTAAATCACAGTTTTGATATATTTAAAACGCTTTGCAGCGCCCCCTGGTGGCTCGGGGACCCTAAAAGGCCGCTTATAGCTAGAAATGGCTCCTGCTTGAGACCATCCAGAGAATTTCATAGGGAAAACTGACTTTTACAGTGCGCAAAGCCCTTCGTTGTCATCGCTTAGGGGAACACCGGAAATTCAACATTTGTTGTGAGTTCATTGTGTGTTTCAGGACGTTCTGGAGCTCTGGGAGAAACGAGTGAAGTCTCAAATCTCTCACAAACAGATTAATCTCTTCAGCTCGCTCTCGTTCAGTCAGTATGTGGATGTGGTTCAATCTTACTTCAGTGTACCTGAAGACCTCACAGATCCCAAATTCTCCAATAAGTGGAACCACAATGTCATGCTACAAATTTAACAAACATGTTAATTATTGAACTGAGCCTCCAAATCACTCGCACACTAAATGGAATAATTCACCCAAAAATGTTTCATATTGTACCAAATCTGTATGACTTTCTAACTTCAGTGCAACACAAAAGGAGATGATTTGAAAAGTGTTCACGCTGCTCTTTTCCATACAATGAAAATGTACCGTGACCAGGGGCTGTCAAGTTCCAAAATGGGACTAAAAAGCACCATTGAAATATTGTTGTATCATCAAGCATGCAAAATCTCATTTGTGCAAATTCGGAATTCAGTCAGGTCAATAATGACAAATGCTGTTGGTTCTTGTGTGTCTTGTTACCAGTCATGATGTGGCAAGTTTGAAATTGCAGAAGTGATTTGAGGACTGTGGCAGAAGGAACGTTTCTGAGCGAATAACGACTTTTTTGGTCTGTTCCTCATACAAAGCTATCACATGGCTTCAGGAGATTTGGAATATAGTGCACAAATCGTATGGACTACTTTTATAGTGCATTTATGGTTATTTTAGGAGCTTGATAGCCTATTGGCTTTTAAAGATCTTGGCTGCGTTTCCCAAAGGCATTGTAAGCCTAAGTAGACCTTAGAAACCATTGGTGCCAATGATCTCTACGGTCAACTTAAGCTTGTGAGACTTTTGGGAAACCCAGCCCTTGGCTTTTGTAGTTGACATCCTACAGCAGAGGGAAGGGGAAAGAGAGCAGGACATACTGTACAATTGATTACAGCAGGAACTTTTTGTACATTTTGTTGTACTTCAATATGGTTGCTCCACCATTCTGCTTTCAGAATGGCACGTCAGAAACACTATTAGGTTACAAATTGCATCATATTGTTACGGGAGAAATATGCAATTACATGCTGCACCACAAGATAAATGCACATTGACAATTACTGTAATACAGAGATGATTTGTATGATTGATGTTGATTAATTCTGATAATACTTTTGTTAAACATTTATAGATAAAAATGATTTTTGTATTAGACCTACAGTATAGTTCTGTAATATCTGCACTAATGTAGCTAATGACAGATTCACAGGCGTACAAATGATATATAACACGAAATGTCCAAGATGAAAAATTGTCAGCTTTATTATGAGCAACATTACCAGAGTTTAACAAGTGATATACCTGCTAGAATAATCTTTTTACGTTTATTTACACACATGTCTGAGATCTCGGAACGCTGACAGCAGAGACTACTTTTCAGAAATCAACAACATCCATTTTTAACTGACTAATTTTGAGTAAACATCTGGCCTGATATGATTCAGATGGTAACTTATTACATACTAAATCTGATGATGTCAGATGTAAAAATCGGAGGATCTGGTTTAGGAGGCAGTGCAGAGTTTTATTTAGCTTTCTTTTTTGAGCCTGACAGGAGTAGAGGGAGCATTTTCCTCTGCTGTGTATCTATTATGGCAATGTCAAAAATATTATCTACAAATTTAAAATGATACAGAATAATAAATTTAAATCTTTAGTTACAAGTACAGTTATGAGCATTATGACGATTGTGATATTGCACAACTTGCCGCCATTGCGATACTATTTGTTGGAAAATTGTAGAATACTTTGTACAGAACACTGAACTGGTTAAAAGAACTGAAGGAAATAATAGATGTGCCACACATAGTAGCCGTAAAAAATAAGACACTTAAAAGAAAAAAGTTTCCAAAAATAAAATCTCATTAAAACTAAATATACACATGTGCAAATGACTTGGCATAGACAGAGAGACAGGGAATTAGAGGGAGCCCCATTTAAAAACAGTCTGTTGCGCATAATGGAGCATGTTGATGAGAATCGGTGACATAAACATCCATACAAATCCACACGTAATTCACTGACAGATTCACCTCAGTTTTCTCTCTATACAACACAGTCTTTTTTTAAATTATTAGCAATATAATAGATTTTCTTGCACTTTCTTATTTTCCATTTTCTTTTGTCCATATTGACTATTGGAGGTGATGTTGCACCGTTTTTTCGCAGTGTGCATCTTTAGTCCTTATCAGTACGACAGCGGGGGAAAGAGGCGGGATTTCCTGTTCTGACTGACCAAAGGCAGCTTAGCAAGAGTTTAAATGGCATGTCTTCAACGCCTTCCCAGAGTAGACTGGTTCACTGTGGTGAAACTTAAGGGTGAATTTGACTGGTTGAGTTCTGGCTGTAGTGGTTTTATTCCAAGGCGTTGAGGGGGCGTGGCTTTACCGGGTCGAGGACAGTACATGACCCGGTACCCAGCCCTCTGCAGCAGGTGATTGGCTGTTTGCTGGTCGATAAACCAGGCACATGTTCTGCTGATTAGACGCCAGGATCTGCACCTTCTCACCAACCACCACACAGATCTCGTCCTCCTTTACAGCGTTGTAGTCCTGCGTCACGAGCACCGATGACAACCCGTTACACTCCCCCTCATCCAGCTCCTAGAGGACAAAAAAAAAGCCCCATACACGTATAAAACACTTGCAAATGATGCAGAACACAAGAATTAACAACATTATCATCAAGAATATGGTTAAAGTGACATGAAATGGAACAACATGATCACATGGGAAGTCGGCGAGTGTGATTCGGCGGTTGCATTTTGATCATACGTATGTCAAGCTGTTGATAACCCGCTCTTGAGTGCAGACCTGCATAGTGAACTTCATTGGTAAGTTTTAAAAGCGGATTTTATTCGAATATGTTGCTGATTGGATTAGTTAAAGCACACCACTCATCATTCAATGCATTGCATGCCATTGCTTTGAGGAGTTGTGTTGTTGATGCATTGATTTATATTAGATTACAATAACTGCTAAATATTGAGAGTCTGTTCATTTTGATTAGTTTTGTTACGTTGTTCATGCAAGGTAATATGCACAGCCTTTGACTATTTGCCCATTTATGGTTTTCTTTCACTGTCACTTGAGCTTTTTGACAAGGATGTGTATGTTTTAGTGGTGTTTTGTGCTGAGATCAAATTATTAGGGATGTTTGTGTGTGCCATCAGGTTGCGCTTTCCGTCACTCTCTGTAAAATTTCACGATCTATTTTTATTCGTCATACTTGTTTTCACTTTATAAGTACTAGAGCTACATTCAGGGGTGTATCATCAATTATAATGGCATATACATGTCAGTAGGCTTAAATTATAGATTTTTTTTACTCAACATGCTTAAGTGTCGTGAAACCAAGGAGTTCTAGGAAACGTTCTAGGGTGAACATTCTACCTGTCAATCAACCGCTGCGCTAAAACAAGCTTCTTAAACTTTGCCGGTTAAAGTGCAAACATGCAGTTTAAAGAACTTTTTCATTGTCCCTGATTTGAACATTAAGTGCCACATGAAAAGCACATCTCTAAAGCTCAGTTAATACTGCACTTAAATAACTGACAATTCTGCTCTGATGTGTGAAGAATTGGCTGAAATTATGTGCTGCTTTTTGTTATAATGCATTTTTGCACTTTATTATCATGCATTAACACACTGAAGTAATGATTGATGTACAGTATGCAGTCATGAAATCAGAGACCCTGTAGGCCTCTACTCAAAGTACAAACACAAAAGAGACAGACAATACCAGGTGTAAATGATGATGGTGCCTGTTAATACGTTTCTTAACGCATCTTAATACCAGGGAATAAACAGGGCACACACATACAGCAGGAATGTGAGAGACAGAGAGTAAAGTTAAAACTGATGCACTAGGTTAAAATGTTTTTCTTGATTCTTATCTGTCAAAATGAAGGACAGCATTTGGAATTATCCGTCAATGTTTCAAAAAATCGGTTAAGTGCTTGTTTGTGCCCCACCAGGAATAATCACACTGATTACAGCCTGTAGAGCTGAAAACAACTCACTACACAACTGACTTTTGGCACTTCTCTGTGAATAATACACCCAGAAAATGGAGCTCACACATGCCCATATGCCCAACAACACTTAACGCTTTGGCCACTGGGGGCAGTGTTTCACATTTCGGTAAGCACAGACCGATTTTAGCAAAAGAAAAGTCATCCTTCTGACTGTTTCCGAATTCACTATGAGATCAGTCTAAACGGAATGCACAACCTATTTTACTTCCGTAATCTGATGGATTTCAGAGTGAAAGTTGTTTCAGATGCGGAGCAAATCAATACACTTTGATTAAAGATTACTAGGGCAGTCAATTTAACATGTTAATTTAATGCAATTAATCATATAAAAAAATAACAAGGTAGAATCAACACATTCAATAATTTTGTAATTCACTGACAAATTCACCTTAGTTTACTCTCTATACAACACAATCAATGGAAATGGATCATGAAAAGTGGGCTTTCCATACCAGAATAAATGCAGGTAGTTAGAGGGGAGAGGTTGAAAAGTATGAGGGATTTGAAGTCATTCTAGAGGTGGAGCAAGGTATTACATTTTGATTAAAGATCACTAGGGCTGTCAATTTAATGTGCTTATTTAGTTCAATTATTAATATATATTAATTTTGGTTTAAATTTTTTTATTAGCTCACATTCCTCATTTCGTACTAAGAAATGATTGCTCCATCGAAGCAATTCAAGCTTGTATCATCTAAATTTAAAGCTTGTTTCTGAGTGTCTGTAGTTGTCCACCTACAGGACGCATACTGGTGTTCATCAACATCTTGACAGAGCACAATAAATACAGAATGGATACAGAATGCAAGATTACTAACTGCTTTTAACTTGCACAACAAGACCATGAAGGTTTTGAAATTATGTTCTTCTCTATATGGCTGTACAGTGTTGAAAGGTTAATCAGGACAAAGGTTCACATGGACACAAGTCTGTTCCTCACGCTCTCTGCCTGCGCCACTGTGCCAACCTTGACCTGGCACTGGCATGGGAAATAAATAGCTCAGAGTGAAAACCTAGCTTTGAGACATTTAAAAATAAAAAAGTAGCAAGCAGCTCCTCCAGTCTGGTATTCAGTGACAGTCTGATTTATTAGGACCACAGAAAGCAGGGTGTACCAAGGCCAAGATACAAAATCACCAGAGAAAGAGAGAGAGAGAATGCGGGGAAAAGAAATAGAACAAGAAAGACAGAATGCAAGGAAACAGAACAGAAGAAAGAGACCCTGCAGAGACAAGAAATAGGTACAGAACACAGGGAGAGCTGGGAAAACTAGGCCATTCCCCCCACTAAGGATAACTAGCAGGCACCTCTCCTCCCCTCAAAGACAATTAGAGTAGAACTTCACAGTCCTGCAGCACGGGAGAAATTCAGTTCAGCAAGGATACACATCCACAGACCGCAGCGACTGGCGTAGTGTGAACTAATTTGGTTTAATTACATTTATCTGGCCTAGATGAGACGCTAATTAAAACGGTCTGGGCAAATGATTGATTTGAGATCCCATTCTAACTACACAATGCTATTGATATAATTGGCCTTTTGCTTTTAGTCACAGGTTTTTAGGGAGCTTTCACAGTAGATATTTGGTACAATAAAACAATATTTCATGTCTAATAATTGATTTATTTTGTAAGTAGCCATATATTGAGGTAGATGAATCCTTTTAGGGTGATACAAGACCACTGCAGGTTCTGTATGAGTATGTGTGTATGTGACATCTGCACAATCATTTGATTGGAGTGGGTTGAATCTTGTTTGGCAAACATGCTCACCTCCTCTGCATGCTTGTTGGATTTGTGGGTGGGGCTGCCATTGGGGGCGGTGTTAGGTTTGAGGGGGGTGGAGGGGTGAGAAGACAAGGAACGGCTGCTATTGGAAAACTGTCTGGTCAGAGAACCTCCACTTTCCTTCTTCTGGTACTCCTGTGGGTTCTGGAGAGCTGATCAGGAACATACGAGAAGATTAAGAATACCAAGAATTCTTTACAATAAAAATCTGAGAAGAATTCAAAACAGCACAGAACTGTCTGTTTATCAGCCAACAGCTGAAAATACCAAATCTATAATCCCTCCATCCATATTACAAACTCATCCATCTGTCCATCCATCTATATATCTATTCATCCACATTACTTACAAACTCACCCACCCATCCTTCCATCCACATATCTTACAGGAACATTCATCCATCCATATTACTTACAAACTCATCAATCCATCTGCATTACTTACATAATCATCCATCCATCCATCCTCATCAGTCCATCTGCATTACTTACAGAATCATCCATCCATCCATATAAATTACAGAATCATCCATCCACATTATTTACAAACTCATCCATCCATCCATCATCCATCCACATAACTTATATAATAATCCATCCATCCATCCATCCATCCACCCATATTACTTACAAACTCATTCATAAATCTATATTACTTACATAACCATCCATCCATTCATCCATCCAGCCATCCACATAAATTACAGAATCATCCATCCATCCAAATTACTTACAAACTCATCCATCCATCCATCCATCCATCCATCCACATAATTTATAGAATCATCCATCCATCCAAATTACTTACAAACTCATCCATCCATCCATCTATCCATCCATCCATCCATCCATCCAACCATCCATGTAACTTACAGAATCATCCATCCATATTACTTACAAACTCATCCATCCATCCATCCATCCATCCAAATTACTTACAAACTCATCCATCCATCCATCTATCCATCCATCCATCCATCCAACCATCCATGTTATTTACAGAATCATCCATCCAAATTACTTACAAACCCATCCATCCATCCATCATCCATCCAAATTTTGAGCTTCTCACCCGTTAGGAAGTTCATCTGCATGTCCAGTAGTCCTCTGATGCTTTGCACCCACTCTTTCTTGATGTCGATGTTAGCAGCCTGTAGCGTTAACCGTTCAGATGAGCCGCGACATAATAACACAAACTTACAGGGGTCACTGTCCACATGCTCCTCCATGCTCAGGTAGCTCACCTGCACAGGTAAACACATTACAAACACAGCACCTTTACTATGCATAACATAAAAAAGACTCCTTTTAATGCTATGGAACAACTACACTATAAGTGTACCTTGATGCTCTTTTTAAACTGGTACCCCGGTGTTGAGGACCCTTTCCGCAGCAGCTCGCTGAAGATGACGATCTGTTCGAAGAGGAAGACTCTGCGCTCTTTACTGCGAGACAGAACCCCACTGTCCTGCTCTGTCACGAAGAACGTGTCCTGCTGCAATAACTTTCCCTGAGCTACAAGCTTCCCCTACACAGAGAAACATAATAGAGGGTTATGAATCTTGTGTTAACGCTCTGTTATGCAATGCTGATGCAATGTAGTAATCCTTGCACTGATACATACATTATTTGATTGTGTTTGTGCGTACACCCTGATATTTCTCCCTCATGTAGAACTGTATGGGGTGAATGTACTTAACAGTTTTAGCAAACCAAACAAAACAAATTAGTCTTATTCACTAATCACCCATACTGTAATCTAGTTTACTTTACTTTCTATGTAAACAAGGCTTATTATAAGTAAAAAAGGGAAAAAATAGGTGTGCTACAAAGGTATCAAAAAAGTATTGCCACTGGTGCTTACTGGAAAAAGGGGTAACAAAATTTTTTAAAAAACGAGAAAAATCCAAGGCATTCACGTGGCATGAATTAAAAAGCCTTTATTTAACCGGGCTACAACATCTAAAATGGCCAACGTGTTTCAGCTAAGAAAGCCTTCATCAGGGTACAATTTCCCAGTACAAAGATGCACAATATATAGTCTTGGCCATCAGTGAAAACATCAACAGCTGATCAACAAGTTGGAGTGGCTCACAAACTAGCTGTAAAGTTGCCAAGTATTCAGATGAAGTAAAACAGTAACCAACAGATAGTACACTTAAAACAACAGCAACAACAACCAAAACCACACACACACACACACCCATATATGTTAATTCATATAAATATTTATAAGAACCTACAAAAAGGTGTCAAATCTATTTCTTCATTAACACCAGGTAACGTAGCGGCACGGAGTGTATATATATCCAAAAAGTTTCTCATCGAAGTAGACGTTTTAATCTATTACCACCTCTTATTGAACATGGGATAGATTCTATTCCTGTCACTTGAAAGGAGCTGTCACTGCAATGGCCAGCTTCCTTATAATGTTTTGCCACTGGGTCTACCAAATTGGAAGTACGAATGGCATATTTGTGTTCGGCCACTCTCATTTTGAGCTTCCTTTTTGTTCGACCAATGTAAAAATGGCCACATTCACACTCCAATTTATAGACAACGTAGGAAGAATTACAATTGATAAAAGACTTAATTGGGTGTATTTTATTTGAGAAAACATCAGTAAATGTTTTGTTTTAACCATGTGATTGCAATCCCAACAACTATGATTGCCTGCTGAGGGCCTCAACCATGTTCACTTTTCAGGAGCAGGGAGATAGCTATAAACAACCTTATCCCTAATAGTAGGTGCACGACTGTAACTAACAGATGGCATTTCCTGAAAGACAGCACAAAGAGCACTATCACTGTTGACAACATTCTAATTAGATTTAATGATTTTAAGCTGTCACTAAGTGCACCCGTTTATTCGAGTGCTATTGTTTTGTTTTCTTCAGTGGTTGCTGCCTGTTAATAGATCTGAAACGATGTCAGCGAAAGGTATTTATCTATTTTTACCTCGTAGCCCTGCAATCGTCCCAGATTCATCATGTCGTTACATTGTTTGGGCACCAGGAACATCAGATCAACTGCTTTCTGCAGGAGTCAAGTCACAGACCAGCAGTGTCAATACATGACTGAACATTAAGAATAGAAGTATATTGTAAATACAGAATTGATACAAACTCATACAGAACTGCTTTAGGCCACTTACCTCTATCTCTTTACAGTCAAATCCTGCTTTAGAGCTGTACTTCAAAAAGTCCTTCAAGATACAATGCAAACATACAGGAATAGAGACCACATTAAAATAGCATAATAATCTGCCCATATTGTGATAAAAGCAATTATAAGTGTGTTAATAATTTACCATAGTAATCATAACTAGATTTTTACATTTTCTAAAGAAAATGTGAGTGGTGCTTGCCCATTCAAAACTTGCCGCCATGATGCTATGGTATTGTGGGTATACCAGGGCGTTGCTATGTGGTTGCTCGGGTGTTCTGGCTGGTTGCTAGGGCATGGCTAAGTGGTTTCTACTGTGTTCTGGGTGGTTCTTTACAACCCAAAGTCAAAAGAGCCCATCTCAAGTTTCAATGATATTCTCATCCCGGATGCATCATGGGTCCCTCTTTCATGATACATTATGGGGCATACTGTATATTTGCCCCCTTGATTTAAAATATTGGCATTTTTAACCTTAGAGAGTATATTTATTTCAGACCACTTTAAAAAACTGTCTCATCCGTTTATGTCAACAATGTTAATTTAATCAAATCATTAATGCAAATTCTCAAGATTGAGAATTTATTAGCTCATACCCAAAGAATTAAATCAACATCAATATATGCCATAATAGTATGTATAACTAAGACTAAAATAGAATATTAAGAACTATATTAGATGTTGCAAATAAAAAAAACAACAATTCATTTTGAGGGCATTTTTTGCCCCTACGTTTTGAATTTCAATGGCATTTTTGTCATATTTGGTGGCATTTTGCCCAGAGGCCCCCATCCATCCATTCATCCATCCATCAATAATAACAATAATTTCTGACCCCTATGCGTTGTTGACTTTAAATAATCCGTAACACTTTACAATAAGGTTCCATTCATAATGCATTAGGTATCATGAACAAACAATTAACAATATATTATTTATTAATCTTTGATAATGTTAGTTAATAAAAATATAATTTCTCATTGTTAATGTTAGTTCATAGTGCATTAATGTTAACATATACAGTACAACATTTGATTTTAAATATGGATTAGTATGGGCCTGGGTAGCTCAGTGGTAAAGACGCTGGCTATCACCCCTGGAGTTCGCTAGTTTGAATCCAAGGGTGTGCTGAGTGACTCCAGCCAGGTCTCCTAAGCAACCAAATTGGCCTGGTTGCTAGGGAGGGTAGAGTCACATGGGGTAACCTCCTCATGGTTGCTATAATGTGGTTTGTTCTCAGTGGGGCGTGTGGTGAGTTGAGCGGGTTGCCGCGGTGGATGGCGTGAAGCCTCCGTGGCAACGTGCTCAACAAGCCACGTGATAAGATGCGCGGGTTGACGATCTCAGACGCGGAGGCAACTGGGATTTGTCTTCCGCCACCCGGACTGAGGCAAATCACTACGTGACCACGAGGACTTAAAAGCACATTGGGAATTGGGCATTCCAAATTGGGAGAAAAAGGGAATTGGGAAAAATCCAAAAAATAAAAATAAAATAAAAATGGATTAGTATATGTTGAAATTAACATTAAGATTAATAAATGCTGTTAAAGTTTTGTTCATTGTTAGTTCATGTTAAATAATGTTGTTGACTATTGTTAACAAATGGAACCTTATGTAAAGTGTTACCAAATAATCACATGTGTTTGTGTAATTGAGTGTCTGTTACCTTGAGCAGAAGCTGGTATTTGGTAATCCTCTGGATGGGTTTGATGAGAAAATCACTGATAGACAGTCTGGAGTTTATCTCCTGCTGTACCTCCTGACAGAAACATCAACAACATCATCAAACTGAGCACTTGACCGGATCATCTCCTTTCCACCAAAAGGGTACTGGCCCATAAAATGATGTTACTTACAAACATTGTACGATAAGTGTTAATTGGTTGCTAAGAACTTTTGACGGCTGCATTGATAGCAGCTTGTGATATCATAGAGATGCTGAATTAAATTACTTTGGATGTTAAAATATGTTCTCAAAACTTGCAAGACACGTAAACAAAGTGGTTCTCAGTTCCCCCAGCCAAACACGGAGTACAGTATGAGAACCAGCACCATTTTGGTGGAAAAGGGAAATCAGAGGAAGCAAAACAGAGCTGTCCTGCAATAACACTCACCTCAAAGAATGTATCATATTCAGCTACCACAAACTCTGAGTGGGGCTTGTTCTGACAGTAGATCACATACATGTGTAACCTTCTCTCCTGGATAACAGGACAATAAAATGAGGTTTACCACACAAACACACACAAACACTCACGTTTTTTGTTTTTTTCATGTCGGGGACTTTTCTTCGACTATCATGCTTTTATACTTATGATTTTGTACATTCCCTAACCCTATCCCCAAACCTACCTTCACATGAACCGTTTTGCATTTTTCCATTTCATTATGACATTACATGTAATATAAAAGTTTGTTAATAATAAACCTCAGTCCTCGTGTGGACTGTTGTCTGGTCCCCATAATATACTGTAGGTGATTTCAGGTTTTACTGTTCTTTCAGTGGGGACATTTGGTCAATCAACAATATTTGCAAAACTTGACCCCCTCATCCCGCTATACCCCTCCACACATACAGAGTTTATTCTGTTGAACTCACATGCTTGATAAACAGCTCGGCCAGTCTATCGTGATCCTCCAGACACTTCTCCAGTTCACCGAGGAAGAACCTTTAAAGAGAGCCAAAAGAACATTTTGTTATGCTTATAAACACCGCTCACTCAAACCGCACAAGATTCCCACCTGAATTTAGCCCATTTCTGCCTTTAGTGTGAGTCCTAACAGGAAAGTTTTTGCATGTTCAAGTTTTGCATGCTGATTTTTATTTTATTTTTTGCACGAAAAAAAACAACAAACTAAAAACAGACACTGTTGTATTTATGCTAAACGTCTGCAAGACTGGGACAATGCTGTGCGGTGGATTTACGTCAAACTGTAACGTCAAAGGCCTAGTAAAAGGGCAGTTTTTGGACTTTGCTGTTCTTGCTTACAAGGCATCAGTGACGTCTTTGAAATATTTACATACTGAATTGCATTTAGTATTCTTGTATAGAAATGAAGTCTTTTCTATGTTGGAGTAATTTAACCATCTATAGCCGCATTTACACGGCAAAGATAGTATCGTGTTGGGTGTTGATTCTCGCCCACAGCCAACAGAAAACATGACAATGGAGACTCTGATACACTATTTCATTTACATAGAACCAAAGCTATTCTTTCACTGCTGTGTAAACACTGGTATTTCCTTCTGTAAATGCAAATCTAGTTTCTGTTAGTTGCTGTTATTAAAGCATCTAAAACACTTACTGAGCACTTAAGTGCCATTATTAAATTAAGCTGTTAGTGTTTGTCCATCTGTGAAAATTCTTTCATGTCAGATGAACAGCTCCATTCCAGCGGCTCTAATGTTGGTAGAGTAAGTGACAGCATGATAAAGATATAGCTTACTCTTTATGCCAGTCGTAGATTTGATGAATGTTCCCGAAAACTATTTTATCCTTCCCTGTCATGTCCTCCGGAACACCTTTCTCTCCGATCTTTCTCATGAAGCCCTGAGATGAGGAGTAAAACAGACATTTGTAGACCCTTAAAAATAAAGGTTATTCAGAAAAGGTTCTTTGCCGCACCTTCGGTTCAACAAAGAACTATTTTCTCATTTGGAAAAATGTTTCTGCTTTAAAGAGTTCTTGAGCTGCTCAATGGCTCTTGGAGATCGGAGCTTTAAATAGTTACACTTCAGCAGTATCACAAATCAAATAATAGAGACATTTTTATAAAGGGTCAGTATTTAGGCTATTTATCGGCCCCTGGACTTGATAGATTTTTTTTTCCTTTATGAGGGCACTTATATATATATATATATATATATAAAATCTAAACACGCAGTGTGTGAGTTCTTTTTTGTGAAATCGTTTAACTACAATTGAATCCATAAATTGACATAAGTTCTCAATTTTGACAACTATAGATTACCTATCAAATTAAACCAAACATTTCTGTAAATAATGCACAACATATCTTAACATAATAAGCAATGTGATCGAATATACTGTATGTTAGATTATACAGCTCTCTACTGTCTACTGTGAAAATACATTTTAATAAAATCGTTTTGTTAGTTTTTATTGAGTTTTCTTTTGGGATTGTTTTCAGAGCAGATTTTAGGTTTTCATTAATCAAAAAATAAAAATAAAATAAAAATAAAAATCATAATAGCTACACATTCAACAACACTTGCCTCTAGATAGGCCTAGAATAGCTTATAATGAATAAATCACTGATTCTTGAGGTTATGGACAAAACATGTTTAAGATTTTTAGAGTTTTTCTTTTTTTAATACTAAATGGATATATTTGTAGACAAAGATCTCAGCTAAAGAACCATGTAAGGGAGCATGTTTTTATAAAAGTTTTTTTTTTTTTTTTCATAACTCATAACTTACATATTGTTGTAATTTGTGTCAACTCCGTCAGACACACTAAAAACCTGCTATTTTAATTTGATTCATCCAACAAGAGTGTAAAGTCTTTAATTATCTAATAATAGTATTCTGAAAATTCTGATGGAGTTGACAAAATTAAATATTTTTCCATATTAACCATGTGTTGTGTACTGGAGCCATTTTTTTGTTTTCCTCAGTTAAAGCTGCCTCTATAACCTAAACTAAAATGCCAGAATTTATCCCACAATTCTAACAGAAATGATCATAATGGGAATGACGGAGTTGACATTTTGAAGCTGTGACCGCAGAGACTTAAACATTGTTTGTTTAAAATATGAAAAAAATATAAAACTTACCAGACCACGAGTCCTACTGTTGCATCCAACATGAGCAGGAAATGGGAAAGGGGTCTTCAGAGTTAAAGCTGACCATGACATTGTCTGATTTATTCAAGATTGTAAAAAAAATCTGACGGAGTTGACGCAGTGTGAGGACACAACTTTGATCGGCAGTTTTAAAAGGATAAATTTAAAACATAATTTTAAGTTTACTTTGTGTATTGTTTGATATCTTACAGATCTCTACCTTTCATTTGATATTTATATTTATTACAACTTTGTTTAGCAGTTTAACATTGTGACCTCTTGCTGAGGACAGGTTAAGTTACATGTGCTTCATTGTATAGAGCATGCACTTTAAAAAGTTCTAATTAAATGATTAAATTGCCCTGAGTATACACAATTCCTTTAAATGTATATTTTCTAGTATATTTATTATTATGAATTTCTTGATTTCTTTAAATAAATATGACTTTTGCATGTAAGACATGTTTTGTCCCTTATCTCAAGAATCAGTGAAATACAGAAAATCACTACATGGGTATTGTTTGCCCACACATTGGGGCATCATTTTTTAATTTCTGACCCCACATTATAGGTTCTTCAGGTCAGTGAAACTTCTGGGTTCATTAAAGCACCAGTACACATAGATACTTTTTTAAAGAACTACAGCAGTGTTTCTCAATCCTGATCCTGGAGAACCCCATTACTGCACATTTTTGATGTTTCCCATATCTGACACACCCATTTCAGATCTTGTAGTCTTTACTAAAAAACTAATCAGTAGGAGTCATCCAAAATATGCAGTGCTGTGGGTTCACCAGGACTAGGATAGAAAACACTGAACCACAGAATAAAAAGATCTTTATGGAATTTTAAAAGGTCCCCTAGGCTTTCAAAACCTTTTCAGAAAGTATGTGTAATTTGTAAAGGTTTGATGGAAAATCATAATACAAGGATTCACTCAGAGTGCTCTATTTTAGTGACTGCACCAGGCATATTTTCGTGAAAACGCAAGCGCAATTTTCGTGCCAGTACAAACAGCAAGTGGGCGTGGGTGGGAGTATTTGCACTATCTGTGGGTGTATGAGTGCAAACTGTGGGTGTATTGTATGTTAATGAAGTGCCGCACAGCGCAATGTGCTATTTTCCTGAGATATAAGTTGTTGCACTAAGACATCTGAGAACCCCGTCTATTCTCAACGCAAAGTCTAAACTCCTTTTTTAAACTACTTGTTTCTGCATTTACAGTTTGGAGATTCTACCAGTGGGTGGTAATAAAGTTCATGTTCAAACTCTGAAAAAACAGTGGAACATCAAATTATGTCTCTGACAATCACTGATAATACTAGTCATGATTTGTGTCAGTAGATCAAAATGAGTCACTATCCTTACATTTTCTAGTATTTAATGGAGCCAACATCCATTTATTCCTGACGAGCATCACATCAAAGATATGCTTGCCATTCAGCAAGGAAGCATTTAATGCGCAAAAGAATGCAAGTTCTGCTCTTCTAATGTAATTTATTGCATACAGTCCATTTACACTACCAACTTCTTATGATTATGCTGTCTCCGTTTATATCGCTGGTGCGTGACAGTGAATGTAATATCTACAGTAATGGGACGCAGACGGCGCAATAACCGGATAAGAACCTCCGAATTAAATTGCCCGGCCCATTAGCACTTTGGAAGTGCGTTTTCACCAACCCACTTGCGCCTGGACTTAACGCATGCTTGCCACGAAATACTAAAACTCAATGGCCATGCACACTGACTTTGCGCATATGACATACCGCGTAGCGCTGCGTTTTAGGCATAGCACTCTTAAAAGAGGGTCCTGCATGACATTCATGCAAATCAACTGCTTTGTTTGATAACAAAAGCATCACAGAAGTTCAACCAAATATTTAAATATGTTCATGTCATGACAACTAATACGCCATTAAATTTGTAACTTAATACAGATTACGTAGATGATGGACTTTTCTTTGTGATTTTGCTGATATATATTCCATTATATTTTGTGCCACATACCTCTACTATTATGCCCAGATTCTTCACGTAGTCTCTCTCTGTCTGTACCATTTCATTTAACACAAACCTTTGGATAAGAGAGATGTGAGATATCAGTATACACATGCATACACAGGTTTTCATTCAGGACTCACATACACATATCAGATGGGTGCTTACATTCGTCCTCTCATGGCTTTGTTCTTCTGTTCTGTCTCTGGGTCTCTGGGTGTCTGATCAGACAGGGTGACACTGCCTAACACTGGAAAAGAGCCAGGCTCTGGTGTCTGATAAGAGTGAAAGAAAAAAGAGAGAGAGAGAGACAGGACTCCAAACCCAAAAGAGAAAGAACAAACAAAGATGGACAAAAGTTAACAAACAGGACAAGTAAGCTGACATTTGGTGCATTGAATTACATAACTTCTTAGTATTTGGTATGTCTCCCTTTCCTTAAATGATAGCCTGCATGGAAGGAGGAGCAAAAGCTAAATAATAAAAGATTGAAGAAATCCTGCGGTTCACCTTCTCCTCCTGAGCAGAGGGGTCCTTAATGATCTCCATGGGAGGAGGGAGGGGGGTGTGGGGTTCGTCTTCGGCTTCCTCTTCTCCCCCACTGTTCACTCCTCGTCTTCCCCTCTTTAGAAAAACAGAGAAAGAACATTATACATTGTTAAACTGGAAAAAACGAAACAGCCGTCCATGAGCTGGCAGGAATCTATCATTCATGATCTCAAACAGTAGGAACAACATTCATAAAACATGCACCTTTGCAGGAAGCACTATTACATAAACATGGTTGACAAGACTAAAAAATGATCTCTGATATTAGGTGTGCTTTCAGGGGAAAGTGCATTTCTACGCATTTTGGCATGTGGTATCGCAACAATGCAGAAATGTTGAAATGTCTTAGACAAGCATGTTCCCTTCATTTGATAAAATATCATTAGTCTGAGAATTTTTCTTTGTAAATAGTCACCTCTTCGGTGCTGTCTTGGTGTGGTGGGCCCAATTCTACACTCTTGCGGCCGTCTCGTTTACGTTGCTTATTGTTAGGTTTTTTGGCATTAGTGTTGTCACCCTTGCCATGGCTGAGGCGCCGTACGGGACTGGTGAGCCATTTCTTTAATGTGTTTCCAGTAGTTCCAGAGCGTTTGGGTCCTGGAGAACCAGTCGGCAAAGAGGTCACCGATGTCTGCGGCTGCAGGGATGCAGCTGATTCAGATTTTACCTCTGAACTACCCACAGGATAGTTCTCTGTAAAACAAAAATAACAGAGAAATTATGTAGAGATAGTGAATACAGCAATCCTACAATGGAAAATAATATACATTTAATAAAAGTAAACACAATTCTGAATCCTTTCCAGATTCTTTGCAGAGAAACAGGAAAGGAAGACATGATTATATTCAAAATTAAATGTATTCAGGAATTTGGAAAGTGTTTTGAGTTCTTTAGAACATTAAGTACATAATATATATTCTCAGAACATCATATATAACCTCAAAAAAATAGAATACAAAACACAGAATATAATATATAACCTCAGAACATCATATATAACCTCAAAACACTTCAGCGCGTACTTTATAACATTCTACTCTGAATATTTAGATCATAATATATAACCTCAGAACATCATACATAAGCTCAAAACACTTCAGCGCATACTGTATAACCTTCTAATCGGAACATTTAGATCATAATATATAACCTCAGAACATCATATATAACCTCAAAACACTTAAGCGCATACTTTATAACATTCTACTCAGAACATTTAGAAGATAATACATAACCTCAGAACATCATATAGTCTAACCTCAACACACTTAAAATGATAATATATAACTTTATATTCAGAACATATAGAACGTAATATATAACCTCAAGACATTTAGAACATACTTTAATATGTATAATATCAGAACATCATATTATATGGAATAATATATTATAAACTTATATTTAGAACATTTGGAATATAATATATAACCTCAGAACATTTAGAATATAACATGCAAATGTATCTAACTTCAAAATGTGCATATAATATACAGCCTCAGAATTTTTAATCTCTTTTACCACCTCAGATCATCGAGTCTTAGAGATGATCCAGATGAAAAATCAAACCCACAGAACAAAATCCAATAGAAGAAAACTGATTAAGCCAAGAAACCCGAGAGCTCTGCTCCTTAACACGGTATGCTGTTGGAAAGCAGTCCTCTTTACTCAAGTGAAAAAAAAACTATTGTCTGGACTCTGTGCTAGCTGGTAAGTGAGAGGCGTAATTGCAGAGTGAAAAAACCAGCTCTGATCATAAAGGCATTTTGTAACTCAACAGAGCAAGACATCACACAACACAGCGCAACTGGATGACTCAGGGAAAAAAAAAAATCATTTTACAGCATGTGGAATTTAATAGAATATGTCTATT
Organism: Myxocyprinus asiaticus; assembly: GCF_019703515.2. Taxonomy (NCBI): domain Eukaryota; kingdom Metazoa; phylum Chordata; class Actinopteri; order Cypriniformes; family Catostomidae; genus Myxocyprinus; species Myxocyprinus asiaticus. The sequence goes on along the minus strand of NC_059355.1, from coordinate 5,177,089 downwards.
TATTGCATGCATTGCATGCTGTTCATAACCCCAGACACTCATTTTGACTCTTCCCTCAGTGAACACAAACAAACAACAAATGTGTTTACCGTGAACACACTAAGAAGAAAAAGGAATAGTTCATCCAAAAATGGAAATTCTGCCATTATACTCCAAACCCTTATGACTTTCTTTCGTGGACCCCAAAAGAAAATGCTTTTTCACCATAGTGAAAGTGAACAGTGACAGTCAAGTTCCAAAAAAGTACAATTTATCAATACAACTTGTGCACTATATTATAGAAAAGTGATCATATGGCTTCAAAAGACTTGGAATACAGTGCACAAGTAGTATCGACTACTTTTACTGTGGTTTTATGGTCCTTTTTAGAGCCTGACAGCCCAGAGTCACTATTCAATTTCATTATATGACAAAAAATATATATGTTACTTTTGTGTTCAATGGAAGAAATAAAATATTGAAAGAATAATTTAACGTGTGTAATTTAAATAAGGGAAAGTAACTGGGTTTAATTTTACAGATGGTCATGATATGAGTTGAAAGATTGGACAGCCTATGACTTTGCACAGGGCTGCAAAAAACAACTCTGTATCAAGTCGCATGCTTACTCGTGTAATGTTCAAGTGTAATGAGGTGTTCACACCGGCAGCGATCGTGTTGCTGTGCATTTGCATAAGGTTGAACTCTGCTCAACTTTGTCAGATCTCCATCGTCTCTGTCGGACATGTCGCCTCATATTGCATAATCTCACTGAAAATAAATGACACTGTTCACCTTGTCAAATCACTGTTGGTGTGAACGGCCCTTTATTGCTATACATTTGAAACACTGTAATAACTGCATATTTTAAATGCTTATTCAAGTTTCAGCCTGCTTTTCTGCCAGTCTTCCGTTATAAATGTATTAAATCACGTTTCCTGTTTATTTATGCACACAGATGGTAAAAGACCTAAAGTTACCCACAATATTCCTTAAAGCTACAGAGGATAGGATACCCAAAATAAAAAGCACTGTGCGTGTTGCGTAATCATGCCTGCTGCGGTATGATTTCGTGCATGCATAGCATTTACTAAATTCTGATTCTGATTCAGATCCAGGGATACTCCCTATGGGGTGGGAAAGTTACAAAGGTCACTTCCTTGTTACTAATTTTCTGAAAGAGCCATTTACCATTATCCTCCCCTGAAACTGCCAACACCCCACAGGTATTTGGACTTGCCCAGCTTGTCCTGATGGCCTGAGGGAGTATCCACACTGAGCATGTGCTGGAATAAAGCCCCTTTGTTAGAATAATGCTTTATTTCCTCAATGTTTCACTACTGTCACTGTAACAAGCGTCTGATGCCTCAACATTCCAACCATAGCAACAGACAAACAGGAGCTTCATACTGTTACTTTTTTTTATCTAAAACAGGGGAGCCCACCAGTTGAAAATAACAGTCACCCACACACATGCACAATTTGCTGATCCAACATTCTGTCCAGTGAACAAAAACAACTGGGTAGAGAATGTTCTCTACCTTTGCAATCACACAAAGACTGATGCGCTGTAGAAAATGCAGGTAAACATATTGTTATTTGGTATATCTAAAGCCTAATCACACACAGACACTAAGGGCGAGAATTTGCAAAAGCATCTTCAAAGAAAATGTGATTCTTCAAAAAAAGAAAGAAAAAAGGGGGATCAAACAGAGCAGCAAACTTGATTTGAGCTTCAAAGCGCAGTGAACAGCAGACACACCAGTTTGTTGATGGAGAAATTAGGTTACAGGGGGCAATAATGCACACACACGCACACACACACACATGTACATTACATACACACATGGAATAGTCAACAAACATCACATTTGCTCTTTCTTTCATTAGTAACAGTATGCTATATATATATATATATATATATATATATATATATATATATATATATATATATATATATACTGTATGTATATGATATATATATACACACATACATACAGTATATATATACTGTATGTGTATGTATATATATATATATATATATATATACATATACAGTATATATATACTATATGTATATACACACAGTATATATCTACTATATATATATATATATATATATATATATATATATATATATCATATACATACACACATACAGTAGATATATACTGTGTGTGTATATATATACATGTGTGTATATATATATATATATATATATATATATCACACACACATACAGTATATATATACTGTATGTATATGATATATATATATATATATATATATATATATATATATATATATATATATATATACATACACACATACAGTATATATATACTGTGTTTATATATATATATCATATACATACAGTATATATATATATACACACACACACACACACACACACAGTAAAATTAAATAAGTAACCTAAACAATATGCATCATGGAGTAACAACTAAACTAACTGGGTTTATTCCAAAAATAAGTCCAAAATATTATTCATAATGACTGAATCAACCTGACTACATTATGTTACACCAATGCAAGTCATTTTTAAGGTTCAGATCAGGTAGAAATAAAGAGTTCCATATACTGTAGGTTTAATTCCTAGGGATCGCATGGACTGATATAAATGTGCACCCCAAATGCATTGTAAGTCATTTTCGATAAATGCACATTTTCACTGTTTATACTGTAAATGTCAGAGACGAATGCTTTAAAATGACAACATTGCACGAACCAAAATGCTACTTCTTCATCAATGCTTTTGCATTTGACATGAAAACCCGTTATCTGTGAATAAACAGCAGCTGAGTTGAAGACAAAACACCTGCGAGCTCATCTCAGATCTCCAAGATTCAGATCAGTGAACCGTTACATTAAGTAACAGAGTTCAGATGAAAAGATTAATATGATTCCCTTACACAAAAAAACTCAATCCTGGTCATTAACCCAGACACAAAACACCCAGCTCCCACAGGGCAACATGAACATACTAACACAATGTTGTGTATTAAAAGCAATTCAACTGTACACATCTGCAGCAATCCTATGTGTTGAGTTACGCACCTGCTCCATCACAACAGCAAATCTTTCCCAAGATCCAATTGAGACAAACTCCACAAGAGCCACACAACCTCCCACTCCGCATGCTGCTCGCTCACTGTCTCACATGTGCGTCCATAGACAGGTGAGAGAGAGACAGAATGGGAGGTATGGAATTCTTAGACTCTATTTAAATACTGAAGCTCCACTAGAAGTTAAGAGCTACTCTTCACAATAAAGGGGAGGGGCAAGAGGTGGGGCTAGGGGCCACAGAGAGTGAGAGAGAGAACAGTAGAGAGATAAAGGGACAAAGAGATGGACAGAGAGAGAAAAAGGAGGTGAAAATGAATGAAAGAGTGGAATGATGGGCAGAAAAATTAGATGGAGAGAAGCTGGGACACTGTGTCATTTGATTATATCACCTGAGTTTCCTGTATAAGGTTCCATAGAATTCACACTGAGATCCAACTTCTCACAGTAATATGCAAAAACAACCATTTTTCCAAAAACAAGACACCACTGTTTTTCAAATGATTCACGGAAGAGCAATTGTGAGTGTATTTTGTTTGTGTGTGTGTGCATGCTGAAATCAGCGACATCTGCATGCTGCAGTGGCCCATTTTTGAGAGGGTGTGTCTATATCACTAGACAAACATCCCCACTTCTGCCAGGAGCAAAGACAGATGCAGTACACAAACACAGTTTCTATGCAATGTTCCCTCAAATTTTTGTTATATATATATATATATATATATATATATATATATATATATATATATATATATATAAATAAATAAAACTCAAGTAATCATGTCCCCGGACTGAAATAAGGTATATTCCTACACTCTGCAATTCAAGCTTGAAGTACCACCTGTTTTCTACAGGGGGCAGTAAGCAAAACTCCAGCTGTTTAGGCAACGTGCATCTTATCTTATCCGCCTTTTCCCTTTTCACTCGCTTCAGGGTATATTCTTAGCAGGTAATGTTATGTTTAAGGTTTTACATTTGTAAAAAAAAACAAAAAAAACATGTGACTGTATAGTGTGTGTAGATGACATGAAGCGATGGTCCGAGGTTAGTTATGTTGATATCATTAACTACTTTGAGTAGTGCACTAGTGCACAAGTTGAGCCTGAAATTCATTTTTACTCCAAAACTTAAATAGTTGTTGTTCTCCGTCTGGATCGCTAATTTTGGTAGGTTTTATATTGCGTCTTGAGACCAAAAACAAAAAACAGGCAATTAAAATGATCATGGCGCCACCCAGTTGCTCAGGAAAACTGTGGATACAGAGAACAAACCGCAATTAAGGTCACACTACACTTCGCGCTCCATTCACTCCCATTCAAACACATCCGAATGCACCACAGCGGAAACTCAAGCTCATGTGAAAAATGTTTGTACTACGCTGCATACCAAAGTTCAAGCTTGGTGAACTCTGAACCGTAAATTTGTATGACAAGAGGACGCACGACCAATAGGAGACCGAAACGTCACACGCTGACCTCTTGGCTCAATTCAAAGAATACATATTTCAAAGCTGCGAGATTTATTGTTGCAGGAAAGTGAGTAGAAAACATATTTTAACATTTTTAATAAAATATTATTTGTTATTTTTTGATTCATTATTTACATATACCAGAGGCCCTCCCGCGTGACATCATATCCTGGTTTGTAGCGTTGTCCAGAAAAAAATTGTGTTCTCAAAGCCTAGTGTGACCGCCCCTTTACCGACAGCAGACAGCACAAGATGAGGACACATTCTTGTGTTCAAACACAAGTCGCACAAATCTGAACGTAGGGATCTCAAGATGTGTTTTAAACTACGTTTAACTTGACAGAGAAACCTAAAATCGGTATGATTATGAAGCAACGCAACCAAAGTGAGACGCTCCAAAAGCATCCATCTGACACGTGCACATTGACGTGTCCTTAGAAAAGCCCTTATAATAAATCTAAGACGGACTGACAAATTCTTTTGCAAAATGGATTGCTGTGAACTGTAGGCCAATGATATAATATTGGATTTTAAAGCCAATTTTTTTATTGTATTATCAATGTTTTTCTTGTCTGCCACAATAATGTTTGTGTACATTTTTTATAATATATATTTTATTTATAATTATTTAATAATTACATATTGAATTATTGTTATTTGAGGGGCTTTCTTAGCAAATATTTATATTTGCGATTAATTGCGATTAATTTGATTAATTCATCGCCGTACCAAGTAATTAATTAGATTAAAAATTAATTGTCTGACAGCGCCATACAGTATATATATATATATATATATATACACAGTTGTGCTCAAAAGTTTGCATACCCTGGCAGAAATTTTGTGAAATTTTGGCATTGATTTTGAAAATATGACTGATCATGCAAAAAAAAAACTGTCTTTTATTTAAGGATAGTGATCATATGAAGCCATTTATCATCACATAGTTGTTTGGCTCCTTTTTAAATCATAATGATAACAGAAATCACCCAAATGGCCCTGATCAAAAGTTTACATACCCTTGAATGTTTGGCCTTGCTACAGAGACACAAGGTGACACACACAGGTTTAAATGACAATTAAAGGTTAATTTCCCACACCTGTGGCTTTTTAAATTGCAATTAGTGTCTGTGTATAAATAGTCAATGAGTTTGTTAGCTCTCACGTGGATGCACTGAGCAGGCTAGATACTGAGCCATGGGGAGCAGAAAATAACTGTCAAAAGACCTGCGTAACAAGGTAATGGAACTTTATAAAGATGGAAAAGGATGTAAAAAGATATCCAAAGCCTTGAAAATGCCAGTCAGTACTGTTCAATCACTTATTAAGAAGTGGAAAATTCGGAGATCTCTTGATACCAAGCCAAGGTCAGGTAGACCAAGAAAGATTTCAGCCACAACTGCCAGAAAAATTGTTCAGGATACAAAGAAAAACCCACAGGTAACCTCAGGAGAAATACAGGCTGCTCTGGAAAAAGATGGTGTGGTTGTTTCAAGGAGCACAATACGACGATACTTGAACAAAAATGAGCTGCATGGCCGAGTTGCCAGAAAGAAGCCTTTACTGCGCCAATGCCACAAAAAAGCCCAGTTACAATATGCCCGACAACACCTTGACACGCCTCACAGCTTCTGGCACACTGTAATTCGGAGTGACCAGACCAAAATAGAGCTTTGTTTGGAGAGGGGTCAACATGGCCTATAGTGAAAAGAATACCATCCCCACTGCAAAGCATGGTGGTGGCTCACTGATGTTTTGGGGGTGTGTGAGCTCTAAAGGCACGGGGAATCTTGTGAAAATTGATGGCAAGATGAATGCAGCATGTTATCAGAAAATACTGGCAAACAGTTTGCATTCTTCTGCACGAAAGCTGCGCATGGGACGCTCTTGGACTTTCCAGCACGACAATGACCTAAGCACAAGGCCAAGTTGACCCTCCAGTGGTTACAGCTGAAAAAGGTGAAGCTTCTGGAGTGGCCATCACAGTCTCCTGACCTTAATATCATCGAGCCACTCTGGGGAGATCTCAAATGTGCGGTTCATGCAAGACGACCAAAGACGTTGCATGACCTGGAGGCATTTTGCCAAGACGAATGGGCAGCTATACCACCTGCAAGAATTTGGGGCCTCATAGACAACTATTACAAAAGACTGCACGCTGTCATTGATGCTAAAGGGGGCAATAAACAGTATTAAGAACTAAGGGTATGAAGACTTTTGAACAGGGGTCATTTCATTTTTTTCTTTGTTGCCATGTTTTGTTTTATGATTGTGCCATTCTGTTTAACCTACAGTTCAATATGAATCCCATTAGAAATAAAAGAAATGTGTTTTGCCTGCTCACTCATGTTTTCTTTAAAAATGGTACATATATTACCAGTTCTCCAAGGGTATGCAAACTTTTGAGCACAACTGTATATATATATATATGCAGTATATATACAGTATATGTTGCGATGCATCTATACAGTATATAATAATAGTTCAGCATCAGACAACATACACAATCCTTAAATACAGTAGATGCAACACACACAAATGAAAAGCTCATTCTTGTGTGGAAAGCCTGTTCACAATGAGAACATATATTTGTAAAGATCAAACCTAGGAGACTCTGCTCACATAAGGTCAGAGGTCAACCTGCACTTTCTACCATCTTTTAATAGAGACCATAAAGTAAGTTTAGGATAACTGAACAACCCCCTTTACAACTGCACTTAGTGATAACTAATCACACATCTCACACAACTCTCTCTGTGATTTTCTGAGGTGAATTTCTCAGAATGTCATAGCTCAGAATAAAAAATGTCTATTTCTAGAGGACTCCACTGTTTGGAAAAGCACTTCAAAGCAAAGACTCGACTATGGGTGAAAATGTTTTTAATAAAGATTTTGAGAACTTTGTGCTGTGGCAAATCTTTTCAGCAAAACTCAAGGGAGGAGAAGGGTATAGAATATTTCAAAGGTTTTAAAATCCCATAGAGGACAACCAATATGTGAAATACCTATTCTATATAAAAATATCTTCCCTAAAAGAACAGAGAGTTCATCATTGTGTTCCAGGATGTAGAAATCTATTTCTACTAGGAATAGGTTAACTATTAGGCAATCACCCCTGTAGGGGTGGCATAAAACAGTACACACTAGAAATCAAGGTTGCAACATCAACATGACTCTCATTTAGTGACTCTCATTGTAGCAAAAGTCAAACAACAGGATTGAAAATGAGCCCACTCATCTTAATGAGCCATAGCATGCAGACAGAATCTTTCATGCCTTTCCATGTAATTATGGAACACTTTCTGTTTATTATTATCCTACTGCATCAGAAACAGGGTAATTAAATCAGAGTAACACAGACACACACACACACACACACACACACACACACACAAAATATTAAGTATATAGGTAGAAGTGTGGATAGGCGTAAATTCAATCAAATAATAAAGACAGAAAAAGTGGGAACAACAGTCAGGAGTAACTTTAAGAGTTATTTGTGTTAGTGTGATTCACGATGCTGCCAGCTTTGCATCTAAACTTCCATTAAATGTACATATTTTACATTTGTTTATACAGAATGGAAGATGAGTTGAAATTATTTTCTGTGCTAATGCACAGTAGGCCAGATATGTTGTCAAAAGAGCTTAAGTTGTATTAAACCTGGAATATTCCTTAATACACAAACAGGCAAAAATTTGGATACACCTGCTGTACTCATTCTTTATGTTTATTGTTTTACATGTTTTAGATTAACAGTAAACTACCTTATATTGTTGCTTCTACGAAGTAGCAAGTCTTTGCCAACAGTAGATTATAGCTCTGCACACTCCGGGCTAATGAAGAATCAACCTGAGATACTTTTTAAAAAGTACTGTTTTCCCATTGAGTTCCCATGTAACACTATCCAGTCCAACTCATCCAGTTCATTTATTTGTGTAAAGCAGGGTATGACGAGGAGGAGGGCGTGGCCGGGCCGTGAGAGTGCACGCCCGGCGCTGAATCATCCTAATCAGCCAGGAGGGGGATAAGGACGAGCCGGAGACGCCAGTTAGAAAGAGAGAGAGACACACAAATCTGTGTGTGAGCGTTTTTGTTTGTTTTGCAGTTTATGTTATGTTTAAGTTCAGTTTGTTATAAAAGTTTTACATTGTCTGTTCAGCTGGTTCCCGCCTCCTCCTTGCCCATCTTAAGAACCTCGTTACACTAGTGCCGAAACCTGGGAAGAAGGAGGGATGTGCTGTCATGGAGTCCTCGCTGCTGCCATCCGCCACGGGATGGAGGAGCCGTTGCCGTCCACCGGGAGCCGGAGGAACCGCTACCGTCCACCAGGAAGCGGAGGAGCCTTTGCCGTCCGCCAGGGGAGGAGTGGCTGTCATCCGCCAGGGGGCGGAGGGGTGGCTGAGGACCAGGCGACAGCATGTCCAGAACCAGCAAGCCACTTTTTCTCTCTCTCTCCTCTCTCTCTCTCTCTCTCTCTCTGTCTCTCCCCCTCGCTCTTTCCCTGTCCGCTCCCCTCATCTCTCCTAGGGTCCAAAGAGGCGGGGAAGACCTGCGGGCAGAAGGACGGCCAGAAGGGCAACACCTCCCCTCCAGGAAGGGGAGTACATCACCCCGGCCTGAATCGGGTGGTGGAGGAGTGTGACGAGGAGGAGGGCGTGGACAGGCCGTGAGGATGCATGCCCTGTGCTGAATCGTCCTAATCAGCCGGAAGGGGGATAAGGACGAGCCAGAGACCCCAGTTTGAGAGAGAGAGAGACACACGAATTTGTGTGTTTGCGTTTTTGTTTGTTTTGCAGTTTATGTTATGTTTGAGTTCAGTTTGTTATTAAAGTTTTACGTTGTCTGTTCAGCTGGTTCCCGACTCTCCTTGCCCATCTTAAGAACCTCATTACACAGGGGTTCCCATACTTTCTTGTCAGGTGAACCCATTTAACCTAAACGATTTACTTGAATACCTCCTGATATTTTAAGTAATGTAACCTTTCTAAATTTAATTCACTTGACATCTTTGAACTTTATTAATCTTATTATGGTTAATTTTAATGAACCTTTATTACATCTACAGTATTATCCTTTTCTTATAATATTTATACATTTTATTTCAATTAATTCACCATTGGCATTTCTATCCCAATCAAATATTGCACTACAGTAACAATAGTAATAAAAAAAATAAATAAAAAAAACAATATATATATATATATATATATTTGTAGACACAAATGATATTTGTCTACAAAACTAATTTCAAGCATTTAAGCATAAACCTTTCATTTAGATCAGGGGTGTCAAACTCATTTTAGGTCGAGGGCAAAATTGGACAACGTGTCACTGTATGAGGGGCGAACTGTTAATACATGTGTATGCATATAAATTATAGAATAAAAATCACACATATGTCATATATATATATATATATATATATATAGACATATGTGTGATTTTTATTCTATATATATATATATATATATATATATATATATATATATATATATATATATAGTAACAAAAGTAACAAAAAAAGCTTCTTCAAAAAGCTGACAACGTAAGAAACCCACAATTACATGAGACTTAATATTCTATGGTTTTGTTGTCGAAATGTAAACAGGTACGAGTACAACACATGCGCACATGTTACCAGCCGGTAATAATGCCGGTAAAGTTGACAAGCAACATGAAACCGGGGGAAGAGGCTTAAACATAAAAACACGTAAAAAACATTTGTGGGCGCTGTTTTTTTTAAAAACTAGAGCTCACAAGTGCCCATACTTTCAACAAAACTTCCAGCTTCGGCCACTGGGGGCAGTGATTCGAATTTCGGTAAGCACAGAAATTGTCTTGCATGGACATCTATGTTAAAGATGCAGTAAGCATTTTTTGGCATTACCACACATAAAATGTCTCTAATACCTGTCAGATATCACAGAAATAGGTGTCTTGAGAAAACAAAATTCTGCAGGTGCAGAAGTTACCTTTAAGTGCAGATCCACTGTGTTATCGTTCATCTCAGCAGGATGGTGAAACATATCATGAGCTTGTGAAGTTGGATAAGACTGAAGCTCCAGCCTCAGCTTGAGCCCACCAAACATATACATCAGTCCCCTGAGTCAGATCAAAGCAGGACGCAAGCTTTTGGTAGCATTACTAGTACCTTTTGAAACTTCAGCACCCCGTTAATTAATCATCAAACCCTAATTGTACTTTACCCACCGAGACCAAAACTGATACCCCTGGAATGAGCCTGAGTGCATGCTGTTCAGAGAACTGTGGACACGTGTGGAGCAGCGTGATGCTTTTATTGATGTGGGTCAACATATAGGAAAATTCATCTTTCATACAGAGAACCTTTATTTTGGTTCCATTCTTTTTGTTTAAAACAATACTGGGCAAATTTAGGACCCAGTAATATTTATCCATTCGTAACAACATCAACTAAATCTGCAATACTTCTCTGAGAACTTTAAGAAATGAAATATGGTTAATTTTCATTTTATGTTGTTTTTAAGCATTATGAAACGTGATAATGAAATAATGAATTATTCATGCAGCCTAATCTCACAGTGAATTTGGAAAGAGTAGGTCAATTTTTCTTTAGCAAAAATCGGTATATGCTTACCGAAATTTAAAACACTGCCCCCAGTGGCCAAAGCGGTAAGTGTTGTAGGGCGTATAGGCCCATGTGAGCTCCATTTATGTCCAGGAGAGGTCACCAAAAGCTAGTTGGGAAAAAGCTAGAGTTCCTTTCAGCTGTACAGAATGTAATACAGTAGAGTAATGAATGTCCATATTTATGGGCTCTAACCCCCACAACCTAAACCCAAACCTAAACCTAAACCTAACCATTAGTGGAGTAAAAATTAAATGTTATGGGGACAAGTCCAACATCTGAATCGTGCTCGTCACTTATTAAATGAACGCAATTACTTCATGGGTTCAATGTGGATACAAACCCGGGTCTCTCACGCTACTGACGCAACGAGCTACCGGTCGATCCACATGGGAAGGTAAACACACTGAAACCAATGCAAAAATGTCTGGTCGGAAACGTTGCATGTCAGTGAGTCGGCATACTCTCGCCGATCCTAGGGTATCGGAACTTTCGGAAACAGCATGCCGAATTCCTGTGTGATCATGCTGGATTCATGAAAGTCATGAAAGTTATTATAAAGCATTACTCAATGACATTATCTCCTCACATTCTTTGTTGGGAGTTTGGATGGGTGTTTTTGTGTATTCCTGTACTGTATGTACCTGTCTATCTGTAAACTCTTTACCTTTTTTACCTTTCACCCAGGTGTGTTGATCAGCTCTGTGTCATTGTGACACATGATCTTCACTCTGGGCTGTATATGTTTGTGTCACTCACCTTTCCCAGGTGGGAAAAAGCAGTCCATGTCAACACTACTGCGGGAATGAGACACAGAAAGGGTACTACTGGGAACCAGACCCTCCTGAGGGGGCGAGTTTTCGGTGGTCCGCACCAGACACCAGCCAGGTCGCTCTCCAGACCGCTCCAAGAGTTCGACTGTCTGACCCGACTGAATACTCAGCTCACCCACTGAGCCCGCAACGAAATCCTGCAGAACCACAGTCTGCTCACAGCCACCCGACAACTACAGAGAGAGAAAGACATGTTTGCAGTTTTAATTTTAAATTTTAGTGCTTGATTGCTGACAAGCTTTACTCATCAGTGATCATGGCTGACGATGAGTCTATAAACAACTACTGTATATTCAAATGTAAAAACAGTTGCTGCTGAATTTAATATAAAACAATTTCAGTTGACAAGTCCTAGGATATATGTTTTAGTCTAAGAGCCTTAAAAAGTCAGGACAAATTGCACTCTACATGATTCATTTTTGTTCTTGAATGTATGTTAAAATCTAAGGATAGTGAAATTTTTTGTTTGTGCATTAAAGTTACTTTTATGAGAAAACCACGTCCATTTATTTCATCATTCTAAGAAAACTGTTGACTTTTTAAGTGTGTCCTCCCTTGCTAGCCTCACATGACTTATTTTAGTTAAGTCTAAAACTAGCGCAGTCAGCAGGATAGATCATAAAGCGTTTACAACCCGGACTTAAACACCCCTCATTAAAAACTTCCCTTCTTACACACACTTACACACTCCATACTGAGAGACATGGTCAGATCAAGGCCATAAAGGGGAAGTTTGGCTACCAGGACTACTATTTTTTCATCATTTGCATATTGTTGAAGTTATTTTATTAGGATACAGCAATGTAAAAGTTTGTGTCTGTGTAACTGGTAAAATAATACTTGAAGATAAATCAAATAATATTCAGGCCTATGTAATTTCATAATAAATGTCGTTGGTCTTCGATTCATCGCTCCAAATTATTATTTTTGCCTATTTTTATGATTCATGTATTTCAACTTCACAACTAAATTCCATCAAATTAATGTATGTAATATTTAACAAAATTAAACTATACACTGTAACTTCTAAAAAGTAGCTAATACTTCATAAATGTATTAATTGTATGCTATAATTATGATTACAAGGGCACAGGTTTACAAAACAAGGACAGTTTTTACATGTTGTATATTTTCATAAATCTTTTATATGTTTGATATACTGTCTTTAAAAAAATACATTTGTTTCATTTGTTTCTAAATATTAAAATATTATTATATTATTTATAATATATGTTAATATATTATATAAAATGTAAGTTTTATTTATTTAATTTGAGCAAAATTTGACAAAACCTCCCTTTCATTATAATGCATTAGTAATATCTCATAATACACCTTATAATATGTCATAACTTCTCATAAATAATTGTAACCACAATTATAATACATTATAATACTTATACATTATATATATACCTTAGAGTATAATGCATTATAACACCAGCAAAATCCAATTTAAAATGTGTATTTATTTGGTTTCAGCAATTTTGTGTATGTAAAATGTCATTAATTATTTGTATCATGTATTTATCAGAATTACATCGGCAATCGGCCACAGTGCAATCTAGATACAAACATCTGCCATTTAAACCCCATATCGGTTGACCACTAACAATAATATGAATTTTATAGACCTTTATAAATCAATTTAGAAACCCTTTTCTTAATCAAACTCTGACAGCACTGAATCATTAATAATGTAGCATCATTTGTAAAAATTAACTTTTTACCTTTACTATTGTTTTTGTACCTATCCATGCCACACAAACTTCAGAGTGGGCAAATGAAATGGGTTGATATGGGACAGTTGTGTCAACCACAAATTTGGTTTCAATTAAAAGCGTGAATTTACATGTAACGCATTCCACGGGCCAAAACAGACTTCTCTGTTTGCCCTATACATCCATTGCCTTGGACACCCTTGACTTGAAGATCAGATCACATTTAAGCAGCCATTGATGGCAAATTTTATACAAAAAGTTCACAAACTTTTCCTAGAACTTGTACAAAACAGTCCCAGATGAAGCGAAAATCACTACATCGAACCTTTAAACTCTGCTCTTGAGCGTTGTTTCAGAATTTCTGTTTTGACTAAGCGTCCCATTCTAGACAGCACCAGTGTAGTTATGTCTGATCTCTGCCCTGCACACATTCAGCAGGATGATCAATTTAAACAAAACTCATCCTTTTCCCATCATAGAATTGTGTGTGTCCAGTTTTGCTATCTGGGACAGTTTACTGGAGATGGTAATACCTTGTTATTTTAGGACATATACCATGTCTTTCTCATTTTTTTTTTTTTTTTTTTGTAGTACTATATTTTTCAAGTGAAGCTGCAATGACTCTAATTCTAGATTTACAACTCTAGAGTCTCTGGAGAGCGAGAAAGAGAGCAAGAGAAGTGTGTGACTGGGTGGAGGAGTGAGATACGCCCTCCTCTGGGGAACGTTGGGTGTTTCCCCCGTCCTGAAGCTTTACAGCCAAGCAGGAATATGGAGCAGAGTATTCCACACTGACAGAATTCCCAGCCATGAGGAAAGCATAATGAGAGAGTGTGTTTAATATGAACCATATGAGAGAATTTAGCTCTCATACGCTTTTTCTTTATTCACAGTCAATCGCAGACATCATACAGACTTGAGTCAAGATCAGCTAGTAATATATACACATAAATGTATCTTTTAAAGGGACAACTAACCAACAAACTTATGCTTGTTTAATCTGTTTTTAGGTAGGTTAGTTAACATACATTCAATTGAAAGAACTGCCATAAAATCTGATTTATATATTTTCAATTGTATTCATATTTGAATGTTCATGAACTTCTGATCTATTAGCATTATATAATGTTTGCTAATGACTTATTGATCAAAGCTTTTATAAAGTGTTGACACATTTAATGGGAACTGGAGGCCAGTTATTATACCTAATATTGATTGCAAATCTGAAATGTGACTGGCCAAACAAACACGCAAACACATGGAGTAGAACTTCAACAGCCACTCCCTTCTGAGCAACCCAAATCCAAATCTGAGCTCATGCTTATTGGAATAGAAAACACACACAGATGCAGTTAAAAAAGCATAGAGAGTGCTAATGTCAGCAAAGACATTTGAAATGATTCGAGAATGATTATAGGGGAAAACACGGCATTCTCGTAAATAGTTTCTCGTTGAACTGAATTTTGGTAACTGCCAGAGATTGGTTAAACTGCTACTAATAAATCATACAATAAAGCATCAATCCAGTATTATAGCAGGGTAATGGATGTACTGTACACTTGATATTTGGGTAGTTGACTCACCTACGTGAACTTTTATTTTTTTTAAATCAACATCAAGATTTTAGGTTAAATGTATATGAAGGAAATTGTATAGTTATGTCCTGTGACTGGTCTCCATTTTTAGTTTTTCTATCTTGTTTAACAAATCCAAGTTTTTCCACTGACTTAAATCACCTTTCTGCCTTCACTGGTTCATTTTATTTGGTACTGCAGTGTGATAAATGCATGTTAAAAGTATTAATATTTCATGTAGTCTCTCAATTAATAATGCCATAAAAACTTCTTGCACAATAATTATACATGAATTAACTGATTAAAGTAGTCGTAGATAGAGAATAGCATGCCCACTGCAGGACATGCAGTCAATATCCAAAAAAGTGTAATGACAAATACAATGTGTGAGCATCTGTGTGTGTTTGTGTGGATACGTTTGTGGCCGACTAAGTTTGAGACACACTTACACACGTGAAGGAAATTTGTATTGCTCCCTTAACACACATCCTCAAAACACAAAGCATGCTTGTCTTTAATGCGAAATTCTCCAGTGTGTGTCAGTTCAGTAATTGAGTTAAAAGTTGCTTTCAATTTTGAAAACAAAAGAGGCAAGTGAAAATGTTCCCAGTCCTAGAGTTGATGTACCAATACATCACATTACAATAAAGCTATGGCTACAATAAAACTATTTTATTGTATAAACTTTGTGATTAAATCATTTAATCAAAGAGTTAAAACTCACATACCAACCAGCATCAAAACAGTAACTTCTTCTCAAGAACTAGCACTAATAAAAAAAACATAGCCAATATAGTCCTCCAAAACCCCATAAAATCCAGTTCGACACATGTTAACTTACAGGTCTGGTTCTCTTGGGTAGTCTGAAACTCCTCCACCTGGGCATGATCTGTACCTCCAATTCAACCAACCAGAAGTGAGTCTGCCAACCAGATATGCCCTCTGATTGGAAGACAGTCAGGTAGCTAACGGTTTAACCCAAACTCTTAGTCCCATAGAGACTATACTCATGCTAAACATGTTCTTTAGAGAGTATGGAGCACAATTACTGAGCTGTCAGTTACATTTGCACAGCTGTGGAGTGACGAGAGAGTTCAGCCCAAATTGGAGAGAAGGGAGAGAGAGAGTCAAAAGAAAAGAGAAAAGTGAGAGAGAAGGAAAAATCGAAGGCAGCAATGAAAAGATGGAACACCCTAAACTGGTGTCTTTTGACGGACAAGGAAATAGTGAGGTCAAAGATGTGTGTATGTGTGTGTGTGTGTGTGTGTGTGTGTGTGCGTGTGCGTGCGTGTGTGTGCGCACATATGTGCATGTGTGATAAAGACAGAAAGAGCTTCAAGACTACCATACACACGCGCATACACACACACACACACGTTTACATAGTTATCTACAGTAAATTTAAAAAAGCTAAGCTAAAAAAGTTTTTTTAAATACTACATCTTACCCTAATCCTAAAAGAAAACATAAAGTATTAACAATGAATCGATTTTCCAATTGAGAACGTCCACGAATGTGCCTAAATGGAGGTTTTGTCAGATTTTGCTCACATTTTTAGAGAATTTTGTCCTTAAACTATAACTAAGCAAACACACAAATAAGGGACTAAAAACGGTTCAGGGAACGAAAACCGAAAACGAACAAATGTTTTTGCAGACGTAACTGAAAACGGGAACAAAGTCATTTTCAATTGTTCTGGAGTGGAAACTTTATTTTTAAATGCTGGTAACCAGTTATAACCAGTTAATTTCCTTCCAATAATACTTTTTTTTTTTTTTTTTATCAAAGTACATTTCTGGAATTACCACTTCGTGTTGCCCGTGTGCTTCATGTTGTTTTTGTTTTTTTTTGCCTAATTGCCAGTTGTAGATGTAGACCTTTTTAACAACTATGTATAATTACTACATGTACATGCACGGCTAATCCAGATACAAGGAAAACATTATTGGAGGTAAAAAGTACATTTCTCAGTTGTTTCCAAGTCTTCACTAAATTATTGTTAGATATGATGCATTAATACAGATTTGATGCTGCTGGGTTTTGACTGAGAAGCAGATCTGTGATAAAAAATTATACTTGAATTAACTGTATGCTTGTTATGATTTCTATGCTGATAAATTCACCACACCAGACCAGATTTAATGGCTCATTTTCACTTATTTTGGTGAGGCAAGTGGCTTATTTGGGCTTGTTTTTCTCTTGCCAGATCTGGCAACCCTGCAACTTGTACTTCACCCACACTTAGCTCACAGTACTGTCATTTTAAAAAGAACATTATTAACGGATCTTTTTCATTTTTAATCCTTGACACAAACACACACACTACTGTAAATGGACACATACCATAAACTTCTTTTGTTTTCACTGAAAGCTAGTTATAATGACTATAGACTAACCCTAACACTTCATAAAAAAAATTACTTAGTTTATTTATGAATCATTTTTCAGGGGGCCTGGGTAGCTCAGCAAGTAAAGACGCTGACACCTCCTCGTGGTCGTTATAATGTGGTTCTTGCTTTCTGTGGGGCGCGTGGTCAGTTGTGCGTGGATGCCGCGGAGAATAGCGTGAAGCCTCCACATGCGCTAGGTCTCCGTGGTAACACGCTCAACAAGCCACGTGATAAGATGTGTGGATTGACAGTCTCAGATGCGGAGGCAACTGAGATTCGTCCTCCGCCACCCGGATTGAGGCGAGTCACTACACCACCACAAGGACTTAGAGTGCATTGGGAATTGGGCATTCTAAATTGGGGAGAGAAAAAAAAAACCTCCAATGAGAGGTTTAGCTTCTGGACAGCTATGCGAACACACAGTCACACACACCCTTTAGCTTTGCACCAAGTGCTGACAGCATGCCAACCCAAACTACCCAGAGACACAAACAAGTCAAGAAATGTCTAGTGTATACAAATAAGGAATATGACAAGTCTATATGTAGTTCATTATTTAAATGTCTATTGAGCCACACAGTCACACACACACACACATACTCGAAAAATCTCCAAACACAATGAACCAAGACACCGCTTGCTAGTACAATGACTCCAAAGAGACAGACCAGAGAGACAGAAACAGAGAGACAAAATGAAAATTAGATGTCTGTCATTATGTGACTATTATGGCTTTTTGCTTAATAAAGTTGTAAAAGCAGGGGCCTGGGTAGCTCAGTGGTAAAGACGCTCACTACCACCCCTGGAGTCACGAGTTCAAATCCAGGGTGTGCTGAGTGACTCCAGCCAGGTCTTCTAAGCAACCAAATTGGCCTGGTTGCTAGGGAGGGTAGAGTCACATGGGGTAACCTCCTCGTGGTCACTATAATGTGGCTCGCTCTCGGTGAGGCGTGTGGTGAGTTGTGCGTGGATGCCGCGGTGGATGGCGTGAAGCCTCCACACGTGCTATAACTCTGCGGTGACACGTTCAACAAGCCACGCGATAAGATGCGCGGGTTGACGATCTCAGACGTGGAGGCAGCTGAGATTCGTCCTCCGCCACCCAGATTGAGGCGAGTCACTACACCACCACGAGGACTTAGAGCACATTGGGAATTGGGCATTCCAAATAGGGAGAAAAAGCATCTTTCAAATGAATAAATGTCAACGAAATTTGAATATGTGAGAAAAAAATAACCTTGCAAGTGGACCAAACTTACGCCAAAAAAGGCTGTGATTTTAGCCAACTCTTGGCATTTTTTTGTGTGCAATATGTATCAGACAGTCAGAGAATGATAAAGGGGTGTGCTATTTGAGGTTGAGACCAGTACATCTCGAGTCAAACCACACTGAGCACCACCAAACAAATGATGTGTTTGTTGTTAGAACACACTAAGCTAAAACTTGAGTCAGAGCTTCTTTGTCTGTAATTTTTTGGTCATATTAAACAAGAGCAAGTAATCATAAAACTACAGAGAAATGACATAAAGAGATCACAGAGGGAATAGTGTTCCCATTTTGTCACACTGACACTGGATGAAAAACAGTGAATCGGAATCAAATTTAAGCGGGACAGAGTAGAAAATTATATAACAAAAACAAACACATTAAAGGCGGAGAAAGAATGAGGATAAAGGAATCATCCTGCAGACGAAAATAACTTGGGCAACACTGTAAGTCTCAGTACTAAACTTAATGTGTTAAAAACAAAGTTTACCAGTAAGTTTGACGATGCCTGAGGACATATCTGGGACATATCTAATGGTTCTGTGTTTTATATCAAATGTGTTAAAGTAAAAAAACACCATAAATCAAACTAGTATACTTTTAAGTGAGAAAAAGGAGTTGAATGCTTCTGAAATTTTGGACTGTATTTGAAGATAACCACACCCTGACATGTCCACACACTAGAGCCACACACACACAGCAAGGCAGTTGTTTACTGGCTAGACACACATACAGTATGTGTGTATGAGCAGAGTCAGATTTTCCATAGGTGAAGGAACTCCTACTGGATACAGATGAACACACACACACACACACACATACATACTGTACACTCACACACATCCAAAAAAGCAAGCAGATACATTTCAATTCTATTTTTTGCATATAGATCCTGTCTGACTGAAATTTCTGATCATATGACCCCTGGCCAAGCTAATTGGCAATACAGTGACCGCCAACAGGTTCCCGTAGACGCCCTAGTGTTATTGTGGTGTTGTTGTAGTTTACTGTAGTTCTACCTTGTCACTGTCCACAGTGTTCTGGGATGTGCGGGAAGCGATGGAGATTGTGTCGGGCTGACTGCTGGCATCACCCTGACTGTCCGCATCCTCAGTAGTGTCCCTGGAAGATGACATATATGTTACAAACCCATTCTCATTGTGATCACATACACAATGTACAGTGAGACATGAAGAGCAACTATTTGCGTTCTGAGAGATAGCAAGCTACTTTAATAGTTTGGAACCATTAAAATGTGGCATTACTTTTGTTTGGGGTCTCAGAGACCCTAGATATAGAACATGAATAAATGCAATGACTTTTCCCATGCTAAGATTCTCTGACTGGTGTACCCACTGAGATACACTGCTGTATCAAACTGAAACAGTGTTATTAGAAAGGATACCAGTCACATTTCTTCTTGGCTACTTTAAGGTAAAACAAAGGGACTTCAATAATATCTACAGTACTGGGTTTTGATTAGGTCAGAGGAACTTCAAAATTACTATTATTATTTTTTACAAAAGGGCTACATCATTGGGGTCTCTGGGACACCAAACATCAAAATAGTAGTCAGTGTCAACAGACTATGAGGGTTAGGTGAATATTAAAGATGAGAGAACAGGGTAAACAAGAAAAAGTGACAAAATCTGCTGTACATTTTGTAGCACTGAGAATTCTCTTTTTAGCAAATTGGTTCGAAAGTTTGTTTTAAAGAACCAGTTCACAAATTCAGTTGAGTTATCTCTCAACAGTGTTTGAGAGGCCCTGCACTGAATTTTACATCTTTTCTTATTGTGCAAAATGTAAAATTATAATACAATTAATTACTGGTGTTTATCACCAAATAGATGGTTTCAAATGTTCTCCATTACAGTCAATTGATTTTCAAGAGCTTTGTGAATTGGTTCAACCTTGAAACATTTGCGAATCAGACATCAGTAACATACAGGACAAGCAGTATACCTCTTGCTGATGCTGCGCTGTCTGGCTGGGGTTTTTGGAGGGTGTATGGGCTCCTTTAGCGCCCCCTTCAGGTGGACTGTTCTCTCCTGAATCACCTCCCTGATGTTCCTGATCCACTCCTGTTTTATTTCTATACTGGAGGCCTTCAGAGAAGAAATAACACATAGTAACCAATTATACTTAGTTCAATGCATCCAATATGTAAGCTTGTGTATGAAGCTGTGTGTGTTTTTGAGCCTTTTTGACACTTTCATTGAAATAGATTGTGAAAAAAACAGGAAATGCTGAGATGAACAGATTTGAACTTGCATCGTCCAAATGAGCACCAAAGTTCAAACTGTCAGAGCATGTGCACCATGGTCAGAAATTAGCCAGGGCTTAGGGCAAAAATGTGGGGTGGGGGAGAAATAGTATCTCTGATGGAGACAGAGATTGATGCTTAAATTCTTTTTTATTCTGATGTTATATTGGGCAGTTTAGCCCTCTTTTCAATACCTTTCTCTTTATTTTGCGTATTCTCTTTTACATCAGTGTTTTCCCCCTCTGTCATGTCAATCTGTGCTTGTCTAACACGGTAGCTCAGTGGTAAAATACACTGGCTACCACCCCTGGAGTTCGCTAGTTTGAATCCCAGGGCGTGCTGAGTGACTCCAGCCAGGTCTCCTAAGCAACCAAATTGGCCCAGTTGCTAGGGAGGGTAAAGTCACATGGGGTAACCTCCTCGTGGTCACCATAATATGGTCCGTTCTCGGTGGGGCGCGTGGTGAGTTGAGCGTTGAATGGCGTGAAGCCTCCACATGTGCTATGTCTCCGTGGTAACACGCTCAACAAGCTACGTGATAAGATGTGCGGGTTGGCGGTCTCAAACGCGGAGTGCAGCTGGGATTTGTCCTCCGCCACCCGGATTGAGGCAAATCACAACGTGACCACGAGGACTTAAAAAAGCGCATTGGGAATTGGGCATTCCAAATTAGGTGAAAAAAGGGGAAAAATCCCCACAAAAAAACAAAAAAAAAACATTCAAGTGTGTGATTGGTATTCTGTGTAAATTAAGGCCGTCTCTGTGCGGCATTAAAAGTTCTGTGTAATAGTGCACACTTGCCACTTTAAAGGAATATTTGACCCAAAAATGAAAATTGTCATATCATTTACTCACCTTTATAACATTCCAGATGTGTATGACTTTATTTCATGTACTGAACTCAGCTGAAGATTTTTAGAAAAAATTCTCAGCTCTTTTGGTCCTTACAATGCAAGTGAATGGGTGCCAAAATTTGAAGCTACAAAAATCACATAAGTCAGCATAAAAGTAATCCATATGACTCCAGTGGTTAAATCAATGTCTTTTAAAGTGATATGATAGGTCTGGGTGAGAAACAGATCAATATTTAAGTCCTTTTTACTATTCTCCTCCCTGCTCATTCAATCTCCACTTTAACTTTCACTTTCACATTCTTCTTCTTGTGTTTCTGGTGATTCACATTCATCATGCATACGAACCCTACTGGGCAGGGAGACAAATTTCTTGCAAAAAAGGACTTAAATATTGATCTGTTTCTCATCCACACCTATTATATCACTTCTGAAAATATGGATTACAACACTGGAGTCGTATGGATTACTTTTATGATGCCTTTATGTGCCTTTTGGAGCGTCAGAATTTTGCCACCTAATCACTTGCATTGTATGGACCTACAGAGCTGAAATTTTCTTCTAAAAAAAAAAAATCACAATTTATGGTCTGCAGAAGAAAGAAAGTCATACACATCTGGGATGGCATGAGGGTGAGTACAAGATGAGAACATTTAAATTTCTGGGTGAACTATCCCTTTAATGTGACTTCTATGCTGAGTAAAATTAATGACTGAAGTTCAGACATGAAACTCTACATGCCGCAAGCTGAAAGGTTTTTTTGAACTTGTTATCTGTTGGCCAGTCAGCTCGTATAGTGTACGGCGATAGGTCCTTAGACATGTATTTGTATCAACTTGTGTACTCTCTTTTGCCATTTAAATTACATTCAAATTGAATTTAAATTGCTTAGTTTTGCAGATATGCCGGTTTCACTGCAGCGCGGTGAGAGGTTTTCTCTGAAACCCACCTCCACCCCAGCTTCACTTGTCTAGATCTGCTACATTGGGGGTTGCATGTATGTCTAATTTTGTAGCAGCACGTCCAACATGCTTGATGCAGCATGTCTTGTGTTTTGTCTAATTGTGCAGCAGCAGCAGCATGTCTACATGCTAAACTCAGAATGTCTGTGTATGTTCTAGCAGTAGCAAGTTTTCATACTTGCTCTGCAGCAGCATAGCAGATTTAGTCTACAAAACCAAATCCTATCAATGAGTCATATACTGTACATATTAACATATAAAATCTTTCAGAGAGTTGTCATAACTGAAATCTATATAAGCAAATTTAACCACAAGTCTTATTGCGGATCTTGAGCGTGCGCTCATTTCGGCGGCCATATTAACAGGTTACAGCCTTCACACTGGGTGCGTGAACCGTGCTGTGCCGCACACGCTGGGCTAAACCGATTTATCATCATGACCTTTTGTAAGCTTTTTTGAAACAATATAAAATTCTGTAGTGAACTACTCACCCATTGCTTGAAAAAAGACATAGTGTGGAAGTTCCACATGCAGTGGCAGGGACACACACAGTTTCTAATCAGTAAATCTGACTGAATCCAGATGATTTAAGCTGTTCATATTGTGCAGTTTGGGGTTTGGGTTCGGTTCCGTGTGAATTTTGCTATAAATGTAAAACCTCATTTGTCACAGATACACAAAGACTTAAAAACATCTTACCTTGAGAACTGTTTTGTTGTCAGATGTAGGCGTCCGGCCGGCCCACAGTGCAAACTTGCACGGATCCCCTTCGATGTGTTCCGTGACTCCTAACTCTGATGTCTGTCAAAACACATTTGAATTCACACTCACACTAATTACTTACTAGTTAAGTGGGAAAAAAGCTTTTAAGGCTCTGCAGATCTCATTTATCTGATGGTGTTTACACATGTTAACAGTGTGTTATCCTGAAGCAACTTACCTGCAGCTTGTTCTTGTAAACATATTTGGTACGTCCCGATGAGTCTTTCATCTCTTTGCAAAAGACGAGGGAGATTTCGAAGAGGAAGA
Organism: Myxocyprinus asiaticus; assembly: GCF_019703515.2. Taxonomy (NCBI): domain Eukaryota; kingdom Metazoa; phylum Chordata; class Actinopteri; order Cypriniformes; family Catostomidae; genus Myxocyprinus; species Myxocyprinus asiaticus. Next base: position 5,153,059 of record NC_059355.1, on the reverse strand, counting down.
GGTGGCGGTCGCGGCCCTTGCGGATAAGTGATTTGGGGTCCCACACCTGGAAGGTGTCCTGTAGGATCAGCTCACCCTGTACATCCAGATTCTCATCAAAACCTGAAACCACAATCACAAAGATGTCCCTATAATGGTTACGATCAAACACAACGTTAGACCTGCAGAGTCACACTAGAAGCACTGCAATAAAATAAAATTGCTATTTGTTTTACCAAACCAAAACTCAACACCAAATGCAAGACAACATTTTTGTCAACTTCTGGGTGAAGTTCTCATACCTGAATTAAAGCAAAATGCAATCTGATCATTCATGTGCTTTAATGCTAAATTCACTGCTAAAATGTAAAAGATATGTTGTTGTTCCTCTGGAATATAATGTAACTTTTTATTTTATTACGAATACTGCTTCTGTATGCTAGTGGTTATATATCATGTGCAGGCACACATCTGTTTGCATTTTGCTTTGCAATTTCACTGGAAATGAGCGTGAGCAAACAGAGCACGCCTCTAGATCGCCTCCCGCTATCACTCAATGCCACTGATGTCGCAAAGAGCACTCAACATAAAAAATAACAAACTCTTACACTGGATCACCACTTATTATAACACACATAAATTAAATGGAAACTCCTGCTCATTTCAAAAGGTGGTGGGGACAAAACTATCAAAGGCAAAAAGTGGAAGGGACATGTCCTACCTGTCCCACCCGTAAATGACACCTACATTATTTTCCATCTTTTAACAAATGCTGTAGAATGAAATGTAAAATAAAACAGCTTTTATGTAGCTACTAATATGATTCTTGATACATGAGTGTACTTGCTTTTAAACATTCATTTCTTGCTGAATTCATGAGTAAAACATTTTTAATGACAGAAATTTTACTAAATGCACCTCTAAAATCTTCTAACACCAAAAATATGTAGTGAAAAATTGTGTTTGTTGTAAATAGGCCTTTTATAGGGATAGTTCTCCCAAAAATTTAAATTATCTCATCATTTACTCCCCCTCATGCCATCCCTGACGTGTATGACTTTCTATTTTCTGCAGAAAACAAATGAAGATTTTTAGAAGAATATCTCAGCTCTGCTGGTCCATACAATGCAAGCGAATGGTGATCAAAACTCTGACGGTCCAAAAAGCACATAAAGGCAGCATAAAAGTAATTCATACAACTCCAGTGGTTAAATCCATGTCTTCTGAAGCGATATGATAGGTGTGGGTGAACAGATCAATATTTAAGTCCTCTTTTACAATAAATACTTATACTTCCACATTCTTCTTCTTTTGTTTTTTGGCGATTCACATTCTTTGTGCATCTATTGGTTGGAGCTTGTCAAAGGTGGAGATTTGTGGTAAAAAAGGACTTTAATATTGATCTGTTGCTCACCCACACTTATCATATCGCTTCTGAGACACAGATTTTACCATTGTAGTCGAATGGATTATTTTTTTGCTGCCTTTGGGTGCTTTTTGGCCCTTCAGAGTTCTGATCATCATTCACTTGCATTGTATGGACCTACAGAGCTGGAATATTTTTCGTTTGTGTTCTGCAGAAGAAATATAGTCATGCATTTCTGGCATGGCATGAGGGTGAGTAAATGATGAGATAATTTTCATTTCTGGGTGAGCTATCCCTAATTTATACAAACTTTTCTAAACAAACTGTTTGAACTAATTTCATAAAAAAAAGTCTTTATGAACTTTAAACATTTCTTTAAAAACTTTAATTTTGCATTAATAATTAATTACTTATTAAGGCTTATATGAAGGATATGAAAAGCAAACATGTTGTTAACACTTAAAACTGTTTATAACAAAGCTGTTAATTAAAAAAAATAAACATGATGAAAAAGCCTCTGTGACTGATACAATGGTAAAATAAAAAAGCACAGTTCTTCTGTATACAGTTATGCTGATTTTTGTTTTTAGAGATGCTGTAATTATCACTTACCCTCCAGCATGCTGACATGCATGGCGTCATTAGCACGTTTGGGCACACTGAGCATCACCTCCAATCCCTCCTTTATTTCTCCTTTACCTTCCTCACAACACGTCAGCAACTCCTGTTCACAAAAATACACGTTCACACACATAACACACCCATCCAAATTGATTCAAAATCTATTTCAAATGTGATAATTATCCAGACACATCACAGCATCTCAAGGGATGTGCACCTTCAGCAGCAGCTGGTATTTGGTGATTCTTTGGACGGGTTTGATCAGGTATGATGAGATAGAATTGGCCAGTCCATGTCTCCTCTGGATCTCCTGCGAGAGACACACACATTCAAGAAAAAATAAAATCACAGCAAATTTTATGACTAGTTTCATTACATTGCGATGGGAAATTATGTTCAGAAAGTAAATGGTCAATTTTGATTTTTATGCCAACCTGAGCCATGATAGAGCTTTGCTAATTAATCTTCCTCTCTGATGACAATATTGTGTATCATTAGTGACTTTTATTGATTTGAATGGAACAGAGTTGTGAGGGTGGATGACAGCAGCTCTCTGGCGCCCTCTTTCTGGTCTCTAAACCATCTCTAGCATCTCACCCTCTTTGCCACAAAAACCTCCATTAAGAAATGCAAGTAGGTATAACTTCAAGCCGGAGATCTCTATATGGGTGTTTGAATCACCAAAAGGGGGTTGCTTCAAGTCCAAAAAGGGGCGTCACTTCCACACACAGTTAGGGGCAGGGAAAGGGTTAAGTTAGGGGCTCTATATATCTTTGCTGCCGATTTGGAGCTCCTGAACCTTTCTAGTGCTCTGTCTGCCATCATATCCTTCTAAAAAATTGAGGGGAAAAATGAAAGACCACTCACATCGAAGAACCTCCCGGCCTGGCCCTGGATGAGCTGACTGGAGTCGGGTTTGTTTTTGCAATAGGTGACGTACATGTGGAATTTATCAGCCTTTAGGACATGGACACAGACAAACATGTTCACTGTAATGTAATACTCTCACCAGAGTTTGGAAGTAGTGGAAACTCCTGCTTTAATATTAATACTTCAGAGCTGAATTGATATTTCAAAACTTTCAAGTTTTAAATAATGGTCAGAAAAATGCTGCATATGCAATTCCCAATCATTTCCAACCTCTCAGCACACATTGGTTTTAAAATATTTACATGTATCTGGAGTAAAATGATGATGACTAGTCCACACTGCAGTCACAATATGCTCCAAACAAAGCTGTATTTATTATTTATTTATGAGGAAAGAACACAATGATTCATCTGCGTCTCACCCATGTGACAAAACAATGGCCCACATCTTCTGGAAGCTGCTCATAGTTCTCCAGCTCTTTTAGAAATATACTGAAAAAACATAAAATGATGTCAAAATCATAATTCAACTGACAATTTCAGCAAATATGTACCCAATTAATTTTCTTCATAAGCATTTCAAAAATTCCTCAATAATGAGTTCTAAGCCATGTCACCAACCAGCACCAAGATGAATCACAACATTACCAACTAGATTTAAAGGGATAGTTCACCCAAAAATGAACATTATCTCATTATGTACTCGTCCGCATGTCATCCCAGATGTTTATGACTTTCTTTATTCTGCAGAAAATAAATTAAGATTTTTAGAAGAATATTTCAGCCCTGTAGGTGAATGCAAGTGAATGGGTGCCAAAATGTTGACGCTCCAAAAAGCACATAAAGGCATCATAAAAGTAATCCACACAACTCCAGTGGTTTAATCCATATCTTCAGAAGTGATACGATAGGTGTGGGTGAGAAACAGATCAATATTTAAATCCATTGTTGCCACAAATTCATCACCCTGCCCAATAGGGGGCAATATGCATGAAGAATGTGACTCACCAAAAACACAAGAAGAAGAATGTGAAAGTGAAAGTTGAAGTGGAGACTGAGTGACTGAGCAGGGAGGAGATTTTATAGTAAAAAAGTACTTTAATTTTGATCTGTTTCTCACCCACACCTATCTTATCACTTCTGAAGATATGGATTATACCACTGGAGTTGTGTGGATTACTTTTATGCTGATTTTGGAGTTTCCAAATGTTGGCACTCATTTACTTGTATTGTATTGACCAACGCTGAGGAATTCTTCTAAAAATCTTCATTTGAGTTCAGCAGATGAAAGTCATACACATCTGGGATGGCATGAGGGTGAGTAAATGATGAGAGCATGTTACATTTTGGATGAACTATCCCTTTAAAGGGAAAAGTATATTAAAATTAGGGCTAGGTAAAATTGTTTTCGATTAATCGTGTTCTGAATTTGAACGATCCTGATTTTGATTCTTAAAATCCCAAGATCGATCTTTGAAAATTTACAGATAACCAAACAAAATGTTTATTATAACAGAAATGTACCCAAATAAATCAGTCAAATTAAATTGTATCAGAAACAATCAGAATATGAATTGGAATCAAATCAAATGATAAAATCTGTACTGATACCCAACCCAAATGAAATTATTTTTTGAGTAAATGACTCAAAGAAATCACTGCGAATGATGTAACAGAATGAAAGATGCTACAATATAAAACAATTTTAGACAATGATTATATGTATAAAAACAATACATTTTATATAGTTTATAGCAAAATATTCCAGTATACACAAAATACATAAGTAGTTTGAAAGTGTAGAGAAACTTAAGTCATTTGAAATGCTTCATGAGTAGGCGGTAGCCATTTTCATGTTTTAGTGTTAACAGCAAACCCTCTGATTGGTGAATCTCTCTTTAGGATTATGGGTAATGTAGTTCTTCACCAGAAATTGGGTAATTAAATATATATATATATATATATATTTTAAATCACACTGACTTCCACTGGCTTCTACTGAAGCATACATTTGCTCATTAGTGCTGTCAAATTTAAATTTAAAATTCAAATATTATTCGAATTAGGGTGCCTGGGTAGCTCAGCAAGTATTGACGCTGACTACCACCCCTGGAGTCGTGAGTTGGAATCCAGGGTGTGCTGAGTGACTTCAGCCAGGTCTCCTAAGCAACCAAGTTGGCCCGGTTGCTTGGGAGGGTAGAGTCACATGGGGTAACCTCCTCGTAGTCACGATTAGTGGTTCTCGCTGGGCTCTCAATGGGCGTGTAAAACAAACATTCGAATGCTAAAAAGGTTATTGGAATTTTGAATGTGAGCCAAGCACTGACAATGACTTCAGAACGATCGCATTCTTGTGCTAAAAAAAGGCTAGACGCAGCACAACAAATACAGTTAACAGAAAGCAGGTGTCTCAAAACACGTTTTAAAGGCTTAAAGGTTTAAAGACACGGCATCTAAATCCACAGCGCTCCAATACGAGATGCTGAATAATCAACAATACACGGTGAAACAATCAAAGACGTTTGTCTAGCATGTGTTTACATAGAAAATTAACTGGTAAATTGGGTGGTTGCAAAAGCGTTTGGTGTGAACAGCCCAGAGGTCGCTGGCCATGGCGTCTTGCTCTCTTATCATGGTTTCTCAGATTAAGCAATGGGGTTTTTAAAACGTTTTGTCAGGAAAGGAGTTGACTTGGAAATGTGCGTCTCGAGATCCTTGCGTTCTGCTCCATCTCTCTGAGCAGCTACACCACTGAATAGCTATATTACTTCAGTAGTATTGGGAATATGTCTACCGTACATACAGCTGTACTGAATAAAAAACACTGTGGTATTGCTGTAATTATGAAGCTCGAGTCTGGGGTAATATCACTGACACCATGTTAACATAGAACTCTTGAAGCAGTCCCCCACCCCCATCCCCCTTTTTTTATTCTATGCACAGTTTAAAAAGGAATGTTTTTTAACAGCCAGGAATGTTCTTTGCAATAATTTAACAGGGTGCTATTTGATTTATATTTATTTATTTCACCCTCTTGTGGACTAAGGAAATAATGTCAAATTTAAAATCAGCTAACTTCAAAGGTGCACTCAGTATTTTTTTTCCCCATTAAAAAAGTTTTACTCCTAAAGAAATTAATTGTAATTATGAAACATACATGTATAAAATCATGACCACATACATGAGTTAAGGACTCTGGTCGTATCAGTAACCTTATAAAAGCTGTTTTATTCTACATGGCGCAGGGTCACCCTCATGGGGGCTGCCATTTTAGAATCACATGACCAGCTGAATACTGCTCGCGTAATCTCAGTAACCGTGCCCCTATAAAATTTGAATTTAATTCGAATTTTGTGAATATTTAAGGTAAAAATTCCAATTTAGTTTCTCAGCCTAGTTGACAGCCCTAGTGCTCATGGTAGGTCTGTATTGAAAGGTTTATATGTTATCGTCAAAAATCAATTTCTCTACGAAGAAAATAAACTGGATTTTTACACACTTCACATTTTTAAAAAGTCATCAAAGTGACAGTTTAGTGTTGAACTGCAGCACTTCAAATGCAAATCAAGCATATTTAACCTGGAAACCATGCCTGTATGAAAGACTCCAAACGTACTTGTTATGAAATTCATAAATCTCCTGAATATTCCCAAAGATCACATGTTCCTTGTTTGTGATTCCAGATGGGATCTCCGCACCGCTCGTCATTTCCCACATAAACGTCTGTGTATAAACAAACAATGAATGTTAACTTCATCTTAAAGGAATAGTTCCACCAAAAATGAAAATTCTGTCCTTTTTTACTCACCCTTGTGTTGTTCTAACCCGTATGACTTTCTTTCTTCCATGGAACATACAAGAAGAAATTTAGCAGAATGTTAAATGTATCTTCCGCAGTAGCTTCCAATCGTGGATATGCACATATTTAAATTGCACAAATGAGATTTGATAGCTATGGCGGAGGAGAAGATATTTTTTTGTGAAACACAACCTCTATTTCAGTCTTTTCCCCACACAAAGCTATTACACAGCTTCAGAAAACTTGGAATAAAGCACACAATTCATAGGAACTACAGCTATGGTACTTTTATGGCACTTTTTGTTGTCAATTTTGGAGCTTGACAGTCTCCTGTCCTTATTTACTTTTAATGTGTGGAAAAAACTGTGTGAACATTCTGCTAAACTTCTCCTTCAAAGTCAAAGCGTATAACAACGTAACCTTTTATGATTCTTGCTTTCAAGAATCATTACTAAAATGACTAAAACTGAAAGTTTATGTCGAACATTAAATCTGAATGCTCAGCTGCAAGTCTCGCCGTCTCTATGGCACATCAGAGCCACTCTCACCTCCAAACACTCCTGCAGGTCTCGTACGTAAGCCCTCTCCGTCTGCAGCAGCTCAGCCATAATATACCTACAGAGAGAGCAAAAAACCCTGCTGACATTCAACTCGATTACAGACATTCGAATGCAAAGTACGTCCAAGACAGCACTTCACATCAGAAAACTAATTCCTCCGAAAACCATTTAGATTAAAAAGGATTTTCTATGAAGAAGCTATTGACGCTGTGATTTAGTTTGGGACTATAGGCTTAACCTGTGCCCAGGAAACTGGCACACAGCACCAAGAGCAGGATAAAGACTCTGATTGGTCCTTAAAATCTCTCTGAGTGCTGAAGTTCATTTTATCACTCACTCTTTCTTTCTGGCAGATTTCTTTTTTTCTTCATTGATGTCGTGGTCGGGGTCATTGAGGTTGACCTCTGGGTCAGTGTGGGTCAGGCTGGCAGGGATGATGTCCAGCTCCAGGTCTTTATGGTCCTGTTAAAGAGAACAGAGGGAAGTACTGATATGATGCTTAAATCATGCGATAAATCCTAGATTTAATCCAGTCTTAATCACTAGACTGAGGTCATACAACCTTCAGCTTAAAGTTTTACGTGTTTATGAGACAATAAATAAATAACCAGTAACTTAATAGCAGCAAGATCTAAAAGTTTAACAACCACAATTTAAGATCCCATTCATTTTTGTGATTTTTTGCCTCTCACCTCAGAACACAGTCCCAGCGCTCGGTCTAAGCTGCAGCGGTACTGACCCATTCGCATGGAAAAGTCTCGGTACCGCCTGTCCACCGTTGACACCCACCTCTTCAGCTCCGTCACGTGGACGTGCCCTTTCTCTACCAGACTACCAGCCAGCTGGATCAAGAGCTTCACCTTCTCCTGAGTTTGCTGGAAAAGAAGAAGAGAGGAGCCTAGTTTATAGATGGATAAATACAATCACTGTCTTTGCTTAAACCTAGGCAAACTGATTTGGCTTGCTGTCCAAGACCCCGTTTCCACCTGGTATTAAGATGTGTTTTTGGTGATCCAATCACATATGGTCAGCGTTAAATACGGGTCTAAAAGGGGTCTAAAACGTTTTGTGATCGGATCACAAAAACCACATACAAATGTGGTCAAAAATGCATGTAACCACATCACATTTGAGGTGTAAACGCTAATCCATACTGTATGCGTCCTGGCAGCAGCAAAGCACCACCCCTCACCTGTCAATCAACTGCTGCGGTAAAAAAAGAGTACTTTGATGGTTACGACCGCTTGTTTTAGCACAGCAGTTCCTTTAAAAGGAAATAACTGTCTGATCAGAAAATATTAAAAAGTGGATACATTGGGGGGGCCTGGGTAGCTCAGTGGTAAAATATGCTGGCTACCACCCCTGGAGTTTGCTAGCTTGCTAGTTCAATTCCCAGGGCGTGCTGAGTGACTCCAGCCAGGTCTCCTAAGCAACCAAACTGGTCCGGTTGCTAGGGAGGCTAGAGTCACATGGGATAACCTCCTCATGGTCGCTATAATGTGGTTTGTTCTCGGTCACCGTGGCAATGCGCTCAACAACGCACATGATAAGATGCGCGGGTTGACTGTCTCGGACGCGGAGGCAATTGGGATTCGTCCTCCGCCACCCGGACTGAGGCGAATTACTACGTGACCACGAGGACTTAAAAGCACATTGGGAATTGGGCATTCCAAATTGGGAGAAAAAATAAATAAAAATAAAAATAAAAAAGCGGATACATTCACATACATTCACGAGAACTTCACGGATCGTCTTCAGTGTGTCTGATATTAACATGTATGGACACTTATGAGAAGCACAAACATCTGCAGCTCAGGTTAATACAGACACTAAAATAATGGACAATTCAGCACGAAATGTTGCGTTTGTGCTTATATTTAATATGAGCTGCATTATGCGCTTTCTTTGTCTTTTCTGTGACCAGGTGTAAATAGTGATGTGTCTCGTCTGAACACATGTGATCGGCTCACCCAAGACGCATCTTAATACCAGGTGTAAATGGGGTCCAAGATAGAGGGCTCGAGCTCGAGACTCGACTTATGCACTAAAGCCCCCCAGACTACTTAATAAATGAAGTTAGCAATGAATGGATAATAATAAGGCAAGAGATGGGGGGTGGAGGGATACTGGCAGATTAATCATGGTAGTTAGGTAAGCAGTACTCTTGAGTAATGATTGACAAGGTTAAAATCAAGACTACCTATTCAACAATAAATAGTTTCTTATTTTTGAGTAAAAATATCTAAACATCCTTCCAGTTGTATTAACCACTTTTATGATATTTTTATGTTTTTTTTTTGTTTGTTTGTTTTTTGTCATTTTGGAGCTTGACAGCCCAAAAAGAGCAGCCAGAATATTCTTAACAAATTTCCCTTTAGTGTACCACAGAAGAAGAAAAAAGAACAAAAAAAGAATTCTTGATTCAAAATAAATTCTATATAGAGATATCGTTTGTACCGATTAATCGGTGCTGATAGTTGCTTTTTGGAACTAACGTTATCGGCAAACATCTATGGCGATAGTTGCTGATAGCCCCGGTGTGTTTTGGGTTTAAATCAGTTTTAAAAACTATCGGCCGATTAATCGGCTTATCGAACTTTCCCACCACCTTAGTTATCATACCGGCAAAATCCACAATCGGTCGACCTCTAATTCTCTAAGTCATGGAAAACCTGGAAATATGGAAATCAATTAACCATATATAGCTTGACATATTGAATACAAAAAATACAATTATATTAAATAATAATAAAAAATATATTTTTTGGAAATTGACTTTTTTTTTAGCTATAAACAAACATCTAATAATAATAATAATAATACGTTTTTGAATAAGTGTATTTTTTTTTTTTTTTTTCATATTTTATACATCAGGCTTGAAAGGTCATTATCCTTCTGAGACCCAGCAATTCATTTTTGTGTAGTACTTTTGTTATTTTGTTAAGTTTCTCATAGCCCATACTTGCCACAGTAGTAAATCTTGGAGTATCTTAAAAGGACTCCCTGGGCTTTTAACAGATATCAAATGTGTTTTAAGGATATTTTTACTGGAGAAAAACAAAACAATTCTGATAAAGAAAATATTTTTAGTGTAAATAAAACTTTTATCTTGATTTACTGTGAGATTAAGGATCATTATCAGTGACATTATCAAAATAATCATCATTATCAGTAGCTTTTTACCTTAGCTGAGACACGGAAATCTTCATACTCTTTCAGCAGTTCCTGAGTTTTTTCATTGCTATCACCAGGAGATGTGTGTGTGGACAGAAAGTACTCTCCTGTCTCCTGTAACCAGTCTATGGCCTGTGGAAAGGGTAAAGTTTTCATGTGTTTATGCACAATCTCTCTGTCGTTGGACAAGCATATTTCCATTCTCTGCTGAACAACAGACTAAATTCAGAGAGCCCTGTTGCTTCGCTAAACTGCCAAGACAAAATAAAAACCACCACATTATCAAACGGCTAAAAAAAAAAAAAAGAAAGAAAAAAAAGTCACACCTGTTTGGCATGTCGTTCAAACAGAACGTACTGCTGGCACTGGTCTAAACGCCTCTTTTTCATAGTCCAGAAATGAAGGACGCGATTTTCTCGCTGTAGCAGCTCACTCAAAATAGCTAAACACAAGAAAAACACACAAGACAAGATTAATAACCAATTACAAAAACATGCAGACATAATCACATACAGGAAGACTGTAATGTATATTTTGAAAATACTGGTTTTAATAAGTCCTGAACTGACCTTTGACCTGGGTCTCAGTTGCGCGATTGTGTGTGGCGACCCCGGGCATGCTCACATTGTTTCGATGGATGTACTTGAGAAAAACCTCCGCGTTACGACGTGCTAATGTACAGGCCTAGAACCAGGGAATCAACACATTTCTTAGATACATGCAAAGCTCTTAAACACCCATAGAGTGACATCACTGAATTATTGTGTATTTACCATAATTAAAAAAGTGTCTGATGGATTGTTGCTATTAAATTGAGTTTTAAAGGAATAGTTCAGGAATAGCCTAGGAGACAGCAGACGTCAAGATTTATAGTGAAAAAGGAGTTACGTTTTGGTCTGTTCTCACGCAAATCCGATCGGATCGCTTCAGAAGACATGGATTAAACCACATGAGTCGTATGGATTACTTTTATGCTGCCTTTATGTCCTTTTTGGAGCTGAGAAGTGTTGGAACCCATTGACTCACATTGTATGGATTTATTCACATCATATGTCCGTCAAAATAACTTTATTTATGTTCCGCAGAAGCAAGAAAGTCATGTGAGTTTGAAACAGCATAACGGTGAGTAAATGAAAAGAGATTTATCATTTTTGGGTGAACTATTCCACTTATAATATTAGTCATGTATTTTTGGACCAAAAACTGTCAGAATCTAAGTTTACATGACATTGTTCCCCCCTTAGAATTGAACATGTTGTTTTTACTATTGTACCTTTGACACTTCTTTATGTAAATGACCTGTCTTATGATTGGCTAACCTCTTTGCATGTGAAATGAGTAACACCATGTAGCTTAATACTGATTAGGTGTTGACATATGGGTGGTCATATGATCATGGCTTTGACATCATTATTACATAACAATTTCTGAATGACCTGTATTTCTACCTTAGTTTACCTTTACGTTGGAAGCTTTGAATTGTTAATGTTATAGTATTTCTATACATAATGCATCATGTTTTTCAGTTTTGGCCCCCTTTAAAATGATAAACACGTGATCACATATAGTGAAAAATTCTAGATTTTGCTGTAGATTCAGATGTTTTTAAAGGTCAGATTTGTTAGAGGACTGGTGGACCTCTGTTGTCGCAGATGTTTGAGTCCCTGTGTGTAAGTGTACCTTGAGAAAGGCCTCTTTCTGCTCCAGGTGTTTGTTGATTAAAGGGCTAACGTGGTCAGTCTCTGCCATTGAGCCCAGTTTATCATGACCGCCGCACCAGTCCTCTTCTCTCCGGTACTCCAGTTCCAGACTCTCCAGTACATTACACACCTGAGACGGAGAAAACACACAGATACAATGCTGAGTGCCTTTAGAGTCCTTAACTGAAGTTTCAACCAGTTCTTTCGGTTTTTCAATGACCAATGCAGATATGTACAGAGCACCGATATAATGCAGATTAAAATATACAACAGCCATTGACAATTTTGTCAGTAGATTTTGAAACTGACACAAGAGGGTGCTAAAATTTCTGTGAATCTGGGAAGTGGGTATTGTTATTGGCTGATAATCTCAAAATAGCCGTATGTCGGACAATTATCTGGCATTGCAGATATAACAGTTTATAACTAGTGCACATCTTCAACTACAATCTTGGCCACTAACGATCCTTGCCGATGATATTAATCATCATACACTCTCCACTATAACTCACCTGCTCAGAGGTCTTGTAGAAGGCCACGGAGGCATTAACCAGCTTCAGTCTGTCTTCCATCTTCAGCATAAGGGTCTGCCAGTGCAGGGCTACGGTCTCAGCACACGCCCGTACGGCATCCGGATCATAGTGGCCCGCCTGCAAAAGCAGCTCCGCTCTCTGCTGTAGCTGCAGGGCACTCTGGTGGGTGCGCTGGAGGGAGTCGGCATGAAGCAGAGACTGTAGACAGGGCAGGAGAGAGGAGTATGTGGTTTATTTTAATTCTTGGGGTGTACTTAAATTAAGTTTGTTAACTGCCAGTACACAAGAACTGCAGGAGGGGCGAAGAAGGTCACGGAGGGGCTCTTTAGGAGATCAGTTAAGACGAGATCAGTGCGACGTACTGCCATTCAGGCCAACTCAATCACCAGTGAATCACAGCCTGATGTATTCATAAGAGCATATGCCTGATGAATTTAACTTACGGTCTGATTTACATAATGTTTCCCATGCAGAATTGTTTTGGTGGAGCAAAAACAAGGAGGAAATCTTGGTTGACTGCTCTTGGTTATGTAAAAAAAGCAGTAAGGTCTGCATTAATTAGACCCCTTTGCATTTTTGAGTAATGATCTTTAATAAATGAAGTTAATTTTTAAATTAATGTTTACCAAATTTACTATAGATCAGTGGTTCTCAAAATGTGGTATGCTACACCTCTGGAAATGTAATAACACAAAGATTATTATTATTATTATTATTATTATTATTATTGCTATTTTTAATGTCTTATTTCTAATTTCTGATCTATTTACAATGTTAATACAGCTTTGTGTATCTAAGACTGCATCATGGATAGCCTATATTCCACTTTAGCAATGCAAGATCATGCCTGGATCATGCAAATAGCAAAGACTAAGGAGACTGACAAAAAAGGTAAGAAATTATGTTATCTAAAGGCGAGATTTTCAAGTGTCCTTGTTTTGTTCAACATGATCACACAAGAAAATTAATATGTTGCTTCCAAATGTTCAAATACCCTGACATTGACCCAATTCTGCCGAACTACTGACAAGTGTCATCCCCCTTGTGATCACCTTTCTCTGTGGTCCTACTAATAGCACACTGACAGTGGTTTTGGTTTCATGGAAACCAGGAATTCATCATGTTGCATTTTCACTCTAAAATTAACATTTTTACCCCACTGATGGGTTGAGGTTCGGGTTAGGAAGTAGGGTTAATAAAATATGCATTACTCTTTACTGTATTAAATCATTTACAATTAAAACTCACTTTTGGCGCCACTCTGTGGACATTTGATGCACAAACTGGAGTTCACATGTGCCAATACTTTTAACAACACTTCCAGCTGCGACCACTGGGGGCAGCCGTTTGAATTTCGGTAAGTACAGACCGATTTCAGCAGCTGAACGTTTAACCTGCTGTCACTGAATTCAAAGTGCGATCAGTCTGGTTTTGACTAAGAAACACTGGCTTCAGCACTCGGATTTGAGCATTGCATCTATAATATAACCATTCTGACAGAGAAGTTAGAGGCACTTCTTGAATTCTGTAAGTTTTAAGATATTTCAGGATTAATGTGTTTGAATTGGATTGCAAAATTAAAGGAATATTCCAGGTTCAATACAAGCGAAGCTCAATCGACAGCATTTGTGGCATAATGTTGATTACCACAAAAAATTATTTCGACTTACCCCTCCTTTTCTTTAAAAAAAGCAAAAATCGAGTTGCAGTGAGGCACTTACAAAGGAAGTCAATGGGGCCAATTTATGGAGGGTTTAAAGGCAGAAATTTGAAGCTTAGAATTTTATAAAAGCACTTCTGTTTTTCTTCTGTTAAAACTCATGCATTATTTGAGCTGTAAAGTTGTTTAAATTGTAATTTTTACAGTCAATTTAGGGTTTTAGGTTTGGTTGACATTACAACGTCATGGCAACAAAGTTGTAAAATTGGCTACAACTACACAGAAAAGGTTAGTAAGTAATTTTATCACACTAAAATCATGTTTACATGCACATTGTTTACATCATGTGGCTATACTTTTGAAACAGTGAGTGATTTTAACATTAAAAAATTGGCCCCCATTCACTTCCATTGTAAGTGCCTCATTGGAACCCAGATTTGTGCTTTTTTTAAAGAAAAGGAGGGGCAAGTCAAAATTTATTTTTGTAGTAATCTATATTATGCCACAAATGCTGTCAATTGAGCAAACTTGTATTGAACATGGAATATTCCTTTAAAACATGCTATTGTAATCCTTTCTAAATGTTAATTTGTGGTGTACAGTTTGTTTTTATCAGTATCAGAATCAGAATGAGCTTTATTGCCAAGAATGCTTACACATACAAGGAATTTGTCTTGGTGACAGAAGCTTCCAGTGCACAAACAATACAGCAACAAGACAGAGATAATAAACAATAGAATAAAAGTAAAAAGCGAACAGAAAATATAAGTATATATAGAAATACACAATAAGACAAAAAATATATATATACTGTACATACTGTATGTACAAATACAAATCTGTTATATACAGATAGTGCAAGGGCATGTAGTGGCAGAAGAGATGTGGTATGTTGGATAAATATAAATAGACTAAACTGTGTATTGCACATAATTATTGCTCAATGGGGAAGTTTTAACCGTTTATGAGATTGATAGCCTGAGGGAAAAACTGTTCCTGTGCCTGACGGTTCTGGTGCTCAGAGCTCTGTAGCGTCGGCCAGAAGGCAACAGTTCAAAAAGGTAATGGGCAGAGTGAGTGGAGTCCAGAGTGATTTTACCAGCGTTTTTCCTCACTCTGGAAGTGTATAGTTCTTGAAGGGAGGTAAGTGGCAACCAATAATCCTCTCAGCAGTCCGAACTGTCCTTTGTAGTCTTCTGATGTCTGATTTCGTAGCTGAACCAAACCAGACAGTTATTGAAGCGCAGAGGACAGACTCAATGACTGCTGAGTAGAACTGTATCAGCAGCACCCATGGCAGGCTGAACTTCCTCAACTGGTGAAGGAAATACAACCTCTGCTGGGCCTTTTTCACAATAGACAATATGGGTCTCCCACTTCAGGTCCTGTGAGATGGTAGTGCCCAGAAACCTGAATGACTTTTTAGATGCTGCTCTGCCTTTTCGCAGATCTGCAAAGGGTCAGTCAAGGGACTGATGAGGGTCTTGCAGCACCATGATTTATTTTATCAACAGGAATATTGATATTATTGAAAATATGGGACCATGTGTATGTAGCTCACATTAAGCTAGCACTCAAAGAGATGCTGGAACATTTGTGGAAACACTGTTGTGACTAGGCGGTATTTGGATCCAATCAAAGGAGGTACATGGCCTAAAAAGTTTGAGAACCAGTGCTGTAGATAATTTAAACACGTTGGCTCGCTTATATTTGGCGGAAAGGATATTTTGGCCGATACTCAACGCTGACTTCCTTTGATTAAGGGAGGCTGTCGTTACATGCAGCAATTTACTGAATTAAAGCTCAGTCTTCATTTCGGGGTAATGCGCCTTTTACTGCTCATAAATTTGCTGAGTAATTGTTATGGAGAAAAAAATCAAGTGAGCTTTGTCATGCTATCCTTTAGATGAATATGACGGAGGGGGTAAGGGGATATAATTTATAGACCAGTTCATCCTCTTTGTACGATAGACTACAACTACGGGGGCATCAATTTTTGCAATCAGAAGCCACACTCCCACCCCTCAAAATGTGTTCATAACCTCCTACAGTGTTAAATAATTTGTTTGATATTAGCCTGACAAAGCAGAAATATGATTTCCTAATTGCAGGTGCTTGTGTACACAGGTTTTAATATTCAATATTAATGTTCACATTAAAGTATATGCAGCATTGTAAGCTGCCCCTTGCTGAAGGCATTAAGGAATATGTGTGTGTGTACCTCAATGGCAAGCTGGAACTGCTCGTGCTCTCTCTGAAGTTGCTCCGCCTCAGACAGGGAACCAGCATTTGTTGTGCTTGCTGTCAGCATAGACTCGCCGTTACGGATCCAACCCAACACCTGCACATAGCAGTACATGCATGTAAATGCACATACACATGTACACAAATAAAGACTCATACAGTGGGATCCAAAAGTCTGAGACCACTAGTGAAAATGCTTCTAGGAACTGGGAGGAAACTTAAATATTTCTTTATCAAATATTTCTTTATACCACTGTATGTGTCATGCAGTAGCATTATAAAACCGATAATGAGCCACATTTCAATGTATGACAGCAGGGTGCAGCAACATTAAAGCTGAGCTGGTGGGATTCCACCATCCCATGTTATGTAACACCCTGTGTCCATTAACATTCAACTTCTAACATAATCGATGTACAAGACAGTACATATAGAAGCAAGATATAATCAATATAAATAAAATACAAGGACAAGAAGTATTGAGAACACATCATTGCCAATAAGAATCCAGTGCTGTCTGTAAAATAGTGCAAGTGATTTGACTGATTCATTTTTCTGAAAAGCAGAGCTGCAATCTGCCCCCACGCACTGCAAGTCTGGATATGAGTGTGTGTGTGTGTGTGTGTGTGTGTGTGACTCAAAGTGTCAAAGATAAAGGCAATTAGCTGGCACTTGTACTCATGGCTAATAGCATCAGTCAGAATCTTGGACTGCAGTAAAGCACAGGCTTCATTTCTGAATATAGAAGTCATTGGAACAGACATGCCTCATAACATTACAATCAAGGTAGTTTCAAACAGGGATCCTATGATCATGAATTGAGATTAGCAGTTGCATCGATTAGTCTATTAGTTCTGCCACTTGTCGATGTGTCTGTGTCAACCAGTCAAGGATGAAATGACTTCAAATGTTCAGACAGCAGGAGGACAATCCCTCTGTTTGTCATAAGCTTAAGAACCTGTCAATATATTTGGAATTAGAGGTCGACCGATATATCGGTTTTACTGATTAATCAATACCGATAGCTGCTTTTTAAAACTATTGGTTATTGGCAAAAATCCAATGCCGATAGTTAATGATAGTTTTTTTTTACTCCTCATCAATAAACCTATAAATACTTACATATGGAGCATTGTAACAGAGCCAAGTCTCTGTCGTTTCAAAATAAAAAACCCCCAATGTATTTTGAGCTTTTTTATAGTTAAAAATCCCTTTTTATGCAGCATCTTAATTTTTATGGATATTAAAGGGATTTTGGTTGCAAAATAAACTGCTTTTGAGATTTTATTCATTTTGCATTTTGGACTCTTGTAGCCTCATGTGCTCTTCATAGTAAGGAAAGACTAATATTTTTTTTTTATTATTCTATAAATCGATTTTAAATAACTATTAGCCGATTAATCGATTATTGTCCTTTTCCACCACCTTAGTTATTGGTATCAAGTGTTACATAAAGGCTGAAAGAAAATATAAGCAAGTGGGACATGACTTTTATGACAATGCAAATGTTATGAATCTGCCAGTGGAGATATGATAAATGTCTAAGCACTGTGGAGATTCTCTCCATACACACACACTATGTGTTTATGGGTTTATGGACCCATTTCATATTTATGGGTTTGGGACATATAGTGGGATAAACCTCTATAGAAGTAAATGGGAGATTATAGCTAATGTTACTTTTGCATTCCAATTTTTTCCGATGGCAAAATAAATAAAAAATATATAAATCCACTATTAAGTTTCCACGGCTTTCCAAAAGAGAGAGAAAAAAATAGAGAGTGGTGGATTCAGCAATCAAAAGAGGGAAAGATGTCAAACGTACTTTTTTGATTTGAAACTCCATCTGAGCAATGTTAACCATTTTTTAAACCAATGCCAAGATAAAATAACTCAAAGTATAGTGATATAAATGTGCATTAAATAATAATAATAAAAACAACTATATATATATATATATATATATATATATATATATAAATACACACAAACACACACACACACACACATAACATTGGGATGTATTAACTAGTCAACTTGTAAAAATGAGTAATTGTGCAAGACATAATTGAGATATAGCATTTCAGTGCAAGTAAACACACCTGTTTGACCTCTGCCTGCAGGTGTCGTAGCTGCAGGCACTGCTCTAGACGTTTGTGTGTATGTTCGGAGCTCACTTCCAACTCATGCTGTTTTTCATTCAAAAACTCCAGAAGCTCTTGAACTCTAGCCGCCAAGTTGACGTCTTTCTCTCCAGTAAGCTCCATACCTAAACAATTCACACATATACGTAGGTACATAAACATACATGTTGCTCATCATGTCTTGTGACCAAACATCATGGCTTCATGTTGTACGTTTGGTAACAAGATGCGATGAGAACCAAGAGGTGTGATGTTATTGATGTAGACGCCATATTTGATTTAAGCACTTTTCTTCACTAGTATATTTTAATAACTAAGAGTAACATTATTTTTACAGCACCTTTTAGCGATTTAGCACAAAGTGCTTCACAAAACATACAATTAAAACACAACACATTCACATAATAATAAAAGCAGGTCTATACAAATGAGTTCTTCAATGAGACTTAAAAACAGATTCAGCAGATACTAAAATCGAGATGAAATAAAAGCATGTACGGTATAAGCTTCTCTGTCTCCCTTACACCTAAGACATGTCTCGCCTTGGAAATGTTCCTTAACTGATAAAAAACAAGATTGAACTAACTTCCAGACGTGATATTCAAAATGTAAACTTGTTTCAAAACAGACGCACACATTTTTCACCACCTGCTGCATATTTGGGACCACCTGATTAAGTGCTGAGTCAATCTGACTTTTTTTTAAAAATCACGACAGATTCTAACAACCTTTGTTTTATTAGTATTAAACTGAAGGAAATTAAATGCCATCCAATTTTTTATATCTGCTATACAAGCTTGAAGAACATTTAAATTAAGTGACAAATACAGCTGCAGGTCATCTGCATAGCAATTAATATTTATATTGTATTTTTGAATCACAAAACCAAACATATAAAACAATATTGGCCTTTACAGGGGTCCTTGCGGAACACCACATTTCATTTTTGAAGAGGAGGACATCTCATCTCCAACCGACACTACAAATTTCCTATTTGACAAGTAGGAAACAAACCAGTCTAAAGCTTCCCCAGATATTCTCTTCAATGTATCAGTTAAATGAATGATCAACTGTATCAAGCAACACTATAATGGAGCATGCTCTAGCGTCCTCCGCAATCAATAAGTCATTGGTCACCCTAAGTAAGGCAGTTTCTGTACTGAATTTGATTTGAGAGTGAGCAACGTCTTACATTTAGTTCTGTTTATACACAAAGTGACCATGTCACTTCAGAAGACTTGGAATATAGTGCATGAATCGTATTGATTACTTTTACTCTGGTTTTATGAAGGGTGTTTTTTTTTCATTGTTGAGCTTGACAGACTGGAGTACTTATTCTTTTAAATTATGGCAAATAAACCTGTTAAGGCTTCTTAAAAATTCACAATTGCAGTTTAAAAAAAAAAAAAAAAAAAAAACAGCTTTGGTTTCGTTACAGGTTTGGAGCGACATTAGGAATTTTCATTTTTGGGTGAACTATTCATTTAAGTGTGAGTGTATGGGTTATTTTCTAATGGGTCAAAATAACAAACAAAAAAAAACTCTCCTTTAGACAACCATAGATTACATCTTTTCTAGAGGAAATGTTTTTTCCTCAGTCCAGCTGTGCTTTGAACTATGCTTCAGGTCTCGGCCTTTGTAATCTCAGTGAGCAGTTATTATGGGATGTGAGGAGGGAATGTGTCAGAGAGGCGAGCGTGTGATGGAATGTCCCAGCTGCCCAGCCGATCATACGCGCATTTGCGTGTATACAACTGCAGGAGTGCGTGACAGAGACGACCGGCGTCTAAGCATGTGCACGAGAGACAGAGATATACACCTCATTCTACTAACCCTTACATCACCCCATTTATCCTCAGCTACCTGCCCGTGGGCAGTCTCCAAGGCAACACCACAGCGGTCCACTGGAGTCGGTTCCCATGGGAATGTGAAATGTGTGAGTGACAGGGCGGCACTCTGCAGTATCTGGAGCATCCTAACGGCAACCCTATCAAGAGCGGTGGAGTGTGTCCACGGCAATCCCAAAATGATGAGCGAGGCCTTGTCACTTGGTATAGGGGAAGTAAGGGGGGTTTCCATAGCAAGCTCACCCCGATAATGCTATAGAGATCCCAAGATCCCAGTATGGAGTTAAAATACAACCCTCCATCAACCTTCCACGCCTTCCAATCCATTCCACATCCCTTCATTTCTCTCCCTTCCTCTTTCATCACACACATCTAAGACAGCTCGTAATGTGTGTAGCTGGTTTCCACTGTTGTGTCCATAGTAACTGTCTATAAAGCATAACAGAGCACGGAGGCTGATTCACACTCTTTTATCTCCATCTCTCACCGGCCCCTACATCAGATATTAGCAAACACTTTTCCTGTTCTATTAGGCTATCTGTCCGAGTATCTGTATATTGACCAGTCTAAAAGGGCAGTTCAAACCGAATGCTTTTTGCATCCATCTACAATTTTTTTTCAGTAGTTCTTCTACAGTATGTAAACATGCATTTTGACCGTTGAGAGGCATCTCGCTGTTTTTAGCATCTCATGCCAGAGCACTGTGTTTTTTACACACTATGTCGGGTTAAAAAGAACGTCGGCTTTTAAGAAAGTGTCTCGAGACACCGGTGTACTGTTCCATTTGTTGCGCTGTCTATTTTTTTTTTAGCACAATAACATGTTTGGTCTGAACAGGCTCTAAAGACTAATAAAATGTTGTGTAATTGTATGTGTTCTTGTGCAAGTGATTATAAGGGAGAGACTTGTTAGTGTTTAATGTTTTCTTATGTTGTGTTGAAATGTTGATAATGTTTTGGAGGTTAACAACATTGTGAAGAGTGGAGCTTGAGCCTAGGTTGATGTCCAATGTGTTTTGAGTATTATATAGTGCTTTGTCCATTGAGCAATTGCTGTGCTAACCATAGTATAGTGACCAAGTTGCAGTCAGTATAGTGCTCCCACCTGCATGTGTTTAGCATGCCAACATTTCCTGTCCTAGCTAGCATATCACATAAATAGTTTCATTTAAGTTATTTTGACATATTTAATTATGGGTTGGGTTAACTTGATTCATTTAGAATCCCTCTACTTAATTTTTTTTTGTTGAAATTACATGGATTTTAATTAAGGAAAACTCATTTGAAACATGTGGAACCACTGTCTGAGTGCATGATGACTGAATCAAGTTTAGCCAAAAGCCGCCAGCGGCATCGCTCACGAAGTGACACAATCCAATTATTTTTCAATGAGAGCACATCGACTTCCAGCGACACGAGCTGTTGCAAAAGTTGGCGACAGAGATCGCCATGGGGAGCGACAAGACAAGTTGAGAACATTTCAACTTTATGCAAAAGACGAGCAACATTCGCGAGGGACTACCAATGACAGAGGAGCTCTGGTCATCCCTCTTTAGGCGGTGAATGTGATTTTGAAGTCGAGTGCAGGCAAGATGGGAAAGTAAAACGTTTCTGTAAGCGATTTCACTGTTCCATATCATTTATCTGTAACCACAAACATGGATATGGCCTAATAAAATGATGCGTGGAAAACTGTGTCGGCATTCGGAGTGAGTTTGATTCATATATTGATATAATGTTCATCTTGTTTAATGATATGATGCATTAAGCACTGCTGCAGGTTATATAAAACACTCTCCCCTGCAGAATGTACATTTTTAAAGGCAAAAGAACTGATTCCTTGTGAAATGATATCTTAGTTTTATCGGCAGTATCATCTGTAATCAGCATTTCAAACATACTACGGAAGTTGTACAGTCCACCAATAACGTAAGAGGGGCGGCAGCAGTAGGAACGCCCACCAGCGACACAGATCGCAAAGTCTAGCGATGCCAAGCGGCAATGCCACCCGTGGTGTGAACGGGTCTAAAGAGTTTTTTTGGGGATCTTTTTTTAGTGCAAGAGAAGAGACATTCAAATTTAGAAGTAAAGCTCTACTACTAATGCAAAAAGCTCTCTTCCCTATGAAGCCGAGAATTTGCCCTTACCCACCACAACTGCAACAAGCAACTGGACATTTGTCAGTCACTTGGTAACCCCGCCCAGAGTGAAATCTCAGTAGTCTAAAATCCTGCTCCACGTAGCTGTATATTGAACATCTTGCTTTAAAGGTATACTTTTTAAATAACTTTTCACTGGAAACTTACTATGGTGTTCACATTGAGGCAAACATTGCTTAGAGTCAGAGCATTTTTATCACACTCAAGATTTTACTTTGTTGATTTTGCAAGTCATTGTTTACTTCAAAGATGACTGAAGCCCTGGTTGACGTGCTGTGGGAGACAAGGAGCACACCTATTGCAGAAACAACTTTAACAGAATTTCAGAAGACACTTAACGTGACACTGCTGTACGCCACGGCTCAATCACAGCCAATAAGAACATATTTGATATTTAATGTACAGTACTGGGGGGGCCCGGGTAGCTCAGCGAGTACTGACACTGACTACCACCCCTGGAGTCACGAGTTCGAATCCAGGGTGTGTTGAGTGACTCCAGCCAGGTCTCCTAAGCAACCAAATTGGCCCGGTTGCTAGGGAGGGTAGAGACACATGGGGTAACCTCCTCGTCGTCGCGATTAGTGGTTCTCGCTCTCAATGGGGTGCATGGTTAGTTGTGCGTGGATGCTGCGGAGAATAGCGTGAAGCCTCCACACACGCTATGTCTCCGCGGTAACGTGCTTATAAGCCACGTGATAAGATGCGTGGATTGACGGTCTCAGATGCGGAGGCAACTGAGATTCGTCCTCCGCCACCCGTACTGAGGCAAGTCACTACGCCACCACGACGCGATTAGTGATTCTCGCTCTCAATGGAGCGCATGGTAAGTTGTGCGTGGATCGTGGAGAGTAGCATGAACCTCCACATGCTGTGAGTCTCCGTGGTGTCATACACAACGAGCCACGTGATAAGATGCGCGGATTGACTGTCTCAGAAGCGGAGGCAACTGAGACTTGTCCTCCGCCACCCGGATTGAGGTGAGTAACCGCACCACCACGAGGACCTACTAAGTAGTGGGAATTGGGCATTCCAAATTGAGAGAAAAGGGGATACAAATTTTTTTTACAAATTAACAATTTTACAGTAATGAGGAGTGGGACTTTGTACCAATGAGATTTTACAGTGGGTGGATCAACCAAGTGCAATACCTCAAAAATAGTAACCAAGTAATCAACAAAATGTTTTGAGTTTAAAATGTGGGTAGCAAGAAATGCCCCCGTCGAGAATTCCTCTGTTTTTTATTGATAACAGTTAATGTTGATTACATTTTATGGGTACGAGGTAATACATTCTCTAATATTTCAATTTTCAGATAGAGAACTATGTAATTCTTTTATTAAATTAAAGTATTTGAAATTAAAGGATGACACATGGTATATTTTACGTTTAGCAAAAAATATGCCCTCATAAAAGTACAAAATACCCCTGAAAATCAAATCCAGGGGGCGTACTTTTGACACTGGTTAGGACATGGTGTTATCATTTTGTTATTATGATATTATTTAGTTTTCTTTCCTTAAAAATTGAAAAGAGTGTGTTAACAGCTCTAATTAATTGTGATTATTTTTCCTATTTTATTAGTATTAGTGTTATTTTATTAAATATGTAGCCTTGTCCACTATGGTGGTCGCACTCGCACACGTTTGTCTCCGTAGAGATGGGATGGAAAATGACCTCATTTTCATGGCAACGGCTCGTGATCAAGTCAGATTACATCAGGGTTTGTTGAAATGACTGACAAACGCAGATTCAACATTTTCAGGTGGTGTAAACAAACACCAACAAATGGCAACAATTGCCAAACGGGTTAACACACTGATCCTAGCTTTTAGATGGAATGATGACTCTCTCTTTTTCTAGTCCTTATTGCTTGAATATCTCTGTGCAGTTCCTCACCTGAAGCCTGGACTTCCATGATGTACTGGTGGAGGTCTTGTCCCTGCTGTATGACCTCAAAGGTCATGTTGTTCATGGCAAGTTTGCGTTCAGTGTGTCTGTGGAGTCTCTGTTCAGCCAGTGTGAGTTCTTCTGTGTTAAAGTCAGATGCCTGTCGCATTAAATCCTGTTTCCAAGCGTCAAGCTCACCCATCACCTACAGACAGATGGCAGAGATTACCAGATTACACTTATGAAGTACACAGACAAAAAAGTAACACTTTATTTCAATGTGTCCTTGTTACACATATTACATGTATTTACTGTAGTAATAGCATTCAATTATGCATAATTACAAGCAGCTAACCCTAAACCAAACCCTTACCCTAACCCTATAGTAAGTACATGTTGTTAATTAGTAATAATCAGTAATTACTTGTGTAATTACACTGTAACAAGGACACATTAAAATAAAGTGTAACCAAACACACAAACACAAATGTAATCTACAAAGAAAACAGCAGAGAAATTAGAGTACAATTACTTAGATAAAGTCACTTTAAAGGTGCACTCAGTAAACGTTTGAAGTTTGTCGAAGTGGCTTACACTGACACCTTGTGGCCTGGATGCAGCATCCTTCAAAATCAATAGTTTTCAGATACCAATGCCATTGTAGTAATTCAATATGCACAGTAAACCAGGATTAATTTAATCCATGAATTAAAGCATCCAATAACAGGGCAGTTACTGAGATTAAGTGAGTAGTTTTCAACTGGTCATGTGATGCTAACATGGCTGCCCCCATGAGTGGACCCTCTCCATGTAGAATAAAAGAGCTTTTATAAGGTTACTGATATGACTGAATTCTTCATCTCACACGAGTGGTCATGATTTTATACATATGCTTAAAATTGACTATTCATTTCTTTAGAAGTTAAACTTTTTAAATGAGGAAAGAAATTACTGAGTGCACCTTTAAGACAAGTCAGTTCATTGGCAGCCATCTTACTTACACCCATCAATGTTCTATATAGGTAACAGGCATACAAGTAGAGTGAAAAAAACAGGCTCTTTTAACTGAATGTCACGACTTCTATTCTCACAGCCGCCATATTGAGTGTTACAACTTCTCACATTCATTTTTGTATGAGTGGCTTATTCTCGATTCCCCTTTGGGGCACACACAAGAGAGTAAATAGTCTGTCAGAATGCACTTATTATACACATGTCCATGTGTATATAGCAAAACAGCACCCACTAATCTGACAGAAGATTCAAACATTCAGTGTTACAAAATGACATACACAAACACATGCCATACTATACAAAGATAGGCACAGCTAGGGTTGCCACCCGTCCTGGATTTTCTGGCATCATCCCGTTTTTTGGCCGTCTGTTCTGGAAAACTGTTATTAAATTCCGAAAGGCAAAATGTCCGGGAATTTGAATATTTTCATGTGATGTGAGGAAGGTGCCCCAAGTTGTTCCTGTCAGGCTACTTTGTACAATGGGTATATTTTCACAACACATTCAGACAAATGAACCGTTGTTAATAAGCACACTATGCAAGGAGCCGAATCAAAGGCATTCATAAGAAAGTCTGATTAATTTTAATAAACTGGTTTGTTCGGATGATTACGAATTTTCACTTTTGTGTGAACAATCCTTTTAACTTTAGCCTACTTACGATAACGCTTTGATGTTCTGGAAAACATGCCCAAAAGAGGAATGCCCTTCCTTTTACTTTAAGATCTCTTAGGTTCATAATGACTATTTTTAAGATTTACACATTTCAATTTCATAACAAATTTCAAATTAAATTGTGTGATCTTTTTTTTCTTTTTTTTTCCAATTTTCTCCCCAATTTGGAATGCGCAATTCCCAATGCACTCTAAGTCCTCGTGGTGGCGTAG
This sequence comes from Myxocyprinus asiaticus, assembly GCF_019703515.2. Lineage (NCBI taxonomy): Eukaryota > Metazoa > Chordata > Actinopteri > Cypriniformes > Catostomidae > Myxocyprinus > Myxocyprinus asiaticus. The sequence continues at coordinate 5,126,617 of NC_059355.1, read as the reverse complement.
TGACTCGCCTCAATCCGGGTGGTGGAGGACGAATCTCAGTTGCCTCTGCGTCTGAGACCATCAATCCACTCATCTTATCACGTGGCTTGTTGAGCCCGTTACCGCGGAGACATAGCACGTGTGGAGGCTTCACGCTATTCTCCGCAGCATCCACGCACAACTCACCACACGCCCCACCGAGAGCGAACCACATTATAGCAACAATGTGGAGTTTACCCCATGTGACTCTATCCTCCCTAGCAACCGGGCCAATTTGGTTGATTAGGAGACCTGGATGGAGTAACTCAGCACGCCCTGGGATACGAACTTGCAACTCCAGGGGTGGTAGTCAGCGTCTTTACTCGCTGAGATACCCAGGTCCCCAAATTGTGTGATCTATAACAAAATGTAATTAGTGCAATATATACGTGTATATATATATATATATATATATATATATATATATATATATATATATATACGTATACTGTATATGCTATATACAGTATTTGCAATAATTTCCATATCAAACAAGGAGTAAACAATCATAAATATTATGGGTAACACTTAACAAAAAGGTTCCATTCGTTAACATTAGTTAATGCATTAGATATCATTAACAAACAATAAATTAACAAAATATTTTTAACAGCATTTATTTATGTTAGTTAATATTAGTTAATAAAAATGCAATTGTTCATTTTTAGTACATGTTGGTTCATAGTGCTTTAACTAATGTTAACAAATACAACTTGTGATTTTAAAAATGTATTAGTATATGTTGAAATTAACATTCACTAAGATTAATAAATGCTGTAAAATATTGTTCATTGTTAGTTCATGTTAACTAATGTTAATAAATGGAACCTTATTGTAAAGAGTTACAAAATTATGTTCTATTTCTTGTATGATGTCCAGCAATACTTTATTCAGTCGTTGATCAGGTGTCCAGGAATTTGCGTTGCATTGATCAGGTACACCAGATATGCATTTTGGGCTCAGGCAATCAAACAAACACACCTCCATTGCGTACTGCTCAAAGATCCGGAGCTGCAGGAAGATGTCCAGTTTGATCCTGCGCTCATGGTAAAGCTCCTCCATATGAGCCTGAGCTTCATCCAACTGCTGGAGAACCCCTTCAATATGAGATACTGAGCTGGCGTGAGGTAACTTATTACAGGCCAGTGCTGAGTCCCTGTTTGAACATGCACAAACACATCCAAGCACAAATCAATATCAATAGTGATCAACACAGTTAGGACTTCATGAAAAGTAATTCTGAAAAGAATATTATTAATATTGACCTGTAAATTGAAAATTGCTGGAGCTATGGATTATTAGTTAGCATGCTTTTTCAAGCACATTGAGCTGGGATGCTCATACGTGAGCCATGAGCTCAAATCAGGCCCGATCCTGTTCCCTCCTTTTCTCCCCATCATTTCCTGTCATCTCTTTACTTTTACTCACAATAAAAATGGTAGAAGCCCAACAAACAATTGTAGGCTTTTAACATTCTCTAATCTTTAATTCTAAAAGCTTAAAGGAATACTTAACCCAAAGAAATTTAAGCTCTGTCATTATTTACCCTTACGTCAAGCCATATGTTGTTATTTGCCAGAGAGTTTATTGCATAAGTTATGTTATTTTGCCATGGAACACAAAAGGAGAATTTTATAGACTCATCACGCTGCTTTTTTCCACATGACAACAATTCTGTTAAGCTAAAAAAAAAAAATAACATACAGTAACTGTCCTATGACTTACAGTATGCAACTATAATCCAAGTTTTCTGATGCCATAAGAAAGCTTTGTGTAAACAGACCAAAATCTATGTAATAATTCACTGATAATCCTCCCCTCCAGTGAGCAATAAGAAACTGTAGAATTTCTCCTTATCAGCATACAACTTAGGGATATGGCTGGGCAATATATTTTCATTTTGTTTGAACTATCCCTTTAAAAAGTTTTCGTTTACCCTCCATTGTGATGTTGACCATTTTTGGTAATTTGTTCTGAAATGCCAGAGAGGAAGTTATAAATGGAAGAGTCACTTTTTATAGAGAAACTGTAAGACATGAGCGCTGAATGCACTCATTGGCTGGTTATTAAACTCACCGCAGGTGCTGAATAAGCTCCTCCCCTTCTTTGATGACATTGAGCGTGGCGTCCAGCGTGCTGCTCTGCTGCTGCTGAAACTGTCTGATCAGCTCCTGAACAGCATCCACCGACTCAGAGTTCACCACCGGCTCCACCAGAGACTTCTGCAGATCCTCCATCCAAGACCACAACTACATACAGAAAGATAGATAGACAGTCAGACCATACATACATATAGACACGTGGGTAGATAGACAGATATATAGAAAGACAGACAGACAGACAGATAGATAGACAGATAGATAGATAGATAGATAGACAGACAGACAGACAGACAGACAGATGATGATAATAGATAGACAGAGAGACAGACAGACGATGATGATGATGATAGATAGATAGATAGATAGATAGATAGATAGATAGATAGATAGACAGACAGACAGACAGACAGACAGACAGATGATGATAATAGATAGACAGACAGACAGACAGATGATGATAATAGATTGACAGACAGACAGACAGACAATGATGATGGATGATGATGATGATAGATAGATAGACAGACAGACAGACAGACAGATGATGATAATAGATAGACAGACAGATGATGATAATAGATAGACAGACAGATGATGATAATAGATAGATAGACAGACAGACAGACAGATGATGATAATAGATAGACAGACAGACAGACAGACAGACAGACAGACAGACAGACAGACAGATGATGATAATAGATAGACAGACAGACAGACAGATGATGATAATAGATTGACAGACAGACAGACAGACAATGATGATGGATGATGATGATGATAGATAGATAGACAGACAGACAGACAGACAGATGATGATAATAGATAGACAGACAGATGATGATAATAGATAGACAGACAGATGATGATAATAGATAGATAGACAGACAGACAGACAGATGATGATAATAGATAGACAGACAGACAGACAGACAGACGATGATGATGATGATGATGACGATAGATAGATAGATAGATAGACAAACAGATGATGATAATAGATAGATAGACAGACAGACAGACAGATGATGATAATAGATTGACAGACAGACAGACAGACAATGATGATGGATGATGATGATGATAGATAGATAGACAGACAGACAGACAGACAGATGATGATAATAGATAGACAGACAGATGATGATAATAGATAGACAGACAGATGATGATAATAGATAGATAGACAGACAGACAGACAGATGATGATAATAGATAGACAGACAGACAGACAGACAGACGATGATGATGATGATGATGACGATAGATAGATAGACAGACAGACAGACAGACAGACAGACAGATGATGATAATAGATAGACAGACAGACAGACAGATGATGATAATAGATTGACAGACAGACAGACAGACAATGATGATGGATGATGATGATGATAGATAGATAGACAGACAGACAGACAGACAGATGATGATAATAGATAGACAGACAGATGATGATAATAGATAGACAGACAGATGATGATAATAGATAGATAGACAGACAGACAGACAGATGATGATAATAGATAGACAGACAGACAGACAGACAGACAGACGATGATGATGATGATGATGACGATAGATAGATAGATAGATAGATAGACAAACAGATGATGATAATAGATAGATAGACAGACAGACAGATGATGATAATAGATAGATAGACAGACAGACAGACAGACGATGATGATAATAGACAGACAGACAACGACAGATGGATGGAAGGACGGACAGAGAGATGATGATGATAGATAGATAGATAGATAGATAGATAGATAGATAGATAGATAGATAAATTGATCTACCTCTTTGGTGTGGGTGTGAAAAGACACAGAGATATCCAGCAGCAGTTTCCTCTGCTCCACCCTGCGGACAAACTCTTGAACTCTGACCTCTAGGTGATGAGCCGCAGTGTAAATCTCTTCAGGATCACACTCTCCCGTCTGAGCCAGCTGCTCCGCTGCTTCCAACAGCTTATCTGCATTAGTGTAAGTATTCTGGTAAGAGAGAGAGAGACACAGAGACAATATAATATAACAAGAGAGAAAAGTGCACATTAAAACCATCTTCCAAGAATATTAGCAGAATGTTAACAGGAACAGCTGGCATTAGTATCCATCTCTGATGATCCGATCATAAGTGGTCAGCCGAGACGCATTGCTGTGTTAACAGCTGGTAGTAGAGTTGGGGTACTCGAGTTTGGACTCGGACTCAAGTCCGAGTCACGAGTCCAATTTTAATGGACTTGGACTTGTCACGGACTCAGATGCATTTTTACTCGGACTTGACTCGGACTCGATTCTTTGGGACTCAGGATTTTTTTACGAGTCCAGCCGAGTCCATGACATTTGTGATGCAATGATTTAAATAAATAAATAAATAACAAAACAGAAATTAATGAACACATCTCTGTCAGCATGCAGCTGTATTAGCCCCCGAAGTCGTAGATGTAGCCAGAGTTGTTTCACTGTTTTTAAGCAAACACACGAACACACACATACGCACATGCACAGGCATACTCATCAGTCAACCAATACGCTTGAATGTTACTACAGAAACTACCGTATATAACATTGACTACCGAGGTGGCTGGCACAACGAAAACATAAAGATGGGTATGTATCCAATGTAACAGAAACCAAACAAGGCAGTTTCACACGACACGGGACCGACAACTGGTAAAATTGCATGTGGCGTTTGTGCAGCCAAGACGATGCTCACATTGCGGTTTCATCGTGGTTAAAAACTTAAAATCAAGATTTTCATTGAGTCAAGTCACCCACATCATGTCTCTCACAGTTTACTAAAAATAGCATATCGAAATAAAAATACATAAAAATAGTATTAATATTGGATATTAAGTCTTTTTAGGTGTAATGTATCTACACATGAAGGCTTCTGTGGTCTCCTGTGGTCCACACAGTGTTGTCAGCTTGAACTGTCCATATTAGCTTGATGAATGAACTGTGAAACTTTTTAAATAGTCAGGGAAAAAAGCGTTATTGCTAAAGCAGACAACAACTCTAAACAGATAAACAGCACCTATTTATTACTGATTGACTATTTTCGAAGCATTGACGAGCTGCTTAAAATTCATTCTTTTACAGCATTTGTCCACCATTCACAACATTCAACCATGCACAATAAATATTAGGATATTTTGGGCAGTGAAATATTTAGTTTATAATTGAATTATAGACTATAAAATAAATGTATTATTCAATGACAGTTTGTGCATGAAGCTAAACTTCATGTTACGAGATGAATTTAGTTGGTTATGACGTTTTTATTATAAATGTTTATTTTATTTTATTTTTATTGTAAACCACTGGGTAACTTATGCACGTCTTTTTTAGCCTACTCCTCTGACACTTTTGAAGGACAATTCTGTTAAATTGACTCAAAATTATTATTCTCCGTGTGTTTGCGGTTAAAGAAGAGCTCAATGAAATTTCCTTTGGTTGGTATTTAAAGATTTCAGACTGATTGCAGACCAACGCGGCTGCCACTCAAGCAAATATCATTTTTTTTTACATTTTTTTTTTTTAATCTTCTGTGGCAGCTGCAGCGAGACGCACATGGACGCATCAGGGATTTAGGTACACAAGCAGCACGCAAAACTGCCCTGCATTGTGCAGTTTCCCGCAAATTATCTAGAAAATCATGTCCGTGACGATATGGCCCAAATATTATCAGTGGGCTTTTCCAGTGTTTTTATATGTAACATTTGCAGTCAAATTGTGAGACGTAATTTCTCAGCGAGTGATAATTACTGCTGTGTTGACTCATTTGTATGTACTGTATTTTCCCAAATCAGTCGGCAGATAGAGAAAAAAGATTCAGAAAGAAATCTCAGTATAGACTATTATTTCTTTAGATAGGGATCATTTTGGGGGCCTGGGTAGCTCAGTGGTAAAAACGCTGGCTACCACCCCTGGAGTTCACTAGTTCGAATCTCAGGGTGTGCTGAGTGACCCCAGCTGGGTCTCCTAAGCAACCAAATTGGCCCGGTTGCTAGGGAGGGTAGAGTCACAGGGGGTAACCTCCTCGTGATCGCTATAATGTGGTTCCCGCTCTTGGTGGGGCGCATGGTGAGTTGTGCGTGGATGCCGCGGTGGATGGCGTGAAGCCTCCACATGCGCTATATCTCCGTGGTAACGCGCTCAACAAGCCACATGATAAGATGCGCGGGTTGACGGTCTCAGACGCAGAGGCAGCTGAGATTCGTCCTCCGCCACCCGGATTAAGGCGAGTCACTATGCCACCATGAGGACTTAGAGCACATTGGAAATTGGGCATTCCAAACTGGGAAAAAAAGGGGAAAAAATATTGAAAATAAAGAAGAAATAAAAACTAAATTAAAATTTGAAACATAATAACCTTGGTTGTAATGACTAATGCAGCTTTCACTTTCTTTGGTGTATGTTTGAGTGGAGGGGGAAAGCAACAAATAATTGAAATGTCAACAGAACGCAATAAGAAGTGTGTTAAAGGACAGTTTTTTCTTCATACACTTCATACACTTTCATTCTGAAATCACTTTGAAGTCTGTTCAGCAGGATACTAATCATAAAATGTATATATGAAATGCAACAGAGGTGTTTTTGTTACATTTATATTGACAAACTGTTTTTCTTAGTTCTTAGTGAAGTTTAAATTAGCTTAAAATATTGATGTTGTGTTTACGGTTACAATTTTAATTCAGATTCATGAACAGATTCATTCGGACTCGTACTCGACTTAGCTTGTTATGGACTCGATCTAGAGTCCGACTCGGCCCCTTTTGTACTTGGACTCCATTGTTTAAAGACTCGGACTCAACTCAACATTTTATGGACTCGATCTTGAGTCCGACTCGGCCACTTTTGGACTTGGACTCCATTGTTTAAGGACTCGGACTCGACTCAGCTTGTTATGGACTCGATCTTGAGTCCGACTCGGCCCCTTTTGGACTTGAACTCCATTGTTTAAAGACTCGGACTCGACTCAGCTTGTTATGGACTCGATCTTGAGTCCGACTCGGCCCCTTCTGGACTTGGACTCCATTGTTTAAAGACTCGGACTCCACTCAGCTTGTTATGGACTCGATCTTGAGTCCAACTCTGCCCCTTTTGGACTTGGACTCCATTGCTTAAAGACTCGGACTCGACTCAGCTTGTTATGGACTCGATCTTGAGTCCGACTCGGCCCCTTTTGGACTTGGACTCCATTATTTAAAGACTCGGACTCGACTCAGCTTGTTATGGACTCGATCTTGAGTCCGACTTGGCCCCTTTTGGACTTGGACTCCATTATTTAAAGACTTGCACTCCACTCAGCTTGTTATGGACTCGATCTTGAGTCCGACTCGGCCCCTTTTGGACTTGGACTCCATTGTTTAAAGACTCGGACTCCACTCAGCTTGTTATGGACTCGATCTTGAGTCCGACTCGGCCACTTTTGGACTTGGACTCCATTGTTTAAAGACTCGGACTCAACTCAGCTTGTTATGGCCTCGAGCTTGAGTCCGACTCGGCCCCTTTTGGACTTGGACTCCATTGTTTAAAACTCAGACTCGACTCAGCTTGTTATGGACTTGAACTTGTGACCGACTCGGCCCCTTTTGGACTTGGACTCCATTGTTTAAAGACTCGTACTCGACTCAGCTTGTTATGGCCTCGATCTTGAGTCCGACTTGGCCCCTTTGGGTATTGGACTCCATTGTTTGAAGACGTGGACTCGACTCAGCTTGTTATGAACTTGATCTTGAGTCCGACTCGACCCCTTTTGGACTTGGACTCCATTGTTTAAAACTCAGACTCGACTCAGCTTGTTATGGACTCGATCTTGAGACCGACTCGGCCCCTTTTGGACTTGGACTCCATTGTTTAAAACTCAGACTCGACTCAGCTTGTTATGGACTCGATCTTGAGACCGACTCGGCCCCTTTTGGACTTGGACTCCATTGTTTAAAGACTCGGACTCGACTAAGGTGGACTCAGACCCAACACTAGCTGGTAGTAACATGCTTCTGAAGTGTGTCTCCTGTGAAAACTTGCAGTCAGATTTAGAAAAAATCATCTATGAATTTGTAACTACATACATCACTCACTACAACAGTGTGTTATTGCATGTTGATAATAACAAAAATTAAAAAAAGATCACTGGTTTTCCCAAATATACTTGAATTTTAATCTAAGCAGCACAAGCATGATATTTCAAGCAGACTTCTCAGTTACTTTAGTGCAGGAGTGGGGAAAATTTTTCCTATTAAGGGCCATTCTAGTATTTATAAAATTATTCACGGGCCATATAATTGCTTAGAATTTCTTATTGTGGGTTGAAATTAATGTACACGTTACATGTGTCTTAATATTATAAAATATTTTGCTTTGTTATAATTTAATATATATATATATATATATATATATATATATATATATATATATTAATTGTTTTACTTTTATATATATATATATATATATATGTTTTGGACCCCATTTACACCTGTATTGAGCGCTGTCTACTTGTGATCAGATCGGCCGAAATGGATCTTACTATCACATGAATGACATTACTATTACAACTCATTTCCTCTGCTCTCAACATGCACACACACAACACTAAGCAGAGTTCGTTCTAACCTGTGCCACCTCCTGGAAGTCGTCATGTCGTTTTTGTAGCGCTCGTGCTCTGTGCACAGATTTTCCAACTCCTGTGTGTTTACTGAGGAATGCCTCTCCATGGTTTTCAATCCAGTCCAAGACCTGAGAACACAGACACATGTATTATTATGCATGTATTTGATTGTCTATTTCAAATTTAAAGGTGAAATGTGTAATTTCTGCGTCACTACCATCACAAAACATCTTACATTGGCTGGAAAAATAGATAGTCTCAGTATGTCAGGCTGGTTTGGATGCTCAAACAAACAGTTGTTTGTTTTGATAGAATCATAGAGCCAGTGTTACAGTTTTCATTGGAATCAATCTATGAATGGCTTACTTACAGTTGTCTCTGCCTTTTTACACTCCATGTCTGACATTGGTGGAACAACCCGGTACTGTATCTCTCTTCAAGTAGATCATTGCTGACATACAGTAAGAGTAAACTGCAGTCAAATTAAAGCAATAGTTCACCCAAAAATGAAAATTCTCTTAGAATTTACTCACCCTCATCCAAAAAGCACATAAAGGCAGCATAAAAGTATTCCATAAGACTCCAGTGTTTTAATCCTTATCTTCTGAAGTGATATGATAGGTGTGGGTGAGAAACAGATCAATATTTAAGTCAATTTTTGCTAGAAATTCTTCTCCCTGCCCAGTAGGATATGCATGAAGAATGTGAAAGTTAAAATGGAGATTGACTGAGCAGGGAGGAGAATTTATAGTAAAAAATTACTTAAATATTGATCTGTTTCTCACCCACACCTATCAAATCGCTTCTGGAGACTTATGGATTACTTTTATGCAGACATGCGATTTTTGGAGCTTCAAAATGTTGGCACACTTTCACCTGTATTATGTATGGACCAAAAGAGTGGAGAAATTCTTCTAAAAAAATCGTAATTTGTGTTCTGCTGAAGAAAGAAAGTCGCACACATCTGGAATGGCATGAGGGTGAGTAAATGATATGACAGTTTTCATTTTTGGGTGAACTATTCCTTTAATGTTGATGGCATAGCTCAGATTGTTTGGTCCAGGAAGAATATGATGAATTGATATTGAAATCTCTGATTTTGGATAGCAGACTTTGGTATCTTGTTAAATCTGAGCACAGTTTGAGACATTGTTGAGATCTCTTCTGAAAAGACACATGAAATTACTAAGATCTTTTTCTCAAGAGAAAAATCTGACAAGCAAGAGCTATCAAAAGTCTCCATTTGCTCCCCATTTAATTTTCTTGCTGTCTTAAACAAATAATTGAGATGTTTTGGAAAGGTTTACCAAGCTTCAACAGTCAGAAGTCAGAGCTCTTAAATTCAGTGCACAAACTCAAAGCCCAAGTAGGCCTGATTTCTATCTAAAGAGTCCCTGGATCCTGGCACATCAAAGAAACAACACAGCCCTGACAGAGAACCAGTGAAGGTACAACAAAAGGCCCTGAAGGCAACAGCCACAGGAAGTGGAATGTATTGTTGGAGGTTCTGACTGGAGGCCAAGCACAATACTGAGGTCCCTTGAGGATGGTGAGGCAATCTCAGCCAGTTCTATAAGTCACAGTCCGTGTCACTTCGTCAAATACTCTCCGCACTTGATATTTTGTTCTGTCGTGGGTGAAACATCGTTACACGCAAAGATTTACAAACAACTACTGAAAGGTTGAGAGTCTCAGGTCACATATTTCAGATGCCCTCAGTCATGACTGTTTGTTGTTAATGTATGAGTGTGTGTGTGCATGTCTGTATGAGTGCATGTGCATGCATGTCTGTGTGTTGTATGTGTGTGTGCATGCATGTGTGCAAAGCATACTGTATATGTGTACATGTGGATGCATGTGTGTGTAAGTCACCTGTTGCACATCTTGTTGAAATACACACAGCTGCATTCTCTGGTGCAGTCGAAGCTTGGAGTGTTGCAGGAGACCCTCTAGTCTGCGATACTGATGAACTACCTCATGGACCATCTCCAAAACCCCCCTAATGGCCTGACTATAGTCAGTCCCAGCTGTGAGAGACCCAGAGTCAGCTGGCGGCTGGGGCCTCTGCAACACATCCAGCAGGGTCTTCCCTTTCTGACTGACCTGAGATCAGAATCACCACAGAGCTTTAGTCATTCGGATAAAACAATTACTTCATTCAAATATTGAATTGGGACAGAGCAACCAATGTCATACACTATTTTATTTTTGAATAAAAGTAATCATAAATATGAAAAAAAAAAAAAAAAAAGTGGAACACTACGGTACATTAATGAATAAAGTAGCTCATGCTCACCTCTGTGTATGCTGTGGAGACCTGCTCATACAGATTCTGGTGGTTGTGAATGGCCATCTCAAGCTCCTGCGTTGCCGTCGGCAACCCGCTCTCACCGCATGACTTCACCCAGCCCTCCATGCTGGACAGAAACTAAGAGCACAGGGAGAGAACACAATCTTAAACTCAAAAACCGAAAACAGAAAGGACAAAGAGACAGTTGTACACACTGACTAAAAACAAGTGTAGACATAATTAAACAGAACTGCTGATGATCAAACAAACTGGAGTCATAAATCAAAGGCATGATTTTGCAACGTGTGCATATTTTGACAGAGGAGTTATTAGTAAAGACAGCAGACTAAAGCTGACTGGAACTGGAACCACAGTTGCACAGAAAGGAAACTGGAAATTGTACCAAATTATTCAAGGTGCCAAACAGGTGAAATACGAAATATAACATCAACTAAGCAGTGATAATCAACACATAGCATGGGATGCTTTGCATACAGCCCATTTACACTACCAAATTCTTATGAATGGGCTGTCTTTTATTATTATATATTTATATCGACACTGCTTGACAGGAAATGTGGAATATATAATAGGCCGCAGACGGCGCAATAACCGGAGAAGAACCTCAGAATTAAAATAATTAGTTCTTTGCACATGCAATTTCGCCAACCAACTTGTGCCTAGATGTAGCACATACTTGCATGAAAATATAAAAATGTCATGGCCATACCCACTGACTTTGTGCATATGACATATCGCATAGTGATTAGCTTAAGGCATATCGCTCTTAAAAATATGGCCCAAAATGTTAACTTAATAGGGGTGAAAAAATGCATTGATGCATTGTGATGCATTGATCCAAAAATTTAGAATTCAAGTTGAATTGTGATCAAATTTCAGAATTCATGATGGATTGCATCATTTAGTCTTGTAAAGAATAATAACTGAATCAAATCGTTGTCAGAGCAAATATTTACACGCCCACATTAATGATTCAAAGAAAATTAAATTATGTACTCACATAAAAATGTCCTTCTTAGACTAAAATCTTTTCTTGAAAGATCTAATGAAAAAGGACCAAAGAGTCCAAGGACATTTTTTAAAGATATTTACTTTTTTTTTTTTTATTAACTAAATAAATAGTTTGATATATAATATAGCCATACTCTAATGTTCACAATACAAAAGTACCTCCGCACTCCAAACAGACTATTCATGGAAACTTAGCTGCAAAAACTGATCATTCAGAAACCATCATGGTTAAGACATCATTACCCTGAGCACACTAAATCAAACATTATATGATGGAGCACATACACATTTCAACACTTATTTAATATTCATTATCAGGGGGTGAAAAATGGGAACATCGTCCCAAGCCCTCTGACAGTGGGGTCCAGTAAGGTCCACTATGATATCACCAACTCATTGTGCAAAAAAATGGATCTGTAAAACGACATTATGGTATTTTTGGAGCAAGAAACTTGGAGTAATATTATACACTCAAAGGATATTCCTGGCAAAAGTAATATTTAAGCAAATGGTTTAAACTGGAGTTATTTAAATATGCTAAACTTTTCTAAGTGTAAAATTTGTTTAATTAATGCCAAAGCACATGTAGTTTCTTTGACATTTACCAAACTGTATTGCTTAAAACTTATACAGTAAATTTGGTTTACTAAGTTTTTAAAAGGTCAAACTCATTTATTTTAATTAAATGCCTCTTATTAATTCTGAATTCATAATATGTACACTATTTAAAGATTACTTAATAAAATTTGATGTAAATTTGTTATACAATTGACAAATAAATCTTAAAAGACTGAAATAGTTTTTAAATGTAAGTGAATGTCTGGGGGGAAAAAATGATATAGTGTATATAAGTGTAGAATCAAAGCGAATTAAAGAGAAACGACCTAAGGTCACTAAAAACTTTAAGGAGTTCCCCCAAATTGAAAATTCTCTCATCATTTACTCACCTTCATGCTATCCCAGATGTGTATGACTTTCTTTCTTCTGCTGAACACAAACAAAGATTTTGATCCATTCAATGCAAGTGAACAGTGGCCAGAAAAGCACATAAAGGCAGCATAGAAGTAATCCATACAATTCCAGTGGTTTAATCCATGTCTTCTGCAGAGATATGATAAGTGTGGGTGAGAAACAGATCAATATTGAAATCCTTTTTTACTATAAATTCTCTTACCTGCCCAGTAGGTGGCGATATGCACTAAAGAATGTGACACACCAAAAACAAAAAAGAAGAACTCTTAGGAGGGCTAGTGAACGTGGAGATTTATAGTAAAAAAAAAAAAAGGACTTAAATCTTGATCTGTTTCTCACCCAAACCTATCATATCACTTCTGAAGACATGGATTGAACCACTGGAGTAGTATGGGCAGTTTTTATGCTGCCTTTATGTGCTTTTTGGAGCTTCAAAGTTCTAGCCACCATTCACTTGCATTGTATGGATCAACAGAGCTGAGAATTTTTTCTAAAAATCTTTGTTTATGATTAGCAGAAGAAAGAAAGTCATACACATCTGGGATGGCATGAAGGTGAGTAAATCATGAGAGCATTTTCATTTTTGGGTGAACTAATCCTTTAAAGGATTTACATTATAATGTAAATGTTTTAAGAAACAGTAGGAATCAGTTGCTAAGGAGTCCAGTTGTTACCTGTTCAGACTTCTGGTGAAACACAGAGGACATGGCCAGGATGGCACTACGCTCCTCCAGCGCTGAGGCAAAACTCTTCCAGTCCTGATCTAACTGACTGGAGATCTGCTGGATCTGACCCGCTGCGTAATGCCCTGCCTCACACAGACGCGTCGCCACAGAGACGATACGTGAAATGTTCACATATGCATTCTGAAAAAATGAAAGACAGATCAGAGGGAGAGAGAGAGAGTGAGACAGGGAGGGTGTCATTGGTGAAAAGACATGGAGACAGAAGAGAGAGATAGACAGAGGGAAAAAAGTCAGGGGGAGAGAAAGAGACAGAGTGCCAAACAGAATGATAACACTGTTAAATTCGTAAGAAGAAACTGCATTTATGCTGTTTCATTTTGTCCTGCAAGGCTGTATCAAGGCTGTCTCCTTTTAGCATTCCCTTAGAACAGCTGGATGTCCTACCATAGAGTTCATGGCAAAGTGGTCATGCTGGGTCTGCAAATCTTCTGCATGCTGGTAGCTTACGCCGATGTCTGTGTGTGACTGCAAGAACAGTTCTTTATTGTGTCCTATCCACTCAAACATCTACAGAGAACGAGAGAGAGAGAGAGAGAGAGAGATGGTGTTGGAGGGGTCAACATTCACAGACCGTTCAGTCCCAGAAACTTCCTGTTCTAAGTGCTCAGACACATACAGTACATAAAGTAGCAAACTATGATCATGGGCTGTAGATTACCATACTGGACCAATCCAGATGCTTGCTTATGCATAAATATTTAGAAAAGAGTGGAGAAATTTGCTCAACAGTTGTTGTAGGCCATTGGGTGATATAACTCTCTGTTAGTGTTGTAGTGATCTACATGTAAACCTTCAACCTTAATATAAACACACTATCTCTCTCTGGCAGCTTTACAAGCAATAGCCGTTAGTATTTTGGCTCTTGTGAAGCACAGATGGGCTCAGTCAGCAGGATTGGGGAGTGTGAGACTGCCTCTCGATTTGGGTTTAAACGGCGCACAAGGACTCCTGCAGATATTTAGCCACAGAAGGGAGAACAGTGAAGAAATCATAATGAAATCATTATTTATATTTTTTAATTACTTTCCTTTAGGGTCCAACATCAACTTTTTTCCACACCAGCCAATAATGGGCGAATTGAGAAAATTTACCGGCCATAAATATTCCTTACAGCTATGAAACTACTATATTTTGTGTAATTGTTAGGGATGACCACCGGTTAAAAATTTGAATCAAATTAATTACATGCTGATTAATTCATCAAATTACTTGCAGATATCAGTATTAGCTGAGAAAAGCCACCAAATAAAGCTAATTTAAAGGATTATGAACGCGTAAAAACATGATGGTGGTACTTAATGCTTGAATTGCTCCAATCATTGGAAAGTTACGTATTACAGAAATGAACATACAGGCCAGGGAACATGATTAATTATGTAAAAAAAATGTTTTGTTTTTTTTGGTGTGTGTTTTTAAAAAATTATTAGTCACACTAAATTAAATTGACCGCCCTAATATTTTTTTTATTAAAATGTATGTTTTTGAATCTATAACAATTCAATTATTTAGCTGAAATAATGAAAAAAATATTCTTGCATATATTACATTTACACTATGAGCCTGTCTCTCTCTCTGAAACATCATCTTTTAAAAACTTGATTTTGTTCCTAATATTTTCATTATTGATGGCTTAAATATTCCAGATACTGTATGTGTTCCACATATTTCACATACAGTCATATATATAAACTTATATAGATAAACATAAAGCTATCTGAGGACTCGTTATGCAAGGGATAATGTATAGTCAGCTGGTTGTAATCATAAAATAAACCCCGGCAGGGTGATCAGTACCCCGATGCAAAGCTTATTGCATGGCTACAAAATAAATAAATAAATAAATAAATGGACATAAAATATTGATTTGTGATGATATTATCTAATTATGTGAGAAGAAATGAATTGCTGAACAGCTAAATTCCACTGCCGATTTGCATCAGAGTTCTGTTGGTGTTTATTTTGTAATTGATGATTGTCTGACTGCTCATTATCCAGCTGTCACAAAGCGAGAGCAAGACAAAGAGACCCAAGAGCAGAGGAACAGTTCAAAGGATTTATTTACAATAAGTTAACTTAGGCCGTTGAAGTGTTGTGGGTGCAGAGGACAAGTACACAGCAGACTGGAAGGTAACCACTCTCCCAACACATGGGCAGAGATGAGGAATCCTTCGTTGAAGATTCGTGAGTGCAGAGAATAAGCGTACAGCAGACTGGAGTGTAACCACTCTCCCGACATGCGGGCAGAGACGAGGAATCCTCCGTTGAAGATTTTTGAGTGCAGGGAACAAGCGTACAACAAATTGGAAGGCAATCACACTCCCGACACGTGGGCAGAGAAGGGCAGCCAAATTGATACACGAGACAGGACCAACTAGGCAAAGAGAGTGAGGTAAGTTACTTCACACCAAACAGCTTTCTATAATGATAACACACAAACAATCACAACAGTCTACATCCTTTCAATAAACTACATTCAACAATCCAGCCATGAACAGGACACACAAAGGGATTTAAATAAGCAGGAACAAACAAGGGACAGGTGCCACTCGCCAGCTGAAAGTTGGCATGATCAGTGTTCCCATGGAAACAATCAGGGTTCCCATGGAAATGCTGATTCCGCATGCCAGCGGCACCTGAAACACATGAGGGAAAACGTCAACACAATTAGACCAAAACAAATAGAACATGGAGCATGAGTGTCCCGACACAGACCAAAACCAATCTAGACAGGAAGTCAGGAGGCCGTTCCCTTGCCGCTGCCAGCATCCACGGCCATGGAGTCCTACATGGCGGTTCCCCAATCAGCAGCCCTTCCAGTAAGGAGCATGATGACATATGCCACCTTCATTGTCTCTGACGGAAAGCAGAAGGCTGTAACGTGAAGAACAAGGAACAATGTGAAAGGAATGTGCTATAGGATGCTGCCTCACCTGAAAGCAGGGTTGAAGGAGGGATACGATCCTCTGAGCGCCCAGAAAAGTGGGGAACCGCCGGAGACAGTGAGGTTGGTTCCTGAGTGGGACCCGCATCGGGAGGATGGCGGAGTTGTTGAACGACAGAGGTGAGCTCAACGAGCTGTGACACCATCATTTCCAGAGCCCGGTTAGACGTGGAGATTTGATCCTGCTGACGTCCCAGTAAAGTTCCCTACAGAGAGAGGGTTGAGTCGAAGAATAGACTCCTCTGCTGGGTCCATACTTGGCTGGATTGTTCTGTCACAAAGCGAGAGTGAGACAAAGAGACCCAAGAGCAGAGGAACAGTTCAAAGGATTTATTTACAATAAGTTAACTTAGGTAGATCTGTGAGGAATTCTCCGTTGAAGCGTTGTGGGTGCAGAGAACAAGCACACAGCAGACTGGAAGGTAACAACTCCCCCGACAAACAGGGCAAAGATGAGGAATCCTCCATTGAAGATTCGTGAGTGCTGAGAAAAGCATACAGCAGACTGGAGGGTAACCACTCTCCCGACACGTGGGCAGAGACAAGGAACCCTCCACTGAAGATTTGTGAGCGCAGGGAACAAGCGTACAGCAAACTGGAAGGCAACCACACTCCTGACACGTGGGCAGAGACGGGCAGCCAAACAGATACACGAGACAGGACCAACTAGGCAAAGAGAGTGAGGTAAGCTACTTCACACCAAACAGCTTTCTATAATGATAACACACAAACAATCACTACAGACTACATTCATTCACTAAACTACATCCAATAATCCAGCCACGAACATGACACACAAAGGGATTTAATTAAGCAGGAACAAACAAGGGACAGGTGCCACTCGCCAGCTGAAAGTTGGCATGATCAGCGTTCCCATGGAAACAATCAAGTTTCCCATGGAAACGCTGATTCCGCATGTCAGCAGCAACTGAAACACATGAGGGAAAACATCAACACAATTAGACCAAAACAAACAGAACATGGAGCATGAGTGTCCGGATCCCAACACAGACCGAAACTGAACCAGACAGGAAGTCAGGATACAGACACCGTGCTTCGGACATGAACAAGACCGACCAAAGAGTGCACAGTGGTAACTCACGTACACATACACTTAACACAAGATTGAACATGGGGCGATGATGTCACAGTCCCGTCAGACAAAAACCCGACCTGACAAAGTGGCAGGACCATGTCACCAGCCTATTACAAGACTACTTACTAAATAAATAAATAAATGCACATGAAACATTGATTTGAGTTTAAATAACTTTATTAGGTTATTTGCAGAGATCGCACAGTGATTCGAGAAGTAGTGTTGGGCCTCATGTATTCAGATAGAGGACAAAGGCAGGCCTAACAGTCGTAAAAACCTAACTCAAGCCCCCACCTTCCAAATTGTAAATCTTACTGATAAAAATCGCGCCAAAATTAAACAAAGGGAGTCCAAAACAGACTACAAATCCATGAAGCCTTGCTCACTAAAGGATCAAACTCTCAACTCCTATTGGATGAGGCACACAACAGAACGTCCCTCAAACATGACATCATCAGGAGTTGAAATACCTCTGAAATGTTTCGTGAGTTGCTTCCAGCGACTTTGTTTGCAGTGTGAAGATGCAGCTCTTTGCTGCTCTCAGGTGCAACCTCGTGGCACAAGGAAGTAACATCCGACTTGAAACTGTGGCCATACAATCTCCATCTCGCTGGACGAGTTGAGATTACTCTGTGTTCAACCGAACACTCTAACGGATCCGAAGGAGACCGCCGAGCAATTCGCATCTTCATCCGTTTGCTTACAGAAGTGAAGAGATTAAAGATTTCTCTTCCATCTTCAATCAAATCGACATTTCTGAGTTCTCCGCCAGCCCGCCGAGAATCAACAGCCGTACTGCCCGCCGACAGAGCGAGGAAACGGCCTCCCGTCATCACCCAAGCCTCAAGGAACCGGGTCAGAGTTAAAGGACGGAGGAAAACACATTCTACCTGTGTCCTCATGCGATTCAAGTAAGAGGTTTACATCTGGGCAGAGATAGAATATTATAGTGTGTTATTCTTGTGTTTCAAGGTTTTTGCTTGTACAGTTTACGAACCGCCTTGTCCGCTCATTATTAATACTCAGGGTATTAATTATCACAAATTTGTTTTGCTGTATTGTGGTCCAACCAAATTGGATTGTTGTGCAATTTCGCCATCGCGGGTGAGACAGCAACTGAGTTCATCCATTAAAGAGTCAAATAACGTGGGACTTTTATGAGCCCCGCTCGTCAAACCACGTCTCTGAGTGATAAACTGAGAGCTGCTTTCTCTCCCACTATTGCGAAATCGGCTTTAGGGCTGTCACTTCTCTCTCTCTCTCTCTCTCTCTCTCTCTCTCTCATAATAACCACACTGACACACACACACACTGTCACACACACACCTTATGTGTTATAGGATTATTTTATTTCCATATCTAATCATATCACTGTTTAGTTTGTAGTTGTAAGTCGAAAGTTTATTGACTGCATTGTATTAACTATTAATTGATATTACTGCATAAATAAACTTTGTTTATATTACAAAGAGAAGTGTTTTGGTTTGTTTTGCATATGCCTGTGTCATGCTGACAGGATGTCAGTGCTTGGATTCAAACATTCATTGTTTTTTTTTCCGGAAAATCGATATTCTTCGGATGTCGATTTTCCTAAGAAAACAATCTAATATTGAGACTGTTTTACTATTTGGTTATTAGTCCCTGATTGCAGGGTGGTGCCCCGTCAATGTTAATCCTTATTAATATTCTATTCATTTTTGATAATTGATAATTATCTTTGATGATTGAATTTGAATGATCAATAAGCTGGTGTTAATTTTAATTAATGTTTCATCGATGTTAACAATTAATGATTATCTTTGATAATTGTTGATTTAATGGATTTTAAAAAGCTAACATTGATTCTCATCAATGTTCTATTGATTTTAATAATTAATAATTATCTTTGATAATTATTAATTATTGCTAATAACTAAACTTGCTCCTAAACGTAGCACACTACATTTACTGCAGCCCCATATGAGGTTTTAATGAGTTAGATCCAATTAATTAATTTAAATATTAATTAATAACTACAGAAATAATTATTAATTATTTTTGATAGTAACACTGATCTAAACAACCAGTAAAGCCCTACAGTAAGAAAGATGACTCGCAATACCCAGGTGACCGGTCTGATTTGACTTAATCCCTGTATGTGCGGTTGTTTTTCCAAAATATCAAACCGCTAGATGGTGCAACTGACCACTTAGAATCGAGTATTCCAGAGAGTCAGAGCACAGATCTGGAGTTTCGACAAATGTTTTCTTCAGTGGATGTTTTGCATGATTTTGATTTGAATTCCTTTTTAAATGGAAATTTAAATCATCCATTATGTTGCAGTTCCCAATAAAGTTACAGGCCAGCTGGTGAAAAAACTATTTTTATTTACGTTTGGTGCTTTGTGAGTTTTAATTTTGGACCCTGCCTTCATCCCTTACCATTATATCATTGAGATGATTTTCTCATTAAAAACAATTCAGAACATCGATTTTTGACATTTTCTAGAAAAAAACATAAGTGGTGTTTGCCCATGCAAAGCTTGTCAAGTGACTTCACTGTTCCGTGAACATTTCCTGCTTGTCAAAACAGAGACAATTTAGCAGAGACAGGCCACTTCTATTAAAATAACTGGAAGAAATATGAATGCCCAACGGCAGCCAAAGGTCAATGAAAAAAATACAGCCTCATCACCGCTGCCTTTAAACACCGAGCGCGTCTCTCCTCAGGAGACTGGTCTCTATCTGCTGGCGTCTTTGCGGGTCCAGGAATGGAGCATACCGGGGGTGCAGGTCTGGCGACACATCTAACTTGCACCGGACCCGCACCCCGGCGCGAGTTAGATGTGACGCCGGGGATTGGAGCACGCGTCGTGGCCAGGCCGCTCGAGTGAAGCCGACCACACAGTACAATTTTACTGCTTATTTTAAATATGTTCTTTTATCGTAATCTTGACCAACTGTTTTGGAGATTTCAGTGTTTCCCCATTCAAGTAGATAGAGGCAAGCTGCACTGTCATGACGCTTGTTTACATAGAAAAATAGCTGCCCAAACAGCCCAAGAGCGTTCCAAATACGGCCGCCGAGTGAACTGATTTGTTGAAAGGATCCGGAAATACGTTTGGACCGTTCTAATTCATTTGTTTTTGTTTACTTTCTTGAAAAGGTCTATAAATGGCTTGGGTCCCTCTTTAAATGTAAGTCTGAGGATTTGTCCGCCAAATGAAAATTGTAAAATATGATTGCTTAAACAAATTTGAGCACACCTCTCCTTAACAAGCCACACAATTTGAGGTAACATTTATGTCCATAGTACTCACAGTTCAGCTGCCTTTATGTCCTTTTTGGAGGTTGAAAGTGTTGGACCCCACTGATATGCATTGTATGAATATCTCAACCAAAAATCTTAAGTAGCTTTCTCTATCAGTACATTTCATCACATTATGTTTATACCCTTATGATTTTTGTTTGGTTATAATTGTTCCATTCCAACACTTTTGTGATATCCAATTCGTTTATGTTCTTTCTCTAATTTCTCCCCCATTTATAATCATCCCTAACTGGCTGTGCTGCCTTTGTATAGACATCTTTCCATCATGCTCTCCTCCTTTACTCTTACCTTTTCTGCATCCTGCTCATACAGACGTAACTGGAAGCACTGGTCCAGCTGTTGTTTACGGTTGTGCCAGGTCTGTAGCAGGTGCTGTCGCATAACTTGAAGTTTATCCAGCAAGGCAGAAATCTTAGGTACCAAACTCTGGAAGTCTGCACCACCCGAAAGCCTTCCATCCCCCCCATCCCTGATCTTCTGAAGCAGCCTCTGTCCTTCATGGTCTAACTCATCCACTGGCGCCTTCGTCATGGTCTTTCTTAGCCTAGCATGCTCCTCCAGGAGCTTCCGAGCTTCCTCTGCGTTAGCAGCCAGCTCCTGACGGGAGAGCACTTCCTGCAGTTCCTCCAGCCGGGAGAGGAGGTGCAGAGCACCTCCTGTGAACTCTTCAAGGGAAACGCGGAGCTCAGTCCATTCCACGTGGTCGTACTCCAGGGTGCCCTCCAGATCTGCCGTCAGCTGGGATGGGTCCACCAACTTTGTGAGACCCTCCACTGAAACCATACTGGTCTAAGAGAAACAAGTAACTTATGTAATTAAATCAAATAACCAAATATTTAGCCAAGAGTTAGTTTTGGTCCTCTACTCCAGTGGTTCTCAAACTTTTCAGACCATGTCTGATCACATCAGATCATTCAAATACCACCTATGTACCATCTTAACTATTTGCATAAAGCACTGTAGCTGTAAAAACATATGCTCACAGATGCACAAAACTATTGAAATTGTAAACAGATCATAAAAATAGAAATAAAGAAAATAGGTAAAACGAAACATGATCTTCTTGTAAAATTTAGATTTTTTATAAATTTTAGTTTTGTAAATTTCCAGATTTATGTTGTGTACTACCTAGAGGAAATCCGCATAACACTTGTAGTACACAAGTGCTTATATTTATCAGTATAACAGCACTGGTTCACTTCACAGTTTGCATCATTCCAATTGCAGGCTGTCATGGCATTCCAAACCAGAGTATGTGAGCAGTGCTGAGCGGTGAGTGGAGCTGCATATTTTAAAAGTAATTTCTCTTGCTCCAAGATCACTTAGGCCACATCCACACTAATATGTTTTCGTCTGAAAGTGCATCTTTTTCTCGACGTTTTGGCCTTCCGTCCACACTGAGACAGCGTTTTTGTCAGCGAAAACTGAGCTTTTTGAAAATGCTCTCCCAAATGGCTAAATTTGAAAACGTCGTCTTCACGCTGTAGTGTGGACTGGGAAAACAGATACACTGATCAGCCACAACATTAAAACCACCTGCCTAATATTGTGTAGATCCCCCTCGTGCCACCAAAACTGTGCCAACCCACATGTCAGAATAGCATTCTGAGATGCTATTCTTCTCACCACAATTTTACAGAGTGGTTATCTGATTTACCGTAGACTTTGTCGGTTCGAACCAGTCTGACCATTCTCTGTTGACCTCTCTCATCAACAAGGCGTTTCCATCCGCAGAACTGCCCCTCACTGGATGTTTTTTTTTTGTTTTTGGTATCATTCTGAGTAAATTCTAGAGATCGTTGTGTGTGAAAATCCCAGGAGATCAGCAGTTACTGAAATACTCAAAACAGCCCATCTGGCACCAACAATCATCCATGTGATTATCTAATCAGCCAATCGTGTGGCTGCAGTGCATACAATCATGCAGATACAGGTCAGGAGCTTCAGTTAATGTTCACATCAACCATCAGAATGGGGAAAAAATGTGATCTCAGCGATTTGGACCATGGCATGATTGTTGGTGCCAGACGGGCTGGTTTAAGAATTTCTGTAATTGTAACAAACTTGTATAAACTTTCTGGCCAAATTTTGTTTGAAACATAAGCTGATATTGTTGTATATTTCAACCAGCACGGCTGTCATTCGGCCTCAGGCACAACGCCTTGGGTAATGTGATACTCAGTACAACAGCACTCTTGCTTGTGATATTGTTAAATCGAAGGATGAAGGACAGGCCCAATGGGGGCTCTATTCTAAATAGAAGGTAACTAAAACTTCTTTTTTTTAGAGTTTTCTTTACGGTTTTTAGATTGGAACAAATGCAAATTGTTATGCTATAAAACAAACAAAAAAAAAATCTAACTTAAAATGCAAAAGTGCAAATGATGATTCTACATAAACTATGATACTTTTGATTTCTTTTAGTTTCCCAATAGACAAAATAACACTTTTAAACCTCAAAAGTAAACTTGGCACTGCCAAAGTTGGTCTTCTGCTTCTGCCAGAAGTTGTCTGGTTTGATAATCAGAGCGACGCAGATCTCAGCTGGAAATGACTCCTGCAGAGTCTTCAGCAATGGCTTTATTAGATCCCACTTAGAGCCACGCATGTCGACGATCACTGTAAACCCTCGTTTACTTACATCCTCACTGCGTAGAAACAGAGATGGAGAAATAATGTTAGAGAAAGGCAAACTTAAGGCCAGCCTAACAGATGCAACTTTGAAAAACTGCATATGTTATGGACAAATGCTTAAGCTATTTTGCTTAATCTCTGTGCATATGCTTAATGATTATGCAAGGTTATACATCGATGAAGCTACAGTATAGATTTTGCTTTGCATTGCATCAGAATGATCCAAAGATCAAATACATACTATCAAAGCCTTTGAAAAACATAAATATTTTATTCTTTATGTTACCTTGACTTTAGCAACTCTATCATGATAAAGCTTCAAATAATTCACAATCTTTTGTACACAGCAGACAAGTATGTCACTAATAGTTTACCCAAATACTGTCATTTTTTACTCAACCTCATGTCGTTCTAAAGCTGTATGCTTTTGTTTTTTCCATCGAACACAAAAGGAGAAATCTTCATGCAGATTGTTTTTATACAAGCCATGTGATCATGTCTGTCAAGCTCCAAAAAGGACAAAAAGCATGTTTGTTGTCCTTTTTTGAGCTTGACAACAGACATGGTCACTATGAACTGCTGTTGTATGGAACAAGACTCCTTATGCTTTACAGGAAAATAACAGCACAAGGGTTTGGGATTACATAAGGGTGAGTAAATAACGACAGAATTTTCATGTTTGGGTGAACTATTTCTTAAATTAAGTAATTTTAGGTAAAATTTTATAACCTGGGCACAGTGGAGAGGTAGGTCACCAGTTTGCGCAGGTCTTCCTGCTGTATTCTGTCATGGTTACTACGTGCTGGGAAGGTGAGGATGGGCCCCCCTCTCTTGTCTCTTCCTCCTGAAGAGAAGAGGATCATTTTATAACTAATTTTACCACACAACGTGCTACAATGATCGTTATTATGGAAATACCCATGAGTCTGTGTGGGTGCATGCTTAAGAGGGTGTTGAGACAGAGTTGTTCACTACTTAAGTGAAGCAGACAGGAAAATAATGGGCAAATTGAATGAATGTGTGTGTTTTTACAATGCAATTATGCATTTCCCACCTGAGACAAAAGCGACCTTCTCTCTTAAAACTGTCAGAACATCAGCCGCCTTTATTCCATCATTTCTAAGAGATCCTGACGAGAAAGAGGGAACTGAAAGAGAGAGAGGAAATATAGACAATCAGCTTAAATACCTTAAAAATATAAACTGCACCACCACATCCATCTTTTGTATTAGGAATATTTTACATTTAAAAAATGAAAATATTTAGTCATTCTAAATCTTGATGCTTATATTTTTTCCATAGAATACAAAATGAGAATTTTGAACAATCCATAAACAGCTCTTTTCCATACAACAATGACCAGGTCTGTCAAGCTAAATAAAAACATAAAAGTAGTCCATGTGACTCATGTGCTGTTTTACAAGTTGTTTAAAGCCATATGATAGCTTTGTGTGAGGACTAGACAGAGATTTAAGTAATTATTCAGTGAAAATCTCCCCCTCCACTGCAGCTCCAGATTTGCCAACTGTTCCGTATTAGCCCAGGCATCCTATATTTTTGACGAAATTAAGGTGCCTATCATCCCGTATTGAAGGCAAAACACTTTGTAGGGAACCCTGATGAAGAAAATTCCCTTATTTAAGTATCAAAATGGTCAAGCGTCCCGTATTCGCACGGAGAAAACTTGCCAACCTTATGTAGCTCTCAGATACGCTGCATTTTGACATCAGTGTTGTTTGATTATGGGATAAGCAAAATCCAATAATATCTGAGGGGTGAATTTGATGTGAATGACATCCAATCTGTACCATAGCCTTCATATTTGATTTTAACGATAAAGCAGAGGGAAAATTTTCAGAGAAAATCGGCTTAAAGGTGCACTCAGTGATTTTTTTTAAAATGTCATCTTGGACATATACTGACACCTAGGGGCTGGGAGGCATCATCATTCGAGATATAGAAATAGAAATTAATAGAAATTCACTATTCACAGTTAATCATGATTAATTTAATCCATGAGTGAAAGTGTCTGAAAAGAGGGTGGTTGCTGAGATTAACCAAGTAGTATTTAGCTGGTCATGTGATCCTAACATGGCTGCCCCCATGAAGAGACCCTCTCCATGTGGAATAAAACAGCTTTTATAAGGTTATTGATATGGCTGGATACTTCATCTCATGTGAGTGCTCATGACTTTATGCATATGTTTCGAAATTAAGATTAATTTCTTTAGAAGTAAAACCTTTTTAATGAGGAAAAAATGACTGAGTTCACCTTTAAGTTATACATTAGCTGTACCTCACACAAAGCTATCGTATAGCTTTAGAAGGCTTAGTCGTATAGACTATTTTTATGATTTTTAATGGTACTTTTATGTCTTTTTGGACCTTTTTGGACTTTCATTCTATGGAAAAGTGCTGTATTCTACAAAAATGCACATTATGTTTTTCACGGAGAAAAAAATAAGTTGTAGAACTCTAGAACAACCTGCGTTATCATAAATAAATGACAGAATTCTCATTTTTATCTCACTTTAATAACATTGGTCACTGGATGCACTAGATCCGAAAGTGTGCAATTATAACATAAATACAGTGCAACAACAGTGTTGCTCTTGGTAAATACACAAACATGATGGTGTGTGGGTGCGTTAATTGAGATAGCAGTTGCTGTAGCTTGAGACAGCAGCATTGCTGTTTTGTACGTCTCGTACATGGATCACTAGGGGACACGTGAATACTGTAAATGCTGAATGACAGACAACAGTAATAAGCAGAATAGTGAATGCTTTGAACATGGAAAATAGAGTAGTAGGCCACAGTGGGTCGAGCAAGGGGGACAGGGGTGGGGGGGTGGACCAGCTGTATGCTCATCTCCTTCTGTTTAGATTCATTAGTGGTGTAATCTGCCTGCTCTGTAATCCCACTGCCGACAGCTGGGCACCGGCGCTGAGTGGAGAAAAGTTCAATCACATTTAAGCACACATAGACAGAAGAAACCCACACACACACAAGCTGCATGCTCACAGATGTGGTGCAAGCACATACACTTGTCAACTGTACACACTCACATTCCTGTACAGTACATCTGTTGTGTCTATATGAGGCCTACAAAAAGGTCTTTACAAAGTGCATTTGTGCATTTAATCTCTTGTGCAGACTCGCTCTTCCACTTTACAACTATGTTATCTATCAACCACCCCAGGTCAAATACACTGCATAGCACTAAAGACTACATTTAATAAAAATGTAGCTTTTGAGGCGTTTATGTCATATTTGTTAGCTTCAGGGTTATCTATATGATAGTGTACTCTTAGAAGTTGAAGTTTTAGCTGATACCGTACATGCAAGGGTGTAGATTTGGCTTGAACATTGTGGTGGTTGCAGCGTGAAGCATTTATATGTTTCCAATGATCATGGTGTAAATATTGGGGGGTTTGTCATTTTTTAAATTTTTAATTTTTTGGGAGGGGAGGGTTTACCACAATAAATGCATGGAATCATCATTTGAAGTCTGTTTGAAGTCAGAAATATACATGATGAGTGATTAAAGCACTGAATCCAGCAGAAACTCTATCATTAAAGGCATATTTTAAACGCTTATGACAGACGTCAATGCTTTCAGCTCAAAGTGATTGGCTGGCGCCCGGAGTTTTTTATTCATCATTTGCATAAAGCAGAGAAATGTGAACTTTTTCAACACCCTTGGCCACTCCCCGCGCTTGCTCCACGCCGCTGTCAATCCCATGATGTACCTCGCGAGCATGGCACTCGACTTCCATAGGAAAGGAATGCATTGAAAACACTCGCTCACCTTCGCTCACCACGTGCCAGTGGAAATGTAAAGTTACAGTACGTTTTTGAACATTTTCAACCGATCATATCAGCAATATTGAATCAAATAATCATCAAATTATGGAGAAGAGCATATAACATGGCATATGATTCACGGTGTAGTCAAGTGCATGTTCTCCAGGTTTTTGGATCACATGCTGTACAGTCTCAACAGGGTGTGTCAAATACGGTGGTCTGCGGCATCCTCCGCTATATAGCACTCAGAAACGGGCATGTTTGCGCTGTTGCCTTATATGCATCATTTCATTGTGAATCGGGCGCTAAACTAGCACCGAGAGCGTTTGCAAAAAAAACTGCACTGAACTGAACTACAACTGAAATTAATTCTTAGTGAATCTTCTCCTAAAAGATTATTTATTATGAAACTATAAATTTTTTGTCAAAATATCACAGTTACTGTTACTACTGTAAAATCGTGATAAATTTTAGTTAGGGGGATGATGTGTAATTTGACAAACCTTAATTTTGGCGCATAGCATAGGCTCCGCTTTAAACAATTGTTTTTTACTATAATTCAAATGGGTCGCATCAGTTTTGTGGTCTGCGCCGCGATATTAATGGAAGCCGGTTGACGCGCTCTCCGGAGATACACTAGGTTAGAGCAGAGCAGATAATTGGCGCAAGTGTTTCTGTAATGGCTCGTGCCACCCTCGCATGAAAACCATGCTTCAATCGAACTGTTAAAATATCGCGTTGCAGATGAGAAGCACATTTAGCGCATATAAAGCGCAGAACGCGAGGGCCCAAAATTTGCTTGGATGGCGGCTGAAAAATTTTCAGTGGAGGGAGAACCATGTTCCTTCCCTGCTGTCCGTGACCCAATACGAACACACCTGCAACCCACTTTTGGGATGTGACCCACCAGTTGAGAAACTCTGGTTTAAGGGATACATAAACATGAAGTCATGCACAGATTACATTTACGCATTTAAGTATTTATAATTACACATCAGACATACAGTATGAATGTTATAGTTTATTTGCATCTGTATTATGTTTTCTGTTCAATAGCAAAAATGTACTTGTACTTAATACAAACCCATTGATTGCTGTGTCTGCATTTTGATCTATGTAAAGACATTAAGTTTGAAAATTCACAGTATTTTAGGTGCAGGCCAATAGGAGTAATACCTTTGTTAATCATTTGCTTAGTGAAAAACAACATGTGTAACACTGCATTCCAATTTGCACACTATACATCCTAAATAGTATGTAAGATTATGTCCTTGTCCCAATACCCCCACTTGCAGTTTTGGTCTTGCCTACTTACCCACTTGTCTTACATATTTCCGGTGTTTGGCCACTAGTGTGCAAGTAGACGTGAAGACTGCGAGAGTGTGTATGACTTTTGATTGCACGCACATTGGGACACCCGTAGACTTAACGATGTTGGTGCTGGTTGTGGCAGCTGTTTTTGTCTTTTAACTCAGCTGAAGACTGATTGTTTTTGGTAGTGGTAACTGTTATAGCCTACTTAAAATAATAAATAACTGAAAATGTTTTACCCATCTTTTCCTTTAATAATACACTACTGGTTGTTGGAAGTGTATTGTGCTGTAGAAAATATGCAATTTTTTATGATGTATTTATTGTGTGAAAATAATTGTAAAAGTTTATTATTTTTACTCATTTTGATTTTCAATACATTGCACATTAAAAAATGTTTAACTGTAAAATTGTGTCATCCATAATTGCTGTAAAATATGAAATATAAGCAATTTCCTTCTAATTTGTTTGTCAATACACTGCATAAAACAAAAAACAAACAAAAAAACTTTATTCTATAAACCTATGTGATCCATTAATAGCTACTCATACAAACCATTTAAATTATATGCTTTGGCTTGTATTTATTTAAGACAACCAAAGACTGCTTTACACAACTTATCAGTATGTGGTTTCATATAACACATAACCATTAAAACGTATATTTTAAATACTAAATACATAAAGATGAGAAAGAAACTGTGGTAGTGAACTCCTGAAAATGATGAACTCTGGGATACACTTAGCCTGAAAGACCATTCCAAAGCGGTATTCGTGCTAGTGTGGATTTGGTGTGGGTTAAGTGCACTGAGCTTTGGCATGTTTTAGACATGGGACAGTCTTGAACACTTCCTTCCTGTCACGTGCACGTGCACTCAAGTGGCCAAGACCGCAAGTGTGGGTATTGGGACAGGGCCTATTGTACATCCCAAATCACGTGCTAACGGAATTACCCTACTTCCCTCTTCTGAAGCGGTAATTACGAGTAAGTCGTGTTCACGTGCTTTGTTGTCAGAAAGAAAAGGAAACATGGACTACGGCAGGTTCATTCATGTATATTTCTTGAGGAACTTGTATTTTGACACTATAATACATATCACTCAGTTAGCTTGCTGACGATAATGGAATCTTGGTCAAATACAAGCGATTTTCATGGTGTAAAAATGTACAACATGCATAGAATGGCTGCTGATATACATAAATGTATATGACCAAAACGGCAAGCGCTAACAATTAGCTGTATTTAGAAAAATTAACAAAACCTGTCATTACACTGTATTTACGATAATTTTGATAGCACATGAAGGCAGCATAATTAAAGGTGCACTCAGTAACATTTTGCTCATGTCATCTTGGACTCAGAGTGACACCAAGTGTTGTCAAGTCAAGTCAAGTCATTTTTATTTGTATAGCGCCTTTCACAACACACATCGTTTCAAAGCAGCTTTACAGAAAATCATGTATTAACAGAAAATGATACTGTAATATCTATAAAGTCTTTGAGTCATCATTGTGTAGTTTGATCTGTTGTGGATGCAGCATCACTCAAAATCAATAGTTTTCAGTCACAGATGCCATTGTAGAAATTCACTATTCACAATCAGCCATGATTAATTTAATCCAAGAGTGAGAGTGTCCAATAACAAGCCTGTTAATGAGATTACGCGAGTAGTCTTCAGCTGATCATGTGATTCTAAAATGGCAGCCTCCATGAGGGCGCCTCTCTCCCATGCAGAGTAAAACAGTTTTATAAGGTTACTGATATGACTAGAGTCCTCATCTCATGTCTGTGGTCATGATTTTATACATATGTTTCAAAATTACAGTTCATTTCTTTAAGAGTAAAACTTTTTTAATGGGGCAAAAATTACTGAGTGCACCTTTAATATATAAGGTGCCCAGATGGTGTACTATTTCCGGTAGTTTTTTTTATATATCAGTGCATATTTTTGGGGCAAATGTTGCCCACAACCTCTTGTGTGCAACAAAAGAGGAAAGCTCTATTCCAAAGCTACCTCACTAACTGCCGACATATGCAGTGCACAGGCATGCTCTTAATGGCAGCATCCGAACCAAGCTTTCAGCATAGGAGACTCAACTCCTGTTTCCAACAGGGCGCAACTTTGAGCGTGTTTACATGCACGTTCTTCCACCGATTATGCTTAATAAGCCGACAATGTGTGTGGTCATTTATCCCGTTAAATAATTTTCCTTTATCAGGGTATGGTCATAAAAGGCTTAAGTATAAACCATTAAAACTATTGGTTTAAAATGTTTAATAATAAGTACAGGAAAAATATTGTTTTATTTTATTGCTAAATATTCAGATATTTATATAAAAAAATAAGTAGTTTGAGAGTGTAGGAAGACCCACTTGACATTCACAGTGCATCGGGCGAGTGGACAGTCGTTGCAGCACTTGTTTGGTGTGCTTTGTCGGCTGCTATTCTTTGATTGGTTTAGCGTTCTCATCAGGATCATGAAGTTTATTTCTTCACCAGGAATTCTGCTATTAAAAACAATTTCTAAAAAATTTACGAGGATTGATGGCTTCAACAGAAGCATATACCATTGATTAACAACATGCAAGCTCACGCTAGGTCTGTGTTCAAAGGTTTATAATTTATCGTAAAAAGAATTTTATTTGTCTATGGACAAATTAATGGGATTTTTACTTCGGAACCCGACTGTTGCGCTCCTTAGAGTTTGAAATTAGCATATTGTTAAGCTAACAACATGATATTCTAATAAGCATAAAAATACTTAGCAAACACAAATATTGGGTTCAATTATCAATTTTTGATTACAATGAAGTGTGGATAATTTTTTGCAATAATTGAAATATACGTATATTGTATTTATAATCAACATTTCTCTCACCTTATCTGCCATCTTTATTTGTTCACTTGTTCACAAGTTTGGAGCAGTGCACTCTAGGATTGCCATTACTGCAGAGAATTAGTCGGGAAAGCACTTATGATGCCTTAAAATGCTGCCTATGTAGGCAGCTCACTAGCTGAGGAGTTTCTGACAGATCTCTTTGAACTTATCTGTTGCAGAAAAAGTTAAATCTACAACAGTTTTCAAATGTCTGAATCTGAAAGTGATGTTGAATACTTAGGTAATAAATTTAGCTAGATGCTAACACTTGCATGCATTATGCAACAAGAGTGTCTGTGGTAACAAGGTGCAATTTTAAAACAAACATGCATTATGGATGTCTGCATGACACAGACAGTACCTTAATATGACACAACTCATAAAATTCATAAAAGATACTGTAAACAAACTGCTGTATTGCAGCTTTAGCCAGCAGTTATACAGGGACCGTTGCTGCTCTGTGGGTGCTGCAGATGGTTTCATAACATCTAAGATGTCAGATGAAAGGAAATTGGCATTACTGAGTTGTCATGAGACCATCCACTGCATACAAAGTGCTGTATCCATATTTCATAAGGATGCCATGCACTGTTTTCTGCATGTTTTATGAGATCTTCATCATGTATGCTTCATGTGAGTACAATGGGTACATGATGACCGCTTGGTCTAAGTAGAGGTGGACTTAGCTCTAGGCAAAGGTAGGCAACTGCCTAGGGCCCCCAAAAGCTAAGGGCCCCTTAAAAATACAAATGCTATTTTTTAATTATTATTATTAAGTAAGGGATAATGTACAATCAGACATTTTTTATCACAAAATAATGCCCAACTGTGTGATCAGGACTTGTATCACCTCGAAGAGATTTATTTTGTGATAGCAATCGGCTGACTGTACATTATCCCGCTTATTACACGCTTCTAACTGAATAAATAAATACATGGACATAAAATATTGAGTTGAGTTGAAAATATGTAATTATTTCAGAAGAAATAAATCGCTGAACAGCTAAAATCCACCTCCGGTTTGCGTCAGAGTTCTGTTGGTGTTTATTTTGTCATTAATGAACGTCTGACTGCTCATTATGCATCTTATTACAAGACTAATTGACAAATAAATAAATAAATAAATGCACATGAAATTTAATTTGAGTTTAAAATATTTTATTAGCTTACTTGTAGAGATTGCACAGTGATCCCGAGAAGCAGGAAAGATGGCTTTCCAGATGAGCGGTCTGATATGTGGATGTGCGGTTTTTACTGAGAAATATCAATATACTAGGTGGCGCCATTGACCAGTCAGAACGGAGTATTCCAGAGAGCTGTGTATTCATGCTAAATAACATATGCTGAAATTTTAAATATCGCTATCATAACACCGATATGAATTAATTGCTGTTATTTTCACCACCGTCAATGCAAGCAACCCCACTTCCCCCCTCAGATCAGGCTGTAATGGATTATTCCAAGGTTTTACGCAACTATGCAAGTTCATGGTGGTAAACAGGTAAACGGTTAGCAACACTGCTCAGACAGTTTCATACGATTTCACCTTATCCACTGTTGCAAGTTCAGTTCAGTTTGATTTGTGAAGAGAAAAAATAAACTGAATTATCCTAGTGGGGCAGAGAAAAAGGGAGGAATATAAAAAGTTTATCTCAACGTACACGAAGGGAAAAACGTCCATTAAACATTAAAGAACGAGGAAGAGTGAGACAGAAAACAATGTTTAGTATTATGTATACTGTAGTTATGTATAGTTTATGGAAGCCAGATTGTGTTTTTCATGTGACGTTGAATCACGGCATCATAACAGAGAAAGCAAGCTCAGGGAAAATCAAGGTAAATGTGCGCAAGTGAAGAGGGCCCCATTCTTGTGTTTTTCTTAGGGCCCCAAAATCACTAAATCCGCCCCCTGGGTCTAAGCCTGTATGTGATGCAGCACAGACTATCATTAATCTGTCATGTGGCATGAACGGTATAAAGCTGTATAAAGCTCCTAGATCACATCTGATTTTCCACAACTCATGTTATTTGGAGTTCTTTGTATACTGAATGTTAGTGTATTGGGGGTAAAAACTGTTTGGTTTGTATTGTGGATTTCTGGACATGGTTTAGTTTTGTAGTCGGTACTTGATATAACGGGTGCGCCGTACAAACAATTTGAAGCAATAACCGTTTAGATTTTATTTATTTTTTTACATGTTATAGCCTAATGCATAATACTCATAAAAGAATTAGCAAAATGCTGTTTAATATATATATTTTTAGATGGAGTATAGAATGTCACACCACAATGTCAAATACCCATATAAAGAAAACACATTTGAATAGTTCTGTTGTCATTGTCAGGGAGCATTGTGACTCACTGGCAACTAATAAACATCAGGATCACACACACCAGAAAAAAGAAGAAGAAGAAGAACAAGAAATACATATCCAATACTACCCCCAAAACTGCACCAGTAAGAAATCATTATTATCTCATTTGTTTATCTATATTTCTGGTAAGCTCTTGAACTATTGTACAAATGCATCCAGAACCATGGGTAGCGAACCATATGGAACTGTTTCACCCCTAGTGAGTATGCATGCATTTAGTTAGATCAGCATTCAGAATGAAGAGCACACTGTGGACCAATAAGATCGCCTTGTTCACTGAACATCAACAAAAGAGTCCTATGTTTGATACACTGTATTACACCAGGAAATGCTCCTCATGATCCAACCTGCCTATTGAGTCAGGATATGAGGCATTCTGTATTCCCCATGTTCCCCAGAATCAGGGTGTGTCCACACAAACAGAAACACAAAGCTCACAGCAGTAGCAGGAAAACAGTCACTCTCTGCAATTACTAAATGAAACCTGTTCTGCCAAAATGTTGCCAAATGACCCAACAAGACTGAATCCTGCCAAGGGCAGTAAGAACAGCGTCATGGCCAGTAAGCCGTAGGCACACCCACTTGGGAGTCTGAAAACAATGGTTGGCTGAGGTTTGGTGTTAGTATTAACCTTTGTGCAAGTGTATGCTGTGAGATCATGAACTGGTCCCAGTCCAACATCACCAGCCCGGAATCTTATGTAGCGTAATTTTATGAGGGATGTAGGCTTGAATGGGGCTTGGGGGGCTATTTTCAAAAGGGTTGTTTTGTGCTCAGAAATGTCCACCAATGGACCACTGGGCTAAAAGGGGATTTACTGAAATGTCTTAAAGGTGCACTCATCAATTTTGTAAACATTAAAAAGCTTTACCCCTACAAAAATGAATAGTACTTTTAAGAAATAAGTTTAAAATCATGAACACTCACATGAGATGAAATATCCAGTCATATCAGTGACCTAATAAAAGTTGTTTTCTTTTACATGGAGCTGGGCAACTGCATGGGGGCTGCCATGTTGAGATCACATGACCAGGTGTGCATCCCAGACAGCACACTTCTGCACTATTCTATGCCATTTTTAGTGTAAGTAGGGCGAGTAGTATGTTAACACTGTAAAAACAACTTAAAGAAGTGGACAGTGACTATGAGTACCCCGTAGCTGAAGTGGTGGAGTTACCTGGCTACGTTGTTAATCTTACTAAAAAAAATTAAATAATAGAGAATAAGGCAACTAACAACACTTCACTGAAGACAGCACCTTACAAATGTAATTTGAATGCTTTACTATCACCCCACGCTATGTAAATATGTACATTTTTTGAGTTATAAGTGTTGAACTGAGTTTGGCTAACATGCTAAAGCTAGCGGCAACACATCGCATGCGTTTGACATCACTTCTGTCAGCTGTAAAATGCTGTATGCTTTCATATTGTAAAAACACAATAAGTGTTTCATTTGAGACGATACTACACTTTGAAATTTCATACACTACATGGTTGAGTGCATAGTGTATAGTGTACATGCAAAGTGGATAGTGTGTCGTTTGGGACACAACTCAATTAAACACCAGGGTCGTGCAAAATGTAGAATTTAAGAATTAACTCCCTTTCATTAACTCATGAGTTAATGGGACAACAGGAATTTGAATTGGAATGACAGGAAGCTATTTACTGTTTCCTGTGGTACTGTGACAGACGATTGCATAATTACAATTTTATTTCTGATTATTTAAATTTTATAATTAAAGAAATTTATGAAGTCATTACTATTGTGCTGTGACAGAATATCTGGTTCAGCTGAGGCTTTATTCCTAACCAATTTAGCCACAGTACTGAATAAACACCTAGGATTGTTGTGGTTATTTTCTATGAGTTTGCTAAAATATGCTGACCTGGCAGCTTTTAGTGCCTGTCTGTAGCTACAGACACTATCCTTCCATGCACCACAAAATACCTCTAATTTTGTATTCTTCCACTTGCGTTCCATTTTTCGAGGTGCTCTCTTGACAGCATGAGTGTGATCATTGTACCAGGGCTTTTTTCTTTAATTTCTTTAATCGAAGGGGGGTGACACTATCAAGAGTGCTAGAGGAGGCTATTTATATTTCTGATATTACTTCAAGTTCTTCTAGACTTTTTGGTTTACTGAGTATATGAGATAAATCTGGAATATTATTAGTGAAGCTATCTTTAATGGTCGAAAGAATAGTTCTACCTGAACGACAGTGTGGTGTAGATTGAGTGACATTAGCTGATCGTAGCATACAAGAGACGAGGTAATGATCTGAGATGTCATCGCTCTGCGGCAGAATTTCTATAGTATCAATATCAACTACATATGACAGAATTAAATCTAGCGTATGATTATGGCGATGAGTTGGTCCTGACTCCAAGAGAGTTTAGAATATCGATAAATGCTAATCCCAATGTGTCATTTTCATTATCTATGTGAATGTTGAAGTCACCAACAATTAAAGCTCTATCCACAGTAACTACTAGATCTGATAGAAAATTTGCAAATTCACCAAGGAAATCAGAATGCGGTCCAGGTGATCTATATACTGTAACAAGCGCAAAAGACTCATGAGTTAATTGGACAACAGGAAGTTGAATTGGAATGACAGGAAGTGGAATTTACTAAATTGCAATTCAAAGAAATTCAACACAGTCACAATACTCAATTTTATTAGTCCAAGACACATTTTGAGACAAAAGAATTCCACTATTTATTTTTTTTGACCAAGTATGCCTATTTATTCCCTTATAGGTATAATTATATATATATATATATATATATATATATATATATATATATATATATATATATTTATTTATTTATTTATTTATTTATTTTTTACTTATAGACATAAAATTTTTCTCTCTCTCTCTCTCTCTCTCTCATAAACATACAAACAAACTAAAACATGGGAAATGAAGTGTTCACCCACCATGGTCCATAAAAAGAAAATGTATTAAGTATAGTGAAATAAATGAAATACAAATTTCTATAGATGGCATTTTAAACATTATTAATTTTTTTAATTTATTATTGATTATTAATATTGTAAAAAGTGATTTGTTTGTGGAACATAAAGAAATTACATTTGCATTGCTTTTTTAAGTTGAAATATTCTGCTTCATTTTAAGTAAATTATCTTAAAATGTCAACCTGCCATGACTTTTACATATTAGTTATACATGTTCCATATTAATTTAGTTTATTGTTGTTAATGCAGAGCAGTGGGCTTGCTGTCTTAAACTAATAATATAAAGTTTTTACTCATCATATGAAAACGTATGAAAAAATATACATATAAAGCTTTTTGAAATGGCACACACAGAACACAATACTTGTTACATACAACACAACAAGGGTAACAATCAACAAACGGATAATTTTATTAGAGAAACAAACTCATCCTCACATCACAAATCAACAAGTTACCTACCGTGACAATAAAATCACAACAATGTAAATGGCCAAACAATGCAACCATTTTAACATGCCCCAGTGCATGATGGGAAGAGTGTAAATGGGACTGAATCACACAAACATTTTGTGTTGGCCAGTTTGAACTCAAATAAATGTAGTAATCCAACTCCCTGCTGTGATTATTGGACTTAAAATGAATCTAAGCAGTTATAATATAGAAATTGCGTTAAGATACATTACTTGCATGGAAAAAACAACAATAATCAAGTAAATCTTTCAGTGTTTTTTCAGCATTGTTTACTTGGTCTAAGAATTTTTTTTTTACTGTGTAATGTTACTGAAAATTCCTTATTTGTCATGCATGTTTCATGTTATAATGTAAAAATCAGATGTATTATTAAAAAATAAACTGGAAACAGTCATATGAATTTCTTTGAATTTCATTCCATTTCAATTCAACTTCCTGAAATTCAGTTTCGAATTGCAATTCTACATCCTTTTTGATACCTCAATTCAAATTCAATCCAAATTCAGAAATTGAATTTCAATTGAATCGGCAGTCTTCATTTAATTCTGAATGGTGCGCAACACTGCTAAATACTATTCACTTTATCTTGGTAATCCTCCTGTTATCTGACACTTTAGCTCACGGAATAAATTAATCACGACTGACTACTAATAGTGCATTTCTACAATGGCAATTGTAACCGTAAACTACTACTTTTCCTTGACGCTGCATCCTTACCACTAATTGTCAGTATAATATTGGCTTGAGTTTGGGGCAGGACAACCGGCAACCAGTGTCATTTGAGAGTAAAACTATCCTAAGGAAAAAAAAACTGCCACTGAGTTACCCACTAATGGATAAAATCCAAGAATACTTCTGAAATTGATTTCACTGTCTCCTGGCCAACATAATCACTGAATGTACCTATTCTGCTCCAAGAACTCCAGTCCTGAGCAGGAATCTTGGCAACAGCTGCTACAGCAACCCCTCTGGCCTTCATTCAGGAGAGATGGCCTGTTGAGGATGAAGTAGTAGGCTTGCCTCTCTCAAGACCATGTTTCAAATTTTAAGCAGTCATCTACTGTGTGGTACGGCCTGTAAACTCATGCATCTTGTAAAATCCATATGTTCAGGGATTATGGTAAATCATTGTAGCACAGGTTTTGCTTTGTGGTCTAGTTGCTGAAGATAACACTTTTTGAAATTGGTGTTTGGTAAAATAAGTACAGTACACAGCTACTTAAAGGGATAGTTCACCCAAAATTGAAAGCTGATGTGTATGACTTTCTTTCTTCTGCAGAACACAAATTATGATTTTTGAAGTTCGATTATAAAGTAATTTTTATTTGAATAGCGCTTTTCACAACACACATCATTTCAAAGCAGCTTTACAGAAAATCTTGCATTAATAGAAAATGAAAACTGTAATATCTATAATGTCTTAGAAGTCATCATTATGTAGTTTGATTAAATATGATTGTAAATTGTGCATAAAAATAAATAATTAAATCATAATTGTATTTAGATCCCCAGTGAGCAAGCTGAAGGCGACTGTGGCAAGGAACACAAAACTCCATAAGATGTTGGTTAATGGAGAAAAATAACCTTGGGAGAAACCAGGCTCACTGTGGGGGCCAGTTCCCCTCTGGCTAACCAGAGTGAATATAATGCCAATATTAGTTATTTATGTGCAGTGCAGTCATGGTTTAAAATTAGTAAACTAAGTAAGTGTTAAGGGCCAGCGTTTATACAAAGATTTTGTAAGAACTGTAAGATTAATGACTAATGTCTTTGAAGTTCATCCTGGATTAACTACAGAAGTTCACATAGATGCATTGTCCTTTGTTAGTTGGTCGATGAAGGCTTTTTTTGGCAAATAATTGAAAGTCTATGTATTCCATTATAAGAATCCATCATTAGGCCGAGGTGATGCAGGTA
This sequence comes from Myxocyprinus asiaticus, assembly GCF_019703515.2. Taxonomy (NCBI): domain Eukaryota; kingdom Metazoa; phylum Chordata; class Actinopteri; order Cypriniformes; family Catostomidae; genus Myxocyprinus; species Myxocyprinus asiaticus. The sequence goes on along the minus strand of NC_059355.1, from coordinate 5,087,108 downwards.
GAGATCAGTGAGGTGCATCGCAGTTCAACCAGCAGGTCATTTCGGTGAGGTCTATCCTAAATCCAAGGTTCAGGCAGTGGTATATGATGTATCCCATGTCTTATGGTTGGAGTTGGCATCAGTTCATCCCCTGAAGTTAATCGTAATAGACTGAAGTGATGTCTGGCTGGCACCGGCTGCATTTAGTCATCATCACTCAGAGACACATAGCAGTGGAGTCCGACACCAAACAGGAACGGAGGAGAAACGGCTCTGAGACAGGGAAACAAATAGAATAATATTAGCTATATAGAGCTATATAGTTATAGAGCAACATAAATGTTTCTGGTTCTGACAGACCTAATTAAAGCCGCCTAATTGTGAGTTGAAGGATAAATTAGGTGTATGCCTGGCTAAATAGATGAGTCTTTAGTCTAGACTTAAACTGAGTGAGTGTGTCTGCATCTCGAACAGTGTTAGGGAGACTATTCCATAGTTTAGGAGCCAAATAGGAAAATGATCTACCTCCTTTTGTGGATTTTGATGTTCTAGGAGCTATTAACAGGCCAGAATTTTGTGATCGTAATAAATGTGATGGAATATAGTGTGGTAGAAGGTCACTTAAGTACTGCGGAGCTAGGCCATTCAAAGCTTTGTACGTTGTTAACAAAACTGTTTTATTAATATGAAATTTAACATGTAGCCAATGTAACGATGATAAAATGATCAATAATTAAATAATTTTTGGTCCAATAATTAGTTCCTCTGTTTTGTCGGAAGTGAGTAAAGGGACATTTCTGGCCATCAAATCTTTGATTTCATTGATACACTCTGCTAATTTGGAGAATTGTGAAATTTCGTCTGGTTTCGAAGAAATATAAAGTTGGGTATCGTCGGCATAACAGTGGAAACTTATTCCACAATTCCTGATAATATCTCCCAGGGGAAGCATATATAAGGAGAAAAGCAGAGGCCCTAAACTGATCCCTGTGGCACTCCATACTTTACTTTTGTTTGATTTGACAATTCCTCATTTACACAGACAAAGCTGTCTGCTAAATAGGACCTAAACCATGCTAATGCAAGTCGACAAATGCCAACATAATTTTCAAGCCTATTCAGGAAAATGTTGTGATCTATGGTGTTGAAGGCAGCACTAAGATCTACAAGCACTAGAAGAGAAATGCAGCCACGATCAGATGATAATAGCAAGTCATTTGTAACTCTGATAAGTGCAGTCTCTGTACTGTGATGGGGCATAAATCCTGACTGAAATTGTTCATATATACTATTTCTCTGTAGAAATGAACATAGTTGGGAGGACACTACCTTTTCTAGTATTTTCAACATAAATGGGAGATTTGAAATCGGTCTATAATTAGCCAATTTTCCAGGGTCAAGTTGTGGCTTTTTAATAAGCAGTTTGATAGCTGCCATTTTAAAGTTTCTTAGGACATGTCCTAAGGATAGCGAGGCATTAATACTTTTAAGAAGAGGTTCTGAGATTACAGGGAATATCTCTTTTAAGAGCATAGTTGGTATTGGATCTAACATACATTTTTTGGCTTTTGATGTTCCGATAAGTTTTGTTAGCTCTTCATGAACTATGACAGCGAAGGATTGAAGTTGCTCATAATGAAAATTATGAGATACTGTTTCCTTTGGTACTGTGACAGACGATTGCATAATTACAATTTTATTTCTGATTATTTAAATTTTATCAGTAAAGAAATTCCTGAAGTCATTATTATTGTGCTGTGACAGAATATCTGGTTCAGCTGAGGCTTTATTCCTAACCAATTTAGCCACAGTACTGAATAAACACCTAGGATTGTTGTGGTTATTTTCTATGAGTTTGCTAAAATATGCTGACCTGGCAGCTTTTAGTGCCTGTCTGTAGCTACAGACACTATCCTTCCATGCACCACGAAATACCTCTAATTTTGTATTCTTCCACTTGCGTTCCATTTTTCGAGGTGCTCTCTTGACAGCATGAGTGTGATCATTGTACCAGGGCTTTTTTCTTTAATTTCTTTAATCGAAGGGGGATGACACTATCAAGAGTGCTAGAGGAGGCTATTTATATTTCTGATATTACTTCAAGTTCTTCTAGACTTTTTGGTTTACTGAGTATATGAGATAAATCTGGAAGATTATTAGTGAAGCTATCTTTAATGGTCGAAAGAATAGTTCTACCTGAACGACAGTGTGGTGTAGATTGAGTGACATTAGCTGATCGTAGCATACAAGAGACGAGGTAATGATCTGAGATGTCATCGCTCTGCGGCAGAATTTCTATAGTATCAATATCAACTACATATGACAGAATTAAATCTAGCATATGATTATGGCGATGAGTTGGTCCTGACTCCAAGAGAGTTTAGAATATCGATAAATGCTAATCCCAATGTGTCATTTTCATTATCTATGTGAATGTTGAAGTCACCAACAATTAAAGCTCTATCCACAGTAACTACTAGATCTGATAGAAAATTTGCAAATTCACCAAGGAAATCAGAATGCGGCCCAGGTGATCTATATACTGTAACAAGCACAAAAGACAACAGAGATTTTTTAACTGTATCTGACGGTGTCACATTAAGCATTATTAGTTCAAAAGACTTAAACATATCATGTCCTCTGAGTAACATCAAAAACGTCACTGTAAATTGCAGCAACACCTCCTCCTCGACCCTTCAGGTGAGGCTCATGTTTGTAACAATAACCTGGGGGAGTAGATTCATTTAAACTAATATATTCATCCAGTTTAAGCCAGGTTTCGGTCAAACAGAGCACATCCAAACTATGACCTGTAATTTCATTTACAATTAGTGCTTTGGTAGAAAGAGATCTAATGTTTAGTAGCCCTACCTTCATATGATGTTTATCTTTAATTTTTTTGTTTTGTTCAAGTTTGACCTTAATAAAAAAATTTCTAAATGATTTAGGGAGGGGTTTGTGTTTGGTAGTTCGGGGAACAGATACAGTCTCTATATGATATCTAGGTGATACAGTCTTTATGTGTTGTTGTTTATGTGACCTGTGTGACGTCTCAAGGCAGCTAGAAGACATTCAGATTAGCCAGTTTGTCTGCTTCCTGACCTGGGCCCAGGTTAGTCAAATACTATCACTATTAAGACTATGAGCCAAATTACTAGAGAAGAGAGCAGCACCTTCCCTGGAGGGATGGAGTCCGTCTCTCTTTAGCATGTCAGGTCTACCCCAAAAACTCTTCCAATTGTCTATAAATCCTATTCTATTCTCTGGACACCACTCAAACATCCATCCATTCAGTGACACTAATCTACTATAAACCTCATCACTGCGATGAGCAAGGAGGGGGCCACAGCATATTACAGTGTCTGACATCATTTTTGCAAGTTCACACACCTCTTTAACATTATCTTTAGTGATCTCCAACTAGCGAAGCTGGACATTGTTAGTACATGAATAACAATTTGAGAAAATATACATTTAGCATTAGCCAGCACTTGTAAATTTGATCTGATGTCAGATACTCTGGCACCAGAAATGCATTTAACAATAGTGGCTGGAGTCTCTATTTCCACGTTCCTTACAATAGAATCTCCTAGAACCAGGACACTTTCAACATGATTCTCAGTGGGTGCATCACTGAGTGGGAGAATCATTTGGGAACCCTAAGAGGAACGGGAGAGTGGTGTCACTTTGCTGAGCGAGTATGTTGCCAAGACGTCACCCAGATGCCCTGCCGCGGGGGCTCTACAGCCAGAAAGTGTTTGTGTTGCTCGCTGCACTACCCACATCTGAAACAGTATCTACCGGCTTTTCGAAACAGTATCTACCGGCTTTTCTTTCTCATTGACCTCCATTAGCGTTCAGATGAATGTCTCTAACTCATTAAACTTCTCCGTCAGCCTGACTAATTCCTTACATTTATCACATGTAAACTCCTCACTGCTGACGGAAGAAGCTATAGTAAACATGTGGCATGCAATGCAGGAAGCACTAATATGAGCGGATGCCATGACTTACCGCAAATGTTTGTTGTTGTTGTTGTTGTTGTTATGGTTGTTCTTGAGCTGCGAGGGTTTGAGATCGATGTGATTCCCTCACGCAGTTGTTTGCGGTTGTTGTGTTGGTTCCTGATCAGCAGATGTTTGAGATTGATGCAATAATCCGTGCAAAACACAGAAGAGAAAACGAATGCACGCAGTCGAAATGCGAGATGTAGACAAGCGGAAAAAGAAAAACAAAGAAAACGGGTGCGCACGGTAACATACACGCAGTTGAAACAGTAGAAAAGAGAGAAAAAAATTAAGCACGTGGTAAAATGGCAAAAGATAAAAGATGAGCATAGAGGAATAAGCAATGCTAAGTAGACTAGCAAGCTACAAACAAACAGACTCGTGCAGCGTGCCGGTAGCAACCAGAATAAGAAACAGGAAGTCACCTTGTGCCCACATAAAAGCACTTAAAGTCAGGGGCGGTCTGGGAAGAGAAATCGGCCCTGGATTTTACATAGAAATCGGCCCAAAAGTTGTGTGTGTTGGTGGGGGGGGGGGGGGGCTGCTGCTGTCCTTTTCTGCATATCGTGGCCCCCTTCGGCATAACCTGCCGCCATTTTGTGGCACTCTTCAGCCAGTCGCGGCCCATTCAGCATAACGCTGCGGCCCGTTTCAGCTTATCGCCCACAGGGAAAAGTCCCGGTTCTCCCTATGGCCAGTCTGCCCCTGCATAAAGGCATCATAAAAGTAATCAAGACAACTCCAGTGTTTTAATCCATATCTTCAGAAATGATATGATAGGTGTGGGTGAGAAACGGATCAATATATAAGTCCTTTTTTCTTAGTGGCCAATATGCATGAAGAATGTGAACCACCAAAAACACAAGAAAAGGACTTAAATATTGATCTGTTTTTCACCCACACCTATCATATGACTTCTGAAGACATTGATTTAACCACTGGTGTTTTATGGATTACTTTTATGCTGACTTGTGATTTTTGGAACTGTATGGATCAAAAGAACTGAGAAATTCTTCTAAAAATCTTCATTTGAGCTCAGCAGATGAAAGTAAGTCATATAAATCTGGGATGGCATAAAGGTGAGTAAATAATGAGAGAATTTTAATTTTGGGGTGAACTATCCCTTTAATAATTTATTTGGGGATTTATGAACCATCTATTTCTAAGAGGTAACTCCATTCAAAAATGCTGTGATCATTTACTTACCCTTGTGTCGTTCCAACCCATATGACTTCTTTTCTTCCATGGAACACAAAAGGAGATGTTAGGGAATGACAGCCTTAGTCACCATTCACTTTCATTGTATGGAAAAAGAGGCAATGAAAATAGTGACTGAGGCTGACTAATATTCTTTCTAACATCTCCTTTTGTGTTCCACGGAATAAAAAAAGTCAAACGGGGTTGAAACAATGTTGGGGGGAAGGAAAATTATGAACGTATTTTCATTTTATCCCTTGAACATTACAATACTTTGTCTTTTCAATTCCTGTCTTGTTCGCAAAATGAACTTTACAAATAACAACAATGCAGTTTGACCTCTAAGTTGCAAAGGTCATGCCATTATCTGAAGACGAAACCTTATCTCCAGTAATTTTCATACTTTTGTGTACTATTGCACTCTGGGAAGTAGAGGCACTTTCTAGTTCAGTGTGTGATGACACATGCATGGAAAGCTGCATAACAAGTTCCCATCCAAAGTTTTTTTTTTTTTTTTTTTGCTGTTCTCTGCTTGACTGTCCACAATTACAACAATGTGTCTCCCTATAGTAAACAATTACAAGCAAAACATCTGGACTTGAAAACTTGCTCAATTACTCACTAAAGTCAAAAGCATGCAAATCAATGTTGCATTCAGCGGGCGCAATTCATTCTTAGTGATTCCCCCTCATATGTTTTCACAGTTTAATGCGTTTCATATATAAATTGAGGGATTTCAAATTAAATGGCATCCAACTGGAAAACAGTATCTCCCTGATCTATGAACTTAGGATGTATGAAGATATTTTATAAGCAAATGTAAGTTCAACTGTTGAGCGGTTCACAACAGTGCAAGATGTGTTCTTTAAAGTCAGACTGAAAGCCACAAGGGGGTTGGAGCGAATAAGTCATGTAACAATGATCTGTGAACATACTTTCTCTGGCAAATCTCATCCTTTAAATGCCAAAATATTTAGCCAAGAAACTCTAATCAGTTTGTAGTTGCTTTTTTAATCCAATAGATGCATTGTAACCATTCATACATATCTAGGCTTGTATTTATTATGACATCATATGCATTTTTTATATAGCATTTGCACATGACTTCATTGGCTCAGGCCTATAACATCAGAAAGTACACACAGCAGTTTTACCACATGACAGATTAATGTAATACTGTAAAATTCTGGGCATAGCAAATAGCAGTCAAAGCAAGAGGAACCCACAAGCTAAGCAGCTTAAAAGTTTCCATTTATATAACACAGGGGACCTTCTTGGTTTTTAGGCCAAATATCAGGCAACCCCAGTTGTTGTGGGCGTAGTCCAAATTAAATTACTTTGAAATAAATCAACTTATTTGCCGAGTTGCATAATTCCAAATAGCTGCAAATGTTTTTTGTTTTTTTTTGCTTTATGTTTAAATGGTTTATATATGCAATGGCCCCAAATGTAACAATACAACATATGAATGTCATTGCATTGGTTTGATATTTTGTCCAAATGTCCAAATACTTTTTGGGGCCATTGTACTGTATGCACTCACGTAAAAGGTAGGTAAGTGATGAATGTTCATATAGGCATGAAAACAACAAATGCCAGAAAACCCTCTCTTAAAGGAATATTGTGGCTTATATACAAATTAACAAAAATGTTTAATGGGTCGATGGGGCAACACAGATGCTGTTGATAGAGCTTAACTTGTAGTCATCCCAGAACATTTCTTTAAACCAACATCCAATCTCTGTTTCTTTCTTTCTATTGCCTTCTTACACCTTAAACAAGTGTCTGAAGGGATGCTGTGCTTGAATGAGACATCCGTCCCCACAAAGTGACTGTGATCTCTCACACTGGCACAGAACTGTCCATCTCTGCCTGATTCCATGTCTGATATATGGGACAGCCTGATTCCCAGACGTCCAAAACGGTGCGCATGATTATCCCATCCAGTATGAACATACTAATCCGATGAAGAGACAGGGAGAAATACAGGCACTATTAGACAGTGAATATGTTGGATAAGAGGGCAGGGGGTGTGAGAGACACGTGCCAGACAATCTCCATCATGGGAGGGATCACAGCTCACAGGGAGAAGACACTCTGAAATCTGCCCTAATACACACCTCCTGCTATTACTGTTAACTGGGATATGAGGGAAAGAAAGAGTGTGTGTATTCTGAGCATGCACACACACACACATACATGCTCACCCACTATTCTGAGCATGTTCAGCAATCTCTGTGCATATACTGATAATCCTGTACTGTAAATCAGCGGTTCTCAACTGGTGGGTCGTGACCAAGGTCTGTACTGATAGGGGACAGCAAGAGAAAAACAATGCTAAATAAAATGTAACTAACCATTTAATCTTGCATGATTAGGATTGCAAAATAAATCATCTTTTCAACTTTCAACCCAAAAAGGGAGAAGAAAAAGCTTCCCATATCTTTTAGTTGTTGATGTCATAGTTTGTGTGTCCAATCAAACTCTTCTGTAATTTGGCACAAACTCCTAAAAATTAGGCAGATGCCAACATGAACATGCTGTCATCCTTGGAATCCATAAACAAAATTATGCAAGATAAAAGAAAATACAGCCCAGACTACACTAAATATGGGGTCATTGTAAATGATAATAATAACATGATTTGTGCCAAACACAATGTGTTTTGTGCTTTGAACTATTGGCTGCAGAGAGCATGAAACCATCAAAATTGTTTTGGTACTATTTGGGTCGCAACTTAATGTCCTTTGTAAAAATCTGAGTCTTTAAAGGGATAGTTCACCCAAAATTACAATTCTCAGGCCACTGATGACTTTCTGTTTTCTGCAGAACACAAACAAAGATTTTTTGAGGAATTTCTCAGTTCTGTAGGTCCGTACAATGCAAGTGAATGGTGTCCAAAACTTTGAATCTCCATAAAATCACATAAAGGCAGCATAAAAGTAATCCATACGACTCCAGTGGTTAAATCCATGTCTTCAGAAGTAATTTAATAGGTTTGGGTGAGAAACAGATCAATATTTAAGTCGATTTTTAACATACATTTTTACTATAAATCTCCACTTTAACTTCCACATTCTTCTTTTGTTATTTTGGCGATTCTCATTCTACGTGCATATTGCTACATACTGGTCGGGGCTGGTCAAAGGTGGAGATTTATAGTAAAAAAGGATTTAAAGGTGCACTCGGTAAATGCTTTGTTTATGACATCTGGACTTACACTGACACCTAGGGGTGTGGGTGAAGCATTGTTTAAACTCAATAGTTTTCAGTTACAGATGCCACTGTAGAAATTTGCTTTTCACAGTCAGCCATGATTAATTTAATCCACCAGTGGAAGTGTCCAATAACAGGTCGGTTACTGAGATTAATGCTGCATTCACGTCGTGTCAGAATTACTGTAATTACGAGATGGCAACTCTGAGGTTCTACTCTGAGCCATTCACGTCCTGAGAACTTGGAAGTTATTAGTTTCTATGACAACACACATGATGCCAAAATGGCTTTTTTGTTGATAACAGCAAAATTTGTATCACTACATTAATTCATTTATTCACTTCAATATGTTGTTGGAAAATGTTTAAGAACAAAGAAAACATTCCAGGTAACGGTGGCATGATAAGATGCAGTGGTGATTTCTCAGGGCCAGCAAAGCCATCTCTACTGGCCTGACATGCCAAATAAATAAATATTTTTCATCCTTTCATTCTCAGTCACCTTTTTGCCTATGTATTTTTAATCGCTTTCCACTCCTAATTAATCTACAAACAAACAGAGAAAAACGTAAAGTTTATCCAGTCAGAATTTATTCCTTGATGCTTACGAGCAAAGTGTGACAACTGTTTCACAAATCGCATGCCTGAAGCCGAGCTCGTTAGCAGAAGCAGCGCGTGAGTCTGAGCTCCACCCCGTCAGGCCTTCAGAATTTCCACAGAATCCCTCAACAGTGCAAATGAATGCGCAACTAAAGTCAGATTGTCAGATTCATCAGCCAATCAGATTGATTTATTTGTTCTTGGTGGGCGTGGTCTTTAGGATATGTCCCGGTCGAGGCCTTCCAGCTGGCCTTGAGTGACGCAATCACACTTTAAGTGATGTACGTAATTTGAAAGCGAAGAGTGCAAGATCTTGCTGACAGTCGGCTGTCACTGCCACATCACCATTGAGAAAGATATGGCAAGCGCAATTAGCTTTTAATACACCCAGCGTTACTCGTCGTAATTGCATTTTTACTAGTACGAAATAAATTAGAGAGCTCTACAATTGCATTTTTACTAGTAAGAAGTACAATTAGAGAGCTCTCTAATTCAATTGTTACTAGTAAGAATTTGAATTACAGAGCTCTACAATTAAATTCTTACTAGTAATAATTAGGATTAGAGAGCTCTGTAATTGTACTTCTTACTAGTAAAAATGCAATTACGACGAGTAACGCTGGGAACATTAAAAGATCATTTGGCTTTCCATAGAAAGAGATCCTTATGGATTTACAAACCTGAGTGGTTCTGCATGACCGTGTGATTGCATAATTTATTAAACAGGAAAGGAGGACTGATTTTTACTTCAAGTAAATTAGTAAGTGTTTTTGCATTGTTATAGCAACATCAGGAGTTTTCTAAGAGTAAATTATGCTGCTTGAGCATTCAGTGTCGGATCAAGTTTTGAAAAGTAGTGCTGCGTTCCATTCAACTCGGAAAGTCAGAGTTTACAACTTCCTACTAGGAAAAGTACAATGGAATGCATCTTGAAGTCAGAATTACAACTTGTAGGCTTGTGCAGAAATTCTCAACTCTGATTTTGCCGAGATGCAGGGGCATGATGTCACACAAACATGTCGACACTCAGGGAGATATACAAAGTAAGTGATAAACATTCACTTTATTAAGTAATATCGATAAATGAGTTCGTTTCCACATTACATGATATTAAAGCTTGTTTAACAAACGCCTGCAGAAACGGGTGTATAAAACATTATAATCTCTTTTGGTAATCGTACACCTGAAGCACAAATGAGAGCGCTGCAGCATTGTTTATCAGTTGGGTTGCTAGGAGACATCTCTAATGAGAGTCAAACCCCTGCTAAGCTAACAGGAGCATTGCAGTTCCGAATATCGTGGAATGGAATGCATTTATTGTCTGAGATATCAAGTAGGAATATCCCTCATCCAACTTAAATGGAACGCAGCATAACCGTGTACCCTGACGAAACGAAATTTATTGCAAGCAATATTTAAATCACAAATATAATTAGCTAGATTTTTCCAGGTATTATAGACCTCCTTGGTAGATTCATATGAAAATTATGATTTTTGAATATTTGTTCGGGAGCTGTTCATTTCACAAAACAGTCATGCTGCAGTTAAAATTAGGCTTGTTTGAGCATTAAGTGTCGTTTCAAGTTCTGGCTTTTGTGCGTGGACGTGTTTTTAAAATGTCCTTTGGTATTACTAGATAGCTGCGACATAATGTATGATGCTCAAAGGCATAGCGTGTCTTATTCATTGAGAAACTGTGTTTTCTTAATGGCATGAATTACACTGAAGGCCTAGACTTTAAATGCACAGCCCACCACAGATAAGATGGCATATCAAACAGAAAAACAATTTCTCTGCCTTTAACTGTTGAGGACGCTGCCATAATGGTTCTTTTCACATGATGTCACGACTGTCAAGTAGGAGCTTATTACGAGTTCTACGAAAACGTGAACGCTTTTTACAAGTCGGAATCTCGGTATTACGGTAATTCCAACATGACGTGAACGCACCATAAGCAAGTGGTGCTAGACTGGTCATGTGATCTCAACATGGCAGCCCCCATGAGGGGACCCTCCCCATGTAGATTTAAACAGCTTTAAAGTTCACTAATAATGTTACTGATATGACTGGAGTCTTCACTTTATGTTAGTGTTCATGATTTATTCTTTAAAAGTGAAACTTGTTTTTAAGGGGAAAAAAATGACTGAGTGCACCTTTAAATACTCATCTGTTTCTCACCCACACCTATCCTATCATTTCTGAAGACATGGATTTAACCACTGGATATGCTTATTGGAGCTTCAAAGTTCTGGCCACCATTCACTTGCATTGTACAGACCTATAGAGCCTAAATATTCTTCTAAAAATCTTTGTTTGTGATCTGCAGAAGAAAAAAGTTATACACATATGGGATGGCATGAGGGTGGGCAAATGGTGAGAGAATTTTCATTTTGGGGTGAACTACTCCTTTAAGGAAAACCAGTTGAGAACCACTGATATAAATTATTAAATCATACACACATTGCCAAATTTGAAAGTTGATACAATACAGTGTACTGTAAAGTGTCCACATGTAAACACATGCGTCCATGGTAAATGGATTGCTGCAAATGACACATGCATGTATTCACAAAACACAGAGTGCAGATCTATGCATTAACTCACACTTAATATACAGTGATACTTGCTCACATTCCAACACACAGTGCCACACAGTGCCTGAAGTTGCCAAGCAAACTAGAACTAGGTCAGTGTTAAGGGTCATAGTTCAAGTGCTGGTGAGTCTTTACAGTACATAAAATCAATCAAGCACAGCTGGTGGAGGTATCAGGGTGGACAAATAAGCAAGGGCTAGATGGAGACCGGAGGATATTAAAAAGACCGGTTTAGACCAGTATGAATGTCCGTGCTGGTAAGTCTGGTGGTTAGTGCTGGTTTGGTGCTGGGGACAAGCCTCCAAAACACAGCATCCCAGCCATGCTGGACTTTTAAACGGGTAATTCTTATATTAAGGCTCTTTGCTGTTCCTCGTGGAGGAGGTTCAGTAGTTTGACTCTGCTGTTTGTGGGAATCAACAGGCTTCTGCTTCAGAAACACGAATCAATGTCACGACCGACAAAAGGCCGAGAGCCACTCCCGTGCCCGCCGCGCGATCTCCGGCGCGTCCAGAAGTGATAGTAATGTAATTAAAGAATGTGTTGAAGGTGCGGGAAAAAGTGACAGGTGAAGTAGTGCCCTATTTACAGGGGGACTCCTTCCTCTTGTGCACAACAACCCAGACACACCAATGCAAGGGCGTTGAACGTGCCAAAGCACTGCTGTCTGCATAGTGCACACTATGAACATTAGACTGGCTTTTGAGGAACATGGCAGTCCAATCACACATGTATTGCAGGCTATATAGCCTACAGGTACAATGTGATAGATAATGGGTGTTCTGTGTATTCAGATACTCAATTATGACATTCAAATATAACCGGACACATTATTAACACATAGGTGTGGGCTTATTTCTCATTAGTGAAACTACACCTCTAGGTGCACGAATGGATGGATGCACCTGAGTAAAACACGGCCAATTCCTCAGAACCAGAATTAAACTCATTGACATTCACTGGAACAAAAGCTCATACTGTACTATATGCTATTCACCTGTTTTGAAAAACGGGTCCGTATCTGGATCATTCGGTCCTTCCTCAGCCGCCTCGGCAGAATTCATCATTGCAGAATAGCCTGTGTGTTCCCACGGATGGACGACGATGATGGTGGTGGATTGAACGGATTTCACACCTACGGATCTTTCAAATCTATGTGTGAAGAATACAAGAGCGCGTGGCCATCTCCATTTGTGAACGCTCGTAGTAGCGGATGATGATGTTGCGCGAGGTTCTGCGCTCAGCGATACTGTCACCAGCGCGCTACCGGGCGCTATTGTTCAAAGCTGACCCACCTCTGCAAGACAACCGCTGGGGAACCCCGATAGAGAGATCCGTAAATAAAAACCGCTTACGCGATGTTAATGCCGTTCTCGCAAAATCCCTTATTAGCCTAATTCGTAGTAGGTACAGTATATTCCTCCATCCGTTGGATGTTTCGCACAGCCCAGTGAATATAATGGCAGAGCTCCCCTACACGCTTGTTAGAGGTACCGCAAATTGCCTTCCACAACGGGCTCCCACTATTACAGATGAAACTATGCAAGTACAAATAATGGAACCGTTATTTTTGAAACAGATAGCCTATAGTAGATCTGGCGCGCGAGACAGGCTCATCTTTATTGTGATGCAGCGTGCAGAACTGGACCGATCTGTTCTCCTGATGCGCTCAAGCGCTTCTTAATAATGGGGTGTGTGTGTATTTTCAAGAGGCCCGAGAACCCCTACCGTCACCATTCGGTACGGTCCTATTTCAGTTCATAGAATCAATGAACCGGTCTGTCAGGATAGGCATTTATTATATAGGTACCAATAAAGACAGTAATAGTCTATATATTCTGTGAAGAAATTCAAGTTCTGGAAATAGACTCTCATAACGTAAGTAAAGCAAAAGTAACGTTGCCAATACAGAAATCTGATATCTATCTATCTATCTATCTACCTATCTATCTATATATATATATACACATATATACATATATACATATACATACACACACACACACACACACACACACACACACACATATATATATATATATATATATATATATATATAGTTAATGTAAATATGTAGCCTATAGACATGCTCAAAAAAGCTATATGGACTCTCTCTCTCTCTCTCTAGTTCATATAGCCTATTTAAGCATATATGTCCATATTTAAATTCCACTAGTATTATACAGTATATTAGTACAGTATATAAATAACGGTAAATTCATTTGGTTCTATATTGTTTTATTTGGTGGGAGTCTACCAATCAGCGCCCTTGTCAATCACCACGCCCCCTTAAGAATGAACATGAGGGTGTTTATTTTGAAATCAAATGCGTGAACTGGAGCACAATTGTGTTGTTTCTGGAAGTGCAATATTCCTGTTCGGCTCTAACCAGGAAATTTGGTCTTCCTGTAATTCAGATTTGGCCCTGGCAGAATTTAATACTATATCCATGAAAAACAAACCCAAACGTACTGAATGACGCTGTATTACCATTATCTTGACTTGCAGGTTAATCATTGTTCTTGAGCATAACATAACTTTAACGACTAAGAAAAGCATTCTTAGAGATATTACAGATTTAGACTATTGTACATGAAGAGAGAATGTGCTCGCAGATAGTTTACTACCGCCCTCGTGAGGAATTGTGGCGTCATAGTAGAGGCGTCTCAGTGGTTCTATTTGGAATCTTAAAAAGTACATGTAAGGTATTTAATATTATTTGATGTCTTGACATCTTATCTGAAACAGCCTCCTCACTGAATTCGACAAAATACACAGTGTTTAAGTAATCAGCCAATATTTGTCTAATTTTGCTATTCTTTACGTTAACCTACCTGATGCATTGATTTCTATGGTTATTCTCTGTATAGGCCTCAGTTTAGACTCCTGTAATGGCTCACACGCCAAGGCAAGCGGTCATCCCTCCGGAACTGCCAGTTATTCTGATGCGGTTTACAGAGGATGCCATCAGAACCCAGCCGGAGGATATTACTGAATGGGCAGCTCTGTAAGGATCACTTTGTAGACTCATTGAATCTGCTGAGAAAGCAGAATGCAACTCTTTAATTCAAACCATCAAACATTCATGAGGATAAATCCATATTCTGAAGAGTACGTAAGGAAAAGTTTGTGAGTGCAAGATGTTCTTTTCCAGGTACTTCAGAGCGGTGGTCCAGGGAAACCCTCTTCCTGTGAGAGAGGTGCTTCCCATGCCTGACTCTGTGGACCTCAAACCGGAAATTCTCACTGCCATGCATGCACAGGTGAGGCACTTCATAGATCATGCAGCACGGCAGGCAGAAACATACAAAAACATCTCAAGACCACTATCCACAGACTCATAATCAGTGTTAGGTGTAATCTGATTGCAAAGTAATTAGTAACTGTAATCAAATCACTTTTTAGTCAAAAGTAGCGTAAAACATTACAGTTTAAGTTCATGTAATCATATTACAGTTACCAAGGGCGTAGGTTTGGTTTGAAAGTTGGTAGGGACATATTGCAAGGATAATATTCAAAATGTTAGTATTAAGAAAATGCAAGAAAGTCAGTCTGGTAATATAGGCAAAATAACATTATTACCTCATATAACAAGTCTCATGTTGTATCTCTTTGCATCACCATATTAAATATTAGCTTTTTTTTTTTTTTAAAGAATTTCTAAAAAATAAACAAATTAAGAACTGACCACTAGGGCTGCACGGTAAGGAGGAAAAATGTGATATGCATTAAACTTGGATAACGTGACAGCGATATGCGATGCGATAACCCTAAGATTAATTGGTCAAAATCAAATGCAAGCTTTTTCAAGAAGATTTAACTCAAGAAAATGAAATCCAAGGGACATGAAGTGACATTCTGTAAAATCCAGCATTAATAAATGGAAATCTAAACAAAGGGAAGGGGTAAATTAACAATTTACATGTGCAAAATGACATCACAAGATAAACAAATGTGAGGCGAATGGAGCATTGACATTTTCCCACACTTTCTGCTTTTCAACTCCCCTAACTGCCACATAATCTTTTCTCATATTGCTTATTTACATTTTTATCTGAAAAGGCCTCCCTGAACAAAGTAGGCTTTAGGCTTAGCTTTTTTGATCACAAATGCCTTATTTTATTGACTGTGTATAGATAAGGTTTTGATCCCGATGTGCAAAAATAAAACATTTATTGGTAGTTATATTAGCATCTTAATATCCTGAACCTTGTGTCTTCCTCAAGAGAGCACTCTTGAAAAAGTAGAATCCTGCATTGGGCAGCATGCAAAACTCTTAAACTTTTAGACAAGAAACATTTGTACACGAAAAGTATGCTTGTTAAAATCTATTCATTTCAAGGACTGGACGTAAGATACCAATGGAAATCCACCCGTGTAATCTCCAGAAAATGATTTGTAAAAAAATCGTACAAATGACTGTGATTCTGAACAGCGCTGAGAAAAGTAACAGGTGCCACATGACAACACCGTTTATGCACTGCTTCAGAAGAGGTAGGACAATGATTTACATCTAAATAATTATACTAAGGACCTTTAATGGTTGTTAAAATGAAAATAAATACATAGTATTAAGTTATAATATTTTCTGTGTGGTAAATTTACCCAAATGTTGGTCGGGACACTTCTGATTTTCTGAAAGTTGATAGGGACATGTCCCTATCATCCCTACTTAAATCTATGCCTATGACAGCCTATGACAGTTACTGAGTTTTAGTTAAGGTAATTACTTTTAAGTACATTAATTGAGTGGCATGTTTCTAAATTAATATTATTTGTGCAGAAAACATGTAAAATATTAATTAATGTGTTCATATGTACGTCTGTTTGTTTCTGTGACAGCTGAAGGGTGTGCGACAATAAAGCAGGAAATAAAGACAATTTGAATTCATTGAGCAGAAAACCAAAACTTTTCTTTAGGATGTAATTTAAAAGTAAAGTAATTACTAATGTGAAGGAAGTAATCAGTCAAATATTCTGATTGCAATTTTTAGAGAAGTAAATAGTAATTTGTAGTTGATTACTTTTTTGAGTAACTTACCCAACACTGCTCAAAATAATATAGAAGTATAATATCTTCAACCACCTACACTGATTTAACCAGAGGTATTCAATGGGGGGTTGGCCAATTATTGTTTGATCTCAAACTAAATTTGGTGAGAATAAAATTAGAATTTGTAAAAATACAATAGTAGAATAACTTTGACTCAAGTTAAGAAGCTAAAGTTTAGCTTAATTTACATTAAAATGTATTTAGTTTTAATTAAAATGTAATGTGCAACTATATGATTCTAAACATCAATAATGATTAACCCTCCTATTCTGATCAAGAAGGGCTGCTTACTTTGCTGTTCACGGTAATTTTAGACTAGACACAGTACAGGTCCTTTTTTTTTTTTAAAGAAATGATAACATTTATTTTTCCCTGAAGTAAAAACAATTAAATTATGCACTTCTTTTGGTGTGTGTGTGTGTGTGTGTGCGCGCGCGTGCACGTGTGCATGTGCTGCATAGTGGCTGATTTGTAGATTTTATTTAACAAAATAAATAAAAAATGCTCTCTGTTATTGCTCTTTGTTATTTTTGTGTGTGTAAGTGTGTGTGTGTGGTTGTGCACTGTTTTTTTAGTCTTTCCCATTCATTTCCTATGGTCGTCAGTTTTGACCACGAGCAGCAATGGGGTTTTTTTTACGACCACTTAGACTTATCGAATCAAGTCTACATTTTCTGGTGTGTGTTCAGATGGCAAGTGGAGGAAAAGTCACTGTCTTGTACCGCTCAGATAAAGGAAACCATTTTTATTTCACTGGAAAAAATGTATTTCGGTCAAAAATGACCGAACAGAATGCATGATACTGCAATATAAGCATCATAACAAATGATGTAAATACATTAATATGGTAGTACACACATGTCAAAGGTCAGGCACATTTCTAATTGTCCAAACACTGTATTCAAAAGAGAAACATAGTATAAGCCATCTTTTCTTTTGTTAGCTGGGCATGATGGACATAGTAAATAAGCTGGAGGTGGAGAAGGTGTGGCGGAGCTTTGGTCTGGCTGAGGAACTCCTTGCACACATCTTCTCTATCGGCTCTTTTGGTGAAAAGCTTGAATGGATGAGATTCTTCGCTCTAAACTGCAGCTACCTAGGAGGGGTAAATAAAAATGTAGAATATACAGTATACAAGGATACGTGATTTACACTTAATTATATCTGATTCATTAAATGTATTGTCAGATGGAGAGGATGGGATGATGTCTTCAAAAGATGGCTATTGCTGTTAAGTTTGTTTTGCTCTTGTATTCAAAGACATTTAGGAAGTCTATGGCTCATGCATGCTTTATACTGGGCAGTGACCCCACCTGCATGCACTCTGATGCATGTTTACCATTTGAGATGTTCCATGACCTTTACACCTATCTGGTAGAGATGGACCGAGAGGTTTCCCAGGCCCAGGTTGACATAGCACTTGCTTACCTGGAGGCACAAGCGTGAGTGAAATTCCTCCTGCATCATTTCATATACTTGTTACTTATTGTCTCAAATTGTTTGGAAAAGTACACCTATAACTGAAAATTCTATTGTTATTTACCCACCCTCATGTTGTTCCAAACCTGTATGCTGTTATTTCTTCAGTGGAATGCAACAAATAATTGATTTTCAGTGAATAACAGCTTCACACAAATTGTTCCTCACACAAATAATTTTTTCGTAATATTTTCAGATGACTAAGAATATACAGGAAGCACGAGTCATTTGTCTAGGCCTATTTTAATGGTGATTTTTGGAGTTTTTTGTTTTGTTTTGTCTACTTTAGAGCTTGACAGCGGTGGTCACTTTGGAACGACATGAGGATAAGCAAATAATTACAAAGTTTTAATTTTTGGACATACTATTCCTTTAATTATAGGAAAAGTATTCATGTGGTGTTGTCACAGAAGTAGTTGTTTTAATAATAATGATAAAAACAGATTATAAGAAATCATGCTAAATATGTAAAAAATGGATCTGCAACAAGCTGCAATGTCTTCTATAGCTGAACCCTGACTTATTATTTTTGTGTAATATTTTGATTTATGAGTGGCTTGTCATCTTTCCCTCTATAAAGCCTGCTATTTCTCTAAGACTTCTCTCATTACAGGAAGGCAAATAATGGCATGGTGAAGGTGTCTGATTTCATCAACTGTCGTAAAGTGTGTTTGGGATGAGCATCTAATGCGATAACGAGAGGATGAGCGCAGAATGAAACCTCATCCACCATTTTCCTTAGAGGCAATAAACACCCGAGTCAAAAAATAGCATTCAGAGTTCTCAGATTTCTTCCTCTTATAAGACTGGACAAAAAGCAGGGCACTCTGCACTCACATGTGGTCAGCAGTGCCAACTACACCTGTAACAAATACAATTTAGACCACCACTTAAGGTGAAGGACATTCAGATAATCTAATTGTACCAGAATTAAATGCAATACTACATAAGTCTACTTACTTGTGCTGACATATTGACTCGTATCAAAGATACTGTGACTGTTTGTTTAACATGGTGTCTTAGGCTGCAAGCACATTGGTCAAAAAAAGAAATGTTACATTGCTGGATACCTATAATGAAAGTTGAATGGCTTTGACTACAACATTTCTCTTAACTTACTGTAGGAATATATGTAAACAAAAATGTGTTAGTAGCCTTTATTGTATCAATCAAGGATTTATTGAGAGGTCCAATTAAACACTTATTATTTGATAAAATAAATTTAAAGGAATATTTTGGATTCAATACAAGTTAGGCTCAGTCGACAGTGTTTGTGAAATAATCTTTACTACCACAAAAAATCATTTTGACTGGTCCCTCCTTTTCTTAAAATAAATAAATAAATAATAATATCTGGGTTCCAGTAAGGCACTTACAATGGAAGTGAATGGGGGCCATTCTGTAATTGTTCAAATACTTACTGTTTCAAAAGTACAGCCACAAGACATTAAAGTTATACGTGTAAACATAATTTTAGTGTGATAAAATTGCTCACTAACCTTTTCTGTGAAACATATCCTATTTTACAACTTTGTTACCATGACGATGTAGTGTCAATTAACCCTCAAAACCTAAAACGACTGTTAAATCAATGATTTAAACAACTTTACAGCTTAAATAATACAAAAAGTTTTAACAAAAGAATTAATGTAAGTGCTTTTATGAAATTACAAGCTTCACATTTCTGCCTTTGAACCCTCCAAAAATTGGCCCCATTCACTTCCATTGTAAGTGACTCACTGTTACCCAGATTTTTGTTGTTGTTGCTGTTTTTATAGAAAAGGAGGGACGAGTCGAAATTATTTATTGTGGTAATCAACATTATGCCACATATGCTGCCTTATTTTGTATTGAACCCGGAATATTCCTTTTAATTATTTTCATACTATAATAATTTTATATCATGTTATCATCTATGAATTATATAATATTACATGATAAATATTTTACTATATGAAATATATTATAATATATTATTATATTATTAATTACATAAATATGTAAAATTGGGAAATAAAGAAGCAATAAAGTGTTTTAAACGGCAACTTCAAAAAAAAAAAATATATATATATATATATATATATATATATATATATATATATATATATATATATATATATATATATATATATATATATGTTGATTTGACACATTTACCTCTAGAACTGAGACGCGGGAATTTCATGTTACAAAACCGCGTAAATGGTTGATTATTTGGCTGCTCCATCTCCATAGAAACACCTCTTTGGGCGTCTGAAGCCTTCATGGGCATTTGTTCAGTCTGGGAAAGCGATTGGCTATCGTTTATATGATTGACATAGACTACGACCAATAAAGAGACGCTTTATAAAGGGCTTTACCAAATCGCACCAATGAAATGCAGAGGTAAAAATTGGCTGGAATTCTATTGGTCGAAGCACTCGTCTTCCGTTTTTGAACGGCAAACAGCGCTTGCATGGTGGTGGCTGTGAGGCGGATTCGCTTTGTTTTCCTTTTAACTCATTAGTTGTTTTTTTTCATTATTACAGATTGATTTAACGTTTGCGCTTTCCGACTTAAGAGGTATCACCCCGAAGTATATCAAAGCGATGGTAAAACTTTATTAGACACGTATTATTATGAAATATTATTGTATTTGCTGCTGGGTTGGTTATCTTGGTGAATTTTGCAGATTTAGTCTAAGTGAGATAGAACATGGCAAGACAAGGTGTATCAAGACCAAAGGTAGTAGTTGTAGTCGACTATTATATATGAATATTTTACGAATACCTTTGTTTTACCATGTTTTGTTTTGTACTTAAAGCAAAGTGTCTCTCGCAGGTGGTCTCATCAGGCAGGCTTACAGGCTCTGGAAGGGGACAAATTCACAAGAGAAAGTAAATTACACTAGATAAAAGAAATCCGGTCTACACTGCATCACTTTTAGACACGTTAAGATATTTGAAACAAACAAACTGAATCTGCTGCCTGATTTAGGGTCACTGGGAGATCTGTGCCACCTCTTGAACCAGCATATTCCCTTTATTCAACAGACTCAGAAGATCAGGTAAAGGAATCGCACATCTTTTGAGTCTTAGGAAAAATTTCAGTAAGCGTATTAATGAATTGAATAGAATGGAGGAATTATATGACATTCAAGCTCTTGTTTCATTCTTTCCCACTGAACATTTTATCCAGGTGATGACAATACACGAGGGACTGGACCGGTGTGCTGCTTTACTCAATGGGATACTTCAAGCTGAACAGGCAGGTGTGATATTTTTGCTACTAAAATCAATCTTCATTTTTCATGATTAGCAAATGTGTTGTGGTAAGACTGCAAATATTCACTCAACAGAATCAAAGCCCAAACCACAGGGAACAAAGACCATCTTTAAACCCAAACCCAAGAATTTATCAAGAAAGATTGAGACAGACAAGAAAAAACACGGGAAGAAGGCAAACACGGCTATGCATTTGAACAAAATTAAAATGAAGCCAGGTAATTTTAAGGAACAAAGTTAGAACACCACTCAAGTTGATTGCTGCTAGTATACCGATTATATTGTAAGTTTATGTAAGTGTTGTTTAATAATCTGTACATCCCTTTTTACTTTATATAGGTCCGGTGCAAAAGACTATTTTATCTACTAGTTCTCACACCGGTTTAGCAGGGCAGCCATGTTGCCGAAGTGATCAGAATCCTGGGATCAGATGGGCACAGGGGTCACATGATCAGCCTGCAGGACTGACCCCTGTAACACAAGCTCCGCAACACTCAGTTCCACAGGCCTGCCCTCAACCTGCTGCCAGCTGTAATCTGCCATCTTCAGGTAAACAGACACGTGCTCACATAAATACTCATTTACTGTAGCTGGTTTATGAGGCATGAATGACAAAACTACATTTCCCATCATTCTCTGTGGCAGTTTTAGAATGACATAATGCATAGATTAAGCATCAATTACACCCTAAATATGCATCCATAGCACTTTATTTTGTCGCATTAGTGGTAAAAGGCTTTTAGTATTTGTTTGGAAGTAAAAAAAAAAAAACAGAGAGAGAAAGTAATATAAAATTGCCCAAAATGTAATTAAATTTTTTTGAAACAAAAAAACATTTGAATGCACCACATCGTATTTATGTCCTCCGAACTAGTAATTACAGTATGCACATTCCAGTGAGCATTAGCTTATTAATGAAGGTCTTCCTTTAAACAGTGTTACTCCTAATGCTGGCCCTGATATGATTTCTATATGATCTCAATTCCTATCTCTGTTTTCAGGTCAGGTTCAAACATCTACTGTGTTTAACTGTCGGCTGACCACATCAACTCCTGCACTGAGCCCTCAAAGACCTGGACCATCAAACAGTGAACCTGTATGTCTGCTGAGCAAACTTAAAGGGATAGTTCACCCAAGAATGAAAATTCTCTCATTGTTTACTCACCCACATGCCATCCCAGATGTATCTGACTTTCGTTCTTCTGCCGAACACAAACAAAGGTTTTTAGAAGATTATCTCAGCTCTGTAGGTGCATTCAATGCAAGCGAATGGTGGACAGAGCTTTGAAGGTCCAAAAAGCATATAAAGACAGCATAAAAGTAATCCATATGACCCCAGTGGATAAATCCATGTCTTCAAAAGCCACATGATATGTGTTGGTGAGAAACCAATACATTTTTATATCCATTTTTACTATAAAGCTCCACTTTCACTTTCTTTTGTTTTTTGGCGATTCGCATTTTTCATGCATATCGCCACCTACTGGGCAGGGAGGAGAATTCATGGTAAAAAAAAAAAAAAAGGACTTCAATATTGATTTGTTTCTCATCCACACCTGTCATCGCTTCAGAAGACATGGATTAAACCATTGGGTGGTATGGATTACTTTTATGCTGCCTCAAAGTGCGTTTTGGAGCTTAAAAGTTCTGGCCACCATTCACTTGCATTCTATGGACCTACAGAGCTGAAATATTCTTCAAAAAATCTTGTTCAGAAGAAAGAAGGAAAGTCAAACATCTTGGATGGCATGAGGGAGAGTAAATGATAAGGGAATTTTCATTTTTGGTTGAACTATCCCTTTAAATTGAACAGTGTTATAATGATAGTCATGATTTTCTAGAGATGGATGATACGACTTATATTCTTTTCAATCCAATACCAAGTACTATCAAGATCAGTATCACTCTTCCCATATGAAATAGGACATTTTTGCGATTTCTGAGGATTAAATGGGTCATTACAGCCATCATATTTAAAGGGGTCATGAAATGGAAAATCAAGTTTTCCTTGATATTTCGACATATAAGAGGTAACTGTTGTATAAAAACATACTGTAAATTTCAGAACTCAAAACTTCCTCCCGTCTAAAAAGAGCATTTATAGTTCCCACCCTTTTGAAACGTCAAGTTTTATCAGAGGAGAGGACGGATCTGTTAGCGTTGACAATGTCCCCTGCTGGACAATTACAGCGCGTGCTTGTTTATATATAGCAGCCACTACAGAACTTCTGAAATGCAATCTTGTAGGAACTTTATAACGTGGCTCAAGCACGTTAAGCAGATGCTTAAACCCTGTGTTCTCGATGAGTGAGTATAGTCGCATATCTGCAGCAATAAATACTCCTATGGCATTCATTATTGCTTTAGCTCTGTCTGAGCTTGCAGCGAAAAGCTGCTTGAACGCCTTGGCGAGACTTACTTCAACAGGCTGTTTATGCTTTGCTCCCGTAAGTTCAATAGACACATGTGGATAATGTCTCCGCAAATGAATCATCATTTTAGATGTGCTTCCTGAGCAGGGCCACTGATAAGGGGGGGACAACCGAACCTTTTGTATATCGCATCTAAGCGCGTTCAGCAGGAGACGCGGATATAGACATGGAGACAGCACGCGAAAGCGAAAGCTGCCGGGGCAGCGTGCAAGTTGATGAAAGAACTGTTTGCATAAACGTCACACGCATTTATCTGATCCGCAGTTTCTAGTGTATCGTGTAGCGCTCTGTTCTGTTAAATTTTGATTCCGTGTGGTCCAGTGTTGCTCCGCAATCTTTTTTTCTTTTTAGTTCTATGCGATTTGTGTTGTTCGATATATGCTGTTTTAATATTGGTTTCATGCGTGCCAAGATATGTAATCATTCGTGTGACTGCGTGTACCGTATCGAAGGCCCTGTATCCGTTCGGTTCGGCTCGGATACATGTACCATTGCAGCCCTAATTTACATGCCCACAACATGCGTCATTGCACCCTTGGCTTCGCCCCCTGCCGCTCGGTTCAGATCGTAAACAGAGAGGGAGAGAGACAGGCCTAGTGTGACCAACTATTCTTGAACACCAAAGGGGACCCATCTGGACTATTTTTTTTGTTGTTGCATATAACATGCATTAGACAGACGTCTTTGACTGTTGTCATGTTTATCGAGCTGCTTTTAAAAGACGAGGTGTCAAGTTACAACTCGGAAAAGGAGATGCCATTCAAGTTTCACTCAGCTGCTCTGCGTCTTGGTGTTCTTATGCCCATTTGCGCTATTTTTAATTGGTTGTGTATGTAAACAAGCACTAGCTGGACGTCTTTGACTGTTTGGATGTGTTTCTGGTGATCTGCACCTCAGTGCAGCTATGTGTGTGTGTCATGTTTCACCATGCTATGGACTGTATATGTGCGGCTATCAGCATGGACTGCTTGTGGACCAGTCATAATACAATTCGAGCTTTGCAAAGAAACTGTTATTGAAGAATGGGGCAGTTAACAACATTTGGACTGTAAGTAAACGGTTTCATTCATGAATATTTCATATGTCATAACTGTTATGTTAGGTTATGTTGCTGCTTGAGTGAACATTTTAATATATTCGGATGTGTTGTGCATTATGTGTAAACCCTGAAATGTAGTTTTATGATGTTGTGGAGTGCTGGTGTATTCTCTTCTGATTAAGTTTCAAATATGGCAGTATTCGAGGGCTGCACGATGTTAGCCAATCAGAACAGTGGGCATTTACATTGATGTTTAAAGGAGCCGCTTAGGCCAAAACCAAGTGTTTGAGACAGAGGGCCAGAGACAGGGTTTTGGTGCAAAAAAAAAAAACTTTATTGATATTATCAGTGTACCTCAGGGAAGATAATAAAATTATATAAAAAAAAAAAAAAATAGCATTTCATGACCCCTTTAACATTCTGTACAATTTAAAAATGAGCATTAGAAGAAATGGCTCCTTTCCTACATAAATGTTTGCTAACACAGTTCAGTTTCTTCACTTCAGATCTTATGCATTAATTTCCATGGTAAATAAATAATAAAAAAAAATATTACAAAGTTCTACTTTAAAAATGTAGAATCAGTATTTTTGTTTATCTCAGTACAACATCAGCATCAAAAGTACTGATGCTTCTGTATAGGGATGTCCCGATACCATTTTTTGTAGTACGAGTACCGATACTTCCTTTTCAGTACTCACCGGTACCGATACTGAGAGTTTTTTTTCTAATGTTAGTTTAAAAAAAATAAAATGAAAACTGCATAAAATAATAATAAAAAAAAATCGATATAATATAATAACTGTAAAGAAAACCAAGTTTATTGGTTTCAGCTATTGTAACTCAAATAAGATGGTAATGGCTGTCTAAGAATTATTTTGCATATTTAAAGGGAAGATTATTTTTCTCATGACAAGAAGCATCTCTGTATGTTAACATGTATGGCCCTATGAAATTTTTTTTTTAATTTTTAATTTTTTTTGTCTTTCACAAATTCCATATTTAACAGTTTAATTCAATATTATCATTAAAGGGTGTGTAAACAAATTCAATAAAACTTTCATTAAATAAAAATAGAACAATTATCAGTCATTTTCAACATACCATTGCATTATTTTATTATACGAAGTGTTTTGTTTTTTTACAGATAATACAACAAAAATCCAACTGTCAAATAAAGAGCTGCACAACAGAGCATCACAGATGTGAGGTATTGCTTAATATAATACAATTATTATTTTATCATTACAGTAAATTATACATAACTATAGAGTAGTGACATATTTCTGTGATATTTTTGTCTATTTAAATGGAACTCTTATTTTGACGATTTACCCAGCAATGCCGCTTCATGATCTCATGATTCACAGCTGAGGAAGCCCATATCGCTGGTGACTCAGAGTAAATTTAAACTGCTAAAGGAAGCAATTTAATCAACTAACTGCATGTGCACATGCAGATTTTATATTTATTTCATTAAATTGCAGCCTTTGCTGTTTAATAATAACACTAGGACATATCGTGGATTTAATGTGTGCACTGTAAGCTTACGTAATGACATTCGTACGTCAGATGGTATCGGTTTTAGGCATCTGAGCCTTTTTACGATTACGTGCCCAGTATCGGACCCGATTCAGATACTGGTATCAGGATATCCTTACGTCTATATTTATACGGCCATCTCTAGATTTTCTTCTCTCGTCTTGGTTTCCATGTTTTACACACTGACACAAACACACTTTTACCCCTTAGATATTTTTGCCTGCTTGTCTCAGTCTCTCTGCTTATGCCTTTCTCTGTCATTCAGTGTACTTCAGAGTGTTTGCAGAGCAATGGTTCCTCATCAGGAGAGTTTCATTGCATAACTCAGTCGTGGCCCATGAACGCTGCCACCCCTTTTCTCCCTCAGGGGTCTGTCGCCAAAACAGTCACACAGACTCCAGTTACTGCATCTCCCGTCCAAAATGGACCAAGCGCTCGAGTAGAACAAGGGGTGCCTTTGATCACCAGTCCAATCTGTGGTGTTCCTCAGTGGGGATCTGTAGGGCCGAACATTTCTTTGGCATCATCAAGTGGGTTCTTGAGCTGCCCTTCAACAGCAGGGTTAGCAACACAAGTCCCCATCCAGGCCCACATTAGCCATCCTCAACCTGATCCAAATGGACCTGTACCGAATCATTACAATGCCCACGAGCAGGAGATCAGTTTGGAGGAGAGTGGAGGCAGTACCAGCGCAGAGGAAAAAGATGAAGAACAGGATGGAGTGGACACTACACCTGTCAGAGACATAAGTTGTCAGACCAGCAAGGAGAAATTAACAGATGTGAGTCTCGAAGGCAAACCCACTAGCCCAGAGAAAACCGCCCGGAAAGTGATGACTCTCAAATTTATGCTGGGAGAGCTGAAGACTCTGGTTGCTAATCAGGGTGAGATTTGATTTGAATTTTTCTCCAACTAAAAATAATACTCAATATGTATTGGTGTTATTAATTAGGTTATGTGCAGATTATATCAAATAATCTTCTACTGTTTAAACAGTCACTCTTGATGACCATTTAAAGTGCTCCAAAAACATTTGACATAATTAATTTGATAACTTGATCTGTATATCTAAAGATCTTTGCACACCAAAGGCTATTTTTTTTATTATTATTATTATTATTATTACTTTTTATTTTTTTTGCTATTAACATTTTGAATCGAAACAATGGGGACCACCTGTTACAGTGGTGCCGAAACCCGGGAGGAGGAGGGATGCGCTGTCGCGGAGTCCTCGCCGCTGCCATCTGCCAAGAGAGCAGCCGCGGCCGTCTGTCTGGGGACGGAGGGGTCACCACTATATCAGGTAAAGGTTGGGCAGGGACGAGGTGGGAACCGGCTGAACAGTCAACAAAGTTTAATGGACAACATAAACCAACATAAAACATAAGGACACATACACAACGTGGCCGTGTGCGTCACTCTCTCGAACTGGCGCTTCCGGCTATTCTTTATCCCCCTCCTGGCTGATTAGCCCGATTCAGGGACGGCCGTGTGTGCTCATGGGCCGGCCCCACCCTCCTCCTCATCACACTCCTCCATTGCCCGTTTCAGGGCATGACGCACTCCCCTTCCTGGAGGAGGGGGGGGCTGTGCCTGGGCTGGGTCTTCCCCACCTTTTGAAGGCCTGGGAGAGATGAGGGAAGGGGGGGGGGAGAGAGAGAGAGAGAGAGAGAGAGACGCATGTGTTGCATGCGTTGTGTGTGTCTCCTTATGTTTTATGTTTAAGTTTATGTTGTCCATTAAACTTTGGCTTTTCAGCCGGTTCCCACCTCCTCCCTGCCCAAACTTTACCTGTTACAAATGGATTACTAACGAGCGAACATTAGCGGTGAATCGCGCACCGACAAAGCGCACTTTTTTTTTTTTTATGGTGTCAGTATTTTTTTATTTACTGGGCGATGAAATGCCCTGCACAATTAAATAGAAAGAAAGAAAGCTGTTTTGACCACCGACATTAAACGCTGAAGGAACTCGAGGAGCAAATCCTGGACCAGCAGTGAGGATGTGTAGTTCCTTTGCATCAAATGCTTTAAAAACTGAAACATGATTTTCTCAAATCGGTTCTCTTAACATGTAAATTATATTGCTGCTTCACTGCCTTGCATCCCCTTTAAAAAAACTCTCTGATCTTACATGGATTGTCTTCATAATGTATTCCATATTGCTGTATTTTTTTGCCTTTGCATTTAATCGAACGTGACTTCTCTCTCTTATCTCTAATATAACCTATATCCTATGTATATCATAGAACAAACCCCTTTAGGCGCGCAGTTGGCCTATATAAGCAGTTGTGAAATCACCATTTCTTCAGAATTTTCTTCCGTCAAGACAGCGACTTCATCTCTCCTCTTGACAAGCCCTCTTATCTCTGCTTCACCGTCGAGAGATACTTCTCCAGCGGATGGGTTCTTTGCCTGCAGAAGCAAGCAAGATGACTCGTTGCCTTGACAACTCAGCGCCTGCAGCAAGACGACTGACCCGCTCCCCTGCAGTGTTCTGGTGAAGACATTTCTCTGCCTTGCTGTCGAAGATGCTTCACCAGCAGATGGGCTCTTCGCTACAGACTCATTGCCTTAATGCGTCGTGACTGACCTGCTCCCTGCTGTGTTTGGTGGAGATTCTTGAATCCTTTTGTCATTATATGATATATATATATATATAAGGATATATTTCATAAAAGAGCCACTTGTGTGTAACGTGTCTTTTTCAAGATGTATTGTATTATTCCGCAAGTATTCCATATTCGAGCGGCAAATCCCACTGTCAGATGAACACGAGAGCTGCATTTGCTGCCTGGGCCGTGCCCACGCCGAAGCAGCTCTCATGGAGACAGACTGCCCTCATTGTGAGGGCATGAGTCTCCGGACGCTCGGATCACCCTCGTTCTGAGGGACGATCCCGCCTCCCTCGCCCTCCCACCCACCTCCTCTGTGTTAGATCCCGAGGTACCACATGAGGAGGTTGAGATGGATGGATTCGAGGAGGATCTCGTGCTGGCGCAAGCCATATGAGCCCCCCAACCTTCCGATGTAGCACCCTTGCAGTGCAGTATGCGCGTGATGAGCTCCGGTCCTCTGAAGCGCAAGGCCTTATCACGTTTGGCTGATCTGATGATGAGGATTATGCCATGTCCTCGCAGCATCAGAAATTTGCGAGTGGCCGGAGGATGTTGCCGTCCCTTCCCCCAGTAAGGGTGAGGAGTGGGCACATGCCACTGATAAAGAGCTGCTTTGCATCCTCTCATGGGCGGTTGAGGAGCTCTGTTTACAGCAATCCCCAGTCGAGCTGGAGATCCGGCTTGAGTGTTAGCTCACCTCATAGAGCATTGACTCAAGCTGGCACGCGACACAACAGTGTTAAGGGAGTGACATGAAAATTTGTGGTTGCTTCAGAATGGCACTGCAGGTCACAGAAAGTCAATTGTGACGCAATCTAATGACTCGCCACCGACATAGAACTCCGTCCCACTGCTAGGGCTCCACCAAAGACGGCCTGAGACATCGTTGAAGCCACGCATTCCGTGGCCCGAGCGGGTTCTGCATGTTCAAATAAAGTATGATCTCACAAGAAGAGAGAAGCGCTTGTTGGATGCTGACTCAAACATCATGTACCACGGCACACCTGGCGCTACAGGTGCGTGCGCATTAGTATAACTCAACGCTGTCTAGCTGCTCTAGCACCATGGACATCTCCAACATTTTACCAGCAGGGCATCATGCTGGGTCAGGCCTTCAGGCGAAACGTGGTTACCACGGATGCATCCAGTGCAGGCTGGGGTGCACTGTGCGGCGGACGCCTAGTCTTCGGCACCCGGACAGGCATGAAGCAGGCATGGCACTTAAATCGCCTGGAACTGCTAGGTGTCTCTTAGCCTTGAAGGCTGTTCATTCCGAGGGAGTGAATCACCATGTTCTGATTCGATCGGACAACATGACAGTGGCCCGGAATTCGATCGATCAGCCTGACACAGCATCTCCTCCTTTGGAGCGAGCACCATCCCCTCACGCGCGACATGTCCCAGACCCACTGAACTGTGGCGTAGAGCGATGACCAGGGAATGGAGACGTCACCCTCAGGCGGTCCTGAGGATTTGGGGCATATTCAGCAGAATGGAAGTGGAACTGTTTGCCTCCGCGGAGGTCACCCACTTTCCCCTCTGGTACTCCACATCCAATGCCCTGCTAGGGGTGGATGCCATTCTGCTAACTAGAGTGCCGTCCACGAAACACCTCTATGCGCTAAGTGGCATGTGTTTACAAATTGGTGCTCTTCACGTGGTGGAAACTCAGTGAATTGCAACATAGCTGAGACCCTCACATTCCTCCAAGAGCTGCTGGATGCAGATCTCACCCCGTTGATGCTTAGGGTCTATGTAGCGACAATTTCGGCATACCACATCCTGGAGGCTGGCTCCTCCATAGGCAGACGTGATCTAATTTTTCAGTTCCTCAAGGGAGCGAGGGGCCTAAACCCCCCCACACCCTGCTACAGTCCCAACTTGGGATTTTAACTTGGTGCTGAAGGTGCTCACGAGCACCCCGTTCGAATCATTGGAATCTGTTGTGTTGCGTGTGCTTTCTCTAAAGACAGCACTCCTGCTGGATTTGGCCACAGTTAAATGGGCGGGTGATATGCAGGCGCTGTCCGTCGACAGCTCATGCCTGGAATTTGGGCCAGGTCTTTCAAAAGCCACCATCAAACCCAGAAAAGGCTATGTGCCTAAGGTTCTATCGATGCTCAGTTGCTCTGCCTACAAGCCTTCTTTCCCCCACCATTTAATTTAGATGAGGAGCAGTTTAAGCATTTGTTATGCCCTGTGTGTGCATTACACATGTATGTAGAGTGGATCAGCTCTTTGTTTGTTATGGAGGATGTACAAAAGGCATGTCCGTCTTCAAGCAAAGGCTCTCTCGCTGGATCACTGATGTGATTGCCCTCGCTTATGAATCGTAGTGCGTGAAATGCCCTATTGGTGTGAAAGCACATTCAACTAGAGCCACGGTTTTCAAACTGGGAGGCGCACCTCAAGTGAAATCAAAACATACATGAATACTATAAAAATGTATTGTGAAGATAAATAAAAATCATTGGCTTAATAAACCATAGTCCAGCTTAATAGACCGTAGCTCTATGGCATTACAACACTGTTATTGTCGTGAACGCCTGCATATCATGCGATAGCGCATCAATGTACCAGTTGCGCGAGTGTGAATCTTTCCACACACGGACGTCCTTGGCTCTCACTCAAAACTAAACGCATGCTCTCAAATATACGCTGCTCTATGAAATCTCCCTGCTCTCGCTCAGAGTGCCAGTCATATGAACTCGCAAATCTATTTTAAAGCCACACAGCTCTGACTCATTGAAACAAATATTCTGCCTATTGTTATATCAAGGGAGAAAAGTTACCGGAGTAATCATCTCGCCATTTGGCCGGTAACTTTTTTTGTTTTGTTTTGTTTTTTGGGGAAGCGCAGGATAATACATGAACCTTCACTAAGCTCTGCCCCCCTTGGCTACCGTTGCGCTATAGGAATGCTCTACATTGGCTATACATGCTCATTTGGTAATGAGGAATGACACACTTTAATCCAAAGCATGCTCTTCTCAATATTTATTTAAAGATAAAAATAAAAAAATACTGCATGTATCCTCTCTAGGTACCTCGTATCACTATTACAAGTGACCCAGCAACAATGTTTTTGAAATTTTTTTTGGATCATTTCAATGAAAATCCGCTTAAAATTACTCAAACAAACATTACTCCTGTTGGCTATCATTGTAAAAAGGCAAACGCTTGTCAGAGTAATGGCGGCGGGGCAACAGTTGCTAAGACAGGGTTGGTCAGAAACACTTAGGGCGGGGCTTAGCGAAGGATCAATTCTGATGCTCACTGACGATGTAAGTTGACAATGTAAGTGTCTAGGACTAGGGGTGTTCGATTTTTAGTTTTTTGGACTCGACTCCTGACTCTAGCCATTTGAGTTGATGGAATCGACTCCTCGACGACTCGACTTATTTTTAATCAGGATTGTGTCAAAATTCAGGGCCGTCACCAGGGGTGGCCATTAGTGGGTAGTGCCTTCCAAAGTGACATATTTTCACCCACCAAAATTGCTTGTCAGGCATGAGCGGAAAATCAATGGGATTATAAAAATCAGCATTAATTTTCACTCAAATATAGCTCGCTCAATCCACTGCTTACTGCGTCCGATTGCTGCTCCGTTATTTGAAGTTTTTCTGTAACTCCTGGTCAGTTTCTCCTACTTAAATCATAACCCTAACTGTTAGTGGGATGGGAAAGCTGAATACTATTTTTATAGTAAAATGCGAATACAGAAGATAATGATAAAAGTGATATTATTATTTCAAAAATAAGTGAAATGTCCAATAGTATTGCATATTTTGTCCCACTGAAATGCTCATTCAACAGTACGTCATCGATTTAGAGTTGGATGCAGATGTACATTTTCTGGTATTAACAACAGTGAGGTTATCTAAAAAAGTAATCTATAAAAGTAAAAAGTAAACTGAATTTATGTGGCTAAATAATTCCAAGTATGACTGAGTTGGGACTTCTTTCATCAAGTTCTTATTGATTCAAATCTCTCGGAATTTCTGAAGGCAAACAAAACCAGTTATATTTACTTACAGTCCAAAAAATATTGTAGCCTACTTATTTTTTTTTTTTTTTTTTTTTTGGATTTATGTATTTCTTTTTCATCTTAAAATGTTTTGTTTCATGTATTTTGTATTTGCCCTGATGAAAGTTTACCATAGTTTTGTTTTAACTGTTATTTGTAACAAGATCAAAGCACATGGAATATGGATTTTCACTACCATGGTTAGATGTAACTTGATTCTATGAAACAAACTATAGCCTTTTTTGTAATCATAAACCATTGGCCTAAACATTTTTAAATTAGCAATTGCAAAATATAAACCTTTACAAGTTGTAACAAAAATTAATGATATTCCCTCACTATCCTATATTGCCTATTACAAGTAATGAAGCTAAAGTAATGATATAATAATATTTATTATGAATCTATTTCTACCTAAAGTACAGTTAGTGTTACTAAAGTATTTTCAAGGGTGGTGATGTAGAATTCTGTGCCGAATTCAAATGGTTTCCGCCAGGGGCGAACTGGCCATTGGGAGAACTGGGACTTTTCCTAGTGGGCCGGCTACGAAACGGAAAATTGGAAGAATCTACTCCAACCACTGTCCCATGTATTGATGTAATACTGACAAATACTCTCTCTCTTTTGCACGCACATTGTCTCACTCAGTCACACATGATGAATGAGTGTCCCACTAACCAACAGGTATTTGTAGAGGATGTGTTTGTTTTTTAAGAATGGTTCAAATCAATGAATTAGCAATCACAATGTCCTGTTCAAAAAAGTTACAGAGTCTAACAAAAGAATCAATTCCTGTATTAGAGTCAACTCCGATTCTAGTCAGAAGCTCTAGTTCCTCAGAGTTGAGGAATCGACTCTTTTGGATTCGACTCCCCATCACTATCTAGGATGCAGATAATCTGAAACAAATAACGATGTGTCCATTATAATGCGTTCAACATAATATCGGGTCGACGTGTCGTGTTTGAGACAAGTGCAGTTTCATATTTGGACTAAGATTGGCTCATGTGATGCAAGTTTATCACAGATATAGGCTAAAAGCGTTAAGTAACTGTAAACTCTATTTTTAATAAAAAATTATGCAAAATACGGTTTCATATTATTAATAGAAATATTTATAGCCGTTTATCACGCATCAGTGTATAAAGCATTGCAAATGAGTCAGACTGAATTAAAGGTTATTGATCACCATGTAACAAATTATTATTATTTTTTTTTTTTGGGGTTCCTGGGTAGTAAGTGTTATTTCCTAATAATTGGCATCAAGAGGCTGCAAGCATCCGACAGACGCATTTTGCTATGTCTGCGGCTAATTTATCAAGACGAGCGAAAAAGTACTCCGTGGAAGCATCTGCTAAGATGTGTGAGGGCCTACAAGGCATATTTCGGCATGCCTGTCGGAGATCAAGACAAACCCTGGGCACCTCATTTCACCTGGGAGCACTGCAAAAAAACTCTGGAAGGTAAGATGGACACTTGTTGCTCAGAATTTTGTGTTTTACAATTTTAAAAATTAAAATTTTTTATACGTTTTTACTTTTAAAATGTTTTACAATTTTCAGTGTTATTGAATAATATATATCATGTATGAAAAATGTTGTGAGAATCTCTTACACATTAGGCATGGGTGAAATAAATTTATTTTTGTAGGATGGTACAGAGGGGAAAAGAGAGCTATGAAGTTTGCTATCCCAAAAATTTTGCAGGAACCCGCTGACCACTCAAGCAACTGCTACTTCTGCATGGTGGACCCTTCCAAACATCGGACTGGCAAGAATGCATCTGCTATCACATATCCGGACCTTCCCTCATCCATCGCTCCGGTGCCACACTGCCATGAGCTCCCCGTACTCACTCCTCCGGAGAGAGAGCAGCCGTCTTTAGAAGAGAGCAGCAAATCAGAGAGTGAGGAAGACGTTGTAGATCCAGATGACAATTTCAGAGGTGGAGCTGAGGAGAGAAACCCATACTACCCCAACCAAAAAGACCTCAACAACTTCATTAGAGATCTTGGTCTCACCAAGTCCAGTGCCGAGCTTTTGACATCTAGGCTCAAGCAGTGGAACTTGTTGGATGAAAGTGTGCAAGTCGTAGATCAGAGGAAGCGTCACCAACCTATTTCCAGTTTCTTCACCTGTCAAGATGGGCTCTGCTTCTGCCACAATGTGACCAGTCTGTTCGAGGCAATCGGAATCGCCTGTATCCAGAATGAGTGTGCTGCTCCATAATGGTAACAAGTACCGGTCTCTTCCCCTGGCTCACTCGGTGCACCTCAAAGAGGATTACAACAGCATCAAGACCTTGCTGGACGCCTTGAAGTATGATGAGTACATTTGGGGGCTGATTCGTGATTGTGATTTACAGTATAATTGTAAATCTCGAAAAACTACTCCCTTCTAAATATTTTGTAGTCGTTTTTGTATTACTTTAGTATAAATACATGTAAATTTGGATTCATATGTTGTTTTTTCTGACTTTGTGAACGAACAGACACATTTGCCCATTTTCTCATTGGAAATAGGTCAGTTTCAAAATATCGCTG
This sequence comes from Myxocyprinus asiaticus, assembly GCF_019703515.2. Classification (NCBI taxonomy): domain Eukaryota; kingdom Metazoa; phylum Chordata; class Actinopteri; order Cypriniformes; family Catostomidae; genus Myxocyprinus; species Myxocyprinus asiaticus. The sequence goes on along the minus strand of NC_059355.1, from coordinate 5,051,522 downwards.
TCCTGGTCACAGAAGCAAAGTTAGTGGGGAATAATAGCCGTTTTCTATACTTTTGAGGCATAAGCAATTAGGAAATAACACTTACTATACTACCCAGGAACCAAAATTGTGTTACATAGTGTCATTGGTGAATTGCTCCAACACCTGAAATATGATACATTTTAATAATACACTAGAGGACAGCACCCTTCAAATAAGTGGCCAGAATGTATCTGCTGTTTTATATTTAGTTGTTTTTTTTGTTGTTTTTTTTACATTTAGCATAGGCTATGTTATTTATTATTTACTTTACTATTGTAAAGGCCTATATGACATTATTCTATGCTTGTAAATATGAAGAAAAAGAAAATTAACAAAAAATGGGGGGAGGGGGTCTAAGGGGGGGACAGCCTTGTAAATTTTCTCAGAGGGGGGCTTACTGTCCAGGACTCTGAAAACCCCTGAACTAGAAGTATGGCCACTTCATGGGCATGGGCAAATGGTGTGCCCTTGCAGGACATATATTATGCAGCAGATTGGTCTCCAAAAACATGTTCGCAAGGTTTTACAACCGAGACATGGTGTCCATCTCTTCACAGGTCCTCTCTGTCTAGAGTGCTTGTTGTTCCAACACTCAGCGGGTGAGCCCAAGCTTCCTTATTACGGGAGGGCTGCCTGATATATTTTGATACAGCCACCTGTATGTAGGCTGTTTTAGAAATTACCCCACCCTTAGAACTCACAAGCACTTCCACTCGAAATAAAACCTATTTTCCCAGCCTCTGATTGTGAAGGGGTTACATTTATACTGTGTGTATTTATATGGTTCATATAGATTCCCAGGCTAGATTAACTTCTCATCTGGTTTTCACCATATGGAGTTATTAATTATTCTATACACTTTTTTTTTTTTTTTTATAAGTCTGTGACTTCCTATACATATTCCTTTTCAAGTGGCTATACCTCTGGGGGTATTATGTCACGTAGTGCGGAGTGATGGGACTTAATCGATAGGGAACGTCTCCGCTTGCACATGTAACTTCGGTTCCCTGAGATGAAGTGAATGAGACATTGCGTAAGCTGGCTGCACTACTACTTCAGAGTTTCGAGGTATGAGCGATGCGCTCTTGTCCCTCAGTCAGAAAATTCTGAAGAAATGGCAGTGGCATGTAATCAGCATCGTTCCAAGTGATAGCATGTTTTAACCGTTGATATTTGTTTTTACACAATTCTTTCTAATCACCCCTCAAACTGTGTACACATGATAATGCTGCCAGTCAACTCGTCCAGCAGGTGAACTGAAATAGTGTCTCGAATGTTTCCTTTCTCATAATCGCATAGCCTTTGGTGTGCAAAGACCTTAACACTGTCGGTACTGGGATTTTCTTTGTCAGTGGATAGATAACGTGTCACATGGATCAATTCATTTTAATCAGGATGACTGACTGGTCTCATGGTAAAGTTTTCACCTCTAATCAAGGAGTTCTAATCCGCCCTTATATAGCTTTTTAACTTAAAGATTGGATCAGCACATATCATGAGTGGGGACACATCTGTTTGCATTTTGCTTCGTAATAAAGCTGGAACGAGCAGTGGAACGAGCAGAGCGCGTATCTGGATGCACGAAAGAACATCGCCGCCCGCTGTCTCTCAACACCACAGCTGAAACAAGCAATCATTCTTAAGTTAAAAATAACAAACACCAGTACTGGATTGCCACTTATTATAACACACAAACAAAATGGGAACTCCTTCTCAAGATCTGGTGATGTTTTTCTGCATTAGACATGACAGATATTTCAAAAAGTGGTGGGGACACGTTCCACCCATCCCACCCATAAATGACGCCAATGGACCTAAGCCATATTTAGGGACCAGAATATCATAGAGACTTGGGGATGGGTCCTTTTGAATTGTACTAGTAAGAAACCAAATAGTTATGTACTGTACTAAAATAAAAACTCAATACCTAAAGTACCACTTACCGTAACAATGGACTGGCAACCATCCAGAACACCTTAGCAACTGCATAGCAACAACTTATCACAACACCCTAGCATTGTGGTGGAGAATTTTGCACAGGCAAGCACTACTCCTCAGTTTCTTCAGGAAATGTAAAGATCTTGTTATCCATACAGCAATGGTGTCATGCTCTTATTACAGTGCCACCTTTTAGTTGTCCCCTAGCCATGATTTATGAAAGCTGAAATCATATTTCAAACCTAATATGGGTATCAACTTCACTTTCAGTAACAATCATAAATGGACCCTTGAAATATTCCTGAGTCCAGGAACTCTGGGATGGAGTTGCTGGATTTGCAGGAGTTTGAGCAGATTTTCCTTTCTCCCTCCTGTGCAGACAGTGAGGCTGTACGTCTGATCTCAGAGGTGGAGCAGAACATCTCCCTACTACCTGTCATGGTGGGCAGCACCAACATCCAGGCGGAGATCGCACTCGCCCTGCAGCCTCTCAGGAGCGAGAATGTACAGTTGCGTAGGTCAGTGAAGGATCTTAGGATCTGAGTCTCTGGCATCTGAGTGTCTGACCTATGCTAGGAGTGCAATGACAGAGTTTACTCATCCAGTCTGGCTTCAAATATGTTATTTCTTTATTTCCTTGCTTTTCAATCAGTTGCAAATTAGAAAATTAGTGTTCATGTGCATGTCTCCCAGACGATTGCGAATACTCAATCAGCAGTTATTGGAAAGGGAGAGAGCAGAACGGCGGGCCAGGCCTGTGGACTGCAACATGGAGGGTGAGCAGATCCATTCCTAATGAATGCTGTCAGAGACAAGTCAGCTCTCTCTGCTTTGTCTATCAAAGAATATGTCATGTGAGAGAAAAATCACACAATAAATCAGGCCTTTGAATGTAGTCTTTAATTTTCTGTCTAGCCAAGTGGATGTATGAAAACAACCTGTGTGTGTTTTAGTGGTTGCATTGCAGTCACTGAACCTCACTCTCCAGACCCAGTTAAATGAGAGCCGTGGAGAGCTTGAGACTCTGCAGCAGGAGAACATGAGACTACAGAAAGCTGTGGAGGACATAGAAAGTTACCTGCAGCAGCACAAGGAGCTGTGCAAGTTAGAAAACCATCGCCTAAGGCTGGGTAAGAGTACTTTCTCAGTCTTGGGGTTAGATAATTTTTCATTTGAACTTTAAATTTTTGCATTTACATTTTCATATACTTTTATATAGGATTGTTTTAATTAATTTTACAAGGTAAAATAGTTCACCTAAAAATAAAATTGTCACCATTTATTCACTCTCATGTCATTCCAAATCCACATGACTCTCGGTCTTCTGCGAAACACAAAAGGAAATAATTTAATAAATGTCTCGTCTGAATTCAGTAAAATAGCATAGAGACTCACTTAAATGCTTAACAAAGCATCCAAAAGTGTCATAAAAATAGTGCATTTGACTATTGCATCATATTCCAAGTCTTCTGAAGGCATACAATCACGTTGTATGATGAACAGACCATTTCAATTATTCGCTATCAAATCACATCCTTGTAAACAGCACAAATCCAATATGTCAACAACACAAACCTTATTTTAACCTCACTGTAATAAACGTATAAGTGAGTCTCTATGTATGGCCATTTTATTGAATGCATCCAATGAGACATTCATTAGATTACTTAAATTAAAGTAATAATACAAAAAAAGTAATAATGGGTTCGGAATGATATGAGGGTGAGTAAATGATGACAGAATTTTCATTTCCTCATGCCATCCAAGATGTGACTTTCTTCTGCAGAACACAAAGATTTTTAAAAGAATATCTCAGCTCTGTAGGTCCACACAATGCAATTGAATGGTGACCAAAATTTTGAAGCTCCAAAAAGCAAGTAAAGGCAGCATAAAAGTAATCCATACGACTCACGTGGTTTAATCAATGTCTTCTGAAGCTGTCTATTTAATTTTGGGTGAAAACAGACCAAAATGTAACTCCTTTTTCACAATAAGTCTTGATCATGATTTAAGGCTCGATTACACTTCCTAGCACCATTTAGTGCTCTGCTCATGCGTCAAGCACTAGGAAGTGTAATCAAACTTGAAATCATGATCGTGCCTAGAGACTGTAATGGCAAGATGTACAGTGAAACAGGAGTTAAATTTTGGTCTGTTTTCACCCAAAACTGATTAGATCGCTTCAAAAGACGGATTCAACCAGTGGAGTCGTATGGATTACTTTTATGCTGCCTTTATTGTGCTTTTTGGAGCTTCAAAGTTGTGGTCACCATTTACTTGCATTGTACGAACCTACAAAGCTGAGATATTTTTCTAAAAATCTTTGTTTGTGTCCAGCAGAAGAAAGTCATAAACATCTGGGATGGCATGAGGGTGAGTAAATGATGAGAGAATTTTCATTTTGGGGTGAACTATTCCTTAAGATAGATGTGGTATAATATGTGGTATAATAGTATATTATAGCATTTGTCACCGTTACAAGATAAGATGTCTTTTTTCAAAAATATAACAAAACATGACAGATTTAGGTCTCTTTCTTAATGCTGCATGTGATTGTCACATTACATAACCTTGCAGAGGTGAATGATGCATTAACTGAAATGCAGAGCTGCAAAAATAAACTCCAAGAGTGTGAGATTGAGAAGTCTTCATTGACACTGAGTCTCCAGCAGAGGGAGGCAGAGATCAGCAGACTGCAGGAGGTCATCAGGTTAGAGTCAACTCAATCACACACACAAAAAATACATCCTGAAATGTAATTCAAAGAATAAATCGTGTAACAGAAGATGTGGGTCAGATGCAGGTGGGTTTAAAATCTGCTGTTTCTTTCATGCACAGAAATCTACAGAGAAACCAGAGAAAATACATAACTGAACATTCTCCACAATTAGATTTGTGTCAACCAAACTCTCACTCTCAGCTTACAAAGAGTGTTCTGGAATTGCATGAAAATGCACAGAGAGAGACTGCTGTATTAGACCAACTTTCAGACTCTGTAAAGACCTATCTTCAAACTCTAGAGGGGACTGGACAGGCCTCTCCTCCCCAAAGAGTTCATGTGAGGTCCCAGACATTACAACCAGCTTCCCCTGTCCAGTCTGATGTTGGAAAAGAAAGCATTATATTATCAAATACTAAAGTCTGTTCACCAAAAGTCAGGGGTATACATGAGCCAACCCTGGAAGCCATAGGTGAGAATGTGCACCAATTACAGCAGAAGAGAACAATTTTTGCCCCTTTAAGAGAGGCGCCAATGGTGCAGCTTGCCACTGGGGTTGCTCAAAGTAAACCTCACACTCAGTGTGATGAGCTGATAACAGCCAAGAGTCAAAGGGAAAATTTGGATGGGCCTGTAGGGCTGAAATATCTGGGACATGCTTTTACTGAAAAGCTGGGCATCTCTGATGTGCTCCATACTCAGAGCCGAGATTTCCTTTCAGATCCTGATGGTGCAGCCTTGCAATTAAATCAGAAAAACAAGAGCCTGGATGATCACACGATGCAATCCCAGCATGCCCGTCAGTGCCTAAGGATGGGTATTGAGTCGGCATACACTGGGCGGCCCTCAGTGATGGAGAAGACCTACTCCTCTTGTGATATTAAGTCTTTGGCTTCTGATTGGAGCTTAAACTCCTGGTCGACGTTTAACACACGAGATGAGCAGAATTTCAGAGACGGGCTAGCAGCACTAGATGCCAGCATAGCAAGTCTGCAGAGGACTCTAAAGGCTGATTTAAACAAATGAAAATGTTGTACTTAAAAGTGCATTGAATTGATTTTATTTTTAATTTGATTGTGTGTAATTTATGGATATTTTACCTGTCTTTTTTATTTTCTATTAAATTATTGCTTGGAAAATTGTAATTATCATTGTATTTCATTGTTTTGGGTGGTTTCATGACTGCACTTGAATAGACTATGAATGTATGGCAAAGAGACGTAAAGCCAATTGTTTCTGGAAAATGAAATGATCTCCACGTAATCAAAGTCTCTTTCGAGACAAGTCAGTCCACTCTTTGGCCATCTTTGGAATGCTCCTGGGCAGCCATGTTGAATGTTGATTAACACAAATAATTTAAACTTTAAAAATGTATGTAATTTTATCACACTAAAATCATGTTAACATGTATAACGTTTACATCTTTTGGCCATACTTTTTAAACAGTGTATTTTAATGTTTTTGGACAGGCCCCATTCACTTCCGTTAAGTGCCTTGGCAGACTGACGGACGAATCGAACTTATTCAGTCGTAATCGGTATTATGCTACAAATGCTGTCGATTGAGCTGAACTTGAATTGAACCCAGACATTTTATATAATATATATTCACATGAGTCTCTTCAGACCTGGTTGATATTAGTTGAGAGCTGCAGTGGTTCTGTAGGAGTCTTTGCATAGTGCTTGTGTTAGCCGCGGTGTACAGCACTATTTTCTTACAGTGCTTACATACTGGCTATGTCTCGTTTGGAAGGCTGCGTCCTCCAGAGGTCGCATTTGTCGGCCGCATGCATCATTGAAAAAAATAAACGAGAATGTCTCTGACGTATGCGGCCTATAAATGCGACCTCCAGAGGACGCAGCCTTCCAAACGAGAGACAGCCTTTGTTCGTGTCTTGTCTGTCACTCTGTCGCCGTTTATTGTTTCCACCGGGTACCTAAAATGCTGCCACACAAACGATTTAAAATTGGCGGGGGCATCTTCTATGCGAATTTCACCCTCACACTCTGTCATGCTGATATCGTGAGACAACTTTTCACCTCAACAAGAAATATCGTCACGTTTTAATATCGCGAGATCTCGTCACACCCCTAGTAACAATTTTAAGGTGTTTACTTAAAGGGGTCATGACAAGAGGAATCACATTATCCTTTGTTTTTTGACATAAAAGAAGTCATTGTACTATAAAAACATACTGTAAGTTTCAGAACTCAAAACTTCCTCACTGCAAAAAGAGCATTTGTTGAAACCAAGCTGTTAAATGACTTGGTCTCTACTTCCTCCACATTGTGATGTCACACTGTGGTAGACATTTGTATCTGAACACCTCCACAACAACACATCAACACCTACTTATCACTTCTGTAGCCCCACCCAGTAGTGGTCAGTCAAGAGAAGAGAACCAAACATGACGGCGGTTTCACATATTGTCTGTGAGCGGGGCGTGAGCAAGACGTGAGCAGCGTGTTTTCGTTTCGGCACCCATATTAACAGATTACATCCTTCACATTTCAAGCGTGAGTCGCGAGGTGACGCATGCCAGAAGTGTCCCAGACATGGCAGCGAATGGAAAGTTTCGGCGTTGAGCCTATTTTTGCTGCGTGGATCACGCTGGACTCAGCAGCTCTGGGTATAGAAAATCAAAAATAATCAGGAGATTATAGAAAATAACCAAAAGCAAATGAAAAATATTTAAACCAAGCCTACAATGCACTACAGTCTGCATAAAAAACACAAATTAACTAAATAAAAGAACGAATATATATGTATTAGAGTTAGATCATAAACCAAATTTAGTATGCATACAAGTACCATGGTTGAAATGTATTTTGCCAGGAAATAACTCTGTACGAAAGGATAGATTGGGAGCACAAGGTGGAGTAGTTACATTTATACAAGAAGGAATAGTATATAGGGCAATTCCTGAAATTAAAGAAGCAGAATGTGTTATGGTATAAATTTATTATCAAAGGGATCACTTATTGTTTATAATTTTTTATAATGCATGTTCAAAAATTACACAATGTTTGCTTGAGAAAGTTGGAGGAAATAGGGGGAAAGGGGAGTTATGGTGCGGAGATTTGAATGCACACAACTGGTAATGGGGTAGTACGAAAATAAATTCCAGTGGGGAAATAGTTGAACAGTTCATTGAAGATAAAGGTTAATGATATATTTGCAAACTTAGGTCAAGCTATATGGTGTGCTTTATATGCAGATGACGGTGCTATATGGAAGAGAGGTCGAAACATTTCTCATGTGAATTTAAGTATGCAGACAGCCATTAAAAAGGTGGAACAGTGGTCAATAGATTGGAGATTTAAAATGTCAACAAGCAAATCATGGTGTATGTACTATACTCGGAAAAAATAATTTCCCAATAAATTCGAATTATTACTATATGGAAAATCAGTAGAACGTGTGAATGTATTTAAGTATCTAGGTATGTGGTTTGATAGCCGTTATACATGGAAGAAACATAGATGAAATGGATAAGAAATGTTGGAGAATTTTAAATGTGATGCGAGCAATAGCGTGGAAAGAAAGAACATCATTATTGATGATATATCAAGCCATGATTAGGTCTGTGCTTGATTATGGATGCATGATTTATGGTGCTGCTTCAGTAATGTTGTTAAATCAATTAGATAAAATACAGTATAGAGCTCTCAGAATATGTCTATAGGAGCAGTTAAGTCGACACCGGTTAATGCTTTGTAAGTTGAGGCAAATGAAAGGCCAATGAATTTACGCAGAATAAAATTGTTGTTGGTATATTGGGCAACCTTGAAGAGTCATGCTGGAAGCCATTTTGCTGATGGGAGTATACAAATAAGAAAGGAAGGGGTTTTGGGTGGATTATAAATGATGTGGCAGAAAAGTATCAAACTCTAGACAGAATATTTAATGTGTCACCTGTATGGAGTGAAGTTCCGTCATGAATATTCCCTGACGTAGAAATAGATTTGGAAGATACTAGATAAAAGAAGAGAATGGGAAGAAATAGCACAAATTCAATATAATGTAAATAAGCACATCAAAGAAAGATTTTATACAAGAACTCAAATATATACAGATGGTTAAAGAGACCCAAATCTAGGAATTATAGGAGTGGGAGTATATATATTCCAGGTCTTAATATAACTATATCAAAGTGACTGACATCAGAGTTGTCAATATATGCTGTAGAAATGGTTGCTATTATTATAGGATTAATGTGGGTAGAGGAGATAAGACCAGACAGAGTGGTGGTGTGTTCTGATTCTGCATCTGTTTTAAAAACACTTTCTACATGGCAGTCATCAAGGAAAGATCTGATGACTGAAATATTTACGTTGCTGTGGCAAATACATTGGAAAGGAGTGGAAGTAGGATTCTGTTGGGTACCAGCGCATGTAGGATAACTGGTAACGAAGTGGCAGATGAGCTAGCTAAAAATGCTTTAAAAAGGAAAGAAGTGGATGTTAGTGTTCCTTTGGGTAAAAGTGATATCAAATCCATTATGAGGAAAATATTGTTAAAGAATGGCAAGAGGTTTGGAATAATGATTGTAAGGGTAGACATTTATATAAGATATATATATATATATAAATGGTAGATAGTAAAAGGAATATTTGTGGAAGAAATAGGAAAGAAGAGGTTATAATAGGTTAAGACTTGGGGATTCAGGTTTGAATTCATCACTGTATATAATTGGAGTACATGAAAATGGTTAATGTGAGTATTGTGGAGGAAAAGAAACAGTTGAGCATGTAATATTTGAATGTAGTTGGTATGAAGAGGAGAGAAGAGAGTTAATATTACAGGTGCATCTCAAAAAATTAGAATATCGTGGAAAGGTGGAACTTTCATATATTCTAGATTCATTACACACAAAGTGAAATATTACAAGCCTTTTTTGGTTTTAATCTTGATGATTACGTCTTACAGCTCATGGAAATCAAAAATCCAGTCACTCAAAATATTAGAATAAAACATTTATAATACCGAAATGTCGACCTTCTGAAAAGTATGTTAATTTATGCACTCAATACTTGGTTGAGGCTCCTTTTGCACAAATTACTGCATCAGTGCGGCGTGGCATGGAGGCAATCAGCCTGTGGCACTGCTGAGGTGTTATGGAAGCCCAGGTTGCTTTGATAGCCTGCCTTTAGCTCATCTGTATTGTTGGGTCTGGTGTCTCTCATTTTCCTCTTGACAATACCCCATAGATTCTCTATGGGGTTCAGGTCAGGCGAGTTAGCTGGCCAATCAAGCTCAGTAATACCATGGTCAGCAAACCAGTTACTAGTAGTTTTGGCACTGTGGGCAGGTGCCAAGTCTTGCTGGAAAAGGAAATCAGCATCTCCATAAAGCTTGTCAGCAGATGGAAGCATGAAGTGCTCTAAAATCTCCTGGTAGACGGCTGCATTGACTCTCACTTGAGAAAACACAGTGGACCAACACCAGCAGATGACATGGCACCCCAAATCATCACCGACTGTGGAAACTTCACACTGGACTTCAAGCAACTTGGATTTTGTGCCTCTCCACTCTTCCTCCAGACTCTGGGACCTTGATTTCCAAATGAAATGCATAATTTACTTTCATCTGAAAAGAAGACTTTGGACCACTGAGCAATGGTCCAGTTCTTTTTTTTTTTCCTTAGCCCAGGTAAGACGCTTCTGACGTTGTCTCTGGTTCAGGGGTGGCTTGACACTAGGAATGCGACACTGCCACTGTAATTCGTGCAAAATTCAACTTTTCCACAATATTCTAATTTTTTTAGATGCACCTGTATATTTAAATAAAAAAAGGTCGAAAAGATAAGGATTTGGAATTTGTATTGGGTTGGGAGTATAATGGGGATCAAGTAGGGTACAGGATTTTGATGGAGTATCAGTACAGGTTTGAATAAAATAATTTAATATACATTAGATTAATGATGCTATTCCACACTTATAGGATCATGAGGGGTTCTGTGTGCTGAACACGCAGCGCCATCTGAATCATGGGGTCTTGATTGAACTAGAGTGGGGACAAAACACATTTTTTTTTTTTTTAAAGGGAGTTGTGTACGACAGCAGGGAGAGAAGGAAAATGGAAGGGTAAAGGAAAAGATGAACCAAATAACTCATGATTGCATACAGTTCAATAGGTGGCGATATACACATAGACTGCGAATCGCCAAAAAACAAAAGAAGAAGAAGAAGTCGCAGGTTGATGGCGTAGATGTTGCTGTGGAAACCCGACTCATGCTCCTGTCTGTTTTGTCGCTTTTCCTGTGCAGAGAATGAATACTTCAGCTTCACCAAACATATCAACCAGGAAAAGGAAAATAAACTGCTAATATCAGCATACATTTTAATCGTCGTTGGTTTTGTGACTTCAAACGTTTTTCCCAACCTCTGAGCGCGATGGGGCCATCAGGGGACGAAATTAACCCAGAATATAAAGAGCTGGTCGCAGTCACGCGAGAAGAATCGGAACAAAAGATCCACGACGTGCTGTCAAAATTAAAAGGTGGAGATAAATGAAATGGGAGTCCTGTCTTTTGTTCGTCGTTGAGTTTGGGGTTTTATCACTTTACACACCATGCTTTTATAACTCTTAGATTGTTGGTTGTTGACAAATAACATTGATGTGGACTTTTTAAATCAAGATTTTAGGTTAAAGTTTGTACACATTTTAATTGCTTTAGGTGCTAAAACGGCTGTCAATGCTTGAAACAATACCATGCATCTGCCACATTCAAAAAACACCTTTCACACAGATCTTCTAGGCAGAAAGTCGTTGGGAGATCAGAGGGAACTGGAGGCGTGTAAACAGAGTCTTTACTCATATGGTGTGCTGCAGTACTGCTCATCTACCCTGAGACTGAGTCCAGCCAGGATTGAACAGGGCTATGCAGTCCAGACACAGATGGCAGACATTCTCAGGTATTCCAATTTTAAATGAATTACAAATAGATGCATTTTCATTTGCAGTCTTATGGAGTTTTAATGTGTGATCCCATGTCCTTCTAGCATGTGCTGTGTGGGTCTTGGCACTTTCAGAGGCATGGACGTGTTCACTCAAGAATTTTTGCCATCCATGGTTGAAAATCTTCTTTTTCTTGCAGACCGTCTAATGAACAGAGCTCTGAGGGTAAGACAGGACAGTGTAATCAGATAAGGAACATAATGAAGCAGGGGTTGGGTTAGTTATTGGGGGCTAACCCAAGGGTAAACTATTTGATTCTGATTGGTCAATCGTGGCATTCTGGGAGACTTATATCTCTGCAGAACAAAAATGGGCTTTTCCCAATCAGTGGGCATTTTCAAACCATTGAGATTCCCTACTTTCATTGGATAGTTTAGAAACGCCCACTGATTTCTAAACTGAGATTCCCTGCTTTCATTGGATAGTTTAGAAACGCCCATCCCGGTTTGGAAACGCCCACTGATTTCTACACTGAGATTCCCTACTTTCATTGGCTAGTTTAGAAACGCCCATCCCGGTTTGGAAACGCCCACTGATTTCTACACTGAGGTTCCCTGCTTTCATTGGATAGTTTAGAAACGCCCATCCCGGTTTGGAAACGGCCACTGATTTCTACGCTGAGGTTCCCTGCTTTCATTGGATAGTTTAGAAACGCCCATCCCGGTTTGGAAACGCCCACTGATTTCTACACTGAGATTCCCTACTTTCATTGGCTAGTTTAGAAACGCCCATCCCGGTTTGGAAACGCCCACTGATTTCTACACTGAGGTTCCCTGCTTTCATTGGATAGTTTAGAAACGCCCATCCCGGTTTGGAAACGCCCACTGATTTCTACGCTGAGATTCCCTACTTTCATTGGCTAGTTTAGAAATGCCCATCCCGGTTTGGAAACGCCCACTGATTTCCACGCTGAGGTTCCCTGCTTTCATTGGATAGTTTAGAAACGCCCATCCCGGTTTGGAAATGCCCACTGATTTGAAAACACCCATTACTGTTCTGCAGAGACCTACAGATGCATCTCAATAAATTAGAATGTCGTGGAAAAGTTCATTTATTTCAGTAATTCAACTCAAATTGTGAAACTCGTGTATTAAATAAATTCAGTGCACACAGACTGAAGTAGTTTAAGTCTTTGGTTCTTTTAATTGTGATGATTTTGGCTCACATTTAACAAAAACCCACCAATTCACTCTCTCAAAAAATTAGAATACATCATAAGACCAATTAAAAAAACATTTTTAGTGAATTGTTGGCCTTCTGGAAAGTATGTTCATTTACTGTATATGTACTCAATACTTGGTAGGGGCTCATTTTGCTTTAATTACTGCCTCAATTCGGCATGGCATGGAGGTGATCAGTTTGTGGCACTGCTGAGGTGGTATGGAAGCCCAGGTTTCTTTGACAGTGGCCTTCAGCTCATCTGCATTTTTTGGTCTCTTGTTTCTCATTTTCCTCTTGACAATACCCCATAGATTCTCTATGGGGTTCAGGTCTGGTGAGTTTGCTGGCCAGTCAAGCACACTAACACCATGGTCATTTAACCAACTTTTGGTGCTTTTGGCAGTGTGGGCAGGTGCCAAATCCTGCTGGAAAATGAAATCAGCATCTTTAAAAAGCTGGTCAGCAGAAGGAAGCATGAAGTGCTCCAAAATTTCTTGGTAAACGGGTGCAGTGACTTTGGTTTTCAAAAAACACAATGGACCAACACAAGCATTGCACCAACACATTGCACCCCAAATCATCACAGACTGTGGAAACTTAACACTGGACTTCAAGCAACTTGGGCTATGAGCTTCTCCACCCTTCCTCCAGACTCTAGGACCTTGGTTTCCAAATGAAATACAAAACTTGCTCTCATCCGAAAAGAGGACTTTGGAACACTGGGAAACAGTCCAGTTCTTCTTCTCCTTAGCCCAGGTAAGATGCCTCTGACGTTGTCTGTGGTTCAGGAGTGGCTTAACAAGAGGAATACGACAACTGTAGCCAAATTCCTTGACACGTCTGTGTGTGGTGGCTCTTGATGCCTTGACCCCAGCCTCAGTCCATTCCTTGTGAAGTTCACCCAAATTCTTGAATCGATTTTGCTTGACAATCCTCATAAGGCTGCGGTTCTCTCGGTTGGTTGTGCATCTTTTTCTTCCACACTTTTTCCTTCCACTCAACTTTCTGTTAACATGCTTGGATACAGCACTCTGTGAACAGCCAGCTTCTTTGGCAATGAATGTTTGTGGCTTACCCTCCTTGTGAAGGGTGTCAATGATTGTCTTCTGGACAACTGTCAGATCAGCAGTCTTCCCCATGATTGTGTACCCTAGTGAACCAAACTGAGAGACCATTTTGAAGGCTCAGGAAACCTTTGCAGGTGTTTTGAGTTGATTAGCTGATTGGCATGTCACCATATTCTAATTTTTTGAGATAGTGAATTGGTGGGTTTTTGTTAAATGTGAGCCAAAATCATCACAATTAAAAGAACCAAAGACTTAAACTACTTCAGTCTGTGTGCATTGAATTTATTTAATACACGAGTTTCACAATTTGAGTTGAATTACTGAAATAAATGAACTTTTCCACGACATTCTAATTTATTGAGATGCACCTGTATACTTCCATTCCGGGCTAATTTTTTTTGTATAGTACTGTTTGATTGATCGTTGTCCCAGGAAAATGATTTATTTCATAGCTGTGATCTTGCATAATAAAATAATGTCAGCTCTAATCAAAATTGTATTTATTTACTTATTTGGTAAATAGCCATGCACAAAGTGGCGGCGTAATTTACAGTCATAATCGCAAAATAAACCCCTTCAGAGTGATACAAGACGCTTCATTTTGGGGTCCCTGTCAGGGCTTATTTTGCCATAACAACCAGGCCCAGTTGCAAGAAACTGCTTAAGTCAGGAAAACCCTTAGTGATAATGTCTTTACAATTATAACTGAGAGTTTTCTTAATTGAAGGGGTTTCTTGCTACTGGGCCCATTTGATTGCACAGTTTTACCATGAAAACAGGCTTGTCCAAAGCCACTTTTATATGTCAACCCTTCCGTGCAGTTGACAATCAGTTAACACAGTAGCACTCAGGGACTAAAAACAGTTCAATGAACGAAAACTGAAAACAAACTAATTTTTTTTTTATGCAGAATGTAACCGAAAATGCCATTTTCAGTTGTTCCGGAGTGAAAGTCATTTTTAAACGCTGGTAACCAATTATAACCGGTTAAGTAAATTTAAGTAAAACAACACCATTTCATGTTGCCTGAAAAAATGAAACGTGCTTTGATCCTGAAGGAAACTGCTGCATCACACATTTCTTTGTGGATGTCTCATTCTGTGAATGTAGACCCTTTTAACAACTATGTATAATTACTACATATACTGTACATGCACGGCTAATCTAGATACAAGGAAAATATTATTAAAAGTAAAAAGTATATTCTCAGTTCTTTCCAAGTCTTCACTAAGTTATTGTTAGATATGATGCATTAATACATTAATTTGGTGCTGCCGGGTTTTGACTCGAAAATTGAAAATTATACTTAAAGGGATAGTTCACCCAAAAATGAAAATTCTCTCATCATTTACTCACCCTCATGCCATCCCAGATGTGTATAACTTTCTTTCTTCTGCAAAAAAAAAACGAAGAATATTTCAGCTCTGTTGGTCCTCACAATGCAAGTGAATGGTGACCAGAATTTTGAAGGCCTAAAAGGCAGCAAAAAATGAATCTGTAAAACTCCAGTGGTTAAATCTATATCTTCTGAAGCGATATGATAGGTGTGGGTGAGAAACAGATTCCTATTTAACTAATTTTCCTTTTTAACTGTAAATCTAAATTTTCACTTGCTTCAGAAGATATGGATTTAACCACTGCAGTCTTATGGATTACTTTTATGCTGCCTTTGTCATTTTTGGACCTTCTAAGTTCACTTGCATTGTATGGACCTACAGAGCTGAGATATTCTTCTAAAAATCTTCATTTGGGTTCAGCAGATGAAAGAAAGTCATACACATATGGGAGTAACTGATGAAATAATTTTCATTTTTGGGTGAACTATCCCTTTAACAACAGATTTTGATTTCTCTCCACAACAGGACAAGGCACAAAATGAGATGATTCGTTTGTTTAGAAAAGTCTTTGATTCCATTGGCTGGCTCCTCAGGGCTCATAGACATCTTATTCATCATGGTAAGTGATGAGAAAGCGACGTTTTATCATCAGATTGAGAGCATTTATAAGCTGTATTTAAAGATGTTTTTTAACTGCAAGAGAAACTAAACTTAATTAAACGTTCTCTTCTCAGTATTGAGGTCTAAACATTTTGAGAGTGTCCAAATGTGTGAAGACGATGACGTTGCCTTTGTTACTATAAAAATGTGGAACGATATTTTCAGGGCAAACAGGTACAACAGCAAGCCACCAGTTCCATACCACAAGCTTTGGCCATGCAACTGCTGCAGTTTGGAAAATATCCTTTGGTCTTTGTCTCTCACCCTCTTTTTTTCTGCAGTGCTGTTTTAGCTGATATGGGCAACAGAGCTCTTACTGGCATTGCAGATGATATTGTATATAAAATGTCCAGTAGCTCAAATCCTGTAATTGGCAGAGCAGCTGTGAAGACCCTCATACTGATTATGGACAACAGCAACTCAACCCATCAGCTCATTTACAAACGATACAGAGGTAGAGTCACATTATACAGATCTCAGTATGTCCTGATGAGGGTCCAAAATGAACCTTTTGCCACACCTGCCAATGGCAATTTAATTTTTACCAGCCATAAATATTTCTTACTGTGTATAAAAACAGCTTTTTGATTATTTTATATATATGTAGCTCTGGAAAAAAATTGAGACCACTGCAAGATTTTCAGTTTCTCTGGATTTACTATTTATAGGTATGTGTTTGAGTAAAATGAACATTTTTGTTTTATTCTATAAACTACTGACAACATTTCTCCCAAATTCCAAATAAAAATATTGTCATTTAGAGCATTTATTTGCAGAAAATGACAACTGGTCAAAATAACAAAAAAGATGCAGTGTTTTCAGACCTCGAATAATGCAAAGAAAACAAGTTTATATTCATTTTTAAACAACACAATACTAATGTTTTAACTTAGGAAGAGTTCAGACATCATTATTTGGTGGAATAACCTTGATTTTCAATCACAGCTTTCATGCGTCTTGGCATGCTCTCTACCAGTCTTTCACATTGCTGTTGGGTGACTTTATGCCACTCCTGGTGCAAAAATTCAAGCAGCTTGGCTTTGTTTGATGGCTTGTGGCCATCCATCTTCCTCTTGAACACATTCCAGAGGTTTTCAATGGGGTTCAGGTCAGGAGATTGGGCTGGCTATGACAGGGTCTTGATCCGGTGGTCCTCCATCCACACCTTGATTGACCCGTCTGTGTGGCACGGAGCATTGTCCTGCTGGAAAAAACAATCCTCAGAGTTGGGGAACATTGTCAGAGCAGAAGGAAGCAAGTTTTCTTCCAGAATAACCTTGTACGTAGCTTGATTCATGCGTCCTTCACAAAGACGAATCTGCCCGATTCCAACCTTGCTGAAGCACCCTCAGATCATCACCGATCCTCCACCAAACTGTCACTCAGAGTGTGAGACACTGTGGCTTGAAGGCCTCTCCAGGTCTCCGTCTAACTGATAGACGACCAGGTGGAGGATCGGTGATGTTCTGGGGGTGCTTCAGCAAGGCTGGAATCGAGCAGATTCTTTTTTGTGAAGGACGCATGAATCAAGCTACGTACATTCTGGAAAAAAACGGGCTTCCTTCTGCTCTGACAATGTTCCCCAAATCTGAGGATTGGTTTTTCCAGCAGGACAATGCTCCATGCCACACAGATGGGTCAATCAAGGTGTGGATGGAGGACCACCGGATCAAGACCCTGGACCACCTATAAATAGTAAATCCAGAGAAACTGATAATTTTGCAGTGGTCTCTTTAATTTTTTCCAGAGCTGTAGATACATGCATACATATACAGTTGTGCTCAAAATTTGCATACCTTTGGAGAATTGGTAATATATGTACCATTTTTAAAGAAAACATGAGTGAGCAGGCAAAACACATTTCTTTTATTTCTTATGGGATTCATATTCAACTGTAGGTTATAACAGAATGGCCCAATCATAAAACAAAACATGGCAACAAAGAAAAAAATGAAATGACCCCTGTTCAAAAGTCTGCATACCCTTAGTTCTTAATACTGTGTATTGCCCCCTTTAGCATCAATGACAGCGTGCAGTCTTTTGTAATAGTTGTCTATGAGGCCCCAAATTCTTGCAGGTGGTATGCAAAATCTTTGGTCGTCTTGCATGAACTGCACATTTGAGATCTCCCCAGAGTGGCTCGATGATATTAAGGTCAGGAGACTGTGATGGCCACTTCAGAACCTTCACCTTTTTCTGCTGTAACCACTGGAGGGTCAACTTGTGCTTAAGGTCATTGTCGTGCTGGAAAGTCCAAGAGGGTCCCATGCGCAGCTTTCGTGCAGAAGAATGCAAATTGTCTGCCAGTATTTTCTGATAACATGCTGCATTTGTCTTGCAATCAATTTTCACAAGATTCCCTTTAGAGGAAACTTTAGAGCTCACACACCCCCAAAACATCAGTGAGCCACCGCCATGCTTCACAGTGGGGATGGTATTCTTTTCACTATAGGCCTTGTTGACCCTTCTCCAAACATAGCGCTTATGGTTGTGAGCATAAAGCTCTATTTTGGTCTCGTCACTCCGAATTACAGTGTGCCAGAAGCTGTGAGGCGTGTCAAGGTGTTGTCGGGCATATTGTAACCAGGCTTTTTTGTAGCATTGGCACAGTAAAGGCTTCTTTCTGGCAACTCGACCATGCAGCTCATTTTTGTTCACGTATTGTCATATTGTGTTCCTTGAAACAACCACACCGTCTTTTTCAGAGCAGCCTGTATTTCTCCTGAGGTTACATGTGGGTTTTTCTTTGTATCCCGAACAATTCTTCTGGCAGTTGTGGCTGAAATCTTTCTTGGTCTACCTGACCTTGGCTTGGTATCAAGAGATCCCAGAATTTTCCACTTCTTAATAAGTGACTGAACAGCACTGACTGGCATCTTTTTATATCCTTTTCCATCTTTATAAAGTTCCATTACCTTGTTACAGAGGTCTTTTGACAGTTCTTTTCTGCTCCCCATGACTCAGTATATAGCCTGCTCAGTGCATCCACGTGAGAGCTAACAAACTCATTGACTATTTATACACAGACACTAATTGCAATTTAGCCAGAAAAAAAGCCACAAGTGTGGGAAATTAACCTTTAATTGACATTTAAACCTGTGTGTGTCACCTTGTGTGTCTGTAACAAGGCCAAACATTCAAGGGTGTAAACTTTTGATCAGGGCCATTTGGGTGATTTCTGTTATCATTATGATTTAAAAAGGAGCCAAACAACTGTGTGACAATAAATGGCTTCATATGATCACTATCCTTAAATAAAAGACTATTTCTGCCAGGGTATGCAAAATTTTGAGCACAACTGCATATATATATATATATATATATATATATATATATATATATATATATATATATATATATATACACACATACAGATAGACGCAACAGATATTTTCTTTTGTTGATGATTTGATTTGAATTGCTCACGACACTAACATTAGAGTCCAGCTGTCGTTCTTACAGTTTGACATGTATTATGTTGCAGTTCTTATAAAGTAGGCAGTCACTGGCATGTAAATCCATTTTATTTACTCGCCAAAGCAAATAATTACTCTCGATTGGCGCTTGACGAGCGTTCATTTTGTTTCCTGGTCCTAGACCTTTAGCTTTCTTTAATTGGCTATTTCACCACACTAATGCTGACCTAACAGTGGTCTGTGTTTGTGCTGCAGGTTTGGATGATTTGGCTTTGAAAGATTGGCGTGGTAAAGGCTTTGATGCTGCACTGGATCAATTTATTGACCGACTGCGGTCAGATGTCCCATGGAGAGACACTGAGGTCAGCTGCCACCAACTGTAATTTGGCATCACTGTACCAAATCCACTTCCTGCAAGCACTGTGTTCCATTCATGAGGAGTAGTTCAGTTATCGGCTGTCCATGTTAAACTGTTATTAAATTGGATTGATTTGTATTACACAGTGATTTATAGAGATTTTGGGGTTATAGTTATAATGAATTTCACACTGGATATGTCTTATCTTAAATTTAGTTGTTTGCTTGTATTTACATTCTTACATTACATTATTTATGTACTCAGCATGATGTTAAGGAGTCCTCTGAGGAGCAAGTGAGAGCAGCATGTGTAATCCAGGCCACCTGGAGAGCCCATCAGACCAGAAAAAGACTTAAGAAACTGCCCAGAGCTGTCAGCACATTACAACGCAGCTTCAGGTTAGGAAATAATGATCCTCCCCATGCCCAAATATGTCTACGTCCCTACTACTGTATATAGTATGCCAAAATCTGTATGTCAGATGAGTACGATGTCTGAATCCTCAGTATTAATAAAACTGTAATTGCAATTGTAGTACAACTATTTGCATATTGAATTGTGA
This sequence comes from Myxocyprinus asiaticus, assembly GCF_019703515.2. Classification (NCBI taxonomy): domain Eukaryota; kingdom Metazoa; phylum Chordata; class Actinopteri; order Cypriniformes; family Catostomidae; genus Myxocyprinus; species Myxocyprinus asiaticus. The sequence continues at coordinate 5,031,323 of NC_059355.1, read as the reverse complement.
TTCATCTTTTCTTGCTTGCATCTGTTTAACCATGTAACTGCCTTTACAGAGGCAGTGTCACATTGTGTGTTGATTCTCATGCAGTGACAGAAAGCAAGACATGCTCCGAGTGTCATAACAACAGCAACGCTGTTTCGTTACACAGAACCAGAACTTAAAACCTAAGCTTGCCTAAAGTGTTAACGCTGTTTTGCTGCTTAGCAAGCACTGGTATTTACTGAAGAAATTGCTAATCTAGTTTTTGATTGTTGCGGCAATTTGCCGGTGGCTTTTAGGGAAAAGCGGAGGCGTCAACAGGAACATGCTGAGCGACAACATGCAGAAGAGGAGTTACGTCATCAAGTGTGTCTGCGAAGACAGAGAGCCATGAGACAGTTCCGCCAGCGCCAGCTTCATCTGATGGAAATACTACCAGCTGGTAACACATGCATAATTTCACACAGAACCCTTAAAGGAATAGTTCACCAAAAATGAAAATTCTCTCTTCATTTACTAACCCTTATGCCATCCCAGTTACTTCTGCAGAACACAAATGAAGATTTTTAGAAGAATATCTCAGCTCTGTAAGTGCATGCAATGCAAGTGAATGGTGGCCACAACTTTGAATCTTCAAAAAGCACATAAAGGCAGCATAAAAGTAATCCATACAACTCCAGTGGTTAAATCCATGTCTTCAGAAGCGAAATGATAGGTGCAGGTGAGAAAAAGATCAATATTTAAGTCCTTTTTTACTATAAATCTCTACTTTTAACCAGCCCCGACCAGTAGGTGGCGATATGCAGTCTTCATGCATAAAGAACAAAATAAGTAGAATGTAGAAGTGAAAGTGGAGATTTATAGTAAAAAAGGACTTAAATATTGATCTGTTTCTCACCCACACCTATCATATCGCTTCTTAAAACATAGATTAAACCACTGGAGTCTGGATTACTTTTATGCTGCCTTTATGTGCCTTTTGGAGCTTCAATGTTCTGGTCACCATTCACTTGTATTGTATGGACCTACAGAGCTGAGATATTGTTCAAAAATCTTTGTTTGTGCTTTGCAGAAGAAAAAAGTCATATATATCTGGGATGGCCTGAGGGTGAGTAAATGGTGAGAGAATTGTTATTTTTGGGTGAACTATCACTTTAAGTAAAAGGTTGCTGTAATATAAGGAGTGGTTAATGCTGTAAATGTCCACCTCTCCCAGCCCACGTGGAGAGATACATGGGGGAGCTGGAGAAGAAGGCAGCCGTGCTGATTCAGAGAGTGTGGAGAGGACACAGTGAGAGACGAAACTTCCAGCAACGCAAATACATTCTAAAACAACACAAAGCTGCTGTCACTCTGCAGAGAGCTGTGAGTGTAGAACTAAAGGCCCTGTTGCCTAATGCACTGAATTCTATGGAGTAAAGCATCAGCAATGCCTCTGTCACATTGCGTCGCATTGCACGCAGGTCAAGCTATGTAAAGTGTTGCATCTCAAGTTCAAATTTCACTTCTGACCCCTTTGCCGCTGAACTTTTGAAGCCAACGATTACCGGGCAATTTGCAAAGTCTGATTGTCACGATTCCTTGTAATTCATTTCTGTTTTCCGTTTTGTTTCCAAACATTCCAAGACCTCACTTCTTGAATGTAAAGTCACCAAGGGCATCCTCCTTATCACTTTCTGCAATAAATGTTTCTAAACAATCGCAGAGACTTTTCTCTGTTCTAAGCTCAAATACACGTTTTCAATGTTGAGTGTGCACACCTCCCACATCTTGCAATCAAACTCATAAAATCACCCTACCATTGGCACTATCGGCAACGCTTTTAATGTTAAGGTCAAAGTGGCACATATTACAGTATAATATGTTCAGTTTGTGTTAAACACAGACTTTTTATATGACACTAATGATCTTTGTTGTCATTTAGCAGATATACACTCAGTGACCTCTTTATGAGGTACACCTGTGTACCTACATATTCATGTGATTATCTAATCAGCCGATCGTGTGACAGCAGTGCAATGCATAATATCATGCAGATATGGGACAGGAGCTTCAGTTAATATTCAGAACAACCATCAGAATGGGGAAAAAATTTGATCTCAGTGATTTGGAGCGTGGCATGATTGTTGGTGCCAGATGGGCTGGTTTGAGTATTTCTGTAACTGCTGATCTCCTGGGATTTTCACACATAACAGTCTCTAGAATTTACTCCGAATGGTGCGAAAAACAAAAAACTGCAGTTCTGCAGACAGAAATGCCTTGTTGATGAGAGAGGTCAATGGAGAATGGCCAGACTGGTTCGAGCTGACAGAAAGACTACAGTAACTCGGATAACCACTCTGTACAATTGTAGTGAGCAGAATAGCTTCTCATGCACAATATGGCGTTACATAGAACTGCTGCTTTCTGGATGTTTTTTTTGTTTTTGGTACCTTTCGGAGTAAATTCTAGAGACTGTTGTGCGTGAAAATCCCAGGAGATCAGCAGTTACAGAAATACTCAAACCAGCCCATCTGGCACCAACAATCATGCCACTGTCGAAATCACTGAGGTCACATTTTTTCCCCATTGTGATGGTTGATGTGAATATTAACTGAAGCTCCTGACCTGTATCTGCATGATATTATGCATTGCACTGCTGTCACAAGATTGGCTGATTAGATAATCGCATGAATTAGTAGGTGTACAGGTGTACCTAATAAAGTGATCACTGAGTGTACACTACCTGTTTGGGCACACCTACTCATTCGTCATTATTACTATTTTTCACATTATAGAATAAAAGTCTTCAAAACTATGAAATAACACAAAAGAAAGTATGATGAATATATAGTGACTATATATATATATATCTATCTTATATTTTAGCTTCTTTAAAGTAGCCACCCTTTGTCTAGATTACAGCTCTACACGTTCTCTGGGCATTCTCTCAGCAAACTTCAACTTCTACCTGGGATGCTTTTTAAACAGTATTGAAGGAGTTCTCATGTATGCTGGGCACTTGTTGGCTGCTTTTCCTTCACTATCCAGTCTAAATCATCCATTTTGTTTTTGTTTTTTTTTGCCTGGTAGTGTATATAAAGTTTGTGAATGAATTTGCTTATAATTGTGAATATCTGACAGATTCTGCGGTTTCTAAAACGTCGTAAAGCGCAAAGGGTTATTCTGACACCATTCAAGGGACCCAAAGGACTGACTGACAGTAGGAGGACGGAGCTCAGGAGACAGATAGAGGAGCACATCTCTCTACATCCTGTGAGTTACTACTGGCACCTACTATAAATGAAACCTTTGGGAACTAAAACATCCATTTAAAACACCCTATACTTTTATCCAGATGTTTATCCAGTGTCAAAATTACCATTTATCTCAACTTGAGCTGTGATGATGGATTTTGTGTTGTGCAGTCATCTGTGATGTCAGCAGAGGGCAGTATGGAGCTCCATCAGAGAGCTCAGAGTCTCCTACACCAGCACCTGGTCAACAGAGCATCTGATCGAGCACAGGAGCAGCACAGACAGGCTCTTCTCGCACAGATCAACACAGACATCGAGCTTTTACTAAGTATGTACCAAAATCTGAAGCTATAGTCATGAAATGCAAAGTGTAAGAACTGAAACATACATGTTTAATGAAAGGATTGTGAATTGGTACTTAAAGGGATAGTTCTCCCAAAAATTATAATTCTCTTATCATTTACACATCCTCATGCCATCCCAGATGTGTGACTTTCTTTCTTCTGATCAACTTCACCTAAGATTTTTAGAAGAATATTTCGGCTCTGTAGGTTCATACAATATAAGTCAGGGGTGTCAAACTCCGTTCCTGGAGGGCCGCAGCCCTGCAGAGTTTAGTTCCAGCCCTGCTCCAAAATGCCTCCTTGTAATCTTCAAGCACGCCTGAAGACCTTGATTAGCTGCTTCAGGTGTGTTTAATTAGGGTTGGAGCTAAATTCTGCTGGACTGTGGCCCTCCAGGAACCGAGTTTGACACCCCTGATATAAGTCAACATGGTCCAAAACTTTGAAGCTCAAAAAGCACATCAAGGCAGCATAAATGTAATCCATAAGACTCCAGTGGTTTAATCCACGTCTTATGAAGTAATATGATAGGTGTGGCGATGTGTTTTTGGCAATTCACTTTCTTTGTGCATATCGCCACCTACTTGACAGCCAGGAGAATTTAGAGTAAAAAAGGACTTAAATATTGATCTGTTTCTCACCCACACCTATCATATCGCTTCTGTAGACATATATTTAACCACTGGAGTCATATGGGTTACTTTTATGCTTCCTTTATGTGCTTTTTTGAGCTTCAAAGTTTTGGACCCTGTTTCCTTGCATTGAATGAAACTACAGAGCTGAAATATTCTTTTAAAAATCTTCATTTGTGTTCTGCAGAAAAAAGTAAGTCCTACACATCTGGATTTGCATGATGGTGAGTAAATGATGAGAGAATTTCCATTTTTGTGTGAACTATTCTTTAATACACGTATACAATTTGATTTTCATCAAAACATGCAGTAAGTAATCCAAAAGTAATCATATTTGATTACTTTAAAGTGTAATCTAAAAGTTTACGTTACTGATTACAGTTTTATCTGTGCAGTTTGTAATCAGTACAAAATTACACTGAAATACATCATCTCATACTGCACATATCTTCTGTATTATTTCAGATGCCCCATCCCTGAAGGATGCCAGAGCGGAAGATGTTTTCCTGTTCCTGAGCCGTTCTGTCCCTGTGGCTACACGCGCCCGCCAGTCACACACTGCTTTGATCCAGAGCATGCGTCTCCCGTGGTGGAGGATGCTGGGAGAGGAGTTCTCCAGCCCAGAGGACACTCCCAGGAAAGACTATGATATGGACATTGAGTCACTGTATCTGGGCGGTAGCTAAATGATGTTGAAAAATTAACAGATGTTTACAACATATTTTTATGACACTAGTGGTCAAACTTTATTGGTAATATAGCTCTAATATTATATCGGTATACTTGACAATGGTACATTTGAACTGTTGCGAGTTTTTAAAGGGATAGTTCACCCAAAACTGAAAATTCTCTCATGATTTACTCACCCTCCTGGCATTGCAGATGTGTATGACTTTCTTCTGCAGAACACAAATTAAGATTTTTAAAAGAATATTTCAGCTCTGTAGGTCCTCACAATGCAAGTGAATGGGTACCAAAAGTTTGAAGCTCCAAAATCCACATAAAGGGAACATAAAAGTAATCCATATGACACCAGTGGTTAAATCCAAGTGTTCAGACACGATATTATAGGTGTGGGTGAGAAACAGATCAATATTTAAGTCAGTTTTATCATAAATTCTCCTCTCTGCCCAGTAGGGGGAGACATGCACTAAGAATGTGAATCACCATAAACAGAATAAGAAGAATGTGAAAGTGAAGATTGACTGAGCAGGGAGGAGAATTTATAGTAAAAAAAGGACTCTTGATTTAATCACTGCAATCTTATGGATTCATTTTATGTTGCCTTTATGTGGATTTTGGAGCTTCAAAGATTTGGCACCCATTCACTTGCATTATATGGACCTACAGAGCTGAAATATTCTTCTAAAAATCTTCATTTGTGTTCTGCAGAAGAAAGAAAGTCATACACATCTGGGATGGCATGAGTGTGAGTAAATGATGAGAGAATTTTCATTTTTGGGTGAACTATCCCTTTAAGGCTTCCAAGATGATGTGCTTGGTAAATCTAAGAGTAAATGTGATTGCCTGTATTTTATAAATACAATGCAATAGAACAAATACAGTTCAGAAATGATTTAGCTACATATTTACTAAAACGTTAATCTATGTAATCTAAAAGAATGTTTATTCTTTACATTAAATTGAAGGAACAACGCGACAAGACTCTGTCTTTTAATGATTTTGAGTGTTTAATTTAATTTAGATTTTTTAATTTTATTATTATTATTATTAATGTTCAGTACCAACACAGAACCATCTCAGGTAAACTAGCAATCTATTTTAGTCACTTGCTCTTATATTATTAAGTGCTAGCCGTTTTTGTTGTTTTTAGCCATTGGATTTGCTTGTGCACTTTTTTGTCCAAGGACGCCATTAGGAGTCATTTGAAATATTTCGCATAGTTTTAAGTTCTTTACAAGAGTAAATCTGATGAAAACAATTTAACATTTCTTAATCGATACATTATGTTCTTGTTTTATATTAGCAGGAAGTTCAATAATAGAAAGAAATATGAAATAGAGTTCTGAATATGAAACTTCACTAAAACTTTCTATTTCCTAAGGTTGATGTTAATAGGAAACTGTGTATGTTTGTGATATAGAGAGAGGATGCATGCGTGTGTGTGTGTGTGTGAAAGAGAGAGATGGTGTGTGTGTCCCATTCAGTGGACAGCCGTCATTATTTCATTACACCTATGTGAAAAGAACAGAACGGTCCACCAGCACAATTTAAAAAAAAAAAAACATTTTCAAGAGTGGAGAAATATGATGGGAGAATAATTGCCCATCTCTTTATGCACCGTTTTAAAACAGCAGGTAAAAGAGGCCTGCTTTTGGAGGAAGAGAGTTATGTGTGATCATGTGTATTTGTGATTGAGAAAAAAATGATCGGGAGAGAAAGAGAGATTGTAAATGAAATGGACGTGGTTGTAGTAGTTGTGTGCACACTACAAGGAAAAGGGCCAGGTAAACATGAAAGCACTACTGTGCCTGCCAAAACTCTGCCGTGCTACAAATGCCAAAGTGAGGTTTAATTAATTAACTAGAGTAATCTATTATGCTGGCGCTTGATTGTTGAGTTTTACAACAGTTGTGTTAGGCTCTTTCTGTCACTCCAGTCAGATACTGTTCAATGTTCGGATAACATTTGCTGTTGCAGTCTTTTGATTAGACTTCAAGTCGAAATGTACAAATGGACCGCAAAGAAAAATAAGAGATGAGGATAAGAAATCTTTTTTTTCTGAAATCTACATTAATGCATTTGGCATATGCTTTTATCCAAATCAACTATGTGTGATTTCTGGAAATCAAACGCATGACATTTGCATTACTAGTGTCATGCTTTACCAGTTGAGCTACAGGAATGGAATTTTAGACATTTCAAAAAAAAAAAAACTTTCATTGTTAAACATTTACACATTTACGTTCCAAGATTCATGGTCACTGACGATAAAAACAACATTCACATATATGTAATAACTGTGCTCTGATCAAATGTAATGACTCACTTGTAACACGTTAATCATGAAAACCAAATGATGATATTACAACAAGAGGTTCACAGTACACTGAAAGCACAAACACTTTCTATTTTATATAACATTATATAAATAATGTTATTTTAGAAATATGAGTGACCCAAGTAATGCTCTTAAAATTAATTAACTTAATTGAAAGTCAGTAACCATTATCTGATTACAAGAATTGTACATGTTACTGTATGTACACTACTTTTTGCTTAATTTCATTAAAGTCATTAATTACTTGGTAAATGTATTACACCCAACACTGCTTGTGGTCTTGAAGGCCATTTGTCCACGAAAACGTAGGGTGTCCCATTTGGCATTTGTTGATTCGTAAGAGTGCTCATCGGCAGCTCCTTTGCAGTCACGATGGGCCCTCAAGGTGCCCTTTAGCCAAGCCCATAGACTTTATTCTCAGAAGCACCATCTTTGATTTTTTGACGGGAATGACAACAAGGCTGTAAGGGACAGACGCACAGTCTCTTCAATAGTTTGCACTGTTGTTTTAAAGGAATAGTTCACCCAAAAATGAAAATTCTCTTATCGTTTACTCGCCCTCATACCATCCCAGATGTGTTGACTTTCTTCAGCAGAACACAAAGAAATATTTTTAGAAAAATATCTCAGCTCTGTAGGTCCTTGCAATGCAAGTTAATAGTGATCAGACATTTGTAGCTCCAAAAATCACATAAAGGAAACAAAGAAGTAATCTATAAGGCTAAATATAAAAGGTGTGGGTGAGAAACAGAACAATATTTAAGTCCTTTTTTACTCTAAATCTCCATTTTAACTTTCACTTTCAGATGTAAAAGTGAAAGTGGAGATTTAGAGTAAAAAAAGGACTTCAATTTTGATATTTATGGCTGTCAGCTAAATAAAATAATCATGATTCATCTCATGATTTCCAACCAGTCTTTAGAAAGCAAAATTAAACAAATGAAACAAATAATGTCAAACTATTTTCTACATTTTTACACTTTTTTTTAATTTTTTATTTTCCCCGTACCCCCTAGAACCCCCTTGCGGACCACATTCTTCTTTGATTAATCTCACAATATCTGCCAGGAATACATTTCATCCTATAATCAAAATTGTTATTGTAAGTGTTTGTTGTTTATCCTGTATTTATGAATTAAATATTTTCCTTGTCTTTTATAAATTTTGATTTAAGAATAAGTTTGACAGTAGGCGTTTGTTGTTTTCTAGAGGTCTTCTATCTATTTGACTGTTATTGGTTATAGGTTACGTCACGGTCATCAGATGTGTTGATTGGTTAGGACGTATTTTTAATTTGCAATAAAAGTTCTGTGAAATGCTTTGCAAGCCAAGAGAGTATGTGCAGGATTTTTTTCTTTTTTGTCTATCCTATAATCGAAAGAAATGAATAAAAAATAATATTGAAAAATGATGCCTAATTAGGCTATTCCTTTGCCTCTCGTATTTCTAAAAACACACTTTCTGAATGTCATTTAAGTAGTTCTTCACAGGTGAGGTTTACCTCTGCTTGAGTTGAATTATTCAGTGCTCATTCCACTAACATTGTTGTGTAATATCTCACACATACTTCACTGTAGCTGCTTAAAATCTCTCACATCACACTGCCTCTCCAACAAGCTCCTTTACTCACACACTCACTCCATTCAAAGCATAAACGCTTAATAATTGCTTGCTAAATACGGCTGATATCGCACAGTCATGCTAGCTTGACTACCGCTAATGCCCACTATGATATCATTATTGTTGAAATATGCATTGTTTAACTGGTGAGAAAACTTTTGTTAACACTGACAATGTTTGTTGTTTTATGTAATTCAGATTAATTCCAGTGTGGTTTCAGATTTGTGGTCCTCAGTGTATCTTCCAAAAGCCCAGGGCCTCATTAGGCATCTTACTTATAGTCATTTAGTCACTGAATTTCACATTCAGAAAAAACACATGTCGTTTTTTAAGCATGTTAATGCTAATAATGTAAAGAAGTTGCTCTAACCTCTTCATTCTGATAGGATGTTACAGCGATGAACTGAGTGTCTGTGAATGAGATGTTGGTCACCATCCTTGTGGCTGCCTCCTACACAAACAATGTGAATTTGTGACTTGTACTTATGAAGAGAATTCAGCTTGATCTAGATCAAGCAATCAGAATGGAGTACAAAAAGATCAGTCTTCTTCTGGACAATTCACTAAAATTACACAGTGTAAATTTAGATTACATACTGACTTTAGTTTAGTTTCTTATAATGGTCCATATTGTACCAATAGAGCATGACAGCTGGGTTCCAGAAGTAAAAATCCCACTCATTTTCTGCATAGGCGAACAGCTTTTTAACTACAACTTATAAACCTTTAAAGATAGATTTACCGTGAGCTCCGAGGTTGTTAATCAATGGTCAATGCCTCTTTTGAAGCCATCAGCAGGTGTTACAAATACATTGTTTAAAAATCTTGCTTAATAGCTGAATTCCTGGTGAATATTGACACTACCCATGATCCAGCAGAGAAAGATCCGCCAATCAGAGAATTGCAGCCAACAAAGGGTACCAAACACACTCTGCAGCGACCACCCACTCCCATGACACCTTCACCTTGTAAATGACACAATTAAGTCAGCCCTCCTCAAACTACTTGTATACAAATATCTGAATATTTTGCAATAAAACAAATATATTTAAGCAATATCACACAAGCAAGAGTGCAATATGGCCCTACATCAGCACAGACCAAGTGCCGTAGGTAATCACAGAAGTGCTGATGTAGGACCATATAGAACGATTGCGAGTGTGATATTGCTTTTATATAACAGTTCAATGAACAAGTACATTTGTAAAAAATCAGGAAAAACTGAGTATAGTCAAAAAAAAAACAAAAAAACATTTGTGCATGGAACTACCTTCTTACGCGAAGAATCAGAATCTGCCGTTGCTAGTTCAAACCAAATGATGCGTCCAAGCCTCTCAAAAACATCACTTTAGAGCTAGTATCATGGAGTTCGCTGTTTCTAACAAGTTATCGGAGAAACAAGGATGTATGTGTGTGTGTGTGTGTGAGAGAGAGAGAGACAGAGAGACTCTCAAATAGAGATGCTGTGGAGTGTTAGTCAGCTTTCTGAAGATAATGTCATTTTGGTCAAACTCATCCTATTTTCTCTCCACCATCCTCTGCAATTTGGAAACTCTGGTAAGAGGTAAACGCCTTGAGTTTGTGTAATTAATCAGTCTGTTGTGTCTCTCAGCTGTGATGAGCCTTAATGCTGAAGTTGTTAGTTTAAAGCTGTTTTTTTTCTCCCCAATTTGGAATGCCCAATTCCCAATGCGCTCTAAGTCCTCGTGGTGGTGTAGTGACTCGCCTCAATCCTGGTGGCGGAGGAAAAATCTCAGTTGCCTCTGCGTCCGCCAACCCTCACATCTTATCACGTGGCTTGTTGAGCACGTTACCGTGGAGACATAGCGTGTGTGGAGGCTTCATGCTATTCTCCGTGGCATCCACGCACAACTCACCATGTGCCCCACATTATAGCGACCATGAGGATGTTACCCCATGTGACTCTATCCTCCCTAGCACCCGGGCCAATTTGGTTGCTTAGGAGACCTGGCTGGAGTCACTCAGCACACCCTGGATTTGAACTCGTCACTCCAGGTGTGGTAGTTAGCGTCTTTACTCGCTGAGCTACCCAGGCCCCAGTTTAAAGCTGTTTTTAAACCAGCTTTAGTAGTGTAGTAGTAATCTGTGCAATCAAGGAGTGCCGATGAATGAAAATACAGACTGACAGCGCTGATTAAATGCACGTTACCTCAACTGGCTCATTTACACACAAAAATGGTCTTTTGTTTCCACCTGCTGGCTAAAATCTGTAATGTCACAAAAATAAATGGAAAGAGACACATCTAGCTCTTTACATATCTGCACTGCTCTTACACTTTAGAACGATACGAACACAAGTGGAGTGATACAAACAGTGTAGCATCCGAGTGCTGATGTTCTGAGACATCAGTACTCATGAAACATCTCTCGTCCAATCAGATTTCAAGGACCGGAAATAACTGTTGTATATTGTATGGCCATATCGCACTCTTGCTCGTGTGATATTCCTTAAATAATCAACAACATTAAATCAATAGTTTTATATTTTTCAGTAGTTTTTAATTCGATTTTTGTCATTCGCAGTGCTTCATGGGATTGTAGCCCTGCACCCTCGTTAAAGATGTTAAGTACACAGTCTTGTACCTTTGACTTTTTGTCAGATTTTCAAATTATTTTTGCTTCGAATCAAAGTTTTTAATCTTGTGATTTACATTGGAGCTGGTTTGTTTGGTTCATGGCTCGCAACTCTTTTATGTAAAATATAATGAAATCTCTATGGAACAAATGAATGGGAAAAATGCTTCCGGAACCAAGATGGCTGATCTGTAGCCATCTGCAATCTGTAGTACACGGAGTTCTTTTATTTGATTATTATTATATTTTAGGCCACACTGGTAATGACCATCGAAAGTCATTTAGAGTGGATTGTGTTCCATTCAAAAAAATAAAATAATTGTTTTCCTTATGCAGCAGCCTACACACAACTTACTTTTTTGTTCATCTTCAGTGTCTTACCTACACCTACTACTACCTCATACTTTTTGAGCAATTTATTGGTACAGCACCGCATTGTCTATATTGTTTGTGTGAAAAAAAAAAATTCAGATGACTGCAGTGACCGTCAACCATGTATAAATGTAACATCAACAAAATTCTGAGACAGAGATGAGCAGAAGAGATTTTTTCTCCTTTAATTGGTAGATTACAATGACTGATGAGGGGAAGGAACTCATCTGCATGGCTACAGGGGACATAAAGGGCTTTGTGTACTTTTCTCTCCTTGCTGCCTTTTTTAATATGTTGCCTTTTTGAACATCTAAGGACTGATGGCTAAATTAATTTTGCATAATTTTGCTCTGTGTTTAAAAAAACCTGGTAAATAGGCAACAGAGAGGAACAGAGGAGGAGAGGAGGGTGGATGGGTCATGTAAATACCAATAATAATTTGGTAGCTGAGCCATACTCGAATAGAGCGGGTTTGAGCACCTCGCACTGCTCACAGCAGCCCTGCTGAAAGCCAGGATGGCTAACTGGAGTAGACCACTCTCTGTCTGAATGGCAGGAAGTGCATTAAACGAGAAAAGTGGCAATTAAGAGCAGTTTATTCCTGTTTACATGCCTTCCCTGCAGAACAAAGGGGCTCCATTGGTGAAGTGGATGCAGAGGAGAGCACTAATTGTATAAATGCGCACTTGAAATTTCCTCGTGGCAGCGCACACCTATGCCAATTATTCAGAAGAGAATCCCAGGAATGGATGTATATAAGCAAACAGAGAGAGAAAAACGTGGATAAAGGAAAGCATCATCGACAACAAAGTTCAAAACGTTTTTACAGTTAATGTGATGAACTGCACATATGGTTACTCTGCAGGGACTTAAGACCACTTGTTTGGACTTGAGGGGAACTGACCTCATACATCCACTAAAATCAAATTGATAACAGATTAATAAAAGTAATAGCAAAAATGAAAAGAATAGTGAAGTTAGTTCTAGTTTTTGCTATCTAATGCAATGATATTCAGACATTTTAATGGGTGTGACTTAAGCATCCAAAAGTGTCCAAATATTCTTTGTTATCTAATGCAATGATTTTCAGACATTTGTATTATTGTATTTTTTTTTATCCCCTTTTCTCCCAATTTGGAATGCCCAGTTCCCACTACTTAGTAGGTCCTCGTGGTGGTGCGGTTACTCACCTCAATCCAGGTGGCGGAAGACAAGTCTCAGTTGCCTCCGCTTCTGAGACAGTCAATCCGCACATCTTATCACGTGGCTCGTTGAGCATGACACCGCGGAGACTCGCAGCATGTGGAGGCTCATGCTACTCTCCGTGATCCACGCACAACTTACCACACACCCCATTGAGAGCCTAATAGTGACCACGAGGAGGTTACTCCATGTGACTCTACCCTCCCTAGCAACCGGGCCAATTTGGCTGCTTAGGAGACCCGGCTGGAGTCACTCAGCACATCCTGGATTCAAACTCACGACTCCAGGGGTGTTAGTCAGCGTCAGTACTCGCTGAGCTACCCAGGGTGAACTAATCCTTTAAATCTTAGCAAAGCTGTCCAAGAGCTGTCACACACACTCACATACACACAAACGTGATTTAAAAAGTTTTCCCTCCAACACTGATTCACACTGGCCGCCAGCAAAACTTCCAAGCACAAACTTCATGAGAGGTTGGATGCTATTCATTTTCCACCCCTCCCCATCAAATTATTTTTTATGGATGAGAACAAGTTTGAGAGCGGCTGCCAATGGAAGGACACCCACCTGCAGGCAATTTTGGCCAGATTCAAATAACAAGGAATTTTGGCAGAAATACAGCAGAAAACTGAAAATGCTTTAAGACAAAGAAGACATATTTTGATAATAATTTAACTTTGAAAAATGTCATCAAAAACTCTAAAACTGACAAATTCAAAACCTCTTTTCAAAGGGTTAAAAGCATAATTTTTCAGTAAAAATAAAATAATCATTCCGTTTTATTTAATTTCTGCAATGTTTGTAAAGGCTCAGCAGAACATTTTTATTCTTTAGTTAAACTCTCTATTATGAATTTTACCCTATACTATATACAATATTAAAGTAGATTTGATATTTGTTAAAATGCAATTAAAATATAATAGTCTTCTTCCAGCACATTTCATTATATTAAATTTATTACTACACTGCGTGCACAATTATTAGGCAAATTGTATTCCTCAGGATTCATTTTATTGTTCAACAAACACAATGCTCTCAGTCAATCTAAAATGTTATTGAACCTCAAACCTGAATGTTTAACAAAGAAAAAGTGAGTTTTGTCTTTCTCAGGGGAATATATAAGTGTCCACAATTATTAGGCGACTAAATTACAAAAATAATTTCTCCCAACTCAATTGTTTATTCTCAATTTTTAGAGTAGGCGCAACAAATAAGTAACACAAAAAGACAATTAAATAAAGTTTTTGGCCTTTCAAAAATATTCAGTGACCAATATAGCCACCCTTCTTTTCAGTAACTGGCATGAGCCTTCCATCCATGGAGTCTGTCAGTTTCTTGATCTGTTCATGATCAACTTTTGCTGAAGCAGCAACCACAGCCTCCCAAATGCTGTTCAAAGAGGTGTATTGTCTTCCCTCACTGTAAATCTCACGTTTGAGAAGAGCCCACAAGTTCTCAGGAGGATTTAAGTAAGGTGAGGAAGGGGGCCAAGTCATTATTTGGGCATCTTTGAGGCCCTTGCTGGCTAGCCAAGCAGTGGAGTACTTGGATGCATGTGATGGAATATTGTCCTGCATAAAGATCATGGCCTTCTTGAATGCTGAGGACTTCTTTCTGTACCACTGCTTGAAGAAAGTACTTTCCAGAAACTGGCAGTAGGTTTGAGAGTTGAGTTTCAGTCCATCTTCAAATCGAAAAGGTCTGACTACCTCATCCTTAATGATAGCAGCCAATACCAGTACCCCTTCTCCACCTTGCTGGCACCTGACTCGAAGTGGTGCCCTGTGTCCATTAGTGATCCAGCCATGGGCCCATCCATCTGGTCCATCAAGAGTCACTCTCATTTCATCTGTCCACAAAACCTTTGAAAAATTTGTCTTCATGTATTTCTTTGTCGAATCTTGACGCTTCAACTTGTGAGTATATTCAGTGGTGGTCGTGTTTCAGCCTTCTTGACCTTGTCCATGTCTCCAAGCACTTGACACCTTGTACTTCTGGACACTCCAGGTAGGTTGCAGTTCTGGAATATGGTAGCATTGGAGGATAATGGGTTCCTGGTAGCTTCACGTTTAATTCTTCTCAAGTCTTTTGCAGTTAATTTGCACTTTTTCTTCTCCATGCATTTTTTGTGCCCCAGTTGACTATTCGCAACAAAACGTTTGATTGTCCGGTAGTCACGCCTCAATAATTTAGCTATTTCAAGAGTGTTGCATCCGTCTGAAAGGCATTTTACCATATTTGACTTTTCAGTGTCAGTTAAATCTCTTTTTTGGCCCATTTTACCTGAGGTAATGAAGCTGCCTAATAATTATGCACACCTTGATATGCACACGTGTTAGTCACTTTCGCCACACCCTCCCTCATTACACAAATACATACCACCTGAAAATGATTGAATCCAATAAGCATTCAAGTTTATATGGTTTGGAGTTGGAAAATGTGCATGGAAATAATGATAAGATCAGAACACTCACTTGCCTAATAATTGGGCATGCAGTGTAAATGTCATAAAAAATAGTTTAGTTAACATCTGAATTTCTGCTACAATTGGAATGAAAAATTGTGAATTACTCTTTTTATCTATAAAATATTTAACTTATAAAAATTGTCTGTGTTCATTTAAGTTTAATCAAATGATGCAAATCTAATTTCTAAAAGCTTTTATGAAAAACAAATGCAATCAATAGTCTATTTGAAAAAAAGAAAGAAAAAACAACACCATTGTGCTTTATAAAAAATTTTTTATTATTTATTTTTTTACTTTGACATATTGGTCAGATGGGATGCGATGGCTCACCTGCAGTTCTTCATAACAATCATCTCATTGGTCACTTCTTTGAATTTCCTCCAGAGTTCAGAATCTTCCAGGGTGACTTTGAGCTGTTTCTCTGTGGGATCTCCCTTCTCTCGACCGGCATGTAACTCGCTCTCCATGAGCTCAGCAGTCTGGTGATACAGCAGTCACTCGTGGCCACAGCTCCGCCGACGTTCCCTATGTCTCCCTCCACCTTCATGAGTGATGGGCAAACCTCACACCCTCTCGACAAGTAGAAGAGAACTTTGCTTTAATTATAACTCACTATAATTTATGAGGAAACTTTGACTTAATCCCTATCACACAAAACATCAGGTGAATGGGATCAATCATAAAAGAGAAGTCAGATAATCTTGAATAGTAGGTGTAGTAGTCTATGTTTGAGCTATACCATAAGTCCACTCACCTGTTCTTATGACAGGAGGACAAACCTGCAGTCACGTGGGTTTAATCTAATTAAATGACTGATTCTCAACTCATTGTTTCAGTTCTAAAATCCATTCTAAAACCTTCATGTTTATATTTAGGCAATGTCAAGCGCCTATTTAAATAGGCTAATAAATAAAGGAAAACATCTCCCATGAAAATGTAGGCAAAAATTAGCCTACAAAGCATATCTACTTAAAAAACAAATACATTTTATCATCGTAATTTTTATTTTGAAATTGTAAAATGATGTGGCTAACATGATGGCTAACAACTTGTAAATAACGCTCAGGTAATGTTTATAGCCTCTTTTAAAGCAAATTAGATAAACTAAATCCATTTTAAACAACTTGTTCTTTTCAGCACCCTGGACAACTCGTAAAGGACGCTTTTGCTTAAATACAAAGACCTTCTTCTGTTGCTCAGGTAAGAAAGGACCTCTTTGGACATATTCTAACTTTATAGATTCATATAAAAGATCTCGCATTTTATAGATCCATTCCATCTAAATACTGCGATCTGAATAAAGAAAAGCGTTTAAACGATTTTTTCTTCTTCCAGATATTATCAGTGTGTCGCATGATAGCCTAAAGTGTATTGATGTGTATAAGAAAAAAATGGAAAACTACAACCTTTAAAACTATAAAACAGTAGATATGGATTAAAAACTATTAAACACTATAAATAATGTTGTTGTACTTGCACAAGAACAAACAATAAAGAACTAAATTCTGTGTTCAGGTCATATGAGGACAACGGTCTCGCGACGACCTTTATTTACTAGTAGTAAAATAATACATTCTAGAGTTATGACGAACAACCTGTTACCTATTTCTTGTCAACAAAGTCAAGCTTCAACTGAGAACATCTACGGTGTAAATAAGGACACGACATGCTATAAGAGCTGTAGTATTGTCCACGCCATGTGGAGCAGGAATAACAGACAGGATGTTCTCTGCTGAAAACAGTATTGACGGAAACTTGATCCAGCGACCGGTGCTCCAATTACGGTGACACGCGCGTGGAGATTAGAAGATTCAAAGAGTTTAAATCTGGGGGAAAAAAGGGCCTCATTAACGAAGATTCCTCCTGCATATCAAAAATCAGTAAATCAGCCCTGTGACCTTTCAGTAGCGAAGATGATTTACGCACATCAGTGAACTTTAAAAGTCTTGAGTGTCACATATGATAGTAGCTTACATACACCTTGAATAATAATAATAATAATAATAATAATAATAAAACTGAATTAAGTAGTAATAACAATGCATTGACACCAAAATGTACAGTTTAAGTCAGAGGTTTACAAACACTTAGGTTGAAGTCATGAAAACTCCTTATTTAACCACTCTACACATTTCATATTAGCAAACTATAGTTTTGGCAAGTCGTTTAGGACATCTACTTTGTGCATGACACGAGTAATTTTTCCAACAACTGTTTACAGACAGATTGTTTAACTTTTAATTGACTATATCACAATTCCAGTGGGTCAGAAGTTTACATATAGTTAACTGTGCCTTAAGCAGCTTGGAAAATTCCAGCAAATGATTTTACACAATTAGCTTCTGATAGGAGGTGTATTGAATTGGAGGTGTACCTGTGGATGTATTTTAAGGCCTACCTTCAAACTCAGTGCCTCTTTGCTTGACATAAAGGGAAAATCAAAAGAAATCAGCCAAGACCTCAGAACAAAAATTGTGGACCTCCACAAGTCTGATTCATCCTTGGGAGCAATTTCCAAAATCCAGACTACAGTTTGCAAGTGCACATGGGGACAAAGATCTTACTTTTTAGAGAAATGTCCTCTGGTCTGATGAAACAAAAATTGAATTGTTTGGCCGAAATGACCATCGTTATGTTTGGAGGAAAAGGGGTGAGGCTTGCAAGCCGAAGAACACCATCCCAACCGTGAAGCATGGGGGTGGCAGCACCATGTTGTGGTGGTGCTTTGCTGCAGGAGGGACTGGTGCACTTCACAAAATAGATGGCATCATGAGGGAGGAAAATTATGTCGATATATATTGAAGCAACATCTCAAGAAATCAGCCAGGAAGTTAAAGCTCTGTTGCAAATGGATCTTTCAAATGGATAATGACCCCAAGCATACCTCCAAAGTTGTGGCAAAATGGCTTAAGGACAACAAAGTCAAAGTATTGGAGTGGCCATCACAAAGCCCTGACCTCAATCTGATAGAAAATCTGTGGGCAGAACTGAAAAAGCGTGTGCGAGAAAGGAGGCCTACACACCTGACTCCGTTACACCAGTTCTGTCTGGAGGAATGGGCCAAAATTCCAGCAACTTATTGTGAGAAACATGTGGAAGGCTACACAAAATGTTTGACCCAAGTTAAACAATTTAAAGGTAATGCTACCAAATACTAACAAAGTGTATGTAAACTTCTGACCCACTGGGAATGTGATGAAAGAAATAAAAGCTGAAATAAATAATTCTCTCTACTATTATTCTGACATTACACATTCTTAAGATAGTGATCTTAACTGACCTAAGACAGGGAATGTTTTCTATGATTAAACGTCAGGAATTGTGAAAAACTGAGTTTAAATGTATTTGGCTAAGGACTAAATAAAACATAGATCCAAAAAGACTTAACGAATTCGAATACCTTTTAATAGCAATGCTATAGTAATATTTCCACATAAAAATAGTGATTTTGTTTCTTATGTACTTTCATAAATTTAATCTCACATAGTTTATATTCTTCTTTATAACAGTAAAGTAGATCTTCATAATAAAAGACAACTAAGAATAACAAAATACTGATCTTATAGGGAAATTCACATTTTTTAGTCATGATAAAATTATTCTGAAATGTATATGTTTCTTTTATAGTCTGGATAATATTTCCATGTATGTGCTGTAAAACAAAAGAGGTCTCTTCGGTAAACCCACAGCTGCTGAAATGATGATTTGAAATGACAAAAAAATAGGAAAAGAGGGGAAACTAACATTGTCATTCTTGAAATCGCTCCAGCAAAAATGAAAAGGCTTAAATACAATAAATTCATAAGAAAAAGCCACATGATTTTGATCTTAAACACAAAGCTAACTAAAACTGGTGGAAAAGGAACTCTCAAGATATGCACTGGCACCCCAATGAGTGATTAATATTCTACTTATCTAATAAGATAAGAATTACATAAGAAACAGGATGACAGAAACGGTCTTATTACTTATCTACTAGGTCATTTCTGAAGACTGAAATATGATTGCAACACAACTATTTAGAAAACACTCAAAACTACCATACAAATAACACTACAAAACAAAAACAGCACACATTGGTTACAATTCTACCCAATCTAGTACTCAAGTATAAGGCAGAGAGGAAGGCACATGGAACGGAATCATTTAGCAATTATGCAGCAGTTAAAAAATAAAGTGTGCAGCTAATTCTTACTGTATCAAACATGTCTCTACAGTTACAGGGAAGAGACCTAACATTAACCTTTTACCGAATTACATGTCCCATCCTTCATAGTTTCCTACTTGAGAGTAAAGCACAGGTGTTTGTTTGTGTGTGAGTACTTGTGTGTGTTTGCTATTTCACACAGATGGAGAGTGTCCATCCATTAGAGGAAGGGGGAGTGCCTGAAGTGTGGTGTGTGCCAGGTTACAGAGTGGGTACATGAGTGGCATTGAAGCCAGCACCAATGCTGGACCCATAGCAGCACACAGAGGCATCTCACTTGAAGCAAGCGGAGAACAGCTTAACAATTGCATCCCTAAATAAAAACAAACCCCAAAAATAAAATAAAATAGACGATTTAAAAGTGTCTTTGACAATGTCACAGCTTTGAGCAAATTTAGTGTATAAATGATTTGTGAAACTTACACTTTATATACATATTAAATACCAAAAAGCATTCTTATGAGTTAAAAACTGTCATTTTAAGACAGATATTGCAGCTTTTCACAATTTTACATACCAAAAATACATAATAGTTGCTTTAGTTTTGCGAGCTTATCTATTACATCTACGTATTAAACAGTCAAAAACAATTCTAAGTTGTCTCCAGAAATGACATTTTCTTCTTCTTTTTTCCTGCTATATATCTCGGAGCATTAATTAAATGTCAACAGTTTTTTTTTTTTTTATTATTATTTGAAAAGGGAAACTCACCTCGCAAAAGGAATGTAAGATAAGCTATACCTGCGAAATCAAATGGACAGATTTTTACTTATCAAAGGCAACATGTCATATATATGTAGTTCAAATGGATTCAGACTTCTAACAGATGCTGCTTTACTGCTTGATCATTTAACTTGATTAAAATAGGTTAATGCAACAAAACTCAACTTAATTTCATTGTGTACAATCCATTTATGTTTATTTAATCCAACTGTGTTGGGACTATGTGAATAATATTTGTTGCATCAATGTATAACTGAAGTGGAGCAGGAGATTTACATTTCCCATTATGCTTTGCATGGGACTAAATTAGGAGATTTAGTCTTATTTTAATGCATTTTTACGCGAAATGAAGTTATGTTGGGATTTAGAGGAGTTTCTGTCATGTTGAATATTTTTGGTGGTTGCCATTGTGGAGAAGGATAGAGCTAATGGTTAGGTCGAGGATGGGTAAACTTCTACTGAAATATCAATGTATATAGCTTTTCTCATAAAGCAATAACTGAGGGATCATCCCAAGTCAGTTATTATGCTGACTGACTTCTGATTTCACAGTACAAAAAGATATAATATGCTAATGTGTTTTTTGCTAACTAGAACCAAGCCGCAAGATTCAATGGAGTTATTTAAACAGATCAAATATAAGTAAGGCTAACTCAATTAATTGATGTTTTCGCTACACGCCTACATTTTAATTTCATATTAAGGAAACTCATTTTCATTTTGTGGAACCAATGTCCACAACTGAATTAAGTTAAACCAACACATTTTCAGTGTCATTACAATTTAATATGCAATAATAACAGGAGTCACTGCATTACTTTAATTATTTACTCCGCAAAAATGATGCAGCTTATTCGACGCAGCAGAGCCATTATTGCAATCGTTTTATCGTTTTAAATCACTCTGGATAAGAGCAAATGCTTTAAAGGGATAGTTCACCCAAAAATGAAAATTCTCTCATCATTTACTCAGCCTCATGCCATCCCAGATGTGTATGACTTTCTTTCTTTCTTCTGCACACAAATGGAGATTTTTAGAAGAACATCTCAGCTGTAGGTCCATGCAATGCAAGTGAATGGTGGCCAGAAGGTACAAAAAAGACATAAAGGCACCATAAAAGTAATCCATACAACTCCAGCGGTTAAATCCATATTTAAGGAAATTATATGATAGCTGTGGGTGAGAAACAAATCAATATTTAAGTCCATTTTTACATTAAATCTCCACTTTCACTTTCACCTCCACATTCTTCTTCTTTTGTTTTTTTGGCGATTCACACTCTTCATGCACATGCAAGACCTTTTAGTACTATAAATCTCCATCTTTGACCTGCCACAACCAATAGGTGGCATATGCATGAAGAATGTGAATCGCCAAAAAAACAAAAGAAGAAGAATGTGGAGGTGAAAGTGAAAGTGGAGATATATTGATCTGTTTCTCACCCACACCTCTCATACTGTTTCAGAAAATTCTGATTTAACTACTGGAGTCTTATGAATTTCTTTTATACTGACTTTATGTGATTTTTGTAGATTCAAATTTCTGGCCACCATTCACTTGCATTTTGAGGACCTACAGAGCTGAGATATTCTTCTAAAAACCTTTGTTTGTGTTTTGCAGAAGAAAGAAAGTCATATACATCTGGGATAGCATGAGGGTGAGTAAATAATGAGAGAACTTTCGTTTTTTGGGTGAACTATTCCTTTAAATAAACACAATATACAAGCATTTTACATGTCTCAATATCCCTAATAGCTGCTTAAAATGGCAACAATACTAAGCTCAGTTTCACAGTGTTTGAATTTGCAATAAATATATTTCACAACATGGCACAGAGCTTGAGAGAACAAAGCAGTTCAAGTCAGAGCTGGATTCTCCACTGATGCTCTGGCCCTAACCCAAATGAGCTCAGCTGAAATCTAGGGAAATAATTGTTTAATTTAGATTTGTCAATTTGTTGACCAAAAAACACTGCCGGTCGAGAAGTTGCAATTGATTTTATGCCCCCTTTCCTGCAATTCAGAGGTCAGGAGAGGACAGAGCTTAATAATTATATGGACGTACAGGTTCAAGGTTCAACGTTCCTTATTGACACTGTATCTGACTGGTATACTGGAGTTCTCACTTCCGCTGACTCTCACCGGTTTAACAATAACATGCATGTAAACACAAACAGGAATGTATACAATTACATCATTTATATAGTAAAAGTTCATTACTAAGGCTATCTGGTTTCTTACCAAGTAAAAGCCAGAAACTGGAGGACACAGAACAGCAGAGCAAGGCCTTTGTTCTTCCACTGAGAAAGAGTTAAAAAGATAATGACAGTAAATTACCATGAAACATGGTAACATTAAGTGTTACATAATCCATGATAAAAACTTATTATTGAACTTTTTATAATGATAAAAACTTGTTAGGTAAAAGCTAAAGTTCTAAACTTTAAAAAGCAACGACAAGAAACCAACTTACCCAAAACGCAGCACAAAAGGTCAGCACCAGGCATGTCTGCAAACCCATAAAAACACAAGTAGACTACTATACTTTGCTCAAAGGGCCACAAATTCATATACAAGAAACATACTATCAACAAATCTATATCTGAATCTCTAGATTTATTTTAATTTATGATGTCAGTGTGTGTATGTATGTGTGTGTGTGTGTGTGTGTGTGTGTGTGTGTATGTTCTCACAATCATAATGGCAGTTGCCAGTGCTCTTGTCTTGTCACACATCCTCTTGATTTGCTTTAAAGGTCCCATTAAGAACATTGTGCTGAAAGTAGTCCACATCGATACATTAAGGATTTTGTGTTGCACCTTCTCAGGCTTATAGATTCCCATATAGATGCTGCACTTCAGTGCATACGGTACATGGGTCAAAGACATGACAATGATTTTATTTGTCCAGATATGGTATATTTATTCAAAATTGCATTTAATATACAATTTATATACATACATTAATACACCTCTTCTATTATGAACATGTTTTCAAATTCTAAATAAAAATTCATTTTGATATTTTTCGTGGGGCATCAAGTAAAAATGTCTAGTTGGTGTAACCACCCTGAGATTACAAGGAAAAAATCCTGATTAAAGGCTTTCATTATTTTCATTAATCTTTCATTATTATGTCTTTAAACAAGGAAGTTAAGCAGTTTCAAAATGAAAAAAACAAAAAAACAAAACAAAAACTGCCAGCCAAAACACACATTGTGGTATAATTAACATGCAGGAAACCATTTGTTGTCATGTAAAAAAAGAAAATCATAAAACTGTAATGTATCACAGAGAGGACCTCAGCAGACTCTTGTAAATGTGTACAGGTCAGAAGGTCTCTAAAATAACAGATAATTTGGCCTTTTTATGACAAGCAAGGTTAAGGTCATCAAATTTTATAAGCCTAAAAAAAAACGTACTATTCATGATTAAAAAAAAAATTATATTCGAAAAAAAATCCAGTGAAAAATTAATGCAACACCATACAATAGCCCCTTTCACACATACAGCCTTTTCCAGGAAATGTACTGCATTTTTCAGCTTCGAGGTCATGTGTGAACATGACCTTTTTGAAAATATTGGTAAATTTTGCTCTGGCAAATTCCCTTAATGAGAAGTTGTATAAATTTCCATATTGATGATATGTGTGAACAGCACATGTGATACATTTACCAGTAAAGGCAATGCAACGATTTCCCTGTAATTTACCTGGATGCATGTGTGAACAGGGCTTATAGACATTCTAGAGAATTATGGGCTTCCAGCTTTGCTGAAACAGTTTCGGGAGGGCCTTTTCTGTTCCAAAGTGATATTATTCTTATGCACAGAGCAAGCAGTGGTTTAGAAATGGTTAACCATAAAGAAATGATTTACTACTGTAAATCTGGTTTGAAGGAACTTGACTGGCCTGCGCAAAGCCCAGATCTGAACTTTTAATGAACACCTTTAGGATGAATTGGAATAGCAAGCCAGGCCCATTAACCTAATGTCAGTGCCTGATCTCACTGATGCTCTTGTGTCCTGTTGAACATTTAAAGGAACAGTTCACTGAAAAATGAAAATTCTCTCATCATTTACTCACCCTAATGCCATCCTAGACATGTATGTCTTTCTTTCTTCTGCAGAACACAATGATTTTTAGAAGGATATTTCAGCTCAGTAGAATATATTTCAACAATGCAATTGAATGTTGACCAAAGCTTTGAAGCTCCAAAAAGCACATAAAAGCAGCATAAAAGTAATCCATACAACTCCAGTGGTTTAATCCATGTCTTCTGAAGCAATCCAACCGGTTTTGGGTGAGAACAGACCAAAATATAACTCCTTTTTCACTGTACATCTTGCACAATCATGATTTCAAGCATGATTACACTTCCTAGTGCTTGACGCATGTGCAGAGGAAGTATAATCGAGCTTGAAATAATCATCGCAGTTATTTTTGGTGTACTCACCCAAAACCAAATGGATCACTTCAGAAGACATGGATTAAACCACTGAAGTTTTATAGATTACTTTTATGGTGCCTTTATATGCTTTTTCTGGTCACGATTCACTTGCATTGTATGTACCTACAGAGCTGAGATTATACAGAAGAAAGAAAGACATGTTATGAGGGTGAATAAACAATGAGAGAATTTTCATTTTTGGGTTAACTATTCCTTTAATTTCAAAAACAATGCTTTATCCTTTTCTTTGCTGCTATTACAGTTTACACTCTTCTGGAAAGTCAATTTGCTCCCATGCAGACACAAGGGCATCAGTTAGGTCAGGCACTGACACTGGGCAATGGGGCATGACAGGCATTCAGTTCCAATTCATCCCAAAGGTGTTCAATTGGTTTCAGGCCTGGGGTTTGCCTTTGTGCAAGCCAGTCAATTTCTTCCACCAGACTTTTCTATTTGGACATCGCTCTCTTCAGGGGCATTGTCATGCTGGAACAAAAACAGTGCCCACTCTAAACTGCTGACACAAAGTTGGAAGCACAATTCTCTAGATAGAATGGCAGTGTTTGGCGTAGCTTTAATATTCATCCTATAATAGCCAAACGTGTTAATTAAAAGGGTTTGTTCACACACTTTCGGCCAAACTGTGTACCTTTCATCTTGAAAATACATTTTATGAAAATAATAACTAGGATGTGTTCATTCACGTGTATTTAAGGTGCAGAAAATATTATATTACTATTCACTTAATGGTTACACTACTTGACATTATTTGATTATAAAAAATATTGTTCCTTTTCATCATTTCAGACATTCTTATTTGTCATTGATCCACATGCCAATGCAAACATGATCCATCATTATAAACAAGGTAGTCAGTGACACAACCCTATCGAGATCAAATTTAAGGTGGAGAGATAAAACTGCATGACTCACCTCAAAAGTGAGGCAATATTGCCCAAACTGTAGAAGACTGCAAAAAGTGTCAGTCCGCTTTTAGGAACCCAAAGCAAGCACGTCCCCTGAATGACAAAAATAAGGAAAGAGATGAGGTTTGGCTGAGATGAGCACTATAGAAACCATTTTATTTGGACACACGCAGATGCACCTTACCAAAACTGAACACACGATGCCCACCAGAAAGCACGCGACGAATCCCTTGACGCGCGTGCCCCATCCCAGTGTTGATGCTTCATTCGCTGCCTACAACAGCCGTGTTATATTCATGTAAACATACACTGGCGGCCAAAAGTTTGGAATAATGTACAGATTTTGCTCTTATGGAAAGAAATTGGTACTTTTATTCACCAAAGTGGCATTCAACAATGTATAGTCAGGACATTAATAATGTGAAAAATTACTATTACAATTTGAAGAGTTTTCATCAAAAAATCCTCCACGTGTAGCAATGACAGCTTTGCAGATCCTTGGCATTCTAGCTGTCAGTTTGTCCAGATACTCAGGTGACATTTCACCCCACACTTCCTGTAGCACCTGCCATAGATGTGGCTGTCTTGTCGGGCACTTCTCACGCACCTTACAGTCTAGCTGATCCCACAAAAGCTCAATGGGGTTAAGATCCATAACACTCTTTTCCAATTACCTGTTGTCCAATGTCTGTGTTTCTTTGCCCACTAACCTTTTCTTTTTGTTTTTCTGTTTCAAAAGTGGCTTTTTCTTTGCAATTCTTCCCATAAGGCCTGCACCCCTGAGTCTTCTCTTTACTGTTGTACATGAAACTGGTGTTGAGCGGGTAGAATTCAATGAAGCTGTCAGCTGAGGACATGTGAGGTGTCTATTTCTCAAACTAGAGACTCTGATGTACTTATCCTCTTGTTTAGTTGTACATCTGGCCTTCCACATCTCTTTCTGTCCTTGTTAGAGTCGGTTGTCCTGTCTTTGAAGACTGTAGTGTACACCTTTGTATGAAATCTTCAGTTTTTTGGCAATTTCAAGCATTGGATAGCCTTCATTCCTCAAAGCAATGATTGACTGACGAGTTTCTAGAGAAAGCTGTTTCTTTTTTGCCATTTTGACCTAATATTGACCTTAAGACATGCCAGTCTATTGCATACAGTGACAAACACAAAGACAATGTTAAGCTTCATTTAACGAACCAAATAGCTTTCAACTGTGTTTGATATAATGGCAAGTGATTTTCTAGTACCAAATTAGCAATTTAGCATGATTACTCAAGGATAAGGTGTTGGAGTGATGGTTGCTGGAAATGGGTCCGGTCTAGATTTGATAGTTGACGTGACATAGTGATGGTGCTGTTTTTTACATCAGTAATGTCCTGACTATACTTTGTGATCAGTTGAATGCCACTCTGGTGAATTAAAGTACCAATTTCCTTCCGAAACAGCCAAATCTGTACGTTATTCCAAACTTTTGGCCGCCAGTGTATGTTTTTACAAAAATCAGACAATTAAAATCGATTTCAGATTTCTAAACATGACATCTCCTCCGCAGTTACTATGCTTTTTATAGAAATTATTATTACAATGTTATGACAGCCGGGTAAACACATGGTATGTACAGATGTACAGGTCTAGATACAAATTTGAAGTAGCCACAATTAGATTTGATTGAGAATATAACGCAACTACAACTTAATCGAGCTAGCGGGCTGTAAACTGTTAATCGTTACTACCTGCAGTACGTTGAGGTCGCCATTGTCGTCTTGGCCACTCAAAACTTTCTTTAATTTATCCATTAATGTTCAGATTCACGATATTAAAATAAAAAATAAAAATCGATCCAATAAAACCGATGTCATAGACGTGGCACAAAGCAACTCTGTTCAAAGAAAATGTATTGATTTGTTCCCTTTCCTGTTCGAAAGTGTAACAGGTGCATTCGATAACTTCCGTATGTAGCCACGGCAACGATTATGCGACGTCATCACGTTCGACGTACTGAAACCAATAGCATAATCGATAACACAGATTTTGTTTACCTTTATTGTTTAGACCTAAACATGCTCTCATGATGTATTACATTCACACTGGACTCTTAAAGATGTGTGTAGACAACGTATGAATATACACTTCGGGCCTACACCTTTGTCGATGTATATATTTACATTAGTTACATTGTAAAACAGAAGTTTTATATAATAATAATAATATAAAACTCTAAAATATTCACAAATATAGTAAGGTACATTTTACATTTGCATGATAAAGCTTGTAAATTTGTCTCCAGAAAAAAATATTCAAGGTAGAAAATGAGACATTCCTTATAATAAATAATAATAATAAAAACAGCTTTTCATGCAGTTGTGAGAAAAATAAGCCTAATGTGATGTTTCTCCTGACTTACACAATCTCCCCTTTGCAAATGTTCGCAAACCTTTATGAAGCACCTTTCTAATACCATTTTGAAGCACCACAGATTTAGAACTTAGAGTCTCTGTAAATGGGTCTTTCTTGCCGTGTTAGAGGAATAATGCTAGAATGCAACAGAACAGTGTAATATGAACAACGGCTGTTCCTTTTAAATCCATTGTGCGACTTATATCCAATCTTTTGGAGACAGAAGATCTTTGCTATACATCCCATAAAAAAGCGGATGGTTTGTATGGGT
Organism: Myxocyprinus asiaticus; assembly: GCF_019703515.2. Taxonomy (NCBI): domain Eukaryota; kingdom Metazoa; phylum Chordata; class Actinopteri; order Cypriniformes; family Catostomidae; genus Myxocyprinus; species Myxocyprinus asiaticus. Next base: position 5,002,895 of record NC_059355.1, on the reverse strand, counting down.
GCTTGAAGAGCTCAGGGCACTATTACTCTGGTAGATGTCCAGTAGAGGGGCTCCGGCATGGCAACATGCTTTCGACATGTAGGACAGGTCTGCTTGGTCCACAGCCACTCCTCTATGCACTAAATCAGAAAGAGCAGCATATTCAATTCAATTAAGTGTAGTTTTATTTGTATAGTGCTTATAACAGTAATTATTGTTCCAAAGCAGCTTTATAGAGAATAAGGCCTTAATACCCCAGTTTACAAGCGATCATAGCTAAACTGAAATGCCCTAAGATGGTTAGCGAGAAAACAAGGCTCAGCTACTCACTCAGATGAAATACTGAACAGATAGTAGCTGAAACCTGACTTTTGAACCATTTATATTTGGCAAGTGATTATCAGTCACTTGTGGAATTAAAGGAATAGTTCACCTACATATATAAATTCTGTCATCATTTCCACCAAACCTGTATGAATTTCTTTCTTCTGTGGACACAAAAGGGATATGTTAGTCTTAAATGGAGCATGTTATTCCCAGTCACCAATTTGTCTCCATACAATTAAAGTGAATGGTCACTGAGGCTCTCATTCAGCATTATATCTTCTTTTGTGTTCTGCAAAAGAGAGACAGTTATACAGGTTTACAGCAACACAAGGGTGAGTCAATGATGACAGAATTTTTGGGCGAACTGTCTTTTTATGCCAATAGCTGTTCAGGCTGTAGAAGACTTCTGTAGAAGATTTCTGAAGTTAAACTCCTGAAAGACAATTTACAACCTCCAGACTACCATTTTATAAAGTCTGAAATCTGACCTCGCTGTGAAAACTGTGGGAACAGTGAAGCTCTCTGATAGCTACTCCTCCTTTGCGTAGGTCGTCATGGCAGATCAAACACACACTGTAAGCATCACTCTGAAAGGCAGATACCACATTATCAATCCAGTTGAATTTATCCCACCGCACATTATATTTACACTGTAAAAAATGAAATTGCATTTTATCCAGCTGGGGGTTGTGAGTCACAGATACTACAAAATATAAATTACTTTGCATCTACATAAAAATACAAGTTAGACCAACAATATTCCTCCGAATGTTGTTCCAACTAGCCTAATAGAGTTGTTTGAACTTACAATTTCATATTGACCAATGTTGCTGATTTGCGAGTTCCCAGCATGCATTGCAACATAAATAAATTATGCAGTTAGTGTTACAGTCTTATTGTTTTGCTGTTTGCTGACTTTATTTTTGGTGTTATTGTTGTTTTTTGTTGCCTCTGTTAGTCTTTTATCTTAATGAGGTTTGTTGATTGTCACCGTTATTGAGGTTTGTGTGTTAAGGGGTTGAGATCTATTGTGTGTCTAAGTCACTCTTCAGAGGCAAAGATTGCTATTAACAGAATGAAATTTCTTGTACTGTAAATTGATAATTGGCAGAACAAGAAATTAGTGGTTCTCTCAACAAGAACTTTTGCATTTAGTAAACAAATAAATTCACATTGACTCAACAAAACAAAGTTACTAAGGACAATTATTTATTTATTTATTTATTTATTTATTTAATTTCCTTTTGTTAGACCAAAACTTTGAAGCTCCAAAAAGCACATAAAGGCAGCATAAAAATAATCCATAAAACTCCAGTGGTTTAATCCATGTCTTCTGAAGTAATCCAATCAGTTTTGGGTGAGAACAGACCAAAATATAACTCCTTTTTCACTGTGCATCTTGCCATTGCAGTCTCTAGGCATGATCATAATCTCAAGATTAAATTTATAGTGCTTGATGCATGCGCAGAGCACTATATGGCGCTAGAAATTAGATTAGATAACTTCAGAAGACATGGATTAAACCGTATGGATTACTTTTATGCTGCCTTTATATGCTTTTTGAGCTTTAAAGTTGTGGTCACCATTTACTGGCACTGTATGGACCTACAGAGCTGAGATATTCTTCTGAAAACCTTCGTTTGTGTTCTGCAGAAGAAAGAAAGACAAATACGATTGGGATGGCATGAGGGTGAGTCGATGAGAGAATGTACATTTTTGGGTGAACTGTCCTTTAAGGTTTTATCAGAGTCTTTAGGTGAGGATCTAAATGTCCTTGCAGTGGAACTAAAAGACTAAAAAAAGTGGTTAAAGATTTTATTTTTCTAGTCTTGCTTAAACACTGTATCAAAACAGATTTTTTTTCTCTCTCTTTTAATATTATTAATACATTTCTCCATTTCGGATAGGGGGTCAGTGAACCCCTGGGGGCCTGTGGAGGTACTGCAGGGATCCACAGAGAACATAAAACAGAATTTTCTTTTAAAAAATTAGTGACATTTCTAACAATCTGAATAATTTAGCACTTTAAATGAAAGTTAAGCCTATTATATAATGTTACTGAGATTATTTAATGATTGGGGGTCTGTAAGTTCATTATCACACATACCAGAGACATGACATTTCGGCTCCTAAATCTAGCTTTTCTCTCCAGGGGCTCGTGGACCTCAGGGATGGTGGGGACAGCAGGTGGTCGTCTTTCAGAAGCTCTGCCTTTGGCATGCGCTCCCTCCTCACCATTGCCACCATGACTAGAACGAGAGCACGGCCTCGCTTCACCGCTCAGGTAAGCTGGGCTAGGGGCCATGGTGGCAGCATGCAGACGACTCAAATGCATTGCATTCAGCTGAGCCTGAGACATTAAAGTATATGGGTACAGTGAACAAGAAAACAGTGTCCTGTAGTGTGACATACTATTTTCCAATTCTTCTGTAATAATTAAACATGCAGAGCTTATGACTTCATCTTTACTAGATGGAGTATTTGTATTTGATTTAATAATTTAAAAGAAATGGTGACCAGTTGCAGGACCTAAGACACACACTTTCCCCTCATGAATACATTTTAAACTAAAAACTTGATTTTGAATAATAATAATTATCAAAAATCGAGTTCATGGACATGTTATATGTCAACTACCCACATCCAGTTGGTTACTAGAATTTAACTACTTTAAATACAACATTTCAAAGCAAAATTAAAAATCAATTGTCACTATTTAAGTTTATATATGATAGTTTCTTATCTAAAAAAAAAAAAGAAACACTAAAAAACAATATTGATCAGTTTAAAATGTACTTTTAATCAGTCACGTCCAAACTGACATAGTGCTTAGGTAAAGATATACGGGATAAACTCCTCTCAGAGTTTGGATTAGGTAAAAGGGTGTCCTGCTTTGATCTCTGAGCTCGCTAACCTGTAAATCAAAGCCAAAGTCTTCATTTTTTAAAGGTGTGCCTTAGATTCACAACCTAATTCAGTTGTTATGCAAAAAATATGGTAGTTATTTAAATGATTCACAGGTATATGCCAGTTAAGGCAACTGTTTTTCAACTGTGTAAATTTAGAGCCTTTACAACACTTTGAGTTCAAAAACACATGCAAACATTCATGTCATCATATTTCATATTTAACTTCAAGCTCATTTTTTTTATACATAAAACGACATATAACACATTTCGCTTTGAGCTCAGTGCTGTGAAATAAAAAAACAGAGAACAACAATTCCATATAGACTTGGAATCCTTTTGCAAAGCACTTTATACATTTAGAAGTGACTGATGTTTTTCTGTCTCCACTTATTAGGCGGCATAACATCACACTCAAAATACTCTTAATTTCCACATGAAGAAAACGATTTAATCAAATCCTTACACAACACACACAAAACTTTCATGCACACCGTGTCTACTAACTGGGCAAGGAAGTGAAGCTCTGCGGCTGGCCAGCGACTGAATTGGAATCGGGATATCCAAACTGCTCTTTCTCCCAGTCTCTGGCTCCTCTTCTTCTTCCTCTTCCTCCTGCTCCTCCATATTCTCCTGCCCTTCATATCCTCCCTGCCCTGTTGCAAAGATTTCATCTTCCTCTTCCTCATTCTCCATGTTAAATAAAAGTAGTTGTCTCCAATCCCTGAGCTAAGAGCTTCTTGCAGCTGAAAGAGGAACTGCGAGGGGACAGTGGCTTTAAGCTTTGCAGCTGGCTTTACCTGCTTCTGGTCGGGCCTTGGCTTGCTGAATAAGCTTGTGTAATTAGATCCCCTGGTTTTCTTATCCCATCTGCTTCCTCTGTGGCTCTAAGCCTAATACAAAGACTGCACAGGGTACAGTGCATACTCCTTTAACTCCTGGGTAATCTGTTAAAGACTAGAAGAGAGAGGTGGGGACTGGATGGGGGAGGCAATTCTCCAATCTATCTGGAAGCATCTCATTCCATGTTTTGATTGTGATGAATATCACATGTAGCACTTTATTATCCTATGCTGCACTATACTATACTGCATGAGGGCAACAGTGTGAAGTAATTTAAGCAAAAAAATAGGTCCAGGAGGACGTCTTTCGTATATGAAGTTGTCCACACTGTAAGCATGACAAAACATAGTCGGGATACCATTGGTGGAACCCTTTGGAGGAGTTCTAGGCACCCTGTGGAAGTTGCCTCAATTTTCTATTCTGCACTCAACCCTACTGTTATGTTCGGGTCATTTTTGACCAGTTTAAGAATTAGAAACATTATAAAAACTAATATTAATCTTGTATTTGGTCAAAACGCCTCTGTCTGGATTCTCCACAACAATTAATAAATATATAAGTAAAACCCCCCCAAAATTATTAAATTTTTTGGTACTTGATTATATTTACCTAATGTCAGGGTGTTTTGAGTGATAACTAGGTTATTGCTAGGTGGTTGCTAGGGCATTACTAAATGGCTGAAAGTCAAAAGAGACCATTCCCAAGTCTCTATGACATCCTGATCCCTATATACATTTATGTGTGGGGACATTTTCAATGCAAGTTTATGGGGTTTTTTTGCACATTTTTTGACCACCAGGCATTTTTTTTTTTTTTAAATGAAAACAATGATTCTGTATTTGTTTCAAACAAATACAATTAGTAAACATTCTAGTTGCCATCTTTTTACTCAAAATGAATGGTTTACTATACTGTAAAATAGTACCACCAATGATATCTACAGTAGGGGGTGCTCTTTCCAGATGAAATTGCATTTTAAAAAGCTCATGTTTAATGTCAGATCAGTGTCAGAAGAGATCAATTTAAGTCATTTTTAATTGTCCTCCCAGCTCAGTAGGTGGTGATATGCACGAAGAAAGTGAATCGTCAAAAACAAAATAAGAAGAATTTGAAAGTGAAAGTGGAGATTTACAGTAAATAAAGGCTTAAAAATGGATCAGTTTCTCACCCACGCCTATCATATCGCTTCTGAAGACATGGATTTAACCAAAGGAGTCGTATAGATTACTTTTATGCTTACTTTATATGCTTTTTGGACCTTCAAATGTCTGGCCATCATTCACTTGCATTGAATGGACTTACAGAGCTGAGATATTCTTCTAAAAATCTTTGTTTGTATTCTGCAGAAGAAATAAAGTCACACATCTGAGGGTGCGTAAACGATGAGTGAATTTTCATTTTTGGGTGAACTGTCCCTTTAAGGTAACAACTGCAGGTTACCACATTTTTACAGTGTATACAGTTTTGGTCCTGGAAAATTTCACTTTATGAATGGTTTTTCTAACATGGAATCCAAAGAAAAACAATCACATATTCAAGCAAAACCTCATGTTTATTTACCTTACACATTTACACAAACATACACAAACTGTGTGTGAAAGGCATCAGTGAACAGGATTATCACTTAAGTACTATAAATGTCAAGCACCTTAGAGAGAGCAATCAGAAGAGCCATCAAAAATTGGAGCCCAAGGATGGATGTCACACACATGGATGAACAGATAGCCAACCAGAGTGTCAACACAACTATAGAAGATTAATACGTCATGACAAGACATTAGATATTACTAAAATGATGTGTGACTAATTGGACAGCCATTGCAACCAATTTGTTGGGCCCTTGAGTGTTTGATATATGAATATGCTTTGTCCATTTTGTGAAACTACCAAAAAACATAATTTGGAAAGCTTGATGCCACAATGAGTTAGCCAGTAACATAATTTTGAGGCACGTCTCTTCTTAACAGAAGTCTTTAAACAACAGTATACAAATGTATTGCCTCTAGATGGCAGCATTGCACAAACCACTTCCATTTTAGGGACCTAAACGAAACATTCACAGTTAGGGGTTGTCGTAAAACTCAAAACATTATCAATTTGTAAACATGAAATATGTGTCTCCTTATCAAAAGCATCCATACCCCTAAGAGTTTAAGTTGCATAATAGTGAGTTCACCATCTAAGAATGAGCAAGATATATCTATAAGACTAACAAGGAGTCATTTTCCATTGTAATATTTCAGCAACAGCCGAGAGTCAAAGATCTACATGATGTCAGGCCTTCTCTTTTAAGAGTTTTTGATTAAGTCCAATAACCAGCTGAGCAAATTCATTGCTGAAAACCCCGACAAAATCTGCACAGATGATGTTGAGGCACGTTTTGCCTGAACCTGGACGCTGCTGCTTGACCCAGTTCAGGAGCGGACTATAGGAGCTCAGGGTCATGCCTCTCAAAGACTGGCACGGATGGGAAACTACATACCTGGCATCCTCAGTTAGATTCAGACCAGCTGCAAAAAACCCAGCTGAAAACAATGTAGAGGCATTATTGATTTAGGGAAAATCCTTATAACACTTATATTTTCTACTGTATTTTTACAAATAAGTGTCATTTGGCAATAAGTAGAAGATACACAAAGTAAAAAGACAATCGGGAAGCTCAAATCATCAAGGTTTGTAATACTGTATGTGAATGCACTCAAATCACATTCAAATCAGAACGATAGCCCCATTTACACCTGTTGTTACCATACATTTTATATGTGGACAGCACTGACTACAGGTGTAAATGGAGACCAAAACGTTTTGTGATCTGATAACCGAAATCACATACGGGCAGAAACACATGCAACCACATTGCATTTGTGGTGTAAATGTAACCGGTCCTGCTTGAACTGCTCCGTACGGGATTCGAACCGGCGTCTCCAGGATGGGAGGCGGGCGCGCAAATGAGGAGGCTAAAGCATCTAGCATCTAGCATCTAGCATCAGTCGCTAGGGCACTTCTTGAGGCCAGGGGAGTGAAGTTTACACATACCGCACAGCTATCAAGTACCAGCTGGCTCCCGTTACACTCACCCCCCTAAACCTCACTCCCATCCGGGTCACGGCACCACTGAAACTGGTCCTGCTCGAATCGCTCTGAGAGGGATTCGAACCGGTGTCAGCCGGCATGGGAGGCGGGCGTGCTAACGAAGTGGCTAAAGGCTACAGCCTGTAGCATCAGTCGCTAGTGCGCCTCGTCAGGCCAGGAGAGTGAGGTTTACACATCCCGCACAGCTATCACGTACCAGCAGGCTCCTGTTGCATAAACACTAATGTGGACCGATGCGTCCGGACAACGGTGAAGGCCCACATACTGTCAATCAACCACAGTGCTAAAACAAGCACTAGTTTTAAACTAGCTTTGCTGGTTTGTTATGGCTTTAAAGAAAACAATCATTATGACTGACCTGGTCTTCCTTCCTCTTTCCTTTCCTCCAAGTAGGATATGACACGGTTTGGATCTGATGTATTTGCCCACCAGTAGTCACACTTTGGCCACAGTTGCTCATGACCAGCCGCAGCCGAGTCATCATATGTAAGAATAACCTGATAACTGTGATTCCAACACTCTCGTACTGAGGGTGTCACCTGAAATGACAAAATCGTGTTTTTAATTAAAATGTTTTTTGCTTCAAATTTTAAGGTTAGGTAAAGGCTGTTGTTGCGTGTAAAATGTCCACTGTGATATTTATGTTTAGCCTACTGGTGATTTAATAATGACAAGGCATGACACATACAAAATATTGTATTCAGGGGCAGCACTGAATGATATTTAAACAGATTGCTCACAGATTCTGGTTGCGATATTGCAAATGTTTGACGATAAATGGAAATACAGAGGTTACTTACATAACTAGGGCAAATTTTATTGCCAAATGCCCTTATGAGGAATTGAATAAGGTCTTGGTGTTGGTCCAGATTCACGCCATCAAAGGCAGAAAGTGCAATGATGACCACTTCCTTGGTGTGCTGGTCTAACCAGTGAACTACTTCTGTCAGTGCCTCCTTACAATAACAAGAACACAGCCAAATGTAATCTCGACTGGAATGAGAAATTAACCTTCTAAAGTTTACCACTGTTAGATCAACCTTACCTGTACTGTCAGGAGGGAGTAGATCCCATGTGCAAAGTAGAAAACCTCATCAGGATCTTTTATCTTATGAGCTATTCTTAGATCAAAGAACCGAATGCCTAAATCCAGCTGGTTACAAATGCTGTCCTCCTGAAAAAATAAGCATAAAAATACTACATATGATATAAAGATATCAACTTTTGACTGCAAAGCACACACACATTCTTAAAGGGATAGTTCAGCCAACAATAATAATTCTCTCATCATTTACTCCCCCTCATGCCATCCCGGATTTGGATGACTTTCTTTCTTCTTCAGAACACAAAAAAGATTTTTAGACTCCAGTGGTTAAATCCATTTCTTCTGAAGCGATATGATAGGTGTGCATGAGAAACAGATCAGTATTTAAGTCCTTATTTTTACTGTAAACCTACACTTTCACATTCAGCCACCTACTGGTTGGGGCTGGTCAATGGTGTAGATTTACAGTAAAAAAGGACTTAAATATTTATCTGTTTCTCACCCACAGCTATCATATCGCTTCTGAAGATATGAATTTAACAATTGGAGTCGTATGGATTACTTTTATGCTGCCTTTATGTGCTTTTTGGACCTTCTGAGTTCTGGTCACGATTCACTTGCATTGTGTGGACCAACAGAGCTGAGGTATTCTTCTAAAAAATCTTAATTTGTGTTCTGCAGAAGAAAGTCATCCACATCCGGGATGGCATGAGGGGGAGTAAATGATCAGAGAATTTTCATTTTTGGGGGAACTATCCCTTTAACTGATAGACTCAGATTGACTGACATGTCCTACCTGGGTTGTTGCCCATTTGATTATGCAGGGCCGGACGATGCAGGGAAACAAAGTGTCTAAAACTCGCACCACCTTCAGCTCAGACTGCAACACTGAGGATTGCTCGTCTAAACAGAAAGTCATGGTGTCATGACTTCCTGAAAAACAGTACGCAATACACAGATGTTGACGATTGCAAAAACAGATGTAAAAAAAAAAAAAGCCTACACGCCATCTATTAGATGCTATTAGCTAAACAGGAATACAAAATTGAAAACAGACATACCTGGTATAGCAAGATTCCACAGCGGGACGTCCCAAAGACCCGCTGGCATCTCGGACATCCAGTCCGCACAGCTGGAGATACATATTCTTTCTTCATCCTCCATTTATTTATTTAAAAAGGAAAACAAATCTAAAGCCCTAAAACACTATGTGTACTATAGTGCATTTACAGTCCCATCCATCCCCCCTCTCCTGTACATCGCTAAATCGTTTCCGTGTTGTTCTTTGATGTCATGCGCTCTCCAAGCGAAACCGAAATTGGCTTTGTTGTTTGACGTGATCGTTATATTTGTGAAATTTTGATTTATTAGGGGGCTTGGAGGAACAGTAAAGATTTCCAATGTTCATGCAGATCTCGTGACACATTCAGTTTCTCGATAACAGCAATGTTAGGGATCGTCTTAAAATGTTCATTTTTTTTGCATTTCGTGTAAAGGGGCGATCACAGGCTTTGAGCACGCGAATCTTTTTTGGACAACGTTATGGACCAGGATATAACAAATAAATATTATACTAAAAATGTTAAAATATATTGTCTACTCACTTTCCTGCAACAATAAAATATGTATTCTTTGTATTAAGCCAAGAAGTCAGCGTGTGACATTTCAGTCTTCTATTGGTCACGCATCCTCTGTTCATACCGATTCACGATTCAGAGTTCACCAAACCTGAACTTTTTTTCCCCTCCCATTTTCTACCCAGTTTGGAATGCCCAATTCCCAATGTGCTCTAAGTCCTGGTGGTGGCGTAGTGACTTGCCTCAATCTGGGTGGCGGAGGAAGAATCTCAGTTGCGTCCGCGTCTGAGACCGTCAGTCCGCGCATCTTATCACGTGGCTTGTTGAGCGCGTTACCGCGGAGAATAGCATGGTCCACCACATGTGCTACGTCTCCGCGGTAATGCACGTTACATCCACACACAACTCACCATGCAGCCCACCAAGAGCAAACCACATTATAGCGACCACGAGGAGATTACCCCATGTGACTCTACCCTCCCTAGCAACCGGGCCAATTTGGTTGCTTAGGAGACCTGGCTGGAGTCACTCAGAACGCCCTGGATTTGAACTCTGGTAGTCAGCATCTTTAATTGCTGAGCTACCCAGGCCCCCAAACTTGAACTTTTGATTCGCAGTATAGTACGAAATTTCTTCGCATGAGTTTGGGTTTCCAGCATGTAGGAATCGGCCCTTCGGATGCATTTGAAAGGGAGTGAATGGAGCAAGAAGTGTTGTTTGTTGTTGTTTTGTTTATTTGTTTGTTTTTAAGTTAGCTTTTGGAGTTTGACGTTTATATGGTTGTAATTTAAAATCTCACAAAGACACTTGAAATGAAATGTGGCATGCTGTATTTTGAGTGTTATATAAATCTTTTGAGGTAAAATAATTCATTGTACTGTGAAAACATAGTGTAACTTGCAGAACTCAAAACTTCCTCCCTTGTGGGGAAAAAAAAGGAAGTCAGCATGTCATTTTCCACTGTTTTACAGCCTGTGAAATTGAAAACAACTCGCTATTGTCCCCAGGGCCGTAGTTAGTGGGGTGAAAGTTGGTAACAACACTATGGGCCCAAAGATCCAGGAGGCCCACAACAAATTCGAAACTGTATTTTTAATAGGAAAGAGGACCCAGATTACCTTGCTATGGCCCTGATTGTCCCTCCATGGACAATTTACCTGGAAAATTAAGCTCAGCGTGCCTAAACGCCCAACAACACGTACTATTTTGGCCACTGGGGGCAGTGTTTCACATTTAGGAAAACAGACCGATTTTAGCTAAAGAAAAGTCAACTTACTGTTTGCGATTTCATTCTGTGAGATCAGTCTGAACTGTTACTATAGCCACTCATGAAATCTTGTCAATTTCAATAAAATGGTTGGATTGTCTTTACAGGTAAATTTATCACATTTACTATTATCACATGCAACAGCTTTCTGTTGCATGTGTTAACAGTAATGCCATTAAACTCTGAGATGTACTTTTATCAGCCAAATACATTTCTTAATTTCCTCGGATGATAATAATCATAATACTACTGTAGGTATCGTACACTTACAACTATGTAAATAGCTACAGACATAAACCGCGCTTCACACACCATACAATGGACGATCACTCTGGTTTTCAGGTTGATCTGATCCGATCGCAAACTTACACAGAAACACACATCCCCCGTTCTAGGAGATGCATGAAATATCTAAACAAACATGGATGTACTAGGAGCTGTCGTTGTTGTCGCTGCTACTCTGTTCCGAGTCGCGATTCTCACAAATCAAACAGGCCAAGCGCATTTGGGTCCATTATTGGGTGGAAAAAGAATGCGATGCAAGTTGGAGGTGAATGGCGTTAAAAGTTAATTGCTTATTTGCCATCTTCATTCCTTCATGGTCCAGTTTCGTGGCCCTGTGTGCTTGATTTTCATTGGCTGCTCACTATATGTATTCATATTGGAGTCGTGGAGCATCATACACTACAAGATTTCCTCTATAGTCAGCCCTAAAATATCAAACATGTTTGATATCCTCCGACTAAAGAGTAATTTCACTAGCTGTCCAATTTGAGGGAATTTTTTTGACTCCTAAACAACCGAATTATCTCCATCAGGACTTTGTGATTGGCCCAAAGCAGACTTCTTATGTCAGCGCATCCTGATCTTGTACACGATCTTATGGCTCTGTTCACACATAGCATCAAAATTGAACTTTACAGGTAAAGTTACAACTTCTCATTCAGGGAAACTGTCAAGAGCTGATTACTGGTATTTTCAAATGGGTTGTGTTCACACATGAAACTAAAACTTAAAATAGAATATTAATTTTCAAGAAACTATTCACTTGCTACAAACATAAATATTATAAAAGCATCTATAACAGGCTTATACAGTAATGTTTTATATTTGTATACTTTCTGTACTAATAACCCACAGATGAGAGAAGGACTGTAATGTCACAGATAAAATCTGTGTTTGTCTAATCTGGTATTAGCTTCTTTTAACCCAGACCAAAAAAATTATGTTAAGATATACACATTTAAATTTCATGACAAATTTCCATCAAATTTAATTGAGAAATATACAACAAAATAAATGTAAAAAAAGAAGGAAAAAACAACAACAACTAAATATATAACTAAAAATAAGTTTTTCTCATTTCATTTGGTTAAAGATTACACTATTCAATTTGATGGATATTTGTTATAAATTGTATTGAGTTACTCTCAAAGATAGGCTAAAATATGTTTCTGAGTGCAGCAAATGGCCTAGTAATTTCATACCTTCATTCCACTTTCACTTTTTGGCATTTATTGACTTCCTATGAATGAACAAAATTTGGAAATCTCACAAGTACAAAAACATTTTTATGCTTGTATATATTTTTCTTGACAGAATCTCCCCTTCTTTACTGGAACTGCATCTAGATCAAAGAGTAAAAACATATTGTAGCCTGGAGGGAAGTCATCTTTTTTGTGTCTGAATCAGGTTACTACCATATAACCTGATAATAACCAGGTTATAACTAATTATAAATATAGTAACAGAAGCAGTACAACATTGGTTACCCATTGGATCTTCATGAACCACTGTCTGCTCTGTTGAGCTGAATGATATCCTGAGCAAAGCTATTCACCCCAACAAAATCTCCAGCAATGATGTTAATGCTTTCTTTGTCAGGGCCCTGGTGTTGTTCCTTCACCCAGTCCAGCAACAGAGGGTACGCCGCCATGGTCTTCTCCTTCAAAGACTTCATTAGGTACAGGACCATGTCTTTCCCATCAAAAGTCAGATTTAGACCAGCAACAAAAAATCCCTCTATAGACCAATTAGACAAGTTATAAGGGAGAATGAAAAAGGATAATGCTTTAAGAAGTACTTGCATGAAAGTTATTTTTGAGCTGACTGTTTATCTTAACTCACCTGGCCTACCCTTTTGTTTCTGGGTATTGAGGTATGAAATGACTTCCTTGGGGTCTGAGTTATCAGCCCACCAGTATTCGATTCGAGGCCACAGTACAGCTTCATCATTGACAAAACTGTAGTCATAAGAAAGGATGATCTGATGACCATTTCCCCAGCAGTCGTTTAGTGAGGGCTTCACATAAATGGGAAATAGAATTTTATCAAATAGGGTATTGTGTTGGAATGGCACTTTAACCCTTAAATTCATACATGGGGTCTTTAGTGACCCGAGACCTCATTCCACCTCCTTTACCTCATCCATTGTTTGGAATTATGCCCCCAATACTTAATTATTCCTCAAACTTTCTCTTATGAATTGTCAAAAAAAAATAAAAAAATAAATATATATATATATATATATATATATATATATATATATATATATATATATATATATATATATTTATATTTTTTCTAATTGTTTAATTACCAAAAGTGTATAGGGTCTTTAGTGACCTGAGATACACTATATTGCCAAAAGTATTCGCTCACCCATCCAAATAATTGAATTCAGGTGTTCCAATCACTTCCATGGCCACAGGTGTATAAAATTAAGCACCTAGGCATGCAGACTGCTTCTACAAACATTTGTGAAAGAATGGGCCGCTCTCAGGAGCTCAATGAATTCCAGCGTGGTACTGTGATAGGATGCCACCTGTGCAACAAGTCCAGTCGTGAAATTTCCTCGCTACTAAATATTCCACAGTCAACTGTCAGTGGTATTATAACAAAGTGGAAGCGATTGGGAATGACAGCAACTCAGCCACGAAGTGGTAGGCCACGTAAAATGACAGCGGATGCTGAGGTGCATAGTGCGCAGAGGTCGCCAACTTTCTGCAAAGTCAATTGCTACAGACCTCCAAAGTTCACGTGGCCTTCAGATTAGCTCAAGAACAGTGCGTAGAGAGCTTCATGGAATGGGTTTCCATGGCCGAGCATCTGCATCCAAGCCATACATCACCAAGTGCAATGCAAAGCGTCGGATGCAGTGGTGTAAAGCACGCCGCCACTGGACTCTAGAGCAGTGGAGACGCGTTCTCTGGAGTGACGAATCACGCTTCTCCATCTGGCAATCTGATGGACGAGTCTGGGTTTGGCGGTTGCCAGGAGAATGGTACTTGTCTGACTGCATTGTGCCAACTGTGAAGTTTGGTGGAGGGGGGATTATGGTGTGGGGTTGTTTTTCAGGAGCTGGGCTTGGCCCCTTAGTTCCAGTGAAAGGAACTCTGAATGCTTCAGCATACCAAGAGATTTTGGACAATTCCATGCTCCCAACTTTGTGGGAACAGTTTGGGGATGGCCCCTTCCTGTTCCAACATGACTGCGCACCAGTGCACAAAGCAAGGTCCATAAAGACATGGATGAGCGAGTTTGGTGTGGAAGAACTTGACTGGCCTGCACAGAGTCCTGACCTCAACCTGATAGAGCACCTTTGGGATGAATTAGAGCGAAGACTGTGAGCCAGGCCTTCTCATCCAATATCAGTGTCTGACCTCACAAATGCACTTCTAGAAGAATGGTCAAAAATTCCCATAAACACACTCCTAAACCTTGTGGAAAGCCTTCCCAGAAGAGTTGAAGCTGTTATAGCTGCAAAGGGTGGGCCGACGTCATATTAAACCCTATGGATTAAGAATGGGATGTCACTTAAGTTCATATGCGTCTAAAGGCAGATGAGCGAATACTTTTGGCAATATAGTGTATGTAATAGTGTCACAATATACAGTACAGTTCTACTTTTATATATCATATTTCTACAATTATTCCATATCTATTTAACCTCCTGAGATCCCCGCGTGACTGCTCTGTGTATTTTCCATTTCCCTTTTTGATCTGTAACTAGTAGCACCTACTAAACAAGCAGAAAAATAATAATTTTGTTCTAGAGCTAATAGTTTTCCTAAAAATTGATGTCCACATATGTGGACAGCGGGACTAAGTTGTGACATTTTAAGAAGTCAGATTTTCTACATCAAATAGTTTATTATGTGTCCAGGGGTGTTGGTTATTCATGTTTTTGAGATGTTATAGACATTACAGCTAATTTTCTATAAAGCTGAATTAATAGTTTTCATATTAAAAGTAATGGCCAGCATCATCAAATCACTGCCAACCATGTACAAATAACATTGTGCATTATAAAATTCAGAATCTATGTTCTGATTATCATTGTCCCATGTCTGCCAAACATGTTGAGTGGTCCAAACATCATCTGCAGCCTGAAACTGAACTTTTGGTTGGATATTAGGAGTGAATGCACTTAACTGCACAGAAACCCATAGGATGCACCCTTGCTCCCTTGCTCCCTATTTAGTGAAAGACTTAACCGCCAGTGTGCTGTTTGTCTGCACTGGTCCCAGAACAGTTAGAAATGCACCTTCATCCTAACTCCATATAAAGCCTCTGAAAGCAAAATATTTCAGCTTTTGCACGAATACATTTATTCTCAGTGTGAAAATGCACAGTAAATATATAGGAATGCATTTACTAATGTTAATGAATAGAACCGTACTGTACAGTGATAACAAAATAAAACAAAAACAAAAGTTATACTAAAATGAAGCGAATTGACCCACAGATGTGTTAATGTTGAAAAATATTCAAAATAACTAACATGTTAGTTAGTTATAACTTTTGAGGGAACGTGGTCCTAATTTCCACATATGTGGACATCATGTTTATCAGTGCGCTGACACGCTAAAAATGAATGGATTTTTTAAAGCCGCAATCAAACAAAACTACAGACGCTACTCTTTACAACCAAACAGGTTTCAATCAAAAAACGTAAAAAGGTTTCTTAGCAGAGGCATTTTTGTTGGTGCTGCGCCATTAGCAGCGCTTCCTTGAAATCAACATCATGCTGTTGTGTCATGTGACACGGTGCACCAGAAGTTTAACTCTTAAATGACAGTGTAGAGTCTTGTGAACAGTATTTAGTTGGTTTTAATTCATTTAAATTATGCGTTGCGTATAGCAAAGCCAAAATACAACATCCACATATGCGGACGCGAGGTCGCACGAGGTAAAGTTTACTATCACAGGATATCTATTTCTTTGTTTATTACAAGACAAATGAGTGCCATATTCATACAATTTACTACTATATCATGTTTGATGATCATGGTAAATTATCAGTATCCCATATGCGCATCCACATACATATTAAACATGTTATTGACTTGATTTATATTTGGCATTGATATTTGATGTAAAAGTAACATGGAAGTAAACTATAGCAAGTACAACACATGAACAGTATGATATGGCTATTGACATTTGGGTGTACTACAGAAATTCTGTATGTTTTACGTCTATTTAGACTCAATTTTGTAGATCCATTTGTGATAGGTATAAGTTCCGGGTCGCTAAAGACCTAAGATATGAACTGTAATAATGTTAGGCAAAAACCCATGCATTTAAGGGTTAATTGCTGTATACTATTTATGGACTCTTTTATGGTGATTCAACAATTGTTTGAAAGATGTCTGCCATAGACTAATGTGCATTAATTATTTACCTCAATTCTTGACTACAATTTTCTCAGTAGGTTTTTAAAATAAAAAGTAAGAACTTGGACTTTACATGGGGATTTATAATGGGGAACTGCCACCAAGATGTTATGGCTATTCAGAGGTTACATACCACTTGAGGCTTCGGGCAGAGTTTTGTTTTAAAGTGCTCCTTGAGGAAGTTGGTCAGGCCATTATGTTGATCGGCTGTCATTTCTTTGAAATGCGAGAAAGTAAGGATCACCACCTCCTTGGAATGCTGTTCTAGCCATTTATCCAATTCTGTCATTCCCTCCTATAAAGTTATTAAGCATAATTACAATTACAATAATTACAGTACTTTCTATTAATCACTTTTATTTAATTTATGTAAAAGTATTAGTTGAAATTATTAAAAAATGACGGGACAACCTTCACTGTCATTGTCGTGTAGAGTCCATGGTAGAAGAATAAATCACTGGAGTCAGGCTTCCCAGCAACCCTCAGATCGAAGTATCGCACACCACCGTCAAGCTGCTCAGAGATGTTTTTTTCCTGAACAACCATTTGAAAACATGAACAATGGACTAGCACACATGTATCATGAGATAACTGAGCTTTAAAAGGTGCTTTACCTGGACAGTGCCCCATTTTTTGACAATGGGCCTTAAGAAAGCACTAAACATTTTATCCAAGGCCTTCAATCTTTTAGGTTCCAGCACAGAAGAGTCCATATCTAAGCTGTATGCCATAGCATCATGGCTCCCTAGAGCAAAACAAATGTACAGTATGTTTATTTTGGGTCTCTTCAACTCATGGAGCATTCTGTGCATGTACGGTTTTTGTTATTTTATTCTGTATGTCATGGTTCCCTAACATAATGTACGTTTATTGGATGGCGTGAAAGATTGAGATTGAGAAAACCTATAGGCTAATTCAGAGGTACCCAAACTTTTTCCATCGAAGGGCCAAAAATCAAACTTGACTGAGGGCCGTGGGACGAAAGTTAACGATGCATTTTATCAAACTGTATTATATTAAAATATAAAGTTGCCCTGGCTCCCCTTCTTTATGATTTCATAATATAACAAAGAGAATTATTCTGCAATCGGATCAATTAATGCAATGAAGAGTTCCATCAATGGCGCACCCCCACCTCTTCTTGTCATATACGGCATGGCAGGCCAAATCAAAGGTCATCACGGGCCAACTTTGGCCCACTTGCCCTGGTTTGGGTATCTCTGGGCTAACTGAACAAAATTATAATATCTTATCGGTCATTTGCATCAACACTGATTTCTTTTATGAAATTATGGAATATACTAATTATGAAATAAAACAAGGAAAGAGCCTTGGAAAGCTGTTTGAAATGGGGTTCCCTGCTTAGATGATGCTACCAGTGGCATGGTCAGGATTCCCAATGTACAGTATACTGTAACTTCAATGCACTGTGTCAATTTGGATAATAGTGACTGTCAAAGGCTTAAATGTAAATGAATTAAGCAAGAAATAAAGGTAGTTAATAACTAAAACATCTAAAAAAAATTATACTGTAATTTCCTCATGAAAAAAATGTTGGTACGTGTGTATTTTGCCAAAAAATAAATAAAAATAGAGCAGTATAATGTCTAATAATTTTTTTATATCTCATGTTTGATGAAAACCATGTACATTTTCTAAATTACTTGTTTCCAGTACTAACACATTAGCCCATATCAGAATATAGTATTAAACAACTGTTACATTTTTCAAAAGGTTTCAGTTTGAAAATGGATTGAGACTGCCCACTCTGTAGGTTTTAATATTCATATTACTCACCTGGAATGGCAAGGCGGCTCAAAGGAATTTTTGTGAACTTCTCATTAAGGTTAGACATCCAGTCAGCAAGATGCTCCGTTTTATCCATCTTTCGGTTCCTTCTCAATAGGGAAACATTTGCCTAAGGAAACAAATCATACAATTTATAACAGCTTTTTGTAAGAGCCAAAATCTTTTTTTTCCAAACACAATCTATAATTAATCACAGATAATGCACTTTCTTTTGTGGTTTAGCTGTAAAAGCAAACAAAGTACCTATGTGTTACATACCTATTTGTGTCCTGTTTGTGCTTAAAAATCACAGCATTGTCTTTATATGTAGTTTTAGGTAACACCCTCCAGTTAGGTCATGTCAAGTGTCCCTCCTAAGATTCCTTTCAGTTCCTCATAGGTCCAAGTCGCTACCCCAGTCCACAAGACTGTACATTTTAGGTGCTTAGGAGGGTTATACTTGGTAAAGTATCAGAAAACGCATTTCATTTGATTCAAACCCATGATCTTGGCATTGCCATAGCTGGAATTGGCTTGACTTGCTAGCAAATGTCAAGCTACAGGTAGACAAATGTGTTACTTTTTTTGGATTTTCTCCCCTTTTCTCCCCAATTTGGAATGCCCAATTCCCAATGTGCTCTAGGTTCTTGTGGTGGCGTAGTGACTTGAATCAATCCCAGTGGCGGAGGACGAATCTCAGTTGCCTCCATGTCTGAGACTGTCAATCCACGCATCTTATCACGTGGCTTGTTGAGTGCGTTACCGTGGAGACCTAGTGCGTGTGGAGGCTTCACACTATTCTCCGCGGCATCCCCGCACAACTCACCACGTGCCCCACCGAGAGCGGGAACCACATTATAGCGACCACGAGGAGGTTAACCCAATGTGACTCTACCCACTTTAGCAACCGGGACAATTGATTGCTTAGGAAGCCTGACTGGAGTCACTCAGCACGCCCTGGATTCGAACTTGCGACTCCAGGTGTGGTAGTCAGCGTCTTTACTTGCTGAGCTACCCAGGCCCTGACAAATGTGTTATTGTGACCTTTCTGAGGTAGGGGAGCCAATATTACCATCAGTGGTCTGCTGGATATTATGGGGCACATACATACAAGATTATTCGCTGGGCATCTATGGTAGTCCAATGTATCACTGAGCCCACATGAAAATGAGGACTTTCTCAAAAGCTACTTATAAATACTTACATGAAAGTATATACAGTATGTATATATTCACCCTTGAATGCAAAGTTAGACCCTTCACAAACAGTTCAGAGAAGAGTTTTCGTTTTTGCCAACACAGCTGTTTACTTCCCTTTTTTTGTTGTAAATGTTGCCATTTTGCAGCATTGGCAAAATGCTGAAAACTGCAAACAACCACATTTATAGTTGTTCAGAAGAAAGAAATGAGAACAAATTTGCAACAAAAATGTGATAGCAATTAACACTTCAGTGCATGAGCATGCAAAATACTTTGTTGGCACTTTAAAGGCTAATATTAAACTGAAATGAAAATCATCAAACAACTTTATCTGCAGTTGTTCCTTAATGTTTTTATTTGTCATTTGCATTTTTAGAAACTTCACAGAAGGTCCAAAGATCATTTGAGTGAATTCTAAACTTAAAGTTTATTTTGTAAGATTCCCAAACTCAGTACACAAAACAAAAATGAATGAATCGATTCAACCATTGCACCAAAACCTGAAGGTTTACTTAAGTCAAAAACATTCAATCAAAACTGATCCTATTTCCTTTCTTAATGTACATTCCTAGTCTTATTGTGCATGCTTCTTTGTTGCAATTCATCTTGTAATCTTTTATCAAAATGTAATAACTTGCTTTGCCTCTGAAACAACTTGATTTTGCAACCTTTTTAATCTCACTCCTCCAAGACTTTATTTCTTGAACATAACGCTCACTTTTCATGATCTAATTAATTCCTCATTGATGAAATCAAGTCCCGCCCAAATTTTGTCTTGTTGAAAATATTGTTTCACTCAGAAAAATGTCACATTATGAAAGTGAAATGGGCTGCTAACAGCGTTTCATGTTGACTTTAAAGGGTTAAAGTAAAAGAAAATTAAAATCGCAATAGTCACCATCACTGTGATATTACAGCACCATCATTAGTAGGTATGACATTTTCAAAATCATGGTTCTGCTTGATTGGCTGTTCAATAACTTCAGCAGCAAATTCAGTTCATGATTAATAAACAAGTGTTCACTATTGAACAAATCCATTACTGGCAATCATTTCTTAATTCTTGCACAAAGTTACAGATTGTACCCTTAGTGTAGTTAATGTAAACAGGAATAGAAATGAATAAAAAATGAATTTGTTTCACATCTTGATTTTAGTCATGCAAAAGAAAGAACACTTATTCATTATATTCATTCTGTAAAGAAACACCAACAGCAGCCTTATCATTTACCAATAAAATGATCTATTTCATCCAGTTTAATATTAAACAAATAGTTCCCAAGGTATATAATCCTGGAAATCATCAAAAATTAGGTCAGATTTTCCTGTATCATTAGGAGTTATATTACTGACTGCATGATTACAACATTGTGACAGCAAAATGAATGTGATGCTTTAACGGACATCACTGTTTCCTTGGTTTTCATCCAGTAAAAGAGTATGGTGGAATGCCCTTGACCCCTAAACCGGAAACCTGGGCCGAGAATAAAGCAGATATTACTTGTCAAAAAATAAAATGACATGTTAAGCCAATTTCACACATGCTACTTTGACCCATGATATGAAATATGATATCTACCTTAAATATGCAGCCGGCCTCAGGCTGTTTGGCCAGTGAATCTTCATCCATGCCTTTATACGCTGTGGTGATGTAGAGATCACTGTAGTCCTTCCCACCAAAACAGCATGATGTGGTTTTCTCAACTGGTAGTTTTACGGTTTGTAGCCGTGTTCCTGAGAGAAGTTCATTATTACCACAAGGCACAAGCACCTTTCAAAGAGAGTGTTTGTGTATATGCATACCAAACATTTACGTACAGAATTGTGTAAACTGGTAGACCTATACATTATTTTAGTTTCGACTAAAATATTAGACAAACCCAGACTATGTATCCCATTGTCTGTTCAGTCATTTGCAAACTCTTGATGGTGTAAAGCAGGTCTGTACTGTGTATCACTTCTTATACTGTGGTCTCTTGTAGAGGTTGACCGATAGTAGATTTTTAGTTCACTGTGCAACCAAAATCCCAATAATAAACAGAATTACGATTTAATGCATAAACGTAGGACTTTTAAATATAAACAGAAATTCACCAGGGACTCTTATTTTAAAATGACAAAGACTTGGATCAGTCTTTTTTTCAAGTATTACCAAATTAAGCATTTTAAAGCCTATGTATTCACCCAATACAGGATTATATATATATATATATATATATATATATATATATACACACCAACCACTTTAATAGTTTCACCTGTACACTTACATTTTCATGCGATTATCTAATCAGCCAATCATATGGCAGCAGTGCATAAAATCATGCAGATACGGGTCAGGAGCTTCAGTTAATGTTCACATCAACCATCAGAATGGGGAAAAAATGTGATCTCAGTGATTTGGACTGTGGCATGATTGTTGGTGCCAGATGGGCTGGTTTGAGTATTTCTGTAACTGCTGATCTCCTGGGATTTTCACACACAACAGTCTCTAGAATTTACTCCGAATGGTACCAAAAACAAAAAAACATCCAGTGAGTGGCAGTTCTGTGGACAGAAACGTCTTGTTGATGGGAGAGCTCAATGGAGAATGGCCAGATTGGTTCGAGCTGACAGAAAGGCTACGGTAACTCAGATAACCACTCTGTACAATTGTAGTGAGCAGAATATCATCTCAGAATGGACAACACGTCGGACCGTGAGGCGGATGGGCTACAACAGCAGAAGACCACGTTGGGTTCCACTGAGGCTGCAGTGGGCCTACCATCTGTGTAACTTGCAGAAATCGAGATTCATCAGACAAGGCTATTGTCTTTAACTGTCCAGTTTTGGTGAGCCTGTGCCCACTGCAGGAGATCAGCAGTGAAAAAAATACTCAAACCAGCCCGTCTGGCACCAACAATCATGCCACGGTCGAAATCATGAAGATCACATTTTTTCCCCATTCTGATGTTTGAAGTGAACATTGACTGAAGCTCCTGACCCGTATCTGTTTAATTTTAAGCACTGCACTGCTGCCACACGACTGGCTGATTAGCTAATCGCATGAATAATTAGGTGTGCCTAATAAAGTGGTCGGTAAGTGTATATATGTGTTTGTGTGTGTAGGTGTTTATTTACTGTATATACAGTATATATATATATATATATATATATATATATATATTACAACAGGTGAGGTTTTTTATTATTACTCACAAGATATACAGTAAAGTAGGAGACATGATGTATGTGCTGCTGGGGCACGGTTCCATATAATCACATTTTTCTTTGCATGCCCTCGCTTCAATATGGAACACTTGATTATCTAATTAAAAAAAATGAAAATATGGATTGACTTGAGTATAAAAATATGTATGAATATGGTCAATGATGACAGATTTACATACAGCAAATCCCCACGAAGTGTCAGTGATTGTTTTTATTTCACCTCTAGAGGCCGCTGTTACACTGTAGAACTAAGCCATTCTAAATGTAGAATCCTCCAGCGCCGAACACAGAGGAACACGGAGGAATAATAATAATAAAAAACTATCTGCATCTATCGGCACAGATTTTTTGCAGATAACCGATAGTTCCAAACAGCAACTATCGGCACCGATTAATCGGTAAAACCGATATATTGGTCTACGTCTAGTCCTTTGTGCAATGATTTCTTGTCATTGGAGTGCTTGATGTTTGGCATCAATTGTAAATCTCCTTGCCTGTGATAAATATTACGCTAATGTGCATAAATATGACACACCTGCTTGTGGGTCAATGCGCAGCACTCTTCCTCCATTGTAGCAGGCGACCCACAGTTTGCCCTCTGAGTCTATACACATACCATCTGGTATGCCTTCATCCTTCTCCATCTTGTAAACCACTCTGCGGTTAGCTTAAGCAACCACACACATGCATACATTTAGAGAAAACATGCAAACCAGTTTTACATCAGGACCACCTAACAATGCTAATTCAAACTCACATAGCCCTCCAGTCTGGATGTCATAATCAAAGGCTTCCACCATGAATGCCAGGCTGTCTATGTAGTAGAAGACTCTGTGATCCAGTGACCAGTCCAAACCATTGGAGATGTCCACTTGGTCAAAATGCTGGACAACAGAGTGGTCAGGATGGAGGGTGTACAAAGACCCCAGTTTCCTCTCCACAACTGCAGGCCGCAGTTCCATACCCATGGTACCTGGACACAGCAGGGGAGAGGTGGGAATGTGACAATCCAAAATAAAATAGTTATTTTGGACCTATTTCAACATGCTATAAATAATAAAATTCACTCAAATTGTTATGCTCATAATATATATATATTTTTTAAAGGGATAGTTCAATATAAAAAATAAACTCACTCATATAATTTAATCACCCTCATGCCATCCCAGATGTGTATGACTTTATTTCTTCTGCATTACACAAACAAAGATTTTTAAAAGAATATCTCAGATTTGTAGGTCAATTCAATGCAAGTGAATGATGGACAGAACTTTGAAGCTCCAAAAAGCACATAAAAGTAATCCTTACGACTCCAGTTGTTAAATCCATAACTTCAGAATCGATATGATAGGGGTGGGTGAGAAACAGATCCATATTTAAATCATTTTTTACTATAAATCTCCACTTTCGCTTTCACTTGTTTCTGGTGATTTGCATTCGTCATGCATATCGCCATCTATTGGGCAGGGAGGAGAATTTATAGTAAAAAAGGATTTAAATATTGTTCTGTTTCTCACCCACACTTATTATATCGCTTAAGACGACATTGATTTAACCACTGGAGTCGTATGGATTACTTTTATGCTGCCTTTATGTACTTTTTGGAGCTTCAAAGTTCTGGCCATCAACATTGCATTGTGTGGACCACCAGAGCTGAGATATTCTTCTAAAAAATTTGGCTTGTGTTCTGCAGAAGAAAGTCATATACATCTAGGTTGGCATGAGGGTGAGGAAATAAAGAGAGAATTTTAATTTTTTGGGTGAACTATCCTTTTAAATAAAATAGAAAAGCTAAATAAAAGCAGTTAAACATGTGTGCTCAGACATTTGAACCCCACTACTGCATGTATGAAACTGTTCATGAAACACCACGGAAGACTTAAGACTTCTGCCTCTTTCATACCTGCGAAAAACCTGCCGGCTGGATCGACTTTTCCATCATTGAAGCGGGTGTTGCTTTTTTCCTTGTCCAGATGAGCGACAGTTGTAATAGAACGCTTTCCCCAGTCAGCAAATGCAAATCGAGTTCCCTCTGCAATGACGTAACCACCTGACTGGCGTGGAACCACAGAACCCACAGGTTTCTCTGTGAAAAGACAACATACTGTATTTGAATTCCTCAGCATTACAGTAAATGCCACATACAAACCATATTACACTTACTGATGTCTTATCAGTTTACCTGTAGCAATACTCTCTATTTGACTGGTCAGAGAGTTCCACCGGCT
This sequence comes from Myxocyprinus asiaticus, assembly GCF_019703515.2. Taxonomy (NCBI): domain Eukaryota; kingdom Metazoa; phylum Chordata; class Actinopteri; order Cypriniformes; family Catostomidae; genus Myxocyprinus; species Myxocyprinus asiaticus. Next base: position 4,977,755 of record NC_059355.1, on the reverse strand, counting down.
GACCCTTTGACCCGAAATATCAACATATACCAAAGAGGAGTCCTTCTCCTCCCAGACTGGACTCTCTCCAACCTTATTCTTTTCTTTGATTACACACTCGATCTTTATGGATGACATGACCTGAAGTACACAATTAAAGTTCATGTTATTGTGTTATGTCTTGAAATAGACTTTACTTCCAAGCAGAATCCATTCTAAGCAGAATCATAGATACTACTTAGATAAGTGAAGTTCAAGGGAGATAAAGTTCAAATAAAGAACAGAAGCAGCTTGTGTGCTGTAAAATGTATGCACCAGAGTAAACCAACTAAACCAGACTTATTTTAGCTATTTAGAACACGGCTTTTTAGAAACTTATTTTAACATGCACTCCAAATATCCAACGTTTTTAAGATGCACAAATATAAGTGCATAATGTTATACAAGATGCATTATTTATGTGGTCGGCAACAAAATATAAAAATAAATTTAATTAATAACACTGTGTAATGCGTAGCAGTCAGATCATTAGTTAAAATACTTTTCAAAAGTTATGAACGTCATGACAGTTTGAGTCACATATTTCAGATTCATATGCAAATTTACATGAACTACTGGATTTGTTAAGCATTAGGCTTTATTATGTTTGTTAATTACTTATTAAAGGAATAGTTCACCCAAAAATGAAAATTCTCTCATCATTTACTCACCTTCATGCCATCCCAGATGCGTATGACTTTCTTTCTTCTGCTGAACTCAAAAAAAGATTTTTAGGAGAATATCTCAGTTCTGTTGGTCCATCCAATGCAACTGCATGAAGGCCCAAAAAGCACATAAAGGCAGCACAAAAGTAATCCATACGACTTCAGTGGTTAAATCCATGTCTTAAGAAGTGATATGATAAGTGCAGGTAAAAAACAGATCAATATTTAAGTCAGTTTTTACTATAAATCTCCACTTTCACCATCTACTTCTTTTAGTTTTTTTTACTTGTTGGGGCTGGTCAAAGGTGGAGATTTAAAAAAGTAAAAAAAGGACTTAAATCTTGATCTGTTTCCCACCCACGCTTATCATATCATTTCTGATGACATGGATTTAACCATTGGAGTCGTATGGATAACTTTTATGTGCTTTTTGGAGCTTCAAAGTTCTGCCCACAATTCACTTGCATTGTATGGACCTGCAGAGCTGAAATATTCTCTTAAAAATATTCGTTTGTGTTCTGCAGAAGAAATTAAGTCATACACATCTTGTATGGCATGAGGGTGAGTAAATGATGAGAGAATTTTCATTTTTGGGTGAACTATCCCTTTAAAGTTATTGAAAAGAGTTACCATTTGATAGCCTATCATAAATAAAGAAGATTTAGTTCACTAAATTAATGAGAATTATGTTATGTACAGAGTATCTGCAAGTTTGAGGAAATGTGTAAGGGCAGTTTTATAACTAATTTAAATTGCGAGAGGAGTGTTGTCCCGGGGCCCCCCTCTAGAACCGCCACTGTCCCTCTCGCTCATTCATTTCTCACTCACCTAAGTTGACTAATTATTGAATTTCTACATTTCCAGAAACTGTGACAGGACAAGGACATTTTTTGCAGGACAATGTAACAAAAGCACCATTGCACAATCACAAATGTGTCATTGTGTGATCTTAACAGAAGAGCAGGGGAATACAGACTACACAACTGTGATTGTTTCCATTTTTTTCATAGGAAAATACAAGTGAAAATGAATAAATCCACCGATATAGATTTTACAACAAAAAGTGTGACCATGCAGGGTTGCAAGTGAGCCTCGTTTGACACTTAAAATAAATAAAGCAGTTGATTAAATGTTTCACTTTTAAAAAGCGATATTAAACCAACAAAACTATTATTTTTCAAACTTCAATAAATCAGTACATTTCATTCGCAGTATAAAGTAACTATTAAGTCATATGACGGAGAACTTACGAATATGAGCAATCGGTGTCATTAGACATTAACCTGTCTATAGTTTTGTGTTGTCGTACCTTTTTAAACTCTCTTCGATCGATGTCCTTGCAACTTGTTTCCAACTCAGCAAAGTTTCAGACGTCTGTAAACATGTCATGAGTCCAGAAGAGCGCCCTCTTTGGTCAGACGTGTACATACACCCCAAAGCCAATTTAGTATCCAACTGCAAATAAGAGGAGTTTCTTCTTTCTTGGCACCATTAACAGTGCCTGAATATAATCGGTAAAACAACAACAAAAAAAGTCAGTCTAAACAGTGCCTTATGCAAGTTGTATTTCCTAATACAATAACTGGGTGACAGAGACATCCAACATTACAGAGCAAACCAACAGTGTGATTTCAATACAACAAGATTCAGTATGTAATCATGGATTAATTAGAATGACAGATATATCTTAAGTGTTATATTCAAGAAGGCAGATCGTCTTTATATAACACAGGCATATGATTAGTGACATGTATGATTCTACAACAAGCACACAATGGTTCATAATGCAATTACATGTACAAAGGTTTCAAAGTCTATAGTGCGGGGGAAAATGGGAACTGCTTTTGACTGTCCAATGGAGGCGGGAAAACACATATGCTGACATGCAAGTTCTCTAGCTGTTCTTTTCTCTGTCTGTGCATCCAACTAGACATTTTTCCCAACTCCTTCCATCTGTGTCAGCCATTCTCTTTCTGCAAACTTTTTATTAAAACTTTCCATTACACAGCCGAAAGCAAAATCTGCAAACTGCTGCAAGCTGCTTTGGGTTCACAGGGGTTCGCTGTTTGGCAGCAAATACAGTTCAGTTGAACAGGGTGGAAGTGTAAATGTCACTTTTTGGCAGCAGTGGCTTTAGCACGGTTTAGGCGATCAACCAGAGTATGATCTGCGGTGGCTGAACACCGTGAAAGAACAGTACTGATCTCGGAGTCATTCCGTCTCTCGATTGCAGCCTCTACGGCACTCTCCAGATCTCTGTGAACGAAAGAATAATAAATATATAAGACATAGTGTGCCATGTCTTTTCCAATTTTTGTGAGAGCACTAATACTGAGTGCAATTTTCGTGCCAGTGCAAAGCACAAGTGCTGTGGTTGGGAGTGTTTTTGCGCTACCTGTGGGTGTATATGCGCAAACTGCGGGTGTATTGTATGTAACTGAAGTGGCGCAAAGCACAATTTGCTATTTTCCTGAGAAATAGATAATTGCGCTAAGATGTTTGAGAAGCACGTCTAATCACAGCGCAACATCTAAAATCAGTTCCTGCATTTGCAGTTTGGAGATTACATCAGCAGGTGGTATTAAAGTTCATGCCCAAACTCTGAAAATATATGTCATATATAAAGTATATCAAATTATGTCCCTTGATTAGAGTTAAACTATCTATAGGTCATGGTTTGTTTCAATTATTATTATAATGTTTATATTTACAATTGTATTTATGATATTGGTATTTTTCCACCTGTTGTCGTGGAGTGATTTTAAGTCACTGCATAAGGGGCTGGCTGAAGAATTTGGAGAGTAAAATGTTTGGATTTGGTATGATTTTTTTTTACCACTTCGTTATTTTGATTACGTTTTCATTTTGTTTGAGTTGTAATTTGAATTTAGAAATATTTTTGGTTTAATTTTTTCGTGTTTCAATAAATTCATTAAATTTTTCGACCGATAGAAGTGAGTGCGTGCCGATACAATCACTGTTAATACTAGCCCTGGTTTGTGTGCCAGTAGATGAAAATTATTAATAATACTTGCATTCTATATAATTTAACAGAGCCTACATCCAAATCCTGTCGAGAAAGCACATTTTCCGTGCGTATAAAAGGAGCGTATCACTGTCGCAGATATATGCATGACATTCAACGAGGAAGCAATTAATGCACAAAAGACCAAAAGTCCATATTTCTTTTCTTATAATTCATTGCATACAGTCCATTTACACTACCAACTTCTTATGAATGTGCGGTCTTTGTTTATATCGCTGGTGTTTGACAGGGAATGGAACATATAATAGGACGCACACGGTGCAATTACCGAAGAATAAATTTAGAATTAAATTGCACATTATCCAGCCCATTAGGGCTTTACACGCGCAATTTTGCCAAACCCACTCGCGCCTAGACTTAGTGCATGCTTGCACGAAAATACCACAACTTCATGGCCATGCCTATTGACTTTGCGCTTGTGACTTAAAGCACAGCTCTGCGCTTAGCGGATCTGAAATCTCAGGCACATACATTTGTGCTCATAAGTTTACCCCCTTTCTCATAAGCTTACATAAGCTTTGCAGAATCTGTTTTTTTTAATTATTATTATTTAGAACTGCCCTGAAAAGATATGTGACATAGTTAAAGGTGCTATAAGCAATTTTAGCATTCTGAAGCTTTCACGAGACTGAGATGTTGAATTAGCCACGCCCCCTCATTCCAAAGATAATTTTGAGACCAAAACCGAGCAAAAGAGCAGCATTGTTTGTTCCGGTGGCTGTCAAATTAAACAGTGGCACAATAGCGCCCTCAACTGACAAACATTATGAATCACAGCCTCAATGAGCCGCTTCAAATACAACACTATGAGAACGAGCTAAATGATTGACCATGAGGAAATTATACATGAATCAGTCATTTATTTTTATCCCTCTTATTTAAAAAAATAAGACAAAAAGAAAGAAAGAAAAAAAAGAGGATAAACATATTGCACATTCTCCAAGAGGTATAAACGTAAACAAATCAAACCAAGAACTCTACACACAAGTCCAAACTCTTACCCTACAGCAAGGTGAGCCTTGACCTTCTTCTCTGGTATGACTTTAGACACATATTTCCTGGCTTCATATTTGTTATGGTATTTCATGCACATCTCGACAAAGGGCTGTAAGTAGAAAAAGACAGAAGAATGTTTTTTTTTTTTTTTTAGATGGTCAAACACACCAGCAGTTACAATTCTACAGAAGATCATCAGAGCATCAGTTACCAGGTATCCAATAGGAGACTTCTTGCTTTTGGCAAATTTCTCCAACTCTTCCCAGTCCTCCTTCTCAGCCAGAGCCTTCAACTTCAGCCACCAGAACCTAACATGACAAACATCTTCACTCGTATCGACACTTAATTCATATTACTGAGGGTGCTTTCACACTTGGTTCGATCGCTTGGACTGAACCCAAGTTCGTTTCCTCCCTACTCCCCTGCTGGTCCCTGTTCATATCATATTTTTTGGGTCCGAACTGCGGTCCGATTACATCATCAATGCAAGTACAAGTGGCAGATGTTTACAACTGTTACTAGGCAACAACTCAAGAAGACATCATCTTTGCTGTGATATTAAAGTATTCATCTCTTAGGATTTACCAGCAAAATTTTTAATGCACAAAACAACAATTATGTTTGTCTACCACGGATGCACTGAATGTGTAATGATGTGAAGAATATTAGCATTTGTCTGCCGCGAGCCCGCGGATGCGTTGCAAGAGATGTGAGGAGTGAGAACTGCTCTCTGAAGGTGATTTATTTGGCACAAGCAGGTATGAGAAATGTATTAAACCATAATGATTGCAATTGGGAGCCTGCAAAGATGCAAATTATTTTGAAAAACACTAAATCGAGTTTGTAGAATAACAGTATGTTGGCTTCATCAAGCAAACATAATGCCGCATCCTGAAACACCTGATTTCTGCTATATTCGCGTCTAGCTTTTTTTAATGCAAGAATGTTCGGTCTAAACGTCTTGTAACTCTTAATAGTTTTTATTTGGTTTTGTAGACACAAGAGGTGTGACGTAGGTGAAAAACGTCATAATTCTTCAGTCTTCCATTAGCTAAACATGCTAATTCAACAGGTTAACACAAGAATTTCTCCTAGACAGAAATTCTAATTAACAATATTTCTATGGGTTACATTAGTTGTACAGTCTTTCATTTCAGTGGTGCTTGAGCAACATCATTAAGCTCTGGTTATTTGAAGACATGGCCAAAAACAGCACTGAAGAGTGTTCTGGGCCAGTGATTTCCAGTGTGTATAGTTTATTTAAATAAAATAGAGAGTGATTGAAACAAAGCGTGAGAGGAAGTTGTGTGAAATAATACAGTCAAGCACACCTCTTTTCAGGCACTCTGAAGTCCTTGTAGAGTTGCTCGGCGTGTTTGTGCAGTCCCACAGACAGCAGTGTGGTCATGGTTTCATGAAGAGAGAATCCCACCAGCGGCTCACCCTTCTCGTCTTCTAACTTCTTCTGGAACCGAAGCAGCCGCATCTCTTCTTCTGTGGCCTGAGATGGAACATTCACGTGTATTCATTTAGCAGACACTTTTATCCAGTATTATTACACAGCTCTCTGGAAAACTCGAATCTGATTGGTCTGCATTGTAAACTAATAAAATAACTTTAACTCAAATCAATATGTCCTTTTTTTATTTATTTAATTGGCAAGTAGTCAAAGCTATAATTCTACCTAATAATACAAACACATAATGTTGTGTCTACAGAGATAATGAACTCTGATACAGTTTGTGTTTACTGTTGATCTTCCTGTAACAAGCGAGACTGAGGCAAGGCCGTTTCAAACAATTCTGGCACCCTCAGCAAGATCCCTATTGGCGCCCCTGTCGGTTTGGGTTGCGTGGCGGCGGCCTAGTTTGCCTATGCCTAGAAACGGCCCTGGTCTGAGGTCCTCACCTTGGCAGCAAATTCATTCTTGGCTTTACCGTACTCGTCCCCAGCACTTTGTAAATGGGTAATCCGAGCCTCCAATCTCTGCACAAACATACAAATTTATGTTTTTAACAGATGTTTTCATACCAAAGCAACTTTGATAAAAACTGGATGCATATCTTGTTCCTAAAATATTCCAGAAAAGCTTGTATGACAAAGAATGGCATGCTTGGGTGAAGCTGAGACATGCTGAATTCTATCTCTGAAATCTTTTGTTAAAACCTCAATCATAATGAAGCCAAGGTGGAAACCTGAGGGTGGTAGGTCAATCTAAAAGCAATAACATTGGCTTACACATACAGTGTTTTCTCATTTACAATATCTAAACATGAAGGGACAATGGCAGGAATTTTGCCATCATGACAATCTGCAGGATTGGAATAAAGGTGCTGGAAGCGATTTTAGCATTCTGAAGCTTTCATTTGACTGAGCCGTTGAATTAACCATGCCCCCTCATTCCAAAACCCCACCCTCCAAAGATAATTTTGAGACCAAAACTGAGCAAAAGAGCAGCATTGTTTTCTGCTGTGGCTGCCAATTTCAACAGTGGAACAATAGCGCCCTCAACTGACAAACATTATGAATCATAGCCTCAATGATCTGCTTCAAATACAACACTATGAGAACGAGCAAAATAATTGACAGTGTTGGGGAGTAGCTAACTACATGTAGCGACACAACTAACTACTAACTGACAGTAGATCAGCTGCTTTTAAAACAGAGTAGCTTTTCCAGTAGCGAACTACTTTTTCCAGCAAGAAGCGGTGTAGCGTGACCAAACGTTACATCATGTTGTTCAGATTATAACTAATAGCCTTCCTTATTGTGCAGAAGCCAAACTTCTACCGGCAAAACGTCTGACGATCTGGCAGCATTATTTCTGTCTGCTGATCAGAATCAGGCAGCGTCATCTTCTTCTTTTGTAATGGCAGATCACAAACAAAAACAGTGAATTACCGTCATCCACTGAGAGTTTATTACAGCTCACTTGGATAAGAAGAGATTGTCTGATGGTTATGTAAAGCGAGCAACCACAGTTTGTTTACCATTACAAGATGTACAGGGGCAGGTAAATCTGAAAATGAAAATGATAAAAGAACACCATTTTATTCTTCTATGAAACAAAGAATGTTTCAGACACTTTGTTCTTAATAGATCACACAACAGCATATTTACCTTTACTATTTTAAATAAAATAATTCAAGAAGTTATTATTGCCTTTGAGGGATTTTGTTTCTGTTCTAAATATTTTTATTTCGCTTGTCATCATCTGTGCATTATTGGGAGCAGCGAGTTAATTATTATTGTAATATTTATAAATATACAGTATACATTATTATAATAAATACTATCATGCAGAACTATTTGATTTCTCAATTTCTTAGCATTTAATTAACTATTATTTTCATGTAAAATAAATAAAATGATTGGTAAAAGAAATCATTTATGTTATGTATTATTATGCAACAATTTTTCAACTTTTTTCACTAAGGAGCCAATTTTTGTATTTTTGGTTGATGCATTTTTTTTCGAAAGAGCCATACCACAAACGAATAATTTACTATTTTCAAAAACAAAGTTTTTCAATAAAATAAAATGTTTATATTGCTCATAGACTACTCAGAAACAAACAAATATGCAAAAATGAATAGGTAACATGTTGCAATATGGAATTGAGAACACGCGTTTGTGCGGGTCTCCGTAAAATGACTTAATTTTACAATTGTTCATGAAAAATTTTACTTCACTTTTGGGCTGAGTGATATGTAAAAACTATTTTAATAATAATCGCATTTAAAATATCACAATATCTGATTATATGGTCAACCCCCAAGGTTGGTGAATATTTTTGCTTTATTGACTTTGCTTTAAAAATTACATACATTTATTGAAACACAAAAAACTTGAAAGACATTTCTAAATTCAAATTGCACTTTAAACTAAATGAAAAAAGCAATTAAAATAACGAAGTGATTAAAAAATCTTATATATAACCACCCCCCAAATCCAAACATTTACCGTCTCCAACGAACCCATTTGCCATCACGCAAGTATCAGTATGCAGCAACAGGTGCAAATTAAGAACTAAAGACAATTATAAATGTAAAGATAATTATAATAATCATCATAATAAATAAGCCTAAAAAATTCCCTTGTGTTCCCAATAAATGCTGCCAAATGTGTGTTCTTATCGAATGTGTTTGTATTGCGTTTTGGTAATACAGTTAATGCTGCCTAAAGAAAATAAAATAAAACTCAATTTGAGGTTCAAGGTGAACGTGCCTTGTATTACTTTATGATTTAAACACTTTCGTCTTTGTTTCTTTAATAGAAAGATATATATTACTGAACCTGCAGAGTTGCGTTCACAATGCGTAAGAGTGAACTGCTCCGTGGAAATAAAGAAAAACTCACGAGATGATCGGAGATCATTTGCAGCATTCTCATAGATTACATTTTTCTTCCAAACAGTTTTCAATCGAAAGCTACACGCCATCCGCTGCGGCATCCGCGCTCAACTCACCACGCGCCCCACTGAGAACAAACCACATTATAGCGACCATGAGGAGGTTACCCCATGTGACTCTACCCTCCCTAGCAACCGGGCCAATTTGGTTGCTTAGGAGACCTGGCTGGAGTCACTCAGCACACCCTGGGATTCAAACTAGCGAACTCCAGGGGTGGTAGCCAGCGTCTTTCACCACTGAGCTACCCAGGCCCCTGGTTTGATAGTAACATTAAAAAAAAAAAATATTGAATCATTAAGTAGCTTCAATGTAGCTAGCTACTTGTTGATAGTAACTTGTAGTGTAGCTAACTACTTTTTCAAAAGAGTAGCTTGACTGTAGCTTAACTACTTAAAATTATGAGTAGCTTGTAGCTTGTCAAAGTCACTTGAACTACAGTTTCAAAGTAGCTTCCCCAACACTGATAACTGACAGGTGAAAAGCGTCAATGTCCGCGGACACATAATTGTTTGCTGTTTACAAAGTCTACAGCTGTCAGAGACCAGTGAGATATCTCAGGATGCTTATTTCATTAATATCTTTAAGGGAGTAGGAACATATTTTGCATCCTTTTCCATGAAAAAAAATCGCTTACAGCCCCTTTAAGCTGAGAGAAAATGAGGACAAATGAAAAGTGCTAACCTGCTCTTTATAACTGGCCTTTACATAGACATTGCCGAGTTCTTGGTGATCGTCATCTTGATTGAACAGATCCTTCAATGTGTCCTGCTCCTGATGTTTACAGAACTGAAATGTAACATATACACTATAATTACAATTTCTGTCAGAATAATATTTTAGAATAGTCATGTCATTACTGGCATTAGAGAAGAACTGATAGGATTCACTTTGTTCAAAGGTCAATTCATTTCTGACTGTATGTCAGCTTTGAGTTGCCATGGTTCAATAAGTGTTCTCAGGTCTTCAGTAGTAGAGTGTGTGTACCTGTCTGTAGAGGCTCAAAGCCACAGGCTGGTTCCTCAACATCATGAAGAAGTCTCCTCTGTTTAGCTCATTCTTAAGGTACATTACCACTGTGTACACTAGAATACAAGAAAGCTTGCATGTAAACCGTCTTCATAGATCACACAGAGCACAGTGAGGAAACCTGATTAGTTCACAATTAATATGAGTATATGTAATGTGTTAGCATGTTGCTAATCTAACAATTTGATAACTAGTAAGCACAGACACACACAAATAGAGCGTGAAATAGTGCATTTTTAATTGTTACTTTTTCGTATTGATACTTTCAAATTCATCTCACAGGGATACAAACTAATGAGAGGTGAAAAAGGTGAGGATGTCATAACAGTTGTTCGAGATGTATATTTTCAGCTGATTTGTTTGTTGTATTTAAAGCTTTTTTAAATCTTTAAGCTTAAAGTAACCCTTTCAAAGGAAAATTTTACCAAACAATTCGGGCAAATTAGCTTCAGAAAAGGTGACTTGAAAGGTGAGTAGTTTGCATCCCTGAGCTCAGATAAAAATATTATCTTCAAATGATTATTCAATCACCCTAATGTCACTCTAAACCTGTATGACTTTCTTCGGTAGAACACAAAACGAAACATTTAAAAAAATATTTATATATCTATATATATATATATATATATACAGGTGCATCTCAATAAATTAGAATGTTGTGGAAAAGTTAATTTATTTCAGTAATTCAACTCAAATTGTGAAACTCGTATATTAAATAAATTCAGTGCACACAGACTGAAGCAGTTTAAGTCTTTGGTTCTTTTAATTGTGGTGATTTTGGCTCACATTTAACAAAAACCCACAAATTCACTATCTCAATAAATTAGAATATGGTGACATGCCAATCAGCTAATCAACTCAAAACACCTGCAAAGGTTTCCTGAGCCTTCAAAATGGTCTCTCAGTTTGGTTCACTAGGCTACACAATCATGGGGAAGACTGCTGATCTGACAGTTGTCCAGAAGACAATCACTGACACCCTTCACAAGGAGGGTAAGCCACAAACATTCATTGCCAAAGAAGCTGGCTGTTCACAGAGTGCTGTATCCAAGCATGTTAACAGAAAGTTGAGTGGAAGGAAAATTGTGGAAGAAAAAGATGCACAACCAACCGAGAGAACCGCAGCCTTATGAGGATTGTCAAGCAAAATCGATTCAAGAATTTGGGTGAACTTCACAAGGAATGGACTGAGGCTGGGGTCAAGGCATCAAGAGCCACCACACACAGACATGTCAAGGAATTTGGCTACAGTTGTCATATTCCTCTTGTTAAGCCACTCCTGAACCACAGACAACGTCAGAGGCGTCTTACCTGGGCTAAGGAGAAGAAGAACTGGACTGTTGCCCAGTGGTCCAAAGTCCTCTTTTCAGATGAGAGCAAGTTTTGTATTTCATTTTGAAACCAAGGTCCTAGAGTCTGGAGGAAGGGTGGAGAAGCTCATAGCCCAAGTTGCTTGAAGTCCACTGTTAAGTTTCCACAGTCTGTGATGATTTGGGGTGCAATGTCATCTGCTGGTGTTGGTCCATTGTGTTTTTTGAAAACCAAAGTCACTGCACCCATTTACCAAGAAATTTTGGAGCACTTCATGCTTCCTTCTGCTGACCAGCTTTTTAAAGATGCTGATTTCATTTTCCAGAAGGATTTGGTACATGCCCACGCTACCAAAAGCACCAAAAGTTGGTTAAATGACCATGGTATTGGTGTGCTTGACTGGCCAGCAAACTCACCAGACCTGAACCCCATAGAGAATCTATGGGGTATTGTCAAGAGGAAAATGAGAAACAAGAGACCAAAAAATGCAGATGAGCTGAAGGCCACTGTCAAAGAAACCTGGGCTTCCATACCACCTCAGCAGTGCCACAAACTGATCACCTCCATGCCACGCCGAATTGAGGCAGTAATTAAAGCAAAAGGAGCCCCTACCAAGTATTAAGTACATATACAGTACATGAACATACTTTCCAGAAGGCCAACAATTCACTAAAAATGTTTTTTTTATTGGTCTTATGATGTATTCTAATTTTGTGAGATAGTGAATTGGTGGGTTTTTGTTAAATGTGAGCCAAAATCATCACAATTAAAAGAACCAAAGACTTAAACTACTTCAGTCTGTGTGCATTGAATTTATTTAATACACGAGTTTCACAATTTGAGTTGAATTACTGAAATAAATGAACTTTTCCACGACATTCTAATTTATTGAGATGCACCTGTATATATATATATATATATATATATATACACACACACACACATTATTTTCACCATAAGCTCTCAAAAAGTAAAGTTATCGATATGACTCGTGCACTGCATTCCAAGTCTTCTGAAGCCATACGATCACGTTGTTTAATGGACAGACCGAAATTTTAGACGTTATTCACTCTCAAATAAAATCACTGATCAACTCCTGTCCACGGCGCCAAACCAAATATGGCAACAGCATCATTAACATCAAACCTTATTGGTCATTGTGTCATGATGTCATTATGTTTGGCCATAAGACGTGCCAGAACCATTGAGGTTTCATGTTACTGACATAGTCACCTTATTTGATTTGGGTGCTACATTTGTCCTCGTGTTCCACAGAAGAAAGTCATTCAGGTTTAGAGCAATATTAGGATGAGTTAAAAATGAGAGAACGATTCCTTTAAACAGAGCATAATTTTGGTGCCTGCTGTTTGTTACAGCCTTTTTTGCCATGCCTATGACACCTAAAAATGTTGTGTAAGTGGGCAGCTCACAAGGTTTTTAACCATATGCGTGCAAATGGGTGTGTACCGAGGTCTGTGTCTCCACTCTCAATAGCTTTGCTCAAAGCTAGAGAACTTTTCTTCATTTTTAACAGCAGTGGGACCTGCTCACCAGAGCGTGGCTCAAATTCCAACAACTGAAAGAGAGAGAGTGTGTGTCAGAGCGGAATATCACTACAGGTTGACTAACAGGCAACATGATGTGATTTAAACATTTCAGCTTAAAATATATTAAGAACAATATTTTTTGTGGCCCCTGGTCTTTATTAATATCCACATTTTTCCTGACCAACCACTGCGCGGTGCTATGATTATTCTAATTGCTTCTGGACTGTTTTCTAGTTCCGGTCTCCAAAAGAAGCAATGTAAAAACTACCGAAACGAGTGATCCAGACAGAGAACGACAACCATTTTAAGTGTTAGTTGGAGAAAAAATTTGTTCAGGCTCAACTTGTGCAGTTGCTGGTTGCCATAGCAACTTGAAGTAGTTAATGATAAAAATTTTACTCACTTTGGTTCATACCTTTACATCATTCACCCACTCCTTAAACTTTAACAGGTGAGGACTGTCAACAAAGTATTGGCTTTTTTTTTTTTTCAGTATTAGTATTTTTTGGACAATTTTAAAAATGTTATACACTTAACATCACATTATCAGCTATATGTGGTATTCAGTGCATAAGTACCTTAATAGCGAGCTCTGTGCGTCCACTCTCATACGCTTTAGTGGCGATTTCAGAATATGAGATCCCAGCAACATCAGCAAGCTTCACAATTACTGCTTTTGCTATGACCTCATCAGACTCCTCCTTCTGCTGTACCTACACACACACACACACACACACACACATACACACACGCACCTGTGTTAGTGAGGACTACCCATAGACCTCTACTGTTCTCAAAGGAATAGTTCACCCAAATATTCAAATTCAAATTTTCTCACCCTCATGCCATCCCAGATGTGTATGTCTTTCTTTCTTCTTCAGAACACAAAGATTTTTAGAAAAATATCACAGCTCTGTAGGTCCATAGAATGCAAGTGAACATTGCACTTAAAGGCAGCATAAAAGACTCCAGTGGTTTAATCCATGTCTTCTGAAGCAATATTCTAGGTGTGGGAGAGAAACAGATCAATATTAAAGTCCTTTTTTACAATAAAATATCCTCCCTGCCCAGTAGGTGGCGATTAGTGCCCGACCGATATATCGGTATCGGTGTATATGTTTACCGATATGCGCAGATATGAAATATGTTCTGAAAAAAAGTTAATGCAGAAAACAATGCTTTAGAATTGGTGTCATTACGTGGTTTGTCCAGCAGAGTGCACTCCGACTCCACTGTTTACAGAGCTGATGGTGGCTCTGCAGACAGGGCGGAGTTGAGCGGTGTCTTCGCGGTAAGTTGCTAACTAGTTTGTGAAATACATACTGGAAAGTTAATAAACAATGACCCCATCATTTTCCCTTTTCAATATTACTAATATAACATTAACCCTGTCCCTGACAACCATGTCACTCATGTCTGTTTGCTGTTAGCCAGCTATAATTTGTCAGTGCAGTCAGTAATGTAGCAGATTGAAAGGTAAACATCAGAGCATCTTTTTGCAGCTCAGCAGACAACGGTGTGGTGGTGGATTGTGTCTGTTGAGTGTTGATTTCATGCTACACTGTTACCTAGTTGGTGAGACGCAATGTTGTAAAGTAAATAAGGTCCATCTTTTACTTTCCGTGACAACGAGCTTATGGCTAACCACGTAGCTACTTTCATTGCTTGTCAGCTGAGTGAAAGTTAATGTGTAAACATGTATTCACCAAACTGTTTTGTTCAGGATTCACAGTTTGGTACCCCCTTCAACCGAACAATTCCAGTCGTTGCATTTATAAAATGTAATGTTTAAAAGTCTGGTTTTCCACCGTTGAAAGTTTCCCCTGAACTTGTATAGCAGAATACGGTGTAACACCGATACCGCTGTTTTTCTCTTGTCTCAGCAGGTGTAAATGCTTCTTGTTTTACAACCTGCCAATAATTGACTGGCAGTATTAAAATAGTCAGCATTTGACTGATACTAAACAGTACTACTGATGTTTATTTAGTTATTTATTTTATTTGTATTTATTCTTTATTTTAATGGTCAGCATTTGACTGATACTAAACAGTAATACTGATGTTTATTTAGTTATTTATTTTATTTGTATTTATTCTTTATTTTAATGGTCAGCATTTGACTGATACTAAACAGTAATACTGATGTTTATTTAGCTATTTATTTTATTTGTATTTATTCTTTATTTTAATGGTCATCATTTGACTGATATTAAACAGCAATACTGATGTTTATTTAACTATTTATTTTATTTGTATTTATTCTTTATTTAAATGGTCAACAACTGACTGATACTGAACATACAGTACTGATGATTTTTAAGCTATTTATTGTATTTTTATTTATTCTTTATTTTCTCAGTGTTCATTTCTAGAATTTGTTGACAATGTATAATAACAATGTCAAATATTCTTTGATAAAAATATCTGTTTAAGAAAGCAGCCTTCTGAGTTCCTTTGCATAGTCATATCGGTGCAAAATCGGTGAATAATCCACATAGAAAAGGTCTGTTTTCATTCCAGCTTAAAAATTAACTATATCGGCCACCATATTGGTAATTGGTGAATTTTTCCCCACTAAAATCGGTGTCGGTCGGGCTCTAGTGGTGATATACACAAAGAATGCGAATCACCAAAAACAAAAGATGTAGAAGTGAAAGTGGACATTTATAGAAATGATAAAAAAGGACTTAAATATTGATCTGTTTCTCACCCACACCTATCATATCACTTCTGAAGACATTAATTTATGTTGCCTTTATGTGCTTATTTGAGCATCAAAGTTCTGGTCACCATTCACTTTCATTGAAAGGACCAACAGAGCCGAGATATTCTTCTAAAAATCTTCGTTTGTGCAGTGCTGAAGAGAGAAAGTCATACAGATCTGGGATGGCATGAGGGTGAGTAAATGATGAGAGAATTAAATTTTTTGGGTGAACTATTTCTTTAAATGAAGCCAGTTATCATTTCCTACCCCTTACAATCACTATTTAGATTTTGACTTCAGCATCCAAGACATTATTTGGCCAATTCATGATCCTTTCAACTAGACAGGAGGACTAGTGGTTCACCAATATGGGTTTTTGTAATGGGCAGTGCCAATATCTATAGAGCAGGATGACCGGTAGCTGATATAACACTTATATACAGATAGCTACAGTATAATATAATTTAATGACAACAAATAAAACACAAAATACACTAAAAATGTTACACTTGTTAAAGGTGCTGTAAGCGATTTTAGCGTTCTGAAGCTTTCAAGTGACTGAGCCGTTGAATTAGCCACACCTCTTCATTCCAAAACTCCACCCTCCAAAACCGAACAAAAGAGCAGCATTGTTTGTTCCTGTGGCTGTCGAATTCAACAGTGGCACAATAGCGCCCTCAACTGACAAACATTACGAATCATAGCCTCAATGATCCGCTTCAAATACAACACTATGAGAACGAGCTAAATGATTGACAAGTGAAAAGCGTCAATGTCTGCGGTTCGTGGACACATTTTTTGTTTGCCGTCTACAGCTGCACAGAGACCGGTGAGATATCTCAGGACACTTATTTCATTAATACCTTTAAGGGAGTAGGAATATTTTTTGCATACTTTTCCATGAAAAAAATTGCTTACAGCACCTTTAACTTTACAATGTTTATTTAAAATTCAAACTAATTTTGCTGTATTTGTAAACAGAAAATGTGCATCATTCATTGATAAGGCTGTATGTAGATTTTGGAACTAACACTAGGTGTAATGACCAATCAGTTAACCTGCCAATTGGGCACAGTTACCATCTAATAATCTCAAAATGATCAAACATCAGCAGAATTATCGGCCACTAGTTACTAAATCACAAGTCAGTTTTAAGAGGTCTTACTATATTTGCGTAGACACTTAGGCTCTCACAAGTATAGAGAAATAAGTAAACACACACACCTTGTAGCAGGCCCAGTGTTTGAGTACTCTGCTCACTCCCTGGTATTCTGGAGTCTTTAGATAACGGCAAACCTCAATGGCCAGTGGATAGAATTTACGATATACCAATCTGAGACAGAGAAAGGAAAAAGAAAAATCTGATGTGATCACACACTACAATCACATTCAATTCAAAACATGCCTCATTTCAAAGGCAATAATCACAAAACGGGGAGGGGGAATGCATGCACATCCAACACTTCTACAACAGGTGCTGGATCAAGGCAAAAAGCATTTAAATAAAACTGAAGTGGATCCGCACACTGTTTAATTATTCCCTTTTATTAATTTAAAAACCACAGCAACGTTTCAATCAGAATTATCTTCGTCAGGCATCTTCGTCTGATCAAAACATTGCTGTGGTTTTTAAATTAATAAAAGGGAATAATTAAACAGTGTGCGGATCCACTTCAGATTTATTTAAATAATCACAAACAACCACAACAGGTCTCAACAATGCTGTTCTGTACAGTTTTAACATCTCACCTGTCTATGAGCACCTGTACAGTCATCTGTTTGAACTGCGTGTGCGTGAGGGGAATGCCGACGGTATAGTCTCGGACTGCATTCAATACCCGCAGGTCTCTGCACAAGCTGACAAACTGCTCAGGAGGAAAATTACTCAGGAAACACTTCCCAAATGAGGCCGCCTGCAGAGAGAGTGATAAGGCAAAAACCTGTGTTTTCTGTCATCTCTTCTGTAAATGTAATGGGTGCAATTGTGTCAACAGGAGATTAAGTCATGGTGCTGAAGGGAGGCCATGTCTCACTGCATTGTATGTTCAATCTGTGTATCTTACCCTCAGGAGTGTTTTCTGTGTCTCCGGTTCGTGTTCGTGTCCGGCTGCCTCCACACACTGCCTCACTGCCTCACTCAGCAGACTCTGTTCTTTAATCTCTCTCAGATACTCGTCTGCCTTCTGACTCTCTTTCTGCACTCATATACAGTGCATTCATAAATTATTCAGACCCCTTCATTTTTTTTCTTCACATTTTGTTATGTTGCAGCCTTATGCTAAAATGCTTTATATTATTGTATTTTTTCACATCAATCTACACTCCATATCCCATAATGACAAAGCAAAAACCAGATTTTTGATAACTCTGCAAATGTATTAAAAAGAAAAAACATAAATATCACACTGACATAAGTATTCAGACCCTTAACTCAGTACTTAGTTGAAGCATCATTGACAGCAATAACAGCCTCAAGTCTTTTTGGGTATGATGCGACATGCTTTGCACACCTGGATTTGGGGAATTTCTATCATTCTTCTCTGCAGATCCTCTCAAGCTCTGTCAGGTTGGATGGGGACTGTCGGTGGACAGTTATTTTCAGGTCTCTCCAGAGATGTTCGATTAGGTTCAAGTCTGGGCTCTGGCAGGGCCACTCAAGGTCATTCACAGAGTTGTCCCTAAACCACTCTTGCATTGTCTTGGCTGTGTGCTTAGGGTCATTGTCCTGTTGGAAGGTGAACCTTCAGTCCAGTCTGAGGTCCTGAGCACTTTGGACCAGGTTTTCATTAAGGATATCTCTGTATTTTGCTGCGTTCAGCTTTCCTTCAACCCTGACCAGTCCCCCAGTCCCTGCCACTTAAAAACACGCCCACAGCATGATGCTACCACCACCATGCTTCACCGTTGGGATGGTACTGCACAGGTAATAAGCGGTGCCTGGTTTCCTCCAGACATGACGCTTGGAATTGACGCCAAACAGTTCAATCTTCGTTTCATCAGACCAGAGAATCTTGTTTCTCACAGGCTGAGAGTCCTTTAGGTGCTTTTTTGTGTCTTGCATTGAGGAGAGGCTTCCGTCTGGCCACTCTGCCATAAAGCCCAGATTGGTAGAGTGTTGCAGTGATGATTGTCCTTCTGCAAATTTCTCCCATCTCCACACATGATCTCTGGAGCTCAACCAGAGTGATCATCGGGTTCTTGGTCAACTCTCTTACCAAGGTCCTTCTCACCCGATTGCTCAGTTTGGCCGGGCGGCCAGCTCTAGGAAGAGTCCTGGTTGTTCCAAATTTCTTCCATTTAAGAATTATGGAGGCCACTGTGCTCTTGGGAACCTTCAATGCAGCCAATTTTTTTTTTTTTTTTTTTTGTAGCCTTCCCCAGATCTGTGCCTTGACACAGTCCTGTCTCTGAGCTCTGCAGGCAGTTCCTTTGACCTCATGGCTTGGTTTTTGCTCTGATATGCATTTTCAGCTGTGAGACCTTATATAGACAGGCGTGTGCCTTTCCAAATCATGTCCAATCAATTGAATTTGCCACAGGTGGACTCCAATCAAAGTGTAGAAACATCTCAAAGATGATCCAGAGAAATGGGATGCACCTGAGCTAAATTTCAAATGTCATAGCAAAGGGTCTGAATACTTATGTCAATGTGATGTTTCAGTTTTTCTTTTTAATACATTTGCAAAGTTATCAAAAATCAGGTTTTGCTTTGTCATTGTGGGGTATGGATTGTAGATTGATGTGGGAAAAAAAAATACAATAATTTAAAACATTTTAGCATAAGGCTGCTACATAACAAAATGTGAAAAAAATTAAGGGGTCTGAATAATTTATGAATGCACTGTATGTACAAAAACGTCATTAGGGTCATTCCGTGTTAACTAAACCAGAGGGTCATGGCTCAAAATAATAGATAAAAGTGATGACAGCCAAAATATTAAATGCCATGGATCAATACTTACTGAGTAATCCATTATCCATTAAATGGACAATTTCTGCCTATGATTTGAGCAAAACTACAGGTAAAGAGAAAACAACCTTAGAAAGTTGGCAGCATCATGATTTTATTTGTATACAGATATACTGTAGGTAGATCTATTACTAAAATCAGTTGTCTTCAACGCTCCTTGTTACATTATATGCCAATGGTGTTAGTCCAAAAAATGAAGAGAGAAAAAAAAGTAAACACCCTCCAGAAGTATAAAAGATATATAAATATACTTTTAGATTCTGGTTCAGAATAACAATCCCAGGTTAAATCCCAGATATATAGGGCTCTCAGTGTAGCTCTGTGTGCTGATTATTAAGTTTTACACATTTTTAGTGGTCGAAAGACAAATGTGGGTCAAACTGTATGAAGCTAGTTTTTCTTGTCCAACAAAACAAAGGTCTAAAGAAGAAATAATGTTGAAAGTAGAAATGTACCATTATTATCAAAATCTCTTTATCATCACAGGGCTCGACATTAACACTTGTCCGCTCGTCCAGGACAAGTGGAATTTTGAATGGGCAAGTGAAAGAGAATATTACTTGCCCGAATGGACAAGTAGTCTGATTCAAACGTCAATAAAGAAACAATAACCAGCTGTATTTGTGATATAGTCTAGGCCTGTATCACTTATTACAAAGTTTATATTCTTATTCTGCTGTTGAAAATAATCGAAAGCGCGCACACTGCTAATGCTGATACGCGCCTAAATGGCCAAAATTCCCGTCTTGGTGAGATGTTCATATAAACATATAGAGTTATGTCTAAAGTGAACATAAAACAGTGGGGAGAAAAGCGGATTTGTAAGTAGGATTTTTTATGCTGTCTAATGTATCCTTAGTATTAATAAAACTACCAATAAAATGAAAACGAAAACACCACTCACTGAAAAATCGAGATTTGAAGATTATTTTATAATATTGTTTTATATTAAGACAATGTCAAAATGTATTGAGAGCCTCATATCTCCAAGGTACCAAAACAAGGAAAGTTTGGATTTATAGGCACTCCAAAAACAAAGGGATTTGTTTTTTCTCTCCAATGTTTGGACTCACAACATTGGAATATACAGTATTGCAACAAGAAGTCAACTGATTTTAGTAACAGACATACCAATTTTTTTGTAAAAATAAAATAATGACACTGGCACCTTTCTAAGGTTATTTTTTTTGTTTTTACCTCTTTTTTTTCATTTTGACCCCACTCTTCAAAATATTGGACTACTCAGTATATATTGATCCATGGCATTCAATATTGGCTTTCATTATCATTTATGTTTATCTTTCTCAGAGAAAAAAAAAAGAAAAAAAAAAGGGAAGTCATTTGTTTGATTTAACATGGAATAACATGTTAGATGTATGATGCCATTATGAGAGGGAAGAAGTTATGTGACATAAGAAATGTGTCCTACCTCATATTCTTTATGTGCCTCCAGGAGTAAAGCTCCAGGAGCCATTGATGCAATTTTAAAGATCTCCTCACAGGCACCTGCAGAGGATCATGAAAAAATCAGATCACTTGTGAGCTAATGTATACATGTAAATGATGTACGTGCCGCCTTTTCCCTTAGTCTCAGCCTCAGACGGCTTGCTCACAGACCGCCCACAGTTCGTTCAATAACTGTTTGAGCATTTTACAAAACAAAACTGGAAAACAATTTTTTTTTTAATATTTCAAGCTTTGTTTAAATCTCTGCTCTTATTTTCTGTATTGTACTGTATTTAAGAGTCTCTATAAATTTTTCACTATTCATTTAATTGTCTTTTCTGTACAATCATGCACGGAGACTGCCACCAAATTATTCTGATACATTTTTTCCAAGTCGGTCATGTTGTGGAATAATATATTTTAGAAAACCCCACTCCTAAACAGTTCTTGGCTAGAGTAAGCTGCAATATGGACCGGACCTTTTGCCGCAAAAAGTCTGGCTACACGAGACTACCCTTCCCTGCTGGGGAATGTTTTCACATTGTAATGTACGTTTGGGTCCGAACCTCGGTATGTTTGCGTAATCAACAGAAGTACCACCGTGAGTATTAGCGGCAGCTGTTTACCACTGTAGTAAGATAATGAATTGGGAGGAGACTCAAGAAGATGGCAGCTTTACTGTTTTATTCATGTTTTAGTCCCTTTGGATTTTCTTCTAACCTGGGACTTCCTGCAGAAGCTCATGATGTGTTCCATTTATGATTCTGACCCCGTCCAATTCCGGCACCAAAACAGTGTCATCGTCCAGGTGGTACTGAATTGTGTCTTTACACTCTCCCACCACTATGAGGAGCCGATCCCACAATATCACTACTGATGGCTGCTGACTCTTGGGCCTACGGCACCTGCAAGACAAAAAGTACAGACTTAAACAAAAACTCAAATAAAATATAGCTGCAAGCGGAAGTTATCGGAGTCCAAACACTTATGGAGAGATGACCAAAATAATCAGATCTGACAGGAAAGATCCTGTGAATGCCGTCGACATAGTTGTTTTGGTGTTGGTTAGGGTTAGATAACCCTAAGTTAACCCTAACCCTAAAATCAAACCCTAACCCTAACTCTCAGTGTTGTATTCCTCGAGTCCAGGACTCGGATTCGAAACCGACTCGAGTCGAGATATTGATGACTCGTGACTCGTCTCGAACTTGAACACTAATGACTCGGACTTTGACTCGAGCATTAGGTGCATTCTGACTTGGAGGAGAGGACTCGTTACAACCGTTAAGTTTTGCATTCTGCCCTTTTATGGCTTGAGATCACATGCATGTCATGCCATGTACCGGTTGCGCGAGCGCGAATCTCTGCGCTCGCACACAGATTTCCTTTGCTTTCACTCAAAACTGTATAAACAAGTATAAATGCGACTAAATGATTGCATTTTGCAATCATTTTTACTAACAGTGTGATTAAACTTGGCAAGAGGTCACACTGGTTCGACTACAAAGTTGGCTGACTCTCTGAGTATGTGCTGTTGTTTTTTGTTGCGTACGAGAAATATCAAACGGCAAATGTTCCAAAAGCGAAACCAAACAGCTCTACTCGGATCACTCATTGCGGAATGGACAGATCAGAGAAGAGCATGTGTGTTTACACGTGGACCGTTCTTGAACTCTCAGCCGCGCAGATCATCATAAACAGCGTTGCGAGCAGCGTGGGCTGGGTCACGGTTTCTGCATTGATTATTTGTTGAAAACCCCTAATGTGTCGGTCATTAAACTAGTTTAAAAAAGGCTTTGTTTGTCTTCAGATGACTATATTTGAATCAGTAAGATCCTGATGAAAGGAAACCATGAAAGAATTTTACATATGTTAACGTTTTACAGACTACTTTTGTAATACAAGTAAATTTACAAATTTTCAAAATCAATGTCTGGAACCCTGGATTGGCTGCTGGCGACCATTTTTGTTGAATTTTCCAATCGATATGTTTTTTTTTTTTTCCTCCCCTTTTTTCTCCCAATTTGGAATCCCAATGAGCTCTAAGTCCTCGTGGTGGTGTAGTGACTCACCTCAATCTGGGTGGCAGAGGATGAATCTCAGTTGCCTCCGTGTCCGAGACCGTCAACCCGCGCATCTTATCACGTGGCTTGCTGAGTGTGTTCCACGGAGACATAGCGCGTGTGGAGGCTTCATGCCATCCACTTCAGCATCCACGCACAACTCACCACGAGCCCCACCGAGAGCGAACCACATTATAGTGATCACGAGGAGGTTACCCCGTGTGACTCTACCCTCCCTAGCAACCGGGCCAATTTGGTTGCTTAGGAGACCCAGCTGGAGTCACTCAGCATGCCCTGGGATTCGAACTAGCGAACTCCAGGGGTGGTAGCCAGTGTCTTTACCACTGAGCTACCCAGGCCCCCTTCCAATCGATATGTTAAGGATATGTTAGCACTTGAACCAAAGGTGGCGCATTTTTTATTTGAACTGTATGGGCAGCTAAAACTATAAGAATAACTCAGTTGTTTGGCCGGCTAAGTTCAAATAAAAAATGCGCCACCGTTGGTTCAAGTGCTAACATATCCTTAACATATCGATTGGAAGAGGGCCTGGGTAGCTCAGTGGTAAAGACGCTGGCTACCAAATAGATGTGTATAAGATATAGCAAACACTAAACATACATAAATTGTGCAAACCGGAAAATGTTTTCATACCAGGCCATCTGTTTGGGGGGAGATTTGATTTTGGTGTCCACTTCACTCAGTTTATCCTGCAAAACAAAACATTAATCACCTGATGCTGCTGATTACATATTAAGGATGACAGAGAAATTAATTAACTAGTTCATTATATAATTAAAGGAGACAAAGTAATGAACTGATGAACTACAATTGCTTAGACCACAAGGCTTTTAATAAATCTGCTACAAGAATCTACGAACACTTCATTAAACACATTCACAAC
Organism: Myxocyprinus asiaticus; assembly: GCF_019703515.2. NCBI lineage: Eukaryota > Metazoa > Chordata > Actinopteri > Cypriniformes > Catostomidae > Myxocyprinus > Myxocyprinus asiaticus. The sequence goes on along the minus strand of NC_059355.1, from coordinate 4,953,647 downwards.
CAATCAAACACTTGGTAGACACAATAAAGTGTAATAATATTGCTGGGTTTTACTCACCCTTAAGTTGGACGTGCCCATCCACACATGGCCAGAGTCAGTGAGGAGAGCTAGATACTTATAACTGAACGAGACACACATGTGCACTATCCTGGATGCTTGAGGAGAGAGACCTGGGGGAGTCTGACACACACATGTACATGCACACAAGGTGAATAACTGGAAAATAAAAGTGTGCAATGACAGAGTTGTTGGACAGATTACATAATGGGTTCATGGAGATTTAACTGACACAAAACAAAATAACAGTTTTTGATTTATTTTTGATCAGACATTAATGAAAGTTCATGAGAAGAAAATGCGCATAAACTATGATGAAAACATTTACCGAATAAACTCCAAATCCAAAGCCTGCAAAGAGTTTGCAGAGCAAATAAGTCGAATAGAAACTTGAAATGTGCCAAAGAGCAGGTTTATTGACACTTCTGAAATATATCTTATAGAGCCACACTGTGTGATTGGCCCTTACCACAGGAGTGCAGGCAGTATTGTCCAGGACAAATAGATGAGATCCATTCGCAACCAGCACTTTACTTTGCCTATCCTGAGTCAGAACAGCCCAGCATGTGGGTGCTCCCTGTAGACCTGGAGTACAACAAAATCAGTATATTAAAACATCAACCATTCATTTCTACAGTCCTAGACAATTAACCCGTTTACATGAACACCAATATGCTGATTTCTCCCAAAAATCACCTTATTTTAAAAAATCGGACCAAACAAGAAAAACACATTTACATGAGATTTGAAATAATCGTGTTATTCTCTGCTTTTGACATCAAAACGTGAAGAGGTATGCACACGACACTTACGTACATAGGATAAGCCGGTAATTATACTGGTTAAGGTGTTTACATGCATATCTACCAGTGTCGACCTGTTTATTCTTACACCGTTCATGGATTTACGCCAATAAAGGAACGCTGTTTATCGCGTTTACATGACCACACATAAGTTGTCGGCTTATTAAAGTGTAAGAAAGTGCATGTAAACACACTCAGTGAGGAAGTACTTATTATTGTAAGAACACAGAGCATATCTACCTGGAACCTCAGGTAGCCGCCTCAGTTTTATGTCATCAATGTTTGTGGCCAGAGTGAACCGTAAGGCACCTGTCAATATAGCAACTCCAGTCCCATATGGCGAATGGAAAATCTTGGTCTCCAGCACCTTGCTCTGAGAAACTTCCTGTGATAGTGTGAGAGAATCAATGCTATGGGTCATTTTAAAGCAATACTGACTAACACTTTATTTTACAGTGTCTGTGTTACACATATTACATGTTAATATTATTAATTACCATAGTAATATGAAAAACAATATGCAAGTTGATCACAACAAGAAAACTGACATTCATTATAGAAATTCCCAAGGCTTCTCCAAGCCTAGAAATTATCATTTTAAAATCTGCTATTTCCAGGTTCTTTGGGAAACTTGATCCTAAGTATGTGTGTGCATTCTCACATTGCCCATGCTGAAGTGTCTCTTGAAGTCACCAAAGAGATTATAGACAAGAACAGTGCCATCCTCCTGAACACACAGCAGATCATCAGACACTGTCCAACCCAACTGTTTCACCACTCCACTCTTCCACTAAAGAGAGCAAGACAGAGAAAGACAGTGAGAGAAATGTTATCGTACCTGCGATGTGCCATTTTCTATGGATACAAGTGAATGAGAAAAGACCAAAATCTCCAAAACAGTTGGTCAAGATTACGAGCAAATAACATATCTCAAATCAGCAATAAAATCTGACAACAATGGTATCATAAATTTTCATTGCCCAGTCAATGCTCATGCACATTCTCGATGATAACTGACAGGCAATCAAAGGTGATTGGCTCCTAACTAAGGCAGGACTTCCATTCCTATAGCCAGTGTTATGATTTTTCCCATTCATAAGCATACCAGTGACCTGTCTCATTCTATACAGTCTCTGACAGTCATAAAGATCATTGCGGTTTATGAAATCTTCACAGCAGAGCAGCCTTCATTAAAAAATGCAAAGCCATTACTGTTTGATTGTGTGTTCTTACTGGAAAATTGGCCAGAGGCAGTCCAGAGGAAGAGTAGATCTCTAACTGAGGTCTGGCATTGGGAGAGCGACATTGGAGCCCCTTTAAGAGAGCTGAGAGAGAGAGAGAGAGAGAGAGAGAGAGAGAGAGAGCGCGAAAGAATGTCAACCCCACAAAACAACTAGTATAGAGATATACAGTTGTGCTCAAAAGTTTGCATACCCTGGCAGAAATTGTTAAATCTTGGCATTGATTTTGAAAATACGACTGATCATGCAAAAAAATTGTCTTTTATTTAAGGATAGTGATCATATGAAGCCATTTATTATCACATAGTTGTTTGGCTCCTTTTTAAATCATAATGGTAACAGAAATCACCCAAATGGCCCTGATCAAAAGTTTACATACCCTTGAATGTTTGGCTTTGTTACAGACACACAAGGTGACACACACAGGTTTAAATGGCAATTAAAGGTTAACTTCCCACACCTGTGGCTTTTCAATTTGCAATTAGTGTCTATGTATAAATAGTCAATGAGTTTGTTAGTTCTCACGTGGAAGCACTGAGCAGGCTAGATACTGAGTCATGAGGAGTAGAAAAGAACTGTCAAAAGACCTGCGTAACAAGGTAATGGAACTTTATAAAGATGGAAAAGGATAGAAAAAGATGCCAGTCAGTGCTGTTCAGTCACTTATTAAGAAGTGGAAAATTGGGAATCTCTTGATACCAAGCCAAGGTCAGGTAGACCAAGAAAGATTTCAGCCACAACTGCCAGAAGAATTGTTCAGGATACAAAGAAAAACCCACAGGTAACCTCAGGAAAAATACAGGCTGCTCTGGAAAAAGACGGTGTGGTTGTTTCAAGGAGCACAATACAACGATACTTGAACAAAAATTAGCTGCATGGTTGAGTTGCCAGAAAGAAGCCTTTACTGTGCCAATACCACAAAAAAGCCCGGTTACAATATGCCCGACAACACCTTGACGCGCCTCACAGCTTCTGGGACACTGTAATTTGGAGTGACAAGACCAAAATAGAGCTTTATGCTCACAACCATAAGCGCTATGTTTGGAGAGAGGTCAACAAGGCCTATAGTGAAAAGAATACCATCCCCACTGTGAAGCATGGCGGTGGCTCACTGATGTTTTGGGTGTGTGTGAGCTCTAAAGTCACGGGGAATCTGGCAGACAATTTGCATTCTTCTGCATGAAAGCTGCACATGGGACGCTCTTGGACTTTCCAGCACGACAATGACCTAAGCACAAGGCCAGGTTGACCCTCCAGTGGTTACAGCAGAAAAAGGTGAAGGTTCTGGAATGGCCATCACAGTCTCCTGACTTTAATATCATCGAGCCACTCTGGGGAGATCTCAAACGTGCAGTTCATGCAAGACGATCAAAGACTTTGCATGACCTGGAGGCATTTTGCCAAGATGAATGGGCAGCTATACCACCTGCAATAATTTGGGGCCTCATAGACAACTATTACAAAAGACTGCACGCTGTCATTGATGCTAAAGGGGGCAATACACAGTATTAAGAACTAAAGGTATGCAGACTTTTGAACAGGGGTCATTTCATTTTTTTCTTTGTTGCCATGTTTTGTTTTATGATTGTGCCATTCTGTTATAACCTACAGTTCAATATGAATCCCATAAGAAATAAATGTGTTTTGCCTACTCACTCATGTTTTCTTTAAAAATGGTACATATATTACCAGTTCTCCAAGGGTATGCAAACTTTTGAGCACAACTGTACTACACAATATGACAGTATAATGACAGACTCTTGTTATTATGCCGAGATGCTCTCCCCCCAGAACATACCAATGGGACCCCCATAAGGAGCCGCAGCCACCAGACAATCTCTCAAACCATCCTTAAGATTCCAGCCCATCTCATACAATTCAATCTTTCTGTAACAGGAAAATGAACATAAACAAGAAAGAAATAAAAGAGAAATAACTATTAAAAGCATCATATCTGGTACAGATTATTGCACAAAATAAAACCTAATGATGGGCTAATAATATAAACACAACCTATGCTTTCGAAAGATTTTAATCCTACTGAAAAACCCCTGATCAAATGTTCATATTCTTACATTGTTTATTTGTAGTAAGATCATAGTAAGCTGTATGCACAGGTAAATAATGTTGAACCCTTATTACCAAGATTAGACCAATTTAGCTATAGATTTGTTTTTTCACTACAGTATTTGTTAAAATCAGCAACGTGATCATATTAAAGCAATAGTTCACCCAAAAATGAAAATTCTCTAATCATTTTCTCACCCGCCTCATGCCATCCCAGATGTGTATGACTTTCTTTCTTCTGCAGAATACAAACGAACATTTTTTGAAAATATCTCAGCTCTGTTGGTCTATTCAATGCAAGTGAATGGTGACCAAAACATTGAGGCTCCATAAAGCATCTAAAGGCAGCATAAAAGTAATCCATATGACTCCAGTGGTTTAATCCATGTCTTCTGAAGCAATTCAGTTGATTTTGTGTGAGAACAGACCAAAACATAACTCCTTTTTCAAGCTCGATTACATATCCTATCTACATCTAGCGCTCTGTGCATGTGTCAATCGCTAGGAAGTGTAATTGAGCTTGAAATCATGATCGTGTCTAGAGACTGCAATGGCAAGATGTACAGTGAAAAAGAAGATACATTTTGGTCTGTTCTCACCCAAAACCGATTAGATCACTTAAATATATATATAATAATAATAATAATATATATATATATATATATATATATATATATATATATATGGATTAAACCACTAAAATCTTGTGGATTACTATTATGCTGTTTTTTTGTGTGCTTTTTGGAGCTTCAAAGTTTTGGTCACCATTCACTTGCATTGTATGGTTTTACAGAGCTGCAATATTCTTCTAAAAACCTTCGTTTGTGTTCTTCAGAAGAAAGTAAGTCATACACATCTGGGATGGCATGAGGGTGAGTAAATGATGAGAAAATTATCATTTTTTTGAGTGAACTCTCTCTTTAAGAAACTATTTTTTTTTTCCCGCCAAAATGTTACTAAAGTTAGTGTTACTAATCCATAGTACATGTATCTTCCATAATGGAACAAACAAGCAGTCATGCTGCTTATTAACCAATTCGCTGCCACATGATACCTGTCACATGACTCAAGTGACCATTCAAACCGAGTCGTTCAGTCTCATAGGTGCAATTTCTTTGTTACTAAATGAGTGTATGTGTTTATCGTACAGATTGACGGTTTCATAAACTCACATTTTGTATAATTTCATTGACACAATGATTTAGCTGTTCTGTTATTTACCTGTAAAACGCCTCGCCCAGCGGGTTCCAGTTCGCTGTGACAAACGCCATGACCTCCTCTCCTGATAAAAGCGTGGACACGTGTTTAGATTAATGAGTAATTCTTCTGTTAACGCTGCATGAATGTTTTATTGTAGTGTTTATTTTCAGTTTTCCTCGCCCAGCATTTCTTCTTCTGGGTCGATGACGGCACGTCTGTTTCGCCCACTAGTGTTTTGTTTGTGGCACAACACCAGGTGTTTCTCAATTGTAAGTACGCAGAGAACGGACTTGAGTTCTTATGATGACCAGTCTTGCCAAGCTACCTTGGAAGAACGAACTCGGAACTTTGAGATATTCTGCGATCTTCCTGTTGCGCAATTAATCGTCACAGCACATTTAAATCCAGTGAAAGAACTACTGGCATTATCACACCAGTGAGGTTTTGCAGGACTAGTGATATGTTAAAAGAATACAGTCTGTAAATACGTGTTCTCTTCACGTTTATTACTGTATTAACCCTTGAGCGATTTCGGTAAATTTTTGTCTTTTTCATTTTTGTTTTTTCGATCATTTTAACTGTTAATGCCAACGGCATAAAGTTTTGCCAAATGTGTGTATTTTGGGGGAATTTTGATATTTCAACCTCACTTCCTATAATACATCTATAATACACTGTGTACACAAAACAGTTACACTCAGGAACTTCAGGTCAAAAATGTCCCCATTGAAACCCATTAAATCTGCAATATATGATCCCAGTGCCATTAAAACATAAAATCATGAATTCTATGATATTATGCTTTCATTCGGGAGCCCTGGCCTCAAAATTGCAATTTGAAATATTTTCCACCAGATGGCGCCATTTTTCTCATGCTTAGCCTGTGGAGCAAATACATACTTTTTTCCTATTTTCTGTTTGCTTTATTATAGTGCACTGCAGGCCAATTGAATAAATGATGCAGATAAAATTTTTTGGTTGTATTGGTATGGATGTCAGAGTGTGTTTTGTATGTGTGTATTGAGAAATTTGTGTGTGTGTAAAAAAACAACAACAGTGGCGTTATGTAAACAAGCAGGCATTTAAAGGGTTAAAATCCTGAAAATGAATGAATATTTGGTAGTTATGATCAGGACTGATGTTGGTTAAAAAAATTCAAAAGTCAGTGAAAGTGGAAAATAAAAAAAATAAAAAAATAATCACTGACATATCCCAGACTGTGATGATAAAAAAAAAAAAAAAAATTAAAAAAAATCCCCTTAGCATTTAGTATATGAAAAATAATTCGTTTTGTGTGTGTGTGTGTGTGTGTGTGTGTGTGTGTGTTTTCATAAAAACAACAGTGGCATTATGTAAACAAACTGGCATTTAAAGAGTTAAAATCCTGAAAATGAATTCATATTTGGTAGTTATGATCAGGACTGATTGAAATTGAAAGTGGAAAATAATATTAATATTATTATGGCAGTTTTTTGACGCGGATATTTTTGTCCTCTAAGGACCTCCGAGTAACTTTTTTAAATGATTGAAATGATGCCAAAAAAACAACAACAAATGTTGACGGAGTTTAACGAATCACGAGCCGTCAGACATTTGCGAGCTTACAGCGGGAAAACTCTTGAGGAAAAAACAAAACAAAAAGATAAATGTCCTTCGTCTGCCACCGTAGTACCGAGTCCTTGCCCACAAGTCACCATCCGATGCATCATCGAAATCAAGGACACATCAAGGTCACTTCCTGCGTCCTCGGCGCTTGCGTTTCCACGAGAACGCGCAACAGAAATTGTTGTCACGTGGTATCTCATACTTTTCTCAGCGAATGTGAGCATGGACCATTCACAGTTGTTTGTGATACCGGAGAGGGCATTTGAAAAGTCCTGCTGGCGCAGATTTCCCTTTTGAATATCGTTTATCAGTGCTTAATAGATTTAAAAGATTATACGTTTAGTGTACATGTATCGACAATAAGCTAAAATAACGTCCTGAGATTTAAACTCAGCTCAGTGGGGGATTCGGCCTATTGAGCCTCCTGGCGCCACCTAGAGGAAGACAAGTGGCCAACGCCAATAAATATCCACTTGGTGTCGCTGCTCACCCATATATCGCGTTCATTTACGGCCACACCGAGCATGGACACCTGTTAGGACGTTTGATCCAATAAAGGACAGAAGAATGGTTCAGGTGTGTTGGCGTACATAGCATTAGGAATCAGTCTTGGCTTAGCTGTCGTCTTCGTGTCTTTGTATTGCCTCATTTAACTACTCTGTAACAGGCTGTAATCAATAGGATCTTTTGTGGTAGATGATAACATACTTGAGCATGTCAAAATCGCATTATTGTTACGATTATAATAGTAGTGCTGCATAATTGTACTGTTGTCTTGTGTGGGGTTGGGGGTTGACTATTTAACTGTCAATCAGATGAGAACACTTGGTGCTCTCTTTTAATGAAAGAGCCCAAAATACGTTTTTATTTATTTATTTATTTATTTATTTGATTAACAATAAAACGTAAGTATTATAATTATATTATTATTTCGTAATGTTTCAAGTTACTGTTATTTGAAGGTAATTTACTGTTACATCAAGATGTAAGTTGTTTTTCTTGCAGTCTCTCACTGAAAAACAATCCAAAATGTCTGAGTCATTCTTTAAAATTAGCCACATTACAAAAGCAATACTAATGGAAGAAGATATGAAAAAGGATTTTTGAGAGGGGGAGGACAGGATCAGATGGCAAAATAATTAATTTGTTTTTTACTCTAGCAAGAGAAAGACATGGTTTATTACACATTTAGCCTTGGCGAGATAAATAATGCCATTATTTCTGATAACAACGCAGAACATGTCAAGTTGCCCCGATAGCAAATCATAGTTAATCACCCAGCTCAGAAGGATGATATTAGCACCCGATGGAATGACTTTAGATGATCTGCAAAGAAGCAGAATAATCCAGTAAATACCACTAAAATAATGTGGTATGGATAGATTTGTTATAAACCCTATATTAGAAAAATTGACATACCTGTATTAAGAGTTGAAAATAATTTAAGTCAGGGACTAGAAATGTTTCAATGAATGAAAATGAAAACCAAAAATTAATGATTTTTTTTTCCTTCAACATATTACCGCAAACAAGAACGAAGACCCTTTTAACTGTTCAGAAGTTGGTAACCAGTTAATAACGTTATTATTTAGTTTCAATGACTTTCCCCCCATTAAATCACAGTACATTTTGGAATTACTATGCATTGTGTGCATGCAGCAGAGAGAGATTTATTAATTGATTTTAGATGGCCAGTTGTATATTTGAAAGATTTTTATTATTTTTGAGGATGTATTTAATAGTAAGGATACATTTATTGAAAATTCATTATTTTAAATAGGCTATTGGGCTTGTTTTTCCAGACCAGGTCACTTGTTTCTCTTGCTAGATCTGGCAACACTGCAACTGGTATATCACCCAGCCTACTGTAACACAGTGTACTGTCATTTTAAAAAGAAAATGATTAATCATTCTTTTATTTAGTTAAAACCGGTAACCATTTGGAAAGGAGGCCACAGAATGCCAAAGAAAGAATGAAAACTGGACAGATTGGTTATCGCTCCCATAGTTTACAGAGACACATAGGCTAGCTGTTGCAAGCCCTTAGCTCTAAAAGACATTAAATTGTTAACAATGTTATCAGGAGCAATGACAGGCAGTTCAACTAAATACTAATTTTCAGGGCTTAAAGCTGATGTGTGTAATTTTCTATGTTAAAATACCTTAGTTTATCTCAATTTACTATGCAGAGACAACTACTGTATACTATAAGTAAACCATTCGTATGTTGATTTTGCAGAAGAGTGTAAACACTGTGGCTCTACTGTATATGCACATTCAATATTGCTCTGTTAGTTTTGAGCTGCCCTTCCTGCCCGACACAGCAACATTGGCACAACTAATGGCACGAGTTTAGGGCAGGTCTGTGTGTTTGTTCGACCAATGGTGACGGAGGGTGTATTCATAAAGCTGTTTGAAAACACTGTATATTTTTGCAATTTCGTTTGGTGATGCTAGTGGCGCAGAAATTGCGTACTTCAGTTTTAAGAGTCACATGGTAAAAGAGAGTAATGGTTGACCAATATGGGTTTTTCAGTAGCTGATATGAAACAATATCTAGAAAGGTGGCCAATATAATATTGATATATACAGAATACAATTAAATGAAAGCAAAAAAGATGCACGCAAAATTTGTTAAATTTACAATGAAATACTGGCAGCTGTGGTTGCCAGAAATTTACCGTAAAAAATACAGTGACCATGTTTCAGGCTTTACAGGATGTAATTTTTATGCCTGTATATTTTACATTCACTGCCGTTTATATTATTAAATGATATAAACTTGATATACTAACCTTCTATAACTATAAAAGTCTGCTTTTCACTTTAAAATGTATTGTTAATCACTGTAGTAACACAAAAGGCCACATGATGACTTAGTTCATTAAGAGTGGCCCATTTTAGGAACCATAATTAATACACACAGGGCCGTTTCTGATCATTTGGGGGCCCCAAGTAAAGTCCTACTTTAAGGCCATCTGCCCGGTTGCATAAAACACCTTAAGTTTTTCCCTTAAGTATAAGATTTTCCATTAGTGGGCGCTGCATATAATCCCTTAGACAGTTCTCTTAGCTAAGGGAAACCGTTAAGGAATTTACAACAGTGAGCCAGATTTTACCTTAATAAAATTCTACGGTTACCATAGATACAACATGTCCCTACCTACTTTCAGAAGATCGGAAATGTCCTGTGCTGCGTCCGAAACCGCGTACTGTCACAGTATGTACTGTTTTTGATTAAGGACGCACTTATCTGCCGGCAAAACAGTCTGTTCTTTTAGGTATGCATGAGAGTTGTATGAACAGATTTTGGACATACTTCATCCGGGTACGTGGGCATTGTCTCGTTACCCGAAGATATGACGTAAGAACAACAACCGCAAAAACTGTCTGCTCAGGTTTTGTTAAACAAGAGAACAATTATCTTGGTGTATATATCTGAACGTGATGTCGCCTCAGCTCCTGAGAGATTATGGGATCATAAAGTGTCCAGTGGATCCGCACTTCAGAATCTCACCTGAAATAATACAGTCCCACCAGGATTTCGCAGCACTTTTTCCTGATCTTTGCGGCCCAAAATGACTGAATTTGCTGCGGCTTTTCTCAAATGTTGCGATGCAATTTACAGTATTTTTTGGTGTTGTTTTGTAGTGAAAACACACAAATCATCATTATATACCTCTATAATTGTATTAATTACATTGTTAATGCAATAACGTAAATATTTTAGTGCACAATAAATTTCTATGCAGTTAGCATATTAAAAAACAAAAAGAAATAAAAAATGGAATTACACACAAAAATACCATACATTTAGGTGAAACCTGTGGGTGTTGGAAGACCCTTAATTATATTTGTATTAAAATTTTCTGCCTCAGACAATGCAAGAAAACTTCTCTAAGTTTAAAATAGACATGCAATAAATCTGTAAACTAAAAACACAAATGAGGATTCAATAACTGGGCCTATTGCAATTATTAAATTGTCTAATATTGAAATCTGATATATGGCCATATACAAACAAATACAATTAGAGTTCATATATTTGAGCATTTATGTACAAATTTAAATTCCACAAATTTTTTGAATTTTGTTTTTATGAAAATGGCAATTTCTGTCATATTTTGAAATATATGTTGCATATATGTGTAAAGGGGTTCAGTGGAAAGGAGGAGGCGAGAACCGGCTTGACAACTTAAATAACAATTCAATAAACAACTCAAACAAACACACAACCAAAAACCACACAGCACAGCCGCCCGCAACTCTCTCTCTTTTTTCTACTTGTGGTGTGGCTCTATTTATCCGCTCTCCCCGTGCTTACTGAAATTAGAGACAGGTGTTAGACATGATTTAGCTCAGGTGTAAGCGCCCTTACTGCTTTCTCTCTCTCCAGAGAGATGCTTGACCACGCCCCCCGCTGCCACAATATGTATATATGTGACCTTTTTATTTTAGTATAAACATTTATGAACATTGATTATCAGCATATAAGCATATTGCTATTTTCAGATTAGTAGCCTACTGTATTAAACACTTCAAATTCAAATAACATTTTACTACACAACTAATGGGGATTTTAAGTGAATTTTAGGGATTCTTTGTATAAATGCGGTGTTGGGCGCTTCGTTCAGGAGCGGGTTTGGTTATTAGCGATAATTAATAATTATCAGAGATAATTATTAATTATTAAAATCAATTGAACATTGATTAGAATTAACATTAGCTTATTAATCATTCAAATCAACAATCATCAAAGATAATTATTAAATATTAAAATCAATAGAACATTGATAAGGATTAATATTGCCGGGGCACCACCCTGGAATCAGGGACTAATAACCAGACAGTATAACAGTCTCAATATAGGATTGTTCTCTTAGGAAAGTCAACGCCCGTAGAACATCGACATTCAAAAGGTAAACAATGAAGGCTTGAATCCGAGCACTGACATTCCTTGCCAGCCCTTGACACAGGTGCATGCAGAACAATACCAGAACACTTCTCTTTAAAGTATTACAAAGATTATTGATGCAGTAATATCAATGAATTATCAATACAATGCAGTCGATAAACTTCCGACTTCCAACTACAAACTAAACTGTAACATAATTAGATATTTTGACAAATAAGCCTATAATACATGAGAGGAGGGTGTGTGTGTGTGTGTAAGGAGAGAAGGAGGGCACAAAATGGCGGTCGTGGCTCTCATGGAGAGTACGTCATGCAAGGTTTCTGGCCAGAGAATGTGGCCGCGAATGTGGGCGGAGAGACTGGTTAATGCGTGTCTCCGCTGGTACGATAACTTAGGGACAAAGCTGAGCTCTATCGCCAAGTTATCTGTTCGTCAAATGTGTGTGCGGGTATGATTGTGATGGGTTGTGTGTGTGTGTGTGTGTGGTTTGTACGAGAGAGAGAGAGAACAGAGTGATGGCACCTAAGTCGGTTTTAGCGATCGTGGGAGAGAAGGCAACTGTTAATTTGATCACTCAGAGACATGGTGAACGGCTCGTAATCCATCCACCATGGTCATTGGTTCTTCAATGAATAAACTCAGTGTGCTGGTCTCACCCACGATGGTGGAAATACACAAACAGTTCAACGTGGTTGGACGACAATAGAGCAAATCTCATTCGTGGTAACAGTAAGTTACAGTAATACCTTTGAGTGTTATTAGCAGCAATGAGCGGACTCGGCAGTCCGTAAACTGTACAAGCAATAACCTTGATACACAAGAATAACACACTATAATAATCTATCTCTGCCCAGATGTTAACCTTTTACTTGACGATGCGGGTAAAATGTGTGTTTGTCCGTCGTTTGACTCCTACTCGGTTTCTTGAAGCTCATGTGATGATGGGAGGCCATTTCCTTGCTCTGTTGGTGGGCGGTACGGCGTCTGATTCTTGGCGGGTCGGCTGAGAAAACAGAAGTCAACTCGGTTGAAGAGGGAAGAGAAGTCTTCTTTCTTAACTTCTGCAGACAAAAGGGTGAGATGCGGATTGCTCAGCGGTCTCCTTCGGATCCGTTAGTGTGCTCGGTGGAACACGGAGAAATCTCAGCTCGTCCAGCGAGAAGGAGATTATATGGCCAAATTTCAGGTATGTATGTTACTTCCTTGGGCAGTGAGGCTACACCTGAGAGCAGCACGGCTGCAACTAGATGTGGTGAATACTGTTGCTGGAAGCAATGCCCAGAAGGATCTCCAAGGTTTTATACTCTTGATGATGTCATGGGTGAGGGACACGTTCTGTCGTACGTTTCATCCAATAGGAGTTGAGAGTTCGATCCTTCAGAATTTCACACATAGGTGTAAAGTGAGCAAGGCTTCATGGGATCTGTAGTCTGTTTTGGACTCCCTTTGTTTGATTTTGGCGCTGTTGTTGTGGCTGTGAGACTTCTAGTGTTCCTGCAGGCCACAGTCAGGATTTATGACTGTGTGTAGGCCTGTCTTTGTCTCTTACCTGAGTACATGAGGCCCAACAGCTGGTTTTTGTGTCTTATTCGCAGCATGCAGTGTGAAGATTAAACACTAGCTGTGATATATGTGTGATACAAGGATTTTGATAGTGAATGCACAACATGGAGGAGGCGAGACGGAGACGCTTACACTCTTACTATGGAGATGATTTAATAGCAGCTGTGTATTTGTATATGTTGCGTCTGTGTCAAGCTTTTCAAACATGTATTTTGCCAGTGTCAAACATGAAGGAAAGCGATGGGATTCCCTCAGATTTAAATTTTTTGTGGAAGATTTGAGGAAATTATAAAAAATTGCAAGCTGCCGCAAATAATGTGGAGATTGGTTGAATTTGCAAAAAGTCTTGTGATTGCAAGGTCACAAAATCCTGGAGGGACTGAATAGTAGGTCATCCAGGTACTTCTCGCTTACTGCTTCATGAATACTGTGGATTCTGACATACTTCTCCAATGGCATACAGTTTTTGGCATACTATATAAGTATATATGGAAGTGTGGATATTCAGACACAGCACAGGTGTCATGATAAATTGAGTCCGCCCTGTAAATTGAGTCCCCATTGGGTAACCGTTTGTAATGCCTGAGCAAAAACCTATTATGTTATCGTGATAGCATGTCATTGAAGTCTAGGCTAACTGAAAAACACAAACAATGACACATCTTTAATTTCACAATCTATAACTTCAGTTATATATTATTATGTGTAACATATGTTTTAAAAGACATTAAATGTTGTATTTACATAGTTAAAACTGCATATACGATAAAGTGAATTTGTAAGCTTTTTAATCAGGCACTGAATAGAGTACCCATTACTAACTCTTTGAGCCAGTGGAATTGATGTGATGTCATATGGGGACTCGATTTACCGGGCGGACTCAATTTATCATGACACTTGCCAACATTTGGGCAATTTTACCACACAAAATACTTTAACTTTACACTGTTTTTATTTTAATTTAAATGACTATTAAACATTCTCAGTATCAATATTAATGTGCAAATTATTGTCCGACCTCTTCTGAAGCGGCAAATAAATGCACAAGGGGAGTGTTGTCACGTGACAGCTGTTCCTTTTCTCAGCACTTTTCAGGCTGCACCAATCACAGTCGTTTGTGATTACTGCTTAAATATTTTTCCATTTGTATGATGTACAATCCTTGAAATTAATAAATTCAAATACTTTTTTGAGTTAAAATCTTTCACATGTAAGTAAAAAAAAAAAAACGTGTTTTGCATGCGGACCAATTAATGAAGGATTCTGCTTTTGCGGCCAGTGTTGTGCCGAAATCGGTGACCTATCGCAATCTGTGACTAGAGGCCGCTGTTCAGTAAGTTTTCATGTGAGAACGCATCCAGTGCTCATCACCACCCTCTGACAAGAAATTGAATACTAGGCACATTGTGTGTGTTCCTATTAGATCATCCTCCAGCATGTTGCCAATTTCTCATATTATGTGACAGTCAAATATGTACTCAGGCAATAGTTTTTCTATCTAAAAAAAATAAAATAAAAAAAAATCACCTTGACCTTACTGTACTCTTCAATTGGTTCTATAAACTTAGCTATCTTGTTTTTTAGAAACCTTTTAACTCTTAATGTACACTTAAGTTTTCCCAACCTTAAGGTTTACTTAGAAAATGGCGCTAAAGGGGCATTATGCAACACTTAACGTGTTTAAGGGCGTTCTTAAGTAAAAAATAAATACTCAAGGGAAACTGAAAGGGATTATGACGTTTTACTTATTAAACCCCTTAAATAACACTTAACGTCTTGGTTACTGATGTAACCTCTGTTCCCTGATGGAGGGAACGAGATGTTGTGTCGATGTAGTGACACTAGGGGTTCGCTCTTGAGAGCCCAAACACCTTTGCTTTATTCAGAAAAGGCCAATGAAAATTGGTGAGTGGAATTTGCATGCAACTCTCTGCCCCGTACATATGGGTATAAAAGGAGATGGCGTGCACCACTCATTCAGATTTGTGCTGAGGAGCTGAGAGAGAGTCCCGGCCATGTCAGCGGTTGGTTCAGCGCCAGGGCAGGAGGGACACAACGTCTCATTCCCTCCATCAGGGAACAGAAGTTACATCAGTAACCAAGACGTTCCCTGTCTGTCACTCACTCGACGTTGTGTCGATGTAGTGACACTAGGGGTTCCTATATGAAATGCTACAGGCAAAGAACCATGTCACGAGGTACGGAGGAGTGGACACGGGCAGGTTGCTGCATGCCTCGCAGCGAGCGCTTGACCACATCATGACCTTCCAGCGAGTTAGGTAAGGCATCTCCCTGGTCCCGATAAGGGTGGGAGGAGGCACTTACCCGAGGCGGTGGCCTTTCCTGATTTTTGTATTAAGCAATTTCCCGCCGAATCACCACATATGTAGCACTGAGCCCAAGTACACAGGCTCACCTGAAAAGGGGCATACCATGAGTACTGGGCCTGGCGGCACCGAATAATGCTTAAGAAATTAAAGAGGCATCCAGTGTTCACCAGTTGCGGGGAACTGTTGTGGACAAGATAGCGCACATTATCACCTTGAAAGGGGAAAGGCGCAAATGCAAGTGATACACCCGACTGGCTGCCCGGCCTACCTGTTGTTACCCCGTAACACTCAGATCGAAACCGGTTCTATGCGCAGGTTGTAGAACCTCGCAAAGGTATTGGGTGTAGCCCAACCCGCTGCTCTGCATATGTCCGTTAGAGAGGCGCCCCTCACCAGTGCCCAGGAGGACACAACACCTCTAGTGGAGTGCGCCCAGACTCCCAAAGGGCATGGCAGGTCTTGTGATTGGTAAGCCAGAGAAATGGCATCCACAATCCAACTGGCCAGCCTCTGTTTGGAGACAGCTTTCCCCTTCTGCTGCCCTCCAAAACAGACAAAGAGCTGCTCCGAGCATCTAAAGCTTTGCGTGCGGTCCAGATAGATGCACAGGGTGTGAACTGGACACAGCAACGACAAGGCCGGGTCTTCTTCCTCTGAAGGGAGTGCTTGCAGGCTCACCACCTGATCCCCAAAGGGAGTGGTGGGAACTTTGGGCACGTAACCGGGCCGGGGTCTCAAGATCACGTGAGAGTGTGCCGGCCCGAACTCCAGGCATTCGCTGGTGACAGAGAGCACCTGCAGGTCCCCAACCCTCTTGATAGAAGTGAGCGCCACCAGGAGGGCCATCTTCAGTAACAAAGTGCTGAGCTCGGCCTGCTCCAGGGGCTCAAAGGGGGCTCTCTATAGGGCAAGTAGGACCACAGAGAGATCCCAAGAGGGAATCAGGCATGGCCTAGGGGGATTCAATCTCCTCACGCCCTTGAGGAACCTGGTGATCAGGTTGTGCTGCCGTGAGGGTCTCCCATCCAGTGTATCGCAGCCACGTACACCTTCAGGGTGGAGGGAGACAGCCGTCTCTCCCGCCCCTCCTGTAGGAAGGACAACATAGACCCAATCGCGCATCTCTGTGGATCTTTCCTGCGGGAAGAACACCAATTTGTGAAGAGACACCATTTCAGAGCATACAGCCACCTCGTGGAGGGGGCTCTGGCCTGAGTGATCGTGTCTATCTCCACTCGCGGAAGGCCTGCTAGGTCTTCCGCGTCCCGTCCAGGAGCCAGACGTGGAGGTTCCAGAGGTCTGGCAGCGGGTGCCGGAGCGTGCCCTGCCCCTGAGTGAGGGGCAATGCGCCAGGGAGGGGCTACTGCCAGGAGCATCACGTCTGAGAACCAAGTCTGGTTGGGCCAGTACAGCAAAACCATCCGGACTTGCTGCCCATCCTCCCTGACTTTGCACAATGTCTGTGCAACGAGGCTCACTGGGGGAAACGCGTACATGCGCAGCCTACGAGGCCAGCTGTGTGCCAAGGCGTCCGTGCCGAGGGGAGCCTCGGACAGGGAGTATCAAAGAGCGCAATGAGAGGACTTTTGGGAGGCAAACAGGTCCACCTGCGCCTCCCCGAATCTCTCCCAAATTAGGTGGACTGTGCAGGGGTGGAGTCTCCACTCTATGCGGAGCGTTACCAGCCGTGACAGCGAATCCGCTGTATGGTTGAGGACGCCCGGGAGGTGAGTGGCTTGCAGATGTCTGCTGACTCCAAAGGAGGAGGCGGCGGGCGAGTTGCGACATGCGACATGAGCGTACGCCACCCTGGTGGTTTATGTACGCCACCCTGGTGGTTTATGTACACCACGGTCGCTGTGTTGTCCATCCAGACAAACATGTGCTTGCCCTGAATCAATGGCCAAAGCCTCTGCAGGGCCAGTGATACTGCCAGCAACTCTAGGCAGTTTATGTGCCATTGCAGGCAGGGCCATGTCCAGAGCCCCGATACTGCCTGCCTGTTGCACAAAGCACCCCAGCCCGAATTCGAAGCTTCCTTCGAGAGAGAGACCTGCTCTAAGGAAACCCCTGCCCATAGAAATGCCAGATCTGACCAAGGGCTGAAAGTATGGCGGCACCGAGGCATGATAATCACACGCTGGGTGCCGTGGCACCATGCCCACCTCGGGACTCGAGTCTGTAGCCAGTGCTGGAGCGGTCTCCTATGCATCAACCTGAGGGAGAGTACCACTGCCAAGGATGCCATATGCCCCAGGAGCCTCTGAAATTGTTTCAATGGCACCGCTGCCTTCCGCCTGAAGGCTTTCAGGCAGGCCAGCACCGACTGTGCACGTTTGTTCGTAAGGCGTGCCATCATGGTCCAATTCCATACCGAGAAAAGAGATGCTCTGCACAGGGGAGAGCTTGCTCTTTTCCCAGTTGACTTGAAGCCCCAGTTGGTTGAGGTGCTGAAGCACAAGGTCCCTGTGTGCACACAGTAGATCTCACGAGTGAGCTAGGATCAGCCAGTCGTCGAGAAAATTGAGGATGTGAATGCCCTCCTCCCTTAGCGGGGCCAAGGCAGCCTCTGCGACTTTGGTAAAGATGCGAGTAGACAGGGACAGACCAAAAGGGAGGACCTTGTACTGGTATGCTCGTCCCTCAAAGGCAAACCGAAGAAAGGGTCTGTGTCGAGGAAGGATTGATACGTGAAAGTATGCATCCTCCAGGTTGATGTCCACGAACCAATCCTGATGTCGTACTGATGCCAGGATGTGCTTCTGCATCAACATCTTGAACGGAAGCCTATGTAAGGCATGCAGATCCAGAACTGGGCGCACCCCCCCCCCCCTTATAAATAAGGGCTGTAAAAGCCCTTGTGTGACTCGGCTAAGGGGATGGGCTCTATCTCTCCCTTTGCCAGAAGGGTGATGACCTCCGACCGAAGGACTGAGGCATCCTCGCCGTCTGGCAAACTGGATCGCGTAGCTGAGACGGATCGTCCCAATGAGCCATCACGACGGGCTGGAAAGCGCTAACCAGGCTTCCAGCCTCTGCGCTAACGGCACCAGGGGGACGATTGGTTTTATCACGCACGGGGTGGGTGATTCGCAGTGAAACAGAGCAGACGCCCCACCGGGAAGACCATCCAGGGGAGGAGTGCTGCCCCGCAAGCCCGCAACGGTGTCCGGTGGCTGGGGCGGGCGAGTGGCCCCAAGAACCGCTGCACTAACCTGTTTGCCGGCTTTCTATCAACGGAGTACAAGGGAAGGTGAGATACTCGCATCCCGCTTGTTGACTGGAAAGACTTTCAGCATCTGGCTGTCGCAAGTGCAAGGGCCAGAAGGGCTGATCATTGGAGAATGACCTAGGGAATGAGGAAACTGCTCTTTTACTGACAAACTGGGTGCCGGGGCCCAGAAGGCACCCGGTGATGTTGTGAGGGTACTCACCTCATGCTGGCCCAGGGGCGGGAGTGGAGCCTGTACGCTTACCCAGGTCAGGCCAGTTAAGAGTCAGCAACCTTGTCCCTGGGTTGCCTGTCCCAGGGCCGCTTCGAAGCCCATGGGAGGATCTTCTTCTCACGGGCTCCGATGGTGGAGGAGCCGGGGCTGACGCCGCAGGAGGACAGCCTTGGCGAGAGGCAGACAGGGTGCGGGATTTTGGAGGCCAGTAGGCGGCCAAGTCGTGCCACGGCAGGATGTGTTTAATGGCCTACGTCTGCTTCTTCACC
The DNA here is from genome assembly GCF_019703515.2 of Myxocyprinus asiaticus. Classification (NCBI taxonomy): domain Eukaryota; kingdom Metazoa; phylum Chordata; class Actinopteri; order Cypriniformes; family Catostomidae; genus Myxocyprinus; species Myxocyprinus asiaticus. The sequence goes on along the minus strand of NC_059355.1, from coordinate 4,934,151 downwards.
GTCGAGAACTGATGGGCGAAGTCCTCGACAGTGTTGCCAAAGAGCCCCCCTTGGGAGACGGGTGCATCGAGAAACCGGACCTTCTCGGCGTCATGGATCTCCGCAAGGCTGAGCCACAGGTGTTGCTCTTGGACCACCAAAGTGGACATCGTCCGACCCAGGGTGCGCGCCGTGACTTTCGTCACCCATAGAGCGAGGTCGGTCGTGGTGCGCAGTTCCCATGAGCCCTGGGTCGGTCCTACCCTCGTGCAGATCTTTAAGCACATTGGCCTTCTTCACGAAGAAGGATGAGAGCCGCGACCGCAATGTTCTCATGGGCAAGTTCTCACAGTGAAAACATGACCCATCCACAAAAGCTGTCTCAGCATGCTGGTGACCCAAGCACTCGAGACAGATTTCGTGACCATCCAGTGGGGAGAGATAACAGGCACACCCAGTAGCACAAAGGACAACTTTAAAAAGACGGCAATAGTTTGTGCGAGCTCTTTTAGAGAAAATATACTCTTTTGAATATACTCTTTTTTACACCTGTGGACTCAGCCACCGAAGCGCCCAGGGGAAGCACAACACTCGACCGTGCGAGGGTGATCACTGATTCGCGCCGTAATTCCAGCGACAATAGCAAGGTGACGGGACGAACACACACGTGCATTCAGCTCTGAAGATCAAGTCTGAATGAGTGGTGCATGACATCTCCTTTTATACCCGTATATCTGGGGCGGAGAGTGGCATGCAAATTCCACTCGCCAATTTTCACTGGCCTTTTCTGAATAACGCAAAGGTGATTGGGGCTCTCAAGAGCGAACACCTAGTGTCACTACATCGACAAAACATCGAGTGAGTGACAGACAGGGAAAGGTTATTTTCTGCAACTCCTTTAAATTTAAGGGAATCTTTAGGGTATTCTTAAAGGAAAAATACACTTAAGGTGCTTTATGCAACTGGACACTGGCCCCTTGCAATCCCATCCTAGATCATCACATTCTCCCTTCCCTCTAGGGCCATAAGGGGGCTCCTTATATCTGTCTAATTTAGCCATAACAGAGTCTTACTCGCAGCTTTTAGTCAATATATATATATATATATATATATATATATACAGTGGCGATTTCTCAGGGCCAGCAAACCCTTCTCTGCTGGCATAACATGCCTAATAAATAAATATTTTTTCATCCTTTCATTCTCATTCACCTTTTTGCCTATGTATTTTCAATCACTTGACTCCTAATTCATCTACAAACGAATAGCAAAAAGCAAAAAGTTTATCCAATCAGAATTAATCCCTCGATGCTTATAAGCAAAGCATGTTGGCTCTTTCACAAATCGCATGCCATGTTCCTCAGCCGAAGCAGCGTGTGAGTCTGAGCTCCACCCCGTCAGGCCTTCAGAATTTCTACAGAATCCCTCAACAGTGCAAATGAATGGGCATCTAAAGTCAGATTGTCAGATTCATCAGCCAATCAGATTAATTTATTTGTTCTTGGTGGGTGTGGTCTTTAGGATATGTCCCAGTCCAGTCTGGCCGTGAGTGACGCAATTACACTTTAAGTGATGTACGTAATTTGAAAGTGAAGAGTGTGAGATCTTGCTGATGAGTCGGCTGTCATCACCATTGAGAAAGAGATCCTTATGGATTTAAAAACCTGAGATGTTCTGCATGATCGTGCGATTGATTAATTAAACAGGAAAGCAGGGCTGATTTTAACTTTAAGCAAATTGTTAAGTGCTTTTTGCATTGTTATAGCAACAACAGGAGTTTTCTAAGTGTAAATAACGTGTACCCTGACGAAACAAAATGTATTGCAAGCAAAATTTAATATGAGACCTCCTTGATTTTGGCTTTCGCGTGTGGACGTGTTTTTAAAATGTCAATTGGTATTATTAGTTGACTGCCACATAATGTATGATGGGCATACGGTGTCTTATTCATTGTGAAACTGTGTTTTCTTAATGGCATGAATCGCACTGAAGGCCTAGACTTAAAATGCACGGGCTGCCACTGTATGTGTGTGTATATATATATATATATATATATATATATATATATATATATATATATATATATATATATATATAAAACACCTTGCTTAACGGGGCACTTATAGCTGGAAATGGCCCTGAATACACATGTAGAGACTCACCCAAACACAATGTATATGAGAACACATGTAAACACTAAAATAATGCAATAAACATGAACTGAACTACATGAAATATAGCACAGAACACCATGTATATTTGTACATAACTGATATTAAAAATAAGAAATTTCCAATAAATTTTATTCCAATAAAATATAATGAAATGTGATGGGTCACACAGGGACTTCTTAGAACACCCGATTATTGTAATTTTAACTGTATTTTACTGTAAAAAGTACATGTATTTTTTTGTTAAACATAATATAAATTTTGACCATTTATATATACAGTAACATTTCATCTAAACCAAATTATTTTTTTTATAGTATTTTACAGTAAAATTACATGTATTGTCTTGTTAAATATATGATAATTTTGTACCGTATATGTTGTAGTAACTACCAGTTAACCAATTAACTTTTCTTTTTTTTTACTCTTGCATTTTTACATTCTTTTACCATTAAAATGTTTCGAACTCAATAAAGTTTGGGAGGCGGCGTTTTTGCTTATTGAATAAGGCTGATGCTGATAATATCTAAATGTAGGGTGACCAGATTCCTGCTTGTGGAAAACGGGACAGACCCTCCCAGCAAAAATTACATTGATGTATCCTTACCTAGGTGCAGATCAATACGAAGTAGAGGGTGCATCTGCATCTGTAACTGTTGTCACCTTGTACTTTTTGCTGGCAGCAATTTTTCTCGGTGTGCGCTTGTCTTTCAAGAGTTTATCGTAAAATGCAGAGCAGTCCAGTCCAAAATTAAGACATACGAAAAGCATTGCCTTCATGACTGTTAAACTGAGTTAAGATTTATCCGGTGTCCATGCTGCATTCATTAATGAGAACACATGCTCCATAGATACAGATGTCCCAGGCAGGCATAAAACAAACATCATGACCTTGGCTAAGACTCCGAAGTTGATGGTCTTGCTCTCCAGCTCACGAAAAACATCTGTCCATCTCTCAGACACGGCCATCTTGTTCATGTTCCGCAGTGATGTGATGAGTGACAATGTTTTTCATGCAAGCCCACTCATCAAAGAGTGTGGTTTCGTCAATCAAACTGAGAGTGGGGATTCTGGAGTAGAACTGCTCGAGGCTGCTCTGAATGTCTTTCCACTCTGGGATGTCTCTCAGTAGGGCCCACTCAAGTTTTTCTGTGTTCTCCAGTGAGCGGCTCCAATTTTGGAGGTAATCCACCGATGCTGAATAAAAGTTTCTCACTGCACAAAATAAATCATCTGCTCGCATGTCACCAACTTCAGCCAGGGCATCCAACTGCTTGTATGAATGATTCCTCCAGCCTGGCCTGCAAGACTTTTGTCAGGTCATGAATGTGCAAAGCTATGGCCGTGCACAACAGATGATAAGCAAAAAGTCCTTCACAGATTTGGAACTTTGCTTCACAAAAAAAATCACTAACACTTGGTGTGGCACACTTACTTTTAGCTGCATCCACATGCTTTTTTGTATATGAACATGCGGCATGATGTCGGTGCGGCTTCCATGGGCAATGGAAAAGTGAGCTTCACAAATCTCACACCCCACTTTACTAGGCTCTGCCTGTGACTCCTTTTTTAGAAATGTATACTCTTTTTGAAGATCCTCATTAAATGTACATGCACGCTTCCTTGACATTTTTCCAATCGCAATTTCATCTGTGTGCTCTTTCAAACTGACTCTTCACTCAGTTCAATAACTGGACGTCTATTGATAGGGGATTGTGATTGGATAGTTTAATCCACTCATGTATTTCAAATAACATGGTGTGATTTTATTGGTTTTACAAGCCGTATCCTTGGCTACCTTTGATTAGAATACTCACTTGACTGAGAAAGCTGCATAGGCGAGGGGCCTGGGTAGCTCAGCGAGTAAAGATGCTGACTACCACCCCTGGAGTTCACGAGTTCAAATCCCAGGGCATGCTGAGCAGCCAGGTCTCTTAAGCAACCAAATTGTCCCGGTTGCTAGGGAGGGTAGAGTCACATGGGGTAATCTCCTCATGGTCGCCATAATGTGGTTCGCTCTTGGTGGGGCACGTTGTGCGTGGATGCCGTGGTGGATGGCGTGAAGCCTCCACACGCGCTATGTCTCCGCGGTAATGCGCTCAACAAGCCACGTGATATAATGCGTGGGTTGATGGTCTCAGACGCGGAGGCAACTGAGATTTGTCCTCCGCCACCTGGATTGAGGTGAGTCACTATGCCACCACGAGGACTTAGAGTGCATTGGGAATTCCAAATTGTGGAGAAAAAGGGGAGGAAAAAAAAAAAAAGAAGTGAAAGCCACATAGGCGATAGAGAAGTTTTAGGAGAGGGGAAATACGGGACAAAACACGATTTTTTCAGAATAAGTCGGGACACTAGAAAAAGTGCTTGAAAATGGGACTGTCCCAGAAAAAACGGGACGTCTGGCCACCCTATCTAAATGGCCAAATATAGGCAGATTAATCGTCTACTAAAAGATAAAATCTCAGTACCTGTGTACAGTATAACTAGAGCGTTTTTCCTCACCAGAATATACTCAGATAATATCATTACGGTTTTATCAGAGTCTTTAGGTGAGGATCTCAGTGTTCTTGCAGTGAAACCCAGATGAATCAAAATTACCCTTATCATCTTCCAAACAAATTATTATGTACTGTATGACTGCAACAATCTGCTCATATTGCTGATGGTGCTTCAAACACTGCAAGCATTTTAAACTTTTCTGGCTAAAATGATTTTCCAACTATTTTGAATCTAAACTTTTCATCATTCCAACAAAACTTTCCAGTAATGATCCTGGAGAAATTCCAGAAAACTGAAGTTGAAACAACCAGCAATGCACTACAGCAATGTTTACTGTGTGATTTAAAGAGAGAGGGGAGACGCTGCCAGGGATTGTGACTTGGGCAGTATTTGAATTCCCTTACTTACAGAGTATACTGAACTTACTTCTCGACTATTAATGAAGTACTTTCATTAGAAAGGCAGGTCTGTGGTATAAGTAAAAACATTCTTGGACATACTATATACGCTATGTATGCACTGTCCTTTGACTTCTATTTACTTTAACCTATGACGTACTAACAACAACCGCAAAAACAAAACTCAGTTGATGTTAAACAAGTACAATTTAACTGGCTCCACTTATGTTAGAAGTTTACACAGAGTCATTAAAGAAAGGTGAACTACCGCCAACCATGACACAAGCCCTGATCCGTCTCATTCTTAACAAAGATAAAGACCCAAATGAGTGTAAAAGTTATCATCCAATTTCCCTGATCCAGTTCAATGTGAAATTTTCGTCTAAAATTCTGGCTAATCGATTAAGTAGAGTAATTACATCTCTTATATATATACAGTTGAAGTCAGAAGTTTACATACACCTTAGCCAAATACATTTAAACTCAGTTTTTCACAATTCCTGACATTTAATTGTAGAAAACATTCCCTGTCTTAGGTCAGTTAGGATCACTACTTTATTTTAAGAATGTGAAATGTCAGAATAATAGTAGAGAGAATGATTTATTTCAGCTTTTATTTCTTTCATCACATTCCCAGTGGGTCAGAAGTTTACATACACTTTGCTAGTATTTGGTAGCATTGCCTTTAAATTGTTTAACTTGAGTCAAACATTTTGGGTAGCCTTCCACAAACTTCTCACAATAAGTTGCTGGAATTTTGGCCCATTCCTCCAGACAGAACTGGTGTAGCTGAGTCAAGTTTGTAGGCCTCCTTGCTCGCACACACTTTTTCAGTTCTGCCCACAGATTTGCTATCTGATTGAGGTCAGGGCTTTGTGATGGCCTCTCCAATACATTTACTTTGTTGTACTTAATCCATTTTGCCACAACTTTGGAGGTACTGTGTGCTTGGGGTCATTGTCCATTTGGAAGACCCATTTGCGACCGAGATTTAACTTCCTGGCTGATGTCTTGAGATGTTGCTTCAATATATTCACAGAATTTTCCTTCCTTATGATGCCATCTATTTTGTGAAGCGCACCAGTCCCTCCTGCAGCAATGCACCCCCACAACATGATGCTGCCACCCCCATGCTTCATGGCTGGGATGCTGTTCTTCGTCTTGCAAGCCTCACCCTTTTTCCTCCAAACACAACGATGGTCATTATGGCCAAACAGTTCATTTTTGTTTCATTAGACCAGAGGACATTTCTCCAGAAAGTAAGATCTTTGTCCCCATGTGCACTAGCAAACTGTAGTCTGGCTTTTTTATGGCAGTTTTGGAGCAGTCGCTTCTTCCTTGCTGAGCAGCCTTTCAGGTTATGTCGATATATGACTAGTTTTACTGTGGATATATATATACTTGTCTACCTGTTTCCTCCAGCATCTTCACAAGGACCTTTGCTGTTGTTCTGGGATTGATTTGCACTTTTCGCACCAAACTACATTCATCTGCAGGAGACAGAATGCGAATACTCTTGCTCTGTCAGCATATAGTCCTGCCACGGCTTTCCAACCTGGCGCCTTCCTATGGCCCAAGCAAGGCATTAGGTATTTAGGTATTTTATTTCCAGAAAATTTGAGAGATTTAGTTAGAGTTAATTTTGACTCATTAATGAAAAGTTTCTCGTTTGATGTGAAAAGGTGGGCTTCACTACATTTGTCTATGGAAGGGAAGGTCAATGTTATAAAAATGAATTGTATCCCCAAATTCAATTATCTACTACAATCTGTCCCTCTAGAAGTTCCTCTTTCTTATTTTAAACAATTTGATAGAATATCTAAGTCTTTTATTTGGAATGGTAAACGACCTCTGTTGCATTTCAGTAAGTTACACAGACCAATTGACAAAGGAGGTTTAGGTTTTATTAATAACCAGCTCGTAAGCCGCAACAATAAGGGAGACTACATGTTGGCTATCTTGCTCAAAAGAATATAATTTATTAAAAAGGAAAAAAAGGTAATAACAAAATAACTGGTAACAAAAGAGAATAACACAAGTCTGGATCAGGGAGAGGCCTGTCGCAGCTCTGTCGCCAGCTTTAGCGGAAGTTGTTTGTTCTGAATGCTGTTTAAAAGGTAAGTGATCTTTTTGGTTTAAACTGTGGGGGATTTTAGTAGCAGCTATATTGCTGCTGTTGCCATTCTGTTCCCTTGTTAGGTCTTGACCCTTTTTGGACAAGTTGAGCTCATCATAATTAGTTTGTTATTTTTGTGTGGTGACCGTGGGTAGAGCGATTGGCTTATTACCTTATAACCTTATAACCTATTATTTAGGTTTTATTACTATGCTTTTAGTCTCAGACACCTGGCCCATTGGTCTCTTCCACCTGAGAGAGACCCTCCCTGGTACTACATTGAACAAGCACTCCTTGCCCCAATCTCACCATTGCAAAGTCTTTCTATCAAACTGCCTAGAGAAGTAAAAATGCATCCCATTATTTCACACTTACATTCAGGACAAAGGTTTCCTGTATGTTACATTTTGATACTTACCAAATGTTTTCTCAAGTATATGGCTGAACACCAAATTGTGTATTAACAATTCCCCATTTTGCTAGAAAGAATGGTTGAAGAGGGATGTTGCTACACTTGGTGACCTTTATGAAAACTGAGCTTTGAGATCATTTCAAAATATAACACAGCAATTAGGGATTCTTAGGTCTCAATTTTTCGGGTATTTACAGTTGCGCCATCTACTTTGTACTATTTTTGGGGGCAATACACAACCCCCTAAAGCTGCAGACACTCTCTGTATGGTGCTCACAGCCTTTGGAATGGGGCATGTAGCACCAGTGTATTATTCCTCGTTGATTCAGTGTCTTGGTGATGGGGCCTTAACAGCTGTTAAGAGGTTATGGGAAAGAGATTTGAAGTTGGTATTTGAGGATGGGGATTGGGATAGAATTTTAAAACTATGTCTGGGGATGCAAGGGTACGCCTTATTCAGTTTAAGATTTTGTATCGTTTCTGCTGAAATCCCTCTAGATTGTTTAGACATGGTTTAAAAGACACACCTAACTGCTGGCGATGTCAGTTGGAGGTTGGAGATATAGCCCATGTTCTGTGGTTTTGCACTAAGATTCAAGAATTCTGTGTAAGAGTCCAGAATTTTATCTGTGAGTTTTTAGATCCTCAAATTTCATTCTTCCCCAGACTATGGACTCTATATTGGGTGATGAGGCGGTTATAAAAGTAGGTGACAAATATACAAAAAGCTGGGTCCAAACTAGTGTAATGATTGCCAGACAGATAATTCTTAGAGGATGGAAGTCAATTGGCGCTCCCTCATTTCAAGAGTGGTTCACCGAATCGGGCAGGGGGGCGCCACTTGAAAAGATGTCACATAAACAGTTTGGCAGATTGGACACTTTTGGTAAGAAATGGGACAGGTATTTGTCCTTTCTGGAAGGCTCTCAGTGAGGACCATGTGGACAGAGACAAAATTGTGATAGTAATTGTGGATTCTGTTCTTTATGGATTTCTTTCTTTTCTCTTTGTTTGTTGATTTGTATATTTTTGATTATCTCAAATATATATATATATATATATATATATATATATATATATATATATTTTGCACAGTATACAACCTACTGTATATTTACTATTTTTATGTACAACCTACTGTATATTTTACTATATATTGTATATTTCTGTATATTGTATATTTTATATATACTATTTTTATCGTATATTGTGTATTCTATATTGTGTGTGTGCGTATTCTATATTGTGTGTATTGTATACTGTACATTGTATATTATTATTTGTATATTATGTTGTGTGTAATTATGTGTATATTATAAATGTAAATTGTGTTGTAAATGTTTATTGTAAATTGGTATATGTCTCATCACTGTCATGGCTGCTATGTTTGTCAGAACTGCACCCAAGACTTTCACCCACTGTTGCACTTGTGTATATGGTTGAGTGACAATAAAGTGATTTGATTTGTGATTTGATATTTTTTGTTTATATGTATGCATTGTGTAATTTAGGCTTTGACCACAGCGATGTTTGTTGAGGGACAGGGTGGGTTTGGGGAGAGGGAAATAATGGGGGTTAAAGTTGATTCTGTATAAATATATTTTGTTTATTCTGTTTGTTATATACAAGAATCAATAAAAATTGTTAATAGCACAAAAAAAAAAAAAAACAAGTACAATTTAACCATGAGGAACAACTATCTACCTATAGAGAGCCCCAAACTCACAGATCTCTGCCATATTTTATTCCACTGGTTTCAAACTTTTCAGTCACAGCAGATGCAGTTGGCCGTCCAGTGTCATGAATAATGAGTTTTCAGACATCCAACTCATGTGACATACTGCGTAGCATTCTACAAATTTAGCTGATGAATAACTTACAGCATCAATGTATTTTTATTTATTTATTTTTTGGGGGGGGGGGGATTTTTCCCCTTTTTCACCTAATTTGGAATGCCCAATTCCCAGTGCGCTTTTAAGTCCTCGTGGTCACGTAGTGATTCGCCTCAATCTGTGTGGCGGAGGATGAATCCCAGTTGCCTCCGTGTCTGAGACCATCAACCCACGCATCTTATCACGTGGCTTGTTGAGCGCATTGCCACGGAGACATAGCGCGTGTGGAGGCTTCACGCCATCCACCGCGGCATCCGCGCTCAACTCACCACGCGCCCCACCGAGAACGAACCACATTATAGTGACCATGAGGAGGTTACCCCATGTGACTCTACCCTCCCTAGCAACCGGACCAATTTGGTTGCTTAGGAGACCTGGCTGGAGTCACTTAGCACGCCCTGGGATTCGAACTAGCGAAGTCCAGCATCTATGGACTTTTTAATCAACGTCAAGATTTTAGAAAAAATGAATGAGAATGTATAAGGGAAAGTTTCTATCTCAGGTCATGTACTGATCACCAAGTTCTGTGGTGTGACAAATACATTTTAAAAGTACAAATATCCATGCAGTCTCTCAATCATTATGAACTCATGAAATCTGCATACATAATTACTATTCAAACATTAGAAAATGCTGTTTCAAATGGTTTTAGGTGGAATATAGCATGTCACACTGCATGTCAACTACCCACATATACAGTATACTGTACTGTTTAGCAGGGCACTATGCATATTTGGATGCAAGGCTGCTCTGGTGACAGTACAATAGATTAATGTCTCTACATGTCTGTGGCCAGTGATTTAGGTAGCGTGGCAGCTTTGGGGTTGTCTGAGGTGGCAGTCACCATTCTGATCAGACAGATGAAGAGGAAAAAGCAGCCCATCCATCAGCACCCGCACAGCGACCATTGTTACTCACACACTGAGAGCAAGAGAAGAGAGAGAGAGAGAGAGAGAGAGAGAGAGAGAGGGAGAGACTTAAGGCTTGTGCAACAGTAACTTCATTTCAAACGTCAACTGACATGGGCCTCTGTTCTGCTTTGAAAATAACCCACAATCTTCCTCCATATTATAAAGCTTGTGCCTAGTTGTTAAAGGTTGCCTTAAAGTCAGTATTTGAGAACACTAGTTCCATTAGTTGACTTTGAAACACTTTCTGCTTATTGATAAATATACTAAACCTAGATAACATTGGACACTTAAGCCACACTTAAAAATATATGACTTTTATTGCATTAGACAAAATATCAAACAAAATGGCATCTGCCAACAAATAATGCTAGAGATTTTCTCAGAACTGGCTTTACTAAAATGAAAATTCCCTCTAATTCACACAGATGTCCTAACAGAGTAACCACAGGTGTAGGTGTAGAGATCTAGGTGCGTTCAAATACTTTTTAAGATCACTAAACATAATATATATTTGGACAACAAATGCTAAAAATACAACTATCTCAGGTTAATAATATATATCTATTATGGAATATCTAGGGCTGTCAAGCGATTAAAATGCTAATCGATTTAATTACATGAGATTCCGACTATTCTCAATTAATTGCATATACAGTTGTACTCAAAAGTTTGCATACCCTTGGAGAATTGGTAATATATGTACCATTTTTAAAGAAAACATGAGTGAGCAGGCAAAACACATTTCTTTTATTTCTAATGGGATTCATATTGAACTGTAGGTTATAACAGAATGGCCCAATCATAAAACAAAACATGGCAACAAAGAAAAAAATTAAATGACCCCTGTTCAAAAGTCTGCATACCCTTAGTTCTTAATACTGTGTATTGCCCCCTTTAGCATCAATGACAGCGTGCAGTCTTTTGTAATAGTTGTCTATGAGGCCCCAAATTCTTGCAGGTGGTATAGCTGCCCATTTGCCTTGGCAAAATGCCTCCAGGTCATGCAAAGTCTTTGGTCGTCTTGCATGAACCGCACGTTTGAGATCTCCCCAGAGTGGCTCGATGATATTAAGGTCAGGAGACTGTGATGGCCACTCCAGAACCTTCACCTTTTTCTGCTGTAACCACTGGAGGGTCAACTTGGCCTTGTGCTTTGGGTCATTGTCGTGCTGGAAAGTCCAAGAGTGTCCCATGCGCAGCTTTCATGCAGAAGAATGCAAATTGTCTGTCAGTATTTTCTGATAACATGCTGCATTTGTCTTGCAATCAATTTTCACAAGATTCCCCGTGCCTTTAGAGCTCACACACCCCCAAAACATCAGTGAGCCACCACCATGCTTCACAGTGGGGATGGTATTCTTTTCACTATAGGACTTGTTGACCCTTCTCCAAACATAGCGCTTATGGTTGTGACCATAAAGCTCTATTTTGGTCTCATCAGTCCAAATTACAGTGTGCCAGAAGCTGTGAGGCGTGTCAAGGTGTTGTCGGGCATATTGTAACTGGGATTTTTGTGGCATTGGCGCAGTAAAGGCTTCTTTCTGGCAACTCGACCATGCAGCTCATTTTTGTTCAAGTATCATCATATTGTTCTCCTTGAAACAACCACGCCATCTTTTTCCAGAGCAACCTGTATTTCTCCTGAGGTTACCTGTGGGTTTTTCTTTGTATCTCGAACAATTCTTCTGGCAGTTGTGGCTGAAATCTTTCTTGGTCTACCTGACCTTGGCTTGGTATCAAGAGATCCCTGAATTTTCCACTTCTTAATAAGTGATTGAACAGTACTGACTGGCAATTTCAAGGCTTTGGATATCTTTTTATATCCTTTTCCATCTTTATAAAGTTCCATTACCTTGTTATGCAGGTCTTTTACTTTTACTCTTGGCTCAGTATCTAGCCTGCTCAGTGCATCCACGTGAGAGCTAACAAACTCATTGACTATTTAAACACAGACACTAATTGGAATTTAAAAAGCTACAGGTGTGGGAAATTAAACTTTAATTGCCATTTAAACCTGTGTGTGTCACCTTGTGTGTCTGTAACAAGGCCAAACATTCAAGGGTATGTAAACTTATGATCAGGGCCATTTGGGTGATTTCGGTTATCATTATGATTTAAAAAGGAGCCAAACAACTATGTGATAATAAATGGCTTCATATGATCACTATCCTTAAATAAATTTTTTTTTTACAATATTTTCTAAATCAATGCCAACATTTCACAATTCCTGCCAGGGTATGCAAACTTTTGAGCACAACTGTATCAATATTTGCTGAGAAAACCCCTCAAATAAAAACTATTTAATACAAATACTACATAATAATTTAAATCTTAATTATTATATTAATAATTAATACATATAAATTATATTACTAATTTTAATAATAATTATACTAGCCTATATATAGTCTAATGAATATAATTCAGATATTCAGATTCTAATTGCCTACATTACATAATTGTAAATGACAAGTAAAGCATTAATTAGACAATACAAAAAGTGGCTTTAGAAGTTAATATATTCTTTCTTTGTTTTAATCCCATTTACAGTAATTGAACATAAGCCTATCACTGGCCTGCAGTCTACATCAATTTTGCAATTGAGTTCGTCACTCTCTCCGAGGTAGACTTAAGGGCTGTTCTAACTGGACACGTTCTTGCATTGTGTTTACATTATTTTTGTTAGTCTTGTACATATGCATCAGACGGACAATTTTGGGGCGTCTCACTGGTTTTCAGCATTATGAATGCCATGTTTTTGGATGCTGTGTAAAATGAAAAGTAGATTTTAACTTTGAAAATTGTGAAGACCCCTTGATTTCTTTGTTTCGCCAAGAACGCATCCTGTGTGGCTGCAATGCTAAGCGCTACTTGTGAGGTTTGTTGAAGCATATTGACTCTACAGCTGAAGCAGCGCTGACTGCCCCCTGCTGACATGGCTCTTAAAAACATGGAGTTACATGATTCAATTGCTCCATTGTTAGGAAAATACATACCTTTATTACAGAATTTATGTATGGGTCAGTGGGGATGATTAGTTGTGTCAATTGTTATTATAAATATGGTTGCTTTATTTTTTTTAAAGTTAATAATAGTAAATTAACCCATTAAAATTGACAACCCTAGTAATATATAAAGAACATTTTTATTTCATTAGAAGAATGCAAAACAGAAGCATTTTCACAAATGGTCTGTGTTTATTCTATACACACAACAACAAACGGTCACAGAATGAATTGCTGAGAGTAAAAGATGCAGAGGGTGAATTGCAACACACTTCCCAGCATGCATCAGACATTTGCCCGTACTGCTTTCATTTAATACTGAATGAGCGCACAACCCGAGAAAAGATTTAGATCATTTCCTCCATAAAATGCTTCCTCATTAAGCCGCATCTCATTGCACGTGTAATCATTAGTCCATGATACAATGCGCTCAGATTTAGAAAGTGCCGGGGTCATTTTTAAAGGAGCACTTAAAGCCATTGGGAAGTCTGACATCATGATAGGGGCACTTCCCTCTTCATTAGTAACACTATCTCCCCCATTAGGCTGCATGGGGTGGAGGGGCAGTAGTATATGGGTAAGGGGCAATAGGGGAGTGTGTGTGTGTGTGTTTATGCTGTCTGTCAGAGCGGGACGGGGTGGAGTGCGGGGGGCTTTTAAGGTGTCAGCGGTAAAATTTATAACACACCATAGAGAGGCTATAGAAGCACTTGCTGCCCGCGCTCACTCAATAGAAATTAGATTAGAGGGAAAATAGGCCCGTCAGTTATCGGAGTTTGGAGAATCAACGCAGTTTGGCATCGGACCACCTGGGCTGGAAGTGAGGGGTGGAGTCTTGAGGGTCTTGGGAAAGATCTCCCTGCAGAGTCATTATTCAGAGAGTCATAAGGCTCAGGTGTCTGTCTTATGGAAGTCTGATGATCAGTGCACATGGACTACAATGAAAACACACACACACACACACACACACACACACACACACACACACACACACACACACGTTGGTGCGGCTATCCTTATGAGGACTCTCCATAGACATAATGATTTTTATACTGTATGAACTATAGATTCTAACCCCTAACCCTACCCCTATTTTTACATTTTTACATTTTCACATTGTTTAGTATATTTTTTAAGCGATTTGAATTATGGGGACACTAGAAATGTCATTATAAACCACATTTATAGCATAATACCCTTGTAATTACCAGTTTGCAACCTCAAAAAATGTCCTGGTAAACCACCCAAACCTACACACACACACATACAGGGATGATTTTGGTCTAAAAAACAGCACACTACCCATCTTGACCTAATATAAACTATTGCATGATTTATTATCCATATATACACTGGCGGCCAAAAGTTTGGAATAATGTACAGATTTTGCTGATTCGGAAGGAAATTGGTACTTTAATTCACCAAAGTGGCATTCAGCTCATCACAAAGTATAGTCAGGACATTACTGATGTAAAAAACAGCACCATCACTATTTGAAAAAAGTCATTTTTGATCAACTCTAGACAGGCCCCATTTCCAACAGCCATCACTCCAACACCTTATCCTTGAGTAATCATGCTAAATTGCTAATTTGGTACTAGAAAATCACTTGCCATTATATCAAACACAATTAAAAGCTATTTGGTTCGTTAAATGAAGCTTAACATTGTCTTTGTGTTTGTTTTTGAGTTGCCACACTATGCAATAGTGTCTTTAGGTCAATATTAGGTCAAAAATTGCAAAAAAAGAAACAGCTTTCTCTAGAAACTCGTCAGTCAATCATTGTTTTGAGGAATGAAGGCTATACAGTGCTTGAAATTGGCAAAAAACTGAAGATTTCATACAAAGGTATACACTACAGTCTTCAAAGACAAAGGACAACTGGCTCTAACAAGGACAGAAAGAGATGTGGAAGTCCAGATGTACAACTAAACAAGAGGATAAGTACATCAGAGTCTCTAGTTTGAGAAATAGACATCTCACATGTCCTCAGCTGACAGCTTCATTGAATTCTACCCGCTCAACACCAGTTTCATGTACAACAGTAAAGAGAAGACTCAGGGGTGCAGGCCTTATGGGAAGAATTGCAAAGAAATGATGACAACAGGTAAATGACAAAGAAACACCCATATCAGCATTTTCTACAGATATTGCTTATCTCGTGAGAATTAACAGTAAACATTACAGATGTTTTCAGTAACAATTACTTTACCGACATATGTCCAGAAAACTAATCCCATCCAAATAGGGCTTGAGACAACTGCCATTTCAACCAGTACAAAATAAACACAAATTGCAATTAAATGATAAAAATTCAAGCTCAAATGGTACAGAATTTTTTTTTTAATGCTAAGAGGATTGTAATGGAACATAGGGCTGTCGCAAAGGCGCACAAACAGATGTGAAGGTGTTTTAGAGAAGTGGAGTGTGCATCTAAGGGCTGTGTGTGAAGGAGGCTTCCCGTGCTGCGCTAGAAAATGTATATATGTCACCTACAGGATCCACCATTGTGGCTGTCAAAAGATTTCTCCTATAAAATCTTTCTATATGTACTTTGGATCTAAATTTGGTTTCCACAGCAGGCCCATAAGTCCTGTAACTCAGTTGGTGGAGCATAGTGCTTGCCAAGATCTTGGGTTCAATTCCCAGGGAACAAACATAATGATAAAATGTATATCTTGAATGCACTGTAAGTCATTTTGAATAAAAGTGTCTGCCAAATGCAAAATGTCAGTCCCTTCTCTGAGGCATCAAATAAAGCTGCTTGTGCAAGACCCAGCACATCAGTCAATGTACGCCGAGAGCAACCTCTAGCATCCGTTTCCGATGCAAGTGGCAGGTATGCACAGGGCAGTCTGATAAGGGAAGTGCCACTGTCAATCTTTGGATATTATCGCATGTTTAACAGCAAAATCATACTAATAAATGTATAAGTGTTGTTACATTATGCAATCATACAGCTATTTTACATCCCTTAACCCAACCCCATTCTTAAACCTTACCAATTATTAACAGTTTAAAACATGTAACAGACGGATAAATTTAGTCAGAATAATTGGATTTAAATTACACTATTATATAGATAATTATGAGCACCTGACCCCACATCTATGCCTAAATCTAGCAAATTCTCAACTATATAAAAGACATAAGCAAATAAATTTAAATTTATAAAACAAAAATTATACAAAAGCACTATAATAGTTTTCCAAAACATACGATAATATTGTGTTAGAAATAGAGTGAAACTGAAGGTTTTAATTGGTGAAAATCTTCCTCTGTTAATGCAGTGACATCCTGTCCCAAGCTAGTAGCTCCACCTATCACACATCTCATTTAAAAAATATATCCGAACTTGAGCTTGCTGCAATCGGTCACAAGACATGTGACAGCCAATGACGTTTGACATAGCTGATGACAAGCCTGTGTCGTAATGCTTCTTGAGGTGGGAGGTTTTGAATGTGATAGAAGAACGAGTTGAGAGCAGGATGGGTTGCGGCGGACGCTGGGGGACCGTGACTGTGAAATGAATCATGAAATGAAAATCATACTGTACCCCAACATATCATGTCACAAAGACAAAACTGTACCCTTACATATAGTTTCACAACGATACAATTCTGATGTTCTTTGCGTCAGTCTATTGGCATCTAATGTTTCTCGGTGAAAGCAATGTGCTTGCCGGATGCATTGGAAACTGATGCTAGAGGGTGCCTTTGGCGTTGATGCACAAGGCTCTTGTATCGATCCCAATTCACATACAAAGACTCACATCACCACACTTACCATTAAATTATCTTTTAATAATGTCAAACTTATGACAGTTGCCTTTTGTTCCTCTTTGTCTATGTCACCTTATGTCATCCACTGCATTCATAATTGAAGCTTAAGTGTCCTGCAGGCTTTAATCAGAACAGCAGGTCAGAGAATGCCAAAGGTCTTTGCCAAAAGATGCTGGCTAACCATTGTAGATCTGTGGCTGGTACCCCACAAATACAGGCAATTAGATAGAAGCATTAGACGTGTCAAAAGGAGGGAGTTTGCATCCATTTAGAAATGGAAGTAGCTGCTGGCGATCTTCATCCAAGTCTTTGATTTCTTCAGAAAGGTTTGGCACGCTCTCTGGTTCTTCACAGAAGCCTGGCCCCCTGATGCACCCCCCCCCCACTCATAGACACCCCCCCCCCCCACGGTCGGAGTACTCGCACACCTATCCCACCCCCCATAAAAAAAATCCTGGCACCACCCCTGCTCTCTGAGAACATATAAAAGTATCAAGACTTGAATCTATTTTTGTTTTATCAAAGCGTTAGTATTGCGCTCCACACCAGAAGAAGATGATCATGCCGAGAGGCTTCAAACTGAATATCGATTGACCAAACAGATAACGTCTCCAAATCTGATTGGTTGGAGGGAAGAGATGACATTAAATGTGTTTACCTTTTCAGGTTTTATTAAGCTACTTCATGAACAAATACAAATAGATTGTAGGTGATTGACAATTTTCATGCCCTTTGAAGATCTTTCCCTCATCATTTGAAATCTCACTTTCAAACTCTTCACCTCGTTTCTCGCCCTCCCTCATCTTGCAACTCATCTCTTTCTCATGGTTAATTCACTGGTTTCTAATTTGATATTCAAACATTTCAGGTCACTTAATCACCCAAATCATTTTCAGAGGGGTGTTCTATCCAAATTACACTCCTGTTTTCCATTCCATGAGAGACAGAGGAGCTTTGAAATGTAAATCTCACCAGTTCTCTTTTCAGAGCCTTTTTAATTAAACCAATGCACCTTATTTACCCTGGATCTGAGAAAATTCTCAGCTCTGAGAAACAGAGCACATTCTTACACTTCCAGAAAAGATTCAATATATAATGTGATTGTATAGTTATTTTCTAAAAGGCATAGTCTTATCAAATCATGTTTAGTTAAAGAGCTCAGAACATATCCATGCTTGGAGATATTTTATCCAGGGATGAATTTTTATCACTGTAATTAATATTATAAAAGTACACCTTCTGTTATTTGAGATTTGAGATTTCTGTTACCTTTTAAAAGAGTTAGTTTTGTTTGACCTCACTTTACATCTTAAACACAGAGAATGTCAACCATTGTACTCTGCACAAATGGACGTCCTTGAAAAACACATCCATTTGAAAAGAAACGAAAAGTAGTTTTTTATTTAATTATTATTTTTTTTACTTTGATTAGACACCGGGGAAAATGAAACCTTGGAACATGAAGCTTGTCATAAAATAGCTCTGTTGTTTCACAAACGTAAAATTGTCCATACTGCTGTAGGCCTCACTTAATGAACTGAATCCTAATTGTACAACCTGACCTCAAAATGTGGCAACATACTGTATTCAAACCCCTCTTCATTGCGTCTGAAAGGTGATCAGTCATCTTGGAAATTAGTAATTGTTTTGAGACCACTAAGGTTGGCCACTTCGGTATATAAATAAATACGCTTGTTAATGGCTGTGTGATTTTCTCACTTATAATTACATTTTAATGTGATTATTGTTCAGTAAAGTTTTAATAATAGCCTTTAAGGTCAAATTGATAATGGGCTTAATTCTTTCAAGCGACAATCTAATGAAAACGATTTAATGAAAAATATAAAATATTCATACAGTACAAATATAAAAGTGTCTCAAAGAGAAAAATGTATTTGGTTATTGAAAATAATAATTATATAATGACATATGAACTAAAGTTAACAAAAGTATGTTCATTTATTAACATTAATTTATCTTGGAGCAAATGTACAGTAGGTGTCATTACTGTTGTACACATTCATTTGGGAAAGAGGACTGACACATTCGTTTATTCCACAGCACGCACTTCTCAAGATTTTGAAAAGGGGAAAAAGTGCTGCTTATGTCCCATTTGGGCACTTTCAGTCACTAATGTACCCTGGCAACAACGGCAACCATATTTTTGTAAACTTTGTTAAATTTGGTTTGAACCTTTCCAAACACACTGGACTTTCAAACTTGCATAAAAAAGTGCAAAAACTTGTCTCACAATATATTGGACAGCAGTTGCAAAGGCAGGATTGGTCATTGAGATTTTTAGGGTGGAGCTTAGGAAAGGGTCAGTTCCTAGCATTAGCGATTCACTCTATAGGAGGAATTTCAGTTAGTGCATTAGACCACATGAGATTTCAGCCCTTTATTCTCTCATATGTGCTCATTATCATCTTTTTAACACTCTGAAGAGGAAGACACAGGAGGTTAAATGATGGCAAATATGTGACATTTTCTTGTTAGGCCTGCAAATGGGTTGATGCGACACATGTGTGGCCTAATACCATTATCTGAGCCTCCCAGTGGGAGTAAATAAGGAAATATAGATTATCTGCCACCTAGAGAGTTTAAAATACCTTTCCTGACAGGAGAGAGAAACACAAGCACACATGCATTGACAAACACACTCAAACCCAAATTCACACCATGCACTACACTTGTAGTGGGAAGACAGTGACAGGTTAATTACTTGCCACAAAACTCATTTCCTTTGTTTATTTCCATTTAGTGAATCAGGCATCTTTTCTTTGAAGAAAAAAGCTGAGTACTAATTTAAGGGATCATTCTATAAAGCAGAAGTTGAGCTTCATCACCCAGATTTTCCATTGGACATCAAGTGACCCAATAAAGTACCAACATTGTCATGCAATCATACAAAAGTAAAAAACTATCTTCTTAAAATCAAATACTGAAATTAATTAATGCTATTAGTATCATAAAATACATAGGACAATAACAATATACATAATTATTAAAATAGGCTGAATAGAAAAAGTGGCAAGTGGCAGAAGTGTGATTTACCTCCAAACCTGTATTTAATGGATTCCGGGTTGCATCATTGTGTATTATTCATTCATAGTTTTTAAGGATGAGGGCATGCCATGCAACCTGTCCATGTTGGCATCTGCATAATTTAGCTAGCTTCTATCAAGTGACAGTATTACCATTTTGAAAGCACTTTAAAATGGACAACCTGTCAACAACAAATAAATATAAGAATTTTCTGCTCCCTTTTTTAAACTTGGTAAGCCTATTTATAGATGCAGTAGTATTGCTTTTTACTGCTGTCCTTAAACCATCGGTAGACCTGCATTATAGCAGTGTTTCTCAGCTGATAGGATGCAACATAAATGTTTAAGTTGTTTAAATGTTATGTTTAAGATGCAACCCATCACTCAAAAAACACTGCTATAATGGATGACTATTCTATATTATTTTATTCATATTTTATTAATATGGATATAATAGAAAAATGAATATTATAGATAATTAATGAGAATCTGGGTATTCAAATATGGTGGTTGATATAAAGCACTTTGGTAGACTAGATGTAGAATGCACTCAATATAACACTAAAAAGCTGTTACAAGCGAGTTGACCCTTGACCTCCTTAAAAGGGTAAAGCTAATGAAGCTTTTGATCTATATGCCATACACTAAATGTTGTGTGTGTGGTTATGTGTGTGTGCGTCACTGGTATCAATAATGTGTGCAGAGTCATCCGAGGCTCACACTTCAATCAAACACACTCTAATCAAACGCATCCAACCTTCACTTTCCTGAAAATTCACCCAACATTTTAATGTACAGTTATGGAGTCTGCTGTTCATATAAACTCTAGAGGTCAGTGTGTATAATTCCATTTTACTCTATCATGGCAATGAAGTTGTAACGTTTGCAGGAAGGAGTCGAGAGAGAGGATCTAAATGCAGGCTTATTTAATAAAAACTCAAACCTGAAAACAGAACAAACCATACATCCATGAAGGTTAACAACTGACAAAGAACACAGGAAAACCAAGGGATTAAATACACAAGGGGCAAACGAAAAAAACAAGGAACACCTGGGACTAATAATCACAAGAACCAATGAAAAGAACTACAATGACAAGATGACAGACAAGAACTACAAAACCCATAATCAAAACACAAGACAGTCAGTGAACAATAAGTATACATGGCAACGCCTAGTGGTCACCGGGGTAACCCCATCTAAGGAGCGGCTCCTGAAGCTCCTTAACACATAAATACAACAAAAAAGTTCATGGGAGGAGTAGGAGGTGGAGGCCCAGGGGGTGGAGCCGCAGGAGGCGGAGACCCAGGGGTCTCAGGGAATGGAGTCCCATGGGGCAGAGCCGCAGGAGGCAAAGCCACAGGAGGTTCAGGAGATGGAGCTATGGCAGGCAAGGGCTCAGAGGTTATGGCAGTTGTGAACCCAGAGGGTTTAGAGGTCAGAGCTGCTGGGGATTCAGAGGGCTCAGAGTTCAGAGCAGCTGGGGACTTGAAGAGAAAGGCACTAGGGAGCAAGGCACTAGGGAGCAAAGCAGCAGGGTGCAAGGCAGCAGGGAACTCAGAGGGCTCAGAGGCCAGGAAAGCTGAGGATTTGAGGTGCGGAGCCATGGAAGACTCGTGGGGCGGAGCCATGGAAGATTCGAGGGGCAGAGCCATGGGAAAACTAGAGGTGTGGAGCCATGTAAGACTCAAGCGGCGGAGCCACTGGACAGGAGTCAGCAGACTGGGCGGTGGCTGCTGGACAGATGTCAAGTGGAAGTGGGTAGCTGCTGGGCACTGAACAGACTGGTAGCTTGTGTTTGACAGGTTCTGGCCACTGGACTGAGCAACAGACTGGTCGATGGCTGCTGGGGAGTGGACAGGATCATCAATGGTCTCAGGGAACTGGACAGGCTCGTTGACAGCCTCAGGGAATTTGATAGGCTTGTCCAGGATGGGAGCGAGGACAGACGGCTCCAGGAAAATGGTCTCTGCAGCCGTGGGCACTGGCAGTGACAGGGGAACGACCTCCGTGGCCGAGGACGCTGGTACTGGAATAGCCGAGGCTTCAAGTGCTGGCTCTGAGACAGTCGAGACTTCAGGCGCTGGCTCTGGGATGGACGAAGTTTCAGGCACTGGCTCTGGGACGGATGAGGCTTCAGGCACTGGCTCTGGGATGGACGAGTCTTCAGGTGCTAACTCTGGGACGGACGAGGCTTCAGGCACTGTCTCTAGGATGGACGAGGCTTCAGGAACGGACTTGTTGACTGTAGCAGGTGTGGGTGCTGGTTCATTGACCGTGGCAGGCGTGGGCGCTGGCTCAATGACCGTGGCAGGCGTGGGTGCCGGCTCATTGACCGTGGCAGGCATGGGCATTGGCTTGTGGCTGCCGTGGGTGCTGACAGCAGCAAGGGATTACTGCCATACCCCACAGAGTAGGGGGAGAATGTGAGCCTCAAAGCATAGTCAATGAATTCCATCAGGGAAAGGTCACATCTGCTTCCAGGCAGACAGGATTTTACAGGCTTGTTGAGTCCAAAACAATAGCTGTCTTTTAGCCCCAATTGAAAATCTGTGCGAGACTGCAGAACTGCTCAGCATACTGCTTGATGGTATTTGCAGATGACACCATGGCCATTGGCCTCATCTGCAACAGTGACGAGTCTGCATACAGACTGGAGGTTGAACAGCTGGCTGTCTGGTATGGTCACAACAACCTTGAGCTGAACATGCTCAAAACAGTGGAGATGATAGTGGACTTCAGGAGAAATCCCCCCGCACTCCCCGCACTATTTTAATGAAAATACTACCATGAAGTATAAATACTTTCATTTTTTATATATCATTATTATATCTTTATATCAAAATATGATTTTTATTGGGAGAGAATGAGATTTTACATTGCGGTAATGAGAATTTGTTGGTAAATTTGCTTAGTCAGCATGAGAATGATGTCACAATGCCAAAAACCTTAATGGTCCTAGAAATAGACTTCATTTTCTTTAAGCAAAATATAACTTCTTTCTTTCTTTTGATTTTGGGGTAAAATATGACCAGGACATTTGATTATCTGGTTTGAGATTCACCCTATTATCATGAAACACAGCTACAATGAAATTAATCAATTTGATTTCCATAAAATTGTGATCAAGTTTTACGGTGTAATAAACAAAATTTCCTTGTTCTTTAAGGGAATTTAGAGAGAAGCTCTGTGCCTTAATTAACAGGCCAAGGCACTGATTGCTCCTAGGATTGAAGATGAAACTCACATTGATTTAACTTAATTTTGCTTGGTGTTTACGATGTTCTGATGCACTGAACCATGACTAATAACTCTTGTGAGAACACTGGAACACCAAAGGCTTTCGTTGTGCTTCAAGGAGGCATCACAATTTCCCTTGGTTCATAAACTGCATACAGTATTAACAAACCAACCTAACGCATGGCTCCTGAAGCCTTTAACAGTTCTACTCCAGAGTATTGTACACAGTACATGATAGGTGGCCAGTATTGCTTGTGATCTTGCTGTCTGTCTAGTGTACAGATATTTTTCATACACCTGAATGGCATAAAGGGACATGCCAGCACCAGTGCAACAATGCCCGCTACTGCTGCAGCTCAATGCAAGTAAGCAAAAACATGCTGCATCTCTAAATGATGCAGTTACTAAATATAGTATACCATGTTGCATAGCAAATAATAGGCAAATAAGACTGTAACTTTGAAGGGAAACACAAGAGCAGGATCTAGGTGCGGCTTAAGAAGTTTAATTAAGAAACAAAGTATGGTATAAATTAACATAGAAAACTCAGGAACACGGCAGAACAAAGAACTGGGGAATAAACCAAACAAAACATCCACGATGGGAACTAGGTAAATGAATGGGAGAGAAACACATAACAACTGACAACGACAGAGCAGACATCAGGGGATTATATACACAAGGATAAATGAGGTAATGAAAGACAGGTGAAAACAATTTGGAACAGCTGGTAGTGATGAGGGCAGTGAATTATGGGGAATGTAGTCCAGGGAAACAGATGACAGGGGCAAAACACAAGGCAAACAATAGTGAAACATGACATAACCCCCCCCCACCAATGGGCAGCTCCTGACACCCAAGGAAGGCTGGTAAGGGAGGCAGGGCCAAGATAGAGCCGGAGACCAAAGAGGCCAGAGCAGATCAGGCAGAAGGCCAGGAGACCAAGGAGTGGTAGGCGGAGCCGTGGGAGGTTCGAGGGGTGAAGCCGTGGCAAGTGGAGCCATGGGAGGCTCGAGGGGTGAAGCTGTGGCAGGCGGAGCCGTGGGAGGCTCGAGGGGTGGAGCCATGGAAGGCGGAACCATAGGAGGCTCAAGGGGTGAAGCCATGGAAGGTGGAGCCGTGGGAGGCTCAAGACAAAGAGTACTGGATGACTGGGAAACGACCTCCGTGTTCGTGGGCACGGGCAGAGACTCGGGAATGACCTCTGTGGTTGTGAACACTGGCAGAGACTCGGGAATGACCTCTGTGGTCATAAACACTGGCTGAGACTCGGAGACGACCTCTGTGGTCTTGAGCATGGGCAGAGACTCGGGAACGACCTCTGTGGTAGGGAACATGGGCAGAGACTCGGGATTGACCTCTGTGGTCATGGGCATGGGTGGAGACTCGGGAATGATCTCTGTGGTCATGAGCATGGGCAGAGACTTGGGAACGACCTCTGTGGTCGTGAACACTGGCAGAGATTGGAGATGACCTCTGTGGTCTTGAGCATGGGCAGAGACTTGGGAACGACCTCTGTGGTCATGAGCAAGGGCAGATACTTGGAGATGACTTCTGTGGTTGTGAGCATGGGCAGAGAATCGGGAACAACCTCTGTGGTCATGAACACTGGCAGAGACTCGGAAACGACCTCTGTGGTTGTAAACACTGGCTGAGACTCGGAGACGACCTCTGTGGTCATGAGCATGGGCAGAGACTCGGGAACGACCTCTGTGGTCATGAGCATGGGCGGAGACTTGGGAACGACCTCTATGGTCATGGGCATGAGCGGAGACTCGAGAATGACCTCTGTGGTCATGGGTGGAGACTCGGGAATGAACTCTGTGGTCATGGGCATGGGCGGAGACTCAGGAACAACCTCCGTGGTCGTGAACATGGGCAGAGACTTGGAAACAGAAGCCTTTCTCCTCCTCCTCTGGACGGCTGAAGTTGGCAACGCTGGCTTTGGGACGGGCAAGGCTGGCAACACTGGCTCTGCGATGGACGAGGTTGGCAACGCAGGCTCTGGGACAGACGAGGTTTCCAGCTTGCTGGCCGTGGCAGGTGTGGGAGTTGGTTCATTGGCCGTGGCAGGTGTGGCCATTGGCTCGTTGGCCGTGGCAGGCGTGGGCGTTGGCTCGTTGGCCGTGGCAGGCGTGGGCGCTGACAATTTGTGAGGTAGGGTCTTCATGGCCCTATGCACCGACATCAATGGCAGATCATTCAACTTGGAGACAGGGGCTGTGAAAGGCTTCGAGGCAGGGGCCGTGGGAGGCTTAGAGCAAGGAGTTGCAGAAAGCTTGGCTGTGACATGGCGTTGAGCAGACACAGACATGGTTGTGACATGGCGTGGAGCAGACTCAGGCGTGGGAGGCTCGGAAGCCGGGATCGGGACAGAGAGAAGAGGATCCTCAGAAGCGGGAGTTTGCTGGGTTAATCTCACGTACTCCCTCCATGTGTGATCTCCCATCAGGGATTGGGCAGGGTGTGTGGGGTCCAGAGTGATTCTACCTGCACGTTTCCTCAATTTGGAGACATACAGGTCTTGGATGGTGGGCAGGGGAACACCAATAATCCTCTCAGCAGCCCTGACTCTCCATTGTAGTTTCCTTCTTTCTGATTTGGTGGCTGAACCAAACCAGACAGTTATAGATGTACACAGGACAGATTCAATGATGACTGAGTAGAACTGAGTCAGCAGCTCCAGTGGCAGGTTGAACTTCCTCAGCTGGCGAAGGAAGTACAACCTCTGCTGAGCCTTCTTCACAATGGAGTCTATGTGGGTGTCCCACTTCAGGTCCTGAGAGATGGTAGAGCCCAGGAACCTGAATAACTCCACTTCTGCCACATTGCTGTTCAGGATGATTTGGGGGTGGGGGGGGTGGAAGACCACTATCATCTCCACTGTTTTGAGTGTGTTCAGCTCAAAGTTGTTGTGACAGCACCAGACAGCCAGCTGTTCAACCTCCCGTCTGTATGCAGACTTGTCACTGTCGGATGAGACCAATGACTGTGGTGTCATCTGCAAACTTCAGGAGCTTGACAGTGGGGTCCTTTTCAGTGCAGTCATTCGAGTACAGGGAGAAGAGCAGTGGAGAGAGAATGCATCCATGAGGAGCACCAGTGCTAATAGTGAGGGTCCCTGATGTGAGTTTCCCCAGTCTCACTAGCTGCTGCCTATCTGTCAGAAAGCTGGTGATCCATTGACAGATTGGGGTGGGCATGGAGAGCTGGGTCAGTTTGGTTGAGAGAAGATCAGGCATGATGGTATTGAAGGCTGAACGTCCTGGTTACTTGCATAACCTCCGTTCCCTGATGGAGAGAACGAGACGTTGTGTCGATGTAGTGACACTAGGGGTCACTCTTGGGAGCCCGAGACACCTCTGGTCTTTGATAAAAGGCCAATGAAAATTGGCGAGTGGTATTTTCATGCCACTCCCCCGGACATACGGGTATAAAAGGAGCTGGCGTGCAACCACTCATTCAGGTTTTATGCTGAGGAGCCGAGACAATGTCCGGCCATTTCAGCGGATAGTTCAGCGTTGTGGCAGGAGGGACACAATGTCTCATTCCCTCCATCAGGGAACGGAGATTACGCAAGTAACCAGGACGTTCCCTATCTGTCACTCTACGTTGTGTCGATGTAGTGACACTAGGGGTCCCTATACAAAACACCGCAACTGGCTGAACTGTGTTACGTGAACTGGCGGTGTGATGGGCAGACCACTGTGTGCCTCGTAGCCAGCGCACCAGGCTGACACGTAACCTCCACCAACACTGTTATGAGTGTTGAACGGCCCTTTGGGACAAGTCGACTACCCAAAAGATAGAGACAGGCTAGCCCAGTCATGGCCTCTTTTCCCCTTCTTTTTTTCCACTTCCTAAAAAAAAGGGGGATTTTCCAACTGGGCCGACCAGGGATCAGTGCTTGGGCCACTTCTCTTCTCTATATACACAACATAGCTGGGACCCATCATTCAGGCACATGGTTTCTCTTACCATTACCACTTGTCTTTCCAGCCCAACGACACCACAGTGACTGCTCGAATTTCTGCCTGTCTGGCAGACATCTCGGCCTGGATGCAGGAGCAGCACCTGCAACTCAACCCAGCCAAGACTGAACTATTTCCAGCCAACCCTGCTGTTGAACACAGCATCACCGTGCAGCTGGGTGCAACTACAGTAACACCTTCCAAATCAGTCAGAAATCTAGGGGTAACCATCGACAACAGACTAAATTTCACAGACCACATCTCAAAGACCGCAAGATCATGTAGATTTACACTCTACAATATCAGGAAGATAAGACCCTTCCTCTCTGAACATGCCACACAACTGCTTGTCCAGTCACTTGTCATAACTAGACTGGACTTCTGTAACGCTCTCATTGCAGGCCTCCCTGCATGTGCAATTAGACCCCTGCAAATGATCCAGAATGCAGCAGCACGTCTGGTCTTTAATGAAACAAAGAAAGCACATGTTACACCACTCCTTGTCTCTCTCCACTGGCTGCCGGTTGATACACGCATCAAATTCAAGGCTCTGATGCTGGCATACAGAACAGTCACTGGGTCTGCTCCAGCATACCTAAAATCATTTATGGAGAGCTACACCGCGGGTGTGACCTGCTTAGGTCTTCCACGTCCCATCCAGGGGCCAGACATGGAGATTACAGAGGTCTGGTTGTGGGTGCCAGATGGTGCCCCGTCCCTGAGAAAGAAGGACCTTCCTCGCCGGGGGGGGGGCTGTTGCTAGGAGCGTGTGGTCTGAGTACCACGTCTGGGTGGGCCAGTAGGGTGCTACCAGGATGACTTGCTCCTCGTCATCCCTGACCTTGCACAGGGTCTGTGCAAGTAGGCTCACTGGGGGAAATGCATATTTGCACAGTCCAGGGGGCCAGCTGTGTGCCAGAACGTCTATACCGAGAGGTGCCTTGGTTAGGGTGTACCAGAGTGGGCAGTGGGAGGATTCTTGGGAGGCGAACAGGTCTACCTGTGCCTGTCCGAATCGACTCCAGATCAGCTGGACCACTTGAGGGTGGAGTCTCCACTCTCCCCTGAGGGTAACCTGCTGTGACAGTGTGTCCGCTGCAGTATTGAGGTCGCCTGGGATGTGAGTGGCTCGCAGTGACTTGAGATGCTGCTGACTCCAGAGGAGGAGACGGCGGGCGAGTTGTGACATACAATGGGAGCACGGACTGCCTTGACGGTTGACATATGCTACCGTTGCCGTGTTGTCTATCTGAACTAACATGTGCTTGCCCTGGATCAACAGCCGGAACCTCCGCAGGGCGAGCAGAATTGCCAGCAACTCTAGGCAGTTGATGTGCCAATCCAGCTGCAGGCCTTGCACAAGCCAGCGACTGCATGCCCATTGCAAACGATGCCCCAGCCCGTCTTGGAGGCGTCTGTTATGACCACGACGTGCCTGGAGACCTAGGGGTTCTAGGGGAATGCCTGCTCATAGAAATGCGAGGTCGGTCCAAGGGCTGAAGAGGTGGTGACAGACCAGTGCTGAAGTGGTCTCATATGCATCAACCCGAGCGGAGTGGCCACCGCTGAGGATGCCATATGCCTCAGGAGCCTCTGAAAGTGTTTCAGGGGAACCGCTGTTTTCTGTTTGAACACCTTCAAAGAGGTCAGCACCGACTGTGTGCGCTCGTTCGTGAGGTGCGCTGTCAACGAGACTGAGTCCAACTCCAAACTGAGAAAAGAGATGCTCTGAGCCGGGAGGAGCTTGCTCTTTCCCAGTTGACCCGAAGCCCTAATTGGCTGAGCTGCAAGAGCACCAGGTCCCTGTGTGCACACAACATGTCCCAAGAGTGAGCTAGGATTAGCCAATTGTCAAGATAGTTGAGAATGCGAATGCCCACCACCCTTAACGGGGCAAGAGCTGCCTCTGCGACCTTCGTGAAGACGAAGAGGGGACAAGGACAGACCGAAAGGGAGGACCTTGTACTGATACGCCCGACCCTCGAATGCAAACTGCAGGAAGGGTCTGTGTTGAGGTAGAATCGAGACTTGAAAGTACGCATCCTTCAGTTCTACCGCCGCGAACCAATCTTGATGCCGGACGCTCGCCAGAATGCGTTTTTGCGTCAGCATCTTGAACGGGAGTCTGTGTAAAGCCCGGTTCAGTACTCGCAGGTCCAAGATTGGCCGCAACCCACTGCCTTTTTTCGGTATGATGAAGTAGGGGCTGTAAAACCCCTTCTTCATCTCGGCCGGAGGGACAGGTTCTATCGCACCCTTCTGTTGGAGGGTAGCGATCTCCGCGTGCAAGGTAGCAGCATTTTCGTCCTCCATCAAGGTGAAGTGGATACCGCTGAACCTGGGCGCACGCCTGGCAAACGAAATCGCGTAACCGAGTCGGACGGTCCGGATCAGCCATCGCAATGGATTGGAAAGCGCAAGCCACGCATCCAAGTTCCATGCGAGAGGGACCAAATGGACAATCTCGTCGGACGTACCGGCAGGTGGGGCGGAGCTCGAGGTGCCACACCATGTCGTGGCCGTGCTGAGTCTAGGGACATCAAAGCACTTACCTGGCTCCTTGTGACCACCCCCGGAACAGCCTGGGACACATCAGGGGTGGATTTGTGCCACAGCTGCACGTGCAGGGGCGGGGAGACCGCTGCTGGAGCACCAATCCTGCAAGGATAAAAAGGTGGACGGTGGTCGTGACGACGGCTGTGCACACCGGTTATGTGACCCAGGGAACGAGAAAACCGCTCTTTTGTTGAACAAGCAACAAAAGATTCTCCTCCCGGCCATCCACCGGGGGATGGAGTGGTGTGTTTACCAGCTAGGAGATAGGGGCAGCAACGAACCATGCCTTGTCGGCCTCATCCATCTCGACCAGGTTGAGCCAAAGGTGGTGCTCCTGGACCACTAAAGTGGACATCGCCCATGCAAGAGACCGCACCGTGACCTTCATCACCCGGAGAGCGAGGTCGGTCGCCAAGCGCACTGCATGCATCAAATCAGGGGTGCAGGGCAGAGGCGGCTTGTCCAACAGCACTGTAGGCTTTGGCCGTCAGGGACGACGTGAACCTACAGGCCTTGGATGGGAGCTTAGGGCATCTGCACCAGGTGGCGGCGCTCTGCAGGCATAGGTGCACCGCGAGCGCCTTATCCACCGGGGGAATCACCGAATAGCCCCTGGCCGCCCCGCCATCAATGGTAGTGAGCTGAAAGATTGGGACCAGGCAGTAAAAGGTGCCTCCCACGATTTTGTCAGCTCCTCATGCACTTCTGGGAAGAAAGGTACTGGAGCGGGGCGTGGCTGCTTTGAGCGGCGCCGCGAGCCCAGGAACCAATCATCGAGCTGCGAGGGTTCAGGGGAGAGTGGAGGGTTCCACTCTAGCCCGACGCTCGCGGCTGCCCGGGAAAGCATGTCCATCATTTCCGCAACAGCCTGTGACTGGTCGACCGCCCCCGAGGGGGGGAGCTCAGCTGAGGATTCTGTGTCCGACTGGATGAGCCCGCTCTCCGATGCTGCGCTCGAGAGCTCATCAGCTTCGCGGGCTCCGAACAAGAGGTCGAACTCTCCATGAGACGAGCCGGCAGACTTGTCCGGAAGCCCAATCGGGGCAGACGAGTGTGCTGGGGAATGGGAGGTCCGTGGGGAAATACCCGGCGGAGGTGGTCCCATTGGGGTCCCCAAATCACCCCCAGTGCTAGACGCGCTGGCCTCATACCTGTAAGTAGAAGGACCGAGGTGGGGTCCTTGCTTTTTCTTACGAAACCAAGCCACGACCGCAACGTTGACATGGTCATGTTTTCGCAGTTAGTACATGATCCATCCACGAACGCTGTCTCCGAGTGGGTCATGCCCAGACACGAAAGACAGCGATCGTGACCGTCTGAAGTTGAGAGGTAATGACGCAACCAGGAATAACACACAAACGGAAAGGCATCTTTAAAAAGATGCGTCTTTAAAAAGACATTCCCTGTGTGCCGCTCTTTTAGAGAAATATACCCTTTTAGAAAAATATACTCTCTTTTTTCTGCTGAAGCACCCAGGGGCGTTCTCTGTAGTACACCAGTGCAGAGGAGGGAGAAGCCGCTGAAATGCACTGTCAGATCCAGCAGAGGTGAATGAACAGTCAGCTCAGTAAACATTGACCGTTCGGCTCCGAAGAGAAAATCTGAATGAGTAGTTGAATGCCAGCTCCTTTTATACCCGTATGTCCGGGGGAGTGGCATGAAAATACCACTCGCCAATTTTCATTGGCCTTTAATCAAAGACCAGAGGTGTCTCGGGCTCCCAAGAGTGACCCCTAGTTTCACTACATCGACACAATGTTGAGTGAGTGACAGATAGGGAACTGAAGTCCACAAATAGGATCCTTGCATAAGTCCCAGGTCTGTTGAGGTGTTGCAATATGTAATGCAGTCCTATATTGACAGCATCATCCACAGACCTATTTGCTCAGTAAGCAAACTGAAGGGGGTCCAGCAGGGGTCCAGTGATGTCCTTCAGGTAGGCTAAAACCAGTCTCTCAAATGACTTCATGACCACAGACATGAGAGTGACAGGTCTGCAGTCATTAAGTCCTGTAATTTTGGGTTTTTTGGGGACCGGAATGATGGTGGAGCGTTTGAAGCAGCAGGGAACTTCACACTGCTGCAGTAATCTACTGAAGATCTGTGTGAAGATGGGGGCCAGTTGGTCAGCGCAGACTTTCAGACAAGCAGGTGAAACACTGTCTGGGCCTGAAGCTTTCCTAATCTTTTGTTTCAGAAATACCCAGCACACATCCTCCTCAAAGATCATAAGTGCAGATTGAGTAGCAGGAGAGGGGAGGAGGGTGGTTTCAGGAGGTGTAGATGTGTGTGTGTGTGAAGATCAGAGTGGGGGAGGGGTGTGAGTCTGGGATTTTCAAACCTGCAGTAAAACACATTCAGTTCATCAGCCATATGTTGATTCTCTACAGAGCAAGGGTGTGGTGTCTTGTACTTGGTGATGCTTTCCACACAGATGCAGGCTTGTTGGCTGAAAACTGGTTTTTCGGTTTTTCAGATTTTCAGAGTAGCTTCTTTAACCCACTCTGATTTACTTAGTAAGTGTGTTCCTGGCCTGGTTGTACGATATTTTATCCCCACTCCTGTAAGTATCCTCTTAGGCATGATGAAGCTGTCTTGAGTTTTCCTGTAAACCACAGTTTATTGTTATTGATTGACAAAAATGTCCTAGTAGGGATGCACATATCCTCACAGGAACTGATATACAATGTTACAGTATCTGTGAGCTTGTCCAGGTCTGTGGCTGCAGCTTCAAAAACACTCCAATCAGTGCAGTCAAAGCAGGCTTGTAGTTCCAGCTCTGCTTCATTAGTCCATCTCTTTACAGTCCTTACTTCAGGCTTAGCTGATTTTAGTTTCTGCTTGTAGGTCGGGAGAAGATGAACCAGACAGTGATCAGAGAGTCCTAAATCTGCACGTGGTACAGAGCGATATGCATCCTTTACAGTGGTATAGCAGTGGTCCAGTAGATTTCTGTCTCTGGTGGGGCATGTGATGTGTTGTTTGTATTTTGGCAGTTCACGGGTGAGGTTAGCTTTATTAAAATCTCCCAGAATAATAATAAGTGAGTCCGGGTGTTGTTGCTCCGTGTCTGTGATGTGATCAGCCAGCTGTTGCAACACTGTGTTCACCCGCGGTGAGTAGAAAGGCTTACAGTTGATGAAGAGTGCTTCTAAATTAGGACAGCTCATCTTCTTCAACGCTGTTACATCTGTACACCAACTTTCACTGATGTAAAAGCATGTTCCACTGTCTCTTGTTTTCCCTGATGATTCCGCAACGCGATCCGCTCTGAACAGCTGGAAGCCCGGCAGATGAAACACATTGTCCTGGATGGTTTCATTCAGCCAGGTTCCCGGGAAACACAGAGCAGTGGAGTTAGAAAAGTCCTTATTTGTTTGAGTGAGCAGAAGCAGTTCATCCGTTTTGTTGGCGAGGGAGTGGACATTCGCCAGATGAATACTCGGCAGCAGAGTCGTAAATCCGTGTTGACGAAGCTTCACAAGCGCACCGGCTCACTTCACTCACATGCGTCTTTTAGATTGCTTGTAGAGCACTGCTGTGCCTCCAACTAAGATCTCTAATAAAACGTCCAAATAATCAAACACCGGCAAAAAATTATCAGGTATGCTGTGCCGAATATTCAACAGTTAATTCCTGGTGAAACGGATTGGGAAAGAGTGACAAAAAAACATGACAATGAGGCAAAAGTAACAAAAACGCTAGAGAGCTCCACACCAAAGCAGCCATAAAGAATATTTGACCAGGGTGACACAAGTTTATGGCTTTTAAAATGAACTTGCTCCTCACCCAGGCTTGAACCTTGAACATTACTGAGATTTTTGGATATTGAATGAGGGGTAAATCTCTGTGGGTGTGACTGTGTCAGCAGTAGGAGATATAATACAGAGGATGCTAATGGACTTTGACAAAGTGAGCAGATGCCGACACAGAAGGCAGAGTGGATATACAGCAGGGCTGCAGAAGTAAAGCCCCAGGCCTATCAGCTGTTTTTTGAATGTCAGGCACTGTGCCCTGTATTCAACATTCATGTTGATTATGAGTGGTAACAATATTAACTCTTAAAAATAGAGGCCCCAATTATAAATGTCGCAGCCTGATGCAATTTTAGAAAACCATGTTGGTCCTTTGTAGAAGGCAGAAACCAATATGCTAATCTAAAGGACATATAATTTAACAGAATTTCCGGGTTCAATACAAGTAAAGATTAATCGACAGCATTTGTGGCCAGGGGTGGTGCCAGGATATTCTCAAATGGTGGGTCGGACAGGGTACCATTATAATGATTAAATCATGACAGTCTTCTGTACTGACATACAGCTGCCCCCCTGGGCTCCCCCTTTAAAACCGCCCCTGTTTGTGGCATAATGTTGATTACCACAAAAATGTATTTTGACTTGCCCCTCCTTTTCTTTAAAAAAAGCAAAAATCTGGGTTACAGTGAGGCACTTACAATGGAAGTGAATGGGGGCCAATTTTTGAACGTTAAAGTACTCACTTTTTCAAAAATATAGCCACAAGACATGAACAATATTTGTGTAAACACGATTTTAGTGTGATAAAATCACTTACTAACCTGTTCTGTGTAAAGTTATAGCCAATTTTACAACTTTGTTGCCATGACGATGTAATGTCAACCAAACCTAACACCCTAACATGACTGTAAAACTCACAATTTAAAAAACTATACAGATAAAATAATACGAGTTTTAACATAAGACTTATATAAATTTATAAAATTATAAGCTTTACATTTCTACCTTTAAAACCTTCAAAAACTGCCCCCATTGGCCTCACTGCAATATTGATTTGTGCTTTTTTATAAAGAAAAGGAAGGACGAGTCAGTTTTTTTTATCGGTAATCAACATTAGGCCACAAATGCTGTCGATTGAGCTTAACTTGTATTGAACCCCAAATATTCCTTTAACATTAAAGGAACAGTTCACCAAAAATGACAATTCTGTAATAATTTACCATAAAAGTGCCAAAAATGTAGTCCACCACAACCCTGTATGTTACGCATTATGTTGTAACAGTTGAATATTTTTTTCCCACTTGATTTTCTGACATAAAATAAATAAATAATAATAATAATATGGTGAAAAATTTCTCCTTTAAATGAATTCATATTTCTTTATTTAATCAATTGCATTTGTGCCATTCCATTTACATAGATGCCATATGGCAACATAGCAATTTTCCCTTTGAGATACCTTGTTGCCTGTAACAATTCAAGGAATGGAGGAAGCTGGGGTCGGCTTGACAAAACACGTAGACATTTATTGTTGCACTTTTCAGTCACACACAATAACACACTGCTTCACACTATGTAATGCTTTTCAGCTTCACGACACATAAACTCCATTTTCAGCTCAACACTACAAACAATCAGCTTCATGCATCTCTCTCTCTCTCGTCTACCACTGTCTCCTCTCCTTATATACTCCCGCCACCCCTCACTGGAATGCGAGACCGGTGCGGCACACAGGTGGACCTCATTCACCACTTATCTTCCCGGCCTCGCTCAGCCCAGACGCTGCTCGGCCCCACCCTGCTTGCCACATAGCCATATGGAAAAGTTTATAATTTCTAAATTTTCTGTGAAACTACTGTATTTTAGATAAAGTTGATCAATAAGCAACATCTAATTAACTTATCTAATTAACTTATCAAGACGCAGCAAAAAATCATGATGTAGAAGAAACATTCTGAAATGTGTGTAATAGAGCAATTTGATTTTATTAACACAAACATAATTACATTCACTAATAACATATCATCTCCATCATTAAAATCTGCTGCTCTGAAGAAACTGAAGGTGTGTTTGCCTGCTGCGTGATGTCACAATAACTTTATCTATAGGCAACTCAAGAACCCAATACAGTAATAATTGGTTCTTGACAAGAGAAAAGTTATTTGCTGAAACTTAGATGCTGCATCAAATCATAGAAGAACCCTCTATTTACCTGTGAGTTATCACTGAAATAGGTGCCATGAAATATCACACCTGTTTCTGTAACAGCCCAAGGCTCAGTGAACAGCGGGGGAATGTGGTGCGGACCACGGTCAGATAGTTTTTTTAGCCAATTAGATGACTTTCTGCCTGTCAATCAATGTGTGCGTTGACAGGGCAGCACATATATGCTTGTGCCAGTGCCGGCGGGGTGTCCCGCTCACGCGAAATGCTCAGGATCAGACGGCAAATTGCTCAGGGGGCCTATTGCCCTCCATCTGCTCCAACACAATGGCCTCTAGTGTGTATGTGTGTGTGTGTGTGCATGTGTCTTTAGAGTGCGGGGTTTTGAAAAAAGGGGGCATGGCTAATTCAATGGCTGGTCTGGTGAAAGTTCCAGAATGGCTTAAATCGCTTACTGCACCTTTAAGTGTATTAGTATCTTTGTCTTAAAGCATTCAGTCTGGTGTAAAAAAATTTAAGCTTTGAGAGAGAAAGAGAAAATACAGAGTGAGATAATGAAAGACATTGACTCAATGCTCTTTTATACTGACCCTTTTTTAGAATATAAATTATTCTCCTTTTCTTCCTCCCCACCTCTCAGTTTGACCCTTTTTCTGGAACCGACCTTCAGACAAGAAGTGAAACGATAAACCAAGAATAATAGGAACAATATTCCCTCTGTTCTCTCCACAGAGGTCATAAATGTTCTCACGTTTGCCTGACCACTTTCATTGTTAATAGGACCTCGCGGCATGCTTTGGCTCGCTATATTTTCTGCTGAATGGCGAGTGTGGATGTACAGCTTCACAAAGTTCCTTATCATCTCTGGTCTTGTGAGTATGGCAGTGGCTTGCCTCAGGTGTCCGCTTTAGGACTGCTGAGATTGCTCTCTGAAGATTCTCAATTTTATGCAATGATCTGCAATTTTCTAAAAGATTTTAAGCCTCAGCATGGGGCAGAGATTCAGTTAATGGCACTATCAATTGAATTCCTTTTTAAAGATCAATAAAGTCCTGCTACATCCATAACAATAACCAGCCAGCTCTGTGATATTTCTTGCAGACTTCCCGGTCTAAATTCATGTTGCTCACACAAACAAATGAACTGTATTTGCTTGCATTTGCCTTCTGAGCAACTGCCATTGAGATAAATAGGAATGCTTATGGATAACTTTCTTCAGGTATTATAGCTTTGGTTAAGCCTTAATATGCTATAAATGAAATGCTAAAACTGCCAGTTGATATAACCATATTGATCTCACAGTGAAATTGGAAACAGTAAGTTGACTTTTCATTAGCAAAAATCAGTCTGTGCTCACCAAAATTCAAAACACTGCCCCCAGTGTCCAAAGCGGTAAGTGTTGTTGGGCACATGGACATGCGTGAGCTCCAATTTCCGGGTGTAATGTCCCGGGAGGGGAGCCAAATGCGAGTTGTGAAGCGAGTTGTTTTCAGCTGTACAAGCCGTAATACAGTGGAGAAAAAATTAGAGGGGAAAATGCAATCTCCAAATCATCCTCGTCACTGACTGATTATGTGAACACGATTACTTACTGGTTTTAACACAGGATCCAAACCTGGATTTCCTACAATGCTGATGCAACGCACTTCTGTTCGTGCCACAAGGTAAAGTAAACACACTGGAGCAGATGCAAAAATGTCTGATAGGAGATGGTGCTTGTCAGTGGGTCTGCATAATGTGGCCGATCCTAGGGTACTGGAACTCTCTGAAACAACATGTCGACTTCCCATGTGGTCAAGTTGGATATAACATAGCATAACATAACATAACATTACCCTCTCTCTCTCTCCAAAGGCCACCTTATTTACAACAGTAAAACAGAAGCTTCTATCACATTGAGTGTCCCTTCCTCCCTTCTTCTCACTTATTTTTTCTCTTTTCCTCTTTGTCTATCTCTCTACATACACGCATTTCTCTTTTTTTCTTTCTTTGGAAAGGACAGAACAGGTGGCCAGCTAGTAAAAGCTGCTTTTTCCATATGTTCATCCCAAAACTGAGAGGTTCTCTGAAATAAGAACGAACCAGTTGAAGTGCTCGGAGAAATGAGCCAGTCCCTGGCAGACCCTTTCAGCTGTCATTTCAAGACAGAAATAAAAAAAGCTGGTAAAAGAAAAAATGCATTCAACATTTGGTGTTCAATGTTGTGTGAAAACCTAAAATGCAGATAGTCTGTGAGACCCACTAAAAGGTTTTTAATTTTTATAGAAGTGATATCCGTGCTTTCTGTCTGCCCACGCACAAAGCAGATAATTGTTCTGTGCGATCATCTAACAGCCTGTTAATTTCACCGCCAATTTCACAACATGTTTTCACACCATCCATAAAAAACATGAGCAATAATGGCATATTAAACAACAAAGGCTATAACACAGACAGCAGTAACTCCAGTCGTGTTTTGCACTGCTTTTAAAAGCAGCCGACAGATTTAAAGACACTTTAAACATGAACAAGAGAATAGAAATCAATAGTGAGTTGAATAAGTTGCAATTCTCCTCTCCTCTCCTCTCCTCTCCTCTCCTCTCCTCTCCTGCATGATTTATGTTTAAAATGTAGGACAAGAAGCAGCAGATAACTGGGAGATTATCATGTAAAACTTAGTAGATAATGTTTATGCATTAGAGGTCGTAATTTTTCATCCAGCAGACAGCATGCATGTGATCAAACCAGGACCTGTTCACTGAGCTGGCTGCTACTCTACTCAGCCATGTAGGATAACTGCAGGATAGCATGAATATTTATTAAACATCTGAATTGGTATATATCACTATATTTCAGCCTGTCATTGTTTTAAGAAGCCTTTATACATTATAATACTCTCAAAACCCCTTAAATATGAACTCTTAAATATAACCCCCTTAGTAAGTCCCAGGAGGAAACTTAAATCGTTAGCTCTGTTTCAAAACCTGGTGAGCTGCCTTCTAAGGCAGCTTCCTAATCATCATGGAACTTTTGAAGGGAGTGATTTGAACATGCTACATTAGTAGCAACGCTACATGCCACAAAAATAGTGCTCCACATGGGAGACTCGACTCACAATTGATTTGTTTGACATTAGCATGTTACGTACAAATATTGTGTTAAAGAATCAATTTGTGATGACTATTTTTAACAGTACTTTTCAGTTTTTGCATGAAATCAACTCTCCTTTCTTCACTGAGCTTGTCAAAATACATTCTGAGATTGCCTTCTCTATTAAGGATACATGAAATGCTGCCTTAGAATATGGCCAAAACAAGGTATCTTTTAAGGCAGCATAAATAGGTTGCCTAGCTTTTCACACAGCCTTCGCGACGGATGCATGCCAATTAGTTAGTGTACCTAAAAATGAAAAATCGTGTCGTGTCAATAATTATTCACTCTCTTGTCGTTCCCATAAATCAGTCGCACATGCAACCAAATTTTGCACTATGCAACTAAAAATGTCTACGATTAGCCATTAGCTGGTAAATTTTCTGATTTCACTCACCAGCGATTGAGAAGTATAGGGGTGAAGAAGTTTAGTTCCGGTTTGACTCGTTCTGTATAATGTGTGTCCAGAAAGCACACTAAAAGATACATAATTCAATGACAAATGGGTTGCATTGATCTCATCTTTGGAAACTGTGTCCAAAGACAAGATCCATGCCACCCATTGTTCTGTTTTTTACAGAAAGTTGTTGATCTAAAACAACCAAAAAATAAACATATAAATCTAGTCATGCATAGCACAGAAGTGGTATAGAAGCCATTTCACACCACACCTCTCATGGAGACACTCACTAAACTGCCAGCATTATTAAAGAAACAATACCATAAGTAATTAGAACAAATAATATATATATATATATATGCAATACTGTGCAAAAGTCTTAGGAGCATTATATTTCACAAAAACATTTTTCTTAAGATGGTTATTTTATATATTCTGTTTTTAGTGTATGGGAAGGAAATACCAATATTAGATTTCATAATTCCCTTTGCAAATAGAATTGAGTAGAACAAGGACAAGGAGCCCTACAACAGGGTCTTATTCTGATTTCCTTGGTGAAATTGCTAATTTTTATCAGATCTAGTAGTTACTGTGGATAGAGCTTTAATTGTTGGTGACTTCAACATTCACACAGATAATGAAAATGACACATTGGGATTAGCATTTATCGATATTCTAAACTCTCTTGGAGTCAGACAAAAGGTGACAGGATCAACTCATCGCCATAATCATATGCTAGATTTTATTCTGTCATATGGAGTTGATGTTGATACTATAGAAATTCTTCCGCTGAGCGATGACATCTCAGATCATTACCTCATCTCTTGTATGCTGTGATCGGCTAATGTTACTCAATCTACACCACGCTATCGTTCAGGTAGAACTATTCTTTCGACCACTAAAGATAGCTTCACTAATAATCTTCCAGATCTATCTCATATACTAAGTAAGCCCCAAAGTCTTGAAGAACTTGATGAAATAACAGAAAATATAAATACAGTCTTCTCTAGCACTCTTGATAGTGTCGCCCCCACTTCGATCAAAGAGAATTAAAGAAAAAAGCCCTGCTCCATGGTACAATGATCACACTCATGCTGTCAAGAGAGCACCTCGGAAAATGGAACGCAAGTGGAAGAATACAAAATTAGAGGTATTTCGTGGTGCATGGAAGGATAGTGTCTGTAGCTACAGACAGGCACTAAAAGCTGCCAGGTCAGCATATTTTAGCAAACTCATAG
Organism: Myxocyprinus asiaticus; assembly: GCF_019703515.2. Classification (NCBI taxonomy): domain Eukaryota; kingdom Metazoa; phylum Chordata; class Actinopteri; order Cypriniformes; family Catostomidae; genus Myxocyprinus; species Myxocyprinus asiaticus. Next base: position 4,893,487 of record NC_059355.1, on the reverse strand, counting down.
AAAATAACCACAACAATCCTAGGTGTTTATTCAGTACTGTGGCTAAATTGATTAGGAATAAAGCCTCAGCTGAACCAGATATTCTGTCGCAGCACAATAGTAATGACTTCAGGAATTTCTTTAATTATAAAATTTAAATAATCAGAAATAAAATTGGAATTATGCAATCATCTGTCACAGTACCTCAGAAAACAGTGTCTCAAATGTAGCAAATTCAATCCTTCGCTGTCATAGGTCATGAAGAGCTAACAAAATTTATCGAAACATCAAAAGCCACAACATGCATGTTAGATCCAATACCAACTAAGCTCTTAAAATAGTACTCCCTGTAATCTCAGAGCCTCTTCTTAATATTATGAACTCCTCGCTATCCTTAGGATATGTCCCAAGAAACTTTAAAATGGCAGTTATCAAACTGCTTATTAAGAAGCCACAACTTGATCCTGGAGAACTGGCTAATTATAGACAGATTTCAAATCTCCCATTTATGTCGAAAATACTAGAAAAGGTAATGTCCTCCCAACTATGTTAATTTCTACAGAGAAATAGTATATATGAACAATTTCAGTCAGGATTTAGGCCCCGTCACAGTACAGAGACTGCACTTATCAGAGTTACAAATGACTTATCATCTGATTGCGGCTGCATTTTATTTCTAGTGCTTTTAGATCTAAGTGCTGCCTTCGACACGATAGATCACAACATTCTCTTGAATAGGCTGGAGAATTATGTTGGCATTTGTGGACTTGCATTAGCATGGTTTAGGTCCTATTTAGCAGACCGCTACCACTTTGTCTATGTAAATGAGAAATTGTCAAACCAATGTATGGTGTGCCACAGGGATCAGTTTTAGGGCCTCTGCTTTTGTCACATTCATTATGATTGTAAAATTCTGGCCTGTTAATAGTTCCTAGAATATCAAAATCCTCAAAAGGAGGTAGATCCTTTTCATATTTGGCTCCTAAACTATGGAATAGTCTCCCTAACACTGTTCGAGATGCAGACACACTCACTCAGTTTAAGTCTAGACTAAATTCTCATCTATTTAGCCAGGCATACACCTAATTTATCCTTCAACTCACAATTAGGCGGCTTTAGTTAGGTCTGCCGGAACCAGAAACCAGAAACATTGATCATGAGCTATAACTCTGCAATAAATTGAATGGCATCTATGCTAATATTATTCTATTTGTATCCCTGTCTCGACCTCGGGACTCCTATCCTGAGATCACCAGAACCGGCTGGATCCAGCTCAATTTCTGCTTCGTGTTGGACTCCACTGCTATGTGTCTCTGAGTGATGATGACTAAATGCAGCCGGTGCCAGCCAAACATCACTTCAGTCTATTACGATGGACTTCAGAGGATGAACTGATGCCAACTCCAACCATAAGATATGGGATACATCATATGCCATTTGCCTGAACCTTGGATTTAGGATAGACCTCACAGAAATTACCTTCCGGTTGAACTGCGATGCACCTCTCTAATCTCTGCCTGCATCACCTCGATCTAATGATGGACTACACTCTTATAATGGAATGCATAGACTATCAATTATTTGCCAAAAAAAGCCTTCATCGGCCAACTAACAAAGAACAATGCATCAATGTGAACTTCTGCAGTTAATCCAGGATGAACTTCAAAGACATTAGTCATTAATCTTACAGTTCTTACAAAATCTTTGTTTTAACCTTTTTTGTTTACCTTAACACTTACTTAGTATAATCATTTTAAACCATGACTTGCACTATACAAAATTAAGTAATATTCACATTATATTCATGATGTTAGCCAGAGGGGAACTGGCCCCACAGTGAGCCTGGTTTCTCCCAAGTTTATTTTTTTCTATTAACCAACATCTTATGGAGTTTTGTGTTCCTTGCCACAGTCGCCTTCGGCTTGCTCACTGGGTTTCTAAATACAATTATTATTTAATTACTTATTTTTAAACACAATTCACAATTGTATTTTATCAAACTACACAATGATGACTCTAAGACATTATAGATATTACAGTTTCATTTTCTGTTAATGCATGATTTTCTATAAAGCTGCTTTGAAACGATGTGTGTTGTGAAAGGCGCTATACAAATAAAAATGACTTGACTTGGTATGGGTCCCCACAAAGCCCAGATCTCAACATCATTAAAACAGGGATTACATGAAGAGACAGAAGCAATTGAGAAGCTTGGAACATCCTATCTTCCAACAACAAAGAAAAACTGTGTCCAGGTGTACCTAGGAGAATTGGTGCTGTTTTGAAGCAAAGGTTTTCACACCAAATACTGATTAAGCCTTTTTTTTTTATGTTAACTGGACTTTGTATGATGTTAATTGATAAAAGAAAACTATTTGTGGCATTATTTTTGAAGTCATCCTCACTATGTATTTTATGATTTGTACCTTTTTAAAAGGCTAAAATGGGACAAAAAATGCTAAAAATTAAACTAAAGTTATTAGTAAAATGTATATTTTCATAGTGTACCTACTTCTGTACAGGGTCTGACAGCCTCAGTCAACATTTACTTTCATTGCATCTTTTTTCCATACAATGAAATGAGTGGTGACTAAGGTTGTCATTCTGCCTAACATATCCTTTTGTTTTCCACAGATTTAGAATGACATGAGGGTGAGTAAATAAATGACAACATTTATTTAAATAAATTTTTGTATTCTTGGGTGAACTATCCATAATGCTGCCACTGCAGGAAGCTCCCTAGGTTTTAGAACAGAGCAACTAACTGTCAGTCATGTGGCTTTGACAAATGTTATTTATCAGTTATCGATAGCAGCATCAGGTCTTCTACCAGGCTCACTAGCCTAGCTCAGCCAGGGCCAGATCAATGACAAGTGTAACCCCACCTCTGTGTTTTTCCATCATAAATCCCAGTTTGAGTTGAAATCAGAGACGGTAACTTCACTCCTCTAATCTGTGATGGGGTGGGGGCATTAATCTCAATCAGGCGTACGGACAGCCATTTTGAAGCTCTCTGCATCTGGCAGGCTCCATTTTGTTTATAAATGATCCGAGCTGAGAGTGGACATCAAGGAGAGAGAAAGAGCCATCAGCGAGGGCCTTGATGAGCCCTGCACACTAAACTGCATTCCCTTCTGGGATGCTTTAAAGACACTTTCTTTAATGGTATAATCCATAAATGCTGATACACCCCAAGTGCTGCCACAGGAGTGAGCTCTGAAGCCAAAAAACAAAACATTGTTTGTTTAAAATGTGAGCAGAGTCTCTGTCGAAGCAAATAGAACTATTGTTATTGTTTGAAAGTGTTCATTATTGCACTACCACTAATGGACAGCAACGAATGGATAGTCTTTCAATTGAGACTTTCTGTTGCTCCAGTAAAGGTTTTAGCTTTAACTGTGAGAGACTCTGGTGTTGCTGTACTATAAAAAGTAAAAAAAAAAAAAGCCTTTTATTTAAATTAATAAATGATTTATGATGTGTTAATACAAGATAGATAGATAGATAGATAGACAGATAGATGGATCTAAACAGTGTTGCATGATTATAAGTGATTTTGAGAGCTGCATAATATATATATATATATAAATAAATTTGTTTATAAATACATGGAATTAAAGATTTTTACACTGTCAGATTCAAGTCAAATACAAGTGGAGGATGCCATGAAGTTTTAGGCTGAAAAGTTGGAGTTAAGTTGATGTAAATCAATGTTTAAACAGGAAAATTGCATATCAAACATGTCAAATTGTCCCGTAAGTCTATTCAGGGATTATCTCAATGTGTCAAGTTCACCCAAAAATTAAAATTCTGTCATTATTCATTTATTAAAACCAGTATGCTGTTATTTTGTCCATTGGAACTCAATAAGTGCATTTTTAAGAATCTCGACGTAGCTCTTGTCCATACAGCAATAGTTCATATTGAGTGTGGTAAAACTCCAAAAAAGACCATAAAAGCATTATAAAAGTAGTCAGTATGACCTATGTGCTATATTCCAAGTATTCTAAAGCCATATGAGAGCATGTGCAAGGAAAAGACATACATTTAAGTAATTATTCATTCTCGAATCAAATCATTCATGCAAATAATGATGCATCTGTCAATCCAAATATGGCATCTATGTGAAGCTGGTGGGCTGTAAATAACCACACTGGACACAAAACTATTTTTGGGGGGTTTTATCTGATGGCTGTTTATTCAAAAAGGACAGCGGTCAATGGGACCATATTGAAAAAGGGAATAAAAGACATAAAAAAAATATATAAACTGTGATTTTGTACTTATTTGATTAATGAAGAATTGGATTACAATCCAGGAGTTTTCTGACAATTTGTAAATGTGACTCAAAAAGAACAATGTCCCAAATGAAAGCAAAAATTATTCAGTAAATTTCAGCACAATGAAAATCAGTGGAAAGAAATACGGAGATGAAATACAGTAATGAAATACGGCAGAGGCCAGTCATCACATGTGTGCACCAAATGTGGTCAAACTCCACACATGCAATCCATATGCATCCCAAAGAATTATCAAACAATCAACAAAACCGGGAGCTCTCTTGCACAATGTCTCTTCTCATGTTCTAACCAGCACCCATGTGGAACACAAGGAGTTCTTAAAGGGGCCACGTCCAATTTATGACAAGAGATAAATTACATTCAATTTCTCCACTTGGCTACATATGGCTCACGTTTGATGGCATGACGTTCGATCATAAAAAACATGAGAGCCAATTATGTTTGATGTTATTGACATCAAACCATAGAGCCATAGGTGGCATATTTGATATGACTGCTGCATAATGATTTGCATCAAAATACAAATTGGGGGTTGGTAATTCTGTGTAAAAGTCTAATGTTCTCTTCTAATGGTGCAGTGCCTCCCGGAAAGGAAATGAATGTGAAAGTTTTCACTGGGATCAAAGCAGCTTAACAAATCCTTAACTGACCAATCATTTAATAGAAGGAGGCACAGCCTTTAGAGCATGAAATAAGCATCTGTGTCAGCTGCCGCCCCTGAACACCACCACAACCACGCTCACTGCCTCCTGTTCACAGACTTCACCTGAGCTATATTTTTAAAGAAAACGAATGGAACACAAAATGAATAGTGTCTGAGTAGTACAAACAGCTTTGGTTTAAATGTAGCACTGTTTAGCAGCTAGCCAGTCTTTAGTTGGTTTTACAAATTGTTACGTTATGCTTCCTGCTAACCTTACTCTATATTCCAAACAGACAGGACACAATAAAGTAACAAAAATTGTTTCTTCCATTTAATAATACATTTTTGTTTGGTTTTTTCGATCGCTTGTTTTCTAATTCTGCAGCATCGTGCTGGATAGCCCCTCCCATCTTGAAATCTCATTGGTCCAAAATACCATTCTACATAACGTCACATTAAACATTATACAATCACCATAATTGTGTCACGTTGCACCACATTTTTGTGTTCAGTGTGGACAATTTGCTTTTCGCTGGAAACCTGTCGCATCTCTCCTGGTTAGGACACGGTGTTAGCGTTTTCTTTTAAAGAATGTCACTGTATTTAATTAATTGTGACTTTGCTCTTATAATTCATCCTTTGCATCCTAATTCTGTACATAATTACTCTGTCTACTCTGTGGGGACGTCCAGTGACACTTGTTAATGGAGCATTCATAATCACTTTGTCCTTCATCTGGAATTAAGGTGGTTTTATTCGAGGTTTAAGACAGGTGTTTGACTACCATTGATTAAGACTACCACTTATTAAGACACTTATTAAGATTTCTGAGTATTTTTACTGGCACAAAGACATAGGTTTTTCAAGTGATTAAGCAATCAGGGTGACAGTTGACAACATTAAACTTTAACAGATAAATTCATATTAAATACAACAAAAATACAGAATATAAACAAATTTAGATAACAGAGTTGAAATGAGTGATGAACAGCAGTTTTAAGTATTTCAAATACAGGCTGATATGAAAAATAGTGTAATAGCATTTTGTCATGCTGCATAACTACTTGCAGGAAAAAATAGCTTGTTACAAGAAAAGCTATTATTTTAAAATAGCCTTTGCACTACTCAAAATGTAGTTAAGTTAGTAAGTTTGTTACTTTTTTTAGTTACTCCCCAACACTGTACTGTAAACTGTAAATAAGAAGCACAAAAAACTACAGAACAATATTACATTGTGATTAAGGTAATTACAATTGAAACGATTAAACTGAGACCGAGGCACATTCTCTTGTGTATACACATCATCTTCTACAAGAACGAAAAGGCAACTCTAAAAGTGCATTTGTTCAGCTCGAGACAAATGACTCTCCATAGTCGTAATTAGTTTATATATTTCTAGAAAAAAATCTAAAGTGTTACGATCATTATCCTGAACATCAGAGAATGGAAAATGATTGAATTTGGGTTGTGAGTAAGCTTCATCATTCTGCTTTCCTTCTCAGATTGAAGTGTGATATAGCTGCTCTGATGGCAGGCATTAATCTGGCTATAATGACATTGCAAAACACATCAGGGTCATAATGGGCCAGTCGAGTCCAAGCCTCCGCTTCTTGTAATGACCCAGATGTCAGAGGAAATGAATGTTATCGCTGGAGTAATAAATATCCCAGTCAATTTGCTACTGGCTAGTAAAGAGCTTTAGGCCATTCCGAGGAATTTACATCAGGGAGAGCCAGGAATACTGACTGATGGTGTCGTTATGACAGCACTTTGTCATAACGAATCAACTGATTGCCGGCGATCATCATTGTGGGATTTAAAAGTCAACAGGCATGTTTCCGATAATGTATCAGCTCTTCTGTTTGGAGATTAGGAGATTTCAAATATGCATTGTATCCATGCTCAGACAAGCTGAGAGGGCCTCATTGGATCTCAGGAAAATTATCTATCCATATCCGAGATTGGCTTTTAAAGGGCTGCACAGCGTGCAGGATATGAGGTTGGGAGGACAATCATCTTATCCTGGTGTGAACATACATCAGCTTTTGAAGTTAATATTATCTTTAAAAAATCAACCATGAAGCAGCCACATTTCACTCCATTAACAGGCTTCATGGGCTATAAGATGTGGTTCAAAGGGCTTTAAGGTATATCTGTGATGATCTTGTTTACCCAGGAGGGTTTAACCTGTGCATGATTTTGCTAAATTGTGTGCATGAGCAATTTATCACATTTTAAATGGGTCACATCGTGTGAATCACATTTTCCTTGATCTTTTGAGATAAAAGACCTTGATGTACTATGAATACATGCTGTCACTTTCAGAAATTCCTCCCCAGTCCAAAAGGAGTGTTTATTGATACAAAGCTAAAGTAATTGCTCATTCTGAACTTTTGTAGCTTTCTGCCATCAGACAGATGTATGAACAATTGACCACGTTTACATGTCAATGATGACTATTGGATGATCAGAAACTTTGCCAGCTCTGTCACGTAACAATCATTTTTTTTAGAGCAAATCGTTTTCGTAAAAATTTATGTCCTCATTTGGGAACAGCGGGACTAAGTTGTAAAATTTTAAATAATACCAAGCTATAGAAAGTCAGTTTTTATTTTTTATTTATTTTTTTATTTTTTATTGTTTATTATGTTTCCAGTAGTGTTGGTTATTCTTGTTTTTGAGACGTTACAGACATTTCAGCTGATTTTCTGTAAAGCTGCTTTGGAACAATGTGTATTTGGAAAAACACAAATAAAAAACAATACAAATAAAAATAATTTGACCTGATTTGACTTTTATGTTAAAATGTTTTTTTTTCTACTTTGGCAGCAAAATCTCAATGTTCTCTCTTTGCACTGTCAAACAACAAGTGATAGCCAGTGCTGAAGCATTTTACCAATCAGAAATTAGCATAATTAATTGTGATACAAGTAATAGCCAGCATCGTCCAGTCACTTCCAACCATGTTAAAATAAAATTTAGCATTATACATTTTGAATCTATGTACTCATTACCATTGTCCCATGTCTGTCAACCACGTTGAGTGATCCAAACTTCATCTGCAGCCTGAAACTGAACTTTTGGTCGGTTGTTAGGAGTGAATGCACTTGGCTGCATAGGAAAGCTATAGAATGCTCCCTTGCTTCCTGTTTAGTCAATGACTTAACCTCCAGTGTGCTATCTGTCTGCACTGGTCTCAGAACAGTTCAAAATGCACCTTATTTGCTTCCTAACTCCATATAAAGCCTCTGAAAGCAAAAGTTTTCAGCTTGTGGATAAACCCATTAATCTCAATGTGATGATAATGCACAATAAATATAGAATTTCTAAGGGGAAAAAGGCCTATAGTCCTCGTAAGTAGTCATTGTGTTTAACAGTGTGCCATTTTGTGTTAAATCGTAATTCGTTTTTTTAAAATGGCATATCGGATGAAACCAGAGACTCTAGTCTTTTGATTCAAACAGGTTTAATGTAAAAACTGAGTTTTCTTACCAGATGTAATTGTGTTGCCGTTTCTCCCTAAGACAAACTCCGCTGTGATCAGCGCCATATTGTTTTGGCACATAACTCCGTGCACCAAAAGTTTAACCTCTACTGAAAGCCCAGAGTGTTCTGAACTGAAATCGGTCAATTTAAATGAAATTAGATTATGCAAAGCATATAGTAAAGACAAAATACAATAGCTACTTTCCTACCATCGGGCCGAACAATTCTCATCACAAAACAGTACCGTTCCATGCCGATCCGGGTCAGCTGGCATGGTTAAGGTTTCTTTTTCCACTATGGTACATACCAGATCCGTTTTTTGGTGACGCCGTGAGAGGTAAACTTTGGAGTGAGTGCAGCATGCTATGGAGGATGATCAGATATTCCAGTTTTTATAACTGCTTTTACTCTGCTAACAAACAGCAAAGACAAGGACCATGTTGCAAAAAGAAAAGTAAGGAGAAAAAGGCGCAAGATTTTTAATAATTTGTTGAGGGCTTGTGTTTACAACCGGACATGAACGTGCAGAAAGGTAAAAGTTCCCAGACTAGCTAAAAAGGATATTTATTTACAAAATATAATATAAGTATTATATAAAAATAGAATATGAGAATACAGAATATTGATGTATTTTGAGTTTAAATGAGCTAGTAATCTACTTCCCTGATGAAAAAGGTGTGTAGAAAAATAAAAGTAGTCTACAATACTAGTTAAACCATCATAAAAAAATCACGAAGATACTATCACGAATAGCAGAGAATCAGAGGCAGCACCCAAACCAAGAGTAAAAACCAAGGGAATTTATTCAAACCAAAAAGGCAAAAAATGAACAACAACAACCTGTAAGAGAAAACACAGTCAAGGCCGGAAATCCACTGAAGCTGGACTGGGGGCAGACGAACTGTGTCCAGGACTGACTGGAACCGACAGACAAGAAACTGGACTGACTTGAGACCGAGATGAAACATGAAACAAGACGAACTGGCATTGGACAGCACACACGAAGAAACTAAAATAGGGAGAGAAATCAAACAGGTTAACAGACAGGGCAGGTGTGACCAGTTAAATATTAATAGGCAAACAAGGAGGCGGGGTATGAAGCAAGAATGAGAGACACGTGGCAATACAGAAACAAAACCTTAAACCTAAAACCACAGACACCCAAATGGCACAAGCGCATATTGCCAAGACAATAGGCAACATGCGCTCATGCCAACCGACAGATAAGACGAGAGAATGCACGGCAACGCCAACAAAGCAGTATCGTGCATTCTCACACCAGAAAAAGCCTGAGCGTACATCGCGAGGCAAACTCCACGGGATGAACGCAACAGGCGACAAAACGAGACAGGACACCTGTGCGAGAGCTCGGCCACAAATAAACCCAACATTTCAGACCGAGGTGACCAAACCTCCGCACAACATGAAGACAGATCACGACCCGGGCGCGCAGCGCAACGTGAGCATAACGCAAAGCGCATCCGTGGTCGCGAGAGACAGACATAAATGATTGACGTGAGTGCATGCCGCCAAGATGACATAAGAACAATGCACTAACGCCAATAAAAGACAGAATATGGAGCATGAGTGTCCGGATCCTGAAACCGAACCAGACAGGGAAGTCAGGATCCAGACACCATGCTCCAGACATGAAACAAGACCGACCGAAGAGCGCACAGCAAGGAAACAACAACTGAAGCTGTGCACTCACACAAAGACAGAAAACTAAACACAAGACAGATATAGAACAGGGCAGAGGTGGGGTCTGGAGGCCTGGGAGGAGGCCTCAGGGCAGAGGCGGGGTCCGGCGGCCTGGGAGGAGACCTCAAAAAGAGATGTTTGTGTACATTTACAGATCATGGCAGCAGTAATTCATCAAATTATGATCAAATGATAGAGAAGAGTAATATAACCTGGCATATATTCAGATGCGTAGTGTAATGGAGCACACTTTAATAATTCTAAAGAGCCGATTCAGGTGCCTGGATCACTGTGGTGGAACAATGCTGTATAGTCATCATCAGTGTATCCCGATTGCGGTCGTTTGCTGCAGCTATCACTAAAAATGGACCCGCAGGATGAGGAATTATTCGGTGCGTTCAGGACTGCTTTTTGGGCGTGTTTTGGCCATTGACTGATTTGCATAGTTCCTTGCCTAAAACAATGCAGATTGCCTGTGCAAATAAACGGTGCTACCAGCGGGTGCAATTCATTCTTTGTAAATGTCCCCCTGAATTTTAATTGGTTTGGTTTCTGCACACAAGAGGGCTAGTTAAATCTCTATGTAGACCTATATATCGTATCTATACTCAAATATGCAAACAGCCATGTCTTGGCTTCCCACCCCTATCACTAAGAGTGATTGCTGCAAAACTGGATTAACATAGGATCACCTGGCATTGTAAATTCTCAGTATGTACCTCACAAAATTACAATTCGGATATAAAGTGAACAAATCCTGGCCTTTGCTGCTTGCTACCTCTTTGCATTCAATCTGGCCCACTTCTCCTATCCATCACCAAGCCTCACCCCTGCCACACCTCTATGTATTATCTGAAAACACTTGAGACACTTGAAACTCATTTCCTGATTTACATGCATACACAACTTTAAAAGAAATCCACCCTGCTCTGTACAACACATCAATTTCTGTGTCTCTCTTTCTCTTTCTTGCACTCTCTCATCAAGTTTTTTTTCTTCCAAAAACAGACTAGCAGGCTAGCACATCTTTAATGGATTAGCAACCTGTCATTATTTGTGCTCAGGCTGCTAAAGTCTGTCTAAATGCTGTAGTTTTACACCATGTTCTGGACAGACAGACAAATAACAAACAGACAGACAGACACAAACAGTTAATCTGTGAATTAGTCAGGGACAACACAGGATGAGTAACACTGATGTGAGTAAATCAGCCAACTAATAACCAGCACGTAGAGATTAAGATTACTAATGCAGCTCATTGCTTCAGTGATAATATAGTGCCACTGAGTTCATCCACTTTAAATAAGAACTGAATAACACTTAGCCTGGAGTAGAAATCCCTTTGATAGGTCATAACCAGAAGAGCACTGCCTTCTACCCATCTCTGAACATGCTTTGATCTTAAAGAGGGAGGTCTCTCAGAGACATTCTCCACCATCTCTTTCTCTCTCCCACACATTCAAACTTATGCAAGTTAATTAAATATAAAAGTCGGATCACACAAATCTGTTTTAAAATGACAGAAATCGCTCATCAGAGAGAACAGACATTTACAGTACATTTATGCCTTTACCAGATGATTTTATCAAAAGCAATTTTCTGTGCATTCAAAGAATACATACACATTAGTTTGTGTGGTACCTAGGAATCAAACCCATAATTTTGATGTTGCGAATTACATCCTCTCCTAGTTGAGCTACTAGACAAGCACACATAAATGTCAGTAAACAGCACTTTCCACAAATACAAACTGGTGTCCAATTATTTATTTTTTTAAAGCATTAGAGGCACACGTTCCATTCCATTACTTAACATAAAATTAACAGAGCATGAAAAGTAGCTAATCATCTGTATTCACATGATTTCCCCGTTACAAAATATTGTAACATTTTTTAAAAATTGTGACACCCAAGAATCTTCATTATTTGGACTCTGTCTACAGAATGGCATGACAAATAAATAATCCCATTCCATTTTCTCAGTCATCTAAAGTTAGTGTAAGAAATTTAGAGTATTAGAGTGTAAGAAGTGTTTTTTTTAAAAAGGGTTTTAACTCCTATTTTGTACTTTATTTGTGGAAAGAACCAATATGCAAGAACAGCCAAGATAAAGAGAGAAAAAAGATAAAGATAAAAATAAAAAGATAAATGCAGAGGAATTGAAACATGCAAACAGTTTGAGCTCAATAAAGGTTACTAATGACCTGCCTAATGCTTTGCAGTGCAAATGTGTCATAGTTGTGTTTTGCACTGCAAAATTATTTGGATAGACCAAGCTAAAAAGTGGTATTATAGATATCCCAGGTTTGTTTGCATGTTTGCGAATGGGCTTTAGAGCAGACTATTAGGGCTCTCATTGAGAGATGCTGTTTGCATTAGGCTGCTGGATAAGCAGCGTTAATGGGGCTCTGACTGTAACAAGCAAACTTAACAATTTGATGCCTGCTTTTTATATAAAAGTTAACCTTTTGATCTGCTGTGATATACATTTTTGGCTTTTTTCATAAGGTTAATTTTAAGAATTCACACAAGGAGTTCTACAATACCTGAAATCAATTTGCATTCCCATTTCTCCCAATGGCAGTTGCTAAGTTGGCGCAGGACCGCTGGGAAGAACAATAAATGATTTCATTTAATTTCGCATGAGGTGCAATATGTGAATGTAGGAAAAACAATGCCAGAAAAAAAAAAAAAAACATTTAAGAAAATGTGCAGAAAAACATTTTATGCCGTTTTGGTGCAAAAAATAAAATACAAAGAAATAAATAATAATAACAGATGGAAAGATGACAGGAAAAAAGACCCCTGTCGTCTTATGATAACATTAAAACTACTCGGTTTTCATTTTGCGCTTACATCTCTATACTCTTTGAAAATGTTTACACAGTATACACATTTACATTCTCATACATTTAGATAAAAACAAAATTTCTTTCATTTTCGGGACACACTGTTTGTCACACGCATCCACAAATGCCTGACTGACAGGCAAGTTTCTAAAAACTTTAAACTGTTTAGGTGCTGCTGATCGCAGGCCTACCTCTTCGCTGGTGTTTGTGTTTCATGGTGTTGTAGCACTCAGTGGTGATCTTGTTCAGTTTCTATGATTATTAAATTCCACCATAAAAAGAGGGCAAACTAGATTTTAAATGTTCCGGTGCATGTGTTTGAGTGAGCGAGCAAATGAGAGAGTGGCCGAGAGGGAGAGAGCTGCACTGTGGCTCCAGTCTGATCAGTTCTGATTCCACTGAGGTTTTAGAAAATTACAGCTAACAGAATGAAACATTTTGATGTCAGTTGAATATATGCATTACTACAGCATAAAAAAGTTAAGACAAGTTAAGAGTTAAACATTGTATTTAATGAATCATATGATTTTAAATGAAACCCCCCAAGAATGCGCAAATTAGCTTTCAAGGAGGTCTCCTGTTGCATTCAGGGGGTCTGAGACCACCTGTAATTCACACCGTCCTTGTATTCACAGTAGTAATCACGTTGATGACGCAATCATACTGCAGTTCGGACTCAGAAAATACAATGTGAACCTGCAGGAACACGGGAGTATTCTAACTCGGCTTCAGAACAAAGCAAACGAACCAAGTGTGAAAGTGTCTGCTTTCTGTTTGTTTGTTTAAATGGGTCTTATTTTGCACTAAAGACCAAACATGTGACGAGGAAGGATTTAGTGTCAATAACTTTTGATTTGACTTTCTTGTTTGTTTGTTTTACCATCACCAGTCGTTCTGAATTTAAAATGATTGTGTTTGCATGCTTTGAAGGCTTTCATTGGAATATCTCAAATAGAAACTCTTCGAAAGAAAGATATTTCTACACTTGTGGGAAAAAACTGAATTTTATGAATAGTCAAACAGCATTGCACAAGGGGACGTGATTCCATTAAAATATTTGCACTAAGTGTAAAAAGCAACAAAAAGCATCTTCTTTGCACTAAGTGCAAATAACATTAGATGCTATGGCAGATACTCTTATACACCTGTTTAAATACTAACATACAGTATAGTGGAATCACTGCAGCATTATTATTATTTTTTTAATAATTTATTTCCCACGGACACCCTACACCAACCCCTACCCCAGACCCAACCCTACAAAAAATTAACCATGGTTTCACTACAGTATAGTATCACCATGGTATTTTTCTAGTAAAATCATAGTAACCACAAAATTAAACATGGTTACTATTAACTACTATTAACAACATGTTACTGTAGTAACACCATGGTTAGTACATCAGAACTATATAGTTTCCACCAAAACACATGGTTACTACAGTATTACTACAGTAAAACCATGATTAATTTTATCCAGATCAAATCCTTCTCTCAACTCCCCAACCTTCACTGTGACCAAATCACTATGAGGAATCTCTTTTATTTATTACTATAAGTATAGGGTGGCCAGACATCCCGTTTTTCCCGTGACAGTCCTGTATTCAAGCACTTATTCTAGTGTCCCAACTTATTCTGAAAAAATCGTGTTTTGTCCAGTATTTCCCCTCTCCTCAAATTTCCCTATCGCCTATCGCGATAATCAAAGATGGCCAAGGATATGGCTTGTAAAACCAATAAAATCACACTGTGTTATTTGAAGTACATGATTGGATTAAACTATCCAATCAAAATCCCCTCTCAATAGACGTCCAGTTAGTGAACTGATTGAAGAGTCAGTTTGAAAGAGCACACAGATGAAATTGTGTCTGGAAAAATGTCAAGGAAGTGTGCATGTACATTTAATGAGGATTTTCAAAGAGTTTAAATTTCTAAAAAAGGAGTCTCAGACAAAACCTAGTAAAGTGAGGTGTGAGATTTGTGGAGCTTGCTTTTCCATCGCCCATGGAGGCTGCACTGACATTGTGCAGCATGTTAATACAAAAAAGCATGTGCTAAAAGTAAGTGTGCCACACCAAGTGTTAGTGATTTTTTTGTGTAGCAAAATTTTGCATATGATTCTGTTGTGAACGGCCATAGTTTCGTTCAGTTGACTGCACTGCAAAATTGATAAGGAAATTGAATGATCAGGGGCCTGGGTAGCTCAGTGAGTACTGATTCTGACTACAACCCCTGGAGTTGCGAGTTCGAATCCGGGATGTGCTGAGTGACTCCAGCCAGGTCTCCTAAGCAACCAAATTGGCACGGTTGCTAGAGAGGATGGAGTCACATGGGATAACCTCCTCGTGGTCACGATTAGTGATTCTCACTCTCAATGGGGCGCGTGGTAAGTTGTGCGTGGATCACGGAGAGTAGCATGAGCCTCCACATGCAGAGTCTCCACATTGTCATGCACAACGAGCCATGTGATAAGATGTGTGGATTGACGGTCTCAGAAGCGGAGGCGACTGAGACTTGTCCTCCGCCACACAGATTGAGGTGAGTAACTGTGCCACCAGGAGGACCTACTAAGTAGTGGGAATTGGGCATTCCAAATTGGGAGAAAAGGGGATAAAAAAATAAAATAAATAAATAAATAAAATTGTATGATCCAAAATTTTCTTCTGCCCGCACCAAATCTAAAGCTGTCATATGCAACGTACTTGCTTTTGTGCAGCTGGACTATCAGAAATTAATGCAGCATGGCAACACATGTTTCCTCTCTCTTGGTCCAGCTCTTGAAAGAATACTGCACCTTTTCAATGATCTGCGTGCATGCTTCCTTTCTCATGAAAAATGCCCAAAGTTTCTAAGAGATATTTTCAGCGATCCTTGCACTAAACTTTGGATTGGCTTCGCACTCAAGCAAACAGCCACTTTTAACCATGCTCTGGAGATATTAGAGCAAGACCACATTTCAGCCACAGAAGTGGCTTTGCACATTCATGACCTGAGATAAGTCTTGCAGGCCAGGCTGGAGGAATTATTCATACCCTCTGATATTATAAAGCAGTTGGATGCCCTAGTTGAAGCTGGTGACATGTGAGCAGATAATTTATTTTGTGCAGTGAGAAACTTTTATTCAGCATCAGTGGATTACCTCCAAAATTGGAGCTGCTCATTGGAGAACACAGAAGAACTTGAGTGGGCCCTACTGAGAGACATCCCAGAGTGGAAAGACATTCAGAGCAGCCTCGAACACTTCTACTCCAGAATCCGTGCTCTCAGTTTGACTGACGAAATCACGCTCTTTGATGAGTGGGCTTGCATGAAAAACATTGTCACTCATCGCATCACTGCGGAACATGAACAAGATGGCTGTGTTTGAGAGATGGACAGACATTTTTCATGAGCTGGAGAGCAAGATCATCAACTTCACAGTCTTAGCCAAGGTTGTGGAGTTTGTTTTATGCCTGCCTGGGACATCTGTATCTGTGGAGCATGTGTTCTCATTTATGAACACAGCATGGACACTGGATAAATCTCGACTCAGTTTAACAGTCATGAAGGCAGGGCTTTTTGTACGTCTTAATTTTGGACTGGACTGCTCTGGATTTTACGATAAACTCTTGAAAGACAAGCGCAAACTAAGAACTTTGCCAGTGAAAAGTACAAGGTGAGAACAGTTACAGATGCGGATGCACCCTCTACTTCGCATTGATCTGCGCCTAGGTAAGGATACGTCAATTACATTTCTGTCCCGTTTTCCACAAGCAGGAATCTGGTCACCCTATAAAAGTAGTATTATAGGAAATATTAAGAGTAGAGACATGGGAAAAAGTATGTCAAGGGTTGGGATTCAAACCCAGATCTCCAGCATGACAACACATACACATACCATCGTTACACCCAGAGCTACTACAGCTGCACATGGGGGCGCAGTTTGTCATAAAATCCTGTGTTTTCACCAGACTATTGGAGTGCAAATAGTCTCTTAGTTCCCTATCTGTCACTCACTCTTATTAAAAAAAAAACAAAAAAAAAAATTAAATTATTAATCACTCGACGTTGGTGTCGATGTAGTGACACTAGGGGTCACTCTTGGGAGCCCGAGACACCTCTGGTCTTTGATAAAAGGCCAATGAAAATTGGCGAGTGGTATTTGCATGCCGCTCCCCCGGACATACGGGTATAAAAAGAGCTGGTATGCAACCACTCATTCAGATTTTCTCTTCGGAGCCGAAGGGTCATGCTCATTGAGCTGAATAACACTGTTCATTCACCTCTGCTGGATCTGATGGTGCATTTCAGTGGCTTCTTCCTCCTCTGCACTGGTGCACTGCAGAGAATGCCCCTGGGCGCTTCGGCAGAAAAACTAGAGAGTATATCTTCTGAAAGAGCGTTTTTCCCCTCTAAAAGAGTATATTTCTCTAAAAAAGCGCACTCACGGAACGTCTTTTTAAAGACGCGTCTTTCTAAAGATGCCTTTCCGATCGTGTGTTATTCCTGGTTGCAGTCGTTTTCTCTCAACTTCGGATGGTCATGATCGCTGTCTTTTGTGTCTGGGCGCGACCCACACGGAGGCAGCGTTTATGAATGGTTCATGTTCTCACTGCGAGAATATGACCATGGCAACATTGCGGTCGCGGCTTGCTTTCATAAGAAAGCAATCCACCCCAGTGGCTCCCCGCCTCGGTCTTCCTACCTTACGGGTATGAGGTCAGCGCGGCTAGCACTGGGGGCGATTTGGGGACCTCAATGGGATCGCCTCCGCCGGGTATCCCCCCGCGGACCTCCCATTCCCCAGCACGCTCGTCTGCCCCAATCGGGCTTCCGGATGAGTTCGCCAGCTCGTCGCACGGCGAGTCTGGCTTCTTGTTCGGGGCCCGCGAAGATGATGAGCTCTCGAGCGCAGCATCGGAGAGCGGGCTTGTCCAGTCGGACGCAGAAGCCTCAGCTGGGCTTCCCCCTTCGGGGATGGTCGCCCAGTTACAGGCCGATGCCGAAATGATGGACATACTTTCCCGGGCGGCCGTGAGCGTTGGGCTAGAGTGGAACCCTCCGCTTTCCCCTGAACCCTCGCAGCTTGATGATTGGTTTCTGGGCTCTTCAGCGGTATTCACTTCACCTTGGTCAAGGGCGAAAACGCTGTTACTCTGCACGTGGAGATCGCTACCCTCCTACGGAAGGGTGCGATAGAACCTGTCCCTCCAGCCGAGATGAAGAAAGGGTTTTACAGCCCCTACTTCATCGTACCGAAAAAAGGCGGTGGGTTGCGGCCAATCTTGGACCTTCGAATACTGAACCGGGCTTTACACAGACTCCCGTTCAAGATGCTGACGCAAAGATGCATTTTAGCGAGCGTCCGGCATCAAGATTGATTTGCGGCGGTAGACCTGAAGGATGCGTACTTTCATGTCTCGATCCTTCCTCGACACAGACCCTTCCTACGGTTCGCATTCGAGGGTCAGGCATATCAGTACAAAGTCCTCCCTTTCGGCTTGTCCCTGTCTCCTCGCGTCTTTACGAAGATCGCAGAGGCTGCCCTTGCCCCGTTAAGGGAGGTGGGCATTCGCATTCTCAACTATCTCGACGACTGGCTAATCTTAGCTCACTCTCGAGACGTGTTATGCGCACACAGGGACCTGGTGCTCTCACACCTCAGCCGACTAGGGCTTCGGGTCAACTGGGAAAAAAGCAAGCTCCTCCCGGTTCAGAGCATCTCTTTTCTCGGTTTGGAGTTGGACTCAGTCTCCTTGATGGCGCGCCTTACGAACGAGCGCGCCCAGTCTGTGCTGGCCTGTTTGAAGAAAACAGCGGTTCCACTGAAACTTTTTCATAGGCTCCTGGGGCATATGGCATCCTTGGCGGTGGGCACTGACTCCAGACTTGAGTCCTGAGACGGGCATGGCGCCACGGGACACACCACGTGGCCATTACGTCAGTCTGTCACCATCTTTTCAGCCCTTGGACCGACCTCTCGTTTCTACGAGCAGGTGTTCCCCTAGAACTGGTCTCCAGGCGTGTCGTGGTCACGACAGACGCCTCCAAAACAGTCTGGGGCGCTGTTTGCAATGGGCACGCAGCCGCCGGCCTCTGGACGGGTCCGCGGCTGCGTTGGCACATCAACTGCCTCGAGTTACTGGCAATTCTGCTTGCCCTGCGGAGGTTCCGGCCGTTGATCCAGGGCAAGCACATGCTAGTTCGGACGGACAGCACGGCAGTGGTAGCATATGTCAACCACCAAGGCGGTCTGCGCTCTCGCTGTATGTCACAACTCCCCGCCATCTCCTCCTCCGGAGTCGGCAGCACCTCAAGTCGCTGCGAGACACTCACATCCCGGGCAGCCTCAACACTACAGCGGATGCGCTGTCATGGCAGGTTTCCCTCAGGGGAGAGTGGAGACTCCACCCTCAGGTGGTCCAGCTGATTTGGAGTCGAATCGGTCAGGCACAGGTGGACCTGTTCGCCTCCCAAGAATCCTCCCACTGCCCTCTCTGGTACGCCCTCACCGAGGCTCCCCTCGGCATAGACGCGCTGGCACACAGCTGGCCCCCTGGCATTCGCAAATATGCGTTTCCCCCAGTGAGCCTGCTTGCACAGACCCTGTGCAAGGTCAGGGAGGACGAGGAGCAGGTCGTCCTGGTAGCACCCTACTGGCCCACCCAGACGTGGTTCTCGGACCTCACGCTCCTCGCAACAGCCCCCCCCGGTAAATTCCCCTGAGGAAGGACCTTCTTTCTCAGGGACGGGGCACCCTCTGGCACCTGCGCCCAGACCTCTGGAATCTCCATGTCTGGTCCCTGGACGGGAAGCGGAAGATCTAAGTGGCCTACCACCCGTGGTGATAGACACAATCACTCAGGCTAGGGCCCCCTCTACGAGGTGCCTGTATGCCTTTAAGTGGCGTCTATTCGCTAAGTGATGTTCTTCTCGACACGAAGACCCCCAGAGATGCGCAGTCGGATCAGTGCTTTCCTTCCTGCAGGAGAGGCCGGAAGGGAGGCTGTCCCCTTCCACCTTGAAGATGTACGTTGCTGCCATAGCAGCACACCACGACACAGTTGACGGTAAGTCCTTAGGGAAGCACGAACTGATCATCAGGTTCCTAAGAGGCACCAGGAGGCTGAATCCCTCCAGACCGCCCCTCGTTCCCTCATGGGATCTCTCCATAGTTCTTCAGGGTCTACAGAGAGCCCCCTTTGAGCCTTTGCAATCAGCCGAGCTTAAGGCACTCTCCCTGAAGACTGCCCTCCTGACTGCGCTCACTTCCATCAAGAGGGTAGGTGACCTGCAAGCGTTCTCTGTCAGCGAAACGTGCCTGGAGTTCGGTCCGGGCTATTCTCACGTGATCCTGAGACCCCGACCGGGCTATGTGCCAAGGTTCCCACCACTCTGTGGCAGCGGGGGCATGGTCAAACATCTCTCCGGAGAGAGAAAGCGGTAAGGGCGCTTACACCTGAGCTAAATTATGTCTAACACCTGTCTCTAATTTCAGTGAGCACGGGGAGAGCGGCATAAATAGAGCGACACAACACTCAGTCGAGAGAGAGACTGGATATGACAGAGCCGAGCCAGAGCAAGGATTTCCTAATAGTGAGAGTTTATTTGTGGAAGCAGTGTGTGTTAGTGTTTAGATAGTGTATAAAGGTAAACTGTAAAGTGGTGTCAAGGAAGAGGGGAAATAAAGCCTCACCTGAAGAAGGAAAACTGCTTCTCGCGTCATCTTTTACACTGGTGCCGAAACCCGGGATTGAAGTTTGGGTCGACTGGGTTAAGCCTGTCTCTATCTTTGGGTAGTCGACTTGTCCCCAAAAAGGGCCATTCGACACTCATAACTGTGTTGGGGGAGGTTACGTGTCAACCTGGTGTGCTGGCTATGAGGCACACATCAAGTCTGCCCACCACACACCGCCAGTTCACGTAACACCGTTCAGCCTTGTGGCGTTTTGTATAGGGACCCCTAGTGTCACTACATCGACACCAACGTCAAGTGAGTGAGAGATAGGGAACGTCATGGTTACTGGTGTAACCTCCGTTCCCTGATGGAGGGAATGAGACGTTGGTCCCTCCTGCCACAACGCTGAACTACCCACTGAAATGGCCGGACCTTATATCGGCTCCTCAGCGTAAAACCTGAATTAGTGGTTGCATACCAGCTCCTTTTATACCCGTATGTCCGGGGGAGTGGCATGCAAATACCACTCACCAATTTTCATTGGCCTTTTATCAAAGACCAGAGGTGTCTCGGGCTCCCAAGAGTGACCCCTAGTGTCACTACATTGACACCAACGTCTCGTTCCCTCCATCAGGGAATGGAGATTACACCAGTAACCATGACGATATCCAATCTCTTAATCCACTAAATGTCTAACCCTTTAACCAGTTTAATGTCTCTGCCCCATCGCAAAAAATTCAAATATGCCTGCCTTCATTTGACCTGCAGTTGACCCCAAATAAATCTGTCATGGCTGTCTTGAGTTTGGTCTGAGCAGTGGTGGGTGGAGTTAGTGTAAATAGCCTCTGCCAGCAAGATGGGCTATTTGCACATAGTATAAATAGACACTCCATTAAAATTCTCTTCAGAAGAAATAATGGATGTGTCTCTTTTCTGCTCTGCTGTTTAAAAAGGAAATTCAAACAATCTGCTCCCATTGAAGATAACACCTTTTTATTTATGGATTTATACGGTTTTATCTAAGTGCCAGCTATTCTCCATCATTCTCTCCTTTTCTCATTCACTCGCTTACTTTCTCCTCCCCTTCAGAGTTAAATTCAGAAGTAAGTTTCCGTTTACAGTCTGTATATATATTTGGCACACAGCATCTTCATATTACCTGTAGAAGTCTATTCTCATTGCTATTATTACTTAGAATTTCATGTTGTATCTGCATTGTTTTACTAAATATACAAAAAATCTAGAGGTGCTAATTTGAAGCAACCTGAAGCAAATTATCCACAATTGCTTCAGATTCACCACTACCAGTCAAGAGCTTCAAACTTCAGTCAAACATTTGCGGTGAAAAACAAGCTCATTTGCATGTGAAAATAATGAGTGGCAAATTTGCAGCAAGTTTGCGGCAACCCTAGATTTCAAGATCTCTTCAAGAACTCCTACAAAAACTTCTTCTCACCAGTTACAATCAGCTTGAAACAGGAACAGCTGCACTGATTTGAAGTGTAATAGTAGAGCCTACGAAATGTAAACTAACAAAAATGCAGTTGTCAAAGTGACAGGAATGACAGATAAATGTGGGTGCACTCAAGACACTTTTTTTATTCTTGATCTGCACTATTGTTCAGCCACGAAACCGAAAATCCTCCTCATCTTTGCACAGTGCCAGATCGTACATCTTATCATTGAGTCAAGGTTTTTCCATAAATAGTCAACTGGGGATACAAATAAATTATTCATGAAGATTTTCAAGTGATCAATCCTTAGTGGTTGGACAAACCAAGGCCGCCTCTCTGCCTGGCTGGATGTTTTGTAGAAGTTGAGGCAGATCGGTTGCCATTGCCAGACGATGACTGAAGAGTCTGGTGCATTTGAGGGATGAAACCTTGTTGCAGATGCAGCGTTGAGTGCTCCATTGCCCTGTGCCACTTGGAACACACGCTGGTGCCATCCTCTAAAGGCTTCATGGGTTTTGAGTGGTGAGAAAGGCGATTAATGTGATATTGATCTTAACATGAATTCAGCGGCAGTCTTTGGGTTGGCTGTAATAACTGAGTATTACTTTGTTCCCAAGCGTGTCCTGAAATTCACGTCCAGTCAATATCCCATTAGAGAGTTGAGTTAGTACAGCTGTGTGTGTGTGTGTGTGTGTGTGTGTGTGTGTGTGTGTGTGTGTGTGTGACAGAAATTGTTGGTTGGGAGGATGCAGTAAAAATTACATTATAAATCATTTATTAGGTAGACATATGGCTGCATGTAAAAATCAATGATGATTATTGGTGGCGCATCGGCACCCTGTAGCTTCACATAAACTCAATATTCCTTTTACAGTTAACACTAGTCACATACCTAAAATATCCAGAATAAGAGTGTTATATAGAGTTAATTAACATAATGCATTCTATCACAAACACAATTCAGCATTATAACAATCTAATAAAAACATTGACATTGAACTGCATGTGGCACAATCCAATATGAATTTCCTTTAACTTAATTTATCGTACATTATTGGGGAAGCTACTTTGAAATGGAAATTTTCCAAGCTACAAGCTACTCATAATTTACAGTAGTTAAACAATAGTCAAGCTACCCTTTTATGCAAGTAGTTAGCTTCACAACTAGTTATTTACAAAAAATAAAAGTAGCTAAATGCATTGAAGCTACTTAAGGGGATAACATCTCATTTAATATACAATTATCCCATCAGTAAATGCATAATTTAATCAGAGCTGCTTATTCTGGCACAAAAAAAGGGTTTTTGAAAGAATGAACAATAAAGGGTGTCAGCATTAATTTAAACTTGAACAGAAACATTTACACTAATTGTTAGTTTAGTTGCAAAAATGACTTCAGCTCACTTGGCTGTAAAGCTGTGTGTGTAATACAACATGATTTAAAACAGTGATATAGCATTTTGTCATTCTACACCACTAGTCATTGAAAAAGCCACTTGTTACTGCAAAAACTACTTTTCTTAGGGAGCAGTTGAGCTAAAGTTGAATTGAGAACAGTTGAGAAACAGTTAATTTGCTACTGTTAGTTAGTAGTCACTCCCGACCACTTTATTCATCAAAATCACATTATTATTCATAGATGTTTGTATGTACGTAAAGTGTGGTTCAAGAAATGAGTGAAACACAAGTTAATATTCAGGGTTGGGAGGGTTACTTTTTAAATGTATTCCACTACAGATTACAGAATACATGCTGTAAAATGTAATTTGTAACGTATTCTGTTAGATTACTCAAGGTCAGTAACATATTCTAAATACTTTGGATTACTTCTTCAGCACTGGTAGATTTTTTCACTTGTTTTGACTATAAAAACTCTGCCAGTACATTAAGACAAAATACACATGTTAAAAATACATTCTCTGAAAAACCTAAATATCTTATGCAGTGTTGTTTCTAAAACAAGATCAATCAAACTGATCTTGTTTTAAGGATTTTTAGATATTTTTACAAGAAAACAATACAAAAATTATTATCAAGAATATGATTTATGCCCTAATATCAAAGATCTTACTAGAAAAAAGAAATTATGATCCAACGTGAATTTTCTTGATAAAAAAATATGATCGGTTGTGGTAACATGTGCATGTAAAATGGCTAGAAATAGCATTTTATCTTAGCGTAAAGCTGACAATTTACACAAGGTTTATTTTTATTTCTTCTGCTCCAAACTTACTTCAGACTTACTTCTCTGTCTGCTCGTATGAATGTAACACATCATAAGAAAGTGTTTCACCGCTGTTCAAATGCACTTTGGATCGCATCATTTATATGTATAAATGTTTTCCATCTGAAAGGACTAAATATTAAATGAAACAAATGTCAATAAAATGTAAAGTAATCTCTTCAGTAATCAAAATACTTTTGAATGAAACTGTATTCTAATTACCAATGATTTAAATTGTAACTGTAGTGGAATACAGTTACTTATATTTTGTATTTTAAATACGTAATCCCGTTACATGTATTCCGTTACTCCCCAACCCTGTTAATATTACACCCTAACATTGACTTACTAGATATTTCATACTTTTTTAGGTTTGATGGTAATTAATTTCAGCCATTATAAGTGGAAATGATAAAACAAATTTGGAAATATTCTGCCAGTTTTAGTTGTGGAATCTGGCAACCATAAGTGCAAGCTTTCTCTTTACTGCGAAAAAACGCCAGTGTGATGTGTGTGACTGTGAGCGAGTGATCGAGAGGATTCTTTTCACAAAATTCATCATAAAATAAAATAACAGAGGGTAACAGGTGCATATTATGGCCACTTATAAGCATTAGCGCCATGAGTCTTTGCCATGAATTCCGAATGTAAACATTACAAATTACACAATCTACTGCATACAGAATATTAACTTTCAATCATCATCGAGTGGTTACAAGTTACTAGGTTGCCACAATTAAAATGCAATGCATGTTATTGTAAGGCAGTAACATGCATTGCATGAAAATAATACCGCGAAATCGTCACGATCTTTGCATGAATCCTTTGACCCCACAATCCCCCTTGAATGTTTTTTTTTTTTTTTTTTTTTTTTACAAATCGATCACTGACTACAGGAAAAGGTCAAAAAGGGATGGCATTCAACAGTAATTCAGCAGAATGTGGTCAGTTTCAGGGTACATGAACGTTCAGATGCATCATGTCGATTTCCTGTGTGATCATGTTGTTTGTGAAACTCCTAATTTTAAAACATACAGTATAAAAGCCAACTCTTCCTCTTCCGCTAATCCCTTCCTTTTCCACTCATTCTCTCTCTTTTTATCTTCTTTTTATCTTCTAACTTCAACTCTTCACCGCTCCTTGAAATTCACTCAGCTGTAGTCTTCACATCCCTAGCCTAACTCTCTCTCTCTTTTTCTTGTCGCCTAGGGTTTAAGCATCTCACAATATGACATCTGGCTACTCGCCAGCTGTTTTGCTTTTTCCGAGATCTCTCAAATTTTTCCCTGCTTGTCTCACTTTCTCCAGAGTGCCTGATAGCATCTTAGAACACTGTAAGGACATCATATTTTATTGTCTAGCATGTACCAACACTGCTGAGCATAGTTGAGCTAATTTGAAAAAGAGCATAAATCATGGTATGTAGAGAAATGTGTATGAGATGATAGCACAGAGATCTGTTATAGTGACAGTGAATGTGTCGAACAGATGGAAGCTGAAGACTGATTGCCCGTACCATTTGCATGTGCTGCCGCTCTGCATGTCCACACACTGGGCTGAGCTACAGGTGGCTGCTAAATATGACATATTGTCAGAGTTAATGAACGCAGAGATGATTGGACAGATGTTGCCCGTGTGAGGATTGGTGGGTTGTCTGGATGTGTAACAATGGCCAAGGAGGTCTATAATACCCGGAGAAAGCTATCTGTTAGTATTCCCATTCATCTAAATGGCAGGTGTGGAAGTACGTGACCTGCTTGCTACCATTGTGGGCACTCAGTTCTATGCACAGAAGTTTTTGAGGCAATCTCCTGAGCCGTAAGTGTCATTTTAACTAATAATTCTGGAGCTGCAGTAAAATGACGTAATGAAAATGCTGATTTGCTAATGGCAGCACAAGAATGTGCATAGTACACCAACAAACCCTTTACTTTCAGAGAAAATGGTACTGTTAAAGGTACAAGGGCTGCCACTGAGGTGGTACCCCCAAGGGAACCTTTTCTGTACCTCTAGTTATAATTTATTACTCGTTTTGGGTACATAATAATACCCTAAGGACATACTGTGTACATTAGGTACAAGGTACATTTATAGGTTTTGTTCTTCTGGTAACAAAAAAATCCAAAATATGTACCCAAAACAAGGGTACTGCCCCAGTGATGTTGTTGTACCTTAAACAGTACCATTTTACTGAGAGTGTCTACATCATGCTTTTAAGAGTGGTCACTGGCAAAGCATCTATTATAATGCAATGACATATTTGTGCTATTCAAATGATATTTTCTGTTGCTATTTCTTCAGTACACGGCAACATTTGAATGCCCATTAATGGAAAAATATGCCTTTTTTTTGCAGCAGTATTTTGTACTAACGGTGTCCACCAGCAGGAGCTAATGGATGCCGTAAGTACACTGGCCCATGCTTATCAGCCAAACCTGACCCTTTGATAATGGTGGAGGGTGATTTCTACAGTGTTCTCAGGGTAAAAGTATCCATGCTAATAGATTTGTTAAATAGCGTGACCATAGCACATCTGTTTTAAAGCAGTGTAGCTTTTCCTGCAAAAGGTACTCTTTCCAACAAGCAGTGGTGTAGTGTGGCAAAATGCTACATCATTGTTTTTAATGTCACATTGTTTATGCATGAAGCTTTATGTCTGGCCCAATTGATGTAATAATCATACACAAAAATGTCCTAAAACAACAAGCTTGTGAATGGAGAGCGAGATCAGGAGATGAGAAGGGTAAGGATCATCGCCTGGCAATGATTGTCTCTAACAGCTGTTTGTCATTACAGTGAAAGTTGGAGACGGATTTAAGTGTTGGATTCGCCATCTCCCGCTTCCTCCTTGCAACCCCATTGCGAATTTAATTTCCTAAAAATGCTCTCTCTTGCAACCTGGTCTCACAGAATCACGTTACTATTGCAAGGTTTTTGCAAAATGAAATTTACATGGCTCATTATATTTATTATGGCACTTTCCTGGTGAAATAAACACTAAAGGCGCTATAACGACTTTTATTAATTTTCACACAATTTATGAGTAAAAAGGCAGATTATCACTTTTCACCCTGTTCCCCACACAATGCTATCTTAATACATCAAAGCACTTTTACTATAGCAAATGAATTGTAAAGCAATACACTTTAATGTTTTCATTAAATAACAAACAAGCTTGTTTGTGTGCGATCAAATTGTGCGGTAGCTCAGCTGATAAAGTTTTGTTGTTTTTTGGTTTAATTTTTATGGTACCTGTTTTTAAGAAAATGTAACTTACTTTTCAGTGACACACAGTGGAAATTTCATTTTTGAACTTCAGCATTACATGTAAAAGACCATGTAATAACATTTTGCAAAAATGTTGCCTCAGCCACATAATTTATTAATGAGATCAGACTGCTCTCTTGTGTGCAGTGCTTGGACGGTTCATGTAAATTCACTGGTTAAAAAAAAAAAGAAGAAGAAGAAAAAAAAAAGATTCAGTTCATGGACAGCATTTTATGTATTTATTAGGGTGTTTTCTTGTTTTATTTCTGGTATTTAGTGTGAATTGATCTGTTCAAATGCTGTGTAATGCTGTCACCCTAATTGAGATCCTTTTTTTGTGCCAAATAGCTATGTTTGCAAAAAAAATTTGCATCTTACTGTCACAGTCTGTCTCCCTCAGTTTCTTCATTTTCTTCAAGGACTCTTATTTTGAAGTTTTCCCCCGGACTTCATTTCCCATAGTGCACTGCCTCATCACTCCCACCTGTTTCCAATCCTTTCACCTGCCCTCCATTTCATCATTAGTCATTGTTTGTATAAATACCCTCTAGTTCTGTTCATCCTTTGTCCTTGAGGTGTTATGTTGAGTTTAAGAAGTGTTATGTTATGCTTAGTTTTGATGTTAAGCTTTAGTGTTTGTTCCACTCAGCGATTACTATTGTTGTGCCTTTCGTTTGTTCCACTTCAAAGTTTGTTCCACTACAGCGTGTATTATTACAGGATTTAAAGATTCCACTCCTGTGTCTCCTCTCTTCCTCTTCCACACCAGACACTGATGTTACACTTACAGTATAGTTATTTTCCTCTTAAATACTGTAGCTTCAAACTAGTGTAGTGTAGCTAATTACTTAAATGAATAGTCCGGGTTCAATACAAGTTAAGCTCAATCGGCAGCATTTATGGCATGATGCTGATTTACACAAATTAATTTAGAATTTTCTAAATTCTAGAAAAAAAAAAAAAAAAAAGAAAAAATTTTCTTTAAAAAATACAAAAATTGAGGTTACAGTGAGGCACTTACAATGGAAGTGAAGGGGGCCAAGTTTAGGAGGGTTTAAAGACAGAAAGGTGAAGCTCATAAATTTATAAAAGCACTTACATGAATTCTTCTGTTAAAATCATCATTTTTACAGTCATTTTAGGATTTGTTAACAGTACATTGACATGGCACTGAAATTGTAAAATTGGCTGTAACTTTACACAGAAAAGGTTAGTAAGTGATTTTATCACACTAAAATAATGTTAACACACATATAGTTTATGTCTTGTGGCTATACTTTTGAAACAGTGAGTATTTTAATATTCAAACAACCCCCATTCACCTCCATTGTAAGATCTTCAATGTAACCCAGTTTTTTTATTTTTTATTTTTATTATTATTTTCAAAGAGAAGGAGAAGTCAAAATGTATTTTGTGGTAATCGATATTATGCCACAAATGCTGTCGATTGAGCTTAACTTGTATTGAACCCAGAATATTCCTTTAACCTCTTAAGGACAGGTGGGTCAAAAATGACCCACTTGCGTATTTATTTACATTTAATTTATGTTTAATGCATGTTTAAACTGTGAAATTGTAAACTAATATTGACATCCAATATATCATTTGAAAGATCTGTGTCTCAAGATTGTATATTTTAAAGAGATTTTGACAATCGCAAAGTTACAACAATAAGATTTTATTAAACGTGTCAAGAGTGAAAATCAAAATACAGAAAATGAAACCGGAAGTTCTGACCTTTATTGTCTTCCAACCAAAAACAGATGAGCACAAACCTCCAAACTTCGGTATGCTTTTCATTGCAAGAGTCCAATAATTAAAATCCATTAAGTCATGTCAAGTCATTTTTATTTGTATAGCGCTTTTCACAACACACATCGTTTCAAAGCAGCTTTACAGAGGATCATGCATTAACAGAAAATGAAACTGTAATATCTATAATGTCTTAAGAGTCATCGTGTAGTTTGATAAAATACATAATTAAATAATAATTGTATTTATAACCCCAGTGAGCAAGCCGAAGGAGACTGTGGCAAGGAACACAAAACTCCATAAGATGTTGGTTAATGGAGAAAAATAACCTTGGGAGAAACCAGACTCACTGTGGGGCCAGTTCCCCTCTGGCTAACATCATGAATATAGTGCCAATATTACTTATGTATAGTGCAAGTCATGGTTTAAAATTATTAAACTAAGTAAGTGTTAAGGGTCAGTGTCTAAACAAAGATTTTGTATGAACTGTAAGATTAATGACTAATGTCTTTGAAGTGCATCCTGGATTAACTGCAGAAGTTCACATAGATGCAATTGTCCTTGT
This sequence comes from Myxocyprinus asiaticus, assembly GCF_019703515.2. Lineage (NCBI taxonomy): Eukaryota > Metazoa > Chordata > Actinopteri > Cypriniformes > Catostomidae > Myxocyprinus > Myxocyprinus asiaticus. The sequence continues at coordinate 4,863,610 of NC_059355.1, read as the reverse complement.
TAGTTGGCTGATGAAGGGTTTTGTTTCAAGAGTGTAGTCCATCATTAGACTGAGGTGATGTAGGCAGAGATCAGTTAGGTGCATCGGAGTTCAACCTGGCCTGTAATTTCGGTGAGGTCTATCCTAAATCCAAGGTTCAGGCAGTGGCATATGACTTATCCCATGTCTTATGGTTGGAGACATCAGTTCATCCTCTGAAGTCCATTGTAATAGACTGAAGTGAAGTTTGGCTGGCACCGGCTGCATTTAGTCATCATCACTCAGTGACACGTAGCAGTGGAGTTCAACACGAAGCAGGAATGGAGCTGGACCCAGCTGGTTCTGGTGACCTCAGCATAGGAGTCCCGAGGTTGAGACAGGGAAACAAATAGAATAATATTAGCACAGATGCCATTCAATTTATTGCAGAATTATAGATCACGATCAATGTTTCTGGTTTCTGGTTCCGGCAGACCTAATTAAAGCAGCCCAATTGTGAGTTGAAGGATAAATTAGGTGTATGCCTGGCTAAATAGATGAGACTTTAGTCTAGACTTAAACTGAGTGAGTGTGTCTGCATCTCGAACAGTGTTAGGGAGACTATTCCATAGTTTAGGAGCCAAATATGAAAAGGATCTACCTCCTTTTGTGGATTTTGATATTCTAGGAAATATTAACAGGCCAGAATTTTGCGATCGTAATGAACGTGATGGAATATAGCGTGGTAGAAGGTCACATAAGTACTGCGGAGCTGGACCATTCAAAGCTTTGTACGTAGTTAACAGAATTTTAAAATTAATATGAAATTTAACAGGTAGCCAATGTAACGACAATAAAATGGGGCTAATATGATCATATTTCTTGGTTCTAGTCAGCACTCTGGCTGCTGCATTTTGAACCAATTGAAGTTTATTTATTGATCTTGCTGGACATCCTACCAGTAATGCATTACAATAATCTAGTCTTGAGGTAATGAACTCATTAATTAGTTTTTCGGCATCAGCAACAGAGAGCATGTGTCGTAATTTAGCAATATTTCTTAGGTGGAAGAATGCTGTTCTACAAACATTGGTAATTTGATTTTCAAAGGACAGACTGGTATCAAATATAACACCTAAGTTCTTCTCTGTTGAAGACGATGTAACAGTACATTCATCGAGAGTCAAATTATATTTTAGCGGCTTGTTTTTACAAGTTTTTGGTCCAATAATTAGTACCTCTGTTTTGTCGGAATTGAGTAGAAAGAAATTTCTGGCCATCCAATCTTTTATTTAATTGATACACTCTGCTAATTTGGAGAATTGTGAAATCTCATCAGGTTTTGAAAAAATATAAAGTTGGCAGAATTAAATCTAGCGTATGATTACGGCGATAAGTGGGTCCTGTTACATTTTGTCTGACTCCAAGAGAGTTGAGAATATCGATAAATGCTAATCCCAATGTGTCATTTTCATTGTCTATGTGAATGTTGAAGTCACCAACAATTAAAGCTCTATCTACAGTAACTACAAGATCTGATAAAAATGTGCAAATTCACCAAGGGAATCAGAATAAGGCCAGGGTTATCTATATACTGTAGCAAGGGCAAAAGACGACAGAGATTTTTTATTTTTATATCTGACAGTGTCACATTAAGCATTATTAGTTCAAAAGACTTAAACTTATATCCTGTCCTCTGAGTAACACCAAAAACGTCACTGTAAATTGTAGCAGCACCTCCTCGACCCTTCAGACCAGGCTCATGTTTGTAACAATAACCTGGGGGAGTAAAGTCATTTAAACTAATATATTCATCTGGTTTAAGCCAGGTTTCGGTCAAACAGAGCACATCCAAATTATGATCTGTAATAATTTTATTTACAATTAGTGCTTTGGTAGAAAGAGATCTAATGTTTAGTAGCCCTACCTTCATATGATGTTTATCTTTCATTTTTTTGTTTTGTTCAAGTTTGACCTTAATCAAATGTTTTCTAAATGATTTAGTGAGAGTTTTGTGTTTGGTAGTTTGAGGAACAGACACAGTCTCTATATGATATCTAGGTGATACAGTCTCTATGTGTTGTAGTTTATGTGACCTGTGTGACGTCTCAAGGCAGCTAGCAGACGTTCAGATTAACCAGTATTTCTGCTTCCTGGGCCCCAGTTAGTCAAATACTATCATTATTAAGACTATGAGCCAAATTAATAGAGAGGAGAGCGGCACCTTCCCTGGAGGGATGGAGTCCATCTCACTTTAGCAGGTCAGATCTACCCCAAAAACTCTTCCAATTGTCTATAAATCCTATTCTATTCTCTGGACTCTACTCAGACATCCAGCCATTCAGTGACACAAATCTACTATAAACCTCGTCACCACGATGAGCAGGGAGGGGGCCAGAGCATATTACAGTGTCTGACTTAGTTTTTGCAAATTCACACTCCTCTTTAACATTATTTCTAGTGATTTCTGACTGGCGAAGCCGGACATCATTAGTGCTGACATGAATAACAATTTTAGAAAATCTACTTTTTGCAATAGCAGCACTTTGTTGTTGTTGTTTGTTGTTGCTGAGTGGTGAGGGTTTGAAATGATGTGAATCCCTCACGCAATTGTTTGTTGTTATGGTTGTTCTAGATAAGTGGTGCTTTGAGATCGATGCTATAATCAGTGTAACACAGAGGAGAAAAACGGGTGCGCGCTGTAAAATGCAAGGTTTAATCGCGATAAAAATAGAAAGCGGATGCACGTGGAAAATGCACGCATTTGAATCGCGATAAGAGAATAATGCGGGAGAAAACAATGCATGCTGGAAAATGGCAGATGTTAAGGATTTAAAGCTGAAAACAGATAGATAAGCGATGCTAAAAAAGCTAGCAGGCTAAACACAGACTCAAGCTAGGTGCCAGCAGCAACAGGTAAAATACACACAGATGAAACACGGAAAAACCCGAAACACGTGGTAAAATGACAAAGAATAAAACGATGAATGTATGAGAATAAGAATAAGCAATGCTAACTCAAAATAGCCAAACAGGACAGTCGACATAAGTGATGTAAAGATTTGCGTCATCCATGTTTGTCTCTGGATAAAGCCAGCCAATGAAAAGCTAGATCATTTTTGACTGATGGGTCGTGTAGCTAATGAATAGATGAAAACAACGATAAGAGGGTTGTATATATCCCTGATGCCGATTTGCAAATGTTCGGAGTGGAAATCCGTGGACTGTTTTTGTTTGTGTTTGCGCTTTTATGCACGGTGTGCAGTTATAGCGTGTTACTGCTGTACTGTCGACAAAGAACTCAGCTTTTGGACCCACGATCAGATCCACCCTCCTTGGCTTCAGTCACCATCACCGAGGGCCTGGAGGAACCGCTCCTCCCGACTGCATTTTTTTCATCAAACCCCCTGTTCAACTGCACATCCAGGGGGCTCGGACGTGTCATTCAAGCCGAGATGAGCCACCCTCCCTGGTTTCGCTCACTGTGAGTTAGACCCCAGAGCACACGCGCTCCCAATGCATTGACTTTTTTCCACTGCTTTTTGTTCAGTTTGCATTGGGAGCAGGTGTGCTCTAGGCTTCACTGATGGTGATCGACGCCGGGGAGAGCGAGGCTCCCTGGCTTGAGGCAGTGGCTAAAGACCCTGGGTGAACAGCAGAGCAAAAGCTCTGAAAAATGACAGTCAATTTACATTTGTATGGGGAAAAAGTTAACAGAAACATCTTTATTGTAAGTAAAAGTTAATTTCCATTGCAACATCAAATTGTAATGTTCTTTTCACATTGTTTATAAAATACATACATTTATAATAAATGCATTAAAATATATTGGCATGGGGGGGGGGGTCGTGGTCATGTGTCTGTCTGCGGGAGAGGGAAAGCGGTAAGGCTCGTCACCTGTGCTGTAATTAGTCTAACACCTGTCTCTCATTATAGTGATGGCGGAGGGAGACCTGATAAGGCTCGCCAGAGCGTCAGAGGAGGAGAGAGAGTGAGCAGTGATGGAGGAAAGACCCGCAACTAAAGCCAGAGACTGTCATTGAAAGCGTTATTTTGAGTTGGCCACTAAGAGCCGTTTTTCTTTGTGTGTGTGAACCTAAAGTGTGTGTGAATAAAAACTGTTCGCTGTCTCCTGACTCCATTGCCCACGAGCTTAACATTATCACAAATATATTCCCAAATAATATTAAAAAATGATATCTTCATGTATATTTTGGTTTGTGTGGTATTTTTTTTACATTGAAATATAAACAAATTGTGTGTTTTGAACCACTCTGAACATTGGTTAATGGAGTTACTACAAGTGGTCTACTGGCCCCTCCAATTGGCCTTTTGTTTTGGAAGTACACTTACATAAATCATTATGGAACAGAGGTTTGGTCATATCGACTTCAAAATTGTGTCAGACCTTCATCAGACATGTGTTTTTGGGGCACTGTGCATAGTCTTGCATATTTATTTATTTTTTCTCTCAATTTGGAATGCCCAATTCCCAATATGCTTTAAGTCCTCATGGTGGTGTAGTGACTTGCCTCAATCTGGGTGGTGAAGGTCGAATCCCAGGTGCCTCTGCATCTGAGACCATCAATCCATGCATCTTATCTGAGTAAACAAGCCATTTAAATAAATAAATAAATGGCTTGTTGAGTGCATCACCACAGAGACATAGTGCATGTGGAGGCTTCATGCCATCCACCACAGCATCCATGCTCAACTCACCACATGCCCCACTGAGAGCGAACCACACCATAGTGATCATGAGAAGGTTGCCACATGTGACTCTACCCTCCCTAGCAACTGGGCCAATTTGGTTGCTTAGGAGACCTGGCTGGAGTCACTCAGCATGCCCTGGGATTTGAACTAGCAAACTAGCAAACTCCAGGGGTGGTTGCCAGCGTCCTTACCACTGAGCTACCCAGGCCCCCCATAGTCTTATAATATTTGTAATACTACAGTGATACATTTTTACTCTTGAATAACAAATGTCTATGTGTCTACTTTCAAACGAACCCAAGTTTGTGTTTGTAGACCAAAGGGTTCAAGAACTGGAAGCGGCTGGATGTTAAGAGGTTAAAAGTGTAGATTTAGTGGAGTTGAACTACTTTAATATATGAGTAGCTTGTTGCTCGGCAAATTGCCATTTCAAAGTAGGTTCTCCAAAACTGATGTCATCTGCCAAGACCAGAGAAAAGATAAAGAAACAAATAAGTAAAAGACAGTGATAGAAGGAGTGATAGAAAAAAAGATGAGTGACTGAGAGATACCTTTTTAATCAGCTTGACTAACTGCAATCGCCTGTTGTAGATTAGGCCTGAGAATGCTTTGGATTATTTGGGCATTAAGGTTGATGCCAATGTCTGTCTTTCTCACTTCATTCTAGCAACCTTCACCAACAATCTGCAGATTGGCATCAGGTGAAAATCTCATTATAAAGAGTGATGCCACCTTTGGACACAGCATTCTCCATCCATTTCTGTTTAACCACGTTTGAAGTCATCTGAGATTTGGAGGAGGTGGTTTTGTTCACCATGCAAAAGGCTCCTTGTTAGAAATGATTTGTCGATTTAGTGACAGCACTACAAAGTGAGAAGGCATTGTAAGTGTGTGGTGACTTTATTGCCGTGGAGAAACTCTGGTAATTCAATAACAATTGATGTTGAGTCATTCTTCAGGAAAACTTTGGCATGCTACTCACACAAATGAGTGGGGGATGGGGGGTTGGTGTAAAAAGAAACACTTGGGGTACCCAATTAAAGTCTAAAAGATGACATGTCGGACATAGACATTGACAGTCTCACCATGCTAACCAGTCTCTTTCGCTCTCTCGCCATCTCCTTTCCCATTGTCGCGCCTTGTACTCATTGCAAATGAAATTTTCATGAGATGTGCTACAGTGTGTGTCCACCTGAAGCCCTGAAGCACAGGTGCAATGAATCTAATGGGATCTACATGCAAAACAGCTGCAGTTTGCGACAGGGAAAGGAAAACAAGGCCAAAATAAAATCCAAACAAACAGGCATGCACACAAATCAAGTCTAGACAGTTGAAGACAATACTCTATATAGTTTTTCAGTATATACACACTCCCATGGTTTCGCAGTACAATGCGTCTTGCAACCTCATGTCAGTGTATTGAATTAAAGTGCACACTATGTTGAATAATTCAGATAAGCTCCTAGCGTGTGCCATAATTTAAACTGTTTGTCATGGTCTGGATCTGGACCTCAGATATTTGTATTTGAATGAGTGTCATGCCCTTAAGCTACATATATATATATACATATATATATATATATATATATTCTTTTTTTTTTTTTTTTTAAATGCTATGAAGATGTGTGTTTTTTTTTTTTTAAACCTATGAAGCCAGCATGGACACAAAGATTACAACCTTATTTTTTATTTTAATGCCGTAACTACAGTAATCTGCTGCAAAAAGCATCTTTCTGCATTGCTTGCCATTTTAAAATATCTGTGTGTGGCAAATTAATGCCAGAAAATTTTAAATTAGCTTATAGTAAATGTTTTACCAGCACTTCCATTGGAATACAGATAGTTTCTGCCACTTCTTTTAGATTGTATATTCACAGCTAAATATGCCACAAAAAATAAATAAATAAATAAAAAGGCAACATGTGTCAGACTTCACGCATACTCTGGGCCCATAGCTGGCATTCTGGGATATTCCTGAGCATGTTTTATCATTGGATTCATGAACATCACTGTATTGAATTTCACCTGCCAAAAGAGCCCACCTGCTGGGACGGGCGAGAAACGTCCTGCTCATTCAAAGGCTGATTTTCCTATAGATGAAATGTTCACTCACACAGAACTCACACAGCCTTATTACAGGTGGCAGAGATAAGGGAGGGAGAGAGAGGGGTGCATTGGGGTTTAAGCAGCCACATTATGACACACAGAGGAGATATGTCCACTTTAGCCGTACATTTAGGTTAAATGTTCCATTACAGCTGAGCAGGGCCCCAGATGCTGGGGTGTAGAAAATGAAAGTAAAAGAAAAATATTTTTGAAAACTGTCTCAAGTCTGTTTTGTGTAAGCAGTGCTGTAGCATAATTGCAAGAGCAAGCGGCATGCAAATGCAGGGCTGTCACACTGACCAAGTTTCAGCTGCATAAAGCCAGGTACACACTGTACTTTTTTTTATGTCATATACGACTGTTACTTGTCAGGGCGTTTTATGTAATTTGGCAAAATTGCAAACACTGAACACTAACAGAATTTCAAAGGCAATTAATCAGCCATCAGTGAATATGTCATATTAACAGTGGAAGATTTAGGAATGGGGGACATGGGCACACAGACAAGTGCGCCCTGAACACAACTTTTTTTGGTTGGGGGGGGGGGTGGGGGGGGGGTGTTGCTGAAGCAGGTTTCGCCCAGGGCGCCATACAAGCTAGAAACCCTACTGCATATTAAGCAATCAAAGAATGCAGATTTTGCCCTATGACAAGAGAAATCTTATACTATCACACCAATTTTTGCCAGTCAGCAAAATTTTTGCCAAAATTTTACAGTGTGTGAACCCAACTTAAGGGGCCATTTATGCAGAATGTGTTGTTGCGTCCATTTGCACTGTTTTTGGAAATGTAAGCGCAGTGTAGTTCTAGCGGGAAGACTTGCAGCTGTACATCATCGCACCATTAGTTAGGCAAATCCTAGCCAATCATGTATCAGCCATCGCTTTATAAGTCTGCTTACAATCAATCTCATTGCTGTTTCAGTGTGCCAACACAACAACATCACTCTATATCTCACTATGTCTGACGTCGAGTCAGATTCGCTCCCCAACGAGTTCTCATATCCATCAAATGCATTTAGAGGATGGTTAATGGGTCTTAAGCTTTCTGTTGCCAATGTTGTCTGTTCTTCATAACACTCATCTGCATCAATATCAAATTCAAGAGCCAACATTTCATTTCAATAGTGCATTCAGCTCTCATAGTTCATGGCATGCGATCACGCGTTTCACAGCGTGACGGCCGTGCCATGAGGGTAGCTCAGTTAAGGTTCACAATGGATGATTCATTCATCATGTTGCATGCCCGACTGTTCCCCTATCGGGGAATCAAGATCAATTATTCACGCATGTCATGATGCACAGTACTTATCGTACGGGGTCTTATCACTCCATTCAGATGCGTTGTTTTGTTGGCCACTTCTATCGCTTGAAAACCATGAAGTGTTTCTTACTTGATACGTCTACTTCCACGTTCTCCAAATAAGGAAGTATTTCTGTTGTTGCGCACCTCTGACACCTAGTGGTAGGCTCCGTTCATTACATTTCCGTATTTCAACAGATAATTTCATTACCAGCGCAATACATTTTGCTCTCTGCTCCTTTCACTGTAAATATATTTGCGGTCAGGGCAGCTTACATTTAGCAGCAGGTAAGTAAGATTCCCTATCTGTCACTCATTCGACGTTGTGTCGATGTAGTGACACTAGGACACTAGGGGTCACTCTTGGGAGCCCCAAACACCTCTACTTTTTTGAAAAAAGGCCAATGAGTACTGGCAAGTGGAACTTGAAAATAAAGTGATTTTTGGCTTACCACACTGAGTATTTTGACAATGGCCATAAATGTAAAAAATGGTGATCAGGAGTGGGTGATTGAGGTCTATTACAAACTTGATTATCATGAAATCTAATTTGCGTACGGTGGGGATCACATTTACATCCCAATAGTAATTAATGTAGATGTAATGGAACTCAAACCCCAAAGTGAACTCCATGTCTTTGTGATGGCTCAAATTGGCTTATGCCAGAGCCACGCTAGCCGATTTTTCCAATGATTTCCAGGTGTGAGCTTCATTAACATAATCGCCGGCCAGGTGGAGGGAGACAAAGCGTGCATTAGTGTCTCTCAGAAGGAAGTCATTAATCACTTCATCGTCGGGACTCCCTGCTGAGTTAATGTTTCCAGGAACGGAAAAACATCTCAAAACTGTTTGAAAAATAGTTCTGTCGCCAAGGGGGTTTGGGGGGGTCTTGTGTTCTCATCAAGTGACCAATGAGCTTCTTCTTTTACTGAGGAACTGACAAGACATCAAGCTGATCTGATCGTTTTCATTGCATTCAGCTGCATATCATTGTGATTCTGTCACCAAGCATTTTTCCAGCCTTTTTCCTACACTAGCACATCAGAATGGGGAGCCACAACAGTCTGCTTTTATTGGACTTCTTTACATACTGAAAGCTGCATGTGGACATATGCGTTCTATGACAAGCCTTGAGGAGATAAATACACAATCACTCACTTTCACAAGGTATGTTACTCCATGAATTACATCCTAAGGGCTTTTTCACACCTGGCTCATTTGCAGCATTTGAATCAGAACCTGGTGCGTTTTCTCCCTTGGTTCAGTTCGTATAGGTATTTATGAACATGACAATCACACTTGGATTCGCACCAAAAACAATCAGTCCAAGACCACCTGGACGAGGTGCTCTCAGTCCGATTGCAAACGAACTCTGGAGTGGTTTGCTTGTGGTAAGACAAACAATATCTCTAATAAAACTATGAACATACCTAGTGGAACTGTGGAGAAGAAATCTCTAGGTCAGATCATCACTGTAATTCATAATCAAAAAGTGGATACACCTTTTGGCAAATTTGATTGATGTACCGTATTTGCACGTTTAAAACATGAGTTATTTAGGGTAATTTAGATGTCAAAATTCGGTTCATTTGGGTGGTGTGAACACTGCTTTCCGAACTCAGGTGCACACCCGCAAACCTCACCTGAGTCCACTTGAAAAGGTGGTCTGGGGCACGATTCATGTGAACTCCGGTGCGGTTCGCTGTGATATGAACACAATCGTTCTAAAAAGTGGAAGTGAACCCTTATTGATGACATATATTTAGCATCTTTGCAGAATCCCGATCGCAATTATTATGGTTTAATGAATTTCTCATACCAGCTTGTGTCCAAATAAATCACCTTCAGAGAGCAGCTGACAATCTTCACATCTCTTGCTATGCATCTGTGGGCTTGCGGCAGACAAACGCTAATATTCTTCACATCATTGCACATTCAATGCATCCATGGCAGACAAACATAATTGTGATTTTGTGCATGTAAAGTTTTGGTGGTAAAGCCAAAGAGATGAATACTTCAATAATATGTCTTCTTCAGTTGTTGCCTAGTTACAGTAGTAAACAGCTGCTGCTTGTACTCAATGCTGATGACGTAATCGGACCGTGGTTCGGACCCAAAAAATATGATGTGAACAGATACCAGTGGGGGAAGGGGGAGGGGGGAAGAAACAAACTCGGGTTTGGTACAAGCAATCGAACCAAGTGTGGAAGCACCCTTAGTAATTCCTGAGGTCATTTTAGCACGATTGCTTCTCTCTTTTGGATAGTGGAAGAACAGACAGAGGTAGGATGGCATTAGCAACTTTATGACAGAAATAAACGTGGCTTCACTCTTTCAGTGTGTATGTGTTTGTGGGTTTGTGTGTGTGCGTGACAGGGAGAGAGAGAGAGAGAGGGCATCTTGACCATGAGAACAGGTACTTTTTTAATGCAGAAAAAAACAAAAGCAACTAATGACGGATAAAAATAACCGTAACATAAATTTTACAACTAATACCCATCAGTGTGTTGGATAATGTTTATTTGCAGTGTGACCTTTAACAAGACTTCTCGATAATTGACCCAATATTTATTGTTGTTCACACACATACGCACAAAATCATTATCTTTCATTCTCTCTCTTCCATTTTCACTGTTTCTTTCCTCTAATCCTTTATAATCCATTCAGTTTCTGCTCATGACAGTCAGAAAAACCACAAATCCTAAATAAAACAAAATCTATAAAAACAAAATGTATCTCAGTACTGATTTCCTGAATTGATGCAGAGATCCATGAGGTATTGACTAGAGAAAAATCCTATGTGACATTTTGATTGTAAGGGCTGAGCTTGACAAATCGATAAATAGTGTGAGAGACTTTCTTCTCAAGTCATTAATAATGGAATCTCATTTGAAGCTGTTGCTTAGGCAACGGTATGGCAGTTTCTGTAGCAGTCCTGCTTCAGCAAGAACAAGGGAGGTTAAACCCAGACTGATGACAATGTCACATTACTACATTCACAATAAGGCAACGGAAATGTGACAAAGTCAAGCTTAGGCCACTTATAAGGTGCTTTGCCTTTAAATGGAAGATTTTTAAAAATCCATCTGAGCTCCTGGTGTTACTGCAAAAGTCAAGGGTGAGCTGAAAGAGGTTCTAAACACCAGTTTCAAACTCCTATGACCATTATTTCCTCAGCTTTATTCAGAACAAAAAATTCTTCAAACGTTATAAGTGGTATAACATCGCTGCCACAATGCAATATCCCTGTATTAGACAACCAAAATGTTCTGATGCATGCAGCTTGCAAACCAGGGTTTAGCCAAATTTAAGAATTGGTTCCATTTCAGTCCTTTGAAATGTGAATTAAATTCACCACTCCCCACAAGATGTAGAATTTAAATTTGAATTAGAAATGTACTGTACTGCAAATTCGAAGAAATTCAGACACACAATTTCATTAGTGCCACTTATGTTTTGTGACATAATTGCACCTGACTAAGTGGGCCTATTCATTCCCATATATTAAAATACACATCTTCTTATTAAAATGAACTTATAAGACATTTCTCTAAACTAAGCTCAAAAATATAAAAACATTTAAAACAGCAACCAAAAAGGATTTAAATTTTGCCCTACAGCAGCACAAAATGTCCACCACACTGTTTGCAGATAACTATAAATGTAAAAAAAAAAGGTAAATAAGAACATTAAATTTAAGTTTCCTATCTGTCACTCACTCGAAGTTGTGTCGATGTAGTGACACTAGGGGTCACAATTGGGAGCCCCAAACACCTCTGTTTTTTTTAAAAATGGCCAGTGAGAATTGGCGAGTGGAACTTGCATGCCACTACCCCGGACATACGTGTATAAAAGGAGCTGGTATGCAATCACTCATTCAGACTTTCTCTTCGGAGCCGAGCAGTTGTATTCAGTGCACTGAATTCAATTCCCTCCAAAGACGCACCTCAAATCTGCTGGATTTACGGCGCATTTCAGCGGCTTCTCCCCCTCTGCACCCTTGGAGTGCAGAGAATCCCCCTGGGCACTTCGGCAGAGCGAAAATAAGAGTATATTCTAAAAAAGTATATTTTCATTCACAAAAAGAGCGGCACACACGGAACGTCTTTTTAAAGATGTCTTTCCGTTTGTGTGTTATTCCTGGTTGCGGTTGTTATCTCTCTGCTTCTGACGGCCACGATCACTGCCCACGTGGAGACATCGTTCGTGGATGAGTCATGTCCTCATTGCGAGAACATGACCATGGCAACGTCTTACGAAAGCAAGCCACCCCAGCAGCTCCCCGCACCGGTCCTTCTACCTACGGGTTTGAGGCCGCGTCGGTTAGCACTGGGGGCGATTTGGGGACATCAATGGGACCACCTCCGCAGGGTATCCCCCCATGGACCTCCCATTCCCCAGCACGCTCGCTTGCCCCAGTCGAGCTCTCGGACGAGACCGCCGGCTCATCTCAGCGTGAGTTCGACTTCTCGTTCGGAGCTCGGGAAGACAATGAGTTATCGAGCGCAGCATCGGAGAGCAGGCTCATCCAGTCTGATGCAGAGGCTTCGGCTGGGCTTCCTCCTTCAGGAACGGTCACCCAGTCTCAGGCCAATGAGGAAATGACGGACATGCTTTCCCGGGCAGCCGTGAAAATTGGGCTAGAGTGGAACCCTCCACTCTTCCCTGAACCCTTGTGATTGTTTCCTTGGCTCAGGGCGCCATCCACAGTGGTTCTTCAACCCTTACTTCATCGTACCAAAGAAAGGCGGTGGGTTGCGACCAATCCTGGGCCTGGGGGTACTGAACCGGGCTTTGCACAGACTCCCGTTCAAGATGCTGATGCAAAAACGCATTCTAGCGAGTGTCCGGCATCAAGATTGGTTCACGGCGGTAGACCTGAAGGATGCGTACTTCCACATCTCGGACTTACCTTGACACCGACCCTTCCTGCAGTTTGCCTTTGAAGGCCAGGCGTACCAGTACAAGGTCCTCCCCTTCGGCCTGTCCTTGTCCCCTCACGTCTTTGCAAAGGTTGCAGAGGCAGCCCTTCCCTGGCTAAGGGAAGTGGGCATCCGCATCCTCAACTATCTCGATGACTGGCTAATCCTAGCTCACTCTCGAGAGTTGCTGTGAACACAGGGACCTCGTGCTCTGGCACCTCAGCCGACTGGGGCTTTGGTTCAACTGGGAAAAGAGCAAGCTCTCCCTGGTTCAGAGCATCTCTTTTCTCGGTTTAGAGTTGGACTCAGTCTCGATGACAGCACGCCTCATGAACGAGCACGTACGGTCGGTGCTGAACTGTCTGAAGGCGTTCAGACGGAGGACAGAGGTTCCACGTAAAATTTTTCAGAGGCTCCTGGGGCATATGGCATCCTCAGTGGCGGCCACACCACTCGGGTTGACGCATATGAGACTGCTTCAGCACTGGCTTCAGACTCGAGTCTCAAGATGGGCATGGCGCTGTGGGACACATCGCGTGACCATCACGCCGATCTGTCGCCGCCTCTTCAGCCCTTGGACCGACCTTGCATTTCTATGGGCAAGGATTCCCCTAGAGGAGGTCTCCAGGCACGTCGTGGTTACAACAGACGCCTCCAAGACGAGCTGGGGCGCCGTATGCAACGGGCACACAGCCGCCGGCTCCTGGACTGGCCCGCGGCTGCGTTGCACATCAACTGCCTAGAGTTGTTGGCAGTACTGCTCGCCCTGCGGAGGTTCCGGCCGTTGATCCAGGGCAAGCACGTGTTGGTCCAGACGGACAACACAACGATGGTAGCGTACATCAACCGTCAAGGCGGTCTACACTCCCGTTGCATGTCACAACTCACTCGCTGTCTCCTCCTCTGGAGTCAGCAGTGCCTTAAGTCGCTATGAGCCACTCACATCCCGGCGACCTCAACACCACAGCGGATGCGCTGTCATGTCAGATTACCCTCAGGGGAGAGTGGAGACTCCACCCTCAGGTGGTCCAGCTGATTTGGAGTCGATTCGGTCGAGCACAGGTATACCTGTATGCTTCCCGGGAATCCTCCCACTGCCCGCTTTGGTACGCCCTGACCGAGGTACCCCTCAGTATAGTTGCGCTGGCACACAGCTGGCCCCCTGGACTACGCAAATACGCATTTCCCCCAGTGAGCCTACTTGCACAGACCCTGTGCAAGGTCAGGGAGGACGAGGAGCAGATCATCCTAGTAGCACCCTACTGGCCCAACAAGATGTGGTTCTCAGATCTCACGCTCCTCACGAAAGCCCCCCCCTGATGAATTCCCCTGAGGAAGGACCTTCTTTCTAAGGGACGGGGCACCATCTGGCACCCCTGACCAGACATCTGGGATCTCCACGTCTGGCCCTTGGACGGGATGCGGAAGACCTAAGTGGCCTACCACCCGCGGTGGTAGACACGATCACTCAGGCTAGGGCTCTCTCTACGAGGCGCCTGTATGCCTTGAAGTGGCATCTGTTTGCTAAGTGGTGTTCTTCCCGACGCGAAGACCCCCGGAGATGCGCAGTCGGATTGGTGCTTTCCTTCCTGCAGGAGAGGCTGGAGGGGCGGCTGTCCCCCTCCACCTTGAAGGTGTATGTAGCCGCTATTTCGGCTCATCACGATGCAGTAGATGGTAAGTACTTGGGGAAGCACGACTTGATCATCAGGTTCCTGAGAGGCGCTAGGAGGCTGAATCCCTCCAGACTACACCTCGTCCCCTCGTGGGACATCTCTGTTGTCCTTTGGGGTCTACAGGGAGCTCCCTTTGAGCCCTTGGATTCAGCTGAGCTTAAGGCACTCTCTTTGAAGACTGCCCTCCTGACTGCGCTCACTTCCATCAAAAGGGTAGGGGACCTGCAGGCATTCTCTGTCAGCGAATCGTGCCTGGAATTCGGTCCGGGTTACTCTCACGTGATCCTGAGACCCCGACCGGGCTATGTGCCCAAGGTTCCCCTGACCCCTTTTAGGGATCAGGTGGTGAACCTCCAAGCACTGCCCCGGAGGAGACAGACCCAGCCTTGGCGTTGCTGTTTCTGGTGCTGTTTATGCATCTATTCGGATCGCACGCAGAACTTTAGAAGCTCTGAGCAGCTCTTTGTCTGCTTTGGTGGACAGTGGAAAGGAAGTGCTGTCTCCAAACAGAGGATCGCCCACTGGGTCATTGACGCCATCGTGATGGCATATCAGGCTCAGGATGTGCCACCCCCTGCGGGGTTACGAGCCCACTCTACCAGGAGTGTGGCGGCCTCCTGGGTCCTAGCCAGTGGCGCCTCTTTGGCAGACATCTGCAGAGCAGCGGGCTGGGCAGCACCCAACACCTTTGCGAGGTTCTACAATCTTTGGGTTGAGCCGGTCTCATCCCATGTATTGGCAGGCACAAGCAGGTAAGTTCCGGGACTGCTGGCCGGGTGTACCACTTGCGCATAGCACTTTTCCCCTCCCTTGAGGTGAAGACGTGCGCTCTTGACTCCCAGTCGTGTTCACAGACTGTGATCCCTGGATGACTTTCCTCCTTAGCCCTCTGACAGTTGAGTTTGTGGAGAAACTCACTGCCGGCCCAGTACGTGCGCTAATGAGACCCTGTACTGAGGTAGGTGCTCCACATGTGCTGGTTCCCCGAAGGCGACCCCATGTGATGTCTTCCGCAAAATTGTTTCCCTGTTAGTAAACTGCGTCTTCCTTGGGCAGAGACCCCTCTGTCCCCGGTCACCATGCTCTGTAGAAACTCCTCCCCCTTCGGGTAGGACCTACCATGGGACCTCTCCACATGACATACTTCAACAAGACTCGGTAAGACCATGTGATGTATTCCACTCAAAATACTCCCCCCCCCCTTTCGGGCAGGGTGTGGTCTCTGCGGTGTCTTCCCCTTGGGAGGGACACCCCCCGACGTAGACACTTATGGCTCCCAGTCGGTTAACAAATTCCACTCCTTTTGGGGAGAAAAGAGAGGAAAAGAGGCCTCGGCTGGGCTAGCCTGTCCCTATTTTTGGGCAGTCGACTTGTTCCTGTAGGACCGTTCGACACTCATAAGAGCGTTGTGGGAGGTTATGTGATGGCCTGGTGCGCTGGCTATGAGGCACATAGTGGTCTATCCGTCACACACCGCCAGTTCACGTAACACAGTTCAGATAGTTTTGGCGTTTTGTATAGGGACCCCTAGTGTCACTACATCGACACAACATCGAGTGAGTGGCAGATCAGGAACGTCATGGTTACTTTCGTAACCTCCGTTCCCTGATGGAGGGAATAAGATGTTGTGTCCCTCTTGCCACAACGCTGAACTACCCGCTGAAATGGCCAGGACCTGGTCTCGGCTCCACACCAGCTCCTTTTATACCCATATGACCAGGGGAGTGGCATGCAAATTCCACTCGCCAATTCTCATTGGCCTTTTTTCAAAGTTTTTGGGGCTCACAAGAGTTACCCCTAGTGTCACTACATCGACACAACATCTCGTTCCCTCCATCAGGGAACGGAGGTTATGAAAGTAACGATGACGTTTTCTTCCACTATGATCCATAAAATTAAAGTTAAGACACACTGATGAAACAGCCTACAGAGAGGAGGTGTTTTTACGGACATTTTCAACCTTTCCCTCTCTTTGTCTGTAGTCCCCACATGCTTTAAAACATCCACCATTGTGCCTGTACCAAAACAATCAAAAATAACTTGTTTAAATGACTGGCGTCCTGTTGCTCTGACCCCCATCATCAGCAAATGTTTTGAGAGACTAATCAGAGATTACATCTGCTCTGTATTGCCACTCAATCTTGACCCGCTGCAGTTTGCTTACCGTAACAACCGCTCCACTGATGATGCCATTGCATCTACAATACACACTGCTCTTTCCCACCTGGAAAAAAAAGAACACTTATGTGAGAATGCTGTTTGTAGACTACAGCTCAGCATTCAACACCATAGTGCCCTCCAAGCTAGATGAGAAACTCCGGGCTCTGGGCTTAAACAGCTCGCTGTGCAGCTGGATCCTGGACTTCCTGTCAAGCAGACGCCAGGTGGTTAGAATAGGCAGCAACATCTCCTCATCACTAACCCTCAACACTGGAGCCCCACAGGGCTGTGTTCTCAGCCCACTACTGTATTCCTTGTACACACATGACTGTGTGGCAACACATAGCTCCAATGCCATCATTAAGTTTGCTGATGACACGACGGTGGTAGGTCTGATCACTGACAATGATGAAACAGCCTACAGAGAGGAGGTGCACACCCTGACACACTGGTGTCAGGAGCACAACCTCTCCCTCAACGTCAGTAAGACAAAGGAGCTTGTGGTGGACTTCAGAAGAAAAGACAGAGAACACAGTCCCATCACCATCAATGGAGCACCAGTGGAGAGAGTCAGCAGCTTCAAGTTCCTGGGTGTCCACATCACTGAGGAACTCACATGGTCCGTCCACACTGAAGTCGTTGTGAAGAAGGCTCATCAGCGCCTCTTCTTCCTGAGACGGCTGAGGAAGTTTGGAATGAACCACCACATCCTCACATGGTTCTACACCTGCACTGTGGAGAGCATCCTGACTGGCTGTATCTCCACCTGGTACGGCAATAGCACCGCCCACAACCGCAAAGCACTGCAAAGGTTGGTGCGAACTGCCAGACACATCATCGGAGGTGAGCTTCCCTCCCTCCAGGAAATATATACAAGGCGGTGTGTGAAAAAAGCTCGGAGGATCATCAGAGACTCCAGCCACCCGAGCCATGGGCTGTTCTCACTGCTACCATCAGGTAGGCGGTATCGCAGCATCAGGACCCGCACCAGCCAACTCCATGATAGCTTCTTCCCCCAAGCAATCAGACTTCTGAACTCTTGATCTCCCACGATCAAAATACATCAGCACTGCACTTTATTACCCTTACTCTTATATCCCACACCGGACTGTGATAAATTATATTATTATTATTATATTATGTTCTCTCTTAACAACTGACTATCAACCGACAGCCTGAATGTCAATACAGTACAATACTGTACATTCTATATATATACTTTTTTTTATATATTTTTATTTTTAATTTTTATTGAATAATGTGTATCAATATAGTAAAAAAAAAAAAAAAAAAAAAACAAAACAAAAAAAATTGCGTATTGTATACTGTACAGTGTATGTTATTATTTGTATATTGTTGAGTGTAATTATGTGTATAACAGATGTTTAAATTGTGTTGTGTTAATTTGATGTTATTGTAGATTGGTATATGTCTCATCACTGTCACGACTGCTATGTTGATCGGAACTGCACCCAAGAATTTCACACACTATTGCACTTGTGTATATGGCTGTGTGACAATAAAGTGATTTGATTTTGATTTGATTTAATTTATATGTAGCCAAGTGGAGAAATTTCATGTAATTTAACTCTAGTCATAAATTGGACGTGGCCCCTTTAAGAGTTTTGAGACACCCGCTTTCTGGCACTACTTGTGCTGCGCATGTGTGCTGGTTAGAAAAGTGAGAACATGTATTTCGCAGAGCTCTCAGTTTTGTTCATCAGTTGAGAATTCTTTGGGTAAATATAAAATTTACACAAAATGCTTATAAATTACATTAAAAATATGTGTTCAGAAGAGTCGTATTTTTAAAATTGAGTGTTTGTTATGGGTTATTTTTTAGGGATGCATATGGATTGTATGTGTGAAGTCTGACCACGTTTTGCATACATGTGAGGACTGGGTGTGTAAATTTAGTATTAATCATATCTTATTCAATGATTTATAGCCCAGAGTGCTTTCCAGTTAGTGAATTAAGTGTAATTCATGTTATACTGTATGTGTAAACATGTGTAATGAGAATTCTATTGTTTTAAACTTTTATCCACAATATTCCTGAGTCCCAGGAAGCTTTTCAGGTGATGTGGGGGGAACTTCCGGTTAAGCGTAAACAATCGTTATGTTATGTACTAACGCAGCATGAAAAATGACAGAAACTTGAGATCAAATGTTCACAGAATTATAGCGAGGCGATATTGTTCTTCCTTACCTATCTGTTAATGATTATGGGTTTCAGGATGATGGCCAAATAGAAGCATTTTATTTTTTATTTTTTAGTCTTTATCTATTGATAAAGCAGACTTACCTGAAAAGCTACGGAACCTATTAGCACCTTCACAGCTGTAAAGTTGGACATGTTTTGAGAACTGTAGATAAATATGTTTTTTTTAAAGTATATATTGAGTCTAGTCAGAACCTGAAGAGTTTGTTGTACCAAGATTATGTACTTACTGCAGATACAGGGGAGGTCCAGACAGCAGGATGCTCTTGTATTACAGGACTCGGGCGATGATTCTGTCATGCTGCTGTTTTTCAGATAAAATACAATTATTTTGTGGGAGATGAATGTGTAGTAAGCTCAGTGTAGCTTTATAATTGTTAGTTTATATATACATAATCTCTGTATCTAAATGCTATAACCTACATTAAATGTTTTAGTGTTGACTAAACAACTGATCCTGTTGATACTAGATTGAATTTATTGTTCTTGTGTAGGAAATAACAATGTATTAGCAGCTACAAAATAAACTGTACTGTACAAAAAGAACTACATGCAATACAAATAAACATATTTATTTGGATATACATTGTAAACATTGTACAGAAAATGTCAATGTTCTCTGTAAAGCAACTATAAAACAATATTAAAAGCACTGTACAAATAAATTGAATTGATACTGAATTAATGTCCACACTGTTTTCCAAATCATCTTTTCCCCTTAAGGGAAGACATGCACATTCTGCAAAGACACTCAAAAGAAAGTGAACTGCAGGCAAGAAAAATGCAGGAAAGAGGAAAATCATAATACAATTCAATTCAAATGTGATACAACATCTCACTACTGTACATGTCTCATCTAATAATTATGGTTTCTTATCCATTTAGTATCACAGCATGAAAAACAGTTAAAAACATCGTCACTACTCACAGACAGTTCAGATAAAACACAGTTCCTTTTTATACTCAGTAATAATGCCATTTCAAAACATGTGAAGCATTCACAAAGGCCAATGCTGAATAGAAATTAACAAACTATCAACATTTCTAATGTTCTAATTTCTAATTTCTAACTTTCAGCACATGTACACACACTTTTAGCACAATAATGCTATTGTTTATGTAATTCATTGCACTCCGTTTCTGGATGTCTATCATAGCCGGACCGTTACAGTGGATAACATAAGTAATCCCCGCTTTTGACTTCTTGCCAATAAAGTGAAAAGAGCACACAAACAAATTATTCCAAACTTTTTCAAACAGATGTTCCTAAGTCAATCCATCTGTAGGCAGCTGATGGAAGTAAGCAGCATCTGGGACTGGATGCTTTGCTTTGTGAGTGGTTTCTGATCATAACATTGCTGTTTTAGATAAAACGTTAGATTCACTTGATTATTAGGATAACCATTAACTGCACACATTGTCCGGGAAATTAAGACAACTTACAACATTTAAAAAGCAAGAATCTAACCGCATGACACGCAAGCAAGCAGAGACCGGCTACACACAAAACACCAACCAATTGCACTTCTGCTAGCCAACCGGAAATACAGTTGACCAGCAGAGAATATTGTGGATGCATGTCTTTAAAATGCCTAAAATGCTTTGAGAGATTTAGGCATGTGTTAAATGCATAAAATACTTTGGAAGGCAGAGGAGGCTGTAAACAGGGCGGTTTCAAGACTGAAGAAACAAGACATCGTTGGAAGAACCTAATCAGGAAGACTAGGCCTTGGATGGGGGATGGCTCCCAAACTGTGGTCAGCAGCCTCTAAAAAACATAAGAAAGTGATTGTAGTGACAGAAGAGGATGGAAGAGGAAGATGGAAGAGGGAGGATATATGATTCAAGCAGTCAGCCAGCAGCAGCAAGGGCGCTGGACAGTAATGGAAGGTGCATCTAATAGAGTTTTAGGATGGGCTGAACTGTGGAAGATACCTCAGGCCAGACTAAGTTTTATAATAAGATCCACCTATGACACTCATCCAAGCCCTGGACATTTGTTTCTGTGGTATGGTAAAGAGGAGAGTTGTCCCCTCTGCAGTGCCCCAAGAGCAAATCTGCAGCACATATTGGCTGGGTGCAAGTCTGCCTTGGCACAAGGACAGTACAGATGGTGACATGATCAGGTTCTACGAAAGCTAGCAGAGGTCCTTGAGGTGTGTAGAATAAAGGCCAACAAAGGCCATCATGCTCCTCAGAGGAAGCACATTGAGGTGCCGCACAAGGCATTGCATGGAGGGAGGAAAGGTCAATCCTGGCACATGGAAGTGATTGGTCAATAATGGTTGACCTTGGCCATCAGCTAAAATTTCCTTCTGAGATCGCCATCACTTCCTTAAGGCCGGGCATAGTGTTATGGTCTGCATCAGCCAGGAATGATTGAATTTACTGTCCCATGGGAAGAGGGACTGGAGGCAGCCTATGAGAGGAAGAAGCTAAAATATGCTGATCTGTCTGCCGAGTGCAGGGAAAATGGATGGAGGGAATAGGGAACAATTGCTATATGTGGTGAGGTAGCAAGTAGAAGAGGAAAAGAGTGGGGAGGAACTATTTCTGCTGACCTACTCTGTCCTTTCTGGAGAGGGATTGAGTGGTGGAGCAAAACCAGGCCAAGCTAGGCTTTGGAGGGGCGGCTGATGCAGTCTTGCGGCTCACCTCTCACATCGCTCTCCTACTTATTCCTCTGAGGATTGGTTTAAGGACAGGCACTGGACAGGTGGTAGGCAGAGTTTGGTAGCTTGTGTTTTTTCTAACTGAGAAGAGGCCTTGGGCATAGGGTAGGTCTGCTCATGTGGGGGTGGAGGGGTGTATTGAACACTGGTTGTATGGTATGTCTTGACAGGAAAGGAGGAATGTCTTGATGGGAGAGCAAGAATGAGAGGTAATTGGGAGGATCCGGTGTCCAGCTGTGGGGGGTGGCAGAGAGATGTCCCTGACCACTACCCCACCACCAGGTGATATTGTGGGATTAATGGGGTGAAACATCCATGATAGGTGGCTCCCAGCTGATGACCCCGTAGCTGGACAACTGAAGGCACCGGCGGAGGTGCGGCAGGCAATAATGCCCAGCAGGTTTAGACATATACCTGTGCATCTGAGTGAATGAAATAAGCATGTATTAAGGTGATGTATGCTGAAGCATATGGGTAGGCTACACCCTGTTTGTATTTTCATTTAATGTTGGCCTCTACTGTATTTCAGTTCCGTATTTAATTTTTGTATTTAATTTTTGTATTTCTATTATAATTTTTTCATATACGGCCCCATCAACCGCTGTTTTTTCTTTTTTTTATAAACAGCTGTCAGAATAAAACCCCAAAAGATATTTTTGTATTCTGTGTGGTTTATTCACAGCCCACTGGCTACATATAAAGTGATTTACATCGAAAATAAGTGTAATTTAATGTAAATTAAATAAAAAGAAATTTTGGTATAGTAATTGTTAAGTGACTGAACAATTATTTGTCAAGAATGGAGAATCACTCTGAAATCTCTGTAGTATATATAAAACATGGACAAACACAGAGCATGCCATGCTGCATATGGGAAAAGAGAGAGGCATATTCCTTATTGCAGTATAAATCACTGGGCAAACAGGCCCCTTACCCACAGTGACGAATCAGCAGTGGTGGAAAGAGTACTGATTTTTGTTACTTTAGTACAAGTATTGCTACTAGAAGAAATAATTCACTTGAGTACAAGTAGAAGTACTGAGAAATATTATGACTCAAGTAAGAGTAAATAAGTAGTTTTCCAAAAAAACTACTCAAGTAATTACGTTACAAGTTACAATATAATGAAAATTATATTATATATAGCATATACACTTCCATTTTTAGAACACAAAGACATTTTTGTTCTTGAAAGAAACTGATGCTTCCTTTCACCAAGGATGCATTAAATTGCTCAAAAATACTGCCAAACTCATTAATTGTAAATTATTATTATGGTTTGAAATAATTAAGTGGTATTTATTAAATTTTTTCTCACCTATTCCTTACAAAAACATTCTAAGGTGCTAATTTGGTACTCAAGAAAATGTTCTTATTATTAGAAAAATTGAAAATGGTTGCGCTACCATGTGGAAATCACAATACAGTGGGTTTTTTTTCCTCATTTGCTGAGGTATTGAGTTCTTACAAGTTGCTTTACACTTGCATGTTAAATTTTGGTTTTAAAAATAGGCAAAAAGAAACTCCAATGAAATTCTATTTTCTCCCAAAGTCTATTGTTTTAGAGAGATGAAGGCAATTCCATGCATTATTGTTTTGAAAAAATTATCTCTAACCAGGATAGAGAGGGAAGTGGACGGCCAGATGCACAATAAAAATACAAGTAAATCACAGTCTCTAGTCTGAGAAACAGACTCCTCACAGGTCCTAAACTAGCAGCTTCTAAATGCCAAAGACCTGCATTGCTGCAAGAGGATTCTTAGACAAACAGAACATTTTAAGAATACAACATTTATTTAAATAGAAATAGCCATTTGTAACATTATAAATGTCTCTAAATCATCTCTCAATGACATAATGTGCATTGTGACTGAAACACATTCCTATTTCAGGTTTATTCTCATTCATATATGTCCAAGTATTTTGGCTATTAAGTTAACATACTGTACAAAACTAATATAAATATCATAGAGGAGGAAATTTATCCTCTATGATATTGCAGCAATTATCCAGATGTGGGATTATTAAGCAAACTGTTATCAACTCCTACATGCCAACTGAATAAAATAAGGCAAAAATAAACATTTCACACAGTGTTTAGTGAGAGATATGATTGATTTAAACACTAAAAGTGGTTGTTCTGTATATGTATTATTGTATTACAGTTGTAATAATAAAGCCTTAATTAAAATTATGCTTATTTAACATACTGAGATATTACTATTAAGTAAATTGTAGCATTTGGTTACATTATATTTTGTGATTTCTCATACCTTCTTTATATAACATCCATCTCTTGCACACTTTTGGCATCCATTCCTTACACAATTTTTAGAGGGTGAGGCTTGACAGACAGATAAACAGCAGCACAGGGCAGGGAAGTACAGTACAGCACCGTAAGCGAGAGTGTTACAGGACAGTTTATTTTGAACATGAGCGGCGAATGGTTAAGGAATTTAACGTGGGAGCACAATACCGAACTGATGCGAATAGATATAAGATGGTGGGAAAAAATAATGTTCAGTGAAATATAAAAAAAGATCGCAATTTATGAAATTGTAACTATATCAGATATTATTAATAAAACACGGAAACTCGTTGCGAGGACATTTTTTGCCCCCATATTTTGAATTTCAGGGATATTTTTTGTCAATTTCGGTGGCATTTTTGCCCAAGTCTCCATTACTTTCCAACCCTATTGGCATTGTATCTTTCTAAGGTATTTAAAAAGTTTGTTTTACACATAGAGTAGCAGGTAAACAAGATATCCCCACATATATCATCAAACTAGATTGTGTTAATGTTTGACATAGTTAAACGTGTTCAGATGGTTCCCTCGTACCTGAATTAATGGCTCCTTTCCAGAATAAAATGAAATATGCAGAAAATATGTATTACATTACTTGTATAGTGACAGGGCAGAAAGTCTTGGAGAAGCTAGGGAAGAGAGGACACCAGCAGCAGTTTATGCAAGCTGCTGTGCTCATGATGCTGTGACCTGCAGTCTTCCATCGTGCCATGCACAGCGCTTAATTACTTGAGTAGTTTTTTAGCAAACTACTTATTTACTCTTACTTGAGTCATAATATTTCTCAGTACTTCTACTTGTCCTCAAGAGAATTATTTCTTCAGTAACAGTACTTTTACTTAAGTAAAAAAAAAAAAAAAAAAAAAAACAGTACTCTTTCCACCACTAGTTTCAGTTTATAAACAGATTTAGTGCTTAAAACTTTCTGATTTCTTCTTCCCAAAAAACTTCCAACAATTCAGGAATATGTATATATATATATATATATATATATATATATATATATATATATATATACAGTGGTGTGAAAAAATGTTTGCCCCCTTCCTGATTTCTTATTGTTTTGCATGTTTGTCAGACTTAAATGTTTCAAATCATCAAACAAGTTTAAATATTAGTCAAAGATAACACAAGTAAACACAAAATGCAGTTTTTAAATGAAGGTTGTTATTATTAAGGGAAAACAAAATCCAAACCTACATGGCCCTGTGTGAAAAAGTGTTTGCCCCACCTGTTAAAACATAACTTAACTGTGGTTTATCACACCTGAGTTCAATTTCTCTAGCCATACCCAGGCCTGATTACTGCCACACCTGTTCTCAATCAAAAAATCACTTAAATAGGACCTGCCTGACAAAGTGAAGTAGACCAAAAGATCTTCAAAAGCTAGACATCATGCCGAGATCCAAAGAAATTCAGGAACAACTGAGAAAGAAAGTAATTGAGATCTATCAGTCTGGAAAAGGTTATAAAGCCATTTCTAAAGCTTTGGGACTCCAGAGAACCACAGTGAGAGCCATTATCCACAAATGGTGAAAACATGGAACAGTGGTGAACCTTCCCAGGAGTGGCCGGCCGACCAAAATTACCCCAAGAGCGCAGCGACGACTCATCTAAGAGGTCACAAAAGACCCCACAACAACATCCAAAGAACTGCAGGCCTCACTTGCCTCAGTTAAGGTCAGTGTTCATGACTCCACCATAAGAAAGAGACTGGGCAAAAATGGCCTGCATGGCAGAGTTCCAAGACGAAAACCACTGCTTAGCAAAAAGAACATTAAGGCTCGTCTCATTTTTGCCAGAAAACATCTTGATGATCCCCAAGACTTTTGGGAAAATACTCGTGGACTGACGAGACAAAAGTTGAACTTTTTGGAAGGTGCGTGTCCCATTACATCTGGCGTAAAAGTAACACCGCATTTCAGAAAAAGAACATCATACCAACAGTAAAATATGGTGGTGGTAGTGTGATGGTCTGGGGCTGTTTTGCTGCTACAGGACCTGGAAGACTTGCTGTGATAAATGGAACCATGAATTCTGCTGTCTACCAAAAAATCCTGAAGGAGAATGTCCGGCCATCTGTTCGTGACCTCAAGCTGAAGTGAACTTGGGTTCTGCAGCAGGACAATGATCCAAAACACACCAGCAAGTCCACCTCTGAATGGCTGAAGAAAAACAAAATGAAGACTTTGGAGTGGCCTAGTCAAAGTCCTGACCTGAATCCTACTGAGATGCTGTGGCATGACCTAAAAAAGGCAGTTCATGCTCGAAAACCCTCCAATGTGGCTGAATTACAACAATTCTGCAAAGATGAGTTGGCCAAAATTCCTCCACAGCGCTGTAAAAGACTCATTGCAAGTTATCGCAAACGCTTGATTGCAGTTGTTGTTGCTAAGGGTGGCCCAACCAGTTATTAGGTTTAGGGGGCAATCACTTTTTCACACAGGGCCATGTAGGTTTGGATTTTGTTTTCCCTTAATAATAACAACCTTCATTTAAAAACTGCATTTTGTGTTTACTTGTGTTATCTTTGACTAATATTTAAACTTGTTTGATGATCTGAAACATTTAAGTGTGACAAACATGCAAAAAAATAAGAAATCAGGAAGGGGGCAAACACTTTTTCACACCACTGTATATATATATATATATTTACTATGTAATTGTAGTGAAAATAACTGTAGCAAAGTTGAATGCTTAATTTTTAATCAACACAAGCAAAAGTACTACTATTATTACTAGTTCAACAGAGGACCAGTACACAAATGTACAGTGTGTGTTTAATTATAAAATAAATTAAAAGTAATTAAATATTTCTTTAAAACACTTTTTTATTAAATACTAAATCTCCTTCTTTATTAAATACCAAATCAAACATTTATAGTAAAGTAACACTAATAATAACCACTTACCAAAAAAAACAAACAAACAAAAAAAAAAAAACAACAACAAATACCCAGGGGATTAAAAAGTTTATAATTAGGGCAGTTAATTGATACATTAAAAAAAAAAAAAAAAAAAAAATTAATCGCACAGTTTTTTGTGATTAATCTCGATAATTCACGATTACATTTTGGTACATGATACATTACAACAAACATTAACAAATCATCATAAATACATTTACTTTCAAATTTGTCAAAGAACTTGCAGAAAACAAGTTATTCATCAGGTATTTTAATTATTGAAATATGTACATATTAAAATGTTCAGTGTTAGATAATTAGTTAATTAGACACATTTTTACAGGTATTTATCTTTGATACAAGTATATTTGTACATGCCATAACATCAGTGGACATGTAATTACAATTTGGGCAAAATCTTCTGCCGTTTTCCAGTGGAATTTGTTTTAATTATATGATCAAATGGGCAGATTCAATATTAATATGTTAAATGTTAAATGTTAATATTAATATCAACTATTATTAGCAAGAGAAACTTAAGGGTACATTGCCACTGCATTATTACACACTATACAGTACATACAGATATAACACATATTGACTGCTTAAGTTTAATTTGCTGAAGTTTAAATTCTCAAAACTGTTATTTCCTCTGGCTTCTGTTCAGTCTCTACAAGTATACCTGGCTGCAGCTTGCTAAACGGCCAGGTGCTTCTCAGTCTCTATCACACATACGCTGGGTCTCCCTTGGGCGGTTTCACTTTTGACAGTGGTTCAGATGAAAGTGAGTGAGAATTTTCAGGTGATGCGAAAAGATACTGCAGCTTGCCCGTATCTCTTCCACACCTTGCGGGTGAAGTCGCTATTCTCCATTCAGTAAATACACTACTTTATTATTTATTACGTGTGTTTATTATTCCTGGAACATGCGTCGCGTGTAATGAATAAGTGCGCACTGCTCCACATAATCAGTTTCTGGTGTGCAGTCCAGTCAAGTGTGCACCTCTTGAAAATGTATATATGCCAATTTTAGCCACATAAAATGAGGAAAACATTTGTGAAGTTTCTCCCAATGCACTGTACATAGGTGCCTGGGTTTGTTCTTGGCAGGCAGCTGATGCCCTAACCCCACCCCCACCCTAACTGGAGCCTGTAAAGAACAACTTGGGACACCTTTCTCTTATCACATGATGTTTCAGACTTTTTTAAAGAGTCTATCAGTTGAGCCCTATGAAAACGAGTTCTTTGAAGGGCTCTTTAAGGTAATTCTTTCTGAGCACTTCTGTATGAAATACAGTAACACTAAAACATTGTTGCCATTATTGTTCTACCTGCAAAATGCAAAGTGTATGTATCCTTAATGCCATGTGGAACACAATTTAAGTGTTTCCTTTTGGTGAACTGTTTGTATGTGTCTGGAAATTACAGTTATCAGCAGACATAATGAGTGATAATGTGAGCGAAAGGTCACATCCTACATTCCACATACAACTTCCTCCCAAAGTAGGGACTGACCAGTTCTGACTCATGTCATGTGTCAGTTTACTTACCCTCATGTCATTCCAAATCTGTATGACCTCCTTTCTCAAACACAAAAGGCAAAATAAATTGCATCAATCTCAAACCACTGGTGATCAGGAACCACCAGAACAACAACAATTATGTGAGGGATTCACATCGATCTCAAACCCCCGCTGATCAAAAACCACCACCACCACAACAACAACAAATAATTGCGGTAAGTCATGGCATCACCTCACGTTATTGCTACTTGCACCACATGTCACATGTTTACTATAGCTTCTTCCATCAGCAGGACGGAGCAGATAAATTAGTTAGAGACATGCATCCGAATGCTAGTGAAGGTCAGTGAGAAAGAGATGCCGGTAGATACTGTTTTGGATGTGGGTAACACAGCAAGCAAAACACACACTTTGGTTCCGACTGTGGAGCCCCCACAGCAGGGTGTTTGGGTGACGTCTCGGCAGCATACCCTTAGGGCAAAGTGACACCACTCTCCCATTCCTGTTAGGATTTCCAATCGATTCTCCCCACTCAGTGATGCACCCACTGAGAATCAAGTTGAAAGCACCCATGTTATTGGTGACTCTATTGTAGGGAAATAGAGACTCCAGCCACTATTGTTAAAAGCATTTCAGGTGCCAGAGCGTCTGACATCAGATAAAATGTACAAGTGCTGGCTAATGCTAAACATAGATTTTCTAAGACATGTTATTCATGTTGGCACTAACGATGTCCAGCTTTGCCAGTCGGAGATCACTAAAGATAATGTTAAAGAGGTGTGTGAACTTGCAAAAACTATGTCAGACACTGCAATATGCTCTGGCCCCCTCCCTGCCCGTCATGGTGAAAAGGTTTATAGTAGATTAGTGTCACTGAATGGCTGGATGTCTGAGTGGTGTCCGGAGAATAGCATAGGATTCATAGACAATTGGAAGAGTTTTTGGGGAAGACCTGACCTGCTAAAAAGAGATGGACTTTATCCCTCCAGGGAAGGTGCTGCTCTCCTCTCTAGTTATATGGCTCATAGTCTTAATAGTGATAGTATTTGACTAACTGGGGCCCAGGTCAGGAAGCAGACAAACTGGCTAATCCAAACATCTGCTAGCTGCCTTGAGATGTCACACAGGTCACATAAACTACAACACATAGAGAATGAATCACCTAGATATCATATAGAGACTGTGTCTGTTCCCCTAACTACCAAACACAAAACGTCCTGGTTACTTGCGTAACCTCCGTTCCCTGATGGAGAGAACGAGACGTTGTGTCGATGTAGTGACTCTTGGGAGCCTGAGACACCTCTGGTCTTTGATAAAAGGCTAATGAAAATTGGCGAGTGGTATTTGCGTGCCACTCCCCCGGACATACGGGTATAAAAGGAGCTAGTATGCAACCACTCATTCAGGTTTAATGCTGAGGAGCCGAGACAAGGTCCAGCCATTTCAGTTCAGGAGGGACACAATGTCTCATTCCCTCCATCAGGGAATGGAGGTTAGGCAAGTAACCAGGACGTTCCCTATCTGTCACTCACTCGACGTTGTGTCAATGTAGTGACACTAGGGGTCCCTATAAAAAATGCCACAACTGGCTGAATTGTGTTATGTGAACTGGCGGTGAGTGATGGGCAGACCACTGTGTGCATCGTAGCCAGCGCACCAGGCCGACACGTAACCTCCCCCAACATAGTTATGAGTGTCGAATGGCCCTTTGGGGACAAGTCGACTACCCAAAATATACAGACAGGCTAACCCAGTCGTGGCCTCTTTTCCCCTTCTTTTTTCCACCCCCTATAAAAGAAGGGGGATTATCCGACTGGGCCGCCAGGTCTAGTCGGGGGTGTTCCTCCCAAGGGGAGGACACCGTGGAGACCACACCTCGCCCAAAGAGAGGGAGGATATTTAAGTGGAAAAATACATCACATGGTCTTGCCGACCATGTGAAGAGTCTCATGGTAGATCCTACCCAACGGGGGAGGAGTTGCTACAAACATGGAGACTGTGGCAGAGGGGGCTCTGCCCAAGGAAGATGCAGTTTGCCAACAGGGAAACAAATTAGTGGAAGATATACATCGCATGGGGTTACCTTACAGGGAACCGCCACATGCGGAGCACCTACCCCAGAAAAGGGCTCTTAGTTAGCACGTGTACTGGACCAGCAGCGAGTCTCTCCGAAAACTCGACTGCCACAGGGCTCGGAGGAAGTCAACCAGGGAACATAGTTTGTGAACACTAGTGAGAATTAATGGCATATGTCTTCAGCTCAGAAGAGGTGAAAGGAGCTATGTTCAAACGATACACCTGGCCGGCTATCCCGGGCTTATCCGCTTGTATTGCGTGCCACTACCTGGGATGAAACCGGTTCCACCCGGAGGTTGTAGAACCTTGCAAAGGTGTTGGCTGTTGCCCAGCCCGCTGCTCTGCAAATGTCTGTTAGAGAGGCACCCCTGGCCAGGGCCCAGGAGGCCGCTACACCCCTGGTAGAGTGGGCAGGTAGCCCTACCGGGGGCGGCATGTCCTGGGCATGATATGCTATAGCTATGGCGTCAATGAGCCAGTGGACGATCCTCTGCTTCTAGACAGCGCTTCCTTTCCGCTGTGCACCAAATCAGACAAAGAGCTGCTCAGAGATCCTAAAGCTCTGCGTGCGATCCAAATAGATGTGTAAAGCGCGCACCAGACACAGCAATGACAGGGCTGGGCCTGCCTCCTCCTGGGGCAGCGCTCGCAGGTTCACCACCTGATCCCTAAAAGGGGTCGTGGGAACCTTGGGCACATAGCCCGGTCGAGGTCTCAGGATCACGTGAGAGTAGCACGTTTCGCTGACAGAGAACGCTTTTTGGTCTCCTACCCTCTTGATGGAAGTGAGCGCAGTCAGGAGTGCAGTCTTAAAGGAGAGTGCCTGAAGCTCAGCTGACTGCAAAGGCTCAAAGAGGGCTCTCTGTAGACCCTGAAGAACTACAGAGAGGTCCCATGAGGGAACGAGGCACGGTCTGGAGGGATTCAGCCTCCTGGCGCCTCTCAGGAACCTGATGATCAGGTCATGCTTCCCTAAGGACTTACCGTCGACTGTGTCATGGTGTGCTGCTATGGTGGCAACGTACACCTTCAAGGTGGAAGGGAACAGCTGCCCTTCCAACCTCTCCTGCAGGAAGGAAAGCACTGATCTGACTGCGCATCTCTGGGGGTCTTCCCGTTGGGAAGAACACCACTTAGCGAACAGACGCCACTTAAAAGCATACAGGTGTGAGGAGCGTGAGATCCAAGAACCACATCTGGGTGGGCCAGTAGGGTGCTACCAGGACGACCTGCTCCTCTTCCTCCCTGACCTTGCACAGAGTCTGTAGACCTGAAAGGCGTGGAAGTACGCGTCCTTCAGGTCTACCGCCACGGACCAATCTTGATGCCGGACACTCGCCAGAATGCCTCTTTGCGTCAGCATCTTGAACGGGAGTCTGTGTAAAGCCTGGTTCAGTACTCGCAGGTCCAAGATTGGCCACAACCTACCACCTTTTTTCGGTACGATGAAGTAGGGGCTGTAAAACCCCTTCTTCATCTCGGCCGGAGGGACAGGTTCTATCGTGCCCTTCCTTCGCGCACAAGGTAGCAGCGTTTTCATCCTTCACCAAGGTGAAGTGAATACAGCTGAACCTGGGCGGGCGCCTGGTGAACTGAATCGCGTAACCAAGTCGGACGGTCTGGACCAGCCATCGCGACAGATTAGAAAGCACAAGCCATGCATCCAAGTTCCGCACAAGGGGGACCAAGGGGACAATGTCATCGGATGTACCGGCAGGTGGGGCCTCGCGGTGGGTGGAGCTCGAGGTGCCACACCATGTCATGGCCGTGCTGAGTCTAGGGACATCGAAGCACTTACCTGGCTCCTTGTGACCACCCCCGGAACAGCCTGGGACGGGGGAGGAAGAGGACTGTCCTCGTGACCCGTGGAGACTGTCACATTGGGGGCGGATGTGTGCCACAGCTGGGTGCTCAGGTGCATGAAGACCACCGCTGGAGTGCCAATCCTGCAAGGAAAAACCCGTGGACGGAAGTCGTGATGACGGCGGTGCACACTGGGTATGTGACCCAGGGAAGAAGGAAACCACTCTTTTGCTGAACTGTTGGGTACCACAGCAACTTGGGCATGCGGCAAATCAAACAAAAAGGCAACAAAAGATTCTCCACCCGGTCCTCCACCGGGGGATGGAGTGGTCTTCTTACCAGCTCCAGATGAGTGGGTTTCTTCGACCCTGGGTCACCCGTCTCAGGGGCGCTTTGACGACCTCCGTGGTTCTTAGCGGCCGACTGTGAGACGGGTGCCGTCTGCTTCCTGCGGTGGGCTCAATGCTCCCCCTGGGAGACATTATCAGGAACCATGGAATTAGATTTCACAGTTATGCCGACGATACCGAACTTTATATTTCTACGAAACCCGACGAAATTTCACAATTTTCCAAATTAACAGAGTATATAAATGATATCAAAGAGTGGATGGCTAGACATTTCCTTCTACTCAGTTCCAAAAAAACAGAGGTACTAATTATTTGAACAAAAACCTAAAAAAATAAGATGCTAAAATATAATCTGACTCTTGATGGATGTACTGTAACGTCAACTTCTACAGCAAAAAATGTAGGTGTTATATTTGATAGCAATCTAACCTTTGAAAAACAAATTCCCAATATTAATAGAACTGAATTCTTCCACTATCTGTTTCTGCTGCCGAAAAACAAATTCATGCATTCATGACCTCAAGACCTAATTATTGCAATGCATTGCTAGGTGGATGTCCTGCCGGTTTAATAAATAAACTTCAGTTGGTTGAAAATGCAGCAGCCATAGTGCTAACTAGAACCAAGAAATATGATCATATCAGCCCCATTTTATCGGCATTACATTGGCTACCTGTTAAGTTTCGTATTAATTAAAAAATTCTGTTAATTACTTGCAAATCTTTGAATGGTCTAGCTCCGCAGTACTTAAGTGACCTTCTATCATGCTATAATCATAATCATCCACAAAAGGAGTGAGATCCTTTTCATATTTGGTTCCTAAACTATGGAATAGTCTTCCTAGCAGTGCAACTCTCTCAGTTTAAGTCTAGACTAAAGACTTATCTATCCAGCCATGCATACACCTAATTTATCCCTCAATTCATAGTTATGTTGCTTTAGTTAGATCTGCCAGAACTGAAAACCGAAAACACTTCTCTTATTCTTTAAACCTGCTTTAAAGTGAATGGCATCTATGCAAATTTTATTCTATTTCATTCCTTGTCAAACCTCTGGATTATATCCTGCCTCTGGATTATATCAGAGCCTGCCAGATCCATCTCCAGTCCTGCCTGATGTCCAACTTCCACTGTGTCACTGAGTGATGATGACCAACTGTAGCATGTGCCAGCCAGACTTCACTTCATTCTAATAAGATGGACTTCACAGAGGATGAATTGATGCAAACTCAAAGACATGGGATTCTTCATGAGCCACTGTCTGAAACATGGGCTCAGGATGGAGTTCACCAAAATTACTTACCATAGCTTACCATAAGCTTCCAGATGGACTACGGTGCTCCTCACTGAATGCCATCTATATCAACTTGGTCAAAGGAGGGACAACATTCTTTAAAAAAAATGAACAACATAGAAAATGAATTAACCACTGACAAAAGCCTTCATGGGCCAAAATCAAAGGACAATGTATCTACATATATTTCCTCAGTTAATTTGGGATGACTTCAAGGACTTCAACACTTATAGTTCCTACATCCTTTGACACACAACACTTACTTAGTTTACTAATTTTAATCACTAATAGTTCTAAACATAAATAACTAATAGGGGCATTATATTCATTCATTTTCTGTTATAGCGTAATTGCCTGTACAGCTGATTTGAAACAATGCCTGTTGTGAAAAGCATTATACAAATAAATTTGACTTGACTTGACTTTACTTGACTTGAAATAAATAAATGAAAAATTCATGAATATTCCAGTCCATCTTTTAAAAAAAATATTGATGATTGCACACTCACATGGGAACTTGCTTTGTTTTTACCACTTCCTTTTAGACATTTTAAAGCAGCTTATTTCATAGTGCTCATGAACGTGCAATGAATGCCAATCTATCTATGAAAGCTCAACTATTCAATCATATTTATATTTCATTTATATTTATTTGACATATCCTACCTCTTCTGCACAATACATTAAATCTCCTTGCACATAACTGTGCATAACATGCAGGTTTGTTTTGTTTATGTCATTTGTTGTTGTTGCGTGCTCGACTGGCATGATCAGTGTTTACATGGGAACGTTCATTGATCTCAGGGCAGTGTCTATCATGCCACTGATTGCTTGTTGAGCAACACCTGTTCCAGCCTGATTGCACTCCCTACATATGCCCTCATGTTTCTCTGTTTCTTTTCCAGATTATTATGCTAAGTTCAATATTAACCTCGCTCTCCTTGTCTAGCTGGTTCTGTCTTGTCACTCTGTTGGTTTAACTTCCAGTCTTCACTGAGTTCAGCCTGGCAATCCACAAAGGAATTCCGCTCTATGCCCGCATGCCAGGGATCTACACTTCTGCTGTTGCACGCATTGTCCGCTGGACATCTCTTTCATCGCCAAGCTTCTACGGAGGATTCTTCCAAGCTCCACCTGACTTCCACGAAGCACACACTCCATTGACGAACACACTACTCTCTACTCTCTACTTTATTAATAAATATTTTTTGGAACTGTTACCTCTGCTCCTGGGTCATTCTGTCCAGCACCTACATGTTACATAACTGTATATCTGTATATAATATATTTGAACAACATTATTGCCCTACTGTAGTTTCCTCTATATTTATCTGTTGTATGTTTTTTTTATTTTATTATTCATATTTCACTGTTTACGTATGTTCATATGTATATTTCAAATGTTTGTATGTATACTATATGTTGTATATGTATATATTTTTTTTATTATCTTTGTACTAGAAGCTTCTGTCACCATGACAAATTCCTTGTGTGTGTAAGCGTACTTGGCAAAAAGCTCATTCTGATTCTGAATATTAAATTTTTCAGTGGTTAGTTTTTCCAATACAAGTGACTTCAATTCCGGGCTGTTTCTCACCAAAACCTACTGTATATCTTCAGAAGACTTGAAATATGACAAACAAGCTGCATGGACTGTTTTTATGATACTTTGGGTTCTTTTTTATACTATAAAGTGAGTCACTATTAACTGCCATTGTATTGAAAAGACAGACTGGGATATTTCCTTTTGTACTCCACATAAGAAAGAAATCCATACCAAGTTTGGACCGACATGAGTGTAAATTATGACAATTTGTTGGGTGAAATATTCCTTTATGACCAGTTTTTGAATTTGTCATTTAAACTCATACACTATTTTCTCCACTGCATGGGTGAATGCCACAAGATCACAAACATTTTTGTATGAAGCACACAACAACCTCACACAACTACTGGAAGCTGTAGACACAATAGAGAGGTTCCACTATTTTTCAACCCTCTTTTTCCTCTGTAGTCAGAAAACCAGAAGATCAAAAGCACAACGACTTCAAAGTAGGAGGAGCAAGCTATCAGCCAGCCAGGGAAGCTGAGCATCTGTCATAATGACTGCTGCGTTTTGTACAATCTTCTGCAGTCTGGGGTTCAACACGGGTCCACCAGGGGAAGAGGATCAGCAGTTCTGCTGCTGTTCTGTCTCTTGTTCTGTCTCACACATTGGCGATTCTTTTGGTCAGAGGTTGGAAAATTTTTTGTAAAGCAGAGTAGAGAAACTTCACGATTTCTTTGATGGCAAAACGTAAGATGGCAATGTTATTTTAACTTTCCATTGTTCCAAGGAATAGTTTACCCAATTTTTTTTTCTCATTTAATCATTGTTCCAATCTCATATGACATTCTTTTAAAATGACAGAAAAGCACCATAAAAGTATATAAAAAAAAATTGCCCATTCATTGACTTTGTTTGAGGAACAGCCTGAAATGTAAGTTGTTATTTTCTGATGATCTTCCCCTCTGCAGAAGCTCTGAAATGGACTATAAACACTTACAACAATGTTGGGGTGCAAATAACTATAGTAGTGACGATACTAGCTTAACTACATTTTTAGTAGCGTTTCAGTAACGCAGCTATTTTCACAAAAGTTTAGTTTTTCCAGTAATGAGCTACATTAACCAATGTTTAGCGGTATAGCTTCCCAAAATGCAACATTAGTCATCTATTGTGAATGCAGTAATGGAGCCAAGGGAGTAAATAATCGTGCTTACCTTAACCATCATCCTTTTCTCTCATATGTAGTGCTGGAATATCCAAATGATTTAAGTGATTCGGTTCTTTAGGACAGTTCACGGAAATAAATCAGATTAAAATAAACAATTCATTTATATTTAAATTTAGGAACTTCAATTCCTCTTAGTGAGTCAGTTTGTTCGAACACTTCATGTTAATTTACTAGTTCACATATATGACTCTCTAATTGAGCCCCTGCAAAGCCATAAAGTTACTTTTTTTTTTTAAGTGAAATATTTAGTTAATTGCTTCTATTTATGTACTCTATTTCAACTCAGTTATATAAAATAGGGTGTTTTCTAGTTTTATTACTATAGTTTACACTCACAGAGCACTTTATTAGAAAAACTGCTGTTGTAGCCCATGCACTTTGAGATTCGACGTGTTGTGCATCCTAAGATGCTATTCTGCTCATTACGATTGTACAGAGGAGTTATCTGAGTTACCATAGCCTTTCTGTCAGCTCGAACCAGTCTGGCCATTCTCCGTTGACTTCTCTCATCAACAAGACGTTTCCGTCCACAGAACTGCCGCTCATTGGATGTTTTTTGCTATGTTTTTGGCAAAATTCTAAGTAAACTCTAGAGACTATTTTGAAATTCTCAGGAGATCAGCAGTTACAGAAATACTCAAACCAGTCCATCTGGTAAATTATCGAAATCACTTAGATTAACCCCCCCCCCCCCCCCCCCCCACTGTGATGGTCGTTCCTGACCCGTATCTGCATGATTTTATGCATTGCACTACTGCCATACGACTGGCTGATTAGATAACCACATGAATAAGTAGGTGTACAGGTGTTCCTAATAAAGTCCTCGGTGAGTGTATATTCATCTATAAGTTAAATTTAATGCCACCCAATTTAAATATGTATATCAGATGATATTATTTAATTGTGCAATCAAAACTCTTTGAATCAAAACAATCAAAACTGATTAAAGAATAAAAAAATATCATCTGATTGTTATAGATTTAAAAATATTTTTTATTTAAATATTTTTAGTGACGTTAGCTACTTTAAATACTTTACAGTTTCAAAGTAGCTTCCTCAATACTGGTTGACAGACATGGCCACCATGAACGGCCACTGTATGGAAAAGAGCTGCGTGAATAATTTTGTAACCTTACAGTACAATCTACAAATACACAGAGGTCATTATTGTCATGTTTATGTGTTTTGTTCTTGTTTTCATGTCTTTTATTTTCAAGTTTAGTTCCTGTTCCTGTCATGTCATGTGATTTCCTGTTCCCTCATTTGATCTTGTCATGTGTTTCCATTGGTTCATTGTTTGATTACTTTGTAATTAGTTTTGTCTTTTCATTGGTTAAAGTTCATTTAGTCTTGTTATCGTGTTTATAATTTAGTCTTGTGATTGGGTGTCTTGTTTACCTGTTACCCATGTCCTTGTATTTAAGCCCTCATGTTTGCCATTGTCTAGTGTCAGGTATTGTGTATGTAACTTTGTTGTATCTTTGGAAGCCAAGCCAAGCCAAGCCAAGCCAAGCCAAGCCAAGCCAAGCCAAAGTCATGTTTTGTTTATGTCAAGTCTATAGTCAAATCGTTCATGTTTATGTTTTGTTTTGTTCACGTTTGTAGTCAGGGTTTTGGATATCATGTTTGGAAATAAACTGCACTTGGGTTCATCACTTCACCATCGTCTCTTCCTCTGCCTGTTTCCAGCATCTTTACAGAATACCTGACCGCCCATAATGAACCCAGCAGTTCAGCTTCTTCGCCTACATCAGAGGAGTCGTCCCCTGGAGGATTATGTAGAGGACTTCTGTGATCTGGCCTACCGGGTGGACTTTAATGAGGTCGCCCTCAAAGACTGTTTCCGTTTAGGATTAAGTGAGCCAATCTCATCTTTGATGCCTGGCGGTCGCAGTTCCCTCAATCTGGTCCAGTATATCGTCCTTGCCCTGCAGATTACTGGTTCCACGTTCACTGTGGGGGAGGCGGATGCCGAGCCAGCGTCCCATGTCATGGTGGATGAGCCAGCGCCCACACCTGCCATGGCCAGCGAGCTGGAAGCTTCATCCGTCCCAGAGCCTGCGTTGCCAGCCTCGTCCATCCCAGAGCCTGTGTTGCCAACTTCGGCTTCCCGGAAGAGGAGAAAGTCTTCCGTTTCCAAGTCTCAGCCCATGTTCACGACCATGGAGGTCGTCTCGGAGTCTCTGCCCATGCCCACGACCACAGAGGTCATACCCAAGTCTCTGTCTATGCTCACGTCCCCAGAGGTCTTTCCCAAGACTCTGTTCATGTTCACGAACTTTGAGGTCTTTTCCCAGTCATCCAGGACTCTTAGTCTTGAGCCTACCTCGGCTCTGCTATCTATGGCTTCGCTCCTCAAGCCTACCATGACTCCGCCTTCTACGACTTTGCTCCACGTCATGGCCGCCAAGCCCGAGTTCCATGGCAGAGTCAGCTCCAGGCCATGTCACCACCACGGCAGAGTCAGTCAGCTCCAGGCCATGTCACAGCTGAACCCCAGTCTGCTCCATGCCATGTCAAAGCCAAACTTCAGTCTGCTCCATGTCATGTCTCAGCCAAGCCCCAGACTGCTCCATGCCATGTCACAAGCAAGCCTCTGCTCCACGGTCCAGGCCCGCCTCTGCTCCACGGTCCAGGCCCGCCTCTGCTCCACGATCCAGGCCCGCCTCTGCTCCACGGTCCAGACCCGCCTCTGCTCCACGGTCCAGACCCGCCACTGCTTCACGGCCCAGGCATGCCTCTGCTCCACCAGGGACCTCCATCCCTGCGGCTCCGCCTTGGTCCCCATCGGCTCTGACCCTCGAGCCTCTCAGGGCCCCACTTTCCATTGGCTTTGTCCTGTTCCCACGCCCTGTCTCGCCAGGCCATGCCCCATGTTTTCCCCTGTTCATGTGTCTTGTTTTCATTGGTTCATTGTTCGATTACTTTGTTATTAGTCTAGTCTTTTCATTGGTTAAAATTCATTTAGTCTTGTTATCCTGTTTATAGTTTAGTCTTGTGATTGGTTGTCTTGTTTACCTGTTACCCATGTCCTTGTATTTAAGCCCTCATGTTTGCCATTGTCTAGTGTCAGATATTGTGTATGTAACTTTGTATCTTTGGAAGTTAAGCCAAGTCAAGTTTAAGTCAAGTCATGTTTTCTTTATGTCAAGTCGTTTATGTTTTGTTCACGTTTGAAGTCAGGGTTTTTGATATCACGTTTGGAAATAAACTGCATTTGGGTTCATCACTTCACCATTATCTCTTCGTCTGCCTGTTTCCAGCATCATTACTATTATATATCTGTGATTTAATGCACAACAACCAGCAAGGTTTTGCATTTTAAATAACTTTTGAGACTATTCTGTGATTTAAAAATATTAGTGGTTTGATCGGTTAATATGATGCGGATGGATGGTGTTTGTGATGCCAAGATTACCGTGCCACATCAGACCATATCTGTTTCAAACAAGAAAATAGCCCAAAAAATCCCTAAATTGATAACCACTTTCCCCTTGAAATAAAATGTAATGCTTGCTATCGTTACATCATGAGCATTACATACAAATCTGTTATTGCCTAGAAAAACATGTTTTTGTGTTTCATGACCCTTTAAAACTCTGTTAGTTTTCTATGCTGAGCCTGTAAAAAGACATGCTTTTGCAAATGTGTACAACCAGTTCAATTCATTCAAGGGTCTTCTACATATTAATTTTCTGCTATTTGTCAACAACTACATTGGATTAAAAAGGAATGTCACAAGGCATGTTGTTCAAAACAAAATCATAGTCCATCTTATTACAGGTCCTCCTAATAGACTCTCTCTCTCTCTCTCTCTCTCTCTCTCTCTCTCTGTTTTTGGATACAGGCAAATTATTTTGCTTTCATCAAGAGAGCTGATCTGTTGGCATGGAAATCAAAATGCAAATGGCTGTGAGATGAGGATGCACTCGATAGAAATTCAAATTGCACAACCAGCAGCTTGTAATCATGAGGAAATTCATAGCGCATTGTTGACGTTATTAAATTTTGAGACAGAATAAAGCATTATGGCCAGCATTGTTGTAATCCAGCAAATCAGCATATTGCTTTAGTTTAGCAAAAATGCTCATAAATTCCATTAAAGGTGGTATAAGAGCAATGTCAAATCTGAGACTGTGTACGATTTTCTGTATGTATTAATTTGTGTGTGTGGGTTGAGAAACTTCAATATTACCTCTGTAAGACTGGAGTGAGATTTTAAGGAATATGGTGTCCAACGATTATATAAACACACCACTGAAAATAAAACAGTAATTCTTGTGAACTTTCATCTTGTAGTTAGCTTCACCAAAGGAAATAGGTTTGTCTAGTTTTCTCAAAAACGTACTGCTTCAGAGGCCAAATAAATGGTCTTCTGCCTTTTTTAGGGACATTTTTGAGGTCACTTTATTTTGTTCCACTTGTGTTTGGTTTTATCTGTACTTGCCGGTAGGTCAGCATTAAAGCAGTTTTGCTTGGTTTTATGCGCTTTTCCAGTGCAGGAGGTCATATTGTATGTTTGACTCCATCTGTAGGGAGAGAGTGAGGGGGTGGAAGAGAGAAAGTAAAAGAGATAAATAGGAAAAAGCAACCTTTGGTTTGCTTTGACCGTTGCCCTCTGTGATCAGTTAATTCCCATGTTCCGCCATTTCACAGCTCTGAGAGTGGCGGGGTTACTCAACAGGTCAATTTTATGTAAGAAATTGTTCGTTGTGAGAGCTGGTATTACTTTCAATCAATTTCGTAGCTCCAGTTGCTACGAAAAGTGAACACAATTGAATTAATGTAAAAATATAAGATTGGGGATGGTGCTTTGGCAGAATGTATCAATTTCAGGGTACATGAAAATTTGTAAGCAGCATGTCAATTTCCTATGTAATCATGTTGATCAGTTATTGACGTTGGAATTCTCTAGAACAGGGTCTCTCAAACTTTTTTCAAACCAAGACTCCTTTTATAATCCCAAACTTTTGACAGACCCCCAAAATTACACATTATTAGTCATGATTAAAATTCAAATTATTTGACAGATCTACTGATTTGACAAAGTTTTTAGCTACCAATATAATGTAGTACTCTTATCTCTGTTTAGCACATTTTACTATATTTAAACCCATTTCACATATTTTCCCCTACAATCGCCACAGAAAATGGGAAAAGTATGCAGTTTCTGCATGGACTTATTCTGCTTTCTATTCAAAGTTGGATGCTGGATATTCTTACTTTATTTCTCCAACTTACAACCAGAAAGGTGTTCTATTGCCTGACGTGCAGAAGATGACATATAAAGAAACCAATAGCAATGCTAGTATTTGCAGGTGTTTATTTGTCAACATAGACATCTCGTAGCAACCAAATTTTGGAGGATAAATGATGCTACACAGTGCAAGCATTTGTTTTGCAGGTGTAAAATTATCAACAGAAAAGTTAATTTACAGTGTTTTACACAAACACAGGTTTTATTTTCATGTAATGTAGGAACCTTGACTCATCGATGCATTTTATTTGCTTAAAATAGAATTTTATCTGTGTATATTTTCCTGAGTGTAACCATGTTCATGTGACCTCATAAAACTATTACAGCTAAATCGAAGTTGTGGATTTCTGAGTTTCCAAATTAGAAATCCAAGCGTCAAGTGGCATTCCATTGCACTTTTTCAAGTGGGACGTTGGAAATTCCAACTTTCTGAGCTGAGTGTGGTCATTGATGTTAATATCCATTGGAACATAAACTGGTTTTAGTGCTTATATATCTAATGTTTGCTTTGGAGAATGTCTGCTTTCTTTCAATGACATAGAAAATGAAACAACTGAAGAAAGATTTTTATGCCGTCAAGCCCACGAAGATAATTTTCAGAGCTGATATCTATTAAAAATGATGCCTCATCACAGATGCATTGAAGCCGCAGCTCTATCACAATGTACAACTTCCATTTCCTTTTTGTTAGACATCTGAATCCAAAAATCAGGATATTGAGCCAGTCATTGCCATCAACAATAAAGAGACATGCATTGAAACGTTTTATTAGTTCAGCATCATTCTAACTTTCATTAACGTCTCTCTGAATGCAGCTGTGAGATTCTCAAATAGTCTGAACATAAAACAAGAACTTTAAAACTATTAGCAGCACAAAACATTAATATTCTAATGATATAATTGCATAGTTCGTAGAGACAGACACTTCTATTTTTGTTGAGATCTCTCCACAATTCTGTTTTTCACAAATATGGCCTTTCTTTAAAAAGTCTTCAACATTGTTTCTAATGCAACAAATATTTAAGCCATGTTCAGAAAAGTATACTAACATGCTACTCTTACTATTTCAGACGTATATAGTATTTATACTGTGCAAAGTATGCAAATTTTGTGTACAGAATACCCGGATCA
The DNA here is from genome assembly GCF_019703515.2 of Myxocyprinus asiaticus. NCBI lineage: Eukaryota > Metazoa > Chordata > Actinopteri > Cypriniformes > Catostomidae > Myxocyprinus > Myxocyprinus asiaticus. The sequence goes on along the minus strand of NC_059355.1, from coordinate 4,820,456 downwards.
CCTACTGAATTTGCCAAAATGTGCAGTATACATCAAAGCACACTGAACGTAATACTGGATCCCAAAATGCAATTCTCTTGAACTTTTATTTCCTGTGTGACAAATAAATTTGAAGTCCAGTTGCTATTTGTAACATCTCTATTTTGACTCATTATTTTATTGGACATCCAAAGTTAAGACATTTTTATGTAAAACTGAATAAAAACAAATGCTAAATGACAGTTTCTGAGATTGTGACTGGATGCCATTCACATGTAACGTGAAGTAGGTCATGCGACAACTGTTTGTAACGTTTATTGCTGCATAATGAGTACTGTTTCACTTTCCATTTTTCTTTTAATTAGGCAGTATACACAGTGTATACTGTGCAGCATTCAGTTCTAAATTGGTATTCCATTCCAAACATAGCCATAGTGTTTCAGGAATAGCACACATTTATTCCAGAGGATCACCTTTCGATCAGCTCTTCTGAGAAACAATGCCCTCTGTTGGACAGATTTTTAGGTTCATTCATCTTCCAAAAGTGCCAGTGTGACTAGCCAAAGGGCAAAAAAATATCAAACTTGTCAGTCACAAACTTGGTACACTCCATTAGGTGTCTGGGGCATACTGTATATTTTACAACTGACATTTGACAATTTGACAACTGATCCTGGTACGTGCAATCAGACAAGCTTCATTATGTTTTAGGGAAGAGGGAACATGGAATTTTTCATTTGAATAAATGACTGATGAATGTTTGATTATAAGATCTGAATAAAGGGGATTTTATTGTATCTTCAGGCTGTTAAACTTATGAAGGAAAAAGTGTCTAGCAAATCACATAAACCGTTTTTGTTTTTCATTTTTGTTGTTAACCTAATTATATAAGATTACTCTCTCATATCTTTGCAGTTGTCTGATATCTGTGGCATTACTTCTTTGTAAGTCTCCTCTTTTGTTTTTGAACAAAACAAGAGTTTGCACGTCAAGTGTACCACAATGTTTCAACATTTTCTTGCAGATCTAAGCCCTCTTCAAACAGTCTAGCCTGAATGTCCAATCATTCCTTGTGATTTGTATAACATGGCTAGAAGACAATCCTTTCCTCAAGTGGCCACCATGAGCACAAAGCCACCATAAAAAAAAAAATAAAAAAAAATCCAGGGACCCAGGCGATAAACAAATAATTTTGGAATTCACTGGCAGATGCTCGGCCTTGCAGACGATTAAAGAATGAGAGATAATGTGAGTAGGACGCAGTGGTTCAGAGCAGCAGCCACCGAGAGGAAATGAACAGGGCCACCCTCAAATGAAAGCAAACTGCTTGCTACACTATTCTGGATGCCTGAATTGACAGATGAGGGGCTATTCTTTGTGAGAATGTTCTCAAAAGTAATTTAGCAATTTGGTTGATTTGGATAAATTGCGAAAATTCTGGTTTTTGTATTCATTTATAATTTGATTTACTTGTTAAGGTGTTTACATTTCATTTACACAGTGTGTTGTTGAGGCCCAAGTCATGTAGCTTCAAGGGGAGGATGGTGTCGAAGGTACAGCTGTAGTCGATTAACAGCATTCTGATGCACCCGTCTTTGCCTTCCTGGTGGGTTAGGGTGATGTGAAGGGCAGTGGAGACTGTGTCATCTGTAGACTTACCTGTTTGTATGGTATGTAAACTCATGGCTTTGTTGTGAGCCAGAACTAGTCTCTCAAAGTACTTCATTATGATGGGGATGAGTGCTACTGGCTGGTAGTCTTTTGGGCTTGTCACAACAGAGTTCTATGGCACAGGGACTGTTCATTGCAAATGGGTCCAACATTCCATACTATATTTGTTCAGTTAAAGAAGTACATAATATTACCATATTACATCATAATACATATACTCATAGTACTCTGTCTTGTTGCATTTGTCAACGTGAACACACTACTCGTGCTACTTACACTACAAAATGTGCAGAATAAGCAGAGCCCCTCATCCAGCGAAACCTTCAATGTTAGCAAAACAAAGAGTAGCATGGCAGTACACTGGCAAGGATAGCAGGGGGTGTTCTTTTAGAATGGATGTCAATGAAGGAGATGCTTCAGTATGCTGAATAAACCGTATTTGTGAGGAAACAGCTCATCACTTAATGAACTGACCACCTGTCTGCTGATATTAATTTTTTTTTGCACTAAACAAAACTATGTGTGGAGTTTACTACAATAAAATGTATGTTTATAAGAGAAGTCACTGACAATTCTGCAACAGTTAATTTACAGCTCCACCCATTCATTTGTATGGTATCCGCTATTGGCGATGTACTGTCATAACACACTAAATGTGGTTAACTGATGTCAGGGCCATTATATCCTAGATAGCACACGCACATCTCTGAGATGTCTGTTTAAGATCTTTTCAGCTGGAAAGCATCACATTCTAATTAATATCTCCTAAACATCTAAAAAATATCAGATTTATAAACATTCTAAATCATAAACATCTCAAAGACATCTGATGAATGTATAATTTGACATCCGAGAGGAAACATATTATAAATGTATTGCAGATGAGCACACTACCTAAAAAATATGTCTTCCAGATGTAAACACACACATCAAATAGATATCTGGATTATGTACATGTGCTATCAGGGATGGTTACTTAAAAGACTTACATAATACAAGTTACCGTCACGCTGTCTCTTATGGTAGAGCTGAGGAGGTTGCTACGAATAAGTATGCAAATTGGGACACAATTAGACTTTGTTGTGGGCATTTATTTTTACTTGGGACACCAAGCAACCATCCAGAACAGCCTAGCAATCACCAAGCAATCACCTCGCACCTGCAAAGCAATGACCTGACAACCACCTTGGCATAATGGTGGTGAGTTTTGCAACACTCTTTAGAAAAATGTAAAAAACAAGTTTCCTTTGCTGTCTCTTTCTCATTTCTTTATTGAAATCTTCAGGTATGGCATTTAAATTTTTATTAATTCCAATATATTCAGAATTCTTGTTCCCTACTGGTAGCAGTTGCAGAGGTGTACTGGAGAGGTGTTCAGTGTTGTCTGTATTCTCATCATGACAGCCATTGTCTCAAATTCCCATCATGCCTCACTGATTCAGCCTCAGCATCCTAATCATGTCACATAGATGCATCTGTGTGTCCAGATTGATAATGGTGCCTTACTAATGTGTGAGTGTGAGCTTTTGTGTGTGTGAACATCAAACATTTGGGATTTTAAGTTAGCTGGGTTAGGGGCTGTGAGAGTAATGGCTTGGGTTTGCTTCGTTTTTCTGTGTTCTGGATCGGATCGCACCTGGTTGACCACATTGTTTTTCAAAGTAAACTCATATACAGAGCAAAGTGACATGCTAACAACATCAATCTTTCTGTCACACACTGTTTGTGCATCTACACAAGCTCCACACACCGTCTACACCTGAGATAACATGTCTTGGAAGAATAACATCCTGAAGACTGACCCCATGCAGGACGGCTCAGAAAGCAATCATATACCAGTACGTTTTTATCTTGTTTTAAATCGTGAACTGTTTGCACTAGCTGTCATTCATCTTAAATGAATGTAAGCATACAGTTACATTCTCCAGTTCTTAAATGCTGGTATAGATGATAAGATCTCGAATATAAAATAGCATCACTGACTATCAGCAAAACTTGAAATAAAATAATTGTTTGATTTCAATGTATTTTACTGCCATCGACAAATCAACAGATTGAGCGTTACAAAGAAATAAGAACTACCGGTAGTTATGCCACCCCTTGTGCAGATGCTTGGCCTGACTAATTAGTCTGATATTATGATGGCAGTATTAACGAGCCTATTTCTGTGCAGCTGTGTGGAAGATTTTACCAAATTATCAGAACTGCAATTAAGGACTGTAGTGGTGTGAGATCGTTGCAGCCATAATAAGGTCACATAAAGCACAACTGCTGGAGAGAGGCAACTTTTTTGCTCTAAATAACATCTGAGCTGAGGTGCCAGCATGGCAGAACGCCAGCAGAGTGCCACACAGTGGTAAATGATTCTGCTACGATCTCACAATGAGCTGAATGCTTCATTATACCTTGACAAGTACTTAAAAACCATCTTCTCACTGGATTATACATGAGTTTATGTCTTATCTCCTCTGTAATCCTTGTCATGGCCAAACTTAAAACCCATCTTTACTACTTAAAGGAGCACTCAGTGGGTGCTTCTCTATCGGAAGGCTGCAGCCTCGTTAGGCTGGATATATTGGCTGCCACGTCATCAAGCAACATCAAAGACCATCTCAATTGTGAGGACACTTGGAAGGTAGCCTCGTTTCGCAAACATCGTTTGCCATATTTTGGAGGATGCATCAGGTGTATCCTTTGTGGCCTTCAATCACCCATAATCCTTTGCACTTGTCCCAGATTATATATATATATATATATATATATATATATATATATATATATATATATATATATATATAAAACAGCGGAAAATGAGTCACATGACCACGGAGGCAAAAACCTTTATGACGCACCTTATTTTTTTCTCTCTCTTCAAGTTTTTACTTGCATTTGCAGCAATGACAATATGTAGAAAAAAATGCAAGTAGTTTAGAAAATGCAACAAATTAGAAGATACAAAGCACCAAATAAATTAATAAATAAAATGAATAAAAGGGTAATCACATGAATTTGAAAAGTTTAAAAGTTTTATAGTTTTTACAAGTCTAGGGTTTCGTTTTTTCATTATTGAAAGGATTTAAATATAATTTCTAAGATCAGTGTTGCAAAATGTATTATATAAAGCCTTTTTTTTATTTTGAGTGACTCTAGCTTTGAGAGTAACATTTTTTGCTAAAATAATTTAGAGATTAAGGACATATTTCTCATTTTCTGAAGTATATGGGTTTGCTAAAAAAAGTAAAGTATCACATGGTTCTTTGCATATGGTTTGCCGTGCTCACTTACTAGACCGTCTCATTCACGCTAGCGCCATCTTTGATTTTTAATGGGAATGACAACGAGGCTGTGAGGGATAGACTTTCCATCTCTTCAATTGCACGAATGGTATAATGCTATATAAAGCTCCTAAATCACATCTGATTTTTCGCAACTCATGTTTGGCGCTTGGGCCCTTCTTCCTGCTTACGTACTGTGACACAGAAATCTAAAAAAACTCAATGATTCAAAACTATACATGGACCAAACTGCCACACTTGCTATTTGGCTCTGCTAATGAACCAGGTATAGTGCATCATCAGGTGCACTGAAAGAGTTATTGGCTGCAGTCTTCCATCACTTGCTGAGCTCTTCAGGTCCAGGACACACAATAGGGCAACAGAGATTATTAAAGATCCCTCCCACCCTGGGCATTGCTCAATCCAAACAAGACCTGATCAGTTAAGAAGTGCCTCCATAAATTGCATTTTCACACCCACCCACCCATTTGCACACACACACACACACACACACAAATATACAGTATATTGTAACGGAGTCTATTTTTACATGTTGGGCAGATGTCAAATGGGACCATTAAATTCCGGTACCTCACAAGTATTGGCGAATGAAAGTGATTCTCATTCTGATTCACCCCAAAGTAAAATTTTGTCATTTTTTTTAATTGCACCCATGTTGTTCCAAATCCGTGAAAGCACCATAAAAGTAGTCCATTTCACTTGTCTTGTGACCTTCTAAGTCTTCTAAGGTCTCTGTATAGTATGGTCTCCGTGCTATAGCTTTGTGTGAGGAACAGACCGAAATTTCAAGCTGAATATGTTATTTCTGTGCCACTAGCATGAATTTTGGGTGAACGATTCCTTGAAAAGAAAACTTTTGGACTCCCTATTAACATCTGTGGGTGAAACTTATAATTGCAAATAACTTGCGGACGAAGACTGACCTTGTTTCATATGTCAATTGTGTTACGTCTGTCACTCCTCTTCTTCATGGATGAGTCTCATTGTTTGTTTGTTTTTTTGGAACATCTGACATAGGTCTTAATTATCTATGTATTCTAGGCCTATTTATTGTATGCATTTTATATCATGTTAATGTTAATGAACTGGGTAATATTAAGTATTTAACCTAAAAGCATGACTCACAGAGTTCAAAAAATCACCATTATAAAGATAAAAATGCCCCTGAGAATCAAACGTAAGGAGCAACATAACCCCGTAATTTCTGACAGTGGTTACAAGCTAAACACATGAATATGTAGCCCATGTTAGTAAAAAAAAAAAAAGAAAAAGAAAACTGTGCTAAGAATTTAAATCTGTACATATTTACTGTATTAGTGCTGTCAGTCGATTAAAATATTTAATCTTGATTAATAGCATGATTGACAGTTATTCTCTGAACATGTGCTAAACTTTCACTGTTGCCACTGTCTCTGTGTTTATATCAGCGTCTCCCACTGAACATCTTTAAATGTGCTCTTCCTGCGAACGTTGACAGGAGAGAATAGGGTGGCAGATGCGAATGTGCCCCACCTGGTAGTTATGGGCCCCTGGGCTTCAGCCTGTGTAATCCCATGCGTTAATGCACCCCTGCATACTACACATACTACTCTTAATGCTTCTGTCATATGGCAGAAAAAGTACGAGTAGTATGGTAGTTTGCCATTCCAAACATGGCTAACGCTTTATTTTGATTTAAGCGCTGGAACTGCCCATGTAACAACACTTGATGGTAGTACAATGCAGCACTATGGAAACGCTGATGCTTCACTCCATTGAGCTTAATGTGTTCGGCAACTCTGAAATGAGTCATGTAAATGTGGCTTTAGTTTGCTGCATGTGTGATTGTACACAGACCTTCCAAGGGAGAACTCCCATCTTGCCTGCCGCAGTGGTGCCTCATGTATCATGTTTTTGGTTTTTGAGTGAGAGTTAAGACTTGACGTTCCTCTTCTGCCTTGTCTGTATATATTGTGCTCCCTTTCCTTTTGTGTTTGTTGGATCACTTTATTCCCATGTCTGTTGACCTGCATTCGTATGTTTCTCCTCTGTCTGGTTTGTTATCTTGTTTATCAGTTATCAGTTTGTTATTGTGTTCAGTTCTTTTTGTGTTCTTACCAGTTTTCTCCCTTGTGAGAGTTTTGTATTTCCGGTTTGTTTTTGTTTTGTTTAATAAAATCATTTATTTTACTCATTCCTGTGTATGGGTCCTCCTTTCTGCAAATCCCGTGACAATTTCCCACCAAATCCAAGCCATCAACTCAAAGTTTAAATCATTATTGTAGGCTTACTGTTGTGAATTTGGGTAAGGCAAGAACAGTTTTGAACATGGATTTTTTTATGTACTCCTTCAATTTTATTTTGTAAGTTTTTAACCCAAAAAAAAAAAAAACTTCTGTAGTGCATCTTTAAGATAATATTATGTAAGATAGCAGTGCTTATTGTCATTCAGAAGCTTATGGCAAATGTCATAGCCTGTGACTTTTCTCTCTCCTGGCCAGGCCAAACGGCCAGACTGCATCTATTTAAAGCATTACTTGCTTTAATCAGCATCAGTCACTGCGGAAGTTCATGGAAGCGGGAAATACTTTCAACAGCCCGTGAGTTTATGAGAGGTCTGTGAGAGACCCCTGCGGCTCCAGCGACTTCAGCGCTGCAGGGCCTCGATTAACTGCATATAGAGGCATTCTATTTACACCTGCCTGTCTGCAGGTGTCCACAGAGAGAGATTAAACTGTGTGCCAGTGTGTGTTTGTGTGTGTATGTTGATTTGTGACTGAAGGATAAATACAAATGTATAGGAGGTTAAAAAAAAAAAAGAAAGTCAACTAGATTTTAGTCTCACAGTCACACTTTTGACCTTTAGTTACAGTATCCGAGGAAATCAACCTACAGGTGGCTTACTTATAGTGGTTTCGACATATCAAAGCGAAAGTGTGTAATTTCAGAAAATGGAATTACAAAAATAAACATCCATAAACGTCTTCCGAAAACGCACTGCCTGCCATTGATCAAGCAAACAGATAGTCCAGCCTCTGGCTTGCTGTGTCAGGTTGGATGGGTCACTCCAAAATAACAAAACAAAAAACAAACAAACAGTTTTTACAGTTTTCAAGAAACTTAACCCACAAATGGCTTATTTATAGTTATATCTGCATATTAAGTTGGATATAACACAAATTTAACAGCTGTTGGGATGTAGGATGAACAATTCGAGTGACAGTGTTCAGCTGTGAAGTTCCGCTGTCGTAAGAGTCCCATTCAAAAATCTCAATAAATTACGCATTTATTAACACTCATTCAATTAAAACCAGTAATGTAATGACAGGAATGCTACCCATTGTAACGAAGTAAAAGTAAAAAAAATTTCATCAGAAATTTACTTGAGTAAGAGTGAAAAGTACCCACCATAAAACATTCTCCTAAAAGTAATTTTTTTCCAAATATTTACACAAGTAAATGTAACAGAGTAAATGTAGTGTATTACTACCCACCATTAAGTCTAACCCCAAACATCAACCCTAAACCTAACTGTCAGTGGAGTAAAAATGTAATCTTAGAGGGAAAAAGGGAACCTTAGAACCGCAGAGTCATCATTCATTATGCAAACTTAATTCCTTTCTGGTTTCATCATGAGACAAGAACCCTGTTCTCCTACGATGCAGACACAACACACTTTCAGTCGCGTTGTGAAAGTAGATGGCGCTTGTCAGTATCTCGGCATGATGGGGCAGATGCCAGTATACTAAAACATTTGGAATCAACATGCCGATATCCTGTTTGATCATAGGAAGTAGCTAAATTAGAAAAGGTAAGAATAGGATTAGCACCTCCTATAACATTACATGCTACTTAGTGTCTCAAAAAAGCTCAATATTTTTTTAAAGATTCAAAGCCTACAAACGTTGCAAATACTCTGACAATGTCTTCCTCAGGATATCTCAAAGTAGCCTAGTAACTTGTAGGCACAAATTAGGACAAATAAAATTGTGTAAAAGCCAACCGATCAGATTGGACCTGGCGATTTCAGTCACCTCTATCCATTTTTGCATGCAACATGCATCAGAAGCCTTGTGAATGGTTCGTGGGGTGTGCTGTCAAATGCTGAGACTATCTAATATTACCCAACACATCCTGTTGGAAAAGAAAACGATCAGAGATATGAAATGCAGTCCAAATAACAATATAACAGACTCGCTTGAGATGAGAGGCAGAGGGGCATCGAGATCCATTTAAATTCATAAACATTTAGCAGTTTTTAAAAACACAGCAGGAGATACAGAGTGAAACCTAGTTCATTTTCACTCCTCTCTGTCCACCTTTCTGATTTCTGTGTTGTAGATATAGAGCAATGAAGTGAGGTGTGATTTTGCTTCTCTGACTTCTCTTCAGGGCTGCTGCACTTTCAAAGGCAAATCAATTTAGAGCCATGACAACTCACGGGGACAATTAGTGCAAAAATTAACACTGACACAGGATGCTTACCTGCACACTAATGGGGTTCAGATTTCCTTGCTCTTCTGCTGAGATGTCGTTCTCAACACTCCTATTACCCTTCCTCCTGAAAACAGAGTAAATTAAGAAGGGGGGGGGGGGTGTTGAGAGAGTGACAAGAGGTAGAGAGAGAGAACTTCAAAGAGAAGTACATTTTGGGGGTGTGCGTGAACCTCTCCCTGGCTTCAAAGAACACAGTCATGAGAGTTTTATACAGAAGGCAGACTGACACATACTTCAGGATAAAACCTGCATACGTACAAACACGACATACACAAACACATGCACACACAAAGTTAAACATAAAATGAAAAAAAGACATGCAAACATACAGTAAATGCACACATATGCAAACATGTACTTGTATGCAACAAGTATCTTTTGAATGTACATTGAAAATTCACATAAAGATAGTTGTGCATTCTTTTAAATTACCAATCGACACATCTCTACAATGATTGTGGTGATTTACTGGGGGGTGCGTGGTTCGTATGTGCAAGGAACGGCAGCTGGTGGAGTTTCTGGTGCCCCCCAGGGTAAGATGGTGCCCCCCTAAGGAGTAGGTGCACTGCGGAGACTCCATAATATGTGTATAGGGAGCAGCGGTACCGGTCAGTAATATTACATTGAAGATGAATAAAACCAAGAAATTTACCATGTATTCAGATGGTCCCTGTGGTAATGTGGGCGTAGCTGAGCGATTTCTGTGGAGAGCGAGGCCGGGAGAGGGAGAACGGTAAGGATTGACACCTGTGGGAAATTATCTCTAACAGCTGTTCTGTGTTACAGTGAGAGCTGGAGGGGGATAAAAGGGCAGTCCAGACCGCCGGAGGGGAGAGAGAGCAACACACGAAGCGGACTGTGTGTTATCACTCTGTGTTATTGTGTGTGCTGAAAAGCCATTAGTGTGTGTTTTAAACTGAAAAGTGTGTGCAATAAAGACTCACGTTGAATTGTTTAGCCGGCTCCCGCTTCCTCCTTAAAAGACAATTCGTGACTTGTCACAGTGGTGCCGAAACCTGGGATTAGGAGGAAGCAAATGCTGTCATGGAGTCCTCGCCATTAGCCGAAGTTATCAAGACTATTGCCGGCATCCACCAGACCCAACATCAAGCCCTCCTTGACTTACATATGGAGCAGGAGCAGCGTTTCCAGGTATTGATTGCTGCCCTTGCTGTCCAGGGAAGCCCAGTTTGCAACTCAACAGCTTCCGGTTGCAAATGTCCTAGAGTATGCGAATCTGAAGCGAGCCATCTTGCAACAGGTTGACCGTACCCCTGAACAACAGTACACTGCCGTACAGTAAATGTGGTCGCCCGTTTGCCTTTGCCCAACAGCTATGCGATGCCTGTCGGAGGTGGCTGCTGGCAGAGGATTGCAATGCCGAAGCTGTCATCGACCTCGTGGTGCTGGAACAGTTTGTTGGCCACTTACTGAAAGGAACGGCCGAGTGGGTCTAGTGCCACCGCCCAGCGTCGCTGACGGAGACACTCCAGAAGGCTGAGGACCATTTGGCAGCATATTCATGGGCCAGCAAGCCCTATCTTTGCTCTCTCTCTCTCTCTCTCTCTCTCAGCTCCCTCCCCCTCCCCTTCCCCGCGTCCTGTTCTGGTTCCCCAGAAACAGGGTATCGTGTCCCCAAAGCCCGTTCCCCGGTCGTTTTCACTAACCCTCTCCACTCTCCCCCACAGGCTGGTGAATCCACTAACGCGGGTGTTACCGTGAAGTCTGGTCCGGTCTGCTGGAGCTGCGGGGAGCCTGGGCACTTCCAGGACCAATGCCCCACAATGGAGGTGGAGATATTGGTCTGGATCCCTGATGTGCCACAGGCCGCCCCTGATCGAGCAAGAGCGTACCGGATACTTGTGAGTATTAAGGGGGGTACATACCAAGCCTTGGTGGATTCAGGTTTTAATCATACCTCCATTCACCAAAGCTTGGTTCAATCCGAGGCTTTGGATACAGGCCGGCGGGTGAAGGTAAGTTGTGTGCATGGGGATATTCAAAATTACCCTGTAGTGATGGTCATTATTCAATTTCGGGGACAAAAGCTGTATCGAGGCTGTTGTTAGTCCCCGCCTCACCCATCCACTAACTTTGGGTATGAATTGGCCGGAATTTACAACTTTATTAAGGGGAATATGTGTGGATGGGTCCTGCAACAAAGTGTATCGGTGTGTGGTGTGTGATTTGCTGGCTGAGGAGGCAGTGCCAGGGCCATCTACATCAGCTCCACATAAGGAGGATGTAAGGGATTGGGAAGTCTCGGCTTCAACAGCCCTTAGAGGATTCCCTGCAGGGGATTTCCCTATGGAGCAGACACGAGACGAGACCCTTAGGCATGCCTTTGACTAAGTGAAAGTGATTGATGGTCAACACCTCCTGGACATTGCACTCACATATCCGTATTTTTCAATTATCAAGGACCATTATATCAAGTGACACAGGACACTCAGGCAAAGGAGAATTCAACCCAGTTGTTAATACCGCAGAGCCGTCAGGAAATGTTATTACCGATGGCGGGTCACTTAGGGCACTAAACCATCTAATGGCCCATTTCTATTGGCCAGGCATTCACTGGGATGTTCTCAGGTGGTGTGCGTCATGCCGTGAATGTCAGTTGGTGAATCTGCCGGTCACCACAAAAGCGCCATTGCACCCCCTTCCATTGATCAAGGTCCGCTTTGAAAGAATTGGTATGAATGCGGGCATTGCTTTGTGTTGGTTCTGGTGGACTATGCAACACGATATCCGGAAGCCGTGCCTCTGCGCAACATTTCAGTACAAAGTGTTGCGGAGGCACTCTTCAGAATTATCTCTCGAGTTGGGATTACGAAAGAAATCCTCACTGATCAGGGCACTACGTTTATGTCACATACACTACGTGAACTGTACGAATGATTGGGGATTAAATCGATTCGCACCAGCGTTTACCAGCCCCTAATGGACGGCTTTGTCGAACGATTTAATCAGCCCTAAAGAATATGATTCGTAAGTTTGTGCATGAAGACACGCGCCGTGCTCGACGTCCTATGGGAAAATTGGGAAGAGGGACCTTCAAACAGCAAAAACGTAATTCAGTACATTCTTGACCTGAGAGCAAAACTCCACAGGAGTTAACACAGGAGAATTTGCTCCAGGCTAAAGAATGTCAAAGCTGGCTGTATAGTAGGGGTACTTGACTACGGAAATTTACACCGGGAGATAAAGTCCTTGTATTGCTCCCCACATCAAGCTCTAAATTACTCGCCAAGTGGCAAGAACCCTTTGAGGTCACACAGCAAGTTGGGGAAATCGATTATTAGGTGAAACAAATGGATAGAGGTGGAGCACGTCAGATGGACCACCTCAACCTCCTAAAACTGTGGAGAGAGGCGGTCCCCGTGACTTTGGCGATGGTGTTTCCGGAGAGGGAGTTGCTCGGACCGGAAGTGAACTGAAAAGTCACTGATCGAGTCACCCCGGTCACTTGTGGAGGCCATCACTCAACATCCCAAATCACAGAGCTTGCCAGGTTGCAAGGAGAATTATCCGACGTGTTCTCGCCTCTTCCCGGTCGTACAAATCTCATAGAGCACCATATCGAGACAACCTCAGGAGATGTGGTACATAGTCATCCCTGCCAATTACCAGAGCATAAAAAAAAAGTGGTTTGGGAAGAATTAAAGGCCATGCTGAATATGGGGGTAAGAAAAGAATCCCACAGTGACTGGGCCAGCCCAGTGGATTTGGTTCCTAAGAGCGATGGCTCGGTCTGGTTCTGTGTGGATTTTAGAAAAGTCAATGAGGTGTCTAAATTTTATGCATATCCGATGCCTCAGATTGATGAACTGCTCGATCAGTTAAGCGCTGCTTTTCTCGTAATAACGAGATCATATGTCGTAAAAACTACATCTTTTCCTGCAATAACGAGATACTAAAGTCATAAAAACTACATCTTTTCTCATAATTACAAGATATAATGTTGTAAAAACGACATCTTTTCTCATAATAACGAGATAATATGTCATAAAAACTGCATCTTTTCTCGTAATAATGAGATGATTATGTCATAAAAACGACATAATTTCTCGTATGGTAACCATGGCACAGTTATTTTAAATTATTAATATTTATTTTCTTCTCAGTTTAAGCCATAAATAAATGTTACAATGAGGAATTAAACAACAATAATAATAATAATAATAATAAAAAAAAAGAAAAAACATGAAGGACATGGCTTTTTTTAATTGTTTGTTGAGCTACAATTCTGAAATTACAATTAATTAAATTAATTATTATTATTATCTCACTCAAAAAAAAAAACTTTTAGATTAATGCATTTTAAGTTCATAATAAAATGTCAAACTTCAATAAAATAAAATAAAAAATAAACTTAAAAATAGGCTAAATGCATTGTAAGTTCATTTAGATTTAGCAGATTCATCAAAATATTGATGTACAATAGCTTTAACAGTTCTGAATGAAAAAGTTTTATTAATTGCACACTTTATTAAGTGGCAAATAAAATGTCCACTAAAAACAATATTTTATTTTATTATCATCATTACAATGTCTCTGTAGTTTTATTCATTTGAATGCTTAACAAAATATTGCATTGCATATATTCGATGTCTAAAGAATGTTAGACAAATGCACTAATGATCATGATGTCCTTTATCATATGCTGGCTGGGTTTCCGATAATCATGAAACTTACACTTTTACCATCATCTTAGCTAATGTCGCTCCTTATTTTACGATGGGGTAATGCCTGTTGCTAGTAATGCCTGTTTTCCAAACCAGCACGTAATGCTATAACCTCAGTCCTGCGTTACGGGAGCTGTCCGGACCGAAGGTGCTGAAACTTTTGCCAAGATGTCCAGGAGTTTGTCCTCTCAACGTGAAAATAAAGCAGAAACACTGACAAGCGTAAAAATTGCCTGCAAAAGCGCCTTTCACACATGCAACCAGGTAATTTACTGGAAAACTGTTGGGTTGCCTTTACCGGCAAAATTACACATACCATCAGGAGATTTATGATACAACTTCTCATTAAGGGAAATTGCCAGAGCAAAATTTACCAGTATTTTTGAAAAGGTCTGTTCACACATGAATTTAGTACATTTTCTGGAAAAGGCTGTATGTGTGTGAAATGGGCTCTTGTCGAGGCCACAAACGCACCATAGAGATTTAAGTACTATAATGTGCTTTGGGAAACCCAGCCGGTATCATTTTCAGTATGATCTGTTTGATAATTGACCGATGACATTCTTGCATTATTGTAATTAAAATAGCTACTTTTACGATTTTACACTATCATAGCTTTTTTAAGATCAATTTGTGTTAGTGTTTGATAGTCTGACATGGGTTTAATTTGGCAAAACTCAGGTTATTTTAAAGTCTCTTCAAATATTATTATAATTTGATTAATTATATTAAATATTCTAAATAAAATATATAAAATATATAAAAAATATTGTAATAATCTGTTTATTAAATATTTTTTTTTAAATTATATTCTCGTCATTTTTGCAAACACTACAAAAACGTCTTGGCCTGCAGTTTATATTAACCCAGTTCAGAAAACCTTCTGCTGTTGAAAAGTATGTTATTAATATTCATCAGAAAACAATAACAAGAAAACAAATGAACCATTCACTGCTCTTGGCTGCATAAATTTAGTAGTTTTAAAAAGTGTAATAATAATAATACGCTTTATTTATATAGCGCCTTTCAAGAACCCAAGTTCGCTTTACAGAAATATCAAACAAAACAAAACATAAATACAGAGCACATAAAAGCAAGTGAAAATAATCTTTAAAAAAAAATGAAATAAAGGCTAATTAAACATAAAGACCAATAGCTCATAGTTTTGTTAAACTTAATTTCATTCTGAATTTTGCTTAAATACTTGATATGCTACTGCTGCCACTGTTTTCTTAGTTCTTTCTTAGTTTCACTTTTTTATTGTTCTATTGTTTTTATTTTTTGCTTTTATTATTTTATTTTATTATTTTTTTTCTATTATTTGATTCTGTTCTTATTTGATAACAGACTGTTGACTTGTCTTGAATAATTACTTGAGATCTTCAAACAATGCTTTAAAAAACTATTATTATTTGTAGTATAGGTATGTAACATTGGGGTCTAGGAGTGGAGGAGGAAGAGAGGAGACACAGGAGTGGAATCTTTAAATCTTTAATTATAATCGTAGGAGTTGAACAAACACTGGAATAGAACAAACCATAAATCTAAACATCAAAACTTAACACAACGTAACACTTCAAGGACTGACAAAGGAGTGGATGAAACTAGAGGACATTTATACAAAAGGAACTAATGAGGGTATAGGATACAGTTGAGGATATTAAGAAACAGATGGAAGTGATTAGGGCAGTGCACTATGGGAAATGCAATCCAATGGAAAACTTCAAAATAAGAGTCCTTGAAGAAAATGAAGAAAATGAGGGAGATAGACTGTGACAAGGTATAGGAATTCTCGAGGATCATCAAATTTCACTACCGACTATGTATATAGTGTATGCAGATCTTGCTCTAACAACAAATAAGATCTCGATCCATAATGTGACCCCTCCTGGCCAACACTGTAGCCATATAAGCAGGTGGGCTGAGACATGTAAAGTGATACTTAGCCTAAATTAATTCTCAGATGCTCAAACCACCTTGCTAAAATGACAGATGTCGTTTTTATGACAACTTACTCATTATTACGAGAAAAGATGTTGTTTTTACGACATAATTGAGAGAAAAAAATAATAAGTATTTTGCCACCGTAGATATGGGATGAATCATTTCATTTTCAAATACGGGACAATCCCGTATGAGCAAAGTGTGGATGCGGAAAATCGTGAGTTTATCGGGAGAAATTGAAAATCGGGAGTACAGCGGGAGGAGGGGTGAAAAAGCGGGAGAAACCTGGTAAAATCAGGAGTGTTGGTAGGTATGGATTATTGTGAGAAGCTCTTTGCAATAAAATAGTTGGCACTGTGTTTGGTAAATGGTAAAGCCACTGAATTTGGGTTGGTTTCACACTCACATTCCCCTGTAGACATTGGTTTACATTGCAATCATTAAGACTCTTGTTTAGTAAAAGAAGACACAAAAACTGAAATTAAAATGCAGTTTAATGTATATTGCAAATTGCACAAAAAACATCAAGTGTTTTCTCAATATTGCAAGCTCCAATCTGATTAGCTGGCTTTAGAGTTTGTCATTTTCGGGAAACAAGGTACATAGGTTTTGATCAGTCTACTTGGAAACACAGTCATACTGTAGATAGCCTACCATACTTCTACAATGAGCACTTCCGAGCAAGAAATTGTTACTGATTTGCCAAAGTTTTTGAGGTTACTTTTTTAAAACACTTTTCTTTGTCTTCTTTGGTCTTATTGGGCTATTATGTTTCACATCTTTTATCAAAATTGCTTTCCCTATAAAACCACTTTCCTTTTTTTAGCTGATGTCACCTAGGCCACAGTAATGTTAACCAATAGGCAAATAGCTATTTATGCATTGTTTTAGGCTACTGTTGTTGGTAATGCAGCCTCTTGCCATTTCATGTTAATGTAATGAAGGATTCAGTAAAAATAACAAATGATGTAGATTTGAAAAAAGAAGCATTACCATCAATGTCCTTAAGTCCCATTGCCTCAAAGGTGGGTGCTGGTAATGTTTCAGGAGAGGAGCAGTCCTTCACTCCCACTGCATTCAAGTCTGGCTCCATTCTGGTATGGAATTCCAACTTTTTCCATTGGATAAAATAAAGTAAAATTAAGTGGATAAACCTAATAAGGCTTTTGTTACTGACCCTTAAAGGCTTAGTTCACCAAAAAATGAAAATCCTCATGATTTACTTACGTTTAAATCATCCCAAATGTGTATGACTTTCCTTCTTCAGCTGAACCAAAGTGAAGATGTTTATAAGCAGATTTCAGCTCTACTTGTCCATACAATTCATGTAAATGAGTGTCATCAGGCTGCTGGCTGTTTGACGGTCCAAAAGGCATATTTAGGCAGCATAAAAGTAATCCAAATGACTCCAGTCGATCATTTGTCTTCTGAAGCAAATCGATAGGTATGTGTAAAAAATAAATCGATAATTAAAACTTTATTAACTATAAAAAATCGCTTCCTATCAGCAGTCGACGCATCAGTGACAAGAGGACAATGGCGCGTTCACGCGAAAAGTTGGAAGCACACGCTTTGTACACAACAGAGGAAGGAACATCACACAAGAGTTAGTTCATTTCAAACAGAAATACAGCGCTGGGCAGATGCAATGCTTTAAAGTTTAAAATGGTTTAATTATCGATTTGTTTTTTATGCCAACCTATCGGTTTGCTACAGAAGACATTAATTGATCCACTGGAGTCGTGTGGATTACTTTTATGCTGCCTAAATATGCCTTTTGGATATTATATATTTTTGTGTGAACTAATCCTTTAAGGTTTCAATAAACTCAGTAAACATTTAGACACCGCCCGCGATGATGGGGTCGGTATTTAGAGGTGCGCTTAAATTTGAGACGCACAAGACTACATGTAAAACATGAATTAATGTGACATTAAATTGTAATGTGTTTTTAATGACTACATGCCTCATTCTATGAATAGAATGCAAGAAGCAGTTTTAACTACTTGATTTAAAAAATATATATGCAGTTGATAATGTGTAATTTGTAATGTTTATGTAGCCGGTGGGCTGCAAATAACCACATTGGACACAAAACTGTTTTGGGGGAGTTTTATCTGATGGCTGTAAAAAAAAAAGAAAGAAAGAAGAAAAAACAGCAGTCGATGTATATATATTTAAAAAATCAAATTTAAAAAAATGGAATACAGAAATTAAATATGGAACTGAAATGCAAAAATTAAATACGGTATAACGAAATACGGTAGAGGCTAATGTCAAAAGAAAACGCAAACAGGGCATTAGCCCACCCATATGCTTCAGCATAAATCATCTTAATACATGCTTAGATCATTCACAGCATTTTATACATTTAACACATGCTTAAACACTCACAGTATTTTATGCATTTAACACATGCTTAAATCACTCAAAGCATTGTATGCATTTCTAACCAGGCTTTAAGGACATATATATAACAGTTAAAAAAATAATATTCTCATTACACATGTTTTAACATATAACACGTATTACACTTATTCACTAAACTGGAAAACACTCTGGGCTATAAATCACTAAATAAGATATGATTAATACCAAATTTACATACCCAGTTCCTGCACGTGTAGAAAATTTGGTCACACTCCACACATGCAATCCATATGCATCCTTCAAAAGTGATCCACAACAAACACTCAACTTCAACCTATGACTCTTGTGAACACATATTTAATGCAATTTAACAACACTTTGAGTAAAATTTGACATTTACCCAAAGAACTCTCAAACTATGAACAAAACTGGGAGCTAACTTGCACAATATTTGTTTTCATGTCACTAGCACGAGAGAGTAACGGAAAGAGGGTGTTGCAAAACTCTTAAAAGGGGCCACACCCAATTTATGACTAGAATTAAATTGCATTAAATTTCTCCACTTGGCTACATTTACATTCTGCATTCAATGCACTAATGCTAACATGCTATACATGGTCATAAAATGCACCGGTTGCTCTCTGCTATTGTACTTTATGATGAATTTTGTGAAAAGAATCCACGTAGATCATGAAAAAGGTTTTGTACATATATATATATATATATATATATATATATATATATATATATATATATATATATATTGTAAATTACATCGATATTATTGCAAAGATTGGTGTATAAAAGGGTGGCAATTCTGCACTCCTGTGTGTTCATGGTGACTGATCACGACTGAGTGAAGAAATATAATGATAAAAGATATTGGCGTCAAAGTACAGTAGCAGGAGCATCGGGTTACACCAACTTATCACGTGAACCAATGGCACTAAAAAAGTTTTTAACAGTCAACACAAAGATTTCCTGTAAGTTTGCGCTGGCAAGCTGTTTCCAACCACCGCAAAAAAACCTCAAAAATACTTCTTTGGGCAGATTTTGTTAGACCTGACATCACACCTGTTCTTCTATTTCATTAGAAGTTTATTGGCACCTTTTGTTCGAAACGATGTCACACCTGTTCTTTCTTCTATTTCGCTAGGAGATTATTGGCACCTTTAGTAGAAATTAAACAAGATGTCCTTGAGCATACCTGTATATTACTTTGTTCTCAGAGTTAAGGAATAAAAAACTGTGGTTGATCACTTTACATGTCAGTCAGACAGCCCCTCCTCCCATTCCCAACCAGAATAAGTTGCAATGTGGACCAAACTTTTTGTTGATAGTCAAAAGTCTGGCAACGCATGACTAGTAGACCTGGGAGGAAGGCTGCAGTTACCCCAGGTCCTCCAGACAAACCTAAGGCCAAATGTGGTCCTGTGGTCTGAGGAGGTGAAGAAGATAATCCTGATCGAATTTACAGTCCCGTGGGAAGAAGGGTGCAACCAAGTCTTTGAAAGAAAGAGCGCCAAATACCAGGATATTTTGCAAGACTGTCGGGAGACAGGATGGCAAACGTGGCTGTTCCCAGTCAATGTTGGCTGTAGAGGATTCCCTGCCCAGTCAGTATGGAGAATGTTCTCAGCCACTGGAATGATAGGAAAGGAGAAGAAAACAGCAGTTCACAGGATGGGGGAGGCAGCAGAAAGAGCCTCTTGCTGACTATGGAACAGGAGAGAGGAGCCAAGCTGGAAGCCAGGAGGAGGAGATGGGCAGTGATTTGGCCACCATTGCCGACCCACCAATGGGAAAGTGTTACGGTTCAGGGTCGAAACACCCAATGAACGTTGGACACCGTCTGATGACATCAATTCCTCCTGGCCAAGGCTACATTTACAGAAGGTGAATGTAGAAGAAGCATCGTTTAGATACAATCATTCTCGTAGATTAAAAACCAGCATAAGGAAATATCATTGTGGCAGCGGGGGCGTGGTCAAGCATCTCTCCGGAAAGAGAAAGCGGTAAGGGCGCTTACACCTGAGCTAAATTATGTCTAACACCTGTCTCTAATTTCAGTGAGCACGGGGAGAGCGGCATAAATAGAGCCAGATTGTAAGTAGACGAGAGAGAGAGCCTGGGCACTGATCGTGAAGCCAAGAGTTTATTGTTGCAAAGTTGAGAGTTTATTTTGTGAAGTAGCTTGTGGATTTTTTAGAGTGAGTCATTGAACAGCGTAAAAGCCTTGGAAAACTGTATTTGCTGCAGTGAGGAAAATAAACGCTTACCTGAACCAGGAAAAGCTGCTTCTCGCCTCCTCTTTACAATCATTTTTAGTTGTTTTAATTTCAGACACACACAGAGTTCGTCTTTTAATTATATATGTAATCAGAGCACAGTCTTTGATTTTGTACAAGTATCGACATCTCTCTTGACAAGTCTCTTGACACAAGTGCTCTGTGAGACCCCAGGTGTTTGTGTGTGATTTAATTTCTGTATAGCAAAGTGTTCTTTCACACAGTCTGTGTGTATGAAAATAGCATCACTGTAATTAAGTCAGAGATGAAGGCACTAAACAGGAAATTCTACACAGAACAAACTGGAACCTTCTGTGTGAGAGAAGTAGCATTCATAAACAGTCAGACTAATCAAGGTCCATCCCACACCATACACGTGAAATCATCAGAACAGTGCCTCATCTGTACTATTCGAAGAGACAATCTCCACATGTGTTTGCACTGTGAAGATATACTCATCCTGACTGATCGCTTACCAGATTGTGAGAAGCTCTTTGCAACAAAAAGTTTTCAGAGAAACCTGTTTGAAAAAGGTCATTATTGTTGCAGTTTGGTTCCGTTAGTTGTGCAGAAATTACCCACTTTAATTCAGAAGGCACACAAAGACTGAAATTAGACTGCAGGTTCATGAGATTTATGGGTGCCAGGGCAGAGACTATTTTATTTTAGAAAGACATTAACATTCCATTTTACTTTTATTCATTTAGCAGACACTTTTATTCAAAAGCAACATACAAAACGAGGAAGGATACAACAAAAGTGATTCATCTTAAGGAGACAGTAACATAATAAGTGCTGCAATAACAAAAAATTGGAGTGCAAACACGTTATTATTATTTATTATTATTATTATTATTATTTAGTCTAGGGTTAAATGCTCATGACAAAACAAAGCAAGACACAAACAAACAAACAAATGAAAAAGAGATAAATAGTGTGATCTAATAAACATGTCATCACATAATCTGTAAATCAGGCCTGACAAAACCCTGATAGCACATGTAATCATCTAGACATCTATATGATGTGTATTTATATCAGGAAAATATATTTTTTTAGGTTGTTTACTCATCTGCAATACATCTCTGAGACGTTCCTTCTTGGATGTCATTAAAACATTCATAAGATATCTTTAAAACGTTTATGATTTAGAATGTTTGTATATCTGATATTTTTAAGATGTTTAGCAGATGTTAATTTGAATGTGATGCTTTCCAGATGAAAAGATCTTAAACAGACATCTCTGAGATATACGTATGCTATCTGGGAATTGTGTAATTCGTGTTTTTTTATGTTTTGTCACAACAATCCTGTAACCTGATGCTAAACTCAGCATTACATGTGATATGTTCAGGCTCTTGTTTAAAACATTTGAGAATGATTGAGAAAATTCCTTCTTAAAGGGATAGTCCACCCAAAAATGAAAATTCTCTTATCATTTACTCACCCTCATGCCATACCAGATGTGTATGACTTTCTTTCTTCTACTGAACACAAACGAGAATTTTTAGAAGAATATTTCAGCTCTGTAGGTCCATACAATGCAAAGTGAATGGGTGCCAAAATTTTGAAGTCCCAAAATGCACATAAACACAGCATAAAAGTAATCCATAAGATTTAAGTGGTCTAATCAATATCTTTTGAAGTGATATGATAGGTGTGGGCGAGAAAAAATATTAATTAAATATTAAAGTCCTTCTTCTTTTGTTTTTGGTGGTTTGCACTCTTCGTGCTTATCGCCCCCTACTGGGCAGGGAGGAGAATATATGGTAAAAATTGACTTAAATATTGATCTGTGTCTCACCGACACCTATCATATCACTTCTGAAGATATCAATTTAACCACTGGAGTCTTATAGATTACTTTTATGGTGACTTTGTGCATTTTGGAGCTTCAAAATTTTGGCACCCATTCACTTGCATTGTATGGACATACAGAGCTGAGATATTCTACTAAAAATCTTTGTTTGTGTTCTGCAGAAGAAAGAAACTCAAACACATCTGGGATGGCATGAGGGGGAGTAAATGATGAGAGACTTTTCATTTTAGGATGAACTAATCCTTTGCAAATTTCTTTAAAAATGGAAATGTATGTTAACAAAAGTCATTTTCAGCCTCTGTAAGAAAATGTAATTACCATCAAAGCTCATTAAATGTATATTTTCAAATGAAATATGACTGCCTTCATGGAGAGTAAGATTTCCAGCGATTAAAACCTTCAGTTTCACTCTGTCCTCACGCAGAGCAATTGGGTGACTTTGGAGGACTTAGAAACAATTGAGTCATTTGGAATACTTTAAAAGAGCTTTTATAATATTGTTTTGGAATAAAATATTGTGACTACTTTAATCTGCTTGTTAAGACTTTTATGTGGTTAGGTTTAGGTGTTGGGGTGGGGTTTAGTGTTAAATATTACTGGTGTAAAAATGCATCTGACAAGGAAATTTAGATGGATTGATTACGGAATTTAAGAATTGATTATCATTACTATATTATTACCCAATGTGATACAGATACTGTCTCAAATTACACAAGCCTTATCCCAACAGATGTGGAGCACGCAAGATTGAAATTAAGAAAGTTTATACTGCCGAGTTCACTCCCTGTGACCCTACACAGGTTAAGCAGGTATCGAATTGGATGGATGGATGCTGTCATCGTTCATAACTGTTTGCGTCCATTTGACCAAAAGCAGTGCTGCTGCCTCTGTTCTGCCACCTGCTGCCTCTCTCCCACAGAAAATGAATAGAGAGCTCACAGTTACCAAATACCATGTAAAACTACCTTTATATTATACACTACAAATAGATTTTAATTAGTATAGAATAGTTTTTAAATTATGTGACCCTGCTTGATTTAAACATTATTTACAGTGGACATTATGTTATCCTTTATTTATGTTGGATCTACGATGCATATAACATTAATATTATTTTTCTGATTGTATATGCAACAACAAACTTGTGATCACCATGCCAATTATATAATAATAATAATAAAAAATCATTTTATTTTATTTTTTATTTTATTTTTATTTGTATTTATTTGACAAGGACAGCGCTCATTAATCAACTGAAAAATGACTGTAAATGAGCCAAAATTAGCCGTATAGGCTCATTTTTATCTGTTGTCCTTGGCCAGTTCTTAAAAAGGCAACCTAAATTCAAATTAAATAACTTATCACAAGTATCACATACAGATAATACATACAAACTAATACCCAAACCAGTACAATGCACACCCACCAAACAAACAATGCAACAATAATTTTAATAGACAGTAAATTTTAAGGCATGATGTTCAATTGCGTTATTCTTTTAAATCACACAATAAGGACTTTAAGACGTCACAGCATCATTTTCTGTTACAGCATCATTTTCTATAAAGCTCATTTGAAACAAGGTATGTGTTGTGAAAAACCCTGTACAAATAAAATGTCCTTGACTTAACTAAACTGAAAACTCCCCTCACTGTCACTCTCTTTGTATCATTCTCTCTCTAATACAATATGGCAGCATGCCTATCCCTATCTGTATATTTATTGCTTTCCCTCTCTGTGTCATTCGTTCCAAGTGGTATGTGTCATGTCTCCGGCTGCTCTGGGGCGTCTTGGACCCTGCTGAGCCATTTAAGAGCAGTCAGCAGGTAAATGTGGAAAAGTTATTCTGTCCACCCCTCAGCTCCCTGGGGCTTGATGCTTGCTGTAAACCACCAGGTATGTGTATGTGTTAAAATATTGAAAGGATTGGCAACAGATTTAGTTCCCTTGTGTGTGGGGTGTGTATGTGTGTTTCCACCCATTTGTCAATTCACAACTAACAGGATGCACAGTACGTGCCCGGAACAGTGTGAAACTCTTACTGGGTTTATGCGTGGAAGAACAAACACATCACACACACACACACACACACACACACACACACACACACACACACACAAACACACACACGTTGGTGCAGCTATCCTTATGAGGACTCTCTATAAACATAATGATTTTTATACTGTACGAACTATAGATTCTATCCCCTAACCCTAACCCTACCCCTAAACCTAACCCTCACAAAAAAAAGTTCTGCATTTTCACATTTTCAATAAAACATCGTTTAGTATGCTTTTTGAGTGATTTAAATTATGGGGACACTAGAAATTTCCTCATAAACCACATTTATAGCATAATATCCATGTAATTACCAGTTTGTAACCTAAAAAAATGTCCTCGTAAACCACTTAAACCTGCCCACACACACACACACACACACACACACGTTGATGCGGCAGTCCTTATGAGGACCCTCCATAGACATTTTATACTGTACGAACTATAGATTCTATCCCCTAACCCTACCCCTAAACCTAACCCTCATAAAAAACTCTCTGCATTTTTACATTTATTATAGCATAATATCCTTGTAATTACCAGTTTGTAACCTAAAAAAGTCCTTGTAAACCACCCAAACCCCCCGGCTGCAAACTCCCCCCCCCCCCACCCCCCCACACACACAGATAATTATAAACAGCAGAAGATTTAAACTTTAAGAGTTGGTTGTGTGTAGTACCTGCCACTTTGTAGTACCTGCCACATATTTTTCTAAACATCAGGAAAGAGATTTCTCTTTAACAAGTTTTCACCATTTCAGTCTACTCTTAACAGTTTGTGGGTCACATTTCAGCATGCATTGTTGTGAACTTGTCACAATGTATTGCAAGCTTTGCGAAGAGACTGTTACTGAAGGATGGTGCAGTGCAGACCAATGTTGGGGAAGCTACTTTGAAACAAGCTACGTAACTCATTACTGAAAGTAGTTAAAAGGATAGTTCACCCAAATATGAAAATTCTCTCATCATTTACTCAACCTCATGCCATCCCAGATGTGTGTGACTTTCTTTATTCAGCAGAACACAAAGATGAAAGTGAATGTTGATCCAAAAATCACATAAGGAAACATAGAAGTAATCCATAAGACTCCAATGTTTAACCCATATCTTCAGAAGCAATATAACAGTGTGAGAATCAGAATCAGAAACAGATCAGAATTTAAGTCCTTTTTTATCCTAAATCTCAACTTTCACTTTTACATCTGAAAGTCACATATGGTGCCTGTTTAGTTTCACTTTCACATCTGAAAGTAAAAGTTAAAGTGGAGATTTAGGGTAAAAACGGACTTAAATATTGATCTGTTTCTCACCCACACCTATTATATTGCTTCTGAAGATAAGGATTTAACCACTGGAGTCATATGGATTACTTTTAGGTTTCCTTTATGTGATTTTTGGAGCTACAAAGGTCTGGCCACCATTCACTTGCATTGCATGGACCTACAGAACTGAGATATTTTTCTAAAAATCTTTGTGTTCTGCTCAAGAAAGAAAGTCATACACATATGGGATGGCATGAGGGTGAGTAACTGATAAGAGAATTTTTGGGTGAACTATCCCTTTAAACTACAGTCAAGCTACTCTTAAAAAAGTAGTTAGCTAACCCTAACACTAACCCTACACCGGAAGCTACTAACAAAAAGTAACTATTGAAGCTATTTAAAGAATTGAAAAAATATTTTAAAAAATACAGGTGTTAGGTTTATAACAATTGGATGATTTTATTTAATTCTTCAATTAGAAATAATATCACCTGATAGTTATATATTTAATTAGGGTGACTTTCCCATATAAAAAGTAACCGTGGTTTTATTACAGTTATGGTTACTACAGTATTACAAAAGTAAAACCATAGTTTTAATAGTAGAATCATGGTAAGGGTTAAACAAATAGGATGACAACATTAAATTGGATATCATTGAATACTTAATATACACTAATAAAACTAGAAAACATCCTATTTTTTTATTTATTTTTTTATAATTGAATTGAAATATAGTGATAAAAACAGAAACTAACTAAATATTTTGTTTCAAATTTAGCCAAGTGGGGAAATTTCATGTAATTTAACTCTAGTCATAAATTGGACATGGCCCCTTTAAGAGTTTTGGAACACCCGCTTTCCGGTTCAGGAGAGCTCCAGGTTTTGTTCATCGTTTTAGAATTATTTGGGTAAAGATCACATTTTATATTGCTTACAATGCTTATAAATTGCATTAAATATGTGTTCAGAAGAGTCATATGTTAAAATTGAGTGTTTGTTATGGATTATTTTTGAAGGATGCATATGGATTGCATGTGTGGAGTCTGACCACGTTTGGTGCACACATGTGAAACCTGGGTATGTAAATTTAGAATTAATAATATCTCATTTAATGATTTTTAGCCCAGAGTGTTTTCCAATTAAGTAAAAATGTGTAATGAGAATTGTGTTGTTTTAAACATTTATACATGTCTTTAAGCCTGGTTTTGAGTGTTTAAGCATGTGTTAAATGCATAGGATGCTTTGAGTGGTTTGAGCAAGTACTTAAATATATAACAAAATGTACACAAAAAAGAAGGCAAAGTTCCTTTACAGCTGTGCAGGGCTCAAGTGAATCAGTAAATAATTTATGTGAACAAGTTAATTTACATGAACCATCCAAAAGAACTGACTCAGAGTTCCCAATGCTAGATATAAGGTAATTGTTTATTTTACTGTACGAAAGAACCGATTCACTTCAATGCTTTGGTTTTGCCAGTGCTGCGTGAGAGAGAAAGAGTGAGAGAGGACAGGTTAGGTTAGTGAGTTTGATTACTCCTTCGGCTCCATTGCTGCGTTCGCAATACAATGTGACAAATGTAGCATTTTTTGATGCTACTGCACTAATCATTGCATGTAGCTCATTACTGGTTCTATATAAAGCTACAACATTGTGAAAATAGCTGAGCCACTGCCAAGCTACTGAAAAATGTAGTCAAGTTTGTACTGTCACAACATATAGTTAGGTACTCCCCAACACTGGTTGCTTGCACAACACACTATTAGTACCAGATGGAAAGGTGAACATGTTTGAATGGATACAATAATGTCTGACGGAGGATGTCGCTTGTCAGTAATTTGGCAGAATGGCATCAATTTCAGGGAACATGAACATTCGGAACATATCGGTTTCTTGATCAAATGGTTTATACAGAAGTTTTAAACGTTATAAGTTGACCTGTAAAAAAATAAATAAATTATGAAATGGCCTCTTTAAGAAACAGGAAGAGTATGAATTGGAGAAGTATGTAAAGCTAAAAAGCTAAGCACATACAGTATCTCAAAGTCTCCTCAGTAAAAAGGTCATGATTTTGGATAATAAAACCCTGCATAAAGCTAAAAACATATCCCTTTTGACCAACTCACATCAAAGCAAAACTCTTATGTAATGTGTTTATGGAGCGGAATTCCGTTCTTGCTGCAAAGCTCCTTCATAGTTTAACACCATGTATCATGTCAAAATGTTATTTCAGGTGTTACATGTTAAAATTTTCTAGGGGGAAATTACAGTGAGTAAGAGTTAAATAAACATCATGAGCAGGGCAGGAATCAGCTGAGGCCAGCACAGAGCACAGACAAATCTAAATGGACCTTTTTGGTGGTGAGTATTTCATATTTTGGAGTTCAACTTTCCTGAAAATATTCAGGCCCCTTACACCAAGTTCAGGCTCCAGTAATGGCCATGCCATTTCATGTAAATGAGCTCGTTAACTGTGTCTGTCTCTGGACTTTGCTGAGCACAGCATAAACCTGCCTCATCTCCAAGGGTCATATTCTCTGTAATGGTGCATTTGAGAGCGCAGAGTCTGCTCTCACTCACATATATCAATGAAAGAATAAGGCAATAAACTCCTTTGAAATTGCTAAAAAAAAATACAATAGAGACAGAGAGTGAGAAAGAAAGAAAGAAAGAAAGAAAGAAAGAAGTGGTGAGTGTACAGTATATCTACAGTATGTGTGTGCTTATCAGTGAGCATGAAAAATCTTTATCATTAAGCAATGTGAAATGACTGTACAGGGCCTGAAATTCGGTGAGGGATTGCGGGTTTTGTGCACAGTTGTAACAATTCCCACAAGTTCCACGTTCATAGTGCGGGAAATTCCCGCACACTTTTATTCACTTTACAGTGCAGCTGCGAATTATTAAACCAATAGATACAAATGAACAAATCAAATCAATAAACTTGTTTTTGTATCAAACTGTAATTACAGAAGATGCACAAGTAAATCCCCTCTATCTCTCCCTATCTCTTACGCAGCTGTCAGCAGCGCGTTGAGCGCTTGTTGAGTTTTGTGTAAGCAGCACGCGCAGTGAGGGAGCGCTTTGTCGCTTAGTTACTGAACTTAGGATGTTACAGATGTACAGTATAAACATTTCAAAACCTGATATTTCAACATGCAAATGGCCTTATACTGTTTCTCCGTTAGCGAGCGACACTATAAAACTAACGCTCCTGTTTATAATAACAAAGCTGTTAACACTGCAAGCGCGTGACGTTGGAGTGATCTATAGTTTTGACACCTTTCTTATCTTGGTGCTCCATCATTAGTCATAATACATTTGACAAGAAATAATAACAAAAATGCTTTGTGTACCAGCTGCATGGTGAAGAGAGACACCTAATCACCTGTTACATCTCATCTCCATCTCTCTGGTGTTCCATCCAGGGTTGGAAATGAACTGGAACTCTGGGCAAAAATGCCCCTGAAATTCAAAATATGGGGGCAAAAAATGCCTCCACAAAGAGTTCCTGTTGTTTTACTAATAGCCTCTGATACAGTCCCAAATACATAAAAAGCGATCTTCATTGGAATTTTACCTGAACTTTATTTGTTTCGTGCTGTCCGTTGTGCAGATGTTGCAGAGTCAGTGGCTGATGCTCGCGCCATAAACGCGCACAGTGCACGCTCTGCATCAGTTCAGTGTTGTGCTCACGGGCTAAATTACATAACCATTAGGCCCATTTATTAATTTTGACTATAAATCTCCACTTTAACTTTTACTTTCAGATGTGAAAGTGAAACTAAACGGGCACCACATGTGACTTTTAGATATAAAAGTGAAAGTCGAGATTTAGAGTAAAAAAGGAATACAATTTTGGTCTGTTTCTCACCTACAGCTATTATATCACTTCTGAAGATATGGATTTAATCACTGGAGCCTTATGGACTACTTCTATGTTTCCTTTATGTGATTTTTTAAGCTACAAAAGGTTTCATCACCATTCACTTACATTGTATGGACATACATAGCTGATATATTCTTCAAAAAATCTTTGTTTGTGTTCTGCTGAAGAAAGAAAGTCACACATCTGTGATGGCGTGAGGGTGAGTAATTGACTTTAAGCTCCTCATTCTAAATGTTAATTTAATAGCCAAAATAACTGGAAGTTGTTTTGTTTTGTTTTTTCAGTACAGTGCACATATGCAATGTACATAATAACAATGCACATATGCAATGTATAGATCATGTAATTTTGTAATTATAGAAACATGAGTTTTTCAAATTGAATTAATTGTTTAATTTAAAACATAAAAGGATGACAGGGTAATTTTACAAGGTCAGAAAGAAAAAAAAATGCCCTTGTAATGGTAAAATAGTAAAATTACTATTATGAGCCGTGTAAGGGGGGAATTCCCCCCTATTTTCAAAAATAAATGTAAAGCCCTGTTGTAATTGCAGTTTAAATGTTTGACTGTCTAGCATGTGCTTGATGTGTGTGTGAGTGATAGCAAGATATTCTGAGGATAATGATTTTTCAAGTACACACAGGTGGAAAAAATTAAGACCTGGAGCTCGAGCCGAGCCGCATGCTCAAGCCCTTCATGCTCAAACCCCTCCATTACGGACAACAAGCCAAATTTGTTTATTCTTAACAATCAGTTTACCATTTACACTTCTAGGGCTAGGTGGTCATAATTTGTGAACTCCTTGTTCACTCATTAGTTCTTCATGCATGCAGTAAGTTCCGACCTACAGGCAGAAACTTAAATCAGCTAAACCTGTAGTAAAGACTGTAAAAATGGACCAATGAAGCAGAGCTGGAACTACAAGCCTGCTTTGACTGCACTGATTGGAGTGTTTTTAAAGCTGCAGACACCAATCTGGATGAGCTCACAGGTACTGTGACATCATATATCAGTTTCTGTGAGGATATGTGCATTCCTAATAGGACTTATTTAACGTTCAACAATGACAAACCATGGTTTACAGTAAAACTCAGGCAGCTTCGTCAGGCCAAAGAGGATGCTTACAGAACTGGGGATAATATCTTGTACAATCAGGCTAGAAACACACTGACAAAAGAGATTAGAGTGAATAAAAGAAGCTACTCTGAGAAGCTGAAAAACAAGTTTTCAGCTAACGACCCTGCATCAGTGTGGAGAGGCCTGAAAGACATTACTAACTACAAGACACCATCCCCCAACACTGTAGGGAATCAACAACTGGATGTGTTTTACTGTAGATTTGAAAAACCCAGTCTCACACCCCACATCCATTCTGACCTTCACTTCAGACAAACATCAACACCTCCTGCAACCACACTAATCCCCCCACATGCTACTCAACATGCACTTAAGATCTGTGAAGAGGATGTGTGCCGGGTATTCCGGAAACAAAAGACAAGGAAACCACAGTGCCCAGACGGTGTTTCACCCACTTGTGTAAAATCCTGTGCTGACAAGCTGGCCCCCATCTTCACACAGACTTTCAACAGATCACTTGAGCAGTGTGAAGTTCCCTGCTGCTTCAAACACTCTACCATCATCCCTGTCCCAAAGAAACCCTAAATCACAGGACTTAATTACTACAGACTCATCGCTTTGACATCTGTGGTCATGAAGTCATTTGAGAGACTGGTGTTGTCCCACCTGAAGGACATCACTGGACCCTTTCTGGATTCCCTTCAATTTGCTTATCGAGAAAACAGGTCAATGGATTATGCATTCAGCATGGGATTGCATCATATCCTGCAACATCTGGACAGACCAGGGACATATGCAAGGATCCTTTTTGTGGACTTTCAACACCATCATCCCAGCTATTCTCCAGACTAAATTAAACCAACTCTCTGTTCCCACCTCTATCTGTCAGTGGATCGCCAGCTTTCTACAGAGAAATAGAGACTCCAGCCAACATTGTTAAATGCATTTATGGTACCAGAGCGTCTGACATCAGATCGAATTTACAAGTGCTGGCTAATGCTAAAAGTAGATTTTCTAAAATTGTTATTCATGTCGGCACTAACTATGTCCAGATTCACCAGTTGGAGATCACTAGAAATAATGTTAAAGAGGTGTGTGAACTTGCAAACATTATGTCGGACACTGTAATATGCTCTGGCCCCCTCCCTGCTCGTCATGGTGACAAGGTTTAAAGTAGATTAGTGTCACTGAATGGCTGGATGTCTGAGTGGTGTCTGGAGAATAGCATAGGATTCATAGACAATTGGAAGAGTTTTTGGGTTAGACCTGACCTGCTAAAGAGAGACAGACTCCATTCCTTCAGGGAAGGTGCCGCTCTCCTCTCTAGTACTTTGGCTCATAGTCATAGTATTTGACTAAATGAGACCCAGGTCAGGAAGCAGACAAACTGGCTAATCCAAACATCTGCTAGCTGCCTTGAGGCATCACACAGGTCACATAAACTACAACACATAGAGACTATATCATCTAGATGTCACATAGAGACTGTGTCTGTTCCCAGAACTACCAAACACAAACCCCTCACTAAATCAATTAGAAAAAAATATGATTACGGTAAAACTTGAAAATAACAAAACAACTGAAGATAAGCATCATATAAATTTAGGGCTACTAAACATTAGATCTCTTTCAACAAAAGCACTTATTGTACATTAAATTATTACAGATCATAGTTTGGATGCGCTCTGTTTGACTGAAACCTGGCTTAAACCGGATGAATATATTAGTTTAAATGAATCTACTTCCCCAGGTTATTGTTATAAACATGAGCCTCGCCTGAAGGGTCGAGGAGGTTTTGCTGCAATTTACAGTGAAGTTTTTGGTGTTACTCAGAGGACAGGATATACATTTAAGTCTTTGAACTAATAATGCTTAATGTGACTCCGTCAGATACAATTAAAAAATCTCTGTCGCCTTTTGCCCTTTCTACAGTAAATAGATCACCTGGGCCGTGTTCTGATTTCCTTGGTGAATTTGCAAATTTTCTATTAAATCTAGTAGTTACTGTGGATAGAGCTTTAATTGTTGGTGACTTCAACATTCACATAGATAATGAAAATGACACATTGGGATTAGCATTTATCGATATTCTAAACTCTCTTGGAGTCACACAAAATGTAACAGGACCAACTCATAATCATACACTAGATTTAATTCTGTCATATGGAGTTGATATTGACACTACAGAAATTCTGCCACAGAGCGATGACATCTAAGATCATTACCTCGTCTCTTGTATTCTGCGATCAGCTAATGTTGCTCAATCTACACCACGCTATCGTTCAGGTAGAACTATTCTTTCGACCACAGCACTTTTGATAGTGTCACCCCCCTTAAAGAAAAAAGCCCTGCACCATGGTACAATGATCACACTCATGCTCTCAAGAGAGCAGCTCAGAAAATGGAGTGCAAGTGGAAGAATACAAAATTAAAGGTATTTCATGGTGCATGGAAGGATAGTGTGTGTAGTTACAGACAGGCATTAATAACCACAACAATCCTAGGTGTTTATTCAGTACTGTGGCTAAATTGGAATAAAACCTCGACTGAACCAGATATTCCATTCCAGCACAATTGTAATCACTTCATGAATTTCTTTACTGATAAAATTGAAATAATCAGAAATAAAATTATGCAATCTTCTGTCACAGTACCACAGAAAACAGTATCTCATAATTTTCCTCATGAACAACTTCAATCCTTCGCTGTCATAGATCATCAAGAGCTAGCAAAACTTATTGAAACATCAAAAGCCACAACATGCATGTTAGATCCAATACCAACTAAGCTCTTAAAAGAGATATTCCCTGTAATCTCAGAACCTCTTCTTAATATTATTAACTCCTCAATATCCTTAGGGCATGTCCCAAGAAACTTTAAATTGGCAATTATCAAAACGCTTATTAAGAAGCCACAGCTTGATCCTGGTGAACTGGCTAATTATAGACCGATTTCAAATCTCCCGTTTATGTCGAAAATACTAGAAAAGGTAGTGTCCTCCCAACTATGTTCAGTGATATTAACTATGTTCATAGTGTATATGAACAATTTCAGTCAGGATTTAGGCCCCGTCATAGTACAGAGACTGCACTTATCAGAGTTACAAATGACTTGCTCTTATCATCTGATAGCGGCTGCATTTCTCTTCTAGTGCTTTTAGATCTTAGTGCTGCCTTCAACACCATAGATCACGACATTCTCTTGAATAGGCTTGAGAATTATGTTGGCATGTGTGGACTTACATTAGCATGGTTTAGGTCCTATTTAGCAGACCGCTAACACTTTGTCTGTGTAAACGAGAAATAGTCAAATGAAACAAAAGTTAAGTATGGAGTGCCACAGGGATCAGTTTTAGGACCTCTGCGTTTCTCCTTATATATGCTTCCCCTAGGAGATATTATCAAGAATTGTGGAATAAGTTTCCACTGTTATGCCGACGATACCCAACTTTATATTTCTTCAAAACCAGATGAAATTTTAAAATTCTCCAAATTAGAATGGCCAGAAGTTTTCTTCTACTCAATTCTGACAAAACAGAGGTACTAATTATTGGACCAAAAGCCTCTAAAAATAAGCCGCTAAAATACAATTTGACTCTCAATGAATGTACTGTTACATCGTCTTCTACAGAGAAGAACTTTGGTGTTATATTTGATACCAATCTGTCCTTTGAAAATTTAATTTCCAGTGTTTGTAGAACAGCATTCTCCCACCTCAGAAATATTGCTAAGTTATGACACATGCTCTCTGTTGCTGATGCTGAAAAACTAATTAACTCGTCTCTTGACCTCAAGACTAGATTACTGTAATGCATTACTGGGAGGATGTCCTACAAGTTCAATAAATAAACTTCAATTGGTTCAAAATGCAGCAGACAGAGTGCTGACTTGAACCAAGAAATATGATCATATTAGCCCCATTATATCATCGTTACATTGGCTACCTGTTAAACTTCGTATTAACTTTAAAATTTTTGTAATTATGTACAAAGCTTTGAATGGTCTAGCTCCACAGTACTTAAGTGACCTTCTACCACACTATATTCCATCACGTTCATTACGGTCGCAAAATTCTAGCCTGTGAATAGTTCCTAGAATATCAAAATCCACAAAAGAATGTAGATAATTTTCCTATTTGGTTCCTAAACTATGGAATATTCTCCCTATCACTGTTCAGGATGCACTTACTCAGTTTAAGTCTAGACTAAAAACTCATTTATTTATCCAGGCATACACCTAATTTTTCCATCAACTCACAATTAGGCTGCTTTAGTTAGGTCTGCCGGAACCAGAAACATTTGTCATGCTCTATAAATCTGCAAAAAAATTAATGACATCTACGCTAATATTATTCTATTTGTTTCCCTGTCTTAACCTCGGGATTCATATCCCGAGGTTACCAGAGCCGGCCAGATCTACCTCCGTTCCCGCTTGGTGTCAGACTCCACTGCTATATGTCTCTGAGTAATGATGACTAAATGCAGCCGGTGCCAGCCAGACATCACTTCAGTCTATAATGATGGACTTCAGGGGATAAACTGATGCCAACTCCAATGGGATACTTCATATGCCACTACCTGAACCTTGGATTTAGGATAGACCTCACCGAAATGACCTGCTGGTTGAACTGCGATGCACCTCACTGATCTCTACCTGCATCACCTCGGTCTAATGATGGACTGCACTCTTAAAATGGAATACATAGACTTTCTTATTTGCCAACAAAAGCCTTCATCGGCTAACTAACAAAGGACAATGCATCAATGTGAACTTCTGCAGTTAATCCTTGCCACAGTGTCCTTCAGCTTGCTCACTGGGGTTCTAAATACAATTATTATTTCATAATTTATTTAAATTTTTTTGTACACAAATTACAATAATATTTAATCAAACTACACAAAGATGACTCTAAGATTTTATAGATATTACAGTTTCATTTTCTGTTAATGCATGATTTTCTGTAAAGCTGCTTTGAAATGATGTGTGTTGTGAAAAGAGCTATACAAAAAAAAAATATTTGACTTGTTTAGTGTAACCATCTATCTATTATAAATTTACTGCTAAAAAATGATTAATTAAACACATTATTGCCATTTTTATATTGCATATTTCTGCATATTATTTTATGTTTAATAAAGTATATTTCATCCCTGTCATTTTTTTATCCTCGTTTTATGTTAGTTTATGGTGTTATTGTGTGCAGTGCAAAAATGTGCTATTGTAGTATTACAGTTTTACTTGCATTATCAAATGAAGCTGTACTACATAATATACTGTAAAGTAATAAAGCCTTCCATTGGGCTCATACATGTTTCACCTCTTAAATTGATAAGTATAGTACAATACAAACATTAATAGTAGATAAAACACTTGAATAATCATATTAAATTATACTGGTAACTGGTGGTGGTTGAGGAGAGTGGTTGAATGTACAGTAAATGCGTTTTGAGTGTAGTGTCAGAAAAGCGCTGTAAGTATAAAATTCATTATTTCAAACATGTAAATAGAAGTGTTTTTTTTATCTTTATCAAAGCGAGTAATATTTCAGTTTTAAATGTTTAATAGCATAACATCATATACATCAAAATAGGACAAATTATTCTGGCTCTGAATATCTTCCAGGATTGATCACACCACAGGCAATGTCCAGGTAAGCTCAAATAGTGAGATTCATCTGCGCAGAAGAACAGTGCCAAAACACAACTTGCGTAAAGTGTTCTTTGGCAAATTGCTTACAATTTTAATTTCGACCACAGATGTCGCTAGAGAGCACAAAGTTCCGTGGTGCAGCTTTAAATGTGAAGTGAATAATTTATAGTGAATAATACCCCCTTGATTACTGAGGTTTGTGACTGCCACAATAATGCAAGAATGCACAATGAAGGGGAAAAAACATGAAAAGACACCATTTAATCACCCTTAACACAAAAGACGTTAGACAGAATGATGAAGACTGACAGCCTCAGTCACCATTCACGTTCTTTTTAAATAAAATCCACATATTTTTTATGAGACCTATCTTTAGCCAACCTTTATGATGCATGTGGATAACTTGAATTCTTTTCAGAAGCACAGGGATATGTGTGGGGCAACACCTGGGACATCATGAGGGTGAGTAAATGATTAGAGAATTTTCATTTTTGGGAGAACTAACTCTTTAACTTGGATCATCAACTTCATGGATCAACAGATCATGTGCATATCGACAGTCAATCATATTATAACCCTGACATTGTTTGGACTCTTTTCGAGTTGTGGTAGTCAGTAACCATTGACAGAGACCATGGAAATGAAAGTGTTGTACTGTAAATGAAGCCTACCTGTAGTAAAACTGAAAATAAATAAATCTTGCTTTTCCTATAAACAACTTGGCCTACAAAAATGGCTCACTCCAAAATCAATATGCCATGCATGCCAAACATGTTAAAGATTAGTGGCAAGGCAGTTAATTACTATGTGCCAAACTGTTTCCACACAAATGCAATTTATTCAGCATACAACGTTCTATTCAACCAGAGAGTCCACTTGTCTCCCTTTTGAGCTATCCTTGAAGGCTCCCCCTGGGGGAGGGGCTCTGGTAGTTCATTAGCTTAGCAACATGCTAACACCATATATAGTGAAATCAATTGTGAGTTGAGTCTCCCATGCACTTTGCATGTGGAGCGCTATTTGTATAACCCACTGAGTTGTTGCCTACATAGAGACTTCCAAATAAATCACTTGTTAGGTACCATGACAGTTAGAATGCTACCTTAAAAGGTAGCTGTCTGTGTTGACAGTAGATAGCAAGGCAGATATCTAGGTTTTGAAACAGACCGTGAGACAAGAATGTCGTGAAGTGGTGAGTGAAAAAATAAAATAACAGCTTTTAAGTTGGCGACAGGGAGACCACAGCAGATATGTGTAATATACGTGTATGTTTTAGGGCAATTTCAGATGTGGAGACATGAGCACAGTTCATGCATCAGCTGCTAATACACACACGCACACATGCACACACACACATATAGCCTACATCAGAGCTTCTTGGCTCGTTTTAGACATTTCTGTCTTGAAGCAGAGCACCTCAGCACTCACTGAAACTGAGAGCTTTGATCTTACCTTCCAGTCTAGAGAGAGAGAGAGAGAGAGGCCGCGAGGAAGGTAGGGAGGTTGCGGAGGAAACAGCCTGATTAGCTGCATACATTTCTTCTCGTTTCTCATTCTTTTCTTTCAACCACCTTTCTCAACTGCTAATAAAAATGGCCTCATTGGCATGCAAACTTTGCATTGTGGTAACATCAAAGTCCATCAACAGTTTCATGACCACTTTCTTGCATTCTTCTTTTTCCTCAGTGGTGGACACAAAATATATTTTCAAAGTATCTGCAGTGTATCAGTATATTTACATTTTTATTTAGAAAAAAATTCCTGTGTTATGTAAAATGCTTAGCATGATATGCAATGCTAAAGGCTACACCTCTTTCAATAATTTATTTAATGCCTCATTCTATGAAGAGAACTCACATACACCGACTACAGAAGGGTTACCCCGGATTATGGACTGTATGCCACTTCTCTGTGGTGTTTGGAAGTAAGTTACACACAGAAGATAAGCCAGCTGTGTGTGCAATTTCACCAACACACTTCACCTAGACACCTAGTGCATGGTTGCATAAATATTCCATGCCATGCCCACTGACTTTGTGCATATGATGCATAGTATATCACTGTGCTTCAGATGTTGTGCCCTTAAAATAGGGCCCTATAAATACAGTATTTGCCCAAGTCAGTTGGAGATCTTTAGATTTAAAAGGTATAAAGTTTACCAAAAACAGAAATAGATAGCACACCTAAGACTAAAATGATCAATAAAACCAAGTCTGTCCTTTAAGTGATTAAGCATTCCTTGCAAGCACTGTAATAAACAGTAGACCTACAGTAATACAGTAGATCAGTACTTGTACATTTGGCCCTAAAGTACATTCACTAGTAAGTACTTTTTTAAGTCAAAATTAAACAAGTACTTGTACTGGAGAAATATTTAAACAGGGTATTTGTACCTGAACTCAAGCACAGGACTTATGTACTTGGTACAGCATTGCTCTTCCTTCCTCTTTTGTTCTATCCTTCTACATCTTATCCTTCCCTTCTCTGGTCCATGGAGAGTATTGGTGCTCTCTATGTTTGAGATATGAGGTGTTGGGAATTTTTAATAGTCTAAATAAAGAACACAAAACTGTTCTGATAGTCAGTCTGGACATAATGGCTGCAACTCTGTGCTAATTAAAACTAATAGTGGTAAGGAGAGAGGTTTTTCACACCCCATTGAGCAGCAGAACCATAACAGAGAGGGAAGAGTACAATAAATGATAGTTAGGAACTCCTCCTCAGAGATCAGAACATCTCTCTCTCTCTCTCTCTCTCTCTCTCTCTCTCTCTTTCTCTCTCGATGGAAAAGTGCAGTGAGTGAAGAAGATTTAACATATTGGCAGACACATTTCCCATCTTGACATGTGTACTAAGGTAAATTACATGTATTAATAGCCAAGCGCCCTTGGCCAGATTAAGTGTGTCTGAGTTCATGTGGGTGTAAATGATTTTGAGAAGTTAGAACAAAACACAAGCTTGATTTTTATACATTGCATTCCAAAATGTGTAATTCAACACAAGTATGTGGTGCATTCTAAGAGTTGCCGCAGGGCATTAGTGGACATTAGCATATACTGTTCTTATACGTCAGTTTTCTATTTCAAGTCAACTACTATCAGGTGGAGCAACAGTTTGAAGATAATCTTGCGGAGCAAGTTAGTAAGTTAAATTGTCGAGATGTTTACAGTTCGCTACCTGAATAATAACACATCTGTAGTCGTGGCACAGACATTTGAAGGTAACTCAAGCATCCCCTTAAAGGTACAGTTCACCCAAAAAATTATAATTTTCTCATCATTTACGAACCCTCAAACTCATATGAATTTCTTCCGAAGAACACAAACAAAGATATTTTGAAGGATATACAGTATGATGTGTTTTTGACCACACAACGTAAGTAAAAGGGGTCCAAAACTTTCAAGCTCCAAAAAGGACAGCATAAAGGCAGCATAATGGCAGCATAAATGATCCATATGACTCAAGGGGTTTAATCCATGTCTTTTTAAGTGATACTATCGTTTTGGGTGAGAAACAGACCAAAAGTTAAGTCCTTATTCACTAAATATCTTGACATCTGCAGTCTCCCTGAATGAAAGAAGTTCATTCACACACTTCCATGTGCTTGACACACAGTCAACACAGAGTGTTGAACACAAATCAGACACATTGTTGCAAGGTTTGTAGTTTTCACAATCAGGTAGCCTATTTTGAAAATGTAGACATGGGGCCTGGGTAGCCCAGCAAGTATTAACGCTGACTACCACCCCTGGAGTCGTGAGTTCGAATCCAGCCAGTGACTCCAGCCAGATCTCCTAAGCAACCAAATTGGCCTGGTTGCTAGGGAGGGTAGAGTCACATGGGGTAACCTCCTCATGGTCATGATTAGTGGTTTTCACTCTCAATGGGGCTTGTGGTAAGTTGTGCATGGATCACAGAGAGTAGCATGAGCCTCCACATGCTGGGAGTCTCCGCAGTGTCATGCACATTGAGCCACATGATAAGATGCATGGATTGACTGTCTCAGAAGCAGAGGCAACTGAGACTTGTCCTCTGCCACCCGGATTGAGGTGAGAAACCGTGCCACCACGAGGACCTACTAAGTAGTGGGAATTGGGCATTACAAACTGGGGATAAAAAAGAAAATGTAGACATACTGTATGTTAAATGATAGTCAGGGGTTCAGTTATTTTTTGTACCATGGTCACCAAAAGGTTGATAATGAACACTGGAACATGAAATGTTGATGTATAATGATAGCGGGATTGAGTACCTGGCAACTGTGTGCAGCATCAAAGCATCATTGTCTATAAGCCTGCACTGTGTTTCAATTGGTCCAGAAGTCAAGATTTATAGTGGACTTAATTTTTTTTTTTGTTTCTCATCCACTGTGATTGTATGGCTTCCGAAAACACCACAAAATAGCAACAAAAAAAAAAAAAAAAAAAAAAAAAAAAAAAAAAGAAAAAAGTGTATCCTTTCTTTTGGAAGTTGCATAAAGCCAGCCAATGAGAATAAAGTTTGCCAGATCAAGAAAAAGCTCTCCAGTTTTGTGAGAAATATGCATCAGTTGGTCAGTGAACAGACTATGGGAGTCCAGTTGGCATAACATCTGAGGCTGAGACTACAATGCAGAATGCATGTTTAGTATGTAATAGCCAAGAGAGATAGATCAACACCCCCAATAGTGCTGCACCTCCACTACGACCTCTGGAGATCGCCCGCCAGAGATCGCACGTGCGCGCATTTCCCATGGCAAATACCGGTGCAACAACATACACCAGCAAGTTCACCTCCAACCCAACCGTAGTAGGCCCCAGTGTTATGCCAATGCTCCAAAAATGTGCATTTAACCCCGGAAGTCAAACATAACACAAAGCGGAAAAGAAGAGCAACAACAACAACACAGTAGATTTGTTTCATTCAGAAGTAATCGTCCCTTTGTGTAACAGTAGTCAACTGATATGTGATGACGGTGCAGTGTGTAAAACCTCACTCTGCTGGTCTTAAGAGACACACTAGCAACCGAGGCTAGAGGCCATGGCTTTTCTAACCTCCTTGCTAGCGCGTCAAACTCCCATGCCGGGGATCGGCGTTTCGAATCCTGCTTGGAGCGGGTCAAGGAGTACCGGTGACACTGATGCCGTGACCCGGATGGGAGTGAGGTTTAGGGGGGTGAGAGTAATGGTTGACAGTTGATACGTGATGGTTGTGCTGTGTGTAAAACCTCACTCTCCTGGCCTTAAGAGACGCACTAGCAACCGAGGTTAGAGGCCATGGCAATTCTAGCCTCCTTGCTAGTATGTCCAACTCCCATGCCGGGGATCACTGGTTCGAATCCCACTCGGAGCGGGTCGAACAGGACCAGTTCCATATGCTCTATTCCCTTTGAAGACTTTACCATCCACTGTGAGCACTTTGGAGGGCAGAAAGGTGTGGGGCTCAAAAATAACACTTATTCCAAACTGACCTTTAAGTAATTTTTATTGGAAATTATGTTTGAAGCAATCTTACAGCATGGCTTCTATGATCACTCTCTCTTTGAAGTGCCCTTCAGAGGCTGATTTATGTAGTTTGTTACACAGGGACACATGGCAAATGCTAGATATGTTCATTTTTAGATGATTCAGCAGTCTGTAAACCATTCTTACCTCTGCCACATTAATGCACCTCCGTTGCTGTTCTTATAGCCATTGACTCATCCTATCTGTCTGCCGTAGTAACACGCATACATGTAAATGTATATAACCCAACACCAATCTTTACAGTAGCAATAAATGTATTTAATAAAACAATAAAAAACGTTTTCATGATCTTGGTGGGCTATTTTCTATATCATAATATACAATAAAAGAGGGTAACAGATGCACACTATGGCCAAGGTCAGCATGTTAACATCAGAACTATGATTTCAGTATGTAAACATTACAAATAACACATCATATACATTACTGTCAATTATCATCGTGTTGTTATCTCTCTGTAGCTGACGATGCGCTACAATAGCCTAGTTTCCATCCACTTTTCACGCTATTTTGTTATCGACAAAGTGAAAAGGTGTAAAACAAAATGTGAGAAATTTGCCGTCTTTTGCCTGTTTCCATTCAAATGGACTTTTATCGATAAAAATGGTGTGCGTGATGGTGTCATGACTAAAAAAACACTTTGTCGCATAAGTTTTGGTTTATCGCGAAAGAAATCTGCCCTTAAGCCGTTTCCGTAAAGAAATGTGTGTTTATCACTAATTGTTCACCTCCCAGATGTCCCTAATTTTTTTTTCCTCCTAAGTTTTGGTAAAATGGGGAGAGTATTGAGACAATTCATTGAAATTAGCCAGCTTACTGTCATTTAATTTGACAAATAAATGCAGTCAGTAGAGGAGGAATTGCAATCAAAAGGGAACAGTTGCCCTTCTGATAGGATTGTAATATTGGTCCTGATATTGCGCCTAATGCAGGTTGCCACCGGTGCAATCATCATGGCCCTGTTCAAGCTGGCAACCTGCACCAAGCAGTGGG
Source organism: Myxocyprinus asiaticus (assembly GCF_019703515.2). NCBI lineage: Eukaryota > Metazoa > Chordata > Actinopteri > Cypriniformes > Catostomidae > Myxocyprinus > Myxocyprinus asiaticus. The sequence continues at coordinate 4,777,497 of NC_059355.1, read as the reverse complement.
GAAACTTTCAGTCTTAGTATAAGGATCATCCATCGATGTGTATATGCTGTGTGCACAGCTATTAAAGACAAACTGATGCAGTGTATTATCAGGGTTTACATATGATACATTCCTGATATTCAATAGGCTATTTTGAGCAATCATCTAATCTAAAGCATTGCCATCACAACTGCATTATATCCTGCATATTTGTCCAGCAACTTTTAACGGCCAACTGAACTTGATTGTCATCTCAAATTAATTTTAGCGTCATAATGCAATTTACATTTTCTGAAGAAGCTCAGCAAATGCAATCCGAGGTAAACAGGGTTAGATTTAAAATATTTAAAATATTTAAAATGTTCAAAAGCTCGTTTTCTGAAAGTGAACTCAGCATTGGACAAATAGTTCTGATAGTTTATTGTCTTGAAAAAAGTATAAAACATTCTGAGAATGTCATTCAGCTGACTTTGTTTGTCTACAGAACAGGGTAAGACTAATTTCATTTTGTGTAAAGAAAAGGCATATATAGGTCTAAAAATATTTTTTTTTTTCATTTGGTAATTAATTATTTTATTTAATGCTTTATTCATTTGGTAATTTATTTAATATAATACAGGGAATTTAGATGGCATTTTTACATGTACATGTAAGCTAAACAATAATTTTATAGAATTGGGCTATATGTTAGTGTTCCAAAAAAGCACACTGATGCTTTTCTCCTAGTATTGTGTATTTATTTTTAATTTAAAATATCTTTGTGCACAGAAATTATATGTTTTTTTGTATTATGGGCTAATCCCATGACTACCGTCTATTATTTTGAATGGTGTGGAAAAGCAACTTTAATAAATAAACGGATGGCTACCGCGATTAATTTAATCACAAACAGTGGCCATACATTTGTTCTCTGTGCACTTGTCCATGTGCATGATATGAGATATTTGTGTTGGCACTCCTGGAAGTGTCATGTTTGCAGCATCAGATCTATATGTCGTTCAGATCAATCCATAGTCACGTACAATAAATTAGCTTTCAAGGATGTATACCTTATCGTCATGGCTAACGATTGGGGGTAAATTCTGTCATGTGACACTACATTTTGAGTTAATGCCAATTTTCTCAACAAAAAGTGTGTCCAAACCAGTTTTTCACGACATTTGAAGTATCGACATAGATTTTATGCGCTAGAGTTAAACGGAAAAATATTATGCTGACACTTGTGAAATTTGAGCGATAATTTGCATTTCCATCAGCTTTATTTTGATGCGCTAAAAATTTTTAAAAGGTCAAGCGGAAAATGTCTACGTCACTTCCTCAGCTGAAGTCATTTTTTTCACCAATTCAATTACACATGGTGTCATGTATACTTGGACAGCGCGATTAAGACTATAGTTCGACAATCCACAAACCTGCGGTGGTTGGATTATAACTACCCATGTAAACATACTCTGTGTTTACATTTTTCCGAGAAATCAGCCTGGTTTACTTATTGTTGTCTCAGCTTATTTAGCTGGGACAGGAAAAAGTATTTTAACATTGAAAAAAATACACACATCAGCCTAAAGTGGCTAACGACATCCTGACATTAGCCATGTAATAGGGTCTGAAGAAACACATCTAATCGGTGTCTGGTGGATGGACCTCAATTATGCAGGGCTTCTATAACACCGTCTAGTACTGACTGTTTCGAAAATTTTGTACATCCCTTATTATAGTAGGCTTTTTTAAAGTTTGCCATTTTTATTTCCTATTCAATGCTTTAGGCTCTGCAAACACAGCAGGATGCAACAACAGTGAAAAACAACAACAACAACAAAAAACTTTATTATAAAGGGGAAATAGCTATACATATTTGTGTGTATTTATAAATCTAGTCAACGCAACAAGAACTCCTTCAAAGACTGAAATTTTTGTCATTTCCACAGGAGAGAACTTTGAAGAGATCTTTCCGATTATTTCTGCTGAAGTCATTCTAAGCTCTTAAAGTATATGACATCAAATTCTTTTATCCTGAACATATGTATGCTAAACAGGAGGTCTGTGCATCTCTATCAGATGTAGAATCTGGTGCACACAATAGAAACTGCATATGAGAGAGAGAGGAAAAATGTTTGATAAAAAATCTCAAGAATTTAATATTTCCACCACGTCTCCTGCAGAGATTTTTTTTTTTTTTTTTTACAGATTTGAGTCTGACACAGATGGGGACACAATGAAAGTATATCTGTCTTTCCATGCTGTTTCCCTCTACTCCTTCACATTGTCTGGCTTTATAATTACGGCATTTCCCATGAATAGCATTGGGTAGATGTGGCGGGGGGTGGGGCCCACAAATTTTATTTTAATAATTTGTTTTAAATTATTGATTTCATTTTTTATTTTTTTATTTGATACATATTGTTTGTCTACTTTGTATGGTTATTACATTTTTATTGTTATAAACAAAACCAAAAAACACACAAAGAAGGGTTTAAAATTAATTAGACATGGCAACAGGGTTGGAAAAATTGCACACCTCAAAATTTATAGAAAATCAAATAGAATGTTAAGCACCTCCTTTCACTGACCATAAGTTAAAAAAAGAAAAATTATAGACCCCTTTCAGTTTCAGGCCCTACTTTGTACCCTATTTATGTAGCGTGCCTAAAATACATTTTCAAACGTTTGTGGTGTGATAGGCTTTCTGCAGTCATTTTTCAAAGCTACAGAGGGTGCGTCAGATTTCTTCTGCATGTTGTGGATGGTGCGGCTGTTTTATCTTTGTGGAAAGACTGTGAAATTCTGTCTCCATGCTGCTATGAAGATTCGCATTTAACATCCACACAGGGTTACAGAAACCAAAAGACCTGTCATTTAAACAGTGAATCATCTCAAGTGACAGCATGATTTATCGCAGATAAAAACAAATCTTTCTCTCCGATAATTCTTTGCTGTTTCATTTGCTTTTCATCCTCCGGTAAAATGGTATTCAAACAGTGCAAAGAGACAGGTCCTCTCATCTCATTTTGTTTCTTCTCTCTCACTCACTCACTCACTCACTCACTCACACACTCACTCACACACACTCACACACACACACACACACACACACACAATCACACACAAACACACACACACACACATACACACCTCTTTTCCCTGAATGAGATGAGATGGAGAGATAAAGAAAACAAGAGAGAAAAAATTATTCACCGTTCTTCTGCTTCTGTTTTCAGATAATGACACATGAATCTGATTATGTATTCAACCCTAAAGATCAGGCATAGCCTATTAATGTTCAGCTTTTAATGCTGTGAGTATTTCCAGTAGAGTGTAGGAGAATCCTGGTAGGACTGAAATCTTTCTCTTCGCTCTCATGCGGGCTTTTTGACCTTATTTTCCCTTGGAGACTGGGAACAGTCTCTGCAACTTTTAAGGTCAGTTAAAAGTCAGATTGCTTAACATATTCTATATTTGATAGCACATAGAAACTTTCCAAAGAGAGAGAGAGAGAGAGAGAGAGAGAGAGAGAGAGAGAGAGAGAGAGAGAGAGTCTGACAAGCAGATGGATAGAAAGACAGAAGAAAAGAGAACACTTTAGAATATAAATACTTTTGGATTTATACATGTATATTAGCCTCAGTAGATAAGAACTCAGGGAACAATCTGACTTATTTAAATACTGAGGGCAAATTTTGGGTGTTAAACCTCTGCATAGGTCAACTGTGTGAAAACTCTCTCCCATTGAATCCCTTTAGGAAACTTAAGTCGCTAAACTCTGTCATTTTGACCTTCTGAGAAAAAGTCTGATAAAAATAGCTGATTTTATATATTTTCCTGTGCTTGTTTATTTTTTTTTTTTTTTTTGGCCGTTCAGTTTGCTTTGTTTGAATCATTGTAACAAGTATTACAAAAATGTTAGAATATTCATGTTAAAGGTGAAGTGTATAATTTTTGTGCCATTAGCATAACCAAACGGAATTGCAAAAATAATAACAGATAGTACCCCAAATGCATGCCACTGTTTGAGCAAATGTTGCTTTGTCGGGCTGGTTGGGATGCTCAAACAAACTGAGGAATGTTTTGATAGTGCCACAGAGCCACACTTTCTTGGGGAGTTACTTGGGGAGTAGACCTACTTATTGGCAGTTATTGCAGATAATAAAAGCTACATTTTTCTTTTCTTTTTTTTCTTAAATATAATACAAATAAATGTCACATATCACTTAGAATAAAAATCATTGTTGCCCATGTGAGGCTAAAATTAAAATTAAGAAGTGTTCCATTTCTCATATGCAGATGCAAATGTATTCCTGAATATGTGATGGCTTTTGTTGAATTGTGTGCGAAGAGAACCTTGAGGAAGTTCATGAGGTTAATATGAAGAGGTATTAAAGAATTTTCCCTTTGTTTATTTTTCACTGAAAGCTAGCAAAGTTTGCAAATCCAGGCTGTCTACAGCTCATGAGTCAGTAATAGAGGGAAGCATTCTAGATGCTTATTATTTGGTTAAGTAAGGTTTTATGGATATATGCTGAGGATGCACTGATGTGGATTCTCTGACTGTTTCTTGTTTTTATTTCCGACTTCTCTCTGCCCATGTGCCACCCTTATGCAGATTCTGAAATACTGTCACTCCACACATGGAGGGAGAAAAGAAAGAAGATTTTCAGAAGAGGAGTAACTATACCTAAAGTGATGAAAAAAGGTTGTTTTTTTTTTTTTGTTTTTTTTTTCACAGATTGATGCTGCTGTATTAATCCTTTCTCTTGTTTTTTTCTCACGTTCCCTCTTTCTTCTGAGAAGATCAAAGACCTGGGCTTTCAACAGCATACTTTTTAGTCCATTATATTTGGCCATGACTAGGACTTATCGATGTTGACTACCTGTGTAAATATATATTTGTTTCTTTTTTGGACACCCCTAGGTGAAATAAGACATGACCAAAGACATGGTTATAGTTTATTACTTATGTTCTATTACTTATATTTATTACTTATAGTTTATAACTTATCAACTGCATTTGGCTGCAATGCAATGCTTATCTGTAATTCCAAAGAACTAACAGAGTTTATTTGCAAGGGGTGCTGGGCGGCCTTTTATCCAGTAGCATTTGTCATCTTTGCTGTCCAATTAGAACAAGGCTGCAAGGCAAGTGGATTTCAGTTACATTATTGTGAAGTTTGTTAATATATTCATCAAATATATTGTCAGATATTCTAAAAATGTGTAAGTGAGATTAGTGACGTTAAGCCTGTGATGGTTAGAGGAAGGTGGCCTTTTTGTGTGTTGCACCCAGGCCTGCTTATCAAACAAACATTTTTATGTTTTCGAAATAAAAAGTGTCCTCAGCTGAATGAAAATGACACTTCTGAGTTCATTGCTTACCGTTTACAGAATATTCGGGTAGACAGAGCAAATGACCTCTGAGCTCTTAAAATCTTTCTTTTGGCCTGACACAATATTTCCCTACTTCAAGACTTGAGTTTTTGAAAGCACATCTAAACAAAAGAATGGCTTTTCCCATCAAAACTCTTTTTAATGACTTAAGCTGCGTTGAACTTTGATCCAAAAAACTGATTCACGCCTCCAGCCTCCAAATCGAGCTTTCTTCGGAAACTACTTTTGTTGCAGTATGCCTGCAGATTTTGATTTTGCTCAGTGCCAATAAGCTAATGTTGATAAGAGAGGCATTCCAATGAAAACAAGAACAGAGTTTGCTTGTGAGAGAATGCAAATATTCAGTCAATAGTGATTCGTCACTATCCATGGTCCTGAAAGAAGCCACTTTGGGAACCATTACTGTTACCAAACATTAATATCTGTTGATGCTGATTGATCCACTTCCATTTAAAAATGACCATGACAACAAAGTACAAAGTAAAATAAACCCAGTAAGAACTTTAAAGTTTTTAAATTACAATTACAATTATGTCATTACTAACTCACCCTCATGTTGTACCAAACCAAAGAATACTTGAAATATATTCATATGGGATTCTTGTATGTTTTTTTCTTTCTTTTTTTTGGAGCTTGACCACCATAGTTGCCAAAAAAACTGTCCTTATTTGGAAAAGAGCTGTCAAAATATTCATAAAAATGTTAGAAAATAAAACTATGCAGGCTTTGGAATGACAAGATTGTAGTAAATAATGACTGAAGTTGTACTATTCCTTTAAGGAAAACAACACCACAGAACATCTTTGTATTAAAGTCTGAACAATGCAGGTGGATGTGTATTTCAATGACTCCTGACAGCCCATGGGAGCTGTAGTTGGCCATGGAAAAATGAAGAGGATGAGATAAAACCGTATAATAACAAGATCAGAACTGGGCCTTCGGGACAGCTTTAAAGTATGGCAATGTACAGAACGTAAAGCATGGGATTTCACCAGGCTCAAACTCCCAGCAGCCTAAACACAGACAATGAGAAATACCTTCTCTGTCACAGAACAGATACAAGATTGATAAACCTCTGGAAATCAATGGCTTTTGAGTGCAGCAGATGATGTGCTGAGCTTTATGATGTTATTTTATTACGCCTGCAAAACCAAACTTGAGAACTAATGGTTCAGCAGACGTATAATCAGGTTTGCTGTTAACAGCACAGTTGGTAGAACTCATTAGCGACAATGATGTGAAAGTGTACAGAGATGAGAGGCATAGAAACGTGCAGCAGAATTAACAACCTGTCTCTGAATGTCAACAAGACAAAAGAGATCAAATGCTCATGCAGCCCACTCCCCTCTGCATGCCAGCGGGGTAGAGGTGGAAACCCTCAACAGCTTGAAGATTACATAGGATTTATCTTAAAACTAAAACACTTCCCCTTCAGTGAGGAAGACACAACAATGCCTTCACTTCCAGAGTTTACATAAAAAAGTCAGCATGAGCACCCATATCCTCACTGATTTCTCCTGGGGCTTGTAAAAAGCTTAGCTTGGTTTGAAAGCTGCTTCACTTCTAACAGTGGGTCTTACTGCAAGTGGTGAAGACTGCAGTGCATATTACTGCATCCAGTCTTGTTACCATAATTGTGATGAGGAGGAGGGCGTGGCCGGACCATAACGATGGACGCCTGGTGCTGAATCAGCACAATCAGCCGGGAGAGGGATAAAAAGGAGCCGGGATGCCAGTTCGAGAGAGAGAGAGACGCACGCAGCAGTCTTGTGTGTGTGTATTTTGTGTTATGCTGGAAAGTAGCTTTATATTGTGTTTTGTTCATTTGTTTATTAAAAGTTTACGTTGACTGCTCAGCCAGTTCCCACCTCCTCCTTGCCCATCCTGTGAATCCGTTACAATTATGGACATCTCCATCCACCAAGAGGTGTATAAAGTGTAGGGCTTTACTGGTTGTTTAGATCAGTGTTACTATCAGAAATAATTGGTAATTATTTCTTTAGTTATTAATTAATATTTAAATTAAATAATAGAATCTAACTCATTAAAACCTCATATGGGGCTCCAGTAAATGTAGTGCGCTATGTTTAGGAGCGGGTTTGGTTATTAGCAATAATTAATAATTATCAAAGATAATTATTAATTATTAAAGTCAATAGAACATTGATTTGAATCAATGTTAGCTTTTTTTTAATCCTTTAAATCAACAGTTATCAAAGATAATCATTAATTGTTAACATCGATGAAACACTGGTTAAAATTAACACTAGCTTATTGATCCTTCAAATTCAACAATAATCAAAGATAATTATCAACTATCAAAAATCAATAGAATATTAATAAGGATTAATATCGCCGGGGCACCACCCTGGAATCAGGGACTAATAACCAGACAGTATAACAGTCTCAATATTAGATTGTTCTCTTAGGAAAATCGACATCCGAATATCGATTTTCGAAAAGAAACAATGAAGGCTTGAATCCGAGCACTGACATCCCGTCAGCATTTGACACAGGTGTATGCAAAACAAACCAAAACACTTCTCTTTGAAATGTAACAAAGTTTATTTATGCAGTAATATCAATTAATAATTAATACAATGCAGTCAATAAACTTCCGACTTACATCTACAAACTAAACAGTGATATGATTAGATATGGTAACCAAAATAATCCTATAACACATGAGGAAGATGTGTGTGTGTGTGTGTGTGTGTGTGTGTGTTTGTGTGTGTGTTTGTGTGTGTGTGTTTAAGGAGGGACATGCACAAAACGGCGGACGTGACTCTTGTGGAGAGTATGTCATGCGAGATTTCCTGCCAGAGAATATGGCCGCGAATGTGGGCGGAGAGAAACCAGTCAATGGCGTCTACCAGCTTGTACGATAACTTAGGGACAAAGCTGAGCATTATCACGAAGTTATCTACTAGCCAAAAGTGTGTGCGAGAATATTTGTGAGGGGTCGCGCGTGTGCATGTGTGTGTGTGTGTGGTTCGTACAAAAGAAAGAATAAAGTGACGGCCCCAAAGCCGATTTCGTGATTGTGGGAGAGAAAGCAGCTGTTAGTTTATCACTCAGAGACGCAGTGGACGGCTCATAAACCGTCCCGCGGTCTTTGATTCTTTAATGGATAAACTCAGTGTGCCGGTCTCACCCGCGATGGTGGAAATGCACAACAGTCCAGTGTGGTTGGATTACAACACAGCAGATCTCATTCGTGATATCAGTACATTACAGTAATACCTTGAGTATTAGCCGCAATGAGCGGACTCGGTGGTCCGTAAACTGTACAAGCAATAACCTTGAAACACAAGAATAACACACTATAATATTCTATCTCTGCCCAGACGTAAACCTCTTACTTGAATCGCATGAGGATGCAGCTAGAATGTGTGTTCATCCGTCGTTTGACTCCGACACGGTTCCTCGAGGCTCGGGTGATGAGGGGAGGCCGTTTCCTTGCTCTGTCGGCGGGTGGTACGGCTGCTGATTCTCGGCGGGCTGGCGGAGAAATCAGCGACGTCGACTTGATTGAAGAGGGAAGAGAAATCTTTTTCTCTTCACCTCTGCAGGCAAACGGATGAAGATGCGGATTGCTCGGCGGTCTCCTTCGGATCCGTTAGAGTGTTCGGTGGAACACAGAGTAATCTCAACTCATCCAGAGAGATGGAGATTGTATGGCCACAGTTTCAAGTCGGATGTTACTTCCTTGTGCCACGAGGATACACCTGAGAGCAGCGATGAGCTGCATCTACGCACGGTGAGCAAAGTTGCTGGAAGCAAATCCCGGAAGCACCTCAGAGTTATTTCTACTCCCGATGACGTCATGGTTGAGGGGCGTTCTGTTGTGTGCCTCATCCAATAGGAGTTGAGAGTTCGATCCTTTAGTGAGCAAGGCTTAATGGGATTTGTAGTCTGTTTTGGACTCCCTATGTTTGATTTTGCCGTGGTTTTTATCAGTAAGATTTATGACGGGGTGTGTGGTCAGGCTTTTACGACTGTTAGGTCTGCCTTTGTCTTCTATCTGAATACATGAGGCCCAACAAAAGAAAGACAGTATCATTGGTGAACATGGTATTTACCCCTCCTTCAAGATCCTCTTCAGAACCATGAGACAAAAATGTAACAACATACAGCCTGATCTCATTAAAATTATGTGGCTGTGGGGATATTTTTGCAAAATGCCATTACATGGTTCATTACACGTATCATGGCAGTTCTAAGGTGAAATTTCCTCTATGTTGTGCTAAAAGCAATTCAGATGTTCTACCCAACAGATGAGGTTTTTAAGGGAAATGCTCTATCAAGATTTAAATCAAGAAAACCTACCTCCCTATCCTATAACTTACTCACTAACCAGTAGTGTCATTAAAAAGCAAATGTGAGCTAAATGATTCTGTGTGGTGATTCTATGACACTTTAGGCTCAAGTGTTGCTCACATGCTCTTCTTGACTCATACCCCAGTCCTTCGTGTTCCAAGCTATTGTGCAACATTGTTCACATATAAAATAAGCTTGTAGATGTAGTTGTTATGAAATGCAGACGTTTAAATGGTCTTAAAAGTCATGCGCTTTAGTAAAATAGAAATTTGATGTCATAAGAAAGCATTGTGTGAGTAACAGAGCGAAAAGTTTGTTTATGAACTGATAATTTGCTATTTTACTTGTGAGTTGTGTGAAAGTAAATAAAAGTAATTGTTGTTGTAGCGCCTCTAGTGTTCATTTTACCAGTAAACTTTGATATGTATGTAGCCAAGTGGAGAAATTTCATATAATTTCACTCTAGTCATAAATTGGACGTGGCCCCTTTAAGAGTTTTGTGATACCCACTTTTCAGTACTCTCTTGTGTTACAGATGTGAGAGCATACATTGCACAAGAGAGCTCCCAGTTTTGTTCATCGGTTGAGAATTCTTGGGATGCATATGGATTGCATGTGTGGAGTTTGACCACATTTTGGTGCACATGCGAGGACTGGCCTCTACCTTATTTCATTTCCATATTTCATTACCGTATTTCATTTTTGTATTTCATTTCCTGTATTGTAATTTCATTTTTGTATTTTCTTTTTTTTCTTTTTCTTTTTTATAGCCTACATGGCCCCATCTTCCGCTGTTTTTTTATTTTTATTTTATTTTTTTATAAACAGCCGTAAGAATAAAACCCCAAAATATATTTTTGTATCCTGTGTTGTTTCTTTACAACCCACCGGCTACATATACAACAAGCCATGTAAGAATAATTAAGCAAAATAATAATTCAATGAGACCAGGTAGACAACATTACATAATATTTTTCTATTTTTTTTTTCTTTATAATGGCAATATATGCATTAATAATGTGGTCTTAGTGACCAAAATAGTAGGTCTTTCCCTTATGTGATCTCATTAGCATTCGTAGGTACAGTATTTGTGTGTAAAGTGTACACAAACATTTTAACATTTGGATAGACATTGATATGTGCAATATCAACGGATGGACAGCTTCTAAAATGCAAACTCTACATATAGAAACAAACAAAGAGCACTGACAGCACCAATTCAGGTGAGCATGTTCAATACTCAAGATAAAACAATCCTGTAGCTGACCTCTTTTTTGACCAGTAAATAATGTAGAAACATTTGTTCGTTTAAAAATCCAGATGGAACTTTTAACAAAACCTTTCCAATCGTTGAATGGTGGAACTGAAATATCAACAAGAATGAATTAAAGCCTAAAAGTCAAACACATTGTCAAAGTTATGGTGTGTAATGTTGTTTGCAGTAATGACAGGCAGACGAATATGATGATGAAGTGAAGAACACAAAACATGAACAAAAACACATTTAAACGTGACATGGTGTAACATTAACACGTGTGTGTACTCTCGCACAGGTTCCAGCAAAGAAAGAAGCTCTCAAAATGTCGAATAAGATATACTGTGTGTACACAATACATTTAATTACGTCAATGATATTTAATTAATCTAATTTTTATAATAAAAGCAATTTATGAATTCCATTAAATGTATATTCTGTGAACCTAAACAAGTGATTTGTAAACATCTGGTACTTAAAACTGTATATACAGAAAAGCATTTACGGTTTTGATGCTTCCCAGAGTGTGTGTCGATACTGTATGCATCAGTGTCATTCCAAACATGAAAAATAGAAAATAATACCAATAAATACTAATTGAGATCATGCTGGTTTCCCTTAAACTGATCTAATTTACAGATTAGCTAGCTTAGAGCAGAAGTACCATTAACAAGGTGACTCTAATTAGTATGAGCACCCTCCATACTACTCCATACTTCCATACTGTGAACCAACTATTCCAAAACAAAAAGAAAACTATAATTCAAGGGTCTTTTGTTTATGCTGCAACAGCATTACCATACAGACTTCTGATGTTCAGGCTCGTAGGCAGTGAGATGAAACACAAGTGCACCAACACACATGCATACATACCACGCATGCACACTGGTCTTAGGTTTTAGCTCATTGAATTACGCAGACCTGTGTGTGTGAGTTGGTTAGTGTAGCTAGAGGCTAGGTTGGTGAAGCTGACTTCTCACAGCAGCTGCACAATAATAATAAGCTCTGTTCAGTCTGAAGGCTCTAACTGCAATTCCTAATGGGTCTGAACAAATCTGCCACAAGCTGAATACATGAAATCAGTGCTTTTTATATAGAGAGTAAATATATTGTGAATTTTACTTACCATCATGTAAAGGGTAAGCTAACAGATATTGATTAGGGTCACTGGAGAGATTTAGTAATTCAAGACCTGAGAGCGAACATTTTAAGTAAAATAAAGTTTTAAATATTGATCTATTCCTTACACACACCTAGCATTTTTCTTCAAAAGACATTAATTAATCCACTGGAGTAGTATGGATTACTTTTATGACAGTTATACTGTATGTGCTTTTTGGAGCTTCAAAAATTTGGCACCCATTCATGTGCATTTTATGCACCTACAGTGCTGAAATATCCTTCCAAAAATCTGTCACTGGTAAAACATCAACATCTACCATTGTTTTTGGTGGAAGCCATAGATTTAATCATGGTGTCACAACAGTGATTTGGTGTTAATACAGTAACTGTGAAGACAAGGTTCAAAATCACCTTTTCTTGCTTGTATAAGGAGTTTAGGTTTCTTACTCGTCAATGAGCAGTCTCTTTAGCAAGTGAAACATTTATTCACACACAGCAAAAAAAAAACAAAAAAAAAAAACAAAAACAGAAAAATCCTTGTAATTCATACAGCCAATACTTCCAAACAGCGCTTAAGTATGGCTCCAATTCCTTTGTGAAACCTTACACGTCTTAAATCCACACAATATTTTTCCTTAGGTTCAGACGGTAAGATAACTATATCTCATTCTCCTCCTGCGTACTTCAAATTTCAAACCTAAACAAGTATATACTGGTCTGAACATAATGGGAGGAGTGGCTTCTAGACAAACTTCAAATAAAGGTTTAAATTATACAGAACTGTACATGGATACAGAACTAAACCATAGATTAATATTAATATAGATAATGATATTGTGTTAATTCACAAATTCCAATAAAATAACTTTTGACAAAATATTCTTTCAAATTAATTATTTAGAACTAATGAAAAAATAATGTGTAATACAAATTGAAAAGCATGTTGACCATACGGTAACCATGTTCAAATTTGGGGTTACTGTGATTTTACTACAAAATACCACGATGATACTATGGTTACTGTAGTAAAACCATGGTTAATTTTTGTATGGGAAGGTTAGGTTTAGGTTTAGGGGTAGGGTTTGGTGTAGGGTGTCTGTGGGAATCAAAATAAACACAAACACAACACAGTGATGCCCCTAAACTGTGTGTTAGTATTTAATTAGATGTGCAAATTGTGTTTGGCACTATTTGCACTGGGGTGCAAAGAAGATGGTTTTTGTTTCTATTTACACTTAGTGTAAATAAAAACAAATAGCCTTGTTCTATGTTACATTTGGCAGATACTTTTATCCAAAGTGACTTACAGTGCCCTGATTACAAGGACAATCCCCCTGGAGCAACCTAGAGTTAAGTGCCTTGCTTAAGAACACAATGGTGGCTGTGGGGATTGAACCAACAACCTTCCACTTATCAGTTCAGTGCTTTAGTCCACTACACCACCACCACTTTGTTTCAGTGCAGGCATTAGAGGCACTACAACAACTGTGTGTTTTATTCACTTTCACACAAATCACGACTACAATGGCTGATTATGACTTTATTAACACGTATTACACGGCTCTCTAGAATACTTGATTCTGACTGGTCAATGGCGCCATCCAGTGGTCGGATATTGCTCTGTAACAACCGCACATGTATCAGAATGCTCATATGCCGTCTCTCCTGCTTCTCGGATCACCGTCCGATCTCTACAAGTAAGCTAATAAAATAGTTTCAACTCAAATCAATGCTTCGTGTCCATTTATTTTTTTTATTGGCAAGTAGGTTAGTAATAAGCGGGATAATGAGCGATCAGTTGGTTGTTGATCACTTTTACAAAAAAAACACCAACAGAATTCCGACACAAACCGGAGGTGGAATTCAGCTGTTCATCGATTCTTCTCACATAATGACACAATTTCAGTGCAAATCAATGTTTCATGTCCATTTATTTGTTTATTTGGCAAATAGTCTTGTAACAGGCTGAAATATGAGCAGTCAGACGGTCAATTTTCACAAGATAAACACCAACAGAACTCCGATGCAAACCGAAGGTTGATTTCAGCTGCTCAGCGATTTCTTTCTTCTAAAATTACATAATTTCAATGCAAATCAATATTATATGTCCATGTATTTATTTATTTGGTTAGTAGCCATGTAAGACGCGGGATAATGTACAATCAGCTTGTTGTTATCTCAAAATAAACCCCTTCAGGGTGATACAAAACCCCTCCGCTTCACGTCTGATCACCCTGTCAGGGTTTATTGTGTGATAACAACTGTCTGACAGTACATTTTCCCTTAGTCACACTATTAGTCACACACTGCTATGTTATGATATCGAAACACTTTTACAATAAAGCATAATTTGAAAAACGATACATTTTATTGCTTGTATTACAGACCCACCTACATTTACACACTTCTTCCAATGTGATTAGCTTATGCCATTGATCACCTGATAGATGGTTGGATGAAGTTCACGTTTCGAGCTCAGCCAAGCAAGCATGCTGTCACGTGACACGAAAGTGTCATAGAAGTGACACAATATGACGTGGTTGCTTCAGAAAATGAGCTTTTCAATTCACATTTTATTTTTGGACACTAAATAGGTTTAGGTGCTGATTTTGGGTGTCGATGTCTGTTTTGTTTACCTCTCATTTGATTTAGGTTAGGGAGGTATGTTTTGGTACTCCATTAAATATTCGCCTTAAAAACCTTGTTTGATGACCACACCATTTCACTCACTTCTGGCACTCCCCACTGTACATTTCACTAGGAAACTGAAGCGAAAGGTATAATAAGGCATGTAATTTATTTTTACAAAAATTTTGCCATGGTCATGTAACGTTCATGAAATCAGGCTGCACATAGTGAATCAGGAGAAGATTGTCAGCTAATAACAACTTAAATTCCACTCTCTACCTCACACTAAAATATTGTCTGCCATCAGAGAGTACTTTGACTTGTTTGGATTATTTTTGTATTGCTTTTTGCCACTTTAAAAAAATCAAAAATAAATAAATATTGTAATTAAGTTTATCTGCCTGTTACATTTTTTGTATTGTAATGAAATAGTTAGGGTTAGGTAAAATATCCATAAAATAGAAAAAAATAAAAATAAAAAATAAAAAAAAATATATATATATATATATATATATATATATATATATATATATATATATTATAACATAAACAATTCATAAATATTTTTATGTTTCGAAATACTGACCATGTTAACAAGCCAACAACTTAACAAAATGTTAATGCCCACATTTCCCGATATCCTTTTTATTCTGAAATACATCAAATTATGGTTGTAAATTTGTGAACTCTGTTTCATGTTGACTTCAAGCCAATCACCTCATTTTGCTATGAAACTGCAAAATGGAATGAAAACAGAAATAGTAAATGAATGTGATTCACTATAGTCATTTAAAAGGTAATGAAACAAAAACAGCTCACCATCAACAGTGAGCTAAAGGTCTCCAGGCTTGTCATGTCTGCATCTTTATGATTCTCTAGTGTTTTTCTGCCTACATAAAAGACTATTTTAGCTACACTTACACTGAGTAAATGGAGTTAATGACATGAGACATAATTGTCTCTGTGTGAGTGTGTTTATGCATGTTAGTGTGTGTGTATGTGTATGACTTACTTTCATCTGCTGAACTCCAATGAAAATTTTTAGAAGAATTTCTCAGCTCTTATTTCCCATACAATCAAGTGAATGGGTGCCAACATTTTTAAGCTTAAAAAAATCACATAAGTCAGTGTACAAGTAATCCATACGACTCCAGTGGTTAAATCAATGTCTTCGGAAGCGATATCATAGGTGTTGGTGAGAAACAGATCAATATTTAAGTCCTTTTTTACTATAAATTATCTTCCCTGCTCAGTCAGTCTCCACTTTAACGTTCACTTTCACATTCTTCTTCTTGTGTTTTTTGAGATTCAAAATCTTCATGCATATCGCCCCCTATTGGATAAGGAGAAGAATTTCTAACATAAAAGGACTTAAATATTGATTTGTTTCTCATCAACACCTATCATATCACTTCTGGAGATAAGGATTAAAACACTGGATTCATATGGATTACTTGTACGCTGACTTGTGTGATTTTTTAAGCTTCAAAATTTTGTCACCCATTCACTTGCATTGTATGGACCTACAGAGCTGAAATATTCTTCTAAAAATCATAATTTGTGTTCTGCAGAAGAAAGAAAGTCATACACATCTGGGATGGCATGAGGGTGAGTAAATGATGAGAACATTTAAATTTTGGGGTTAACTATCCCTTTAAGCTCAATCGAAAGCATTTGTGGCATAATATTGATTACCATGAAGCATTGTCCTGCTGGAGAAACCAATCCTCAGAGTTGGGGAACATTGTCAGAGCAAAAGGAAGCAAGTTTTCTTCCAGGATAACCTTGTACGTGGCCGATTCCAGCCTTTCTGAAGCACCCCCAGATCATCACCGATCCTCCACCAAATTTCACAGAGACACTGTGGCTTGTAGGCCTCTCCAGGTCTCCGTCTAACCATAAGATGACCAGGTGGAGGATCGGTGATGATCTGGGGGTGCTTCAGCAAGGTTATCCTGGAAGAAAACTTGCTTCCTTCTGCTCGGACAATGTTCCCCAACTCTGAGGATTGTCTTTTCTAGTAGGACAATGATCCATTCCACACAGACATGTCAGTCAAGGTGTGGATGGAGGACCACCGGATAAAGGCCCTGTCATAGCCAGCCCAATCTCCAGACCTGAAACCCATTAAATCCTCTGAAATGTGATCAAGAGGAAGATGGTTGGCCACAAGCCATCAAACAAAGCCAAGCTGCTTGAATTTTGGAGTGGCATATAGTCACCCAACAGCAATGTGAAAGACTGGTAGAGAGCATGCCAAGACGCATGAAAGCTGTGACTGACAATCAGGGTTATTCCACCAAATAATGATGTCTGAACTCTTCCTAAGTTCAAACATTAGTATTGTGTTGTTTAAAAATGAATATAAACTTGTTTTCTTTGCATTATTCGAGGTCTGAAAACACTGCATCTTTTTTTTTATTATTATTTTGACCAGTTTTAATTTTCTGCAAATAAGTGCTCTGAATGACAATATTTTTACTTGGAATTTGGGAGAAATGTTGTCAGTAGTTTATAGAATAAAACAAAAATGTTCATTTTACTCAAACACATACCTATAAATAGTAAATCCAGAGGTCTCTTAATTTTTTCCAGAGCTATATACAGTTGAAGTCTGAAATTTACATACACTTAGGTTGAAGTCATTAAAACTCATTTTTTACAACTCCACAGATTTAATATTAGCAAACTATAGTTTTGGCAATTCGTTTAGGATATCTACTTTGTGCATGACACGAGTAATTTTTCCAACAATTGTTTACAGACAGATTGTTTCACTTTTAATTGACTATATCACAATTCAAGTGGGTCAGAAGTTTACATACACTAAGTTAACTGTGCCTTTAAGCAGCTTGGAAAATTCCAGAAAATTATGTCATGCCTTTAGACCATTAGCCAATTAGCTTCTGATAGGAGGTGTACTGAATTGGAGGTAACTGATAATTGTGGACCTCCACAAGTCTGGTTCATCCTTGGGAGCAACTTCCAAACGCATGAAGGTACCACGTTCATCTGTACAAAAAAATAGTATGCAAGTATAAACACCATGGGACCACGTAGCCATCATATTGCTCAGGAAGGAGACTCATTCTGTCTCCTAGAGATGAACATAGTTTGGTGCGAAAAGTGCAAATCAATCCCAGAACAACAGCAAAGGACCTTGTGAAGATGCTGGAGGAAACAGGTAGACAAGTATCTATATCCACAGTAAAACGTGTCCTATATCGACATAACCTGAAAGACTGCTCAGCAAGGAAGAAGTCACTGCTCCAAAACCACCATAAAAAAGCCAGACTACAGTCTGCAAGTGCACATTTGGACAAAGATCTTACTTTTGGAGAAATTTCCTCTGGTCTGATGAAATAAAAATGGAAAGTTTTGGCCATAATGACCATCGTTATGTTTGGAGGAAAAAGGGTGAGGCTTGCAAGCTGAAGAACACCGTTCCAACCGTGAAGCATGGTGGTGGCAGCATCATGTTGTGGGGGTGCTTTGCTGCAGGAAGGACTAGTGCACTTCACAAAATAAATGGCATCATGAGGAAGGAGAATTACGTGGATATATTGAAGCAACATCTCAATACATCAGCCAGGAAGTTAAAGATCGGTCGCAAATGGGTCTTCCAAATGGGCAATGACCCCAAGCATACCTCCATAGTTGTGTCAAAATGATAGAAAATTTGGTGGTAGAACTGAAAAATCATGTGTGAGCAAGGAGGCCTGCAAACCTGACTCAGTTACACCAGTTCTGTCTGGAGGAATGGGCCAAAATTCCAGCAACTTATTGTGAGAAGCTTGTGGAAGGCTAACCAAAATGTTTGATCCAAGTTAAACAACTTAAAGGCAATGCTACCAAATACTAACAAATTGTATGTAAACATCTGATCCACTGGGAATGAGATGAAATTAATAAAAGCTGAAATAAATAATTCTCTCTACTATTATTCTGATATTTCACATTCTTAAAATAAAGTGCTGATCCTAACTGACTGATGTTTTCTATGATTAAATGTCAGGAATTGTGAAAAACTGAGTTTAAATGTATTTGGCTAAGGTGTATGTAAACTTCTGACTTCAACTGTTTATATATATATATATATATATATATATATATATATATATATATATATATATATATATATATATATATACAGGTTTGGGAGGGTTACATTTGAAATGTATTCCACTACAGATTACAGAATACATGCTGTAAAATGTAATTTGTAATGTATTCCAATAGATTACTCAAGGTCAGTAACATATTCAAAATACTTTGGATTACTTCTTCAGCACTGGTAGATTTTTTCACTTGTTTTGACTATAAAAACTTTGCCAGTACAGTAAGACAAAATACATGTTAAAAATACATTCTCTGAAAAACCTAAATATCTTATGCAGTGTAATCTAATTGATCTTGTTTTAAGGATTTTTTGATATTTTTACAGGAAAACAATACAAATATTATTGTCAAAAATATGATTTTTGCCCAAATATCAAAGGTCTTACTAGAAAAAAAGAAATTATGATCCAACGTGAATTTTCTTGATAAAAAAATATGATCGTGCCTGGTAACGTGCATGTAAAATGGCTAGAAATAGCATTTTATCTTAGCGTAAAGCTGACAATTTACACAAGGTTTATTTCTATTTCTTCTGCTCCAAACTTACTTCAAACTTACTTCTCTGTCTGCTCGTATGAACGTAACACATCATAAGAAAGTGTTTCACCGCTGTTCAAATGCACTTTGGATCGCATCATTTATATGTATAAATGTTTTCCATCTGAAAGGACTAAATATTAAATGAAACAAATGACAATAAAATACAAAGTAATCTCTTCAGTAATCAAAATACTTTTTGAATGTAACTGTATTCTAATTACCAATGATTTAAATTGTAACTGTAGTGGAATATAGTTACTTATATTTTGTATTTTAAATACGTAATCTCATTACATGTATTCCGTTACTCCCCAAACCTGTATATACACGACCGGTCAAATGTTTTGAAAATGTTTTGAAAATGTTTCACATGATCTTAATAAATCTTTTGATCTGAAGGCGTATGCTCAAATGTTTGAAATTAGTTTTGTAGACAAAAATATAATTGCACCACCATATTCATTTATTTCATTATAAAACTAAAATTTTATTTAAAAAAATAAAAGGTTTTTGAAATTGATGACTTGGATCAAATAATAAAGAAAAGCAGCCAATAAGTGCCCAACATAGATGGGAACTCCTTCAATACTGTTTAAAAAGCATCCCAGGGTGATACCTCAAGAAGTTGGTTGAGAAAATGCCAAGAGTACATGTCTGATAATTCTAGGCGAAGGGTGAGTAATTTGAAGATGCTAAAATATAACACAGTTTTGATTTATTTTGGATTTTGTGTAGAAAAAAAATATAATAAAGAATGAGTGTTTCAAAACTTTTGACCAGTAGTGTATATATATTAAGTTCTGTTGTGGACATCTTGTGGTGCCATATGGCAAAATTAAAATCTGTTTTGATAGTTATATTAATTGTTTTGGTAGTATTAAACTTAAAATAAAATATGACTAATCAGCAGAGATAAAAATATCTTCTACATATAAGGGAAGAATTAAGCATAATTTGTGAAAATATAATGTAATCATTAATGTTGTGTAACAAAACTTGTTGAACTAATACCATTCCTCTGTGTGACTGTTTTGAATTTCTTTGAATTACAATTCAGTACATTCCTTTTCCCGTCATTTAGTCAATCATAAATACTGAAAACTTTTGATTACATCGGTTCTTTAAAAACTCTGAATGACTCAGTCACAAGTGGTTCATGAAACTCACCTGTGATTGGCTGAATGATCAATTAATCAGTCCAAAGTAATTAATACAAACACTTTTTATATATAGAATTACTACATTTCTGGTGTAGATTGAGTTTGCGATTGGGGCAAGAGACCAAAAGACCTTTTTCAATACGTTGCTGTGCCTTTGAATGTGCATTTATTTGTGTTAAAATGTATATGAAATAGCTTCAGTATTCTGGTTATAATTACAATACTACATGATCTCAGGTTTATGTGGCAACACATATTCTCATTTTTATGATGTCAAAGATGAACCATCATGAATAGAACTTCTTATCACTTTACGTTGTATCATGTAGTGGCACATTCAGTTAACCTTTGTTAAGGTTTCCTTTTCCGTTCAAGCTCAAATGGAGTAATTGAGTCCTTTATAGTGCCAGGTACACACGTGTACTGCGCAGAGCCCTTTTACAGCTACTTAAGGGTCAAATCGTGCTTAGAAATCACAAGCACAGATGGCATACAGTAATTAACATACATTTAAAATCACCTCTCCATTTCAGTAATTGGCTGTTTTTTGTTCCTGAGTTCTAAAGGGATGTCATATCCTACCTTATAATGCCCTGTACCTACCGTGCCCCAAACTACATTATGAACGTAGCATCTATAGCCCCTCAAAACCACAGCAATATGAAGTTTTATATTAAAAATGGTGTGTGAAACTAACATTAGCTATTCTTGAAATCTAGTTACAGATTAATTTCAGTTACAGATTACATGTTATTGAAGGATGGGGGAGTAAAAAAGCTAAGTGGAGTCAGAGCACTGTTTCTCATTTCATTTCCATAGATATCTTAAAGGAATATTCCGGGTTCAATACAAGTTAAGCTCGATCGACTTGTCCCATGTTTATTTAAATAAAAAGCAAAAATTGTGGTTACAGTAAGGCACTAACAATGGAAGTGAATGGGGCCAGTCCATAAACATCACAATGTTTCTAGTATTGGCACAAAACTCAAACATTATGTTAACATGATTTTAGTGTGATAAAATAATTTACTAACCTAAATGATATTGGTTAATTCCAGTATTCCAATATTACAATTGTCATGACAACACAACGCCAGTAAGATGTATATATGATTACATGTATAAGGTCTACGTCTTGTGACTATACTTTTGAAAAAGTATGTATTTTAATGTTTATGAACTGGCCCCAGATTTTTGCTTTATTTATTTATTTATTTATTATCATTTTTAAAGGAGGGACAAGTCAAAACTATTTTATGTGGTAATCAACATTATGCCACAAATGCTGTCGACTGAGGTTTACATGTATCGAACCCAGAACATTCCCTTACAGGCATAGCCTGGAAAATGGTAATGAAAGCTACACTACGAGTATTTTTGTCACAATAGCTTTACTGATGTTATAAGTGGACTTTATAGAAAATAAATAAATGAAGGAATAAATTATCAATCTATTAATTTGAAAAGAAAAATGTGAATAAACCAATTTATACATGGACAAATAAATAGACACATTTAAATGTGTTTATATTATTCATGTTTTAAAATGTACTTACAGTATATTTAGCTATAAAACAGCACATTAATAAGTCATTTTTAAATGCACCTTATAAATTGTGTTTTAAAAAGCATTTGGCGATTGCTTTTCTTCATTCATTTGCCAATTGCTTTTCCTCATCCATTTACAAGATGCTTTTATTTATTGTTTGACTTTTCCTTTTCTTTTTCCATTTGTCAATCCATACCTGCTGATGCCCAGGAGTGCCAAAAAAAAAAAAATCAATTAATTCAATTATCAATCTATTCATTTGAAAATAAAAACTTGAATAAATATGTCAGTTCATAAATGGACAAATAAAAAGACACATTTAAATATGTTTATTTAATTCATGTTTAAAAATATAATGTTTATATAACAATAAAATTGTGCATTAATAAAACATATTTATTTCATGTTTAAAATGAGTCTTTTTAATGCACTTTAAAAGCACCTTTTTGCATTTTAAGGGTATTTGGCAATTGTTTTTCCTCATCCATTTGCCAATGGCTTTTCTTCCTTTTTCTTTTTCTTCTCCTTTTCTTTCTCCAATTGAAAATCGAGTCTAAAAAAATGCCATTGGATTGTTGACTCATGGGAACTTTTGACTCAATTATAAGACACACCCTCTCTCCCACATGCCACTTGAAGTGGATGTTAGACGGCCTGTCATTGGATGATGGTACTAGCAGTTTATGTGATATTACTGGATCTGTGAATCCAAGAAATGGATGCGAAACATATCAGAAGTTAATGGTGGCATGTTCACTGTTGCTGTAAAATGTTGAACGCGGCCCTAACTGAGCGTGCACAGTGATACGTGTCCAGGATGGGAGCTGGTAATCGTGATGTTGTCAACAAAACCAGCCTCCCGACCCACACCCCAAACTGAAAGCATGCTGGAGAAAGCTGATGGACTTTCCATAACTTATACTGAAGAAAACGCACATCCCCTTTCACTTATATCACATTCTTTTTAAAAACACTGTATGATCATCTTTAAATATTTTATTTTTATTAAAATAAATTGCCTGTGTATGATCGAGAAAAAGGCGGACTCTCGGAATGACTTCAGCTGAAGATACAAAGAAGGCAAGCGAGCACAATTTTCAGGAACAAATGGTAGTGTTTAAACTAATGTTGTGTATTATGAAAGTGTCTCTTTCAAATAAAAAAAAAATATATTTTCCACACCAACTTGCTGTGTATATCTGTTTATAATGTCGCAAATAAAGGTTGTGCTTATTCTTTTATTCATCTTCATAAAGATGTTTATTGACTGACAGTAGTTATACACACAGTAAATACACAATGCACACATTCTTTTATCACATTCCTGTTTTACAATTGTTGTCTGGCTCTTATGGATTCAACATTTTGAATTTGAATTTTGAATGCATTTACATTTAAATTGAACCTGAATCGATTATGTTATAGGCAACATTTAATTGAAACAAATAATGGCAATTAACATGTCAAAGATGTTTGAGGTAAAATGTCCAAGATTTAGGCCAGACATTTTCCGAGAGTAAAAAAGCAATAACCAACAAGTGTTTTCCCCCTACACTGCTAGAATTGTGTGAAATGAAACCATTTAACTTAACATAACTTTTACTGGAAGAAAAAAAAAAAGACCTACTGGTTGTGTAAATGAAAGGTAACACTTTACTAAGCTTTATAACAGAAACAGTTTATTAAAGTTTCATTGTGTCCTAGTGCTTATGGTTTATGATCTCACAGTGCGGTGCACAGAAAGTACAGTACATGGGCTTTGTTCACAAATATGTCAGAGAGAGCGGTCATACAGTAATGAAACAGGTTAATAGCTGTAAGGTCAGGCAGTGCAGAGAAACAATTGCTTTAGTACAGGATCTGGAGGTATTCTTCATCGGCTTGGTACCTCAAGCAGTGAAGCAGGTTGAGGCAAATGGCAGTTGCTGCGCGAGTTTCTGTTCAGTGCGCAGGTCGGGAGGCTGTTTCTGTTGACAGCATCACGATTACCAGCTCCCATCCTGGACACGTATCACTGTGCTCGCTCAGGTAGGGCTGCATTCAGCATTTCACAGCAACAGTGAACGAGCCACCATTAACCTCTGATATGCTTCGCATCCATTTCTTATGTGCAGGATTCGCAGATCCAATAATATCACGTAAACTCATCGTCCAATGACAGGCCATCTTACATTCTCTTCGAGTGGCAAGTGGGAGATAGGGTGTGTCTTATAACTGAGTCACTGAACAAAAGTTCATTGGTTGCTCCCACGAGTCAACAGTCCAATGACATTTTTTTTAACTCAATTCTCAATTGAAGAAAGAAAAGGAAAAGAAAAAGGAAAAAGAAAAGCCATTGGCAAATGGATGAGGAAAATCATTTGGCAAATTAATTAAGAAAAGCAATTGTCAAATACATTTTTAAACTGCAGTTTAAAAGGTGCTATTGGGCCTCATGTATTCAGATAGAAGACAAAGGCAGGCCTAACAGTCGTAAAACCTAACTCAGCCCCCACATTCCATGTCATAAATCTTACTGATAAAAATCGCGCCAAAATCAAACAAAGGGAGTCCAAAACAGACTACAAATCCATGAAGCCTTGCTCACTAAAGGATCAAACTCTCAACTCCTATTGGATGAGGCACACAACAGAATGTCCCTCAAACATGACATCATCAGGAGTTGAAATACCTCTGAAATCTTTTCGAAATTCGCTTCCAGCGACTTTGTTTGCAGCGTGTGGACGCAGTTCAACGCTGCTCTCACGTGCAACCTCGTGGCACAAGGAAGTAACGTCCGACTTGAAACTGTGGCCATACAATCTCCATCTCGCTGGATGAGTTGAGATTACTCTGTGTTCAACCGAACACTCTAACGGATCCGAAGGAGACCGCCGAGCAATCTGCATCTTCATCCGTTTGCCTACAGAAGTGAAGAGATTAAAGATTTCTCTTCCATCTTCAATCAAGTCGACATTTCTGAGTTCTCCGCCAGCCCGCCGAGAATCAACAGCCGTACCGCCCGCCGACAGAGCGAGGAAACGGCCTCCCGTCATCACCCGAGCCTCAAGGAACCAGGTCAGAGTTAAATGACGGAGGAAAACACATTCTACCTGTGTCCTCATGCGATTCAAGTAAGAGGTTTACGTCTGGGCAGAGATAGAATATTATAGTGTGTTATTCTTGTGTTTCAAGGTTTTTGCTTGTACAGTTTACGAACCGCCTTGTCCACTCATTATTAATACTCAGGGTATTAATTATCACAAATTTGTTTTGCTGTATTGTGGTCCAACCAAATTGGATTGTTGTGCGATTTCGCCATCGCGGGTGAGACAGCAACTGAGTTCATCCATTAAAGAGTCAAATAACGCGGGACTGTTTACGAGCCCCGCTCGTAAAACCGCGTCTCTGAGTGATACACTGAGAGCTGCTTTCTCTCCCACTATCGCGAAATCGGCTTTAGGGCTGTCACTTCTCTCTCTCTCTCTCGTACTAACCACACACACACACACACACACACACCTTATGTGTTATAGGATTATTTTATTTCCATATCTAATCATATCACTGTTTAGTTTGTAGTTGTAAGTCGGAAGTTTATTGACTGCATTGTATTAACTATTAATTGATATTACTGCATAAATAAACTTTGTTTATATTACAAAGAGAAGTGTTTTGGTTTGTTTTGCATATGCCTGTGTCATGCTGACGGGATGTCAGTGCTTGGATTCAAACCTTCATTCATTGTTTTTTTCCTGAAAATCGATATTCTTTGGATGTCGATTTTCCTAAGAAAACAATCTAATATTGAGACTATTTTAATATTCGGTTATTAGTCCCTGATTTCAGAGTGGTGCCCCGTCAATGTTAATCCTTATTAATATTCTATTGATTTTTGATAATTGATAATTATCTTTGATGATTGAATTTGAATGATCAATAAGCTGGTGTTAATTTTAATTAATGTTTCATCGATGTTAACAATTAACGATTATCTTTGATAATTGTTGATTTAAAGGATTAAAAAAAAGCTAACATTGATTCTCATCAATGTTCTATTGATTTTAATAATTAATAATTATCTTTGATAATTATTAATTATTGCTAATTGCCAAACTTGCTCCTAAACGTAGCACACTACATTTACTGGAGCCCCATATGAGGTTTTAATGAGTTAGATTCAACTGATTAATTCAAATATGAATTAATAACTACAGAAATAATTATTAATTATTTCTGATAGTAACACTGATCTAAACAACCAGTAAAGCCCTACAGTGCTATTAAAGTGCATTTAAAAGACCCTTTAATGTACTCAATTATTGCTACATTTAATCACATTTTAAACAAGAAATAAATATGATATATTAATGCACAATTTTATTGTTAATATAATGACATTTTTAAACATGAATTAAATAAACACATTTAAATGTGTCTTTTTATTTGTCCATTTATAAATTTACTTATTCGAGTTTTTATTTTCAAATTAATAGATTGATAATTTATTCCTTCATACTTTTTTTATTTGCACGCCTGGGCTTCAGCAGGTATGGATTGACAAATGGAAAAAAAAAAGGAAAAGTCAAACAATAAAGAAAAGCAATTGGCAAATGGATGAAAAAAAAACAACTGGCAAATGATTGAAGAAAAGCAATTGCCAAATGCTTTTTAAAACGCAATTTAAAAAGTGCATTAAAAATGACTTATTAATGTGCTGTTCTATTGCACTGAATATTGCAGGTCTGTTGGAGTTGCGGGGAGCCGGAACACGTCGGCAAACAGTGCCTGGTGATGGAGGTGGGGACGGTGATCCGGGTCCCCGACACTCCACAGGCCACTCCCGATCGAGCCAGGATGTACCAAATACCCGTGAGTATTGGGGGGGCATAAAAAGCATAACATTGAGGCTGTGGTTAGTTCCCACCTCACCCATCCACTAATTTTGGGTACTAATTGGCCGGCTTTTCCCGAATTGTTAAAGGGGTTGTGTGTGAATGGGTGCAGTAATACAGTGGTATGGTCTTGGGTGTGCAATGTGCTGACGGGTGAGGCAGAGCCGGGGCCGTCTACATCAGGATGACGTAAGGGAGGGGGAAGCCTCGGCTTCCCCAGCCCTTAGGGGAATTCCTGCTGGGGATTTCCCTCTGGAGCAGACGTGAGATGAGACTCTTAAGGAAGCATTTGACCAAGTGAATGTAATTGATGGTCAGCGCTTACAGCAGCGCATTGCAGTCACATATCCGTATTTCTCAATTATAAACGATCGGTTGTATCGAGTGATGCAGGACATTCAGACAAAAGAAGATACAACCCAGTTGTTAGTACCAAGGAGCCATCAGGAAATGTTGCTCCAGGCGGCTCATCATAGTCCGATGGCAGGTCACTTGGGATGGGAAAACACTAAGCCATCTCATGGTCAATTTCTATTGGCCGGGCATTCGTGGGGATGTTAGTTGGTGGTGTGCAAAATGCTGTGTATGTCAGCTGGTGAATCAGCTGGCCACTCCAAAAGCACCATTGCGCCCTCTTCCATTAATCGAGGTTACCTTTGACAGAGTTGGAATGGACCTCGTCGGGCCATTAGAACGGTCAGCACGCGGGCATCGCTTTGTGTTGGTTCTAGTGGACTACGCAACGTGATACCCAGAAGCAGTGCCTCTTTGCAACATCTCAGCACGTAGTGTTGCAGAGGCACTCTTCAGAATAATCTCCCGAGTGGGGATTCAGAAAGAAATCTTCACTGATCAGGGCATTACTTTCATGTCATGTACACTATGCAAGCTGTATGAATTATTAGGTATTAAATCGATTCGGAGAAGCATGTTCCATCCACAAACAGACAGCTTGGTCAAACGATTTAATAAAACCTTAAAAAATATGATTCATAAGTTCATGCACGAAGATGCTCCGAATTGGGATAGGTGGCTTGAACCCTTGTTATTTGCAGTTCGAGAGGTCCCGCAAGCCTCCACAGGGTTTTCCCCATTTTAATTATTATATGGGCATAAGCCCCGTGGCGTGTAGATGTCATGAAGGAAAATTGGGAGGAGGGACCTTCACAAAGCAAAAATGAAATTCAATACGTTCTTGACCTGAGAGCAAAACTCCACACACTGGGGTGTCTATCACAGGAGAATTTGCTACAGGCGCAAGAACGCCAGTCCCAGCTGTATAACGGGAGCTCGATGGGAATTTGCACCGGGAGATAAAGTACTTGTATTACTGCCCACAACGAGCTCTAAATTATTTGCAAAGTGGCCCTTTGAGGTCACAAGGTGAGTTGGTGAAGTCGATTATGAGGTAGTGCATACGGATAGGGGCGGGGCTCGTCAAAATTACCTCAACTTACTAAAACCATGAAGAGAGGCGGTCCCCATATTTTTGGGGACGGTAGTTCTGGAGAGGGAGGAGCTCGGCCTGGAGGTGAGTCTAAAAGCCAATCAGTTCACCCCGGTCCCATGCGGAGACCACCTCTCACTGTCACAACGTACAGAGGTTGCCAGGTTGCAAAATAATTTCTCTGACGTGTTCTCGCCTCTCCCCGGCTGCACTAATCTTATAAAACACCACGTCGAGACAACCCCAGGGGTAGTGGTAAGTAGTCACCCCTACCGCTTACCCGAACACAAGAAACAAGTAGTATGGGAAGAATTAAAGGCCATGCTCAATATGGGCATAATAGAAGAATCCCACAGTGATTGGGCCAGCCCGGTGGTTCTGGTGCCTAAAAGCAATGGCTCGGTCTGGTTCTGTGTGGATTATAGAAAGGTCAATGCGGCGTCAAAATTTGATGCTTATCCAATGCCTCGTATTGACGAACTGCTTGATCGGTTGGGCTTGGCTCGCTTTTATTCCACACTGGATTTGACAAAGAGATATTGGCAGATCCCCTTAAGAGAAAATGGCCTTCTCCACACCATTTGGATTACACCAATTTGTGACCCTTCCGTTCGGTTTGTTTGGGGCCCCGGCTACGTTTCAGCGTCTTATGGGCTGAGTCCTCAGACCGCACGCTGCTTATGCCGCTGCTTATTTGGATGATATCATTATTTACAGTAGTGATTGGCAACAGCATATGCAGCATCTGAGGGCGGTTCTGAGGTCGCTGCGATAAGCGGGGCTCACAGCAACCCAAAGAAGTGCACAATTGGGTGGGTGGAGTTACGGTATCTGGGGTTCCACTTGGGTCACAGGCAGGTGTGACCCCAAATTGATAAAACCGCAGTGATCGCGACCTGACCGAGACCCAAGACCAAAAAGGAGGTGAGACAGTTTCTGGGGCTGGCCAGCTACTATCGAAGGTTTGTGCCTAATTTTTCCGATGTCATCAGCCTGCTGACTGATCTCACTAAAAAGGGAGCCCCAGACCCGGTCCAGTGGACAGAGTCATTCCAACAAGCTTTCACGCAGGTAAAAGCTGCACTTTGTGGTGGGCCGCTTCTGCATTCCCCTGATTTCTCTCTCCCTTTTGTTTTACAGATGGACGCATCAGACAGAGGACTGGGTGCTGTTCTGTCCCAAGTGGTGGAGCACCTGGTGCTGTACATTAGTTGAAAGCTCTCTATGAGATAGACGAAGTACATCACCATAGAGAAGGAGTGTTTGGCCACCAAGTGGTGTTGGGACGAGCATTCACCCTCTGTTCAGACCACGCCCTGCTCCAATGGCTCCACCACATGAAGGATGCCAACGCCCGGATCACCTGTTGGTATCTTGCACTCCAGCCATTTAAATTCAAGGTGGTCCACAGACTGGGGGCACAGATGGCTGTTGCAGATATCCTCTCCAGAAAAGGGGGGGAGTGGGCAGTCCGGAAGGTTCCCCCCGGCCTGAGTCGGGCAGTGGGGGTGTTAAGAAGGATTTGTCCAATCAGAGCACTCGAAATTGAGTGACGTCAGTCAGTGTCCGGTAACCAGTGCAAGACGAACTGTGAATGCTCTGATGCACAATTAATATTGCTGTTTCCTTAAATAGTGGACTTATATGTGAGCGAGTTAATGACGAAAATACCACACTCACTGTTACCACTCAGTGATACCATTCTGAATACATAATACCTCCTTACTAATTCAATACCCTTTGGAGAATTATATTGGAAAGGATATGCCCTGTGGTTTGACTGTGAAGTGAATAATTGAGGAACTTTAGTAAACTTCAACTCTGGTTCAACTGTGTCTTATGTGTTCTTGCCGACACACCAGTGCAGAAACAAATCTACCTGTTCCAGTACCTATACAGTCTTTACCTAAATCTCCATAACAGGGGGTATGTGGAGGTGAGGGCGTGGTTGAGCGGAGCGTGGAGAGAGAAAGCGGAAAGGACATCTACCTGAGATGAATTGTGACTAATTACCATCTCTATGTTCACAGTGAGAGTTGGGGGAGATAAAAAACAGCCAGTCCTCAGAGCAAGGGAGAGACAGACCAGAGACTTCATGCCTGTTCCCTGAGAGAGAGAGTCTTGAGTTGAAAAGTGGACTGTTTATTTGAGTGACGCTGAAAAGCCGTCTTGTGTTTTGAGTGAAGCTGTACAGCGAGTGCTGTTTATTTGTTAATAAAACGGACTCACATTAACTGTGGAAACCGGTTCCCGCTTCCTCCTATATCTGCCCAACCCCAACCTTTGTTACATGGTTTTTAAGCCAGATGGGTCCTGATTGGGTTTATGATAGCCAGAAGCCATCCTAATCACTGCCAAAAACACTCACATTCACAATGTCCTGGTGATGAGTACTGCAAGTAGAGGCTTCTGAGAAAGATAACGACCACTGAAAGAGGAGAAAAAGAGATACAATCACATCACCAGAAATTAGCCATCATCCATGTCCTGATTAGCTGCTCTCACTGTGCAGAATTTTGATATCTGCACTTCTGAGCACCTGGACTTGGTCAAACACCATTTAGAAGTTAATGGAGATATGCATAAAAAAAGAACAACTTGCTCAGCATGTTAATGGTGTATAAATTGGAAGTGAATCAACAACTATTTCTTTTGCAGTTTATTCCCTCAACAAGCTGTCAGACTTTGTTTTAGAGGCCATTTATCTGTCAAATTATGGGCTGATTGAGGTGGGGGCAAAGATGTGTGTGTGTCTGTGTTTTAGAATAAATCAGTGTATTGACAATATTTAAGATTGCTGAGGTAACATGTGCTGTCAGTGCTGAGCCACTGTGCAGTTTTGCCAATGCAATGCAGCTTTCACAGTAATTAAACACACTTAAACTCACACACACACTGTTCACTTACAGCCAGACAGGTAAATGCATTCATAGCAGGATGAAAGGAAAAGGCTGATGCAGACCTTAAATGGGGGAAAACCCTTTGAGTTATGTGGACAATCATTTCGAAACCTTTCATCTCAATTAACATGTCTATAGTGCAAGGACCCACCTCCACCTCCACCTCTCTCTGTTAGGACTCTGAAACAGCAAGGTGGGGGAGTGAACGCAACCATGTCTGTTTCAAATGTCTGATTGTCTCTTCTGTTCTCAGGGGTTTCAAGTATTTTTCTGCTGGTGTGGTTTGGTGTGCAGATCTAAGCATTTATTTGCACTATAAACACATAGGCTGTGTGCCCCTATTCACTTACTTGTACTACACACTTACTGTTAGTATCGCTGAAGTTTTAAGCTTGTACTTCGTAAGGGATGGGAAAGTAAAGTGCAAACTTTTGATTATGTAGCAAAACAATGTGCTGGGAACATACAGTACAGTACTACAAGTAGGGCTGGATATTGATACAGATTTCCAGATTCAATCGATTCTGATTCACAAGCTCTCAATTCGATTTGATTCAATTCTAAATGTTATCTCTCAGCTCATGCTGTTAATTATAAAGGGGCCCTTCTTCATAACTTGTGCTATGTATTTATGCTTTGTAGTGAATTGCGCTATTAGCTTAGCAACATGCTAACCAACACCTATTGAGAGTGACAGTGCCTGCCCACTTTTTCAGCCATCTGGGTTCTGAAAGTACTTTTCCCATTCATTATGTCCATAAGGCTTTTCATAAAATCCTTCATAAAAGAGTTCTAAGCCATAAACCAAACAAAACCAAACAGCTCTGAGGTGAATCACAACATCACAAAACTATTTTAAAATCGGACAAAAAGACAAAGGTAAAAGATTGTGGATGTAACATCATGAGGGCGATGGGAAAATATATTTGAAATATATTTGAGTGTTCCAAATCGGTCACTAATAAGGTTCCATGACAGTAAGGATGTTGCCTTAGAAGGCAGCTGCCAATATAGGAAGCAGGCAGCAAGGGAGCTCTCTAGGTTTTGGAACAGAGCTTATATCAACATATTATAACATCAATTAATTATAATTTGTATACACCAGGGGGAAACGTCCCATACTGAAAGCCATTTGTCTCGTATTGAAGAGGAAAAATGCTGGGGGAATGCAGGGGGATTGCAGCTCTAATGAGCATAATCATACATATTGTAGAACACACACAATTTTAGTAAATTAGTCCATTCATAATTTTAAACTGTTTTTATTGTTACTTTTCTGAACAGAATGGTCTATAAGTATATTTCTAATCAAAATGTCTCTCGTTGTGTTCACCATCTTGGATTTATTTTTTACCAATCTCATCACAGTGCATCCTGGGATTGACTTCACGGGGAAGGATGCATATCACGATACCTTAGAATCGGACCAGAATAAGTTTATTTAGGAGGCAGCATAATATACCTACCCTTAGAAATGGCCTTTGCACTGGGAGCACACCCATGATGCCTTTGAAATACTGCCCCCGGAGGCAGCTCAGTAGGTTTTGGAACAGACCCAGTGTCTGCCAAATGAATAAATGTAATGTTAATTCTATGTAAATGGTAATTCTAAACATGTTACTTTCTGACAGTCAAGAACAGACATTCTGAACAAGGACATTTTGTGGTGTACTTGAACACTTGCAATGTGATCATGTATGCAATTGAATTCCTGCAGTAAATCATTCATCACTTATACTGATTTTGCCAGGAGGGATGTTCCTCACAAATATAGAATGGACACAAATCCGAGTAAGAACCCCCCCCCCCATTTAGACAAGAATAACTTGATACTGCAGTGACAGATTAGTTTATTTCATTGCCGTTGTACCAATCAATAAATATCTCTTTCATGAAATAAAACAAAAAAAAATGATTAATGATGTTATTTGTGCCCCAAACAGAAGATAAATGAAGACATTATCCCCTCATTTGAGGAACTGTCAGAACTAGAGAGTGCTCTCTCTTTTTCTCTCTCTTTCTCTTGTTCCCTTTCTTTTTAATTCAAAATAAGGTAGTTTAAAGCTTACATTGAATGTAAATAACGTCTAGTGTATAACAGCCCCCTGTGCAACAAAGAACTACTCCTTTTGCTCTACACAGAATATACTGTAGTACTGTTTGGCATAGAAATTCTGGTTTACCTGTCCACATGTTTACGTATTATACTGTATAGGTAGATGTATAAATATAAATGTATAAGTCTGCTGTAAATAATGCAGCTGTCATTCTCTGTTGTACATAATGACAGAGTGAAAAGAGAATTATATGCAGAAGGGATGAATAATTGTTGAAGGAATGAGGCAGGCAACTGTTTATATATGCTTATTTTTGTGAATGGTGGGATTTTATTAACTCTCTCCAGACAGACCTTTTTTTCTAAATGAACATTTAATAATAATAAAGAGTTTCAAGTGACAAGCAGGGTGGGCAGTTAATGACAGAATTTTAAGACAACAGCAAATTTACTGCAGAAGGTGTGACTCGATTGGACTTATTTCTCCATAAAAAATACATATATTTCATGTACTTCATGTACTTCAGTTGCACATGCACAAGGAAAACTGAGATAGTGTTTCCCCTTAAACTCTGTGGGCCCACCAGCTACACAAAATAAGGCCTGAAAACATTTGTTGCAAATTAGTCCACTCAGAGGCCGAGATATTCAATGAAACGATAGGTTGGGTGCATAAACTGAAAATTAGACTGAATGTCTATGGATGAGCAAATCTGTGAGGGCTAAAATGTGTTATAGTGCTACCTACATTTCAGATCTTATTGTGATGGAATGTGATTAAGAAAAAATTATATTGCTGCCATATTGTGGAACAAAATAAGACTTTTCAAAGTGAGATAGAGTGAACAGAACCAAAAGAATGCTTACAGTGTAGGGACAACAACAACAACAACAAAAAAAAAAAAGCTGAAAAAATACATAGGATTATCATAGGATTATAAACACATACAAAATTATTTATGAATAATTTTTTTTCTGAAAAAATTAAACCAATTTTTTGCATTTAATCCAGCTGATTTGGAGTCGATTCGGACAGGCACAGGTGGACCTTTTTGCCTCCCAAGAATCCTCCCACTGCCCGCTCTGGTACGTCCTCACCGAGGCTCCCCTTGGCATAGACGCACCGGCACACAGCTGGCCCCCTGGCCTACGCAAATATGCGTTTCCCCCAGTGAGCCAGCTTGCACAGACCCTGTGCAAGGTCAAGGAGGATGAGGAGCAGGTCGTCCTGGTAGCACCCTACTGGCCCTCCCAGACATGGTTCTCGGACCTCACGCTTCTCGTGACAGCTCCCCCTGGCGAATTCCCCTGAGGAAGGACTTTCTTTCTCAGGGACGGGGCACCCTCTGGCACCCACGACTAGACCTCTGGAATCTCCATGTCTGGCCCCTGGATGGGACGCAGAAGACCTAAGCGGTGGTAGACACGATCACTCAGGCTAGGGCCTCCTCTACGAGGCGCCCGTATGCCTTTAAGTGGCATCTGTTCGCTAAGTGGTGTTCTTCCCAACGCGAAGACCCCCAGAGATGCGCAGTCAGATCAGTGCTTTCCTTCCTGCAGGAGAGGTTGGAAGGGAGGCTCTCCCCTTCCACCTTGAAGGTGTATATTGCCGCCATAGCAGCACACCACGACGCAGTCGACGGTAAGTCCTTAGGGAAGCACGACCTGATCGTTAGGTTCCTAAGAGGTGCCAGGAGGTTGAATCCCTTCAGACCGCACCTTGTTCCGTCATGGGACCTCTCTGTAGTTCTTCAGGGTCTACAGAGAGCCCCCTTTGAGCCTTTGCAGTCAGCCGAGCTTAAGGCACTCTCCTTGAAGACTGCACTCCTGACTGCGCTCACTTCCATCAAGAGGGTAGGTGACCTGCAAGCGTTCTCTGTCGGCGAAACATGCCTGGAGTTTGGTCCGGGTTACTCTCACGTGATCCTGAGACCCCAGCCGGGCTATGTGCCCAAGGTTCCCACCACCCCTTTTAGGGACCAGGTGGTGAAATTGCAAGCACTGCCCCAGGAGGAGGCAGACCCAGCCCTGTCATTGCTGTGTCCGGTGCACGCTTTACGCATCTATTTGGATCGCACGCAGAGCTTTAGGATCTCTGAGCAGCTCTTTGTCTGCTTTGGCACACAGCGGAAAGGAAGCACTGTCTCCAAGCAGAGGATCGCCCACTGGCTCATTGACACCATAACTATGGCATATCTCGCCCAGGACATGCCGCCCCCGGTAGGGCTACGAGCCCATTCTACCAGGGGTGTAGCGGCCTCCTGGGCCCTGGCCAGGGGTGCCTCTCTAACAGACATTTGCAGAGCAGTGGGCTGGGCAACACCCAACACCTTTGCAAGGTTCTACAACCTCTGGGTGGAACTGGTTTCGTCCTAGGTAGTGGCACGCAATACAAGCGGATAAGCCCGGGATAGCCGGCTGGGTGTATCACTTGCACATAGCGCCTTCCACCTCCTTTTGATCAGAAGACATGCACCATTAATTCCCAGTAATGTTCACAAGTTTGTTCCCTGGTTGACTTCCTCCGAGCCATGTGGCAGTCGAGTTTTCAGAGAGATTTGCTGCCGGCCCAGTTCACGTGCTAACTAAGAGTCCTGTTCTGGGGTAGGTGCTCCGCATGTGGCGGTTCCCTGTAAGGCTAACCCCATGTGATATATATCTTCCGCTAATTCGTTTCCCTGTTGGCAAACTGCGTCTTCCTTGGGCAGAGCCCCTCTGCCCCAGTCTCCATGTTTGTAGTAACTCCTCCCCCATTTGGCAGGATCTACCTTGAAGACTCTCCACATGGTTGAAAAGACCATGTGACGTATCCTTCCACTTTAATATCCCCCCCTGTCTTTGGGCGAGGTATGGTCTCCGCTGTGTCTTCCCCTTGGGAGGGACACCCCCCAACTAGACCTGGCGGCCCAGTCGGATAATCCCCCTTCTTTTTTAGGGAGTGGAAAAAGAGAAGGGGAAAAGAGGCCACGACTGGGTTAAGCCTGTCTCTATCTCCTGGGTAGTCGACTTGTCCCCAAAAAGGGCCGTTCGACACTCATAAGTATGTTGGGGGGGTTACGTGTCGACCTGGTGTGCTGGCTATGAGGCACACAGTAGTCTGCCCACCACACACCGCCAGTTCACGTAACACAGTTCAGCCAATTGTGGCGTTTCGTATAGGGACCCCTTGTGTCACTACATCGACACAACGTCGAG
Source organism: Myxocyprinus asiaticus (assembly GCF_019703515.2). Classification (NCBI taxonomy): domain Eukaryota; kingdom Metazoa; phylum Chordata; class Actinopteri; order Cypriniformes; family Catostomidae; genus Myxocyprinus; species Myxocyprinus asiaticus. Next base: position 4,740,971 of record NC_059355.1, on the reverse strand, counting down.
TGAGTGACAGATAGGGAATGTCCTGGTTACTTGCGTAACCTCCGCTGAACTACCCGCTGAAATGGCCGGACCTTATATCGGCTCCTTATATGCAACCTGAATGAGTGGTTGCATACCAGTATGTCCGGGGGAGTGGCATGCAAATACCAATCGCCAATTTTCATTGGCCTTTTATCAAAGACCAGAGGTGTCTCGGGCTCCCAAGAGTGACCCCTAGTGTCACTACATCGACACAACGTCTCGTTCCCTCCATCAGGGAACGGAGGTTACACAAGTAACCATGACGTTATAGCCCTGTGGTATTCCTCTTTTACAAAGTGTTAAGGGATTTGGGAACTAGGGAGTTTTTCTATATATATATATATATATATATAGTTTGTACTCTTTCAAAATGTTAGTTTGTTTACAGACAGTTTTAAATGCATCTGCAAATTATTAAACATCTCATGCAAAACATAATTACATTTATTTTAAGTTTAGGATTAGATCAACATCTTGCTTGCAAAGGCTTTTTCTTTTACTCAGGACACACTGTGTCAGCACACTTAGGAAAGTTAATAATTTGAAATGCTATAAAAATTAATTCCCTGGCCTTTTGCTTACAAGTTTTCTTTGTGAAATAGAGTCAATTTTTTCTCTGCTCCTATAAAGTGGGCCACAGAGCCACTGGCTCCAGATATTAAAAAGCAATTTGAACAACAGATGCTTTGGCACAATTTGAGCACTGACTTCTCCAGCTTTGATTTGCACTTTTTAATTACCAGGGCCAGAAATTTAAATATTTCAGTGCCAGAAATTCAGCTTAAGGACCTGATAACTAGTGATGCTGGCCTATTGCTTATACTTTGGGAAAGGGATTTGAACAAACTGATTGCACTACGGACATGAATGAAATCCCAAATCATGTAACTTGAGGGGTGTGCTATTACTTTTCCAAGCAATCGGACTCAAGATTTTTGCCTGGCAGACCATAAAACAGGCAGAAAAATCCCATAACCTTGCATTGAAGGAGGAACCTGAGAATTTGAGAAATGAAATAAATCTCAAAACAAACAAAAATAACTCAAAGCCATCTTTTATCAGCCTTGTAAAATACTGACTGCAAACGTTACTCTATAAACAGAAATCTGTATCGTTAGTCTCATAATTCTTCTCAAAGAGCACTGGAACTGAGAATGTGAGGTAGATTAAATCTCCTTTTGACTATTACAATCTAGTTATGTAGTGAAGCTGTTTTTTTTTTTTTTCTGTCTCATAATGTCTTCCACTGCACATTCTGCATATAAAAAATGTTCTGTGTCATATCTGGCTTTGACATGTCAACAGCACACAAATATGTTTTTACCCCATCTATATGAATCTATTTTGTTTTATGTCTTTCCTTTTTGTCCCACAGAGAAAGATGAGGACTTTGTTGTTCCACTCGAGTGCTGCTATATTCTCCAGATGCAACACAAGTGTTCTGAGGTGCTCTTAATGGAAAACAAGAGAACTCAATACCTGTCAGCCAGCCTCATGGGAGAACATTCTGGATTCTTTTACATGTGTTCGGGCATCAGTGTTTGAAGTGGTGTTTTATAATCTGGCAACCAGGGGCTGTTTGGTACATCAGTAATTTACACCTGAAAGTTAGTCATAAAATGAACAGATTCTACGCTTGATGCTAGCCACAAGGCTGAAAACAGCATAAAAAGAAGATTCTCTCTGACTCTGAACTCCACGGTCGAGCAAAACCTTATTCAAGGAAAGCAGTAACTGACCATGAAAACCATGCAATACCTGACACACACATACAGTGCAAAAAAATGTATCTGTCTGTCAGTCTGTCTGTCTGTAGGGGTAGGCAGTAAGCAAAATGCTGTATCATTGTTTTTAAAAGACTTCTATTCTTTAGTTTCTTGAAATTTATCAAAATAATGGATTATTTGATCATTTGATCATTTCTATTTTTTGGATAATCTAGTGAATACAATATTTTACAAATTAAATGTACTTTATCCCCAGGGCTGGGTATTGATACAGATTTTTCTATTTGATTTGGATTCACAAGCTTTCGATTTGATTCGATTGCAATTTCAGTTTGTTTCTATACCGATTCAGAAGGGTGGTTACAATGTCAATTTTGCTCATATATGAAAGAAATTCCCTCTCAGCTAATGCTATTAAGTATAAAGTGACCATCTAACCTTCTCTTCTAGGTAGCAGGTACAATTTCAAAAATATAAAATTTTGTTTAAATCATATTGGTCACATTTTAGCTTTTAAAAATACAACAACATTAAAATTCAGTGTATTCCATCAATAAATGACTTGAAATTGCACATAATACAGGTGCATCTCAATAAATTAGAATGTCGTGGAAAAGTTCATTTATTTTAGTAATTCAACTCAAATTGTGAAACTCGTGTATTAAATAAATTCAATGCACACAGACTGAAGTAGTTTAAGTCTTTGGTTCTTTTAATTGTGATGATTTTGGCTCACATTTAACAAAAACCCACCAATTCACTATCTCAAAAAATTAGAATATGGTGACATGCCAATCAGCTAATCAACTCAAAACACCTGCAAAGGTTTCCTGAGCCTTCAAAATGGTCTCTCAGTTTGGTTCACTAGGCTACACAATCATGGGGAAGACTGCTGATCTGACAGTTGTCCAAAAGACAATCATTGACACCCTTCACAAGGAGGGTAAGCCACAAACATTCATTGCCAAAGAAGCTGGCTGTTCACAGAGTGCTGTATCCAAGCATGTTAACAGAAAGTTGAGTGGAAGGAAAAAGTGTGGAAGAAAAAGATGCACAACCAACCGAGAGAACCGCAGCCTTATGAGGATTGTCAAGCAAAATCGATTCAAGAATTTGGGTGAACTTCACAAGGAATGGACTGAGGCTGGGTTCAAGGCATCAAGAGCCACCACACACAGACGTGTCAAGGAATTTGGCTACAGTTGTCGTATTCCTCTTGTTAAGCCACTCCTGAACCACAGACAACATCAGAGGCGTCTTACCTGGGCTAAGGAGAAGAAGAACTGGACTGTTGCCCAGTGGTGCAAAGTCCTCTTTTCAGATGAGAGCAAGTTTTGTATTTCATTTGGAAACCAAGGTCCTAGAGTCTGGAGGAAGGGTGGAGAAGATCATAACCCAAGTTGCTTGAAGTCCAGTGTTAAGTTTCCACAGTCTGTGATGATTTGGGGTGCAATGTCATCTGCTGGTGTTGGTCCATTGTGTTTTTTGAAAACCAAAGTCACTGCACCCGTTTACCAAGAAATTTTGGAGCACTTCATGCTTCCTTCTGCTGACCAGCTTTTTAAAGATGCTGATTTCATTTTCCAGCAGGATTTGGCACATGCCCACACTGCCAAAAGCACCAAAAGTTGGTTAAATGACCATGGTGTTGGTGTGCTTGACTGGCCAGCAAACTCACCAGACCGGAACCCCATAGAGAATCTATGGGGTATTGTCAAGAGGAAAATGAGAAACAAGAGACCAAAAAATGCAGATGAGCTGAAGGCCACTGTCAAAGAAACCTGGGCTTCCATACCACCTCAGCAGTGCCACAAACTGATCACCTCCATGCCACGCCGAATTGAGGCAGTAATTAAAGCAAAAGGAGCCCCTACCAAGTATTGAGTACATATACAGTAAATGAACATACTTTCCAGAAAGCCAACAATTCACTAAAAATGTTTTTTTTATTGGTCTTATTATGTATTCTAATTTTTTGAGATAGTGAATTGGTGGGTTTTTGTTAAATGTGAGCCAAAATCATCACAATTAAAAGAACCAAAGACTTAAACTACTTCAGTCTGTGTGCACTGAATTTATTTAATACACGAGTTTCACAATTTGAGTTGAATTACTGAAATAAATGAACTTTTCCACGACATTCTAATTTACTGAGATGCACCTGTATTTTTGTAACATGTTTGTTGTTTACATGCATAATTTGTACTATTTACAAGTATTTACATCAATACTTAAAACAGTCTCTTTAAGGCTACTGGCATTAGCCAGTGTGCATATTACTGTAACGAGAGAGGATGTGTTTCTTTAGCGCATCCATGCTATGTGGGATTAGAAGTAAATGTTTCTTTTTTTTTTCTTTTTTTTTTCTTTTCTTTTTTTTAAAGGAACATTCTGGGTTCAATACAAGTTAAGCTCAATCGACAGTATTTGTGGCATAATGTTGATTACAAAAAAATTACTTTCGATTTGTCCTTCCTTTTCTTAAAAAAAAAAAAGCAAGAATCTGGGTTACAGTGAGGCACTTGCAATGGAAGTGAATGGGGGCCAGTTTTTGAACATTAAAATACTCACTTTTTCAAATGTATAGCCACAAGACGTAAAGGATATGCATGGAAACATGATTTTAGTGTGATAAAATTACTTTCTAGCCTTTTCTGTGTAAAGGTATATCCAGTTTTACAACTTCGTTACCATGACGATGTAATGTCAACAAACCCTGAAACCCTAAAATGACTGTAAAAATGATGATTTAAACAATTTTACAGCTCAAATAGTACACAAGTTTTAGCAGAAGAATTAATGTAAGTTTTATGTATAATTATAAAATTATAAGCTTCACATTTCTGTGTTTCAGCCCTCCAAGAATTGGCCCTATTCACTTCCATTGTAAGTGCCTCACTGTAATCTCGATTTTTGTTTGTTTGTTTTAAAGAGGGATGAGTTTAAATAAATTTTTAACTCAATTAATTTGTTGATTTTTAATCAACAATATGCCACAAATGCTGTAGATTGAGCTTAATTTGTATTGAACCCGGAACATTCCTTTAATCAAAAACTGACTGTAAAGGAACAAAAAAGGGTATTAACAGGCAGTGAAAGGATCTCACTGCTGAACTTCTTCATTACAATATTATTTAAACACTAATGAGCAAAATCTGAAAGTTTAACAGCAGTGGCTAATCACAAACATTTTAGTCACACAGCGGAAAATTTGGTCGCATATGCAAGTGATTTACTCACTTTTTACAGGGCTGCTTAGAGTAAAAGATCAGTCTTGGGATTTAAGAATCTATTTTGAGATGAAGATTGTGATGCATCGGAAAATCAATATTTTTACCCAGTCCTATTTATCTCAATTGCTTATTTTCATTTCCTGTCTGTCTCTCTGTCTATCTATCCCCTTGTCCTTCCTTCCCAAAAGACAGCATGCAAATCATTCTATTCATCCCTATTGAGCTATTTACAAACCAGTGGTGTAGTAGTGTCTGAAGAGGTGGTCATACTGTGAATGTATATATATATATAAAATATAAGCATGCACCTGGTCTCTAAAATCCATATATTTACAATTGTATGCAGTAGGGAAGAGCCAGGTATGTTGTCACACTTTCCACTCTTTCTTACATTGACTGGGCACAATACATCACAATGGTATAAATGTCATACCAAATGAAAGAAAGAGGTCTTGGGTACATATTTTGTTATTATTATTCATTGCATCTTTGTATCTTATTTCAGTACAGAGTTGTAGACAGTTAAATACAGTGTGCGCACTTGTGACAACTTGCCCCATCAGCGGGTAAGTTGTCACATTGGATTATCAACAAATAAAAACACAACTACAGTATGTGCAGTATGTAACAATTTTCATGTAATATTCGCTTTTTTTTTTTTGCCAATGTGTGAACGGCTTGTAACGCAACTTAAAAAATGAGCCCTTCCCGGACTTCCTAGGTTGCCTATTAAAGCCTGTAGACTGATTTTCATGCGAAGGGAGCGGGTCGGTTTTGCCGGGAAAATCCAAAGAATGTGACGTTTATGCTCGCTCCCGAGAGCCTTGCCTCAGTGCTTCTCTTCCGCTATTCAACAGCGACAACAAACTGCAACACTAGGTAACGTTATCTTAGAGATTGAATCCGGCAAACATCCAGCTCCCAGGGAGCTGGGACCTTCGTTTGGTTTTGGGGATCAAAACTGACCCTGAATTGGCGTTCTTCTTATTGGACAGGTGAGCTTACATAACTGCAAAGCATGTGAAATATAGTGCCTTAAGGATTGATCTGTGTAATTTTAGCTAACTTGATCTTGCCTGCTAACGCTGACAAATTGCAAGCTACCTTGCTTCGTAACTTTCAAATCATTTCAACGATCTTCTCTTTATACTAAAAGTCAGGTTTACAGGATAAATGTAAGCAAATATGCTGGTTTCTTGATCGTAGTACAACATATGACATACAAAACGTACAACAGTGCAACATAACAGTGCAGTGCTACAGTAAACTGTCTGGTATAGTTTGGTAGTATGTAGCTGTATGTGTGTGTCAGTATGCTATGTTAGCTGATAAGTAGTTTTAGTTTAGTCTCAAAGTTTGTAGTAAAACAATCATAACTGTGTAATTGTAATTATGCTACCTCATCTGTCAGCACGATGCCGGTGAATCACATTCAGTCTCTTTGTACATTACGTCATTGTTATGGCCGATGCTCGCTCGCATTCCTATGGAGTGTGTGCACGAGTGCGAGCACGAGCAACAGGTAGCTGGCTGCAGTTCACTTAATGGCCACAGGTGTCATTAATAACAAGGGTTTCTGAATCTTACATACCGTACCTTTAATTATGAATATTTATTTTTTTATTTCAAATTCAAAACCAAATTCAACATCATTAAAGAACTCAAAACAACAATCAGTCATCCATAAATAATAAATAACAAAAAACAACATCCTTATCTGACTACTCATTCTCATCTTCGGAGTTACAGTTCTGGCACACATTGATTGCCTGGCCTGAGGTGCAAGCATCATGGGCCCATTTGTTGCACCATACACACTGCACCCAATTCTCCTTTGGGCAGCTGTTTGAGAATGGCTCCACACAGATGAGGCAGAAGCACTCCTCTTCATCTGATGATGACTCTTCTTGGATTTTTCTGTTTTTAACTGCCTTCTTGTTCTTTACAGATCCAGATTTTGACTCCCCCCTTTGCTTCCCTTTCTTCTGAAACAGATTTAGCTAAATTGTGCCTTATTCTTTTCCATTTCTAGTGCCTGCTTTACTGTGTGTCAGTTAGAATAGCTGTTTGCACAGTTTTCTTTCTTTGAAAGTTTTTTTTCGGGGACCAGCTTTTGGATAGGGCCAGATGTCCTCTAGCATAGAATTGTGACAACTTGCCCCAAAGTCATTGAGACAACTTGCCTCATACTGACATGTGTGCTAATGTTAACTAAATCTCAAAGTTAGCTCAACATAGGACTGCAGCTAAAGTATCAAAAGACACTTTAATATTTCCTCTGCTCAGTACAAAAATATAATTTTGGGGGGCCTGGGTAGCTCAGCAAGTAAAGTACACTGACTACCAACCCTGGAGTCTCGAGTTCAAATCCAGGGCATGCTGAGTGACTCCAGCCAGGTTTTTAAGCAACCAAATTGGCCCGGTTGCTAGGGAGGGTAGAGTCATATGGGGTAACCTCCTCATGGTCGCTATAGTGTGGTTCGCTCTTGGTGGGGCACGTGGTGAGTTGTGCGTGGATGCCGCAGAGAATAGCGTGAAGCCTCCACATGCGCTATGTCTCTGCAGTAACGCGCTCAACAAGCCATGTGATAAGATGCGCGGATTGACGGTTTCAGACGCGGAGGCAACTGAGATTCGTCCCCCTGCACCCGGATTGAGGCGAGTCACTACGCCACCACCAGGACTTAGAGCGCATTGGGAATTAGCCATTCCATATTGGGGAGAAAAAGGGGAGAAAAAAATAAATAATTTTGAACATTCATACTTAGCAAAGTTTTTTAACATAAAATGTAGTGTCATTTTTTTTACTTTTGAAAGTGAAACATAAGGAAATTGTGCTCACCTCAGAATACAATGACTTTGACCACATGTGAACAGGAAGTTAACCATAGAACATGGTGTCACACTAAGTAGTTATTTGATTTTTGAGATAGCACCTGTTGTAGTGGAGGAATGAAGAGTGTGACAACTTCCCCCGTTCTCCCCTACATATGTAAAATGATTCGTAAATATATTTTTCCCATAATAAATAAATAAATAAAGACTTTTGTAATTATAGTCCCACATGAACTTACAAAATGTACATCAGGGTAAGTTTCTTGCTGGCATGGTGTACAGTACACTACTAAGAATGGTGTTAAATATCTATTTAAATGAATAGGTGTCATTAATTTTCCTTTCATTAGGCCACTATGAAAATTGTTAATACTTTATAATTACTCTATTTAATAAACTAATACATATATAATACGCAATGAACTGTTAAGCATTGTATAGCTTATAGGAGTGTAGAAATGTTCACGTTAACACATTATCTTGTATGATCAAATATAGCCTACATGAGAATTAATGGATACTTGTTTAATTTGTGTACTATAAAGTGCTTTTTTGTGTGTAGTGAAATTGTTTTCCTGCTTAGAAATATAAATTGAAATGATCTGATATCACAATCAAAAGGCACCACCGACAGCAGTAAAAAAAAAAAAAAAAAAAAAAAAAAAAAAAAAAAAAATATATATATATATATATATATATATATATATATATATATATATATATATATATATTTACATTTACCAGTGAAATAAATTTACAGCGCAAATTATGGTTACACCAGGGATGCTTGTGCATCAGCATTAGATGCTGGAAATCAGTACCGCCACTCCCTATATGCATATTACGCAGTATGCATAGGGCACCAACTCCCTAGGGGGGCACCAGAAACTCTACCAGCTGCCCTTACTCGCATGTTATATGCTATTATATGATGCATAGGGCATCAGTTTGGCCAGCGGCAGCCCTGCTGGAAATGTCCCGCCCCTTACTGAAATGGAAAATGTGATTGGTTAGAAAATATCCAGTCGAGTCTGAAATGAACGTTCTGATTGGTGGATCAGCTCAGTCAGACTGTCTCTCTTGTCCGTGCCATCAGAGGCACTCTCACCTCCTGCAGCTCCGTGCGCGTTTAGAGAGAATCTCTGTACACTTAAAAAACACAATTCACTCAACAGTGCTGCGACATCGCGTTAGTAGTCTGAAAATGTTCCGGGTCAAAAGCCTACTCGTTGTTCTGGGGGCCATAAGTATCATTAATTATTTTAGGTTGGCATACACAAAATCCTTAGAAAGATAGGTGGGCATATGGCGTATGCCTGCGTATGCCCTAGACTACACTACTGCAATGTACACTGTTAGAATAGAGGCCTTTAGAAATGAGAAAACAAAAGCAAATGGACTATTGGTCCAGCTTCAGTTTAAATAGGAAACGACAGCATCCAAATGCATGATGAATCTGAGGCCTGTATTGATTAAGTAGAAAACGGACTGTTTGGCTATGAACAATGCTTGGCACACAGCTGAGAGTCAATGAGAGGAAAGGAAGGGAGCGAGCGAGTGAGCGAGAGAGAGAGAGAGAGAGAGAGAGAGAGAGAGAGAGAGAGAGAGAGAGTGAGAGAGAGAGAGAGGAGAGGAGAGCATTTTGCTCTTACAATATGTACAGCTTCTTTTTGATCTCAATATAAATAATTTAGTTTTGATGACATTTTCCAATCTATTGGACAAAATTGTATATTGGCAAGACTTATGACTATTTGAATATGTCTTTTTATGTTTCACATCAGTATTCCAATCTACCAGTCATAATCTTCAATAACAGTCATGTAATTAAATTACTTTTATTCAAAATAGTTTAATACACATGCAGCAAAGTGGAGAAATTTCATATAATTGAACTCTAGTCATAAATTGGATGTGGCCCTTTTAAGAACCAGAGTTTTGCGACACCTGCTTTTCGGCACTCCTCGTATTGCGCATGTGTGCTGGTTAGAGACGTGAGAACATACTTTGTGCAAGAGAGCTCCCAGTTTTATTAAGTGGTTGAGAATTCTAGGGAAAATATTTTTTACACAAAATGCTGATAAATTGCATTAAATATGTGTTCTGAAGAGTTGTATGTTAAAATTGAATGTTTGTTATAGATCGTTTTTGAAGGATGCATATGAATTGCATGTGTGGAGTTTGACCACGTTTTGCATACATGCAAGGATGGGTATGTAAATTTAGTATTAATCATATTTTATTTACTGATTTATAGCCCAGAGTGTTTTCCAATTAAGTGAAAATGTGAAATGAGAATTTTATTGTTTTAAACTGTTATGCATGTCCTTAAAGCCTGGTTAAAAATGCATAAAATGCTTTGAGTGACTTAAGAATGTGTTAAATGCATAAAAAGCTTTAAGTGATTTAAGCAAGTACTTAAATGTATGAAATGTTGTGAATGATATAAAGATGTATTTTTTGCACATTAGGCTAGCATAGGAGAAAGCATATTGACATTGAAAAAATACACACTGTCAAAAAAATGGTTATTTCATACTTCCCATACTTCCATTTGTGTTATTTCATACTGTAGTTTTGATGGTTTAATATTATTCTAAAATATGGAAAATGGTAATGAAAAAGAATTAGTAGGTGTGTTCAAACTTTTCACTGATATAATAAGCTTTAGAGTGTATACAGATGGGTCATGGATACTGTAACATGATTCTTTTGAATTATATTGGGATAACAAAGAAGTGGGATAGGTCATGCCTTGATTCTTGAATTGTAGCAGTTACTGTTTATGTCAATGTCAAAAAGGAATATAGAGTGGAACAGATTTTACATTTGGATAAAGAAACTTATTGTTCATGATGGATGTCCTGGTGCCTCCAATCAAAGGGAAAATTCTCCTTTCATTGTAAAATCACATGACAAGACATGAAATACTGTAATTCATGTGACAAGGCACTTTTTATATACCGACTGTGTTCTGGGAACAAATGCTTGGCAGATTGTCCTTTAAATCCTGAAAGTGCATCTCTGTTGAGAGAAAATTAAAGTTGAGTGATATACATGTGATGAGACCACCTGGAGGATTTGTCACAATCACAGTATGTCAGGCCCGTTGAAGCACAAATTACTCCTAGTTTTTTTTTTTTTTTTACGCTGACACAGTCTGATTATAGCTCTTCCACATCTGGGATACTGACAGACACAGGTGTTTGCACTCATCAAACTGGCTTTAACTTCTTTAATTATTGCCCTTGAGCTCTGACCGCAGTCCAGAGCTGGGTTTTGTGAAACATAAAAACTAAATTTTAAGCATTTTAACAGCACGTAGTGTATGAATATTCAATGTACAAGAAATATACATGAGGATGTTAAGAAGAACTGTTTGTGTTTCAATCATTGCCAACATTTTCACCTATTTTGCTTGTGAAATAGCTACTAGATAGCCAGCTAGCTAGCATATGGAAGGTTTTGCTGTGTTTATGCGTTTGGCATGTGTACATGTGACCATGATTGACTGGAATGCACTGAGGTCTGAAGTGGGAAATTTCAGCTCGGTTATTCCCACCTCCGACTTCGTCTAGAACGCAGCATAAGTCAGATGGAATTTATGTCTCAGGTGACAGGCTAAAAAAATTTGCTCCAGATATTACAGACCTATTTGGCATACAGGGCCATGACACTTTTATTTACTCTGGTGCAGCAGATGGTTTTGCAATATTTTCCAAACTTTATTTGGCACTGAAATCCGTACCAACTGTTGGCCAGAATTCAGTTAGATTATGCACGTTACCTATTTGCCAATGACTAACAAAGACAAGATATCCTTGAATATTCTTGAATGTTTTTATGTCATCTTTTTAATTTTTCCAACAGTCCTTCTGTAGTATTTTGAAAAAAAAAAAAAGCTTATTATGTGTGGGTGAGAAAAGCATGTGGCTCTTTTGAATTTGGTATTGATTCCATGAAATGTCCAAAAACACTTGAATCGAATGATCTGGTGCATCCCTATGTTGAGAGTAAAAATGCTCTCTCATGTTTGAGAGTGGAGTGATTGCTTTGCTTCAGTCCTTTTGATTCTCTCCTGGCCTCCTCTTTCCTCCCTTGAGTGATGATTAGCATGCTCGCTAATGCCTGCTAATGCACTTCTCTTCACTCAAGCCCCTTATCCTTCTCGCTCCTGCGTGGCTCTAAATAAAGACGTATTATTGAGCTCACAATATCACCCTGACAATCATTGGCCAGCGCTATCGTTCCATTAGCGTCGACAACAATAGGCAGGAGCCGTCTAATTCACCGATCACAAGGCATCAGGGCACTCGTCAATGGATCATAGCCCTAATGGTGATCTCAGCCTCTGAGCTCAATATCAAGTTGGCATTTGTGATTCAGAGCTAATGGAAACTTTGCTCGATCTGACCGAGGAAAGACTGCAAGGTGATTAGGCTGACCTCAGGAAGCAAGCAAGCAGGCTACAACCAAGGAGGTCTGAATGCCTGAAGAGAGCTGTCCGTTAGCATTCACCTCAATGGTAGTTGATCGGCTGAAACATGTCCCCACGGAAGTATGCGACCAGCATGCTGACATCTTTGCTCATAGTCAGTCAGTTCTGGCCCAATGTTTCTAAACCACACATAAGCCAACAATGCCATGTGACCAAATACTTTTGAGATGCAGGAAAATAGCATCCTAACAGTGCTGTTTGGCTGATGGCACATCTTCACAAGTGACTTTTGGCTACTGCCGGTGCATGAGCGGTGATGCCACAGGCAGCAGACAGGGAAAAGTCAGTTTAATGCTTTGTGTTATTTCCTATTTTCCTATTAAGTATTTCCTGTTGAAACAGAAAGTTTTGGCAGGACATTTCAAAGTGCTCATCCCTGTTTTTTTAAATAAGCTAATAGGCTATAGTTTGACAAAATATGTGTAGGCAAGATGAGTCATCAATATATATATATATATATATATATATATATATATATATATATATATATATATATATATATATATTAAATGTGAATGTATGCTAAATGTTGTTTTGTCTATTTTTGGAAGTAAACTAGCATACACGTAGATGGCTTCAAAGCCAAAGACATGGCCTGAAAGACAGAAAACTAGTATTTTGATTTCATGGGGTGTTTAAGAGCATTCCAAAAATCAGTCAGTAGTAAAACATCTAGGGGTCTATTTTCATGTATGCGCAACGACCGTGCACAGCGTCTTATCCAATTGCCGTGAGAGCACTAATTCTAATTGCAGTTTTTGTGCCAGCATAAAGGGCAAGTCGGCATGGGTGGGTGAGTTTGTGCTATTGTGGGTGTATGCGTGCAAACTGTGGGTGTATTGTATGGTAATGAAGTGCCGCAAATCGCAATTTGCTATTTTCCTGAGAAATAGGTCGTTGCATTAAGATGTTTGAAAACCCCGTCTTAACTCAGAGCAAAGTTTAAACTCAGTTCCTGCATTTGAAGTTTGGAAATTACACCAGCAGGTGACAATAAATTTCATGTCCAAACTCTGAAAATATAGTGGAACATCAAATTATGTCCCTGACGAACAGAGTTATAGCCATCTTATATGAAACAAAAACCTGAGATTTGTGTTAAACAATCTATAGGTCATAGTTTATTTTTCAATTACATTTATGCATTTGGCAGACACTTTTATCCAAAGCAACTTACAGTGCACTTATTACAGGGACAGTCCCCCTGGAACAACCTGGAGTTAAGTGCCTTGCTCAAGGACACAAGGCTGTGGGAATTGAACCAACAACCTTCTGATTACCATTTATGTGCTTTAGCCCACTACACCACCACCACTCAATTATTGATATTATATTTAAATTTACAATTGTATTTATGGTCTAATTTGTAGACCTAAAGGTATTTTTCCACCTGTTGTCATAGAGTTGTTTTTAAGTCACTGCAAAATGGGCCAGTGGAAGAAGTTGGAGAGAGTAAAATGTTTGGAATTGGTAGGCTATGATTTTTTTGACCACTTCATTATTTTGATTCTATTTTCGTTTTGTTTGTAGTGTAATTTTAATTTAGAAATATTTTTGGTTTAATTGTTTTGTGTTTAATAAATAAATTTTTCAAAATCAAAATCGACCAGAAGATGTGAAGTGTGTGCAGATACAATCACTGATAATACTAGCCATGATTTGTGTGTCAGTACATGAAAATGATTAATAATACTTACACCCAACACTAATGCAAATGCTCAAATTATATGGCATCAACAGTGGTTCACTTTAAGATTTAGGACGATTGCATTCATATCAGCAGTGAACCACCGTACTATACCTGTATTACATCATTTACAACTAAAAACAACTCACTTTACAACTCACTTTTAGCACCCCTCTTTGTACATGGCTCCCACCAGAAAACTGGAGCTCACACATGCCCATACATTCAAAAACATTTTGTGCTTCAGGCACTGGGGACAGTGGTACCAATTTCGGTAAACACAGACAGAGTTTAGCTGAAAAACGTTCAACTTATTGTTGCTAAATTCAGTCTAATCAGTCTGGGCATCAACCGGCAGTTGACACTAGGTTGTAACAAAGGAGGGTTATAGGTCATGTAAACTTTCATCATATCATTACCACAAAACACCTATACTGGGGCTTTGATTCTTCCAAACCATACTTGAAAAGAAAATAGCTAAGTAGCCAAGTGATGTCTTAAAGCTGAAGTCTGCAACTTTTCTGTGTTAATATACTTTCTCTGATCCCAGTTTAATATGCAGAGAAAACTGCAAATCAGCCATTTTGTTGGTTAAACTGTAAACACTGTGTCTCTGTGGCACAATAAAAATTGAGCGACCCATCCATACTGACACAATAACATTGATTCAACCAATGGCATGAGCTGGGGGCTGGACTTTCTGTTTGTTCGATCAGATAGTGGTTTGAAAAAAAAGAAAGAAAAAAAAATATATATAAATATTTGCAATTCCATTCAGTGGTGCTAGTGGCACAGAAATTACACACTTCAGTTTTAATTCCATTAAGTGTGGACTTTTGGCTGATGACTAAGCTATTCTATGTAGAGTAAATTAGTTTTAAGGTAATAATGGGAAGCGGAAGAGGAAACACTTTTGAAGCTTGGGTTTCCATTGAGGTTATCCTACCAAGTACAACCTAGATAAAATCAATTTAATGTACACTCGGCCATTTCTCACCATAATACAAGTCATTGAGCAAAAGCCAAAGGCGACTTCATCGTCGTCCAGTGAGCCCTGCTGGTAAGTGAAGCAAGCTAATGCAATTATGAACTCAATTAAGTCGCAGTAATAGAGTTTCCATGAACAGACCTGTTAATCTCCTGAGTGAAGTGTCTGACAGTGAGAGAGAATGGAGGGGAGTAGTGCCAAATTGGAGTTAATGGTGACATTAGTTTATAGTGATCATAGCGATTGAGATGTAGAAGAAGGAGAGTTTTCTTTGAGGAAGAAAGGAGCAAGAAGAAAGTCAGAAGTCTGTGTCTAAAAAAATTAAAAATGAAAACCTAAAAAGGAAAAAAAAATCAATAGTAAAAAAAAAAAAAAAAAAAATACATATATATATATATTACAAAACATGAGATCAAATAGTGTACAAAGCACTATTTTTCACATTTTTCTTGCCAGAGATTGGGCAAATTAATAAATGTGAAAATGTAAAAAAATATTTTACAATAAGGTTCCAATTGTTAACATTAGTTAACAACATTATTCAACATGAACTAACAATGAACAATACTGTAACAAGTTCTTAGTTCGGGCAAATGGAGGAGTCAGGAGACAGCGAAGCAGATTCAAGGTCAGTCTTTTAATCTTCAGCTTCACACACAATCAACGGTAACCGTCGATACAGATTAAATAATAACAATGTTCATGACTGTCTCTGGACTTGTCGGTCACTCTCTCTCTCTCTCTCTCTCTGATGCTCTGGCGTGCCTTTTAAGTCTCCCTCCGCCATCACTATAATGAGAGACAGGTTAGTGATAATTATGAGCCAGGTGACGAGCCTTACCGCTCTCCCTCTCCCGCAGACCAACACATGACCACGCCCCCCATGCCACATATACTTTTACAGCATTTATTAATCTCAGTGGTGGAAAGAGTACTGATTTTTTTTTTTCATTAGTAAAAGTACTGCTACTGAAGAAATAATTCACTTGAGTACAAGTACTGAGAAATATTATGACTCAAGTAAGAGTAAATAAGTAGTTTGCCAAAAAACTACTTTATGAAAATTATATTATGTATAGTATATACGCTTCTATTTTTAGAACATGAAGACATTTTTGTTCTTGAAAGAAATTGATACTTCCTTTCACCAAGGATGCATTAAATTGATCAAAAATACTGCCAAACTCATTAATTGTAAATTATTATTATGATTTGAAATAATTGTTTTAAGTGGTATTTATTAAAAAAAAATTTTTTTATCCATGATGGCAAACATATACTGTGTCACCTATTCCTTACAAAAACATTCTAAGGTGCTAATTTGGTACTCAAGAACATTTTCTTATTATTAGAACAATTGAAAATGGTTGTGCCACCATGTGGAAATCACAATACAGTGGGATTTTACCCATTTGCTGAGGTATTGAGTTCTTACAAGCTGCTTTACACTTGCAAGTCAAATTTTGGTTTTAAAAATAGGCAAAAAGAAACACATTTCTCCTGAAATTCTATTATCTTCTTAAGTCTGTTGTTTTAGAGAGATGAAGGCTATTCCATGCATTACTGTTTTGAAAAAATAATCTCTAACCAAGATAGAGAGGGAAGTGGACGGCCAGATGCACAATAAAAATACAAGTAAATCACAGTCTCTAGTTTGAGAAACAGACTCCTCACAGGTCCTAAACTAGCAGCTTCTAAATGCCAAAGACCTGCATTGCTGCAAGAGGATTCTTAGACAAACAGAACATTTTAAGAATACAACATTTATTTAAATAGAAATAGCCATTTGTAACATTATAAATGTCTCTAAATAATCTCTAAACTACATAATGTGCATTGTGACTGAAACACATTCCTATTTCAGGTTTATTCTCATTCATATATGTCCAAGTATTTTGGCTATTAAGTTAACATACTGTACAAAACTAATTTAATGCAATATCATAGAGGAGGAAATGTATCCTCTATGATATTTCAGCAATTATCTAGATATGGTATGAGATTATTAAGCAAACTGTTATCAACTCCTACATGCCAACTGAATAATATAAGGCAAAAATAAAATTTCACACAGTGTTTAGTGAGAGATATGATTGATTCAAACATTAAAAGTGGTTGTTCTGTATATGTATTATTGTATTACAGTTGTAATAATAAAATCTTACTAAACATTATGGTTATTTAACATATTGAGTTATTATTATTAAGTACATTTTAGCATTTGGTTACATTATGTTTTGTGATTATTCATACCTTCTTTATATAATATCCATCCTTTGCACACTTTTGGCCTCTAGCGGTGAGGCTTTTCAGACAGATAAACAGGCAGTTAAGGTAAGTACAGTACAGCACCGTGAGCAAGAGTGTTACCTGCTAGAACAGTTTATTTTGAAAAAGAGGGGCGAACGGTTACAGAATTTAACACGAGATTACAATACCGAACTGATGCGGATTGAAAGAAGCAGAGAGCCCATCTGTGCACGCGATGGTGCAAGGAACCGGATGGCAGGAAAAAAAATTATGTTCAGTGAAAAGTCAAAAGAAGATTGCAATGTATGTAATTGTAACTATATCAGATATTATTAATAAAACATGGGAACTCGCGTGGGCATTTTTTGCCTCCATATTTTGAATTTTTTTTTCATTTCGGTGGCATTTTTGCCCCGAGTCCCTGTTAATTAACGACACTATCGGTATTGTATCTTTCTAAGGTATTTAAAAAGTTTGTTTTAGACATATAGTAGCAAGTAAACAAGATATCCCCTCATATATATTAAACTACATTGTTTTAATGTTTGACATAGTTAAATGTGTTCAGACGGTTCCCTCGTACCTGAATTAACGGCTCCTTTCCAGAATTAAATGAAATATGCAGAAAATTACAGTATTACAGTTCTTGTAAAGTGACAGGGCAGCAAGTCTTGAAGAAGCTAGAGAAGAGAGGACACCGGCGGCAGTTTATGCAAGCTGTTCTGCTCATGATGCTGTGTCCTGCAGACTTCCGTCATGCTGCGCACAGCACGTTTTAGTTTATGAACAGATTTAGTGCTTAGAACTTTCTTCTTCCCAAATATTCAGATATATATATATATATATATATATATATATATATATATATATATATTATTTTATTTTTTTACTTTGTAATTGTGGTGAAATAAAACTGTAGTGAAGATGAATACTTCGTTTTTAATCAACTCAAGTAAAAGTACTATTATTCATTTAGACTTAAAGTAGAAACATGAGAAAAATTTACTCAAGTACTGTAACGAGAGTAGTTGTAATTCATTACTTTCCACTTCTGATTAATCTTAGTTATTACACTGCTCTCTGGAATACTTTATTCTGACTGATCAATGGCGCCATCCAGCGGTCACATATTGCTCTGCAACAACCACACATCGGGGGATTTTGACGTATCAGACTGCTCATCTGGGTTCTGCAAGCCGTCTCGGATCACTGTGCGATCTCTACAAGTAAGCTAATAAAATAATTTCATCTCAAATCAAAGTTTCATGTGCATTTATTTGTTTATTTGGCAAGTAGTCTTGTAACAGGCTGAATAATGAGCAGTCGGACGGTCATTTTCAGAATCAGAATCAGAATCAGCTTTATTGCCAAGTATGCTTACACATACAAGGAATTTGTCTGGGTGACAGAAGCTTCCAGTGCACAAACAATACAAAACAGCAACAAGACAGAGATAATAAAAATAAATAAAAATGTAATAGAAAATAAAGTGTGTATAGAATACACAATAAGACAAAATATATATATATATATATATATATATATATATATATATATATATATATATATATATATATACACTGCATGCCCAATTATTAGGCAAGTGAGTGTTCTGATCTTATCATTATTTCCATGCACATTTTCCAACTCCAAACCATATAAACTTGAATGCTTATTGGATTCAATCATTTTCAGGTGGTATGTATTTGTGTAATGAGGGAGGGTGTGGCGAAAGTGACTAACACGTGTGCATATCAAGGTGTGCATAATTATTAGGCAGCTTCTTTACCTCAGGTAAAATGGGCCAAAAAAGAGATTTAACTGACACTGAAAAGTCAAATATTGTAAAATGCCTTTCAGACGGATGCAACACTCTTGAAATAGCTAAATTATTGAGGCGTGACTACCGGACAATCAAACGTTTTGTTGCGAACAGTCAACTGGGGCGCAAAAAATGCATGGAGAAGAAAAAGTGCAAATTAACTGCAAAAGACTTGAGAAGAATTAAACGTGAAGCTACCAGGAACCCATTATCCTCCATTGCTACCATATTCCAGAACTGCAACCTACCTGGAGTGTCCAGAAGTACAAGGTGTCAAGTGCTTGGAGACATGGACAAGGTCAAGAAGGCTGAAACACGAATACATGAAGACAGATTTTTCAAAGGTTTTATGGACAGATGAAATGAGAGTGACTCTTGATGGACCAGATGGATGGGCCCATGGCTGGATCACTAATGGACACAGGGCACCACTTCGAGTCAGGTGCCAGCAAGGTGGAGAAGGGGTACTGGTATGGGCTGCTATCATTAAGGATGAGGTAGTTGGACCTTTTCGATTTGAAGATGGTCTGAAACTCAACTCTCAAACCTACTGCCAGTTTCTGGAAAATACTTTCTCCAAGTAGTGGTACAGGAAGAAGTCCTCAGCATTCAAGAAGGCCATGATCTTTATGCAGGACAATATTCCATTACATGCATCCAAGTACTCCACTGCTTGGCTAGCCAGCAAGGGCCTCAAAGATGCCCAAATAATGACTTGGCCCCCTTCCTCACCTTACTTAAATCCTCCTGAGAACTTGTGGGCCCTTCTCAAATGTGAGATTTACAGTGAGGGAAGACAATACACCTCTTTGAACAGCATTTGGGAGGCTGTGGTTGCTGCTTCAGCAAAAGTTGATCATGAACAGATCAAGAAACTGACAGACTCCATGGATGGAAGGCTCATGCCAGTTACTGAAAAGAAGGGTGGCTATATTGGTCACTGAATATTTTTGAAAGGCCAAAAACTTTATTTAATTGTCTTTTTGTGTTACTTATTTGTAGCGCCTACTCTAAAAATTGAGAATAAACAATTGAGTTGGAAGAAATTATTTTTGTAATTTAGTTGCCTAATAATTGTGCACACTTATATATTCCCCTGAGAAAGACAAAACTAATTTTTTCTTTGTTAAGCATTCAGGTTTGAGGTTCAATAACATTTTAGATTGACTGAGAGCATTGTGTTTGTTGAACAATAAAATGAATCCTGAGGAATACAATTTGCCTAATAATTGGACACGCAGTGTACATATATATATATATATATATATATATATATATATATATATATATATGTATATATACTCAGCAAAAAAAGAAACGTCCTCTCACTTTCAACTGCTTTTATTTTCAGCAAATTTAACAAGTGTAAATATTTGTATGAACATAAAAAGATTCAACAACTAAGACATAAACTGAACAAGTGTCATATTCATGTGACTAACAGAAATGGAATAATGTGTCCCTGAAAAAAGGGGGGGGTCAAAATCAAAAGTAACAGTCAGTATCTGGTGTGGCCACCAGCTGCATTAAGTACTGCAGTGCATCTCCTTCTCATGGACTGCACCAGATTTGCCAGTTCTTGCTGTGAGATGTTACCCCACTCTTCCACCAAGGCACTTGCAAGTTCCCAGATATTTCTGGGGGGAATGGTCCTAGCCCTCACCCTCCGATCCAACAGGTCCCAGACGTGCTCAATGGGACTGAGATCCGGGCTCTTCGCTGGCAATGGCAGAACACTGACATTTCCCATCTTGCAGGAAATCATGCAAAAAACGAGCAGTATGGATGGAGGCATTGTCATGCTGGAGGGTCATGTCAGGATGAGCCTGCAGGAAGGGTACCACATGAGGGAGGAGGATGTCTTCCCTGTAACACACAGCATTGAGATTGCCTGCAATGACAACAAGCTCAGTCCGATGATGCTGTGACACACCGCCCCAGACCATAACGGACCCTCCACCTCCAAATCGATCCCGATCCAGAGTACAGGCCTCGGTGTAATGCTCATTCCTTCAACGATAAACACGAGTCCGACCATCACCCCTGGTGAGATAAAACCATGACTCGTCAGTGAAGAGCACTTTTTGCCAGTCCTGTCTGGTCCAGCGAAGGTTTGTGCCCATAGGTGACGTTGTTGTCTGGTAAGGACCTGCCTTACAACAGGCCTACAAGCTCTCAGTCCAGCCTCTCTCAGCCTATTGCGGACAGGCTGAGAACTGATGGAGGGATTGTGAATTCCTGGTGTAACTTGGGCAGTTGTTGCCATTCTGTACCTGTCCCGCAGGTGTGATATTCGGATGTACCGATCCTGTGCAGGTGTTGTTACACGTGGTCTGCCACTGCGAGGACGATCAGCTGTCCTTCCTGTCTCCCTGTAGCGCTGTGTTAGGCGTCTCACAGTACGGACATTGCAATTTATTACCCTGGCCACATCTGCAGTTCTCATGCCTCCATGCAGAATGCCTAAGGCACGTTTACGCAAATGAGCAGGGACCCTGGGCATCTTTGGTGTTTTTCAGAGTCAGTAGAAGGGTCTCTTTAGTGTCCGAAGTTTTTATAACTGTGACCTTAATTGCCTACCGTCTGTAAGCTGTTAGTGTCTTAACGACCATTCCACAAGTGCATGTTCATTAATTGTTCATGGTTCGTTGAACAAGCATGGAAAACATTGTTTAAACCCTTTATAATAAAGATCTGTAAAGTTATTTGGATTTTTACAAAATTATCTTTAAAATACAGTGTCCTGAAAAAGGGACGTTTCTTTTTTAGTTGAGTTTACATACACATACACACATATATACATACACACATACACATACATAGCGCAAATCTAAATACAAATCTGTTATATACAGTGCAAGGGAATGTAATGGCAGAAGAGGTTGGATGTGTTGGATAAGTATAGAAAAGATTAGACTGTGAATTGCACATAATTATTGCTCAATGGGGCAGTTTTAACTGTTCATGAGATGGATAGCCTGAGGGAAAAAACTGTTCCTGTGCCTGATGGTTCTGGTGCTCAGAGCTCTGAAGCGTCGGCCAGAAGGCAACAGTTCAAAAAGGTAGTGGGCAGTGTAAGTGGGATTCAGAGTGATTTTTCCAGCCTTTGTCCTCATTCTGGAAGTGTATAGTTCTTGAAGGGAGGGCAGGGGGCAACCAATAATCCTCTCAGCAGTCCGAACTGTCCTTTGTAGTCTTCTGATATCCGATTTCGTAGCTGAACCAAACCAGACAGTTATTGAAATGCAGAGAACAGACTCAATGACTGCTGAGTAGAACTGTATCAGCAGCCTGTGGCAGGTTGAATTTCCTCAGCTGGTGAAGGAAGTACAACCTCTGCTGGGCCTTTTTCACAGCGGAGTCAATGTGGGTCTCCCACTTCAGGTCCTGTGAGATGGTAGTGCCCAGGAACCTGAATAACTCCACTGCTGCCACAGTGCTGTTTAGAATGGTGAGGGGGGTCAGTGTTGGGGTGTTCCTCCAAAAGTCCACAATCATCTCCACCGTTTTGAGCGTGTTCAGCTCCAGGTTGTTTTGACTGCACCAGACAGCCAGCTGTTCAACCTCCCTTCTGTATGCAGACTCATCTTCATCTTGGATGAGGCTGTTGACAGTGGTGTCATCTGCAAACTTCAGGAGCTTGACAGAGGGGTCCTTGGCGATGCAGTCATTGGTGTAGAGGGAGAAGAGTAGTGGGGAGAGCACACATCACTGGGGGGCACCACTGCTGATTGTACAGGTGTTGGAAGTGAATTTCCCCTGTCTCACAAGCTGCTGCCTGTCCATCAGAAAGCTGGTAATCCACTGACAGAGAGATGTGGGAACAGAGAGTTTGTGTAATTTTGTCTGGAATTACACCAAATCTCCAAAAACTCTTTTATCTTTTACAAAATAACACCAACAGAACTCCAATGCAAACAGGAGGTTGTTTTCAGCTGCTGAGCGATTTATTTCATCTCACATAATTACACTATTTCAGAGCAAATCAATGTTTCATGTCCATTTGTTTATTTTTTTATTTGGCAAGTAGTCTTGTAATAGGCTGAATATTGAGGAGTCAGATTTCACAAAATAAATACCAACTGAAGGTTGATTCCAGCTGTTTAGTGATTAATTTCTTCTCATATTACATAATTTCAACGCAAATCAATATTTTATGGCCATGTATTTGTTTATTTGGTTAGTAGCCCTGTACTTAATGTTATGAACTAACATGGACTAAAAATGAACAATTGTATTTTTATTAACTAACATTAACAAAGATTAATAAAAGCTGTAAAAAAATATATTGTTCATTGTTTGTTCATGATACATAATGTATTAACTAATGTTTACGAATGGAACCTTATTGTAAAGTGTTACCAATATTTCTAAATTATGTGAGTTTAAAGCTTTGTTTGGATTGGTTAGCAGAATAAATGATCTGCAAATTCGATTAAACCACATGGAGGGCCAGATTCGGCCCATGGGCTGTAGTGTGTCCACAATTCCAGTATATCTGCACATCTGCACAAGTGTTCATGACACCTTGGTTTTTTCAACAGTCCTTCGGTAGTATTTGGTTAGGAAAAAAAATGCTTATTATGAGTGGGTGAGAAAAGCATGTAGCTCTTTTAAATTTTATTTTGATTAGATGAAAAGACCCCAAACACTCGAATCTGGTCGAATCTAAAAGTTCCTAATTTCAGAACTCCACCACACGCCACTGTATATATTTTGTCTTTTAAATATGAAAAAGTAGGAAACAGAGTTGGGCAGAACAAAGACTGAAAATGATTTATTTAGACTTTCCATTATATGTGCATCTAGACAAAAAAATATATAAAATTGATGTGAAAAATGCAACAAGAAACCTAGATGAGGCATTTAGCAAACAGACAGCTATTGCTTTTGTTTATCTGTTCCTTTTCATAAACCGAGCTTTGTAAAACCACAGTTTAGGCAATGGGAGACTTATAACAAATAAAAAACAACAGCTTCCTCTTAAACCCCAATAGATGTCTAAGAATAGAGCAAAGCCAGAAGA
Source organism: Myxocyprinus asiaticus (assembly GCF_019703515.2). NCBI lineage: Eukaryota > Metazoa > Chordata > Actinopteri > Cypriniformes > Catostomidae > Myxocyprinus > Myxocyprinus asiaticus. The sequence continues at coordinate 4,716,884 of NC_059355.1, read as the reverse complement.
CACAGACCAGATCCTTATACGCAATTTCTTGAAGTGAATGAGACTACCAGTGCTTTTACAGACTGGAACAAATAGGTTACTCCATAGCCCAAAGAAATGTCCCATCAGACACCTCTCCCTTGGAGCGGATCACATGATTGGCCACATCTATCACAATGGCTATTCACAGAAATAGCAGTTTGGGTTAATAAAATTCAGACCCTACAGTGATGGAACAGAGGACTTACACAAATACAAAAGCTCACATAATTCTAAACCAGTCCAAAAGACAGTCATGGGACTGACATTTCTCAAGTTAAAAGTGACAAGATGGCTTTTTCCCTTTCTCTCTTTGACTATTGAAATACTATTCTTAGTTGTCATCCTGTTTTCATTCCATACACAAACTGCTCCCCAAGTGTTCCCAAAGACATGCTTGGGGAGCTGTTGCATCAGTAAACTGGATAAGTCATCCTTTTATCTTTTTTTAAATGAAATCTCATGGCAACAGGGGATGCATAGAGAGCATCAATACATTTATGCCAAAACATACATGCACACACACATTTTCTTAGACATCTAAATAAATACATACCACAGACTTATAAAAAAGCTAATAATAAATGCTATAGACTAAACCTAACCACAAACCCCAAGCCTCTAAAAGAAAACTTTAGCATTTTGTGAAAAATAAATAAATAAATAAAATAGAAAACATAATTTAAACATAAGCCTAAAGTTTCCAGAGTATTTCTACATTTCTGCAAATTAAAAAGCAAAAAGCCCATGCTTAAAAAAAAAGATTTAAATAATAAAAATTTCATCACTAAATAAATAAATAGTTTGTTTTTGAAATATTAAGTTATCTCAAGGGAGGCCATTTATTTTACATTATGAGGCACAGATCTCAAGAGGCACAGAGATCTGTCACAACCATCAAAACAATAAGTGACTTTCTCCAGAAAGACGTTAAAGGCAACGGGAGGGAAAAGAGAGTGAATCTGGAAGCCATGGCAACAAAAAATATGATTTAGGTTCCCTGTCATTTTCCCTTCTTATTGAAACATTTTTCAGTGATTCTTATTGGAAATTATGTTTGGAAGGACCCTAAAGGATGGTTACCATGATTTTTCTCCCTTTGAAGGCATCATTTACATTGTCTGGAATGCAGCCATGTCAGTCAAGCGATTACAATAAATAATCAAAATGGAAAATCACTATATTTCAGATGTCATCTGAGGGAATGAATATATCCAATTAGAGAGAATGATTTCAGCTGTTGGTTTAAACTCCTTCCCATCAACACACAGCCTGTACCTCTGGCTCACTGACCATAGTGAGGATAGGCATCATGTTCAATTTGACGTCAATTAAAAAAACAAGGCTGTGAGTGGTGTCTTAAGGTCATAGGTCATGTTTAATTTTCACAACTCATGTTTCCATAGCTTTTGTCCACTGAAAATGTTTGGGAAAGAATTGTTTTTGTTTGTTTTGTTGGCTGAATAATTGACACTAAGGAATACAACCATTGTTCAAAAATTAACACTCACCAGGTGCCAAATGTCAGTAAAACTTGGCTTGAAAGGAAATAAAATGTTAATAAGAGTTACCTGCCAGTGGTCAGTAACTTTATAAGGAACATCAACATAAAACATGTTTAAAAGCTGATGTGTGTGATTTTTATAATATTAAAATCCATTCTTGTGACCCCGCTAAATGCAGAATCAACTATTAGTAAGCTATTTGTAATCACGATTTTCCTCAATGGACAAATTACCACCATAAATTTACCCTCAGGATGCCTAAAGTTTTCCTCTTGAGAATAACGTTTAGAGACGCAAATGTGGAATATTGGAATGTTTTTCTCAATCGCTTTGGCTCAGTTCTCGAATGAGAAGAATTATTTTTTTCAAAACAATAAGTTCAAATCTCTGAACAATTAGTTTCTTGTTCACACCAGATTGGAATTTCTTATTCATTTAAGCAAATTGCACATGTTTTGGCACATGTGTGCGAAAGAGTAAGTACAACTGTCCACAGCTTGCACAATAACTAAATGTACATGGCTTACTGATCGAAACTGCTGAGTTGATTCTCAGTGAAATTGTCATACTCTTCACAACTTCTAAACATTCATTCATTGTGTGAGCCATCACATGCAAAATGATCCATTCAGTTATCAAAATCTGTTAGACATACATGTATATTCCATAAATATCTATGACATGGAATGTTTGTGATGTCTGCTAAATCTCTGGCCAGACCAACAAGAGCGACAGGATGTCCACCAAGAAGATGGGAACTTGTAGTGTTACGTACTGTGAGGAAGTACAATGTATTGTGTTTTTTACAGAACTACCGCAGGTTTTTTCATTGTTGCGGGTTTTTTTTTTTTTTTTTTTTTTTTTGCATGGATGTCATTTTGTGGCAATTTTCTGTTCACTATAGATGACTTTACATGTAAGAAATGTGTAAAAATGGACATGCAAATGTGAATTTTCTGTTTACATGTAACACATTGCTACAAAAATAAATGTGCATATCCTTTTTCTGTGTACTACAGTATTGTACAGTGTTGGCTTTTCCCATTAAACTTTAACCTACTGTTGAAATCAGTTTCTAAAAAGCTCAGTGCGATACACAATAGCATTCAGCTAGACAAAACTGACATTCTTGTATAGTACAGTAAGCAGTCAGTGTCAACAAAAAAGTAGAACAAAAATGAAATTTGTATATAATAAACATTTCCAGGGTTGACTGCCATGGTGAAAAAATATCTAAGCATTTTGACCAGTACGGCTCACACGATGACAAAAAACCCCCAAAAAAACATTTAATTTACTGACACAATAACTAGGTTTTGAAGCATGAATTGTTCACCATGCTTTGGGTGAGTTACTACATTTTGCAGACATGCAATAGAGTTGTGATGTCCCATAAAACAGTTGTGACAATTGCACTTATAGTTTAGATAATGTTAAGACTGTTTCAAAAAATGAGCCAAAGCGACTGAGAGAAACTGTAATATTATTTGCATTCAGCCACCAAAACTAATATATTAGGTATAAAATTAACCCCTCTACAGTCTTCGTTACAGGCTAACACTTTGACCAATTTGACAAATTTGACCAGATATAGAGAAATCATTATTTTTTAAAGGGGTCATGACATGAGGAATCAAATTTTCCTTGATCTTTTGACATATAAGAGGTCATTCTATTAGTTTCAGAACTGAAAACTTCCTCAGTAAAAAGAGAATTTATTCAAACCAAGCTCCAGAAACAGCTCGTTTGGAATTAGAGGAACTTGTGGCATCACAAGGACCAAATACATCTGCATATCACTGTCTCTTCAGCAAGACGTCAACGCCTATTTTTGTCATTGAACCCTTGGCCCCGCCTCAGATCAGCGTGGATTGCTTTTGAACCAGTAAATACATGATTCAAACTTTGCAAAGGAACCGTTATTGAATGAGCATTATTAAAGATGGGGCAGTTTAAAACTTTATTGGACCTGATGCAAATCCATAAGTAAACAGTTTCATTCACAAATATTTCAAATGTCATGACTAGTTAAGGTGCCACTGTGCTTAATGTATTCAGATGCAATGTATTAGGTGTACGTTATGTGTAAACCCTGAAATTTAATTTTATAATGTTGTGGAGCTTGTTGTTCATTTTCTTCCAATTGAGTTTAAAATATGGCTGTATTGGAGGGGCTGTATGATGTTAGCCAATCAGAACAGTGGGCGTTTACATTGAAATCTTAAAGGGCCAGAGAGCTTAATCTGAGAGCTTCAGACAGAGGGACAAAAACAGGGTGGAAAATTATTATATACTATTAAATTATGACTGGTTTGATGGGGAAAAAACTAACATCATAAGTGATAATAAAATGATAAAAAAAAAAAAAAAAAAAAAGAGTATGACTCCTTTAAAGAAAGGTAATAAAACTAGCTTCACTAAAGTAAAAACACAAAACGTATTGATTTATTTTGGAATTTTAAGGTATTTAGAACCTAATTTACCTAAATGACTAAATTATAAAATCCACAAAAAGAAAAAAAAAAAAAAGAAAAAAGACAATTATAACCAGTAGATGGCTGCAGCGAACCACACATGCTGTCTGGTCGCTATAAATGAATATTGTAACAAAGTTAATTTCTAGATATTATCACAAGTTATGAATTTGGATATATATTTATTAAAGATTATTGTCAGTTTAGGTTGTTTTTTTATATTTGCAGTCAAATTTGACCATGGTGTTACAAAGAGAAGACTTAGAGTAAGCATTTTGTTAAAAACCATTTACTTTGCAAACACCAAAATTATATTTAAATTCAGTCAATGAAGTAAATGAAGTATAAAATAAGATAACGAACAGCAAGGTAATGAACAGTAATAAATAAATTGTTTATATAAAAAAAACAGTAATAAACAATAAAGAAGAAGAAAGTCTTGTTTGTAATAAAGTCTTACAATAAATAAAGTCTTGAAAATGACACAGATGCATAAAATGTAGTTAGCATTTTTTTTTTTTTTTTTTTTTTTTTTTTGTGGTTTGAGATGGCAAGTGTAGGAAAAGTCACCAAGCCTTGTACCACTCCGATGAAGGAAACCATTTTTTATAAATAATAAATAAGAAAAATCAAATTGGTCAAAAATCACCAAAGTTAATAAATGTGTTAAATGTGTCTTCTTCAGGTTTTTATGGCAGGTGCAGTTTTCTGGAGAGATGAACACCAGCACTGTTTGTCTTCAATATGGAAGGAAAGAACAGCCATATTATCCCATTGTCATGAGAACAAAATAAAGCCTTGTTTTCATTCATGCCAAATTAAACATAGCATTTACCCTGAATAAAGTGCATTGTAAGGTGTCAGGGTCAAGGGTTAAATATGTTATTTATCCTGTAATAGATGGCTCTTTAAACGTCTTTGCATCTACTGGTGCTAGCCAAAGTGTAAGTTTTCCTCATATCAGTCAGGAGAAATCAGGGTTCATACACACATTTTTACAAACACCTCAGTAACTTTGTCTATTAAATCCCAAAAACTAAATGGACCTACCCCTGTTCTAGTTCTCTTTGATTTAATGTATAATCAATCATTGTTGTACTGTTGTTGTGATATGTTAGGACATCTCAAGGACTGTAATATAAAAATATATATATATATATTAATATATTCAACTGTATTTACATTGTAAACTGTATTTAATTAAAAAAAAAAATGCAAATTAGAAGCATTTTCACAAGTAGACTTTTTTAACTCCATTGTACAGGCCTGTGTCATGTTTTCTTTGCATTTTGTGGTTGCTCTTATCTCTATACTACTATAATGTTGCATCTTATCTCACTATCACTGTGTAATCCCAAATACCAAGTATTGGTATCATTGTAACTCTTTGGCAAACCGTGGCTAATAAACCATCAGAAACTCATGAATACTTTTGGAATTAACACAAACACTCACCAATAAATTGTTTTTTCCAGGGAAAAAGTTCTACAGACACAGCAGGCACTCAAATGTGACTCAGCAAAGCCACTTAAAATCTAATAACCAAGACTCCAACTTCTACACAAAAAGAACTTTATACTTTTCATGCTGCGGTAACATATTATTTTATTTTATTTTCTCTGAGCCAATCAATAAATCTAGGCTATATTTCATGAAACACAATGAAAAATATTTATCCATTACAGATTTTAAACTATTATTCTCTGATTCAAGGCATCTACAGTATATAAAACTAAGTGACGACTCTGACTCTGACACTCTGACACACACACACGCACGCGCACACACACACACACACACACACACACACACACACACACACACACTCTCTCTCTCTCTGTTCCTTAGACAGATAAGCTTTTTATTTATAAGGTCCAAAAAATAAATAAAAAAAATATGCCCTTGTCTATGAATGACTGATATTATTTTCTCATGGTCTGCAGCTTGCATGCTCTAATCTGCCTTGCCTCCCCGAATTGATTTACTCATATTTTTATTTTATTTTTTTTATGAATGTACAGCACTTTGAGCTACCATGTAGTTGGAAAGTGCTTTATAAATAAATGAAATGAATGAATGAAATGAGATGTGTATCCAGTTGAGCCATCTTTGAACACTTCAGTATTATTTTCATGTACCTTCCCCTCCCTCTGCATTTCTGTTGTATTTTTCTTTGTTTTAATTATGGGCAAAATCAGCAGCAGTCATGATCTCAGCATAAATGCCAAGCTTATTCATTCACCTGCCATCAGATGAGTTTTTTTTTTTTCCTTGTACCTTCACTTTATGCCTGACCTGCTTTCATGCAAGAGCTCCACAGATCAGAAGTTGCATTCAGCTTCGACAAGTACCTGTGAAATCCACTGTGGCCTTCAAAATCTTCTCATCTCCCTCAATACTGATGCATCGGCATGAAGAGTTGAAAGCGCTGATAAAGAAAGAGCTCTGTTCCGTGTTTGAATGCAAAAGGCAACTGCTGGTTGGGACTCATTTCACTGAGTAGAGCCCTTTGGAACCTCTAAGCACCCTTTCTAAAAGGTCAACTTTCTGATGAGCAAACAAAATGGAAACCATAAGTTCCTGCGATAACTCTAAATAGTGTCAATGGTTCCTCCAGTAACCTCATTATTATGAAAGGCTTTGAAACACTAATTGAACCTATTGCCCCTGTGTCAATATGGCGGCATTGCTTCCGGAGTGCCGATCTCCCTAGTCAATAAGTATGTGTTCAATCTGTATCGAACAAAATGCGCCCTGTGTTCCGATGATGTGTGCCGTACTACCATACTACTATTTCTGTTATACCTGTGTTTGGCAAAAAAACAAAAAAAAAAAAAACAGCGAGAGTAGTATGGATAGTATGCCATTGTGAACACAGCCATAGCCTCATGAGAGCGGGGCTCATGAATCAAAGTGGTGCCCGATGCATGAATTAATCAGTCTTTTGAGTCGGTTATTCTCAATTAATGTGTCTAACGTGTGCGCTGAATCATTTGAAGCTCTTTGTCACGCAGTAAGAGTAACGAGACCCTTTAGAAGATGAAGATAAAAAACAATGATGAATGAAGTGAATTTTACTTACAATTCATTGAAACAAAACCTGCAACTGCATTCAATTGTTTGTCAGTGATGAAGATCATGTGTGAGTGCAGCCCATGAACGATTGTCTACTGCAGATAGAGATACTTTCTAAATAAGTGTATCAAAACACTCACATGAAAGCACTTAAAAGTATCAAAACCAAACCAATACCAGGTTTTTTGGACATATTCTTTGGCGTAGCCTTCCATACAAATACCATGATATAGGCCTACTGTATATAATAAAAATACCAATGTTTTACCATATTGTACCATTACACTGCCACAGCAGGCTTTTGTGAAAGTTACCTTTGATAAATTTCATCTTGTGCTGTGTAATGAGAAAAGGTGACTAGATGCTTTTTGTCCATTCATTAATGCTACACAATATTATAAGCTACTAAAGAAAATGTTCAAATGATGCTCCTAAAAACAAATCACCAGAAATTGTGGCCCCAGACTCTCTAGTAATGATGAAAGCCTATAAATGTGCCTGCTGTGAAATATACTATAATGGGCATAGATCTTCAGGGCACTGTGCCTTTTTTAAAAAAACATATTAGACCACTTGTCTTGGTTTACGTGCACTTTACATTATAGTTATTCCTATATATAGTGATACCCATTTATAATGCCTACTTAAGAAGCCATAACATGCACTTGCATATTTCTTCCCAACATTGTTATAATTAATGTTTTGCTAGATTGGGCTTATACACATTAGGATGTGTTGTGTAAAATTATTAAAAAAAAAAAACTCTCCAATAATTGTAACTTGGGGGGGGGGGGGGGGTCCTCACCTAGGGTGCCAAATTGGGTAGGACCAGCACTTTTAGGCATAATTCTCCAGCTTCCACCATTTGAGTGCAATGTTTTATGCATGTAAGATTCAGTCATGTATTCTTTAAGCTAATGGTGCTAACGATATCATTGTAAAATTGTCAGCTACAGAGAGTGTAGGAGAAACCACATGTCAAACAAATAATGAGCCAACAACATCTGGAGATAAGGTAGAAGTTCAGCATTAGTTTTGCATTTTTGGACCTGCCAGCTCCAGTTCTACTTACTGTGGATTGTACATGCTGGTGTAAATGCAAGTGCAAGTAAAGTCATTATAGCACAATTTCCCACGTTATCATGAAACCCGATCTGGACCTGATTTTCTGCCTTTTTGAAGGCACCAGAGCCCAACACATTAGAGATTGCTCTTAGTTGGCAAGCATTCATTATACCATATTTTCTTTTTTTTTTTATGTATCTGTTGGGTTCTCATTTCTGGAACAATATACAATACACTTGTTATTTGTAATGGGTCCCCCCCCCCCATCTTTAAGTTAATGTTTTACACTGTAGAAGACAAATGTAGTGCAACAAGTTTTGCAAAAACAATGAAGTGACTGATGAAATAGCACACAGGAACAGATGTAAAGAAACAGGTGCGAAGAAACCACAGCTAGCGTTATACAGGGCCACACTGCACTTGCAATGGCAAATTATGAATACACTTACGAACATAAAATTGGAACCCTTATAAAACCACCCCACTAAATCCCAAATAAATGCCTTACCTTCAGTGAGAAGAACTCTTATACACCAAGCTCACCACATCAACTCACTTCAACTTAATAATATATACAGATTAAGATTGGTACTGTTGAGTTCAGGCACAAGACTAAAAAAAAAGCAAACACGCAGCACAACTCACCAGGGGCCGGTTACACCAGCAAGTTAAAACTTTGCCTAGTTGTGGCGTAAATGGCTACCAAGTCACAATTTACACACTACTAAATATTTGAGCGTTGCACCATTAAACTTAGGTAGGACGTAACCCTACGTATGAACTAAATATTTACGGAAGCCTCTGACCAGGGAGTAACGAATGGAAAAAGCAGACTAATATTTGATGACATCAATGAGCTCATGTTTTGCATGACAGGCTTCAAGCCTTTTGACATACAGTATGATGTTGACAGTTACACATTTACGAGAAAAAAAAAAAAAAACATCTCTTCAGCATGAAACCAATTCTAAAGGTGCAGTTTTCAGGATGCATCACCCAGTGTCAAGTTTCAACACATTCCAAATATGTAGGATATTAAAATGAATAAGTATCTATTTTTCCAGCCTGTTGTATTAGTATTCATTTATCACCCCTTATTTTAGATACAGTTCCTAAGATAGATATATATTATTTATTTCATTATTTACACAGGGCAAATATTTATCAGTCTACTTTTATTATGTATTGTATTTTAATGGGGGATGTAATTTTATTACAGCTGACAGCTACGGGAGCAAACAAGATTTGAAAATCAACCGTAACTAGATCAAATTGAAATTCACAGCTTTTTAACAGTTCAGTGTACAAATTTGAAGGCTGCTTATTGGATAAATACAGGCAAACATCAGATTATGCAACTATGCACCACTTCACAGAGAGCTTATGACCCGCTAGTTAAGTCTTGCCTTAAGAACAGGTGGTGAAACCAAATTAAGCACTGACTTAGTTACAAACTAACTAGTAGTTACTAAGCCCTTAGTGTGAACTTTACGTCCCAACTTAAGTAAAAACTTACGCACAGCTGGTGCAACCCTACCCAGAAGAGAGAGTGAACAAAGTTGAAGCCACGATCCTGCTGCTTCTCTTGCAAACTAAATGCAAGAGAAGCACTGGAAAGTTTACAGGGAAGATGACAAACACAACGTCCTCTTTACGAACACCATTTATCAATCAAATACTTAACGCGCACCAATCACAAGGGAGAGGCACAGGTGTGCTCAATAACAGAGAATTGAGCTTAATATTAGCAACAGCATTTTCTAATAAGAGGCACACACCAAGCGCGCTCAGTAAGGAATGTGCATAGACACTGACAGACATAATAATGATAAAAAAATAAAATAAAAACATATTAAAGCCATCTTATTGGTCACTTATAATTACAATGCATGCAACCTTTCTAACTCATAGTAGCTGAGATAGATACATTTAAAAAATCACTTGTTACATTGGACCATTTAAAATGAACTTGTGAATTTAAAAATGTGCTTAAAAAATCTGACTGGTATCTTAAAGGATATGGTGACCATTTACAAGACCTGCACATGCTGATTGTAGCCTACAGATTAAATTCTAACCTAAAACCTTGATGTAGCCTATCATTCATTTTACCCAAGAATATTACTGCATTAGTCTTTCTAAAGAACAGCATGGCAACATCACTTAAAGTTTGTGGGTAAACCCAGAATGTTCGTGATTATTGACTAATTGAAACATTTGTCATGAGCCTGTTTGTTTATATATTTTAAAATTGCAATTTAAAATGTTGTACTCAAATTTGGTAAATCTTTGGTTGTCTTTAAAAAATTGCATGTCCGCAAAAATTAAAACAGCAAATTATGTTTTATATGTGTGATTATAAGTTATGATACAGTTGCCCCCCTACAAGCACTCCTAGTTTTGTTTATTACATGCAACAAAACCATACAGAGGACACTGGGGCTAGTTGTCACATGGGTAAGATGTCACAAGGACTATAACTACACTCCCTACCACCAAGCAGTCCCATCTCAAAGTCACCCCACTGATTGAGACAATGTTGATGTGTCAGGCTGCCAAGGGTGTAGATTTGGCACGAACATTGGGGGGGTTACATTGTGAAGAATTTACATGTTTCCATTGATCATGGTATAAATATTGGGGGGGGGTTGTACTTGCTTGTTTTGATTATTGGGGGGGGTTACCTCCCCCCCCATCCCCCTGGAATCTATGACCCTGCAGGCAGCTCAAACATACAGGGCCACAGTGTTTACACTTTTCATCCATACTGTCTTGTGAGTTTGTGTGTGAGCAGGTGAATGTGTGGGAAGTTTGAGACACACTCTGTCCGATTTGTCTTTGCCTCAGTCCATCCCTCCTTATAATCATTCATATTTTGTCCTAAAGAGAGAAAGGAAGGGAGAGATAGACAGATAAAGACAAACCCTGAGGTCTACAATCATGATGAAGTCAAGAGTTATAGCTGTACATGAGCTATATAAAACTCAATAGTCACAGTCGGGTCAAGTTGACAGATGAGAACACACACACACAGAAAGAGAATCAGGTTAGATATACCTTGAGGGAGTCATCAGATCGGTTTGTCTTTTATTGCTGCCCTGAATGCATACAGAGCTGGGACAAACCACAGATGCACTCTTGTGGTTTGGAGGTGCATGGCCTGTCTGCAATACAATTTAAAGGGGTCACATCATGAAAAATGTAAATTTCCTTGATTTCTTGAGCTAAAATAGCTTGATGTACAATAAAAACATCCTGTATCTTGCTGCAAAAACATGGATCACAGATGAATGCATCAACACATGACTGTCCATGGGTACATTGGGTAATGCTTATTGGGTAATCAGAAACCTGGCCACCCAGTCACCATGAGGTAATACGGAGAAAGCAGGTGCTAATCTAAAACTATATCAGGAAAAATTCTTGTAATTGATGTTTATAATGTTGTGTGTATAAAAAATTATTTAAGAAGAAATGTGCCTGCTCAGAGTCAGTATGTCATACAATGTATACTCAATACTGGCAAACATTCCATTGATTTTCTCTAGCTAAAGTTAATCATTCTGTGTTGCCATCACTTTCTTAGCAGCTTTACAAAAGTTTTCAATTAAAGCTACATGGCCCTCAATAAGTACTTCAAAGGTCAATTTCAGCCCAATCAAACTCATTCCAGCAATGAAAGAGAATATCTTTACAATTAAATTAAACAAATCTACAGAAAAGCTCAATTAAAGCAGCTTGTCTGAAGTGCACAATAGCAGTGCTGGCAGTGTGAGATGAGAATACCGGGGCTTTGTATGCCAAAAGATGGTAAAACCAAGGCCTCTTTGGCCACATTTAGGACTTGGCCTTCATGAGAATCTTTTAACACTGTACATTCTCCTGTTGGCAGTCATATTAGTGCAATAACAAAGACAGCCTTGGGAGCTCTATTTTCAGTTTGGTAATTGAATTGTGTGGGAACTGTTGCATTGAAATTGGTGGCTTGCTGTGTTAGACAGTAACACACATGTGAGTTGACACTGTGGATTACACAATAAAAGACAAGGAAAAACACGCAAGTAGTCTTATAAACAGGTTAAATTTGAATTTTGGAGGTGGGGGAACCCTGAAATCATGTGGTGACTCTGGTGCCCCAGGCAAGATATACAGTACAACATGACATTACAGCATTCGAAATAGCATTAGTAGAATGGACTAATTTATGGTGCTTTAGTCATTTTAGGATCCTGACTGTAAAAATCTGCAAAAATCATCACTGTATCGAAAAGAGCACCTCAGACTAGAGGTAGACTGATATATTGGTTTTACAGATTAATCGGTGCCGATAGTTGCTTTTAGGAACTATCGTTACTGGCAAAAATCTGTGCCAATAGTTAACGAAAGTTTTTCATCATTTCGTCATTTCAAAATAAGAGTCCCTTGTGTGTTTTGGGATTGTTTATTCATAAAAGTCCAGCGTTATGCACCTAATCTTCATTTTTTTTCTGGTTATTTTGGGGATTTTGGTTGAACAATAAACTGCCTATAGGATTGTATTCATTTAGGACTCTTTGTCTGTGCCTGTCATAGTAAGGAAACATTAAGAAAAGTTTTTGACATTCTATAAATCAATTTTTAAAACTACCGCCCGATGAGTTCCCACCACCTTAGTTATCGTATCGGCAAAATCCACTATCGGTCGACCTCTAGCTCAGACATTTTGCAAGAAAAAAACAACAACTTAATTTGTGTTTCATGGGTTTTGAATGACATGAGGATGAGTAAATGAGGACAGAATTTTAACCCTAGAAGTGTAGCCTTGGTTAAAGTAATGGAATATTCTGAAACAAGTTGAATACAGCACCAAAGTGACATTTGAATGTTGAATGACTATAAAAATTACATTTTGGTGGTCCAGTATAAAAGTCGCTATAGTGATGTTTCCTAATGAGAATGTTTTGCTCAACACTTCTCACCTTCGAGCTGTCTCACAGCACAGCAGATGCCAGTGCTTGCTGAGATCCTTGTAAAAACCCAGAAAATCCTTTTGCTCTTGAGTATAGCTTCAGTCCGATCCCGCCAGCTCAGAACAGCTATAATAGAGCATTACAGCACAGCTGGATGGAGAGTTGGGCACATTGAGTGCTGTCAGAGGGCAGGCGAGTGACCCAGTCTGAGCTGTATGTCAGTCAAAACATCTACAAAGAAAAATAAAGAGAGAATGAGGAAGAGGATTAGTCTGAGCATTAATGTTGATGAAAGATTAAATCTGTTGGCTGCTGTTAAAATAATTACAAAAAAAGTCAAATAGAATATAAAACTGCAGCAGTAATCTGATAAAACAATACCAGCTGTTCTCTCTATGAGTGTGGCCTGTCCTATAGGTGATATTCAGTAGGTGTTCAACTAGGGCCCTGACTTGCCTGGGGGAGGGGTTCATAATAAATGAAAAAACCTTAATTTGCAATGTAAAGACATTTAATGCCCAATCCACACTTATAGTGAAAGGCTTGCATGATATAATAAGACTGGTTCCAATTAATTCACTGAATGAGACCAATCTAGTTTTATCACGTTGCAATGCTATGACAGAGCTCAATTGCAAAATTAGGATTTGGAAATTAAATCATTTTGAAATTAAAGGAATAGTTCACCCACAAAGTACAATTCTGTCATCATTTACTCATTTTTCATGTTGACTTTTTAATACAATGAAAGTGGACAGTGATTTATACTACCAAGCAAGGGCGGGGCCAGAAGGGTGGCACGGGGTGGCAGCTGCCACCCAAAAAATGAGCTTTGCCCCCCCAACTTGGACCCCGCTCGTGTGCTGGAGATGGTGCGCAACAGCTTAACCCGTCTGCGGGTCGCGCATGGTCCATAATAATGTTCCGCCCATGTCTGGCAGGACACAGCATTCCGCCTCAGTAGAAATCAGACAAAATTAATGGATGCCACCCCTTACTTGACTCTTGCCACCCCTTTGCCACCCCTGGCAAAAACAAAATCTGGACACGCCCCTGCTCCCAAGCTCCAAAAACAACACACACATACACACTCACACAAAAGGAAAAAAAAATCAGTATTGTGGTATATATAAATCCTATAGAAAAGCAGTGTATGTATATGACTTGTGCTGAATTTATCAAGTCTTTTAAAGCCATTTGATGCCTATGTTTGAGGAAATTATCATCTTTCCCCCCACTGGAAGTCTCAAAAAAATTAATAAATAAATAAATCCATTCAAACGTGCTTTGACCTTAACATTTAACACAAAAACAACTATAAGGTTGAATACCAAATAAGTATACATTAAATAAAACAATTGGAAAATATATCAATCTAATTCAATCATATTTTACTTTATGTTGTTCCAAACCCGTATAACTATTCTATGGAACACCAAAGGAAAAGTTTAGCTCTCTTCCATTCAATGAAAGTGGATGGTGACCAGGGGCTCCAAAAAAGCATCATAAAAGTATTACTACAGTAGTCCTTGCAACTTATGCACTAAATTCCTAGTGTTTTGAAGCCATATGATAGCTTTTTGTGAAGAACAGGCTGAAATGTAAGTCCTTATTCACTAAAAAACTTGCCTTGAAAATCTTGCATGAGTGCAATGGTCACCATTCACTAAAAAGAGCATCTTAGACATTCTCCAATAAATAACTTGAATAAAAGGAAGAAATCATACAGGTTTCAAAAGAAATAAGCATGACAGAGTTTTCATTTTCATCTACTCCTTTAAGGATGATCTCTTGCATTCATGATACTGTTATAAATATTAGCTGAGATTCAAAACAGCCAAAGTACTTGACAAATTACTTCTGACATTGCAACACTGCATGCAGCTTTGTTTGTTATTTTTGTTCAGAGTTTGAAGAGCAAAGTGTAGTCTGACTACGGCTTTACCTCAAGAAAAGAAAAGGTTTAGTTTATGAATTTAGTTAATTCTATATGAACACCAGAGTTAAGTGAACTTAATTACACATGTTTTGGAGATGCCATTACTCAGTTTAGATGAGGGAAAGAATTTACTCAATAAATCGAGTAGAGTCAACTTATTAGGGTTTTCAGCATGAATAGATTGAATGTTAAATATTAAAACAAAAACTCAAAGTAATCCCTTCAGTAATCTACACTTTTTTACATATCTAATCACAGTTACAGTAACTCTGCTTTTGCATTTTAATTTAACACTGTCATGTATTCCGTTAAGCCTAGTCCCCAACCCTGATAATGATGGAAGGAAATTGGTATTGATCATAATATTTAAATTATGAATGTTGATTGTATTGTGAGCACTATTGGTGAAAAGCGCTAAAGCTTGTCAAAAAAATAAAAAAATAAACATTTCCTACAACTACATTTGTTGCAGCTTGAGAATGATGCAATGCATATATAAAGCATCAATTACACACATCCTTTGCTCCACTGGAACTAAAAAGCCCAGTCTTTATCAGAAAGTAAAGAAAGACAGTTTTATTCTGACCAAAAAGATTTTCATCATAAAATGTAGGCTTAGTCAATGCAAATTAAACTATACTGTGTTGAGTGAGCAGACTTAAGACCAAACATACAGTATGCAAGTACGTGAACGTAGACGCATCTTGCTACGCAAACTCGATTTCACGTGTTGCTGCATTGTGAAATGTGTCATAACCTAACGCAAGTACGCACTGTATTCTCAGCGTTGCCGCAAGGGGCTCCACTGCGGATTTTCTTTTTTCAATCAACAACTGTCATGGCGGAGAACCAAATTAAGGAGAGTCTTGCCGAACAAGTTAGATTAAACAAAACATTTTTCATTGGCCATGCGTTGGTGAAGTGCTCGCGTCTGCGTTTGTGTACTTGCGTGAAGTATGTTTGGGCCCTTAAATTAGTCAGATTTGGCCTAATCATTGCAACAAGACAAAACTCTTTATGACTTTATGCTTTACCTGATTATAACCAGGCTATGTTAAACAGGCGTTAAACAATGTATGTTTCTCTCTCTTTCTCTTGTCTTGCTGTATTTTATTTGTGATGCTGTTTGTGATATTTGTTGTATTCAGTACATTATTTTGTTGATTGCTGCTGTATGTGCAATGTGATAATAATAATAATAATAAAATATAGCCTATATATAATTTCCTCAGTGGCCATCAAATGATGCATCATCAGAGTAGGGCTGTCATGCCTAAGGGATGTTAACGGGAATCATGTGTGTGCCCTTAACTTGAGCAAACACCAATTGGGTGTGACAGGAGAGTTGTGATTAGCGTGAGCTCTGCTTATGAAGTGTTCTCACGCTGACGGTCAGATAATAATTCATGACGCATCGCTTCACTCTCCACGAGCTCCTAAAATTAAACGCAGCGAAGCGCGCGAGCGGTTATTAATTTAAATGTTAGAGGCTTGAAAGTTTGTGTGACGCAGATCGGAATGCAACAAGAGACAGTCTGTTCGCCGCAGACACCCGCTGCACATAGGGTACACGGGGTGGAAAAACAAAACGCGTGTATGCATCATTACTTTTTGAGACTGGAACCGGTGCTGTCTGATGATCGTCAGGAATCAAGCTTCACTTTCAAGTCTGATTCAGTTGCAGCCTATTTTTGTGACAAAACTGATACTGACTAGCCTTTTTTTATTTTTTATTTATTTTTTTGATTGCGCCTTTACGAGGGTAGGAAGTCTCACTTGCACTATTGATCTCTGCCTGCGATGCTGTAATCCATGGCTCTGTACCCGGCATAGGGTATGTTGACAGCGCACCCTCTACAGCCAATCCGCGCCGTTAGAGAAGTGTGTACCCACCTCTTACCTTCATCATCACCATCATCCTCACAGTAAGAGTCAGAGACCAGCGGAACAAGACACTCTCAGACGGAGCTGAGAGAGAGAGAGAGAGAGAGAGATACTTAAGCCTGCGTTTTAGCATTATTTTACCAGAATGGAGTGAGAAGATGATCAACTAGTAGATCCGGACAGCCTTTTTAGGTCCATGCTTGGATATGCATATCTTTTCATCTCCGCGTTGAGTTTCATTACTGACACTTCACTTGTCAAGACAGTCCAACCGCATCGGTGTCAGAGCACATATACATGGGGCTCATCGCAGCATTGGCCGGAAGATGTGTATCACTGCTCCGCGGCTGAGATCTGTGTCGCCTGAGCCCATCGTGGGATCGAATCCCTCGGTTCATGTCTGCGCTCTGCGCCCCGTGTCATTCCCAGTGAACTGAGATGGCTCTTTGCGCGGAGGTGCGACAGACACGGAGACCGCTGCAGGGGAAATGGACACATCTAGTTTTAATTACGACCTATTGCTTTTTTTGTGTATTACCACTGAAACAACTTTGCGCTTTCCCCTCTTCGCTGAGCGACTGTCAAACACCCACCGGGTGGAACTGCTCCGGTAAGAGACGTGAATGCGCTGCTCCTTAACTCTCCTTAACGCCCGTGCCTTTGCGCGTCTTATGTTGTGGCAAGCTTTTCCGTTATGGATCAGGTTACTAATTAGTAATTGAGTAATTTGAATAAAAGCCCTAGAGCAACCTGGGGTTAAGGGTCTTTATCAAGGGCACAATGTTGATAAGCCATGGATCACCCCATGTGGCATCTGAACCTGCACCATTGAAGTTCCCA
The DNA here is from genome assembly GCF_019703515.2 of Myxocyprinus asiaticus. Lineage (NCBI taxonomy): Eukaryota > Metazoa > Chordata > Actinopteri > Cypriniformes > Catostomidae > Myxocyprinus > Myxocyprinus asiaticus. The sequence continues at coordinate 4,699,135 of NC_059355.1, read as the reverse complement.
GATCTATAACCACTTATGCATATCTGGCCCAAAAGAACTACATCTGGTGCTCTGGTGCTGCTTTACAATGTATCAGTGGGATAAATGTAGCACTGAGAGGGAGCGCTTGTCAGAGACACTTTGGTAACAAAGGACCCCGCTGTGTAATTATGTTGTTTCTTTAAATAGCTTTAAGGTACAATCGTATGCAAGAAATGTACTGTATCTGTTGCGCAGACCTACGTGGGTCCTGCGAGTTGATTCAGCGTTGAATGTCCTTCCTAAAACAGCTTATTCCGTATTAGGACAAGTCAGTAAGGTAATAGAGGCTAATTAAATAAAGAAAATCGTATATCGTTAGACTGTACAGCTATTGACCTGTTGTGCTTCGTCTTATCGATTCCCCCCATCGTGTTACCCCTCTACAGTGCTGTCACACGTGTTGAAAGCAAGGCTTGATAAAATAAGCTGTCAGATAGATAAGGTGCCAGATGGCTGGTTTGACTATATTTCAATATTGGAGTGGACTATTTCTCTCATTGGCAACCTGACACAGTCATGCACCCAGGTTTAGGATAGTATGCCAGCTGGTCAACTACTGAGAGCCACAGGGAGGTAATACATTGATGGTTTGAATGTATATAATGACCAATAAATGCTTGCTTGACTCTCCCAGACCACGTTTACATGCATGTCATTTTCCGATTAAGGTCCATTTTCTTGATTTATTTTGAAAAAGATGTTTACATGCTCCAGAGCTATTGGAGCATTGGTGTGTAATCAGCATATTCCGATTAAATTAAAAATAAGCATTCTTTTCCTGCTATTCTTTTCTGGAAATATTGGGATGCTCGGTGTTGCCATTTGTTACACTGCTTTTTAGTAATTTTGGGAGGTAATTTAACCACCTCGCAATTAATTCTCATTCATATCCATTGCAATAACACACACGAGTGCAATGAATTGCAAAATGTCATTCATGAGACTTTTACAAATTTACGCCATGACATGTATTTGAATATTTGTAAAATGTTCATAAAAAGTCTCCTCGCTTTAAAAATTGGTTTCTTTTCTGTAACTTGACATTTTTAATAACTGTCTGTATCTAATATCATCCAGAATTACCTTTGTTTGAACATGCGCAGATATAAATGAATGTTCAGTTATGGTGGATATTCTGAATAAGGTGTTTACATGACTTAATATTCAGATTAATACAGGCATATGCCAGCTGTTTTATTCAGATTTGTATTTTTGGTTTAATCTATTGCAATCAGATGATGCTTGCATAACTGGAATATGACCAAATTCTGACTGATATTGGAACTTTTGTGCATATAAATGTGGTCTGAGAGTGATGCTAGCAGCTTCATTTTAATGCAGGCAGAGAGCATCCACCTCTCAAGATTTTCTCTCCTTCAGACTGTGAAAGACCACAGGGGTTAGTCTAATCCACCTCAGCTCTTTTTTTTTTATTCCTCAGATATTCTGTACACCAGAGCCTATTTTGAGTGTAGTGTGTGTGTGTGTGTGTGTGAGAGAGAGAGAGAGAGAGAGAGAGAAAAAAAAATATGTGAGAAGGAAAGGTCTTCTGGGAAAGCTTGTCTGAGCTCCTGGGCTAATGAGGAAGTTGTGGTGCCCTATTTTGGGTTTCCGTTCAGTTCTCTCTGTTTTATCCCGACTTTAATGCCATCATTGAGATTTAATCCAATAAAGTACAGGAAGAATGCCACTACTTAATCAAGAAAAACAAGGTAGAAGACAATTGGCACTTTCCACAAATACACTTGAGGCACAAATCCCATGTTTTTTTTTTTTTGTTGTGAGAACAATTAGATATGTTAGATAAGTTAGATTCAATTTATTGCAGGAAAAAAAAAAACCTATTTACTAATTTTAATTTGCAAAACTTAATATTTAGCTATGTCCTCAACCATTCAACCCTGCTATCAAAGTTTTTTTAAATTTTTTTACAGTAGGACATATAAGTTTATAAATAGCTTCAAATCCACCTTTGGTCCCAAACTATCTTGCCCCTAATGAGTGATAGCTTAATTTAGGCTAAATATGCAACCCTGTTTTCCCATAGTTTTTTCCCTCCCAGATTTAGCCTATTTGCCTAAATCATTGTTTTAAACTGTATTTTCTTTAGACATGTCCCAAATTCTGGTAACAGTGTTGTAAAAGTTGCAAACCTCACATTAAATAAATAGAAAATAAAATAGTGCATATAAGAGTTGACGATCAACATTTTTTGAAGGTTAAAAAAGATTTTTTAAAAGCGTTTTAGACTGTATTTTGTGCCCTATTTTGTGGAAAGTGCCAGTTCTCTTGTCTTTTTTTCTCTTTCCTGCCATCATTAATAGGCTCAGAGGAGGCATGACTAATATTTGCCACCAGGACGATGTTGCAGGGCTAATTGAATGGCTAACGCAAGAGTGTTGGTGATAATTATTATGCCATTGAGGGAGAATGAACGAGTTGGTATTGAATGGTAAAGTGTGAGTTGTGTACCTGGAGGTGAGCAGGAGAAATAAAGGACAGTAATCTGAGACATAGCCCTGAGTGCACACTCATAAAGCTGAGTGGTTAGGAAGAGCACTGTGTTTAAATATGCATGATGGCAGATGTTTCTGTTTTTCATTCAGAACATTATTTCCTCTGTTCTTCAGTTGCTGAACATTGAAGGAGGGCAGTGGTAACATGCTCACACATTTGAACATACAAACCCAACACACAAATGTAAATGTAAACGGGCACATAGAAATATATTAACAATATATATTAACGATACACATGTATAAACACAAGCTTCAGACTTCAAGAGCATTGATTTAAAAAAGAATAATAATACCATCTTCATACAGTGGGGTCCAAAAGTTTGATACCATTAATGAAAATGCTTCTATTTTTTATTTTATTTTATTTTTTTTTATTGCAAATTAACCTATATTATCAGCTCAACAATTTGAGTGAAAAGTTGAATTGAAATATTTACAAGAATTTCAAAATTTCTTAGTATGTGGTATGCACCATTTAGCTTTAATGACAGCATGCTCGAGCTGGCATGGACTCTGGTTTGTGCAAAACCTAATGAGCCATGTTATCCCAGCATGATTTGAGAATGTTAAAGAGCATCTTGTGTACTTCAGTGGAAGCAAGGAAACATGACCTTTTGTACAGTGGAGTTAACATGGTTAATCTCACAAATGTGCTTATTACATTAGAGACCTAGAAATAGCTCAGAATATTTCATATTTCTTCTTAATTTAATTCATAACTGTTTTGTTTTTATATTAAATTGTTTAAAATCCTAAAATTTTCCGTTCATTTCCTGGTTGAAATGAAAGAAAAAAAAGAATCCTAGATTTTCAATGTGGTCACAGACTTTTGGAGCATCAGTGTGCTATATGATACTCACTTTGACCTAAACCTATTTAGGCCCAAAACCACTCTTGTTTTACAAATGCAATAGAAATATTTGACGTATATCCATGATTTGACAACAGAATGCATTATGCGGTTTTACCCTAAGGGTGCAAAAGATATACAGTAGAACACTGAGCAGAAATTTGGATGGAGCTGGCATGGCCAGCTGCACAGAAACAAACATCAAATTGAATGTTTGAAGAATGATCCCCATGCACAACAAACAACTTTTTCCAGATGGAATGCAGGATGTTGTTGTTGTTATTGATTAGCCAGACAAATAGTAAAGTAAGGAAGCTTTTAATTTCTTAAAAAATTTATATTTGAATCACACATTCCTTTGCATGCTTAAAGTTAAAAGAGAACATAAATTTGGTTAATAAAACAGAAACAATTGTGAACTGCATACAGACAGAACTGAATATTTAGAGATCCACATTGAATTAAAAATGCCGTCTAATCTGACTAACGCTGTGTTCCATTCAAGTCGGATGTGGGATATTCCTGCTTGATATCTCCGATCTCAGCCCATAAAGGCATTCCTTTGCCAGATGCACGGAAGGTGACGTGTAAGGAAACAAAACTACAACACTCCCGTTAGCTTAGCAGGTGTTTGACTGTAACCAGAAACGTCTCCTAGCAACCCAACTGATAAACAATTCTGCAATGCCAGCATTTGTGCTACAGGTGTACGATTATCAAAAAAGAGCATAATATACCATGTTTTATACACATGTTTCTGTGGGCGTTTGTTAAACACGCTTAATATCATGTAATGTAGGAACTTTGACTCATTTATCAATATTTCTTAATAAATGTTTCACTTATATGTATGTCTCCCTGAGTGCCGACATGTCTGTGTGACATCACACATCTGCATCTCAGCGAAATCAAAGTTGAACATTTCCGCACGAGTTTCCTAGTTGGAATTCCCACTTCAAGTGGCGTTCCATTGCACTTTTCCTAGTAGATGGAAAATCTGACATTTTACGAGTTGAATGGAACGCAGCATAAGGTCTATTGCTGTGGCATGTTTAATGCATGCACTTTTTCCAAGTTAAAACTGAGTTTGCACTCAAAAATGCAAATGCACAAGTAGCCATTGGCCATTAAGACACTATATTGTATGTTAAAGATTGTCCTCAGAAGCCAAGAGTGAATGTATTGGGCATTCACTTCAGTAAGAATTTTGTTATTTGGACAAAAGTCTTTATTCGATAAGATGGAATTTTTTTAAGCTTTAAAAAAAAACAAAAAAACATACTTATCACTTAAATTGTGTAACATTATCCTCAACAGCTCATGCTATGCATAGTAAAAAGGCTATTTGACATAAGCGCTCGGAAAAGCTTTAAAAATAAGAAAATAAACAACTGTGATCTTCAGCATATTTTGAATATGAAGAAATATCTTATGAAAGGTTTTTTTTTTTTTTTCAGTCATTGATTTAGCTGTACTTTATGACAGTCACACTTTGTGAGGGGACATCGCTGTGTGGCTTTTGTGCAGTTGAAAGGACTTTTTTTTTGCTGGAGATTTCTGTGCTGATTGGATTTAAATATGGTAAAATGTGTTAAACTTAGTTGAGAATACAGCACTCTGTTGATAGCTGAGAGCATGATAATATGTAAGAAATTAACATTCAAGGGGTTAGAGATGTGTAAAGCATTTTGCGCACAGGCAGCTGACATATAACATGTCCATGAACTTTATTTTTATCAACATTGAGATTTTATCTTAAAGTATGAGAATGTATAAGGGAAGTTTATATTTCAAGGATGTCAATTTAACGCACTAATTCAGTGTGATTAAGTGAAAGAAATAACGCGTAAAAATTACCGCAATTAATCACATCCTTAAATAATTTTCTTACCAAGTAAGCAATTCAAGCTTGAAGGACCACTTTTGCGAGTCTCAGTCAACAGGGGGCAGTAATTAAGGGGACAGGGGGCAGTAAGGGTGTACAGGCAACGCTCAACAGCTGTACAGGCAACAAGCAATTGTACAGTCAACAAATTGACAGTTGATCAAAGACAGCTTGACTGAGCAGAATGCAGCGGTATCAAGTTTTAAAGTCTTCAATGTTTCAGACCAATTTAACTTGATATTTTTCATTAAAAATAAATAAATAAATAAATAAAACATTTAATCGAGCAACAGTCCTAGTATATTTTATATTTTATTATTTATTTGAAGCTTATCACCATTTATAAACACATTTTGCTTTCACCTTTAGTTCATTTTAAAATTACACTGTGGTGTGACAAATTAATTTTTAAAAGTACAAATATTTCAAGTAGTTTTGAAGTAGTTTTGAGTCATAAAACTCCATGTATAATAATTATACAAGAATTTAAAAAAAACAAATTGTGTAGAACAGTTTTAGATGGAGTATAGCATGACGTCAACTTCCCTAAAATATTTCATGTCAACTACCTGTGTGTAGATTCTGACCATTGTACCACATAGGTAGATTCAGGGTTTGGACAAGATTTGTTTTACTTTTGTTTTCAACAGAGACTTTTTAAAGCAGAAATGAGTGAAACAACATGAATAAGATGTGGCAAAATACCTCAGTTCCATCTTAGTCAATTTCTCAAGCAATGTTTTCCCCCATTCCATGCATTCCCAAAAGGGTAAAAGGTTGTTCTACTCTTAAATTTATGGTATTTGTGTGGGCTCCCTAATTTGTTAAATTGGCAGATGCAATAGAATTTATTTTACATTCCAGGAAAGGAGGCATGTCCTTGAAATGTTTCAGATATTAATATGTGGATCTTTGTCAGCACGTGCACTCTACCGTCCAGACTCACATTGTGACGTGATTCTCCAGATAAAATCTTGAGTGAATGTGATTCGTCTGGCTACATGAGACAGACAGGAAACACTGTGCATTTGATCAGTACTTTGGCAACTGCCACATGCTGCCATATGGCAGTGAAAGTGAGCTCGTCTCCCAGGGGCTTTGGGTCGGTCCTCCACAGGTGTGCCAGAAGGTGTGAGGTTCAGTCCTTATTAACCTTGTGCACACAAACATACAGATATTCCAAGGGTACCTCCAAAATGCCCAAGTCACAGACAAAGCCTGCATCCTTCATTTAACTTGAGTTCTGTTCCTACTTGTCTATTTTTGAAAATGAAAGCCAAAGCACTCTTAGATTAATGATGAGTATATAAATACTGCACTAATGGCCAGGCTATTCTTACTGGACCATCTGTTATGAGAGACAGGGCAGAGCTCACTTACATGCTAGCCATGTTGGTAACAAATGCATCAACAGGAAAACCTGTAGTGACTGAGCCTAGGAGGTGTGTGACAGCTACTGAAATACTGAGATTTCACTGTATGGGAAACTGTATTGCAGGTACTATTTGTAGCAGAGCTAAAAAGTTGTACTGCAAAAAAATAAAAAATAAAAAAAATAAACAGATTAGAGCTAAGTCGTAGCATCTGCTCGTCACCGACGCTCTTCATGTGCGCACTTGTGAGACATGCTCCAACTAGTTGCTGATACTAATTTAAATTTCAAATTTGTTTGATATCCAGCCGACCAGTCTACAGAGGTACGCAATTCTCTGACAAGCAAAAGAACAGCAATAAACAACAGCCAATTAAATGTCAAAAAGAAAGTGTGGAGCAGTGGACTAGACATATTTGATGTGAAGCAGGAGCCCATCTAGCAAGCTTTTAAAAAGTTAATCGAATTGTTTAACTCCAACTTTGTCTGCAGAATTGATTGGAGCCCAAGTTTCCCCAGGTACTGTGCAATCCATTTATTTTTGTTGTTGTTGATGGTGGTGTTGTCAAACTTTGACCTACCGATGTGTTTGAGTTTGTTTGAGAAAGGAATTTAAGGATTGTGGAGATAAGAATGATCTTGTAATTGACATACATAACTTACCCTGACTATGTGTTGCACAAAAGCGAGTTGTTTTTAGCTGTATATTATGTAATACGTTGAAGAGGAATGCATATTTTTTTAAGCCTACCCCAAATTTATAACAGTCCATGGAGTAAAATGTAATCTTAGAGGAAAAATGGAACTGCTCAGAATCACACTCATCATTTATTATGCAAACCTTCCTGGTTCAACGCAAAATGAAAACCCAGGTCACCCACACTGCAGACACAACGTTCTATCAGTCATGCCACAGGAAAAGGTAAATATAGTTGAACTGATGCAAAAATGTCTAATGGGAAGTGGCACTTGTCAGCAACTCAATGGGGCCCATGCCCACTAGTACTTTCAGTAGCAACATGCCAACTTCACATGTAATCATGTAAATGCATTTGTGAGAGAAAGGAATTTCAAGATCAGTTGGGGAGGAGAATTTTCTTATAATTGACGCACATAGTCTTGATTAGTTGTGTAAAGTGCATACCTGTAACGTGCACAGGCTGGCTGAAGACAGGACGAGACGATGATGAAGTGTAGAACCCAAGTGCAGCTTTATTTCCAGTGCTGGTTTCCAAACATGAAACACTATATCCAAAGTAAAACAAAACCTTGACTTGACAATAATATTACAAACAACAGCACGATGTTACACCTACAATACTCAACTAAGGACTAGAGAGAACATGAGGGCTTAAATACAAGGACATGGGCAAACACATGACAATGACAACCAATAACAAGACTAAACTAGTAACAAGACTAATAAAACATGAACCAATGAAAAGACAAGACTGATAACAAGTAAACAAGACAATAAACCAATGAGAACAAGACACATGAACATGAGGGAAACAGGATATCACATGACTAGACAAGGAATTGAACTAATTTCACAATAAAAGACTTGAAAACATGAACACTAGCATATCCCCCCCCTACAAGGGGTGGCTCCCGATGCCCAACAACAAATGCCCAACAAAACATGACAAGAGTTCAACAGGGAGCTATCAGCCAAGGCAGGCCTGGGGGCAGTGGTGGACCTGGACCTTGGGGCAGGGGCAGACATGGGCTGTGAGGCAAGGAAATCAGGAGACCTGAAGGGGCTAGAGACCGCGGGGGCCAGAGGGTGCTGGAGACCATGGCGGAGCAGAGGGCGGAGCCGGCGGTTGGTTTGGGGAGGCATGGTTTGGCGAGAAAGGGCGTGGAGCATGGCCTGCCGAGAAAGGGCGTGGAGCATGGCCTGCCGAGAAAGGGCGTGGAGCCACTGGACAGGGGTCATACTGGAAGTGGGTGGCCGTTGGGTACTGAACAGACTGGTAGCTTGTGTCTGACAGGTGCTGACTACTGGACTGAGCTACGGACTGGTCGACAGTTGCTGGGGACTGGACAGGATTGTCGATGGTCACAGGGGACCAGACAGTCTCGGGGAACTGGACAGGCTTAGGGAACTGGACAGGCTCGTCGACAGCCTCCATGGCCAGAAGCTGGCAGCAACTGGGGAACGGCCTCCATGGCCGTGAGCGCAGGCAGCGACTGGGGAACTGGAGCCCTTCTCCTCCTCTTCTGGACGGTCGAGGAGGCTTCAGGCACTGGCTCGTCGACCATGGCAGGCGTGGGTGCTGGCTTTTTGACCGTGGTGACCATGGCGGGGAACTCAGGTGTGGCGGCCATGGCGGGGAACTCAGGCGTGGCGGCCATGGCGGGGAACTCAGGCGTGGCGGCCATGGCGGGGATCTTTGAGGTGGCCACTGTAGGAGCACGGGGTTCCTCACCAGCTACTCCTACAGTGAAAGACAATCCGCTCAATTGTAGAGCAAAATCAATGTATTGAATCAGAGTTAAATTAATAAAGCCTCCAGGCAATAAAGAATATAGTGGCTCATCCAAGCTACTATGGAAAGAGTGTTTAACAGAAGCCTCACCCAAGTCCACCAACTGACAATGCTCACAAAAGTCCTGAACATAGTCCTCAATGGGTTTATTTTCCAGACAAAGACGCATCAGTTTAACTGCTGGGTTCATAGTTGCGGTTCGAGTATTCTGTAACATTCGGGCAGGCTGGCTGAAGACAGGACAAGACAAAGAAAATGATGAAGTGTTGAACCCAAGTGCAGTTTTATTTCCAGTGCTGGTATCCAAACATGAAACAGTTTATCCAAAGTGACGTGACTTGACTTGACTTGACTTGACTTGACTTGACTTGACCACAATGTTACACCTACAATACTCAACCAAGGACTAGAGAAAACATGAGGGCTTAAATACAAGGACATGGTCAAACACATGACAATGACAACCAATAACAAGACAAGACTGATAACAAGTTAACAAGACAATAAACTAGTGAGAACAAGACACATGAACATGAGAGAAACAGGATATCACATGACTAGGCAAGGAAGTGAACTAATTTCACAATTAAAGACCTGAAAACACGAACATGAATCTAAACATGAAACAAGAACACACAAATACGTTACAATACCCTATTGCAATATTTTGTGCACATTTTATGAGATTTTAATCTTTGACAAACAAGATGTACTTTAGATAAATGTTAAAAAATATTTACTAGCATCCAAAATAACTAAAAACTATTTATGAATAATAAGGTATTTTTCCCCATTTTTCAGCTGTAGATACCCTGCAGTTTACTTAAGCCAAGCGTACACTACACGACTTGCCTTCAGCACTCTGCTACTCACAGTCTTGTTTTTCGTTGTGCTGGTGCGCACAATGCAGGACTGTAGTGTCTCAACCACACGACCACGCGTCCCGACTGAGGCCACGTGTACACTGGTATTAATACGTGCTTTGGGTGATCCAATCACAAATGTACAAGCGAGATACATCACCACTACACCTGGTCGTCTCTTTTGACCACTTGTGTTCGGATTTCAAGGAGAGAGTCTCTGATTTCATGAGGACATACAGCAATCATTACATCTATGTATTACAAAATGACAATAAAGCAGAAAAAAGTAAACGACATGAAAGCACTAAAAACCAGCACACAATTTCTCTTAATTATTTGCAAACATGACGTTTAGAGCATAATTCTGAGTTATTTTAGTGTAGTACCTGTAACTGAGCTCTAATGTGCATGCTCCTCATATCTGTGTCCCTATTGTACACGTTCATGCATTCGCTTTTTTAAATTTTCTGATCTAACGCTAATTTCCCTTTAAATCCGCACATAACCGGCAAAAAACCGGCCATTACAGCTGCCCTTTGCATAGTCCTGTTTCAAACAGATCACTCAAAATGCATCTTAAAATGAAGATAATGAAATTCATTCACAAACTCACGCAGTTTATTCTTGATAACATCAACAAACATGAAAGAAGGGTTCTCACCCGTTTTTGCGCTTATTGGCACCATTTGCAAAGGAACAATTATTTTTTTAAAAGCTGCAAATAATAAATACAGTGAGTAGGGAGATGTAGGTCATGTTTTATTTTATTATATTATTATTTTTGTCTCCTGATACCCAATACCTTACTCTACTATTTCAACAAACATGAAAGAACGGCTCACCCCCATTTGTACACTTATTTGCGCTAATTTGCAAAGGAAATAAATAATAACAACAGCTGAAAATAATAAAGACAGCGGTTAGGGAGAATAATTTATAATATATATTTCTAAAATATTTTAGGTCTCTGCTTCCTAATACCTTGCCCTTCTCTTGCGCTCAATCTATATTTAATTGTTTTTTGGCTCATAACGGTCTCTCACATGTCAGGACAGTGCTCACACCTGATGAAAAGACGTCTAGATTTCAAGCTGTTTTGAAAACTGTTCTAGCTTGTGGGACTAGTCACAGCATGTCGCAGAAGTGCGCACACAACAAGACCACTCATTGTGAGATCTAAGACTTCTTGTCGCAGACCAGTCGCCGACTCAAAACATCAAAGGAGATGAGCTTGAGTCGTGTGTAGCCACTTGGCATTATCTTTTTAAATCTCCCATCTGATTCTGTAAAACGTTCTCTTAAAGACCCCTTGAAATTGCTCAAGGAGAAGTTTTCTTTCATGTGTTGCTGGTAAACAGGAAGTTTGGTTGAGGCATATTGAAGAGCTCATATCTTTTTAGATGATAGCTTTGGTACTGCCACAGCCATAATCCATGATTTACTATTTGCAAGTCGGTTTCAGGTGGTATTATGGGGAGGGCCATTCTATTCTAGAAAGTATTTGATCGGACAAAAATCGGTGTAGTGCAAGATGAGTCTGTTTTCCTGGAAAAGAAAGACTGTAAATTGTAAATGCATATATCTGCTAAAGATTAATTTGGTGAACTTTGAGAAGTATACTAGCATATAGATGGCTTCAAAGCCAATAGACATGGACTAAATAGCCACAAAAGACCATTTGCATGGCATTTCACACTTATTGTATGTTTTAAAGTGATGTTGAAGTACAACAGAAATATTTGATTGCATTCCCACCCCCACCCAAACTATTGCTCATTACACTGTGTAATGTACTAGTTCAAGAATACAAGAACCGTCTGGCAGTAATAACACATTAGTGTGAGCTTTATGAAATACTGCTGCAGATGCTTGGTAGCTTTTGCACCCTGTGGGGTATGATGCTCATCAATTTGCATATTCATGTATTAATTTAGCAGATGTTTTAGTTCAAAGGAACTTTGCCCGCAGTTCATTAGCTCAACATAGGCAAGTGTAGATTTCTTGTTATGTGTTGTTTGTTAGCAAATGTTCTGATGTGTCTAGTGTCACCTTTGGTATGTTTTCAGATCTGTTTCATGTCACCATACTTCCTGTGCCACTTCCTGTGTGATGTGTTGTTACCATTTCCCTACAGTAAATTCAGTTATACAGCTCACGGAACAAATTCAGCCTCACATAGCTGAGAACCGTTTTTTTAGGTGTAGCATTGAATTCCCTGACTGTGATGAATGGAAATGGAAGTGACTCCAGCACTGGAGTGTTGAGTTCCACAGCTCCTGCACTGCGAAAAAATCATTTTCTTCATTGTTATTTTTGTTTTGCTTTCCAGTAAAAATATCTAAACATCATTACAACAAGATAAATATAGCTGAGAAGCAAAATCGTGCAAGATAATATGACTCTTAAAACAACATCACGCACAAATTTGTGCTGTTGTAATATCAGTACAACACCTTCTTGCTCGTGTGTTATTGCTACATTTAATTTTCTTATCATTTGTGTTTTTGTTTGTAACTTACATTCATTGTAGACACAATATGGCTAGCTGTTGCATGCCACCAAGCAACGCACAAACGTACAGCCTGTCTGGGACACCGCAAACACAGACAAGTGGAGTCAAACAGTAAAAAGAGTGAAGCATCCCAGTGCTGTAATTCCAAGGCCACATCCACACTAATATGTTTTCATTTGAATGTGACGGTTTAACATTTTCACACGACGATAATTGTTGAAGCTTTTATCATGGTATACAGTATTATCATGGTATTGAATTACATTACAAAATGGGTTGAAAGATAAACAAACTTTATTGTTGTTCTCTTAATAAACACATTTAATTACTTTTTTAAATCCCACATTTTTTTAAATTAACAGATGACAAAGAACTTTGAAAAGAACCCTGAACATTTGAAAAACTAATTGAACAACTAATTGGCTACAACAGTAGTATGCATGTTTGTTTGTTTTTTTTCTCTGGATAGCAAGACAGTTGCTAATATATGTGCTTATAGCTACAAATTTAATAACCTCAAATTCACTCACACTGTATGAACACATACGTTTGCGTTGCGTTCTAACTTGAGCTTAATATTAAAATCATCATGGTACCACATTGACATTATTATTTACAGGACTTAGCATTAGCTGTTTACAACTGTATTTTAGTTGTTCGCTGTCAAGTCCCAAACGTTACTGTGTGGCTAGTGGAGTTTTAGCGAACTACTCTTTGGCCACTTGAAAGCAAGCTACACATTATCTGCAAATGGCAACAACAGTTCTTTTTTTAGTCTTCTTAGTTGTCACTTAGCTAGTTGTCTCTTAGAGTGATGTCTGACAGTTTTCAAAAACAGCTTGGAAAAATGAGCAGAACTGGCACAACTTACCTTTATCTCGCTGAATTACACAGGATGATTGTCCCGCAGATCAGTAAACATGTAGGAGGTGTTCCCATGTTTCGCTGACACTTTTCTGCCACATGTTTTATACTAAGAGAAACCATCTTCGACCAATAATGACTCTGCATTTTTATGAAACCCAAATACTTCCACATTTTTGACTTAAACCTTTTAGAAGGCAGATAAAGGGTCGGCTATGTTCCTCCTTCAGCCAAGCTTCTTGTCCATGTTAATTTTGTTTACATCAGAGTGTGCATGTGTCATTTATGCCGCATACACGCAGTGTTGCAAATCTTGATTTGTTGAGGGATCAGAAAAATCAAAACAATTTGGCTGAAATGTTATCTAGAATTATTTACGGTATAATGTCCACGATAACAATATCGTGCATGTTAATTACTGTGATATACCGTATTGCCGAATACCGTCACATGCCTATTTGAAACTTTCTGTTTCCTAACGTCAGAGTTTTCGAATGTATGCACTAAATGTCTGTGTTTTCTGGGGAGGAAAATGCTGTTCTAGTGTGGAAGAGAGGCGTAAACAAAGCAACGTCAATGGATTTTCAAGCAAAAACATATTAGTGTGGATGTGGTCTAAAAATCAGCATTCTTGGAATGCTGCATGTCCACTCAGAATAAAGGACTGAAACTACTTGTTTTACAATTCAAGAATGCATTTTTGCTTCTCAAGGAAAGTTATCTTGTTAATGATATTTTTACGGGAGACAATATATATATATATATTGCAGTTCACTAAAATTCTCTATTGTGTTTGCATTGGAGTGTCATATGTTGTGGGTTATCTATCTTCCTTTTTTACTGCTCTCTCTGTCTACTTCTGTCTGTCATTATCATTCCATACAGAATGACTTATCCTCAGACTTTGGCTGCTTGTCTTGTTTCAGCACTGCTGTATATCACTCTGGGCCACCTCACTCTCTCTGTCACTCTCTCTTCTCTGTTTACAGCATTCACACACACATGGATACACACTTGTCTCAGCTAACTAGTCTGCACCATTGTGGAAGATGAACCTCGCGGAAAGACACAACTGATCGGACAATATTTAAATTGTATGCATGTCCCATCTCAGCAAGAGAAATCATACTGTCCATCTGTGCTCTTCCTAACTCTCTCCCTTCCTGTCTCTTTTTTCTCTTTCCTCTTCTCATTAAGTGAGGCACATTTAATTTGTCTTTATGTGAGTCATATCTTAATTGACAAGCGTTTACGTTCATTTTTTATTTTTATAGTGGTGATTTCTTGTCTTACAAATGCGAAATTGCTGTGGATCATAAAAGTTTAAAAGTTGACAGGTTTTTATTCCAGCTGTAGTTTATTGCTTCTCTAAAGCAGAATCATCCCAACAATCCTGCCCAACCTACCAGACAAAGACTCCATATTCCAAGTTCTTTGCTGGATTTATGTAATAGTGACACTCATTTGTCAATCTTGGTTAATGTTAATTTATACATCTACATATATTATATTAGAAATTGTATAAGTTAACATTAATTAACTTATACAATTATTTGCTCATGTTTAGTTCATGAATACCTAATGCACTGATTACAAATAGAACTTTATTTTTAAGTGCGAATAAAAGAACACAGTCTCCAACTCTCCTCTTTAAATGTCACACAAAACTGGTTTCATTGAAGTATATAAGTTCATAACTAGTGAAATCTGATCTCATTGGTGAAATGAGAACTAATTTTTAAGTTCACTTAAGATTGTTATGAAATACTGTCCTGCAAGTGTATTTCTCGAAAGGGAAGAACATCATATGCATTGACTTTAAATACAATTTCTATTAACAAACTACATGACATAACAATCAAGGATAATTATATATACTTTAGTTTGTTAGGCAGTGAATTCATTTGATTGCACTTCTTTTAAGTATCCTAAAGTATTATTAAAAATACATCGATTTAAAATGTACTTTAAAAATAATATTCCTAAACTGACATTTCTAATTTGTACTTTTTTAAAGGTGTACTGTTAATGAAAGTGTATTCCTTTATATGATACTTATATCCTATTCATTTATTTGAATCATCTGAAGATATACTTTATAAAAATGTAATTAAGGATTTTAAGTATATGATCAGTACACTTACTGTAGGTGCACTTTTTACACAAGGGTAGGAAAACTGAATATACTTAAAAAAAATACACAAAAAAAAACAAAAAAAAAAAAAAAACAGTGGGAACCCAAAGACATCATCTCACACAAGCTGAGGTTCCATGTTGTAACGTTACACTGTGTGACATGGGTCCTCGGCCCATCCTGCTCTTTGACTTGAAGATGGGGGAGCTTATGAAATATGCATTCATCCTGTACTGCATGAAGTCCTTGTACATAATGGTCAGAGGGTTTCATAGTGTGTATTTTTATTTAATTTATTTTGTTTGCTGAAAATTTGCTTATTCATTGTAACAGTTCTTGGTTGATTACGAGCTGGTCATGACAGAAGTTATAACTTACAGGTCAGGTAGTCTAATTCAGTAACTGCTCCTGAGTGTTTTTGATTCACCAGCTCATTAAAGACAACTGTTCAAAACTCACTCGGTTGTGATGCGTTTCGCACTGTACAGTAGATTTAAAAGAACTGTTTCACACTGTAGGTTCAGTAGCAAGGCTATATAGCAGCAAGAAGCACTATCAGTGTATTTTAGTACAGTGTTTAATCTAAAAAAAGGACGTTCAAGAATTGTTAATGGAATTTTCTTTTTCTTTTTTTTTTCATGGAATCAGTTCCATATAAGAACCGGTTCTCGTTTCCCATCCCTATTCGATGCGCTCCTGTAAACGGTTGTATGAAAAGAACTATCAGAAAGTCACACCTGTGAGTAAATACGGTTGTCAATCCCAAACACTGACTGTATGAACGATACCATAGTGTGGTTGTTGTCTACCGTCTGTCTACATGAACTCGCCATTATTGATGACAGACCAGGAGAAAACCTCAGTGCATTAAAAGACATCCTGCACTCACTCTCAACAGAGGTCTGTAAGCTTCATACCCCAGGCTGTTGTGACCCCAAACCAGGGACATAATCTACTTTTTTTAAAGCAGCTTTTGTAAACAGAGTGTCCGTTGTTCGCTGTGCAGTCATCCAGAGTTTGGAACCAAAAGACCTTTTGTCCTTAGGAAGTAATTATGTGAGGCTGTTTCACACTGATGATGTGTTTACTCAGTTATAATAAAACAGAGTGGCCAGATCTGACCACTGGTGCATTTAAGGAAAAATTGTTTTTGAAATGCTGAACCCATAGCGTAAGATAGTGAGACAGTTTGTTCCATTTTAGAGGTCTGAACGAGCATTATGGTCTAAAACGAGAGCCTCTGAACCAACTGGTACTGTGAAATTTTAAGACCAAACCTGAAATTGTGTCCCCAAAACGAGTTATGTTAACATTACAATATATATATATATATATATATATATATATATATATATATATATATGAAAAAAAAATAATAATTTTCATTGTTTACAAACCCATATTTTATTAAGTGGAGGTTTGAGTAGCACACCTCCAGTCCATTTGGATAACAGTGAGGTTATGCATATAAATGGACATTTTAACCATTTGAAATGTTGATTACTATATTCTTAGCAGATCTGTTCTGATAGGGTGGGTGACAGTAGTGAAAAATAATGATAAATGCAAATAATAAAATGCAACTTACCATTTAATTGTGCATTTGTATTAGCAGAATAAATAGGCACACAGTATTAACTTTTGTTGTTTGCATCAAAAGACTTACTGTATATCCAATCAGACTCTACAGTATTTTAGTGCATATTTTTCTGTCACTTGGTAGAAGCTAGCCAAATCAGGGCAGATGCCAACAAGGGAAGTTTGCATGACATGCCATTATTCTCAAAAAACATTAACAAAACTACTCAAGTTAAAAGAAAATTAGAGCCTACATTAAATATAGGTTTGGCATTGTGTTGGCTCACTACCTGATGTGCTGTGTAAAAACTAGGTACTGAAGCAAAACCATTTGATAACCACTGCTGTACAATATGTATTCATGTATGTCTATATCTATTTGTGTATGTTTCCTGACAGGGTTTGAAGAGCAGGATACAGATCTTTTTCTTTGTGACACAAACACGTGCAAGTTCGACGGAGAGTGTCTGCGAATCGGGGACACGGTGACATGCATCTGTGATTTCAAGGTAGGAATCAGTGCACTGCAAATATTGACATTTTATTTATTAGTGCCAAATGTTGAATGTGTGATGGTGTCAAAGGCATTACTACATGCAGAGTAAGCCAACTGTTGCAAATTGACATGCCTTCTCACATAAAACTCAAATTTTTTCATTGGTCAAAGTGCTCCCCACTTTTTTACAGGACATTTTTATTTGCTCCGAGGTTGCTCTTTCCTAGCTCACGAGGCTTAAAGTGTTGGTTTATACAAAAATGAAAATTCTGTCATAATGTACTCACCCTCATGTTGTTCCAAACCCATATGATATTCATTCATCTGTGGCACACAGAAGTGAATGGGGCCAATTTTTGGAGGGTTTAAAAGCAGAAATTTTAAGCTTCTAATTTTATAAAAGCACTTACATTAATTAATCTGTTAAAACTCATGTTATCTGAGCTGTAAAGTTGTTTACATTTTCATTTTTACAGTCATTTGAGGGTTGTAGGGGTTGTTGACTTTTATGCTTCAATACCAGATGTTTCGCTAAAATATAGGACAGTAGTCGTCCTGTATGGGATAAAATACAGGGTGTCTGGCAAAAACGGCACAGTTGTAAACCATAGCAGCAGTAAACATTGTATATGCCACCTCTCCCATTTTCTGTGGAGAATATGTTAATATTTGGATACTTCCAAATATTAAACTCTCACGCATGGTGTATATATGCAAGTTTGCATCATTACTATGACAACTAATGTGGGCGTGCTAGCTAAAGCGACTACAGCCTGAACAGAAAAAAATCAGATCTCTCCACATATAACCTGAAGCTTGAAGTCAGTCTAAAAAAATCGGATTTGAGAACATTTTTTGATTTTTCCTGCAGTGTGAACAAAGCCTAAGAGTTTAGAGTTATAAAATTCCAATTGGATAGCATAACTCAGAAATTTGGTCTTGGAAGAATTTCATGAGAAATGTTTTCATGAGTTATTAACAAATTAAACTTTGATATCTCTGCAAATCTTTGATATCTCAACAAAGAGATTGTTTAGATCGCTTCTGAAACTCTGAAGCAGGAGGCATAAGCAAAATCTTAATTTGCTCTTCTTGTAATCCCATTGCTGTCTAGGAGAAACAATTGAGATATTAAACAGATCTCATTTGTGATTATCCTTTCCTACGTGTACACCTCCACATGCCTTCTCACAGAAAACACACACACATTCTCTCACTTGGCCTGAGTGCTTCACTCCACTCAGACATTGTGCATCTTTGTCTTGTTGCTGGGCGAGCTCCATCACTCAGGTAAATAGCATTATCTGTCTGCTCACGCCATGCACAAGGGGGATTTGCCTTTGATGCATCTGCTCGATCGCTTGGCCTCGCTCGGCACAAAGCTGCCTTGTGCACTTAAGAAGGGTCACGCTGCTTTCATTTCTGCTCTTAATACAATTGAGCGGCACTAACACTAGTCTGGGGCCATGTGAGTGCCTCTAGCACTGGTGGGGAGGGTTACTGGTTAAGAATCATGCGCAATGAGAGACGCTGCCCGCCGCTGTAAGGGCGTGTGTGGGGATGCCCTGTTCCTATGGTCTGATGCTGCTGCCCAGATCCCTGCCCTGCAGCCAGCCTCCATTTCCAGATGGAGAGCAGGATGGAAAGTGTGTGTGTAAGAGAGGGAGAAAGATGAATGGATGTGATTCGAACAAGTTCACTTACTGAGATGCTATTGATCCAACTGTCTGACTGACCGCCTTCCATTTTTGTTCTTCGCTTATTGTCTCTTATTCCAGACAAACAGTGTGAATTGTTTCTGAGCAGAAACAGTCACATGGCTACAAGGTGCCAGAGCCCACACTTGAAGGTGAAGTGTGTAATTTTTGTTCCACTAGTGGCATAAAACGGAATTGGAATTTGTTTGTTTGTGTGGCCTAACTGGGCTAAACGTCATTACTTTGGCCCAACCAATGGCGTGAGTTTGGGACTATCTGTTTGTTCTAACATTGGAAGATGGAGAGAACGTTTTAAACTTGTTTGAACACAGTCATTAGGTTGGATGGACAAAGCCTACAGACAGACAGACTATACTTGAGCATATATATTATAATCACTCATACAATGGTAGATCTGACAGAGGAACCAGTGCAAGAGTAGCAGCCTTACACAGAGCTCAGGAAAGGAAATTTATAGATTTGAACATTTTAATCTCCAATTTCAAGAAGTTAGAGAAAATAACATAAACATACAATCCACAGACAAAAGATTATTGGTTTGTTCAGATCAGATGAGGAAGAAAGAGAATTTGTTGTCTACTGTACAGGATATACTGTATGAGTGTGTGTACGTGCGTGTGTGGGTCTGTGTGGGTGTGGCAGCATGAACATGTGTACATCTCAGACACACTGACCCTTCCATCACCTGCTTGTATATATGGCCACATGGGGCCTGCCAGCCACAAGACAAACAGCACACATACACACACATGCGTGCCTGTGAGGAAGAGTACATTTCCCCCTCTACTCCTTTTCACAGACGTACACACTCACGCACACTAATGCCTGTTTCACACCACACACATACAGCATAGCGCACTGCAAATATGGCAAAAAAATGGTCTGTAGCATTATGTATCAACACAATCTTTAGACATACGTATTAACATTAGTAATATAAAGTAATGGGAAAACTACTGACCCAATGTTTGAAAAAGACGTCTGTCTTGGTCTGAGGGTGTTTTGGGCCCTGGAGAAGTTTTGACATGCCTTGACATTTGTGCTTTTTTCAGTTGCTTAAAAACATATTAATGGCTAAAGTCTGATAACACTGTATTCAGCAAAAACTGGACTACAATAATATGTGAACAACATGTATGTACATGTTTGTATTTCTGAGAAAATAACATTTATGCATGGTTTTTGAAATAAGGCCATATATCACATACTAAACATTTGTTCACAAGACTTTTGAGAACTGGATCTTGTAGCCTAGAGTTTTTGCTACAAAAATGATGTGAAACCATCCTGATCACTCATTCATACAAAACAATATAGTCATTTAACTTTTGTAAGACACTTTTAGTGTTAGAAAGGCCATATGCGAGGAGGTGTGGATGATCATGAATATTGATGTGATTCACACCTGAGGAGACAAAGACCCCTCCCCTGAGAGAGAATGAATGTGAGGAGACTTAATGATTGAATGTATTATCTGACTATACATTTTCTTTATGTAGGGCTTTACTGGTTGTTTAGATCAGTGTTACTATCAGAAACAATTAATAATTATTTCTGTAGTTATTAATCAATATTTAAATTAATCAATTGAATCTAACTCATTAAAACCTCATATGGGACTCCAGTAAATGTAGTGTGCTACGTTTAGGAGCAAGTTTGGTTATTAGCAATAATTAATAATTATCAAAGATAATTATTAATTACAAAAATCAATAGAACATTGATGAGAATCATTGTTAGCTTTTTTTTAATCCTTTAAAATCAACACTTATCAAAGATAATCGTTAATTGTTAACATCGATGAAACATTAATTACAATTAACACTAGCTTATTGATCATTCAAATTGAATCAAAGATAATTATCAATTATCAAAAATCAGTAGAATATTAATAAGGATTAACATTGACGGGGCACCACTCTGAAATCAGGGACTAATAACCGAATATTAAAACAGTCTCAATATTAGATTGTTTTCTTAGGAAAATCGACATCCAAAGAATATCGATTTTCAGGAAAAAAGCAATGAATGAAGGTTTGAATCCGAGCACTGACATCCCGTCAGCATGACACAGGCATATGCAAAACAAACCAAAACACTTCTCTTTGTAATATAAACAAAAGTTTATTTATGCAGTAATATCAATTAATAGTTAATACAATGCAGTCAATAAACTTCCGACTTACAACTACAAACTAAACAGTGATATGATTAGATATGGAAATAAAATAATCCTATAACACATAAGGTGTGTGTGTGACAGTGTGTGTGTGTGTGTGTGTGTCAGTGTGGTTAGTGAGAGAGAGAGAGAGATGATTAAGTGACAGCCCGAAAGCCGATTTCGCGATAGCTGGAGATAAAGCAGCCGTGTTCATCACTCAGAGACGCGGTTTTACGAGCGGGGCTCGTAAAAGTCCCTTGTTATTTGACTCTTTAATGGATGAACTCAGTTGCTGTCTCACCCGCGATGGCGAAAATGCACAACAGTCCAATTTGGTTGGACCACAATACAGCAAAACAAATTCGTGATAATTAATACCCTGAGTATTAATAATAAGCGGACAAGGCGGTCCGTAAACTGTACAAGCAAAAACCTTTAAACACAAGAATAACACACTATAATATTCTATCTCTGCCCAGACGTAAACCTCTTACTTGAATCGCATGAGGACACAGGTAGAATGTGTTTTCCTCCGTCATTTAACTCTGACCCGGTTCCTTGAGGCTCGTGTGATGACGAGAGGTCATTTCCTCGCGCTGTCGGCGGGCGGTACGGCTGTTGATTGTCGGCGGGCGGTACGGCTGTTGATTCTCGGCGGGCTGGCGGAGAACTCAGAAATGTCAACTTGATTGAAGATGGAAGAGAAATCTTTAATCTCTTCACTTCTGTAGGCCAACGGATGAAGATGCGAATTGCTCGGCGGTCTCCTTCGGATCCGTTAGAGTGTTCGGTTGAACACAGAGTAATCTCAACTCGTCCAGCGAGATGGAGATTGTATGGCTACAGTTTCAAGTCGGACATTACTTCCTTATGCCACGAGGCTGCACCGGAGAGCAGCAAAAAGCTACGTCCGTATTCGGTGAATTAAGTCGCTGGAAGCCACTTTGGAAGCATTTCAGAATTATTTGAAGTCCTGATGATGTCATGTTTGAGGGACGTTCTGTGGTGTGCCTCATTCAATAGGAGTTGAGAGCTCGATCCTTTAGAGGGCAAGGCTTCATGGATCTGTAGTCTGTTTTGGACTCCCTTTGTTTGATTTTGGTGCGATTTTTATCAGTACAACATCTGATTTAGAAGGAGGGGGCTTGAGGAATGTTTTTTATGACTGTTAGGCCTGCCTTTGTTTTCTATCTGAATACATGAGGCCCAACATTTACATAAAGACTTTACTTAAAAACTTTAGACCTACACTACCGTTTAAAAGTTTATGATCTGTAAGATTTTTTAATGTTTTAAAAGAAGTCTCTTCTGCTCACCAAGGCTGCATTTATTTGATCCAAAATACAGCAAAAACAGTGATATTGTGAAATATTTTTACAATTTAAAATAACTGTTTTGTATTTTAATATATTGTCAAATGCAATTTATTCCTGTGATCAAAGCTGAATTTTCAGCATCATTACTGCAGTCTTCAGTGTCACATGATCCTTCAGAAATCATTCTAATATGCTGATTTTCTAATATGGGCATATTTACAGCACATTTTACACATTTACACCCGAACAGATATTTGCAAGCATAAGCTTTGTTGATGATAATGAGGCAGCATAAACTCTAGTTAAAATATAATCTAAACATTCATATTATTTTTATATCATATTACAAATCATATTTATATCATACAGCATACAATTTAAATACCTGCTTTAGCCGAAACAACATTTAAATGTAACAAAAACTTGCCTATTAGGACATATTTCAAATGTCAATACTCTGAATCCTGGCTGGCAAGTCTGGAAATAGTCCAGCTAGTAAAATATGTACATGTTTATATAAAATAGCATGTCAACAAATGTAAGTAAAACTAAATGACTTACTAATCCGGAATTGTATCCTCGGCTGGATCAAGTCGCTCTTCAAAATTTAAACGTTCATCGTCGGAGTCCCACTCTTCTTCTGAGGAAAATGTGAACTCTTCGTCACTATCCAGGACCATCTGTAGAGCTTCCTCACCTGTGTAGCATGCCATCTTCCAAATGCGCATTAAAGTGAATGAATCTGATGATGAAACTTGATGTTTTTTAAGGCATTGTTGTGGGGGCGTTTACCATTTTCATATTTGCATAGACTGCCTCAACACATTACCGTATGAATAGCGCGCTCTGTTGGTGGGTGGGATCACATTAGTCATAATGAGCTGAGCCAGGAGAAACTGAACATCGCTTTGTTTCATACAGATTACATTGCAGGAGAATATTTGTTTTAAATTTGAATTGTTTTAAAAGAAGACATATTAAGCTTTCTTTAGACATATGTTTCATGTTTGTGTGATAAGTATTCGCGGAGTTTCATTTCATTTTTGTGACGTGTTTCAGAAAGATGCTCGCGGAGACAGAGACGGCTGAAAACGCACCCTGTTTATTTTCTTTATTTTACAAAAGCACAAGGTTTTGTTGTTATTGTGAGTGTACACAAATAAAAGTAGACCCTTTATAGTTTCTAATGATGTCTTACACTTATCTGTATGCCCAAAAATGACGGAGTATTTAAAGTTGTTTCCACTGTTGTGCAGAAAATATCCAGCAGGACGCGCCGGCGCGTCCGTCGACCCCAGAGGGTTAAGTTCCTCACGCAGTGACAGACACACAAAAAGCACTTTCTATTCAGTAAATCTGACTCAATCTAGATGACTAAGCAGTTAATAGTTTAACTTTGGGGTTCAGGGTTTTCGTCGCCATGTTGATTGATTAACATTTGGATGTAATGCCCCTCCTCATGTAAGCAGTGGCAACTCCAGGATTTTTTTGTTAGGGGTGCTAAGGGAGGGGGGCTTAATGGTTCAGAGTGGGTGCTAATAAAATAGTAAAATTGTGTAATGAATGCATGAACTGCAGCTATAAACTCAACATGCAGTTTCAACCACCTAGCACTGTCCTAAAAAAGATGTGCTGTGCATTATTTTTTATCAGTGGTATTCCACTCTGCCCAGCTGAGGACATAGCCTCAAATTGTTTCCTGATGTTAGTAATATAGCTCATCTACTGCCAACTATGACACACCCAAATTTGTATTAAAACACACACATACACACACACACACACACACACAATAAATGCAGACATATGCACAACTGAAATAGGAAATTTTTTCCCATTTGATTACCTTTACCTGTAGTGTACGGCACTATTATCATCCATTCCTTCCCATTTTTTGGGCTTCTAACAGGTGTAGAGACTTTTTTTATGGGCAGACAGACAGCAGCAGAGGTGGGAGGGGACAGCAAGGGGGAAAGTTTTGCACAGGCTCAGAGCTGTGCGGAGAAAGTATGGCTGATTTTGACTGCGGAAATTAAAAATGATCTTGGTACTAGCTGCTTGTTTTTCATGACAGAAGAAGCACGAAGCACAGCTATGTCAGTTTCGCAAAACATTTAAGCTAAAACTGATAACTGGGACAAAAGGCATCCCGACTGTACCTCCATCAGGACGGGGGACTTGGCTCATAAAATTGGGACTGTCCTGGTTTTATCGGGATGTCTGGTCACAGCAATTAAACATATCATAGTTTAGATGCTAATAATAATTTCCTTAGGAAAAAGAGCTGGTATATTTGAATGCTTCCATTATGATAAGGTGACCAGATTTCTGAAATGAAAAACGGGGACATTTCAAGTTGAGTTGTCAATAGGTCATTGAAATTTCAGGTTACTAATTAAACAAATTGGATTTTATGTATTTTGACCATGGTGAATGTGGTTATGTGCTGAACTATGCACAGTAAGAAATTATTTTGGTTTAACTTAAAAAAGAAAGCAACATTGTTGCCTTAAAATTTTGAGTTCATTTAAAATACAATTTTATAATAAAATAAAAAAATAATAATTTGAATAAAAAGGTATAGTAAATAACAATTAGTGGGATTTTTTTAATTATTTTGTGGTGGACCAACAACTGGCTGATGACCTGAATGTGTTCTACTGTAGATTTGAAAGGCCCAATCTCATACCCCACACCTGCCCTGACCATCACTTCACACAAACACCAACACCTCCTGCATCCCCCCTCCTCCCCCCTCCTGCTACTCAACCTGCACTTAAGATCTGTGAAGATGATGTGTGCCGTGGCTTTCGAAAACAAAAGATAAGGAAAGCACAGGGTCCATATGGTGTTCACCTGCATGTCTTAGATCCTGTGCTAACCAGCTGGCCCCCCATCTTCACACTGATTTTCAATAGATCACTGGAGCAGTGTGAAGTTCTCTGCTGCTTCAAACGCTCAATCATCATTCCTGTCCCAAAAAAACAAAAATCACAAGACTTAATGACTATAGACTTGTCACCCTGACATCTGTGGTCATGAAGTCATTTGAGAGACTGGTGTTTGCCCACCTGAAGGACATCACTGGACCCTTTCTAGATCCCCTTCAATTTGCTTATCGAGCAAACAGGTCTGTGGATGACGCGGTCAACATGGGATTGCATCATATCTTGCAACATCTGGACAGACCAGGTACATATGCAAGGATCCTTTTTGTGGATTCAGTTTGGCTTACAACACCATCATCCCAGCTATACTCCGGAATAAATTACACCAACTCTCTGTTCCCACGTCTATCTGTCAGTGGATTACCAGCTTTCAGACGGACAGGCAGCAGCTTGTGAGACAGGGGAAATTCACTTCCAGCACCTGTATAATCAGCACTGGTGCCCCCCAGGGATGTGTGCTCTCCCCACTACTCTTCTCCCTCTACACCAGTGACTGCATCACCAAGGACACCACTGTCATCGGCCTCATCCTGCTCCTTGAAACAACCACACCGTCTTTTTCCAGAGCAGCCTGTATTTCTTCTGAGGTTACCTGTGGGTTTTTCTTTGTATCCCGAACAATTCTTCTGGCAGTTGTGGCTGAAAACTTTCTTGGTCTACCTGACCGTGGCTTGGTATCAAGAGATCCCCGAATTTTTCACTTCTTAAACAGTACTGACTGGCATTTTCAAGGCTTTGGATATCTTTTTATATCCTTTTCCATCTTTATAAAGTTCAATTACCTTGCTACGCAGGTCTTTTGACAGTTCTTTTCTGCTCCCCATGGCTCAGTATCTAGCCTGCTCAGTGCATCCATGTGAGAGCTAACAAACACATTGACTATTTATACACAGACACTAATTGCAATTTAAAAAGCCACAGGTGTGGTAAATTAACCCTTAATTGCCATTTAAACCTGTGTGTGTCACCTTGTGTGTCTGTAACAAGGCCAAACATTCAAGGGTATGTAAACTTTTGATCAGGGCCATTTGGGTGATTTCTGTTATCATTATGATTTAAAAAGGAGCCAAACAACTATGTGATAATAAATGGCTTCATATGATCACTATCCTTAAATAAAAGACAGTTTTTTTGCATGATCAGTCATATTTTCAAAAACAATGCACAACTGTATATGTATGTATACGTATATATGTATACATATATGTATATGTGTGTATGTATATATATGTGTGTATATATATATATATATATATATATATATATATATATATATATATATATGCGTGTGTATGTATGTGTGTGTGTGTGTGTGTGTGTGTGTGTATATATATTGTCTATTGTGTATTCTATATATACTTTTTTCTTTTCAATATTTATTTATTTTTTATTCAATTTTTAATTATTTTTTAAAAGTCTTGTTGCTGTTTTGTATTGTTGTGTACTGGAAGCTCCTGTCACCAAGACAAATTCCTTGTATGTGTAAGCATACTTGGCAATAAAGCTCATTCTGATTCTGATTCTTTGTCTCAATGAAATTCAAACACGGAGGTAAAGTTGACCATTTTAGTGGTCTAATAATAATAATAATAATAATAATAATAATAATAATAATAATTATTATTATTATTATTATTATTATTATTATTATTATTATACTGTTTTACCTAACTGTTTGTGTATCTCACATGGACCTGTTTTTCTTAATTACCAACTTTTATTTTGATCAAGTTTTATGCATTATGGTGTTCCTTTTCTCTCACTTGTTTCCCTGCCAGGTGCAATGCAATCTATGCTGTGATGTACTGACTTACTGTACATTTCTTTGCAGATATTTTATTATACATTTTTATTTATTTTTCCATGTTATTGATGTCATATTCTTCTTTGAAATTTATTTCGGGTATATGATAAAACTACAAATGAACAAATATGTGAGAAGGCACTTTCTTTATTCAGTGTGTGATATTACTAGTGCGGGAGGGAGGGAGGGAGGGAGAGGGGATGGTGGGCCGATAGCACTAATATACACAACACACACTGATTAAAGATGTTCATTTGCAGGGATTTATTTGACTACTTTTAACCAGCATGTTATAGTTTGTGTGGTCTGTGCAGGAATTCCAGCATTATGAAGGCCAAATTTTCAATACAATCCCGCGCCGAATTCAGAACCTGTTATAAAATACATAACAATATCATTTTATAAAATAAATAGCCAGTGTGTGCCTTACCTTGAAGTTTATAACAATGATGATAATTCTCTTCAATTGCCTGGCCCGACCAAGTAATCAGTGAAGGAAGATGAATGAATTGAAACTGCTATAGCGAGCAGCCCCCTCTGTTGATCAAAATAAACAACACATGATAGGCTTTGCTGCTCAGGCTAAGTTTCTTGCCATGTAATATAATTCACTATGCGGGCTGTTTTGAACGCTCTGGAAAAACAGGGACATTTCCGGGGACAGCTCCAGTCGGGGACAGACCAGAATACGGGGATGTCTGGTCACCCTACATTATAATCAATGAAGTTGATCATGCTGCAAGCGCGTGACTTGTGCAGCTTCTTCTTTATAATGGGAGCAATCTATAAGGCCAATTTTTAAGCACCTAAAGAAATATTCTGACTTAACTAGCCAGCTAGACTCTTCCTAGCAAACTTTCATGTAGTTAACACAAATTTTGTTCAGTGATAAAATGCGTGCTACATATCCTACAGTTGTTAGACTGCACATATCCAGCCGTCTCACTTCACTACTTCGCTTCCTAAACATCAGGCTCAAACGGGGGCTGTCAACTTGTGTTAATGTCCTCCTCTATTTTGAGGTGTGTATGAAGTCCGTGGTCTTTTGCTTCATATTAGATGTCATTATTTTGTGATCGATGTTGGTGATAAACTACCTGAGTACATAACCTAAATGACTCCACCCCCCTAACAAATATAACCAAGACCATAGAGTTTGTTTTATACATATACACTCACATTCTAATCTTATTAATATTTTTCAGGTTTTTAATAATTTATTTAAAAAATGTTTGATGAAGTGAGAGTAAAATCCATCTTTTTGAAATTCACCCACACACACATTCATCGTAAAGCATGGACAGAGGTCATCACCCTAATGAAGCGATATGAAAGACTGAGTGCTTTAGATCAGTAGTGCTGGTGATAGTTTCCATTACAAGCCACTAACATAGTAACAAAACACACTCGCACACACACACACACACACACACACACACACGGTGGTGCAGCTATCCTTATGAGGACTCTCCATAGACATAATGATTTTTATACTGTATGAACTATAGATTCTATCCCCTAACCCTAACCCTACCCCTAAACCTAACCCTCACAAAAAACTCTCTGCATTTTTACATTTTCAACAAAACATTGTTTAGTGTGTTTTTTTAAGCGATTTGAATTATGGGGACACTAGAAATGTCCTCATAAACCACATTTATAGCATAATACCCTTGTAATTACCAGTTTGTATCCTAAAACAATTTCCTCGTAAACCACCCAAACCCGACCACACACACACACACACACACACACACACACATGCTAACCAGTGTTTGCCTATCCCCTATACTTCCCCCCTCTCTTTCTCTTTCTCTCTCTCTCTCTCTCTGTCTCTCTCCCTTTTTCAACCCGTCGTTTACTGTGAGTAAATAGCTATGATTAATTCAGACGTCCTCTTCAAATGCATTTCTCACTGTATCTCAGTATACAGTGAGTTAGTGTGTGTGATTTGGGTTTGTATTGTGATATTTCTCTGGAGGTGTGTGGACACAGATATTTTCTCATACTCATTTAAAGTCTATTAAAGGTAGACAACATGCTCGGTTGTCATAAAGTACTGTTTTAATGGTACAAGAGGTTTCTTTCTCTTTTATTTAGGAGGTACAGTGTCCTCTTTAGGTACCCATTGGAACTGCATTTGTTTAACATTTTGAGTCCCCAACAAACACTCTTTGAAAGAATTTAATTGATAGTAAACCTATGATGAAACAGATGAGAGGTCTTTCTATATGTCCAGGATGTTTAGAGATTGTTTGGTGATTGAATTATGGTGGTACTAGATCCCCATTCATAGTCCCCACCAATTCAATTCAATGTTTCATTTAAATAGCTCTACTGATAATATAATTTGTAATAATGAGAAGAAAAAAAAAAGATGCATAAGCCCAGACTTTTGAACCCCGCTGTATATTTTGACTTGTCACCTCAGTGTGACTGAAAGTACATTGTTTCTGCAAAAATTACAGCATCTATAGATTTGGGCCTGAAACTGCTTGGAGATGAGACCATAGAAGATGCTTGGATTTGCCATTCTTTAGTACAGGAACAAAATATATGAGATATATGATTTTTGAGAGCAGTGACAGTAAATGGAAGAACAGGAAGACAGATTTTCTCTTAATGACATGTTTTAATATCCACGTCAAAAGAGGCTACTGGTTGAAAATACAGTATATAGTAAAACAGAAGTTACCATCTTTCCTTCCTCCTTATTCATCTTTCACCTTTTTTGTTTCTCGTCTTGTTTGAATGTGTCAAATTTACATCTCTCTCTCTCTGTGATCTCTTTTTCACTCATCACTCCATTCTGTCAGTCACTGCTCCTCTATAAGATGGATAGGAGCCAACACAGTGGAGAAAGTTTGATTTTTTGCATGAAACAGTTGCTGAGATTTCTTATTAGAATCAACACACAGTGGGTAAAAAAAAAATAAAATAAATTTAAACAACTAAACATGTCTGAAAGTCATTTGACATAATGTATTCGATAACTAGATTCAAAACCAAGTGGCATCAGCAAACTAATGTGAGACCTTTCTAAAAATTAACTTGTATGAAGTCAGTTCCCCTTAAAGTTCACACAGGTGTCTTAGCTGTAATGTACTGTTTATTGTGTCTTTTATGTTTACAAACTCTTATTTTGAATAGTACTGTTTATGGACTTTTATTTAGATTGTCTTGTGTTTCCTGTTTCCTGTGTTCCTGTCATTCCCTTGCCCAGGTGTTTCTAGTTTGTCATTAGTTTCATGTGTATTTAAGCCCTCATGTTTCCTGTGTTCCTTGTCTGGTCTTATCCTTCTCAGCTGTATCATCAGTGATTGTTCTTTAGTTGTTGTTTTTGTTATACTTCAGTTAATAAACACTGCTTTTGGATCCTGTCCTCTTCACTCTTTTCCCTAGTTTCACAGCTTGTTGCTCATCACTTGCCATCTCTGATTACACAAGACTCTTTACTCTTAGGTCATCCTTGACTCCTTGACAATTGCCCTGGAATCCTGGAAGTTTGGTTTCCCAGATTGTTACTCATCACTCTGTTATCTCCATTCCTGGGTCATCGCTTCTAATCCTTGACACTTACCCTGGACTCCTGGCAGTTTGTCTGCCTTCTGAGTCCCCATCGGTTCCACCCTCTGAGTCCCCGGGCCGTCTTGACCTCGCCTCTGAGTGCCTGGGCCACCTTGACCTCGCCCTCTGAGTCCCCAGCCACCTAGACATCGCCCTCTGAGTTTCCGGGCTGCCTTGACCTCACCCTCTGAGTCTCCTGGCCACCTTGACCTCGTCCTCTGAGTCCTCGTCCTGCCGACCAGTTCTTTCCCCAGCAGCAGCCGACGATCAACCCTTCTCCCCATTAGCCGAGCCTATTCCTTTCCCAGCGGCAGCCACCGTTCCTGTCCTTCCCTCTGTAGCCACCACCAAACCGTTCCTTTCCTTAGTGGTCGTCCCTTCAGCCCTTGGTCTCATGACTTGTCCAGTACCTCTGTCCATCTGGCCTGTTCTCTTTGGTCCTGCTACCCTGCCAAACTCCAAGTCCCCACCTGCTCCACCAGGCTTTGCTCCCTCGTCAGTCCCACCTGGCCTCGCTCTCCTGTCTGTAACATCCACGTCTGGCTACACTCCACCAGGGTCTCCTGCTACCTCATTGTCGCCAGGGTCTCCTGCTGCCTCGCTGTCATCAGGGTCTCCTGCTGCCTTGCTGTCTCCAGGGTGTCTTGCTGCCTCGCCATCGTCAAGGTCTCCTGGCTGTCCACCGGATCCCCCCTGGTCTCCAGCCTGCTCACCGGATCCCCCATGGTCTCTACCTTCTCCTGAACCCCCATTGTCTCCACCCTCTCCTGGTCCCTCATGTTGTCTTGCTCTGCCGGAACCCCCCCAGCCCCCGCACAGCAAGCCACCCTTAAGGGGGGTTAGAGTTAGGGTCAGCTCTGTAATGTATATAGTGTCTTTTTTGTTTACGAACTCTTATTTTGAATAGTACTCTCCATGGACTGTTATTTTGATTTTTCTGTGTTGCTGTCATTCCCTTTACCAGATGTTTCTAGGTTTTTCATTAGTTTTTAAATTAGTTATTGTTAGTAGATTTTTTTATGTTTTCACATGTTGTCTATCAAGTAAGTTAATGTTTCTTTTTTTTTTTTTTTTTTTTTTTTGCATGCTGATATCTTTGGTCTTTGGTCACCTGTAGATTCACCCATATGCTATATACACAAGTGTGTGTGTGCATGTAACCATATAACACATACTGTATGTCCATATCTATGGACAGTGCAGACAGTTTCACATCATCATATTCATTGTGTTTAAGTCACATTATAGCATTCAAACTTTTAAAGAGCCCCCCCACCCCATCCTGTGTTTCTGTCTGTTTCTCTCTCTCTCTCTCTCTCTCTCTCTCTCTCTCTCTCTCTCTCTCTCTCCATCGTTTTTCTTTGTCCTTCTCACTTTTTCTCTCTTTTGCCCTCCGGCCATTAGTCAGCATTTTTGTGTTTTCTTTGCTTGATTTTACAGTGTGTTTGCTGTGTGTCAGTTGTGTGTGTATGTGTGTGTATGGCCTCTTCTTTAATGGCTGATGTAAATAACCTCTCTGCTTCTGTGGGTTTGATATATGAGTGTGAAACTGGTTCACCTTCTCTGCTCTTGCCTCTGGGTCACCTGCTTCTTCTGGGCAAAACACCACAACTGGCAACAATGACACCAGTGGTCATGTGTTCTTCCCCCCTCGGCATTTGTGTGTGTGTGTGTGTGTGTGTGTGTGTGTGTGTGTGTGTGTGTGTGTGTGTGTGTGTGTGTGTGTGTGTGTGTGTGTGTGTGTGTGTGTGTGTGTGTGTGTGTGTGTGTGCGCGTGTGTTTGTGTGTGTTTTAGGTGTCATGGTCAGCTGTAATACCAGCCACTCTTTCACTCTTTGCTACCTGCATGCAGGTACATCTGAACCAGTGTCTCATCTTTCTGATTGCTGATGTAATTAAAGTTTGTCCTTATCTGATCTTGGCTATTAAACATTTACAACAGAAACATGCATCTGTGACACCTGTGACTCTCTCTCTCTTTACAGTGCAGCAGTGACTATGCTCCAGTGTGTGGATCTAATGGAGAAAGCTATGAGAACCACTGTCTCCTGCGCAAAGATGCCTGTAAACTCCAGACAGAGGTGCTGGTGGTGTCAGAGGGCGCCTGTCCTGTCGGTATGTCCAGGTCTTTTTAAGCCAAACGAACACTCTGAACTTCTCCAAAGCGCCAATTCAGCATGAATCTCACATTGATGACTTCCTTAAATATTGGCTCGACTCAATAAGTGATTTGTCATGAATAAAATCAATTTGAAATAAAAAATTTAAAAAGTGGAAACTTATTGTTTTAAAACCTTAATAATGTAAAGACTGTGTAAATATTAGCATAAAAATGGAAATTAATATTTACAAAATCTTTGGCTAATGAAATCTAAAGGTTGTGTAAATGTTAGGAAGAATTGTCTGAAAATAATGTTAATGGAAAATACTAATCTTATTAATATTTGAAAAGGGTTCTCACAGTGTTTCAAACTATTCTTAGGGGTTCACTCAGTATGCGTTTTTGCATTAAAAGTGTTAGAGTGCAACGGAATTCAACAGATGGCATGTTTATAGCCACATTAACTCAATATACTCAGAATGTATATCCCACCCCCAGAGTCATCCGATTGGTCAATTATTTTGAAAACTGACTGCTGTGCATCAAAAGTTAAACTATTTTTACATAGATCAACAATTGAAAAATGGTCTGTTCTTATGCTAAATGCAAATAATAAAATGCAGTTCATTTTTTTAATCACGCATAATTAAGATGCACAATTCCCATATATTTTGTTGATGTCAAAGGCTGTGATAAAATGTTAAACAATTTAACAATTAAACTGTAATTCGCTGCAAATTCATCTGTCACTTGGTAGAATCTAGCTAAATTAGGCAGATGCCAACATGGAGAGATTGCGTGACATACCATCATCGAAAACCATGAACAAGACAATAAATAAATAAATAAATAAAATATGACCCAGACTACCTCAAAATCAGGTTCACCTGCAGTGAGGATAAACATGGTTTGTGCCATAGTTTATTTTGTGCTGTGAATTGGGCATATGCTGTTTATTGTATTATTAATAAATTTCAATGTTTAATTTTAAGGACATTTTTACTACAATATTTAAAATAAACAATTTTGGTACTGTGCTGGGTCCCCACTTGATATCCAATGTACAATCTGGACATCAGTACAATAGCAAATCAGTTGAGAACCACGGTGCAAGTCCACCAGTTAACCAGTATCAGACCTGCAATGACCAGCCTAAACAAACAAGGACCAATATGAAAATTCAGCTGGGATTTTCAACAAAACTACTCAACATTGAAACATTACAAATCAACGTTCCTAAACGTACGTAAACTGATAACTTTACGTAACGTAAAACATAACTTTACGTAACGTTAATAAGTCCAGTTCACTCAACCAAAATTTTATGTTTGGAAAATTTTTAAAAACATTTATTTGTTTGCTGGGAACATTTGTGTCCCTTAGCTTTATAGGTCAATAGCCAATATCTGCCATTCCTAAGAATTTGTAGTAACATTATTAGTCATATTTTCCATTATGATTGTAATTTATCAGTGGTTAGGATTAAAACAAGCCATTCATATGTGCTAAATCTTTGCCAGTAAGCTGCAACACATTCAAAGATAAATATAATTGTGAACTCCTATTAGCAGGGAGCAGTGATATGACCACGTGCCCCAACGCCCACAGGCGCAACATTCCACAGCATAACACCCAGCGGGTCTCTATTTAGCATGTTCAATCTGAAAGATGCCGGCCACCTAAGTGCTGACTTGTGGTGGTACTCGGGTTTCTAGAGCCACACCACGGAGGTGTTAATGGTGGTTATGAACTAAAGTAATGGTCATTCACTAACAGCTTATGACTGTGAGAGTGATGACTGCACCTGGTGCTGGGTGAAATACAGGGTGGACACAGTTGGTTTTGAATGTTAAAGCTGACAGTTGTTGAACTGGCGATGTAGCAACGACGCATAGCAACATTAGAATGTTAGAATTACGGATAAAATTACCAGATATTGTTATTGAATAGTCATAAATCTGAAAGGTTTATATTTAAACAAAAACAAAAAAATATTTTACACCATGACCCAACACGTGTGATCGTGACAACAAAATGAGTTTTTGTCAAAACGAGCTAACTGCCTGCTTTCATGAAGTATTGCGAAACACTGTATGTATGCAGTAGGGATGCCGCAGTGTGAGTTTTTGACAGTTAGATTACCGCCTGAGAAAAAAAATCACGGTTAATCGGTTTTACAATTATTTGCAAATTTTCCAAATATACGTACAACAGCACAAAATGCATATATCACAATTAAACATGTTAGTGGATGTATTTCTGAGGGATATATGGACACTAAGAGCAGCCCTACTAAAGAAAAACGGATAAATACACAAAAAATAAATAGGTGGTATATAGAGATGCTCCAATCTAGGGCACGGCACTGCTTACAGTAGTTGCATCCCGTGCTCAGTGATGTGCTTCAATGTAACCAGAGTGCTTCAGAAGTGCATAAATGTAAGATTATTGTGGGTACGCAACATAGTTCACGGCATCCAAAAGTTTTTTTCTTCTGTCACCAACAGTTTACTATTGCAATCCATTGTCTGTCAGACACCCCAACATAAAGAATCAGCAACAGACTTCATAAAAATACTGTCCACAACACCTCACGAATAAACCTTTTGACTATGAATTATAACGAGAGCATTGCTTACAGCAGGCGATTTAAAGTTCTATAATAACTAAGTTGACATTTGTTAAATGCGGTGAATTTGTACACAAGCAATGCTTTAAATAATGACGATGATTTAAGATGCAATTTTTCAAAGTTTACTCGCTGATAGTAACTGCACGTAAATACACTGCATGCTGTCACCACGAATAAACATTTTAAAAGTTGCATCTTTTAATTCATCACTTTAAAATTACCACAGCTAAAATATTAAACTTACTAGTTTGTTGTTGGATGACTATTGGAGATCCTGTTCCATTTGTAGGATGTGTTTCTTTCTATGACTTTTGTCTACATGTTTCACATCCGTCATCTTCAGTCAGTCATTTAAATGCTCCCAAACAGCTGATTTAACATTTTGGTGGATTTGAGTCTGGATCGAATTCCTCTGTTAAATTTTGGAGTTTGTAATTAGTAGCCCCAGTTTCACGTGAATTGAAAGTTCACGTTCAGTCTGCAGCACCTGGCCCAGCACCACGCAGACACCGTCCGTAACCATAGTAACAGATCCAGTACCCACACATGCACAAGAGTTTTTCACATTTAGGCTTACAAAACCTAATGAAAAACTCTTTTATATTCTATATTATTTATGCATTATATAATATTTCGGCACGTGTAAATTAAGCATTTCACGGTTTTAACTGTGGATTCTAAATCTTTACGTTTAAATTAACCGTGACATTTTTAATCGCATTTAATAGTAAAACCGTATGATGTGGAGCTAGATTAATGACAGAAAGATTTGAATTTCGTAAATCTGAATTCTAGTCATGTGGCATTTAACAAAATATAACTGTTTTTGTGGCGTATTTTATAGATTTGTATTTTTTAACATCAGATTTTGTTCTGAATTTTTAGAAGTAAATTTAGCTGTAAATATTCATACTATAAAGGGTTTCAGAAAAGTCGAACAGAGCATTTTGGCCATTCACAGAGCAACTACAATTTTCTGGCATGGGTGAGGCTGCAATAGGTCACAATTCGAGGCTAACGGAGAAGATTAACTGCACCAAGGTAAGTGTATCTAAAACTTTATTTAGATTTATACAAATTATATTTATGTTAGGTTAGCATTCTCCTCATGTGAGACATTTGTCTATGTTCTTTAAGTGGTCTCTGGTATTTTTATTAGAATAAAATATATTTATTATGGAAATGGTTATCATGCGTAGCATTTAGCATCACATATAAAGCTATAAGTAACATTTTCCAGAATCCACATCAGATTGCAACTGGGTGTTATTTCAAACACTGAAAAAATGCTCTTAAATGTCATACATGGTCGTTTAGCTTATATGCTGAAATAAGCTGTGTAGCCCTTGCATGCATCCGTAACTAGGTGCGATTACATGTGATGAATTTTGTCAAGAGACTAAAAATTGTATTTTTTATAGAAAGGCTTTTGATTCAAAGGCAAAAAGTGAGAAAAGAACATAGGCAAATGTCTCATGCGAAGAGAACCCACTACTTTTCCTTGGAACCTAACGTCACTTCTAAAAAATTAAAAACACAAAATCTGCTGTTTAAAAATATGCAAAAAATTAAATTAAATTAAAAAATGTAAATGCCACATGTCCACAATTCAAATGTATGAAATTAAATTTTGTTAAACGTCATGTTTAGAATTCAAATTTACAAATTTCTAATTCAAAACTATAAAATACGCCATGGTAAATTCAATTTTGTTAAATGCCATGTCTAAAATTCTAATTCAAAACTTTTTGCCATTAATCTAGCTCTATACTCTCCCTACACTTCTAAATTACTTATTTCTACATATGTCTGAATATTTTGCAATAAACTTCTTAATTTGAATTCAATTATTTGATTATATTGCTTCAAAGTTTGTAATGTTGCGATTCATCTTGGAGCTGGTTTGTTTGGTTCATAGCTTATGGAGAAAATGAAAGAAAAAATCTCCTAAAACCTAGACTGCTGCAAAAAGTGAGTGGTTACTTGTGTGCTCGATATTTGTGCTAGATAGCCCGGCCCAAATTTAAATTTTATTCGTCCACAATGCTAAAACATCAATTCTGTTCTGATTGGCTGTGTTGCATCCCACAGCATTTTCGCTTTCAGTGTGAACAGATAACTTTTCAGTGGAAATGTGTTGCATCCAGAAGTGTACAGTATTTGAGTTCACCCAAAAAAAGTTCTGTTATCATTTAGTCACCTTCGTGTTGTTCCAAACCCATAAGAATTTCTTTCTTCCTTGAAACACAAAAACAAATGTTAGGCAGAATGTTAGCCTCAGGCACCATTCACATTCATTGTATGGAAAAAGATTTTCCAAGTGTTTCAAGGAATGGCTTGAGTCAAGTGCGATTTAGTTGTCAAGCAACATAAGAATATAAGATGTGTAAATGGCCTGTACGCAAGACATTAGAAGGCAAAAGAAATATAGACCATTTGTGTCTTACGGTATGTTGCTCAGTAACTGTGTCCTTCTTGAATGTCAGGTATACTTCTATGACACGCTCTTTGAAATACGTGTGGTAATTTGGATGTAGGCGCCATTAAATTAGAAAGAATGGAAGTGTAATTCATCATATTCATCTACTGACACACAGCAGCATGGCAAGCATTAGCTGCAATGGTCAGAGTCATAATTTTATCAATATAATTCCAGAGTTTAGAAATGCACTTTGATAGCACCTGAAGGTGGAACCCCAAAACTAAAAGTTTAGACTGAGTTTAAACTTTGCACCAGAAATAGATTTGGTTTTCAGATGTCTTAAGGTCATGTCTTAAATGACCTGTTTATCATAAAAGTACTAAATTTCAACTATCTTATACAGACCCATTGTTGATGGGTCTGTATAAGATAGATGTATCTTATACATTGTTGAACTCTATATACTGGAATATGCAGCTTACGATGACTGGAATTTTCATCATACTCTCTTTTAAAGAGCACCTATTATGGTTTTTCAAATATTACCTTTCATGTAGTGTGTTATATAGCTGTTTGTGAACATAAAAAAGTCTGCAAAGTTTCAAAAATCAAAGTGCACGACAAATGTAGTTATTGACTCCCAAAAGAAAGAACCAATTCTGAACACCTGAAACGAGTCGTTAGTAATTCCAGACTTACTTCCTGTACTAACCTACGTAATTTGGTAATAAAAAACCTGCCTCTGGTCTTCATTGGCTGCTCGCGAACAGTTTTGACCTGCCCTCAAACACTACACTAAGCGGTAGACCAATCACAACAGACTGGGACATCTAACCAGTCAGAGCAGAGTAGGATCTCTGAAAGGAGTTTAGAATGAATCCTTTAGAACAGATCATTGAACGAGTCGTTTTTGACACGAGTCGTTTGGGAAAAAAAGGTAATGTTGCAATTTAAATTATGAGCAAATTAAAGTGTTGTTTGACCTTGGATGCATGTAAATCTATTGTATGAGACCTTTAAAACAAAATTAGGCATGTATAGGTGCTCTTTAATAATGTTAGGCCTCATGTATTCAGATAGAAGACAAAGGCAGGCCTAACACAGTCGTAAAACCTGACTGAGGCCCACACACTCCATCATAAATCTTATTGATAAAAACCATGCCAAAATCAAACAAAGGGAGTCCAAAACAGACTACAAATCCCATGAAGCCTTGCTCACTAAAGGATCGAACTCTCAACTCCTGTTGGATCGGGAGTAGAAATAACTCTGAGATCCTTCCGGGCATTGCTTCCAGTAACTTTCCTCGCTGTGTGTAGACGCAGCTCATCGCTGCTCTCAGGTGTAGCCTCGTGGCACAAGGAAGTAACATCCAACTTGAAACTGTGGCCATACAATCTCCATCTCTCTGGACGAGTTGAAATTACTCTGTGATCCACCGAACACTCTAACGGATCCAAAGGAGACCGCCGAGCAATCCGTATCTTCATCCGTTTGCCTGCAGAAGTGAAGAGAAAAAGATTTCTCTTCCCTCTTCAATCAAGTCGACGTCGCTGATTTCTTCGCCAACCCGCCGAGAATCAGCAGCCGTACCGCCCACCGGACAGAGTGAGGAAATGGCCTCCCGTCATCACCCGAGCCTCGAGGGACCAAGTCGGAGTTAAAGGACGGATGAACACACATTCTGCCTGTGTCCTCATACAATTCAAGAGGTTTACGTCTGGGCAGAGATAGAATATTATAGTGTGTTATTCTTGTGTATCAACGTTATTGCTTGTACAGTTTACGGACCGCCAAGTCCGCTCATTGCTGCTAATAATACTCAAGTTATTTCTGTAATGTACTGTAATCACGAATGAGATCTGCTGTGTTGTAGTCCAACCACATTGGACTGTTGTGTATTTCCGCCATCGCGAGTGAGACCGGCATACTGAGTTTATCCATTATAGAACCAAAGACCGTGGGATGGTTTACAAGCCGTCCACCGCGTCTCTGAGTGATAAACTAACAGCTGCTTTCTCTCCAACGATCATGAAACCGGCTTTGGTGCCACCACTTTATTCTCTCTCTCTCTCTCTCTCTCGTACTAACCACACACACACACGCGACCCCTCACAAACATTCTCGCACACACTTTTGGCTAGTAGATAACTTCGTGACAAAGCTTAGCTTTATCCCTAAGTTATTGTACAAGCGGAGACACGCGGTAAACGGGCAGAAGCCATTAACCGGCTTCTCTCTGCCCACATTCGCGGCCATATTCTCTGGCCGGAAATCTCGCGTGACGTACTCTCCATGAGAGTCACGTCCGCCATTTTGCGTGCGTCACTCCTTTCACACACACACACACACACACCTTCCTCTCATGTGTTATAGGATTATTTTGGTTACCATATCTAATCATGTCACTGTTTAGTTTGTAGTTGTAAGTCGGAAGTTTATTGACTGCATTGTATTTGAATATTAATTGATATTACTGCATAAATAAACTTTGTTATATTTCAAAGAGAAGTGTTTTGGTTTGTTTTGCATACACCTGTGTCAAATGCTGGCAGGAGATGTCAGTGCTCAGATTCAAGCCTTCATTGTTTCCTTTTGAATGTCGATTTTCTTAAGAGAACAATCTAATATTGAGACTGTTATACTGTCTGGTTATTAGTCCCTGATTCCAGGGTGGTGCCCCGGTGATATTAATCCTTATTAATATTCTATTGATTTTGATAATTGATAATTATCTTTGATGATTGTTGAATTTGAAGGATCAATAGGCTAGTGTTAATTCTAATCAATGTTCCATTGATTTTAATAATTAATGATTGTCTTTGATAATAATTGATATTCTATTGAATTTGATGGTTATCTTTGATTGTTGATGTGAAGGATTAAAAGAGCTAACATTGATTCAAATCAATGTTCTATTGATTTTAATAATTTATAATTATATTTGATAATTATTAATTATTGCTAATAACCAAATCCGCTCCTGAACGTAGCGCACTACATTTACTGGAGCCCCGTATGAGGTTTTAATGAGTTAGATTCTATTAATTAATTTAAATATTAATTAATAACTAAAGGAATAATTATTAATTATTTCTGATAGTAATACTGATCTAAACAATCAGTAGAACCTACAATAACTAGATTTCATAATGTTGATCTCTTGCCAAGATGATTAGCTAATTCTAACTAACCTATATCCAATCAGAATAAAGTAAACAAGTATCAGGAAAGATCATGTAATATCATCTATAAAAGCTTGTGTTTTTCTTGGGTGAGTTCCATAGCCGCGTATTCATAAATGAGCAAAGCAGAAACTGGAGTCTGGGTAGAGTTATTATGCTGCAGCATAAGTCTAGATATGAGATAGGTATTATGGTGAAATTGCTTGCGTGTAGTGACAGAATACAAGATTCTCAGATTGAGTGAGTATTGTCTGTGGGCAAGATGCTGCCAACCTCTCAGTGGACTCTGAGTTGTAATGCGCTGAAGAAAAAGGCACCAGCAGGCTGGGAAACTAAGAGACCAGCAGGTTAGTCAGGTAATTTAGGGAGTTAGGTTTACTTGGGTCAGTATTTAGGATTTCCATGACAACCTGATGGAACATATTATAATAATAAAAAAGGCATGTCATGACCCCTTTAAAGGTGCACTCAGAAATGTTTATGTACAGTATTTCTTCTTTGACTTACACTGACAAATAGGCACATGGATGCAGTACAATTCAAACACAATAGTTTTCATTTACCAATGCCATTGTAGAAATTTGATTAATTTAATCCATGAATTGAAGTGTCCAATAACGGTCATGAATTGAAGTGTCCAAAAAATTACTGAGTGCACCTTTAACTGAGTAAAATGTTGCTATAGTACCCATACTTAAACCAATATAATCAGGCTATAGTATCATTTATTGGTTGCATCATGCCCAGTTAGGATACAGTGTTACTTTTACAAAGACATTTAGTGCAGGTTATACTGTAAATTGTTCACAATCCCTCCTTTTTCTGTTCTTTTATGCCATTGATTATTTTCTCTCTCTCTAATCTCAGTCTGTTCCTTTCTTATTTTCTACATTATCTGGTAAATTATCTGAAGTAAAAAGAGACACAGCTTTAGGAGGACTATTCAGAAAATCTCAGGGGAATCACAATCTGGGTTGTGTAACGCTATAATGGCAAATTAATTTGTGCCACCATCTCTCCCTCTCTCTCACACACATTCACAAAGACACACTTGCTTCTACTTATTAGAGGTGACTTTTTGTGAGGGCACGCACACAAACCTTTTTGCTTCAGTTACTATGTCCTCTTTTAGTCCTCTGTCTCTGGATTAGCCAACTTTTGGTCATCTTTTATCAGAGAAATGAGGAACAAAGGTATATGGGCGTTTCTTAGACAACGGGCACTTTTATGTCCCAGGGGCTGCTTTTTATTCAAACTAACAGATAAAAAAAATTATATATATATACATTTTTAAAGAAAATATGAGTGAGCAGGCAAAACACATTTCTTTTATTTCTCATGGGATTCATATTCAACTGTAGGTTATAACAGAATGGCACAATCATAAAACAAAACATGGCAACAAAGAAAAAAATGAAATGACCCCTGTTCAAAAGTCTGCATACCCTTAGTTCTTAATACTGTGTATTGCCCCCTTTAGCATCGATGACAGCGTGCAGTCTTTTGTAATAGTTGTCTATGAGGCCCCAAATTCTTGCAGGTGGTATTGCTGCCCATTTGTCTTGGAAAAATGACTCGAGGTCATGCAAAGTCTTTGGTCGTCTTGCATGAACCGCACGTTTGAGATCTCTGCAGAGTGGCTCGATGATATTAAGGTCAGGAGACTGTGATGGCCACTCCAGAACCTTCACCTTTTTCTGCTGTAACCACTGGAGGGTCAACCTGGCCTTATGCTTAGGGTCATTGTCGTGCTGGAAAGTCCAAGAGCGTCCCATGCGCAGCTTTCGTGCAGAAGAATGCAAATTGTCTGCCAGTATTTTCTGATAACATGCTGCATTCATCTTGCCATCAATTTTCACAAGCTTCCCCATGCCTTTAGAGCTC
Organism: Myxocyprinus asiaticus; assembly: GCF_019703515.2. Taxonomy (NCBI): domain Eukaryota; kingdom Metazoa; phylum Chordata; class Actinopteri; order Cypriniformes; family Catostomidae; genus Myxocyprinus; species Myxocyprinus asiaticus. The sequence goes on along the minus strand of NC_059355.1, from coordinate 4,655,811 downwards.
ACACACCCCCAAAACATCAGTGAGCCACCACCATGCTTCACAGTGGGGATGGTATTCTTTTCACTATAGGCCTTGTTGACCCCTCTCCAAACATAGCGCTTATGGTTGTGACCATAAAGCTCTATTTTGGTCTCGTCACTCCAAATTACAGTGTGCCAGAAGCTGTGAGGCGTGTCAAGGTGTTGTCGGGCATATTGTAACCGGGCTTTTTTGTGGCATTGGCGCAGTAAAGGCTTCTTTCTGGCAACTCAACCATGCATCTAATTTTTGTTCAAGTATCGTCGTATTGTGCTCCTTGAAACAACCACACCGTCTTTTTCTAGAGCAGCCTGTATTTCTTCTGAGGTTACCTGTGGGTTTTTCTTTGTATCCCAAACAATTCTTCTGGCAGTTGTGGCTGAAATATTTCTTGTTCTACCTGACCTTGGCTTGGTATCAAGAGATCCCCGAATTATTCACTTCTTATTAAGTGATTGAACAGTACTGATTGGCATTTTCAAGGCTTTGGATATCTTTTTATATCCTTTTCCATCTTTATAAAGTTCCATTACCAAGTTACGCAGGTCTTTTGACAGTTCTTTTCTGCTCCCCATGGCTCAGTATCTAGCCTGCTGAGTGCATCCACGTGAAAGCTAACAAACTCATTGACTATTTATACACAGACACTAATTGCAATTTTAAAACCACAGGTGTGGGAAATTAACCTTAAATTGCCATTTAAACCTGTGTGTGTCACCTTGTGTGTCTGTAACAAGGCCAAACATTCAAGTTATGTAAACTTTTGATCAGGGCTATGCACAAGCAGGTAAGTCTGGGACAGCTGGCCGGGTGTATCGCTTGCGCATAGCGACTTTCACCTCCCTTGAGCTGAAGACGTGCGCTATTGACTCACAGAAGTGTTCACAAACTGTGTTCCCTGGATGACTTCCTCCGAGCCCTGTGGCAGATGAGTTCGCGGAGAAACTCGCTGCCGGCTCAGTACATGTGCTAACTAAACCCTGTACTGGGGTAGGTGCTCCGCATGTGTTGGCTCCCCATAGGTAACACCATGCGACGTATATCTTCCGCTAATTCGTATCCCTGTTGGTAAACTGCATCTTCCTTGGGCAGAGGCCCCTCTTCCCCAGTCACCATGTTTGTAGAAACTCCTCCCCCGTAGGACAGGACCTACCATGGGAATTCTCCACATGACATACTTCTGACAAAGTTCGGCAAGACCATGTGACGTATTTCCACTCAAAATACCCCCCCCCCCTCTGGTTGGGGTGTGGGCTCCGTGGTGTCTTCCTCTTGGGAGTGACCCCCCCCCCCCGCCCCGACGTAGACCTGGTGGCCCCAGTCGGTTAACAAATTTCACTCTTTTTTTGGGGAGAGAAAAAAAGAGAGGATAAGAGGCCACGACTGGGCTCGCCTGTCTCTATCTTTTGAGCAGTTGACCTGTCCCCGAAGGGCTGTTCAACACTCATGACAGTGTTGGGGGAGGTTACGTGTCGGCTTGGTGCGCTGGCTATGAGGCACACAGTGGTCTGCCCGTCACACACCGAGAGTTCATGTAACACAGTTCAGCCAGTTGTGGCATTTCGTATAGGGACCCCCAGTGTCACTACATCGACACAACGTCGAGTGAGTGACAAATAGGGAACGTCCTGGTTACTTGTGTAACCTCCGTTCCCTGATGGAGGGAATGAGATGTTGTGTCCCTCCTGCCACAATGCTGGACTACCCGCTGAAATGGCCGGGACCTTGTCTCTGCTCCTCAGCACAAAACCTGAATGAGTGGTTGCATATCAGCTCCTTTTATACCCGTATGTACGGGGGAGTGGTATGCAAATACCACTCGGCAATTTTCATTGGCCTTTTCTCAAAGACCAGAGGTGTTTCGGGCTCCCAAGTGTGACCCCTAGTGTCACTACATCGACACAACGTCTCGTTCCCTCCATCATGGAACGGAGGTTACGCAAGTAACCAGGACGTTCTGTGTCTGTGATTTGATCAGCCAGCTGTTGCAGCGCAGCATTCAAACACGCGTTTGGCACGATGTAAACACTCACCAGAATAAACAAGGTAAACTCCCTTTGCGAGTAGAATGGCTTACAGTTAATAAAGAGCACTTCCAAATTAGGACAGCACATCTTCTTTAATGTTGTTACATCTGTACACCAACTTTCATTGATGTAAAAGCATGTTCCACCGCCTCTTGTTTTCCCCATTAACTCCGCGATGCGATCCGCTCTGAACAGCTGAAAGCCCGGCAGATGTAACGCACTGTTCAGAATGGCTTCACTCAGCCAGGTTTCTGTGAAGCACAAGGCAGCAGAGGTTGAAAAGTCCTTGTTTGTTCAGGTGAGGAGATGTAGTTCGTCCGTTTTGTTAGGGAGAGAGCGGAGATTCGCAAGATGAATGCTCGGCAGCGCTGTTCGAAATCCATGCCGACGGATCCTGACCAGTGCGCCTGCTCATCTCCCTCACCTGCGTCTCAAAGTGCGTTTAAACAACACAGCCACGCCTCCGACTAAAATGTCCAGCAAAACATCTGAATATTCCAAATCCGGGAAAAGATTGACTGGTATATGCTGTCAAATGTTCAGCAGTTCGTCTCTGGTAAAACTGACTGGAAAAAGATTACTAAACACAGGACAAACAAACAAAAACAACAAAACAATAGGAGCGCTCCACACCGAGGTGGCCATCCATGGCGCCTTCATGATGTGTACTGCTATTTACAGCTTTACAGTGTTAGTGTTAAATTAAAATATTGAATATTGAATATTGAATATTCTCCTTTTATAAGTCCATGGCCAGAATTTGCCATAGTTGAACACCCATATAACAACTGAACAAGATTTCATCTTTATCAGTCAGTCTAATAAATGTTTTCAGATTGTGTGTGTGTGTGTGTATATGTGTGTGTGTTATGCAGAGATATGGGGTTATTCAGAGGCAAAGGCAGTAATCAGTGTCAAGTAAAGTGGGATACATTTCCTCACAGGCCACAAATCATTGTGTGTGTTCAGTGTATTTTATATGTGTTCTCACAGATCTGTGTGTGTGTTCAGAGACAGAATAAACACAGGTCACGCCGTTCTCCAATTGATCTCCTATTAATAATAAAGGGGAGAAAGAAAGGGGGAAGTAGTTATAAATCAGTGTGTCTGTAAGCTGGGGAAGGGACAAAGCTGGTGGAAGATTGAATCAGGAAAGTCATCATTAGAATAATCCATCAGAACATCTTCTAGACGGTACCCACAGAGCAGTTTGAGAGAAAGAGACAAGCAGAGATTGAGACATGCAGAGAGAGAGAGAGAGAGAGAGAGAGAGAGATGGCTGGAGAGAGAGACAGGCAGAGAGAAAGAGAGAGAGAGACAGTCTGATGTAATGCCAGCATGACAGACCCAGACAAATAATTTGGCTAATTATGGAAGAACATGACTGCAGCAGCGATTGGTCTGATCAGCGGGGGGTAAAAAAGGAAAGATCATGAGAATGAAAAGGCTGATTGAAGATGAGGAAATGAGACTCTGAATACATAGCACCCCTGTCTTTCTCTCTTTCTATTTCAGACATGCGAAGACAGAGTCACAGGTACAGAGTAATGCAAACCTGTAATTGAGTCCCTCATTAAAATCACAGCCTCATGAATATGAACGACCTCACCCTCATCTGCATATCTCAGACTATTTGTGTTACTCGTGACCCAGCAGGGGACACAGAAGTTTGGAAAAGAGAGGAAGAGAAAGTGTGAAACTGAAAGGTTGAGGAGGAGGAGAGAGGAGCGGTTCGGAATTAAGGGAATAACACATTAAGGCCTCGCCTTCCTGTGGCCATCTCAAACGAAGATTTATAGTTGTTCTGGGCGGGGAATAATTGGTGGGGAGATTGATGGGAGGGTTTTGAATGAGGGCAGAGAGCTATAAGCTGCTCCTCTCCATCATAACAAATTGATGAATGTCAGATTTTCCCAAAGCTGCCGTCGAGCCCAGGGGCGAATGGCGAGAAAGTCGGAGAACGAACGAGAGAGCGCAAAGAGCTACAGTACAGTTTAGTCATAATGGCTGTGCCCTTGAACTATAGTGAGAGAGAGAGAAAGTGTGGTTATCTGGGGCTACTTTTTGTTTCCCCCACAAATGAAACCACTGGAACTCCATTATTTATGTTTTGAGAATAACAGATGCAGCCAAAGGGCAGATTTATAAGTGTTAAAAATGTTAAATGAGGTGACAGCCAGACTCGATCTCCTTTTTTGTCCTCCCCCTCCCATTTCTGTTTTATGTATACATTTCCCTCCATAGTTCTTGTCCTTTTCGCCCACTAGTTCCCAGTGCTATGGATCAAACATGCTTGGCTCATAAAAGCTCAATTTAAGTCTTAATTTTCTTACTTAACTTTTCTCATAGGTCATTTCAGTATTTTATTTTTTGTCTCTACTGAGATGAAAGCTTTCCACCTCACTCCAGAGGCCTGGAAAGTTTTAGAATTAGAAGCCACTGGTTGTACTTTTGCGTTCCAGAAATGCTGCTCATGTTGTCATGTTGTTCACCACCAAAAATTAGCTGGTGGAAAAATCATGGAAATAAAAAAAAAAGAAAAAGGTAACATTTTACAAAAAGGTTCTATTCATTAGGTATTATACAATATACAGAATTTCAGTACTTATTAATCTTGGTTGACGTTAATTTCAACATATACTAAAACATTTTAAAATGGAATTGCAAAAATAAAAATTTGTTTATTAACAGATTTCTGAATGCTCCATTGTACCCTACCACCAAAGGTGTGACGTTGATCAAACAAACAGATACTCCCGCCCCCAACTCACGGCATTGGTTGAATCAGTGTTATTGTGTCGGTATGGACAGGTTACTTAAAACAAAAAGAGGAATTTTTATAGTGCCACAGAGACACAGGGGTGAACTCACTAATCAGTTGCGACACTTTTGTGTGTGGTATTTTAGCACAAAAACCTGCATCTTATTGCCTGACCACCTTATTGCCTAAGCAGGCGCAATCAGCACTGAAATTGCACTGCGTCTTGAGTAATTAAATTAAGTCATTGTCATTCCTTTCTGTGCAAACACGCCTCCTTTCTATAAAAATCAGGCTTATTATAGATTGTGCTTCATTCACAAAAAATGCCCGGCACAATTAACATCACACTACTAGGGTACAATGGGGCTAAAGGCACCCCTTAAGGAAATTTTGCTTTTTTTCTGGTCACAGAATCTATCAATGTCAAAAAAATTCTTTATTTTTAATAATAATTTAAAGTGATATCATGTAGATACTGGGGCAATAGTTATAGGGCACAATTTGTCAACTAATGCAAATAATTTTGAGACAGCAAGATGCTTTTTTTGAGTAAAAAATTAAAATGATGCTTACTCAAAATAACTACTTTAGAAAAACTCATTTCCTGTCAATTTCAAACACATTTGACATTTTATTACATCTCAAGTATACTTAGGAAAGTGCTGTGGTAATTTTTGTTGCTATTTAGTGCTTTGGGAGAAAATAAAATCAAAGGAGCCTTTTACCCTGTGGAGCCTTTAGCCCCATTGTACCCTACCACCAAATAAAAGCAAGCTGTAAAATGAATTTTATTTAAAAGAGATGTTTGTGTATTTTCTATCAATCATATCAGCAGTAATTCATCATATAACGATGAAATGATGGAGAAGAGCATTATTATAACATTGTAGGCAGGCTGAAGACAGGAGCAGATGAAGATGAGGTGTGAGAAACCAAGTGCAGTTTATTTACAAAGTGAATCCCAAATCCATGAAAGAAACACAACAGAAAATAAACCTTGGTTTATAGTTATAACCTAGCATATATCCAGATGTGCAGTCAAGCTCAATTTCAGCATGTTAAAGAGATGATTCATGTGTCTGGATCATAGTGATGCTCTATTGTCTCGACAGAGTGTGTCATATCACGGTGGTCTGTTGAATCATCCGCTATATAGCAGGATAGCAAGATATACAGTATATATTCAGAATCGGCCCGCAAGATCAGAAATGTGCATGCAAATTGCACCCAGCAGCGATTTTGTGGGTGTGTTTGTGGCATTGCCTGATCTGCATAATTCCATTAGGAAATTGGGCACTAAACCATCGCAGACAGTGCGTGCAAAAAAATTAAAAATAAATGCCGTTTTTAAAATGGCTTTCTTACTTTCAGTTGTCCCTGCATATTAAGCTGGGATAAGAGAGTGTTTTAACATAGTAAAAGTTGCATTCTTCAACTTTAACAAATAGAACCTTACTGGAAAATTCATGGAAATTTGTATAGCGAAAAAAAAAAAAAAAAAAAATTTGTAGTTACACTCTGCTCTAAAATATTGAATCACCTAAACTGTTGGTTAGAGCTTGTGTCGAGCAGAACTTGCTCACAAGTCATACTGATGTCCAAGTTCTAAGTGAATCCTTTTGAGTTGGTTCTTTTTAGATAATTGGTCAAAATGGTTCACAAATTGATCTGATTGATTCATCAGCGAATTGGCCTGAATCAAAATTTATTGGTAAAAAACGATTTCCAAAAATCAAAATGACTGGAAAAAGTCATGAAAATGCATTGTTCAAAAAGGGTGGGGACTTGACAGCTGGTCAAGTTGGTCAAACCAGCGTAGTCTTTCTGTTAAAGCTTGTTGACCAAAGAAGTCTTGCTGGTTAATCTCGTAAGAACCTTTCTTGTGGACTCAGCAACACTTGGACACCATCATGCAAAGCATAATATTGGTGACCAGCTCTAAAAAAGCTTTAAAGATTCATATTATAGATGGTGGTATAGGGAAGATGGCAAAAACAAGTGAATATGTATTTTTAATCAAAGCATACAGCAAACAGTGATGAGACCGCACAACAGGCAAAAGGTTTCTTTAGTCTGTGATCAATATAGTTTTGTGTAGCCAGATTTTTGGCATGAAGTCTGGTGACTTTGCACCATATTGTGGTCATGAACTGCCCAAGTAAACTGGAAGGAACCATCTATTCATTTTATGTCAAAATGTGTTTAAAACATCTTGTTTTTTGACGGTTAAATCTGAAATTTAAGAACAAATCAGAGAATACAGATTAAAGGGATAGTTCAACCAAAAATTAATTTACTCACCCTCATGATATCCCAGGTGTGTATGACTTTCTTTCTAAACCAGTACACATTTGAAGAAAAAAAGAAAAATGTCTTAGCTCTGTAGGTCCTTAAAATGCAAGTGAATGGAGATTTCTCTTTTGAAGCTCCAAAAATCACAGACAGTCAGCATAAACACCATCGATACGACACCAGCTCTTTGGTGTGAAAAGATAAATATTTAAGTTCTTTTTTTAACTCTAAATCATGTTTCCGGTCAGCAGCGGCATGCGCGTGACGTAATCACATTGACATTTGAAACACGCAAGAACTGACATACGTGTGTCACAGTAGGAAGTGCAGCGCTACAATTGAGAAGGAGGAATGCTGAACAGTAGCTTGGTTGGTTTTGGTTTAGAACTGTATTTATCTGTTTCTTTACTCACAATAATGGTGTGTTTGTGTGCTTATCCTGGATGTCTCAACCGAGTGGAGAATGTGAGATTACGTTTGTAACATGGCAACGGAATACATCACTGGAGAGACCGCTTGGACTCCATCCTCTTGTGAAGCTTACCGGAAGCATTTGATTATAGTTAAAAGTACTTAAATATCGATCTTGTTTTCACACCAAAAGTGACTGAATCGCTTTAGAAGACAATAAAGGGATAGTTCACCCAAAAAAGAAAATTCTGTCATTGTTTACTCACCCCTGTGTTGTTATAACCCCATATGACTTTCTTTCTTTTTCTTAACACAAAGGGAGAGATTGTGAAAAATAATTTGTGCTCAGTGATGTCAGACAATGGCAGTTTATGGTGACCACCTCTTCAAGCTTCAAAAGCATGCAAAAGTATAATTCAGAAGTCTAATAAATTATTCCATGAGACTCATGATTGTTATGAAAGCATATGATGAGCTTTGGTAAGAAACAAACAGAAATCGAATGGATTATTTAGTGAAACTGTTGACCAACCGTTACTCTCCTCTGCGCGTTCATGAGACTGCACGAGACCAGTAGTTCACGCAGCCCACTGGCGAAATGGGCCATTCAAGCAACATTTTGTTTTGTTTATCTAGAAACTGATCCACCACAGTGATAGAAACAACAGCACACAACACAGCTGCACACAATCTAGAGAACCAAATTTACTAAATACTGTGTCTGATGAGTATGTAGTCGGAGAATAGATGCATTTCTATGCCCAGCCTCATTTGTTTGAAACAGAGTACTCAATCAAACTGAGAGATAGAGGAAGTGGGAATTTCCACTCCATTCTGAACTGGTGAGCATTTATGACAGAACTCTGACTGAAGAGATCGATACCTCAGCGAAAACATAAATTAGGTGTAACATTCTCTGCTAAAATCAAGTAGTTTTTAACCGGCTTGTGAGATGCTGGCTTCAATAAACTGTTATGAGAAAGTGTTTGGATAGTGCCAGTTCATAGCGGGCGGGGTTTCCCGCCACAATGCCGAAAATAGAAACAAAGCGATGACAGAATGTATTGTCGCTTGTCACGGCTGGTTAGCACCAAAACTCTGATTAACATGGAAAATATACTGTACCTTTTATCATGTGTCATTTGCCATCAGGTTAGGACAAGGTGTGACTGTAGCTGCCTTCAGCCTCCTCTGTCTATCTCTCTCCGTTTGATTGAGTACTCATTAAACAAATGAGGCTGGGTATTCTCCGATTACAAACCCATCAGACATATTTAGTAAGTTCGGTTCTCTGGTTTGTGTGCAGCTGTGTTGTGTTCTGTTGTTTCTATCACTGTGGTGGACCTCTTTTTAGATAAACAAAACATGTTTTCTCTTGAACGCCCCAAGTCATGAGGGGGGCTGCATGAATTGTTTCTCTTGTGCAGTCTCATGAACGCGCAGAGTAATGGTTGGTCAACAGTTTCACTAAATAATACATTAGATTTCGGTTTGTTTTTCACCAAAGTCCATCATATGCTTTCATAACAATCATGAGGCTCATGGAATAATTTATTAAACTTCTGAATTATACTTCTGCATTCTTTTGAAGCTTGAAGAGGTGGTTACCATTAACTGCCATTGTGTGACATCACTGAGCACAATTTTTTTTCACAATTAAGAACAAGAAAGAAAGTCAAATGGGGTTATAACAACACAGGGGTGAGTAAACAATGACTGAATTTTCATTTTGGGGTGAACTATCCCTTTAATCAAACAGCTGGTGTCATATCAATGACGTCTGAGACCAGCATGGAAATTCATACTGGTCTAAGCTGGCCTTTTCAGCAGTGAACAGTGTCATTCTTTAAAAATAAATGTTTCTTATTGCAGTATCTAATGTAATTACATTTTTAAGTGTGACTTACGTGTCTAAATACTTTCTGGGGCCTGTGTATGTGCCAAGCGACATCATAAAATCCATTACCATAATCCATTAACTGGGCGATTTTACAAGATGCATTGCTAGAGACAGTGTGGAGGAAAAGATCCTTACAGAGAGTCTTACTGATACTTTGTTTTCCTGATCATCTGTTTCTTTCTGTTTTGTAGATACTGGCTCTGGATCAGGAGATGATGGTGAGTATTTTCAACTCATCTCTAATTAATACAGATTATTACAGTGATCTCATCTGTCACTTGAGAGGCACAAATACACATTGATGCTCAGACTGTGTTCAGATGACAGCAGCTTCTGTCTGCCTATCCTGATAGATGTGAATATGTCAGTGGTGCTTATGAACTGAATCCAGGATGAAGAATTTCACTCTAGAGCTGGGCTAATTAAAAAGAGATACAGGATGGGGTGATGGGGACATCAAGAGAGAAAGAGTTAGAGAGAGAGAGAGACAAAAGAGAGCGGGAGGGAAACAAATCGGAGAAAAGGCTCTGAAGTGAGGGATAAGTGATCTGCTCTGAAAGGGGAATGGTGGAGAAACAAGAAATGGAGAGAGAGAAGAGAGAGACTCAGATGATGAGATAAATGCCGGAAGCCAACAGCTCAGATCAGGAGATGATAAACATAAGAAGAAAAGGGAAGAGGATAGAAAACAGTCAAGAATAGGAAACAGAGAGTGAGGAGAAAAGGAAAGAACGAGGAGAGGACACAAAGACAAAAGCAGATAAATGGAGGGTGGGCAATAAATGCAGTCCCAAATTCAGAAAGTTAAGACCTTATGAAATCGAAATTGGAGTTTTGCAGCTTTAGTCCATGTCTGTTTGCTTTGAGGTCAACTATATGCTAGAGTTTTCCTAAAAGTTGACAAAAGTAACAGATAATGGATTATTTTAACAGATATATGCATCTAAAATTGACAGTCTTTCTGTTCCCAATCTGTCACTCACTCGACATTGTGTCGATGTAGTGACACTAAGGGTCACTCTTGGGAGCCCCAAACACCTCTGCTTTTTGAAAAAAGGCCAATGGGAATTGGCAAGTGGAATTTGCATGCCACTCCCCCAGACATACTGGTATAAAAGGAGCTGGTATGCAACCACTCATTCAGATTTTCTCTTCAGAGCTGAGAGGTTGTGTTCAGCGAGCTGAAGTACTCTGCCGATCCATTCACCTCGAAAAGCTGTTGGATTTACGGCGCATTACAATGGCTTCTCCCCCTCTTGCACTGGTGAAGTGCAGAGAACGACCCTGGGCGCTTCAGCAGCTAAAAGAGTATATTCTTCCTACTAAAAGAGTATATTTTCCCTTCTTAAAAGAGTGGCATTAACGGAGAGCGTCTTTTTAAAGATGCCTCTCCGTTTGTGTGTATTTCCTGGTTGCGGTCGTTACCTCTCCACTTCCGATGGCCACGATTGCTGTCTTACGTGCTAGGGTGCTGCACACGTGGAGACAGCGTTCATGGGCGGGTCATGTTCTCACTGTGAGAGCGTGACCATGGCAAGTGTTGCGGTCGTGGTTTTTCCTTCGTTAGAGGGAAAGACCACCCCAGTGGCTCCCTGCCTCGGTTCTTCTACCTACAGGTTTGAGGCCGCGTCGGCTAGCACTGGGGGGCGATTTGGGGACACCAATGGGAGCCACTCCGCCGGGTAACTCCCCACAGACCTCCCATTCACTAGTACACTCGTTTGCCCCGTTGGGATGAGACCACCGGCTCATCTCAGGGCGAGCTCGCGATCTCATTTCGGCACTCGTGAAGTGGATGAGCTCTCGATTGCAGCATCGGAGTTCAGGCTGTCCAGTCTGACACTGAGGACTCAACTGGGTGACCACACCCAAAGCTGGCAGCCATGCTTGCCCGGGCGGCTGCATGTGTCGGGCTGGAGTGGAACCCTCCACCCCCCCTGAACCCTCGCAGCCTGACGATTGGTTCCTGGGCCCGGAGCGCCGCTCATGGCTGGGCCCTGCCCTGGTCCCTTTGTTCCCGGAGGTGCATGAGGAGCTCACGAGGTCAAGGCGGGCACCTTTCACTGCCTGGACCCAGTCTCTGAGCTCCTCCGCTCTCACTACCCTCAATGGTGGGGCTACCAGGGGGTACTCAGTGATTCCCCAGGTGGATAAGGCGGTTGCGGTGCACCTGTGCCTGCAAAGCGCTGCCACCTGGCAATGCCACCTGAGACCCCCGTCCAGCACCTGTAGGGTTATGTTGTCTCTGGCGACTGAGGTCTGCGGTGCTGCTGGACAGACCGCCTCCGCCCTGCATGCCATGGCTCTCCTGCAAGTGCACCAAGCCAAAGGGCTAAGAGAACTGCACGAGGGTAGTTCTAACCTGGGATTGATGTAGGCGCTGCACTCTGTGACCGACCTCGCTCTCCGGGCGACGAAGGTCAGGGCGCGGTCTCTCGGGCAGGCGATGTCCACCCTGGTGGTCCAGGAGCACCACCTATGGCTCGACTTGGTCGAGATGAGAGAGGCTGACAAGGCACGGTTCCTTGACACCCCCATTTCCCAGGTCAGCCTGTTCGGCGACACCGACGAGGACTTCGCCCAGCAGTTCTCGGCGGTGAAGAAGCAGATGGAGGCTATACAGCACATCCTGCCCCGGCGCGGCTTAAGACCTCACACCCCAAAACATCAACAAAATAGTGGTTTTCTTGTTCCCTGGGTCACATGTCAGGTGTGCACGGCCGTCGTCACGACCACCATCCACCGTCCCATTTTGGCAGGTTTGGCGCTCCAGTGGCGGACCCCCCGCCCCTGTGCGCCCAGCTGTAGCACAAACATGCCCACACCGGGTTGGTTCCGACGGACTGCGGGAACGATATTCCTCCTCCCCCCTCCTCAACCAATCTTATGGTGGGTGTCAGGAGCCAGGTAAGTGCTTCGATGTCTCTGGACTCAGCACGGCCATAACATGGTGTGGCACCTTGAGGAGGCACATCATGATGCAGTGGATGGTAAGTATTTGAGGAAGCACGACTTGATCATCAGGTTCCTGAGAGGCGCTAGGAGGTTGAATCCCTCCAGACCGTGCCTCATCCCCTCGTGGGACCTCTCTGTAGTCCTTCAGGGTCTACAGGGAACTCCCTTTGAGCCAATGGAGTCAGTTGAGCTAAAGGCACTCTCTTTGAAGACTGCCCTCCTGACTGCGCACGGTAGGGGACCTGCAGGTGTTCTCTGTCAGTGAATCGTGATCCTGAGACCCCGACCGGGATATGTGCCCAAGGTTCCCACAACCCCTTTTAGGAATCAGGTGGTGAACCTGCAAGTGCTGCCCCAGGAGGAGGCAGACCCAGCCTTGGCATTGCTGTGTCCGGTGCATGCCTTACGCATCTATTTGGATCGCATGCAGAGCTTTAGAAGCTCAGAGCAGCTCTTTGTCTGCTTTGGTGGACAGCGGAAAGGAAGCACTGTCTCCAAACAGAGGATCGCCCACTGGGTCGTTGACGCCATTGTGATGGCATATCACGCTCAGGATGCGCCGCCCCCTGTGAGGTTACGAGCCCACTCTACTAGGAGTGTAGCGGCCTCCTGGGCCCTGACCAGTGGTGCCTCTTTGGCAGACATCTGCAGAGCAGCGGGCTGGGCAGCACCCAACATCTTTGCGAGGTTCTACAATCTCCGGGTTAAGCCAGTTTCGTCCCATGTATTGTCAGGTACGAGCAGATAAGTTCCGGGACAGCTGGCCAGGTGTATCAGTTGCACGTGCGCTTTTGACTCCCAGTCGTGTTCACAAGCTGTGATCCCTGGATGACTTTCCTCCTTAGCCCTGTAGCAGATGAGTTTGCAGAGAAACTCACTGCCAGCCCAGTACGTGTGCTAATTAGGCCCTGTACTGGGGTAGGTGCTCCACATGTGCTGGTTCCCCGTAGGTGACCCCATGTGATATCTTCCGCTAAATCGTTTCTCTGTCGGTAAACTGCATCTTCTTTGGGCACTCTGCACCCAGTCACCATGTTTGTAGAAACTCCTCCCCCCTCAGGTAGGACCTACCATGCGACTTCTCCACTTCTCCATGTGACGTATTTCCACTCAAAATACCCCCCCCCCCTTCTCTGGGCAGGGTGTGGTATCCGCGGTGTCTTCCCCTTGGGAGTGACACCCCCCGACGTAGACATTTATGGCCCCCAGTCGGTTAACAAATTCCACTCTTTTTGCGGAGAAAAAAGAGGAAAAGAGGCCACGGCAGGGCTAGCCTGTCCCTATTTGTTGGGCAGTCGACTTGTTCCCGAAGGACCATTCGACGCTCATAAGAGCGTTGGGGGAGGTTACGTGACGGCCTGGTGCGCTGACTACGAGGCATACAGCGGTCTGCCTGTCTCGCACCGCCAGTCCACGTAACACAGTTCAGCTAGTTGTGGCGTTTTGTATAGGGACCCCTAGTGTCACTACATCGACACAACGTCGAGTGAGTGACAGATAGGGAATGTCCTGATTACTTTTGTAACCTCTTGCAAGTTCATGAGTCTTTCTGAGCAATTTATTAAAAGAAGCAGTTCATGAATCAGACCACACTAGTCCTTCTGTATATGTTTTTGCAAGCAGCCAGCAAGACAACACATTAGAAAGATTTTTTGTCTTGACATTATTTTGTGGGTAGACCTTGTACAATACACTACAAAAACACTGAATATTTCCCTTCTCATGCAAGTTTGAACTGTCATTATCAGTGTGCACATTTTTGTGTGTACAAATTGTACATTTTTTGACTCCTCTTTCTTTGTGATTAAAACATTATTCCTGACTGACCATGAAAGGAAACTTTTCTTGTAATTGTTGTCTACTGAAAATTAACATAATTTGAGGCATACTAGGATGCAAGGTGACTGACAAAATCAGGCAAACATGCAAGGTGGTCAGCGGGGGACAGATGTAACACGGTTACAGCTGTACTCATGCCATAATAAACATGGTATAAAATGCTCCTTCTAGAGTTTGTTAGCTTTTATTCAGTAAAGCTGGCGCAACACTAGCCGATTTTTACAAAGATTTTTGGGTGTGAGCTTCATTAGCATAATCACCAGCAAGATGGAGGGGGATAAAGCGGGCATTAGCGTCTGTCAGTGGGATGTCGTTAATCACTTGACCGTCGGGGCACCCTGATGAGTTAATGGTTCCAGCAATGGAAAAGCACATCAAAACTGTTAGAAAAAAATCGCTCTGTTGCCGAGGCTGGGTCTTGTCGTTTTCTCCCTTGGTTCTGTTTGTATAGGCATATATGGACATGGAAATTGCACCCGGATCAGCACCAAAACAGTCCTAGATGGAGAAAAATGTGTAGGTCAGCTCGTCACTGTAATACATCATCAAAACGCTGATATAGCCTTTTGGCAGCTGTATTAGATAAAGGTAGATCTTCTCGATCGCTTCTCTCTTTGGAGCTATCTCTCTCTCCCTCTCGCATCCTTAAGCAAACACACACACTTGCACACAGACATTCACACAGAAAGAGTGAAGCCACATTTTTGTGTGTCAAGCTACAGGTCTGAAAATGCCCTAAATCATTTTCAAAATCAGAGTCTGCAAGTGTGGCGCTGATTTTACACTGCATCTTCCGAGCATCTGGCAAGAGAATGCCTTTATTGTCGGAGATCAGAGATATCAAGTACTGTAGGAATATCCCACATCCGACTTTGAATGGAACGGGGCATAAGCTTTTTTCCTAGTTTTAAACTATAAACTTAATTGAATTTAGAGAAGAAGAAGAAAAAAAAAAGGGATTTTCTTTTTTTTTTTGTAGACAGGCAGGAACAGCACATGATTTTACAGACATTCCCATATTTTACTCTTATACTGTAGTTAGTTCCTCTTGTGTTGGAATAGTAGTAGGTTATCATATGCTCTCCTTATTACTTCACCATGTTTGGACAGGCCATTATTGAAGTTTTCATCTGTCTGACATCAGAATGTTTTGCAAGTATGACATTTTCAATGGGGAGAATGTTTTGAGTTCTGAAAGTTCCAGTACTATATGTTTTCATTGAAAAAGTTCAATGAACTCTTAGCTCAAAAGATAAAGGTAAAAGTGATTTTATCATGATACAACCCCTTTAAACACAGCTCTCAATTTCTATAATCTAATTTATTTTTCTCTCTCTTTTTTCTAGTTAATGAAGGTTCTGCAGAGATCAGTCAGAAGGAGACATCGACGTGCGACATTTGTCAGTTCGGGGCTGAGTGTGACGAGGATTCAGAAGACGTGTGGTGAGTCACAAACACGTGACAGCTTTCCAGGGTCCTGATATCAGGTGTGTTCGACTTGAAATGGGTCTCGATTTACGATTGACAAGATTTGCCAATTGCAGTTTGGGGAGGAGTTGCCGGACACTTTGCGATTCTTGTCCTGTGCTGAACCTACACCAGTCATGGCAGATCCCACAAAAGGAAAGTCGTTACAGAGGTTATAACAAATAATAAAAGATTAGAAAGACAAAAAAACAGGAATAACATTCATTGATAAATTTTGCACAATAAGACCAGGCCTTTGTATTAAAGAACTAGTTAACCCAAAAAGGAAAGTTATGTCATTATTTATTCAACCTCATGTCATTCCAAGCCTGTATGCTGTATTTTTATTTTTTTTTTCTTCTGTTGAACAAAAAAAAGGAGAATTTTGAAGCAGCTGCTTTCCAATACAGTGGCATTTCATAGTGATCACGTCTGTTGAGCTCAAAAAAAGACAAAAAATAAATAAATAAATAAAAAATACCACCAATAAAGCCCCATACAAACAGAATGTTTTAAATTCCGGGTCTGTTCTTCATACAAAGCTGTTGTATGGCTTCTAAAGACTTATAGCACTTATAGATTGGACTACTTTTATGCTTCTTTCATAGTAGGTTCAATAGATTATTTTGCCTTTGGAGCTTGACAGGCATGGTCACTTTGTATGGAAAATAGTTGTGTGGGGCAAATCTACTTTTTTGCCCCACAGAAAAAAATAACAGCATACGAGTTTGGAATGACATGAGGGTGAGTAAATAATAACAGAATTTTCATTTTTGGGTGAAGTATTGCTTTAAGAATGCAAATTTTGTCAATACAAACTACCAAACATATTTAAACTATCAACCTCCCATATGGCTATATGTATTGAGTTAATTGAAGTACCCAATTCCAGGCTCTGACCCTTTGATAATCACTCTGACTTGGATGTGAATTGTGTAGTCTCAAAAATGTGACAGCTTACTGACAGGACCCACAATTCCCTTTCCTTACCTTGTTCACTTGGACTTCCTATCTTCTCTTTTTCCCCTTTTCTGTTTTGGTTCAGCCTTGTAATTTATTCAGCCCATTGCCTAACATATTAACATATTTTTCCATGGCATTCAATGGTGTGCCTAGCAGGTTGTAAATGTTAATTGTGTTGTCACTAGACTGTATGGGTCAGTTCTCTGTCACTCTCGAAGGATGATGGATTATTTCCTTGTACGAGGACCGCCGTTCAGGACAATGGACAGACGACCCTATATATGGAGGGGCAAAAGCTCTCCTCTGCTATTCTATCTTCATTTAATAGAGTTCCTCTTCCATAGAAGACAGATTAAACCCTTAGGACCATGGGCGGGCAATTACTATTCTAATATCTCTCACAGTAATACACTAACCTGACAGATCAGAGGGAGACAGAGCAATGCAGAGTGCTAGACATATCAAAAGGGACGGCAAGCATACGAGGGAGAAAATGTCAGAAAAAGACAAGGTTGAAAAGAGAGAGGGAAATTAGACAATCCAAGCAGTTAATGTGAAGGAATATGTCTATGTTAAGTTTCATAGGGTCAGGTAAAAATGGGTGTGCGGATTACAAAACCATTGCACAGGAAAAAAAAATATTATTTGCACTTCCTGAAGAAAATACCAGTGCTTGCAAGAAGAATATTGTCAATGTTTTGCGTTTAAGTTTTAGGTTTGGTTATTTGAAAATAAATTGAGGACACATTGAGCATAAATCTTGTTTCCAGTCCACTGTACACAAGAATCAATACAAGTACAGTGTAAATACTTTGTAAACGATTAAATATATGCAAGGAAATAAGATCACAATTCAATGTCAAACCATTAAAATGTCATTAAAATGCTAAAAAATCATGGGAAACAGAATTTTTCTTGCTCTCTGAAATTAAAGAGTTTGATGCACTCTGTAGGCATGGGTATCTGACAAATAACATGAACATTGACCTTTTTTTCAACATCAAGATTGTATGTTAAAATGTTGTTCTCCATTTTTATCACTTTATAGCTTTTTTGCAGTTCACTTAAAGGTAAAGTGTGTTTTTTTACATGAAATACTATACCCCTCATTAATATGCATACAACCATATGTAATGTTGGTTGATTTTCACAGAAACATTGTGGTTCTTTGGTGCAAAACATCAAAACGTTGCAATGTTTGTTTGAGTATCCTGACCAGCCCAACAATATAGCAATATTGGCTCAACCAATGCCAGTTTGGGGCAGGACTATCTGTTTGACGATCCAATGGCAGACTGGGGGAGTGTTTGGGAAACCTGTTCAAATTCTGTTCCCTATCTGTCAATCACTCAACGTTGTGTCGATGTAGTGACACTAGGGGTCACTCTTGGGAGCCCGAAACACCTCTGGTCTTTGATAAAAGGCCATTGAAAATTGGCGAGTGGTATTTGCATGCCACTCCCCCAGACATACGGGTATAAAAGGAGCTGGTATGCAACCACTCATTCAGATTTTCTCTTCTGAGCCGAACAGTCATGCTCATTGAGCTGAATTCTCACGACTGTTCATTCACCTCTGCTGGATCTGACGGCGCATTTCAGCGGCTTCTCCCTCCGCCGGCTCGTCTCACGGCGAGTTTGACCTCTTGTTCGGAGCCCGTGAAGCTGATGAGCTCTCGAGCGTAGCATCGGAGAGCGGGCTTGTCCAGTCGGACGCAGAAGCCTCAGATGGGCTCCCCCCTTTGGGGTCGATTGCCCAGTCACAGGCTGATGCAGAGATGACGGACATGCTTTCCCAGGCGGCCACGAGTGTCGGGTTAGAGTGGAACCCTACACTCTCCCCTGAACCCTCGTGGCTCGATGATTGGTTCCTGGGCTCGCGGCACCACTCAAAGCAGCCACGCCCCGCTCCAGTGCCTTTCTTCCCAGAAGTGCACGAGGAGCTGACAAAATTGTGGGAGGCACCTTTTACTGCCCGGTCCCGATTTTTCA
Source organism: Myxocyprinus asiaticus (assembly GCF_019703515.2). Classification (NCBI taxonomy): domain Eukaryota; kingdom Metazoa; phylum Chordata; class Actinopteri; order Cypriniformes; family Catostomidae; genus Myxocyprinus; species Myxocyprinus asiaticus. Next base: position 4,637,187 of record NC_059355.1, on the reverse strand, counting down.
GTTCCCCCGCCCTCACTACCCTCGATGGCAGGGCGGGCAAAACGCATTTGCTGACGCAAAAACGCATTCTGGCGAGCGTCCGGCATCAAGATTGGTTTGCGGCGGTAGACCTGAAGGACGCGTATTTTCACGTCTCGATTCTACCTCGACACAGACCCTTCCTGCGGTTTGCATTCGAGGGTCAGGCGTATCAGTACAAGAACCTCCCTTTCGGCCTGTCCTTGTCCCCTCGCGTCTTCACGAAGGTCGCAGTGGGCATTCGTATTCTTGAATATCTCGAAGATTGGCTAATCATAGCTCACTCTCAGGACATGCTGTACGCACACAGGGACTTGGTGCTCTCGCACCTCAGCCAATTAGGGTTTCAGGTCAACTGGGAAAAGAGCAAGCTCCTTCCGGTTCAGAGCATCTCTTTTCTTGGTTTGGAGTTGGACTCTTTGACAGCGCGCCTCACGAACGAGCGCGCACAGTCGGTGCTGGCCTATTTGAAGGCATTCAAACAGAAAACAGCGGTTCCACTGAAACTCTTTCAGAGGCTCCTGGGGCATATGGCATCCTTGGTTGATGCATATGAGACTGTTTCAGCACTGGCTTCAGACTCGAGTCCCGAGATGGGCATGGTGCTGTGGGACACATCGCGTGGTCATCACGCCGGTCTGTCACCGTCTCCTCAGCCCTTGGACCGATCTCGTTTCTACGGGCAGGTGTACCCCTAGAGCAGGTCTCCAGGTGTGTCGTGGTCACAACAGATGCCTCCAAAATGGGCTGGGATGCTGTTTGCAATGGGCACGCAGCCGCCGGCTTATGGAAAGGCCTGCGGCTGCGTTGGCACATCAACTGCCTCGAGTTATTGGCAGTTCTACTCGCCTTGCGGAGGTTCCGGCCATTGATCCAGGGCAAGCACGTGTTAGTTCGGACAGACAACACGGCAACGGTAGCATATGTCAACCGCCAAGGTGGTCTGCGCTCTCGTTGTATATCACAACTCACCCGCCGTCTCCTCCTCTGGAGTCGGCAGCACTTCAAGTCGCTGCGATCCACTCACATCCCGGGTGACCTCAACACTACAGCAGATGCACTGTCACGGCAGGTTACCCTCAGGGGAGAGTGGAGACTCCACCCTCAGGTGGTCCAGCTGATTTGGAGTCAATTCGGACAGCCACAGGTAGACCTGTTCACCTCCCAAGAATCTGGTACGCCCTGACCGAGGCACCCCTCGGCATAGACGCGCTGGCACACAGCTGGCCTCCTGGCCTACGCAAATATGCATTTCCCCCAGTGAGCCTACTTGCACAGACTCTGTGCATGTTCAGGGAGGACAAGGAGCAGGTCATCCTGGTAGCACCCTACTGGCCCACCCAGACATGGTTCTCGGACCTCACGCTCCTCGCGACAGGGGCCCTGAGGAAGGCCCTTCTTTCTCAGAGATGGGCACCATCTGGCACCCGCGACCAGACCTCTGGAATTTCCATGTCTGGCCCCTGGACGGGACACGTAAGACCTAAGCGGTCTACCACCCTAGGCGCCTGTATGCCTTTTAAGTGGTGTCTGTTCACTAAGTCGTGTTCTTCCCGACGGGAAGACCCCCAGAGATGCGCAGTCGGATCGGTGCTTTTTTTCCTGCAGGAGAGGTTGGAAGGGCGGCTGTCCCCTTCCACCTTGAAGGTGTACATTGCTGCTATAGCAGCACACCACGACACAGTGGACGATAAGTCCTTAGGGAAGCACGACCTGATCATCAGGTTCCTGAAAGGCGCCAGGAGGCTGAACCCCTCCAGACTGCGCCTCGCTCCCTCATGAGACCTCTCTGTAGTTCTTCAGGGTCTACAGAGAGCCCCCTTTGAGCCTTTGCAGTCAGCTGAACTTAAGGCACTCTCCTTGAAGACTGCCCTCCTGACTGCGCTCACTTCCATCAAGAGGGTAGGAGACCTGCAAGTGTTCTTTGTCAGTGAAACGTGCCTGGAGTTCAGTCCGGGCTACTCTCACGTGATCTTGAGACACCCGACCGGGCTATGTGCCCAAGGTTCCCACAACTCCTTTTAGGGACCAGGTGGTTAACCTGCGAGCGCTGCCCCAGGAGGAGGCAGACCCAGCCCTGTCGTTGCTGTGTCCGGTGCGCTCTTTACGCATCTATTTGGATCGCACACAGAGCTTTAGGATCTCTGAGCAGCTCTTTGTCTGCTTTGGCGCACAGCAGAAAGGAAGCGCTGTCTCCAAGCAGAGGATTGCCCACTGGCTCATTGACGCAATTGCTATGGCATATCACACCCAGGACAAACCACCCCCCGGTTGGGCTGCGAGCCCATTCTACCAGGGGTGTAGCGGCCTCCTGGACCCTGGCCAGGGGTGCCTCTCTAACAGACATTTGCAGAGCAGCGGGCTGGGCAACACCCAACACATTTGCAAGGTTCTACAACCTCCGGGTGGAACCGGTTTCATCCCAGGTAGTGGCACGCAATACAAGCGGATAAGCCTGGGATAGCCGGCCAGGTGTATCGCTTGCACATAGTGCCTTTCACCTCCTCTGAGCTGAAGACGTGTGCCATTAATTCCCAGGAGTGTTCACAAACTATGTTTCCTGGTTGACTTCCTCTGAGCCCTGTGGCAGTCGAGTTTTCGGAGTGACTCGCTGCTGGCCCAGTACACGTGCTAACTAAGAGCCCTGTTCTGGGGTAGGTGCTCCACATGTGGTGGTTCCCTGTAAGGTAACCCCATGCGATTGTATATCTTCCGCTAATTCATTTCCCTGTTGGCAAACTGCGTCTTCCTTGGGCACAGCCCCCTCTGCCACAGTCTCCATGTTTGTAGTAACTCCTCCCCCGTTGGGTAGGATCTACCATGAGACTCTCCACATGGTCGGCAAGACCATGTGACGTATTTTTCCATTTAAATATCCCTCCCTCTCTTTGGGCGAGGTGTGGTCTCCATGGTGTCCTCCCCTTGGGAGGGACACCCCCCGACTAGACCTGGCGGCCCAGTCGGATAATCCCCCTTGTTTTTTAGTGGAAAAAAAGAAGGGGAAAAGAGGCCATGACTGAGTTAGCCTGTCTCTATCTTTTGGGTAGTCGACTTGTCCCCAAAGGGCCGTTCGACACTCATAACTATGTTGGGGGAGGTTACGTGTCGGCCTGGTGCGCTGGCTATGAGGCACACAGTCGTCTGCCTGTCACACACCGCCAGTTCACATAACACAGTTCAGCCAGTTGCGGTGTTTTGTATAGGGACCCCTAGTGTCACTACACTGACACAACATCAAGTGAGTGACAGATAGGGAACGTCCTGGTTACTTGCGTAACCTCCATTCCCTGATGGAGGGAATGAGACATTGTGTCCCTCCTGCCACAACACTGAACTACCCGCTGAAATGGCCGGACCTTGTCTCGGCTCCTCAGCATAAAACCTGAATGAGTGGTTGCATACCAGCTCCTTTTATACCCGTATGTCCGTGTGTGTGGCATGCAAATACCACTCTCCAATTTTCATTGGCCTTTTCTCAAAGACCAGAGGTGTTTCGGGCTCCCAAGAGTGACCCCTAGTGTCACTACATCGACACAACGTCTCGTTCCCTCCATCAGGGAATGGAGGTTACGCAAGTAACCAGGACGTTTTGTGACACTAGTGGCATAGAAAATTACACACTTCAGTTGTAAAGAAAAAAGTAGAATATGGCCCCTTTAAGAGAAGCAGTTTGTGTGTGACAGTCTGTAAGTAGCTCTATCTGTGACCCTTCTCTCTGCTGGCCAAGACCCAACACACCCTCATGCTAACAGTTTTGTTGTTTAATATGCAGGGAATCTTTAAACCAAATATAGCTGCTTCAATTCCTGTAAGATTATCTTTTTCTTTGAGAATGTTGAAATCCCTACTGATCCTTTATAAGTTGCTTTCATCAATATTTCTTTGGAAAGCTATAAAAAATGAGAAATATATAGTTTTCATCAGCTACAATGAACAGTGAGTGTGATAGATTGATTTGCAGAGTTGTAATTATAGACATTATAGGAGTTCTCTCTCTTTCATTTGCCTTGGAATCTATTTGTGTGTGTGTGTGCAGTGTCTGATAACCAATTAGCAGCTACATCTGCAAGCATTGATACATCCTGGCCCTGTAGCATAGAAATTCAGCTCAAACGAGTTCAAACAGTAATCAATTCATACTCTTCTAATGACATTTACTGCAGCTCAGTATAAATGGAATGAATATGCTTCAAAGCATGTCACTTTTCCGCTATAATAATCACATCTGTGTGCGTGTCTCCATATGTGTATGTGTGTGCCAAATGGTTGTGTGAGGCAACGATGTCTGAATCAGTCAGTCAAGCGGGGTTGCATTAGTTTTTTTCTTTGCCTATGTCTTGCCCAGTTCTGCATTATCCTCTGAGCCTCCTCATCTCCGTATGCAGCATTTTCGCCCGTTGAGTATGCCCATGACAACCTGTGCCCCACTGTCAACATGGTGCGATCGTGTTTGCCGATTACGAGGAGAAGGGTGATGCAATATCACTTGCATCAAGTGGTCGGAAGGCGAGGACCGGTCTCACTCGGTTCAAAATATTTGTGCATTTCTCTTGGATCGAGTGCTCTCCCAGGCTGTCTAGAAACTCTGGCTTGAATGGCCTGCGCCTGATGAGCCAGAGCATTCTAGTCTCAATTAGTGTTTTTTTTTTTTTTTTTGTATGAGGAGGCTGTGACAGCCCATCTATGCCCCTCTTCAGCGCTGCTTTGGAAGACCTGACTGGCCCTTCTGTCCAAACCGTGTCTTCCGTCTTGCACCATGGCAGTGTTGCAGGCATACTAGGCTGACCTGCCTTAAGAAATAGACAGAAGTGGTCCGGACCCTGAGATGTTGAAAGAGCTGCGTCACGCTTCCAATCTAGTGTTCCGGGCTAAAAGTGACCAAAGTGACCACCCAGTCTATCGGCAGGTCCATGGGTAGCCTGACATCCTTGGAGCATCATCTTTGGCTGAATTTGACCTATATACGTAAAAAGTACAAAGCTGTCTTGCTTGAAGCATCACACCAGGATTTCCTTCTGAAGGGAGGAGAGTAAATCTCTCAGTCCCTGAATAGCAAGGAAATCAGTAGTGTGGCAAGCGTATGCAGCATCTTGTTCCTTTCTTTCAGGGAACCGGGATTACAGTCGTAACCTGAAGGTTCCCTTTCAAGTCTGTCACATTGATGCTGCTTCAGTAGCTGAAGCTAGGGGGACCCTATACCATCACCCTGTGCTACTGATTGCACACACTTATTGCATCGTTAGCCAGAACAGCGTAGAAAAGTGCAACCCAAGTCTCTGCTTCATATAGAAAATAGGTAGGAGGGAGAGAAATATGGACACACAGAATGGTCACAGACCGGCAATGTACCGTGAATGACACTAGCCAACTGCGTAGTGGAGCATAAGCATCTCACAGTGCCCGACAGCACTAAACTCTACTTCACAGCCAAAACCTGGGAAGAAAGAGAAGAAACGTATTCGGGATAGCCCAGCCCGCAGTCAGGCAAATATCCTGTAAGGTCACACCATTCACCCAAGCCCAGGAGGAAACAATGCCCCTAGTAGAATGGGCTAGCACCCCTACAGGGCATTGAACACCTTGCATATCATAAGAGAGTGCAATGGCGTCAACCACCCAATGGCAAAGTCTTTGTTTGGAGATGGTCTCCAAAACAAACAAAAAGCTGATCTATCAGCAGAAACTGCTGTGTATGCTCAATGTACAAATGCAGTGCCCACACAGAGCAGAGCAAATGCAGTCTACGCACCTCATCCAACTCAAAAGGGGGAGGGGAGAAAGCATTTAAAGATACCACCTCAGCCCTAAAGGGGGTGGTCAAAATTTTAGGCACTTAACAGTGCCTTGGCTTAACCCTTTCATACGTACCGTCACACATATGTGACATTAATAACTGGGCCCCGCAGATTAGCGTCACACATATGTGTTTCTGCAACAGCTAGTTACGTTACAAGATGCCAGATTAAAATCAGCTTTCGCACCGACACAATTTACGCTGTAGTTTATATATGCTCAAACAGTTACTCATACAGTCTTTTGAGTTTGAGTTTACTTTATTGTTCAGCCATGGTAGAAAATTTGTCTTTGGTCTCATCACACACACAAAATATTGCGTATACTTCACTCCAGCAACAGTATGAAGAATACAGTGTTACACTCGCAGCATGAAATAATCAAACATAATAGCATAAAAAAAAAAAAAAAACATTATACTGTAGCATAAATACATTCAAACATGATACATAAATGTACATTAAAGCCAGTATGATTTAACATATATATAAAAATATATATAAAAATAAAATAATAATAGTGATGTATTTGTTAAAAAGACCTATTGCATATACAAAAAAAAAAATAAATAAATTGCTTTTATGCCGTTTTGTGACCTATAATGTTGTCCTTATGGAAGGAGCTGGAATTTACCATTGAAAAGGTGTGTTGTGTCATTTTTAATTAACAAGGCCTTCCTGTATATTGCCCTTTTATAAATATCATCTAGTGATCTTTGTTTGACACCCGCAATTTTCCATGCTGTTTTTACAGTTCTGTCCAGTTTAATTTTATTCTTCAAAGTTAACTGTCCGTACCAAACTGTTATATTAAAAACCAGAATACTTTCAATTAAATTGGTATAAACCCTTTGCAGAACACTTTGGCTGACATCAAACCCTCTCAACTTCCGCAGCAAAAATAACCTCTGGTTTGCTTTTTTACAAATGAGGTCCACATTTCCCAAAAAAGTTAGCTTGCTGTCAATCAAGGTCCCCAGGTACTTGAAACAGTCAACAGTATCCACCACTTGACTAATTGCCGAAAGGGGTTCTGGATGACCTGAAATCAAATCCTTTGTTTTTTCAGCATTTATTTGCAGTAAACTCGACTCACTCAATTGTACCAACTTAGAGACGAGCTTATAGTACTTATTATCAAGAGAGTTAAAAGTGCAACTAGTGCCATATCATCTGCATATTTAAATAATTTAAAATTCCTGCTATTCAAATTCATTTCATATGTGTAGATAGAAAATAAGAGCGGTGATAAAACGCAGCCTTGGGGTACCCCCGTTTTCAAAATAATTGTGTCTGACATAACTCCATTCAGATGAACTCGCTGTGGGCGATCAATTAAAAAATTCTTAATCCAAAGAACTATTGACCCACTTACACCCAAATCTAGAAGACGCTTTAAAAGAAGATGTATTTGTATTGTATTAAAAGCGGAACTGTAATCAATAAATAAAATTCGGGCATAGGCTTTTGACTGTTCTAAAACTAGTGATTGTATCTACCATGGTAAGTGAAGCATCCTCTGTCCCTCTATGAGACTTGTAGGTAAATTGCAATGGGTCTAGTTGCTCAGAAATATTTAAGCTAAGATGCTGCCTTATGGTCCTTTTCATGCATTTTGCCATAATTGATGTTAAGGCCACAGCAATCTTTTAGAGCTTTCGAACCAGTTTTTTGGGAATTAGTTGTATCACAGACATCTTCCATGAAAAAGGCACAGTGTGAGTATTTATTCAAAACTGAAAAGTTTTGTAACAACTCCCGACAGTTCACAAGAACACACAGAATACGTTTATTTTATATACAAACATCCAACTCGTGACCAAAGTACCATGATAAAAAGTTTACCGCTCGTATACGCACAGTCAATACATCAAATGCAATCTTCCTCCGATGCGTGCTGCCATTTGTTTACATTAGTAGCAGTTGTCATTCATCAAACAAACAGCTACTCAAAGAGTCTCTTAAAGCACTTAATGTTTATTTTATGTAACAAATTGGGATGCACCGATCTAATACCTGGATCGGAATCGGCTCCGATACTGATGTTTTTAGACGGATCGGGTATCGGTCCGACAAGCCCAATCCAAATCCGATACTGTATGTTAGTCATGTTCGTTACTGTCAAGCTCCAAAACTGACATAAAAGAACCATAAAAGCACCATTAAAGTAGTCCATATGACTCATGCATTTTATTCAAAGCCACATGAAGACATGCGATAGCATCGTGAATCACAAAAGGCTGTATTTAATAAGTAAATATACACAGGTAGTATGCTGTGCAGCGCATTAGTGAATGGTGCTGCTCTGTTGATACACACACAAACATAACATGCAGGCAGCTGGTAAGGCGGTCGCATCTATTTTCAGCCCTCAGAGCTCGTGGTTATTTTATGTGAGCACTACTCATGAACAACATCTCAGATGTAGATAGTTCGGTTCACTTATAATAGGGTGACCATACATCCTCTTTTTCCCGGACATGTCCTCTTTTTCTGACCTTAAAAAAGCGTCCGGCCGAGAGTTCTAAATTTGCAAAAATGTCCGGGATTCGGCTTTAGTTGCATTATGATGTGCATCTGGTCTAATACATCATTGTGTGTGCGTGCCTATTTGCATTGCTTTAACCCCTCTTTGTAAGTCCCGCCTTCTCGCACACCAATTGGTCAATTATAAGAGGCTTGCAGCAACTATTGGCCAAATTCCTGCCTGTCAATCTCTCTGCGAACGCGCGAAGCGCTGTTGTGTTCGGCATCAAACAGTTGCTTGACAGCAGCAAATGACAGCTGAGTGGAAACAATGCCCAAATGAAAGTGCAAATTTACAGAAGATTTGCGCAAAAAAATCCCATGCTTTCGTCCAGGTTTAGATCCGTGGGAAGCAGAATGTATGACATGTAAAGCTGGCACTTATGTGTCAGTTGCTAATAAAGGTGCAAGTGATTTAGAAGCACACAATAACTCTGCCAAGCATAAAGGATCAGCAAAAGGTAATCAGGTAAATTAACGGACTACTTTTTGCGACCAGGTAAAATTGTTATCACATTGCTTCATTTTCCATGGCCATTCAAAATAATAGTAATAGTAAATGAAGGTACACTCATGGCATCAAATATTTTATTTTAGTACATGGACATTCAACAGAATGTTTGAAATTTTTATTTATTTATATATATATTTATGTTATGCTAATAGTGTGTCTTTCACTGTATTAAAGTTTGCACTCATAGTAACACTGTTTTGAACCCTATCATTCCACCCCACCCCCCGGCAAAAAAAAAAAAGGTGTCCTCTTTTTGGAAAACCAGAATATGGTCACCCTACGTATAATATGCATTTAGAAGGAGCACCGAAGGAGCATTTTACCAGAATTAAACTACTGTGAAGTAGCCCACAAACAGGCACTTACAGGACTTCCTGGAGATCATCAAAATAAAAGTGTGAGGGTTTTAAAGTTAAAGGTGCTCGATTGAAATATAATGATGATTTATTTTAAAATTATAAAAGTCAATAATAATAATAATTTATTATTATTTGTTTACAAATTATAACAATATTTAAGTTGAATGGGTTTAAAAAAAATAACTGTGTGGGGCCTGGGTAGCTCAGTGGTAAAAGACGCTGGCTACCACCCCTGGAGTTCACTAGTTTGCTAGTTTGAATCCCAGGGTGTGCTGAGTGACTCCAGCCTCCAGACATGGGGTAACCTCCTCGTGGTCGCTATAATGTGGTTCATTCTCGGTGGGGTGTGTGGTGAGTTGAGCACAGATGCTGCGGTGGATGGCGTGAAGCCTCCACACGTGCTGTGTCTCCGTGGCAATGCGCTCAACAAGCCATGTGATAAGATGTGCAGGTTGACGGTCTCAGATGCGGAGGCAGCTGGGATTCGTCCTCAGCCACCCAGATTGAGGCGAATCATTACGTGACCACGAGGACTTAAAAAGCACATTGGGAATTGGGCATTCCAAATTGGGTGAAAAAGGGGGAAAACAAATAAATTAAAAAAATAACTGTGAATGAAAAGTGGACTGATATCTTACAACTAAACTGAACATAAAATAAATCTGAATCCTTTAAAGTACCGATACAAGTTGAAAATATATGCAAAGAAAACATCATGGTTACTTGTGTAACCTCCGTTTCCTGATGGAGGGAATGAGACGTTGTGTCGATGTAGTAACACTAGGGGTCACTCTTGGGAGCCCGAGACACCTCTGGTCTTTGATAAAAGGCCAATGAAAATTGGCGAATGGTATTTGCATGCCACTCTCCCGGACATACAGGTATAAAAGGAGCTGGTATGCAACCACTCATTCAGGTTTTATGCTGAGGAGCCGATATAAGGTCCGGCCATTTCAGCGGGTAGTTCAGCATTGTGGCAGGAGGGACACTACATCTCGTTCCCTCCATCAGGGAACGGAGGTTACACAAGTAACAATGACATTCCCTATCTGTTACTCCCTCGACGTTGTGTCAATGTAGTGACACTAGGGGTCCTTATACGAAACGCCACAATTGGCTGAACTGTGTTACGTGAACTGGCGGTGTGTGGTGGGCAGACTATTGTGTGCCTCATAGCCAGCACACCAGGTCGACACGTAACCTCCCCCAACATAGTTATGAGTGTCGAACGGCCCTTTGGGGACAAGTCGACTACCCAAGAGATAGAGACAGGCTTAACCCAGTCGTGGCCTCTTTTCCCCTTCTCTTTTTTCCACTCCCTAAAAAACAAGGGGGATTATCCGACTGGGCAGCCAGGTCTAGTCGGAGGGTGTCCCTCCTAAGGGGAAGACACCACGGAGACCACACCTCACCCAAAGAGAGGGGGGGATATTTAAGTTGAAGAATACGTCACATGGTCTTTCCAACCATGTGGAGAGTCTTCAAGGTAGATCCTACCCAATGGGGGAGGAGTTACTACAAACACGGAGACTGGGGCAGAGGGGCTTTGCCCAAGGAAGACACAGTTTGCCAACAGGGAAGATATATATTGCATGGGGTTGGCCTTACAGGGAACCGCCATATGCGGAACACCTACCCCAGAACAGGACTCTTAGTTAGTACATGTACTGGGCCGGCAGCGAGTCTCTCCGAAAACTCGACTGCCACAGGGCTCAGAGGAAGTCAATCAGGGAACAAAACTTGTGAACACTACTGGGAATTAATGGCACACGTCTTCAGCTCAAAAGGAGGTGGAAGGCGCTATGTGCAAGCGATATACCCGGCCGGCTATCCCGGGCTTATCCGCTTGTGTTGCGTGCCACTACCTGGGACGAAACCGGTTCCACCTGGTGGTTGTAGAACCTTGCAAAGGTGTTGGGTGTTGCCCAGCCCGCTGCTCTGCAAATGTCTGTTAGAGAGGCACCCCTGGCCAGGGCCCAGGAAGCCGCTACACCCCTGGAAGAATGGGCTCGTAGCCCTACCAGGGGCGGCATGTCCTGGGCGTGATATGCCATAGTTATGGTGTCAATGAGCCAGTGGGCGATCCTCTGCTTGGAGACAGCGCTTCTTTTCCGCTGTGCACCAAAGCAGACAAAGAGCTGCTCAGAGATTCTAAAGCTCTGTGTGCGATCCAAATAGAAGCGTAAAGCGCTCACTCAGGATCACATGATAGTAACCCGGACCGAACACCAGGCACGTTTTGCTGACAGAGAACATTTGCAGGTCTCCCACCCTCTTGATGGAAGTGAGCGCAGTCAGGAGGGCAGTCTTCAAGGAGAGTGCCTTAAGCTCAGCTGACTGCAAAGGCTCAAAGGGGGCTCTCTATAGACCCTGAAGAACTACAGAGAGGCGCGGTCTGGAGGGATTCAGCCTCTTGGTGCCTCTTAGGAACCTGATGATCAGGTCATGCCACCGCGAGTGCCTTATCCACCGGGGGAATCACCGAATAGCCCCTGGCCGCCCCGCCATCGAGGGTAGTGAGAGCGGGGGAACTGCAGAATCGGGGCCGGGCAGTAAAAGGTTCCTCCCACGATTTCGTCAGCTCCTCGTGCACTTCCAGGAAGAATGGCACTGGAGCGGGGCGTGGCTGCTTTGAGCGGCGCCGCAAGCCCAGGAACCAATCATCAAGCCGCGAGGGTTCAGGGGGGGTTCTTACGAAAGCAAGCTGTGACCGCAACGTTGCCATGGTCTCGCAATGAGAACATGAACCATCCACAAATGCTGCCTCCATGTGGGTCGCGCCCAGACATGAAAGACAGCGATCATGACCATCCGAAGTTGAGAGATAACGACCACAGCCAGGAATAACACACAATCGGAAAGGCATCTTTAAAAAGACGTTCCGTGTGTGCTGCTCTTTTAGAGAAATATATACTCTTTTAGAGGAAAAAAGCTCTTTCAGAAAATATACTCTCTTGTTTTCTGCCGAAGTGCCCAGGGGTGTTCTCTGCAGTGCACCAGTGCAGAGGAGGGAGAAGCCGCTGAAATGCGCAGTCAGATCCAGCAGAGGTGAGTGAACAGTAGAATTCAGCTCAATGAGCATGACCGTTCAGCTCCGAAGAGAAAATCTGAATGAGTGGTTGCATACCAGCTCCTTTTATACCGGTATGTTCGGGGGAGTGGCATGCAAATACCACTCGCCATTTTTCATTGGCCTTTTATCAAAGACCAGAGGTGTCTCGGGCTCCCAAGAGTGATCCCTAGTGTCACTACATCGACACAACGTCAAGTGATTGACAGATAGGGAACTGGCTTCTTTTCTACTGAAGACTGGAAGTACTGTTAATTTTGCTGCTACATTATCTAGTAGACTAGTTAACAATAAAGCTTTTCTTAATAGACTATACATTTATATTTAAATAATGTGTAGTTAGAGGTTAGTTTCTTTACATATTAAAGAGTACCCCCAGTTATTTTTATACAATGAGGTAAAGATATTCTAATCTGATTATGCAAAAAAACAACAACACTGGTATTGGATCGAGATTGGTATCAGCCGATACTAAGATTTCAGATATCAGAATCGGATCGGAAGAGAAAAAGTGATATCGGTGAATCCCTAGTAACAAACAGCCTAATTGTCACCAAACTACCACAACAACAGTTCACAACTTGTATATGCACAGCCATCATATCTAAATGCAATCTTCCCATGCACGTAGCCATGTCTACTTATTAGGTGCAGATGTGGTTTTCATTCACACAAACAGTAACTCATGCAGTCTTTAAGGCATATAATACGTTTGTTTTCCAAAACAGACAGCCAAACTATCACAAAAGCACCACAATAACAGTTTAAAACTCATATATTCACATTGAAAACATGCTGATTCAGCGTGATTATCCGATGCACGCAGCCAAGTCTGTTTACATTAGCGCTTGTCACACACAAACACACACACATGCTCTGAGAAGTCAAACAGTGCATATACTAGGTAAAACGGACTTCTGATATTATTTGTTCATTCATTTTTTACAGCTATAAAAATAAAATAAATAAAACAAATACAGTACAGCAGACATAACCCATTTGTTCATATGTTTACTATATTATGTACAGTATTTTGTTTTATTTTTTTATGACAAGAAATCAAAAATTAAAATAAAATAAACTCTCGTCTACACTCTGCCCCCCTCTGCTGGCTATGCAGTGTCATGTGTAAAAATAACTCAGTCCAGGGGGCACTGCAGGGGAATTTAGACCCTACTCATGAAAATGTTAAGGACAACTTTTGAAAAGCCAAGTCCGAACTCCAGACAGGAGTCATGGACTGAAATGTTCCATGAGGGGGCATCCACCAGCTCCAGAAACCAAGGGCTGTTGGGCCATCCCAGCACAACCAGCAACACAGTTTCCTTGTCCTCCCTCACTTTGCACAACACCTGGTGCATTAAATTAATAGAAGGGAATGCATATTTGTGCTTCACCAGCCACTTGTGAGCAAGGGTGTCCAAGCCCAGCACAGCCTGAATCAAACCACAGTTGACCACAGGTGACAATGTGTTGTCTCCAGGGAGGTGAACAGGTCAACCTCGGCTTCCCCGAACACCTCCCAGATCCTCAGAACCGTCTTAGGGTGTAATGTCTATTCCCCTTGGTTGATGCCCTGACGCAAGAGTAGATCCACTCCACGGTTCATGCGACCAGGGACGTGCACTGCATGAATCATCAGGAGGTTTGAACAGGCTGAGCTTGGAAGGCATAGGAGGTTGTAAACAGTGTGGTTTCAAGACTGAAACAACAAGAGATTGTTGGAAGAAACCAGTCAGGAAGAGCAGGCCTTGAATGGGGGATGGTTCCCAAACTGTGGTCAGCAGCCTCTAGAAAACAGAAGAAAGCAAATGTATTGACAGAAGTATCAAGGATAGAAGAGGAGGTTTATATGATTAGAGCAGTCAACCAGCAAGGGCGTTGGACAGTGTGGGATGGAACATCTGATAGAGTTTTAGGATGGGCTGACTTGTGGAAGGTACCCCTATAATATTCATTCAAGCCCTGGAAATTTGTCGCTGTGATATGGCAAAGAGGAAAGTTGTCCCCTCTGTGGGGTTCCAAGAGCAAATCTGCAGCACATGTTGGCTGGGTGCAAGACCACCTTGGTACAAGGATGGGACAAGCGGTGGCATGATCAGGTCCTGCAAAACTGGGGAGATCCTAGAGGTTTGTAGAGTAAATGCAAGTTTATTGACTTTGTCAAAAAGGAAGGCGCCACACAAGGCACTGCAGAGAGGGAAGCAAGATCAATCCTGGTGCCTGGGAGTTATTGGTCAATGGTGGTCGACCTTGGCCAGCAGCTGAAATTTCCTTCTTAGGTCGCTATTACTGTATCTCTTTGAGGCCGGACATAGTGTTATGGTCGGCATCGGCTAGAAAAGTCGAAATTTTTGTGTTTTCTGTACCATGGGAAATGAGATGGAGGCAGCCTATGAAGAAGTTAAAATATGCCGATCTGGCCACAGAGTGCAGGGAAAATGGATGGAGGGCTGTCACTTACCCTGTGGAGGTTGGTTCGAGGACTTATGGGAAGATCAGTGCAGAACGTATTGAAAGACACTGGTGTCATTAGATCAGCCTTGAAGAAGTCTCTGAGGGAAATGGCAGAGGAAGCTGAGAAAGAGAGCTTCTGATTATGGTTAAGAAGGAAGGACAAAAATATATATCCGCTGATCCACTCAGTCCTTATCTGGGGGTTTCTGGAGAGGGATTTAGTGGGGGAGTGAAACAGTGCCAAGCTAGGCATTGCAGGGGCGGCTGACGCAGTCTTGTGGCTTACCTTTCACGTCCAAGGCCTCTTCTATGTTAGCCAGAAGCTCCCTTTTTCTGCTTTCTCTGCCATTTCCTTCAGAGACTTCTTCAATGCTGATCCAAAGATATTAATGTTTTTCAACAGGTGCTGCATTGATGTTCCAATAAACCCTTGACACCCAACCTCCACAGGGTAAGTGGCAGCCCTCCATCAATTTTCCCTGCACTCAGCAGCCAGATCAGCATATTTTAGCTGCTTTCTCTTATAGGCTGCCTTCAGTCCCTCTTCCCATGGGACAGTAATTTCAATCATTATGACTTTCCTAGCTGATGCTGACAATAACACTATGTCCGGCCTTAAGGAGGTGATGACGATCTCAGAAGAAAATGTTATATTGTATTATATTGTTATTCTGTCTGTTGCAGTGCATTCAGAAAGTATTCAGACCCCTTCATTTTTTTCACAATTCGTTACATTGCAGCCTTATGCTAAAATGCTTTAAATTATTATTATTATTTCCAAATCAATCTGCATGCCATACCCCATAATGACAAAGCAAAAACAGATTTTTGATAACTTTGCAAATTTATTAAAAAGAAAAAAATTAAATATCACTTTGACATAAGTATTCAGACCCTTAACTCAGTACTTAGTTGAAGCACCTTTGGCAGTGATTACAGCCTCAAGTTTTTTGGGTATAATGCGACAAGATTTACACACCTGGATTTGGCGATATTCTGCCATTCTTCCCTGCAGATCCTCTCAAGCTGTCAGGTTGGATGGGGACCATTGGTGGACAGCCATTTTCAGGTCTCTCCAGAGATGATCGATTGGGTTCAAGTCTGGGCTCTGGCTGGGCCACTCAAGGACATTCACAGAGTTGTCCCTAAGCCACTCTTGCATTGTCTTGGCTGTGTGCTTAGGGTCATTGTCCTGTTGGAAGGTGAACCTTTGGCCCAGTCTGAGGTCCTGAGCGCTCTAGACCAGGTTTTTTTAAGGATACTGTATCTCTGTATTTTTCTGCATTCAGCTTTCCTTCAACCCTGACCAGTCCCCCAGTCCCTGCCACTGAAAAACACCCCCACAGCATGATGCTACCACCACCATGTTTCACCTTTGGGATGGTATTGCGCTGGTGATGAGTGGTGCCTGGTTTCCTTCAGACATGACACTTGGAATTGAGGCCAATCTTCATTTCATCAGACCAGAGAATCTTGTTTTTCACAGTCTGAGAGTCCTTTAGGTGCTTTTTTGAAAATTACAAGCGGGCTTTCATGTGTCTTGCACTGAAGAGAGGCTTCCGTCTGGACACTCTGCCATAAAGCCCAGATCGGTGGAGTGTTGCAGTGATGGTTGTCCTTCTGCAAGTTTCTCCCATCTCCACACATGATCTCTGGAGCTCAACCAGATTGAACATCGGGTTCTTGGTCACTTCTCTTACCAAGGCCCTCCTCCCCCGATTGCTCGGTTTGGCCAGGCAGCCAGCTCTAGGAAGAGTCCTGGTTGTTCCAAACTTTTTCCATTTAAGAATGATGGAGGCCACTGTGCTCTTGGGAACCTTCAATGCAGCTGAATTTTTTTTTTTTTTTTCAGCCTTCACCAGATCTGTGCCTTGACACAATCCTGTCTCTGAGCTCTGCAGGCAGTTCCTTTGACCTCATGGCTTGTTTTGTTTTTTCCCTCTGATATGCATTTTCAACTGTGAGATTTTATATAGACAGGTGTGTGCCTTACCAAATCATGTCCAATCAATTGAATTTGCCACAGGTGGAGTCCAGACAAAGTGTAGAAACATCTCAAAGATGATCCAGAGAAATGGGATGCACCTGAGCTAAATTTCAAGTGTCATAGCAAAAGATCTGAATACTTATGACAATGTGATATTTAAGTTTTTTTCTTTTAATAAATTTGCAAAGTTATCAAAAATCAGTTTTTTGCTTTGCCATTATGGGGTATGGAGTGTAGATTGATGTGGAAAAAAATAATAATAATTTAAAGCATTTTAGTGTAAGGCTGCAACATAAACAAAACTTTAAAAAAATGAAGGGTCTGAATACTTTCTGAATGCACTGTATATACAGTACATATATTTCTAATAAAGAATTAAATGCAGCAGTGATATCATCCTTAGCCCTACAATATATGCTAATCTAGTAACTCTTTTAGCCACAGGGACATCCTACATCATCAACATTTTAGCCAGTGTTACTCATTATCTCAGATTCTCCTCTTAGAAAATACAGGTGAAGGAGACATTTTCTCCCTTAACAGGGGTGGAATAATGCTACTCGTCTTAATACAGCAGTGCACATGTTACTTAAATAAAACTAAATTTTAACTTGTGTAAAAGTGAGGAATCAAATTGCCCATATAATATTGACACATAATGTGTTGTTTTACCCAGCAAACAGATGCAGATTTCGCCAACATATGCGGAAGGATCCCAACTGCTTTTTACAAGCATCTGTCTTTCAACTTTAAGAGCCAAATCAACATATGTCCTAGTTGGAAGCGTGTGTCTGCATACACTAATCAAACCATATTTCTTTCTCAATTTCTTTGTCTCAAAACCGATCAGCCACAACATTAAAATCACCTGCCTAGTATTGTGTCGGTCCCCCTCGTGCCGCCAAAACAGCGCCAACCCGCATCTCAGAATAGCATTCTCTATTCTCACCACAATTGTAGAGAACGGTTATCTAAGTTACCGTAGACTTTGTCAGTTCGAACCAGTCTGGCCATTTTCTGTTGACCTCTCTCATCAACAAGGCATTTCTATCCACAGAACTGCCGCTCACTGGATGTTTTTGGTTTTTGGCACCATTTTGAGTAAATTCTAGAGACTATTTTGCATGAAATTCCCAGGAGATCAGCAGTTACAGAAATACTCAAACCAGCCCATCTGGCACCAACAATCATGCCACGGTCCAAATCACTGAGATCACATTTTTCCCTCATTCTGATGGTTGATGTGAACATTAAATGAAGCTCCTGACCCGTATCTGCATGATTTTATGCACTGCACTGCTGCCACATGATTGGCTGATTAGATAATCACATGGATGATTGTTGGTGCCAGACGTGCTGGTTTCAGTATTTCTGTAACTGCTGGTCTCCTGGAAGTGTCACGCACAGCAATCTTAAGAATTTACTCAGAATGGTGCCAAAAACAAAAAAACATCCAGTGAGCGGCAGTTCTGCAGATGGAAATGCCTTGTTAAAGAGAGAGGTCAGCAGAGAATGGCCAGACTGGTTCGAACTGACAAAGTCTACAGTAACTCAGATAACCGCTCTGTACAATTGTGGTGAGAAGAATATAATCTCAGAATGCTATTCTGAGATGCGGGTTGGCGCTGTTTTGGTGGCACGAGGAGGACCTACACAATATTAGGCAGGTGGTTTTAATGTTGTGGCTGATTGGTATATCTCTTGCTATGAAGCTTTGTTAGCTTCTTAATTTGTTAAAATTTAATTTGCTGTGATTTGATTGTGTAAATGGCTTTCTCTTCTCGTTGTATATTTTTTTATATACAGCATTTTTGTCTTAAACTTCTTTCTATGACAGAACTCAGACATAAATCTCGATCTAGTACGGACTGAAAAGTTCACTCTGTTCTAAGCTCTCTCTCTCTCTCTCTCTCTCTCTCTCTCTCTCTCTTTCTCTTTCTTTCCATAGGTGTGTGTGCAACATTGATTGCTCCCACATCAGTTTTAATCCGGTTTGTGCATCAGATGGCCGTTCCTATGACAACCCCTGCCAGGTGAAAGAGGTGTCATGTCAGAAACAGGAAAGGATTGAGGTCAGATACCTCGGACATTGTAAGGGTCAGTCTCAAGTCTCAATTTATTTAACCCAACTCTCAATTTATTTAACCCAAATGTGTTCACCTCTGCTTAAGTCCCTGGGAATCTAATTTTCTTTTATTCTTTTCAAATTATGAGGACATTATGAGGAAAGTTACCCCTCACACACCCTCTTTTCTCTGTTTCTCTTTCTCTCACACACAAAAAAGAACAATGTATCAGAATCTTGAAGTCTTCAGCAAATAAGATTTCCTTATATATATAAACTATGTGGGAAAGCAAAGAGTATAAGACAAATTATAGTAAGGCTGTAAATATATTAAAATAATCATGATTAATCTAATGATTTTATGCTGTAAATGCAATTAATCTTAAATTCTGATTTTGCTGAAGAGTAAAAGACCTCTAATTAAGCATTTGTATTTTTATTTTTTTTTATTTTATTTTTTAATTTTTTTAAATTACAAACTATAATAGCAGCATACCAATTCAAGTGAAAAGTTGTACACAAAAATGTACACAAATTTGAGAATTTCCTAGAATGATGGCATGTCCCGATTTGCCTTAATGACCACATGTACTCAAGCTGGCATGTACTTCACAAGTTTGTCCAAAGCCTTATGATGCATGTTATCCCAGCTTGTTATGAGAATTTTCCTTGTGTGCTTCAGTGGAGGCAAAGAATTCAGAGCTTTTGTAAAACGTAGTTAATAAGGATTTTTTTAATATCATTAGTTACCTAGAAATAGTGGAGGATTTCTCCTTAAATAAAAATGTTGTCATAATTTATTTACGCTCATGTCATTCCAAACCTGTATAACTTTTTTTGCAGAACAGAAAAAAGTTTGAAGAAAATCCTGGTCCATCTTTTCAGTACAATGGCAGTTGAAAGTCACTAATTTTCATGCAAAGGTATCAGAAAAGTAGTCACTGTGGCTTGTGCATCATATTCCAGATCCTCTGAAGTACAATAGGTTTTTGTGAGAAACAACTTGAAATTAAAGTCATTTTTCTGTAAACATCTTGACGTATGTTGTGTTTCATGAGCGCTATAATAAACTCTCACAATTTAGCACTGAAAACAACTCAAGTTCTCATGTGAACACATCATTCTTTTGTATCCCACGGTATATATAGGTATTTATTATTATTATTTATTATTACATTAAACCTTTATTTAGCCAGGTTGGTCTCCTAGAAAATTTGTATCTGTATTACAAGAGAAAACTGACCAAGAAAAGGCAGCAATGCAGACAGTATTAAAATACTGACATAAATACATAAAATTATAAAACATATAACTACATTTATATATGAGTAGGAAAGAAAGAAACAATGATTTATAACAATTACAATGAAATCATACTAATTCATTGGATGTAACAATTTTAAACTCACTTAGAGCAATTAGATCATGAAGTTTCAGGATAGTTTGCAAATTATTCCAAGATGATGGCTGAAAAACTAAAAGCCTTTATTTTATAACGTCATGGTTACTGGTGTAACCTCTGTTCCCTGATGGAGGGAACGAGACGTTGGTGTCGATGTAGTGACACTAGGGGTCACTCTTGGGAGCCCGAGACACCTCTGGTCTTTGATAAAAGGCCAATGAAAATTGGCGAGTGGTATTTGCATGCCACTCCCCCGGACATACAGGTATAAGGAGCTGGTATGCAACCACTCATTCAGGTTTTACGCTGAGGAGCCGATATAAGGTCCGGCCATTTCAGCGGATAGTTCAGCGTTGTGGCAGGAGGGACCAACGTCTCGTTCCCTCCATCAGGGAACGGAGTTTACACCAGTAACCATGACGTTCCCTATCTGTCACTCACTCAACTTGGTGTCGATGTAGTGACACTAGGGGTCCCTATACAAAACGCCACAAGGCTGAACGGTGTTACGTGAACTGACGGTGTGTGGTGGGCAGACTTGCTGTGTGCCTCATAGCCAGCACACCAGGTCAACACGTAACCTCCCCCAACACAGTTATGAGTGTCGAACGGCCCTTTTTGGGGACAAGTCGACTACCCAAAGATAGAGACAGGCTTAACCCAGTCATGGCCTCTTTTCCCCTTCTCTTTTTCCACTCCCTAAAAAAGAAGGGGGATTATCCGACTGGGCCACCAGGTCTAGTCGGGGGTGTCCCTCCCAAGGGGAGGACACCGCGGAGACCATACCTCGCCCCAAGAGAGGGGGGGATATTTTTAAGTGGAAAAATACGTCACATGGTCTTTCCAGGAGTTACTGCAAACATGGAGACTGGGGCAGAGGGGCTCTGCCCAATGAAGACGCAGTTTGCCAGCAGGGAAACGAACTAGCGGAAGGTATAGATCGCATGGGGTTTAGCCTTACAGGGAACCACCACATGCGGAGCACCTACCCCAGAACAGGGCTCTTAGTTAGCGCGTGTACTGGGCCGGCAGTGAGTCTCTCCGAAAAGTCGACTGCCACAGGGCTCGGAGGAAGTCAACCAGGGAACAAATTTTTTGAACACTACTGGGAATTAACAGCGCACATCTTCAGCTCAAAAGGAGGTGGAAAGTGCAATGTGCAAGCGATACACCTGGCCGGCTATCCCGGGCTTATCCGCTTGTGTTGCGTGCCACTACCTGGGACGAAACCGGTTCCACCCGGAGGTTGGAAAGGTGTTGGGTGTTGCCCAGCCTGCTGCTCTGCAAATGTCTGTTAGAGAGGCACCTCTGGCCAGGGCCCAAGAAGCCACTACACCATGGGTAGAGATGGGCTCGTAGCCCTACCGGGGGTGGCATGTTTTGGGTGAGATATGCCATGGTTATGGCATCAACGAGCCAGTGGGCGATCCTCTGCTTGGAGACAGCGCTTCCTTTCCGCTGTGCACCAAAGCAGACAAAGAGCTGCTCAGAGACTCTAAAGCTCTGTGTGCGATCCAAATAGATGCGTAAAGCGTGCACCGGACACAGCAACGACAGGGCTGGGTCTGCCTCCTCCTGGGGCAGCGCTTGCAGGTTCACCACCTTGTCCCTAAAAGGAGTGGTGGGAACCTTGGGCACATAGCCCAGTCGGGGTCTCAGGATCACGTGAGAATAACCCGGACCGAACTCCAGGCATGTTTCGCTGACAGAGAACACTTGCAGGTCACCTACCGTCTTGATGGAAGTGAGCGCAGTCAGGAGGGCAGTCTTCAAGGAGAGTGCCTTAAGCTCGGCTGACTGCAAAGGCTCAAAGGGGGCTCTCTGTAGACCCTGAAGAACTACGGAGAGATCCCATGAGGGAACGAGGGGCGGTCTGGAGGGATTCAGACTCCTGGCGCCTCTTAGGAACCTGATGATCAGGTCGTGCTTCTCTAAGGACTTACCATCAACTGCGTCGTGGTGTGCTGCTATGGCAGCAACGTACACCTTCAAGGTGGAAGGGGACAGCCTCCCTTCCAGACTCTCCTGCAGGAAGGGAAGCACTGATCCGACTGCGCATCTCTGGGGGTCTTCGTGTCGAGAAGAACACCACTTAGCGAATAGACGCCACTTAAAGGCATACAGGCACCTCATAGAGGGGGCCCTAGCCTGAGTGATCGTGTCTACCACCGCGGGTGGTAGGCCACTTAGGTCTTCCAGGTGCCAGAGAGTGCCCCGTCCCTGAGAAAGAAGGTCCTTCCTCAGGGGAATTTGCCAGGGGGGAGCTCTCGCGAGGAGCGTGAGGTCCGAGAACCACATCTGGGTGGGCCTGTAGGGTGCTACCAGGACGACCTGCTCCTCGTCCTCCCTGACCTTGCACAGGGTCTGTGCGAGCAGGCTCACTGGGGGAAACGCATATTTGTGAATGCCAGGGGGCCAGATGTGTGCCAGCGCGTCTATGCCGAGGGGAGCCTCGGTGAGGGCGTACCAGAGTGGGCAGTGGGAGGATTCTTGGGAGGCGAACAGGTCCACCTGTGCCCGACCGAATCAACTCCAAATCAGCTGGACCACCTGAGGGTGGAGTCTCCACTCTCCTCTGAGGGAAACCTGCTGTGACAGCGCGTCCGCTGTAGTGTTGAGGTTGCCTGGGATGTGAGTGGCTCGTAGCGACTTGAGGTGCTGCCGACTCCGGAGGAGACGGCGGGCGAGTTGTGACATACAGCGAGAGCGCAGACCGCCTTGGCGGTTGACATATGCTACCGCTGCCGTGCTTTCCGTCCGAACTAGCACGTGCTTGCCCTAGATCAACGGCCGGAACTTCCGCAGGGCGAGCAGAATTGCCAGTAACTCGAGGCAGTTGATGTGCCAACGCAGTCACGGACCCATCCAGAGGCCGGCGGTTGCGTGCCAGTTGCAAACAGTGCCCCAGCCCGTTTTGGAGGCGTCTGTCATGACCACGACGTGCCTGGAGACCAGTTCTAGGGGAACACCTGCTCGTAGAAACGAGAGGTCGGTCAAAGGGCTGAAAAGATGGTGACAGACCAATGTAATGGCCACGCTGTGTGTCCCGTGGCGCCATGCCCGTCTCGGGACTCGAGTCTGGAGCCAGTGCTGAAGCAGCCTCATATACATCAACCTGAGTGGGGTGGCCTCCACCTAGGATGCCATATGCCCCAGGAGCCTCTGAAAAAGTTTCAGTGGAACCGCTGTTTTCTATTTGAACGCCTTCAAACAGGCCAGCACCGACTGGGCGCGCTCGTTCGTAAGGCATGCCGTCAAGGAGACTGAGTCCAACTCCAAACCGAGAAAAGAGATGCTCTGAACCGGGAGGAGCTTGCTCTTTTCTCAGTTGACCCGAAGCCCTAGTTGGCTGAGGTGTGAGAGCACCAGGTCCCTGTGTGCGCATAACCCGTCTCGAGAGTGAGCTAAGATTAGCCAGTCGTCGAGATAGTTGAGAATGCAAATGCCCACCTCCCTTAACGGGGCAAGGGCAGCCTCTGCGATCTTTGTAAAGACGTGAGGAGACAGGGACAGGCCGAACGGGAGGACTTTGTACTGATACACCTGACCCTCAAACGCGAACCGCAGGAAGGGTCTGTGTCAAGGAAGGATCGAGACGTGAAAGTACGCATCCTTCAGGTCTACCACTGTGAACCAATCTTGATGCCGGACGCTGGCTAGAATGCGTCTTTGCGTCAGCATCTTGAACGGGAGTCTGTGTAAAGCCCGGTTCAGTACTCACAGGTCCAAGATTGGCCGCAACCCACCGCCTTTTTTCGGTACGATGAAGTAGGGGATGTAAAACCCTTTCTTCATCTCAGCTGGAGGGACAGGTTCTATCGCACCCTTCCGTAGGAGGGTAGCGATCTCCGCGCACAGGGTAACAGCATTGTCGCCCTTGACCAAGGTGAAGTGAATACCGCTGAACCTGGGCGGGCACCTGGCGAACTGAATCGCGTAGCCGAGTCGGACGGTCCGGACCAGCCACCACGATGGATTGGGAAGCGCAAGCCATGCATACAAATTCCGCGCGAGGGGGACCAAGGGGACAACGTCGTAGGACGTACCGGCAGGTGGGGCCTCGCAGCGGGGCGGAGCACGAGGTGCCACAGCTCGTCGTGGCCGTGCTGAGTCTAGGGACATCGAAGCACTTACCTGGCTCCTTGTGACCACCCCCGGAACAGCCTGAGATGGGGGAGGAAGAGGCCTGTCCTCGTAACCCGTGGAGGCTGCCACATCGGGGGCGGCTGTGTGCCACAGCTGGGCGCTGAGGGGCGGAAAGGGCACTGAGTCTAGGGACATCGAAGCACTTACCTGGCTCCTTGTTACCACCCCCGGAACAGCCTGAGACGGGGGAGGAAGAGGCCTGTCCTCGTAACCCGTGGAGGCTGCCACATTGGGGGCGGCTGTGTGCCACAGCTGGGCGCTCAGGGGCGGAAAGGGCACCGCTGGAGCGCCAATCCTGCAAGAAAAAGCCCGTGGACGGTAGTCGTGGTGACGACCGTACACACCGGGTATGTGACCCAGGGAGGAAGGAAGCCGCTCTTTTGCTGAACTGTTGGGTACCGCAGCCACGCAGGTGAAATCAAACAAAAAGGCAACAAAAGATTTTCCACCCGGCCCTCCACCGGGGGATGGAGTGGTCTTTCTACCAGCTCCACATGAGTGGGTTCTCTCGTCCCTGGGTTGCCCGTCTCAGGGGCGCTTCGAGGACCTCCGTGGGTTCTTTGGCACTGGCTGTGAGACGGTGGGCGGTGGGCTCCATGCCGGGGCCTGCGGTGGGCTCCCACGACTTCGTCAGCTCCTCATGCACCTCCGGGAAGAATGGCACTGGAGCGGGGCGCGGCTGTTTTGAGCGGCGCCGCGAGCCCAGAAACCAATCATCAAGCCGCGAGGGTTCAGGGGAGAGCGGAGGGTTCCACTCTAGCCCAACGCTCGCGGCTGCCCGGGAAAGCATGTCCGTCATTTCGGCATCGGCCTGTAACTGGGCAACCGTCCCCGAAGGGGGAAGCTCAGCTGAGGCTTCTGCGTCCGACTGGACAAGCCCGCTCTCCGATGCTGCGCTCGAGAGCTCATCATCTTCGCGGGCCCCGAACAAGAAGCCAGACTCGCTGTGCGACGAGCCGGCAAACTCATCCGGAAGCCCGATTGGGGCAGACGAGCGTGCTGGGGAATGGGAGGTCCGCGGGGGGATACCCGGCGGAGGCGATCCCATTGAGGTCCCCAAATCGTCCCCAGTGCTAGCCGCGCTGACCTCATACCCGTAGGTAGGAGGACCGAGGCGGGGAGCCGCTGGGGTGGCTTGCTTTCTTACGAAAGCAAGCCGCGACCGCAACGTTGCCATGGTCATGTTCTTGCAGTGAGAACATGAACCATTCATAAATGCTGCCTCCGTGTGGGTCGCGCCCAGACACGAAAGACAGCGATCATGACCATCCGGAGTTGAGAGAAAAGGACCGCAACCAGGAATAACACACGATCGGAAAGGCATCTTTAGAAAGACGCGTCTTTAAAAATACGTTCCGTGTGTGCGCTCTTTTTGAGAAATATACTCTTTTAGAGGGGAAAAACACTCTTTCAGAAGATATACTCTCTAGTTTTTCTGCCGAAGCGCCCAGGGGTGTTCTCTGCAGTGCACCAGTGCAGAGGAGGGAGAAGCCGCTGAAATGCGCCGTCAGATCCAGCAGAGGTGAATGAACAGTGTTATACAGCTCAATGAGCATGACCGTTCGGCTCCGAAGAGAAAATCTGAATGAGTGGTTGCATACCAGCTCCTTTTATACTCGTATGTCCGGGGGAGTGGCATGCAAATACCACTCACTAATTTTCATTGGCCTTTTATCAAAGACCAGAGGTGTCTCGGGCTCCCAAGAGTGACCCCTAGTGTCACTACATTGACACCAACGTCGAGTGAGTGACAGATAGGGAAACAATTTTAGATTTAGGAACAGTCATAAGCACAATGTCCAGAGACTTTTCTAAAATAGCCATATAAATAAATATGTACCAATGACTAAGTCGGCATATAAACAGGGGGCCAAAAGAATTTAGAATGCAATGTACAGGTATAATGAACAATGCAAATATGTATATTAATTCAGTTATTCTTTTAAGGAAAAAAATTATAATTATGTGTAAAAAAAGATTTTTGCCAGTAGCCCTCAGCAGTCCTCCGGCGGCCTTCTCATTTATGGTGTATACTGCTCAAAGGTGATATTTCATTTTGTTTAGCTTGTTAATTAAATTCTACCACAAAAAGACAAATATTCATACATATGCCATTATACAGGTTTTTTAACGAAATGTTCGGCATAATTTACTTTTAAATATGAGTCAAACTAAGCAAATGCGTTCATTGCTTTAAATTTAACAGTGGTAGACAAACTTTCACAACCTTTAAATTCAGAGCAGAGTAAAGAAGCATATTAAAACAAGTAAGTCTCTGGAGAACTAGCCTCCTTCATGTGTCCTCAACAGGCCACCATAACATGTACCTCCCAGTGTCTGTGACAGTTTGATTGAGCGGTGTGACCTGCTTCACAGACAGTATCAGGAGAGAGTTTGAGAGCCAAAGAGGAAAAAAGAAAAGAAAGAGAGAAAGATTGTGATTAATTGAGTAAACAGTGGAGGGTGGGGTGTCACTGCTGTAGCATTGATTCCCCTATTGACACAGATACCTTTCAAATGCTTCCTTCCACACAAACACACACAAACTCCCACACACGCACACTTTCTTCTCACTATTTCTATTTAGAAACAAAATGCTGTGCTCTCTCCTGAACACAGCCTTAAAGGAATAGTTCAAACCAAAATAGAAAATTTTGTGATAATTTACTCACCTTCATATCATTCCAAACCCATATGACGCTATTTGTTTGAAAGCCTTTCCCTTCACCACAGCTCTCAAAGTTCATTTGCATTAGTGTGAAGAAGTGTCGTGTCAGGTTTGACATCAGTAATGCCAGACACCATTGGTTCTTCCATGTCACATGACCAATTGTGATAGGATAAATGTTAAATATGCAGAAGTGCCAATGAGATATGAGAGCTGTGGTGGAGGGAATGATTTTCAGTAAATGAAGACTTTTTGTGTTCCTCACACAAAACTATTGTATTACTTTGATATAACTTATGATATTGTATGGCAAAAGACTTAAAAGAATATAGCACACAAGTCATATGGACTACTTTATGGTACGTTTTGTCCTATTCATTGATTACATTTAACAAGATACATGTAAAACAGCAAGAAACCCCTTTATAACAACTAATTCATTTTAGAATTACAGTGTCTCTCTCTCTGTCTGCCTTTCTCTTTCCGTGTATGTGTTTGTATAGAGGAGAAAGACCAGGTGAGTGAGGTACCATGGGGTCTTTACATCCCGTGTCCGGAGCGTTACAAGAACTACTGTGTCCATGGAGAATGCGAGTATCCTAGCAACCTCTCGCCCCCAACCTGCAGGTAATTTCACCACACAACATATCAAACTTTTCTTTGTCTCTGACCCATACACCCACAGATACTCTGGAGAGGACAGGTGGAGGGAACGAGAGATTGATATCAGACATATGGGGGAAGAAGTGAGAAGGCGAGAGGATAAGACAAGAAATGAGAGAAGATGAGAAGTGATGAAAGACAAAGAAAAGTGTGAAGGAGATGGAAAAAAAGAGAACAGAAATTGTGTGTGTGCCACCCCCTGAAAGATGAGTCATTCCTATCAGGTGTTGATGTATGCGTGTGTGTATATGTGTCGGCTGGCAGGTGTCCCTTTAACCACCTCCTCTGAGAGGTCGAGGCTCTAATTAAACAAGAGTATGTTTTATCTCTCTCTCTCTCACACACACACACACACACACACAGACAGATAGAAAGGGAATGATGAAAGCGAACATGTGCCTGACAGCGAGAGCACTCTCTGTACCGATAACGAAAACGACAGAGGGGGAGGTGCTTTGCACTGCGTAAGATCCAAGTTACGGCACTGGGCGGGACTATTTGTTTGGGCAACCAATGCCAAACGGGGGAGTGTAAAGTAAATCTTTTTGCTATTCTGTTTGGTGACGCTACTGGTGCAGAAATTACACAGCTTTAAGGTCTGTTACATCCCTCTTTCTTTTGTGTGATTGTATTTTTTACCAGTTGTCATTCAGGCTTCATTGGGCCTCAGTGTGACACGAAGGACTATAATGTGATGTATGTGGTTCCTGGTTCTGGAAAACTTCGCTACATTCTGATTGCATCTATCATCGGAGCTCTGCAAGTGGCCATCATCTGCCTCGTAGTGCTTTGCATCGCACGGTAAGTTTGAAACACACACATAAGCTCGTACAGTAGATACCAGACCAAAATGACCCTTACCACGGCATTTACTGCAGTTGAAAAGCTGTCAATTCAAGTCACAACTAAGATTAGTTCAGAAAATCACTGCCTTTTTGCATCTTAAGTGTAAAGAAAGTGAGAGTTGTTACTATTATTAAAATTGTTGATTTTATTATTATTAACATTTGATTTGTAATTGGAGATTATTAAGCAATTAAAGTTGGAAGAATTTCACATACTGTATATGCATAATAAGCTTGGCGGTGTGGGCAGAGTTGTTTACACTTATTGCAAATAGTAATTTATTATTGCAAATAACACATTTATAAAATTGCATATAAATAAGCTCCTTAACTCACACTGCATGAACCAGGACATTCACAAACACTTCCTTTTCTGTCACCTTCTTTAAAAGCAACAACCTCACGGAAAATTTGCTCCGCGCGAGAATGAGTTTTGAAATGTTCAGCTCCCACCTACAAACAGTATGGTTATAGCACCTTGTAGTGGTTTAAAGCAGCAAGTGCACATATACTGCCGTATTCACAGCGGTAAACAGGCCATTCTAGACTGGTAACATTTGTATGTATAAATATATGGTCTGAGACCCCATTTACACCTGGTATTAAGATGCGTCTCAGGTGATCTGATCACATGTGGTCAGGTGAGACACATCACTGTTTACACCTGGTCGCTTAAATGCGTCTCCTGTGACCGCTTGTCTTCGGATTTAGGGGAAGGATCTCTGTTTTATGACAGCATACATCAATGACTATGTCAGTGTGTTACTGCATGACATTAAAGTGCGACAATGTCAGAAAAGACGGAAAAAAAAACTGCGCTGTTTCTCCCAGATGCATATGAAATTTAATCTATGCACAAATGCAACATTTTGAGCAAAATTGTCAGTTATATTAGTGAATTACCTGTATTAAAGGAGCTTTAGATGTTAGTGTTTCTCATTTGTGTTTAGGCTATATCAAACACACTGAAGAAGATCCGTGAAGCTGTCATGCTTGTGTATGTATCCGCTTTTTTACATTTTCAGATCTGACGGTTATTTCCATTTTAAGCCGTTTGAAACCGGCAAAGTTAACACTGTTTTAGCACAGCCATTGATTGACAGGTTAAGGTTGGAGTTTCACTGCTGTCTGGGATGCATACTGTTTATACCTCAAAAGCGATGTGGTCACATGCTTTTTTGACCACATTCACATGTGGTTTTTGAGATCCGATCACAAAATGTTTTAGACCCCGTTTAGACCTGTACTTAGCGCAGACCACATGTGATCGGTTCACCAAAAAAGCATCTTAATACCAGGTCTAAATAGGGGTCTCCAAGGCTACATTCACACCGCAGATGAATGTGACCTAAATCTGATTTTCTGCTCAAATCAGATTTTTTTTTAAGGTTTAATAAGGACATTTTAAATGTAACCCATATCAGATACTGGTCTGAACAGCCGAAGCTCATTAACTGACCCGAATGCGTATAACACTCCCTGAGCATGTGTATCAAACTCTGGCATGTTCAATATTATAATATGTACAATCTAATAAATTGCATTAAAAAATGTAATTAGCTGGGGGTTTTTTAAGCAGATAAAGTATTTTTAAATAAAGTAATTTGCTTTCATATGGTGCAGTTTAATTATCAGAGTGTAATATTACTTTAGAGCAAAACACAAAATCAAATCAAAGGACAGCAGGAAAAAAGACCAGCATATATGTAAGGTAAGAAGAGTTGTTGTCTATAATTATTTCAGATTTCCACTTGCTTGAATTCACATTTTGATGTAGTTTGAGAAATATAGCAACTGTTTTTTCTGCTCGAGTTACATGAGTAGAGCACTTACATAAATCTATCTCTGCACCTTTTCATACACATATTTTACGTGGAGTCCAAACAAATCATTAAACCCAACTGTTGAGCCTTTCATTTTATTTTATTTCTTAAAAAAGAAATGAATGCACTAACTAAAAAAAAAAAAAATATGACTCCCAATTAAAAGTTTTAAACCATAACACATCTGTATATGCAGGAAATCAAGTGCACAAATGACGAATGTTGAGTTAGATTGATGTAAAAATCACATTAAATCTGACCTGGGTGTTCACACTTAGGGCACATAAAAAAAAATGTTTTAAATCTGATACGTATCCCATTCATTTCCATATATGAAAGTGGCAGATCGGTTTTGAAAATGTCAGATTCAAAGTGCTTTATGCTATTGGTCATCCAATTAACAGATCTGTGTCATCTGTGTTTTTATGAAAATATACAACATTTGAAAACTATTTTTGCCATATAATGAGTATACTTATGGTATTAGCTAATTTTTAAGTGACAGTGTTCATTTTTCATGCTTTAGAGACAATTCCTTTTTAAACAGTTTAGGATATTTTTGAAGTATAGCGCATTTTTACGGAAACTGCATATTCACAAAGGAACACTGATTAGCACGTTAGTTATGAACTATTTACTTTGTTCAAGTTCACCTGTGCATTTGCTTCATTATAAGTCATAATATTAAGTTTATGTTGTGGATATAGCTGATTAATCGCATCCATGTCTTTTATATAGAACGTGTTTGAGTAGGGTTATTAATCCGTTTATGAAGTAGTTCGGTTTACTGGCGATTAGCTTTTTCACCTCATTCAGCTCCCAAAATACTCTGACAGGTTTATTTGAATAAATTCTTTAAGATATTTCTTCTTCAAATAACATTTTAAGCGCATTGTTAACATCTTGTAGTATTATTTTTTCTTGTCACATTTTGTCAGCAGTGTTATAAACAACAGTGTTTTAATTAAAAATCAATTAAATATCATTGTGATGCTTTCTTTTTTGTGTCGTCTTCATTGCCGTTGACAAAATTAAAATATCCTAAATCAACTAAAAGTTTCATTAGTAATATCATTGATTAGATTAACACTGATTGAAAGGTTAGAACTACTTAAAATCTCAATTGCAGTCATTTAGGTCAGTGTTGCCCAGTCCTCGTCCTTGAGTACCCCCAACACTGCACATTATGGCCTGCTCTCTTATTTTACACACCCAGTTCAGGTTATGGAGCCTCAACTGACAAGTTGATAAAGTTGATGAAGATGAGCTGAATTAGGTGAGTTCGATTAGAGAGACACCCAAAATATGTCGTGTTGGGGATACTAAGGACAAGGATTGAGTACACAAATTTAGGGGTCGTAGGGGTTCAGCTGACAAAAAAAGTTGAAACCCCTGCCTTACAGCTTTAAATGTGTCCTTACCCACACACATACTGTAGGTGTATATTCATGCACAAACATACTGTTGGTGTCAGGGTGTTTTGTGGGTTTGGGAGTGCACCATGAAAGAATGTCACTCCGCAGTGCCCTCCTTCACCTTACAGCCCACAACCCGTTTCTATAGCAACACTGACTGCAGGAGTGTCTTAGGAACGTCTCTTTCTTATCTGTCTCTTACTTTCTCTCTCTTTAATTTTCTCAGCTCCTGTCTCTCTCTTCTGTTTCACGCTAGCTTCTGTCGGTCTGTTTCTCTTTCTTGCTGTCTTTCTGTCGAGCTAATCAAAGATGCTCAAACTGAAGCATATAACTAATCAAACACACTCCTGCAAGGCTGTAGTGATTATGGGATTGTACTGATTCTCTGATGTCATATTGCATGCAGAGTGAGAGAGCTGCAGGGAGGGAGTGAGAGTAATGGTTAGGAGATAACATATTTGGCAGAAAAGGGAATGAGATAAAAAAAAAATAAATACAATGAGGGAGAAAGGAAAATCAGTCTCTGATGAGCGATCATTTGCACTCTTTGACCTTTTTAAAAGTTTACAACCCACACTAGTGATCCTCCCCCGTTTCCTCTGCTGTGCCTGAGTAGGTTGCGTTACAAATAATAATTATCCGTCACTTTGACAGACTAGGTTGTAAATTTTCATCCATGCTCTATCTAGCCATATATATGTATATGTGTATATACGAAACACTTGACTGAAATGTTTCTCATGATCTGAAAAATCTTTTGATCTGTAGGCGTATGCTTAAATGTTTGAAATTATTTTTGTAGACAAAAATATAATTGTGCCACCATATTAATTTATTTCATTATAAAACTAAAATTTAATAAAAATAAATAAAAAGTTTTTGAAATTGATGACTTGGACCAAATAATAGAGAAAAGCAGCCAATAAGTGCCCAACATAGATGGGAACTCCTTCAATACTGTTTAAAAAGCATCTCAGGGTGATACCTCAAGAAGTTGGTTGAGAAAATGTCAAGAGTACATGTTTGCAAAATCTAGGCAAAGGGTGACTACTTTGAAGATGCTAAAATATAACACAGTTTTGATTTATTTTGGATTTTGTTTAGTCACAACACAATTCCCATAGTTCCATTTATGTTATTCCATAGTTTTGATGACTTTACTATTATTCTAAAATGTGAAAAATAATAATAATAATAATAATAAAGAATGAGTAAGTGTTTCAAAACTTTTGACCGGTAGTGTGTGTGTGTGTATATATATATATATATATGTATGTATTTATATGTATGTATGTACATAGCCATATGTAGTGACCAAGCAGACTTGTGAGTGGGCTCTTTTCACTTTGGGCTGGTAAGCAGCCTAGTAACCACTCAGAACATCTTAGCAACTATGACCACTGCTGGGCAAGCACCACTCACATTTTCCTTCATGCTCTATTTTTATTCATTTTTTTATTTTCATTTTTATTATTCTTACCTCTGTAATGACTTTTGGCTACAATAGAAGTTCATAAAGATTTAAAGAACTAAACTCGAATTTGGCAAAAATGGTTGTGGTTTATTAATTCAGTCACAAAGACATTTTATTTGAAAAGTTTAAATCCTTCAAAGCTTTTGTCAAAGCATCGTAAAGCATTCAAGTTATCATCATTTTTAGTCAAATATGATATCACAAGAACTTGAAAAATCACCAAAACTTGTAAAAGACAATGCAGCCTTGCAATCTGGTCACTTGATTTGATGAACAATATCCCATGAATTATTCCACTGCAATACAATTTTAATCTCTCTTCACACCCCCACTTCCACCTGTAAGCAGCCTTTCTATAGCCCCTAATGTGTTATGGTTGTGTTTTGATATTTGCTTTGTCCCATAACGAGGCTCCCAGGGACGAGCGGGGCAGTGGAATGGACCATGACGTCATAATAGCTCGGTTACCCTCAGTGTTTCCTCCCCAGGGGGAAATTGCCACCTCACTTTCGTACAATCAGCACAAATGGCCTATGACGGCAATACATTTAATACATTTTTCCAAGAGTGGCCCTGTAGGGTCCCAAAGGAGAGTGTTTATTGATTAAAAGACAATGAAAAGATTTGCCAAACAGACACAGCAATTCAGCAAAACTGTTTTGCTGTGATTTAATGTCTCACTTTTTGGGGATAACTTTTGTCATTAGAATTTCAGAGATTACATTACACAGTTGGGGTAAATAACAACACAACTCTTATTAGTGGCGCTTGCTAAGACAGGGATCACTATTACTACTGCTTATACACAGAACTTTATGGCAGCAGTTTGGGGGCTGGTCCTTTTCTTTTATGACAATGCCCCTGTGTACAAAGCAAGGTCCATAAAGATATAGTTTATTGAGTCTGGTAAGGAAGAACTTGACTACCTTGCACAAAGCCCAGGCCTGAACCCCACTGAACACTTTTGGAATTAAATGGAACGCTGACTGCTAACCAGGTATGACCTCACTGATGCTCTTGTGTCTAAATGAGAGCAAATCCCTGCAGATGTTCACAAATATCTAGTGGAAAGCCTTCCCAGAAGAGCAGAAGCTGTAAGGGAGAACCATCTCCTTTTTAATACCATTATTTTTTTATAGCCATATAGTGGCTATATAGTATAACTCAAGTCATGTGGCTTGTGTAAGAAAGAAATGCTGTTACTAAAGGGCTCTCCCAAAACTGTTGCCACAAAGTTGAAAGCAATGCCCTGGAATGCCACTGGACAAAGTAGCATTTTGATTTGTCTTCACTGGAACTAATAGTGTGCCCAAACACGTTAATTAAAAGGAGTTGTCCTCACAGTTTTGGCCATATAGTGTAGCAATGCGCTAAGGGTCACTCAGAATATCTTTGCAATTGCATACAGTAGCAATACCCTGGCGAATACACACAACACTTGAGCATTGTGGCGCAACAAAGAGCATTGGCGCAACGTTTCTTTTTTTTTTTTTTTTTTTTATGTCAAGCCAGAGCATCTGCAGATACATTTGTAATTGCAGTTAATAAATGTGAGACTCTAGGAGTTGGTAGGTGATTGGTTTCCATATCCAGTGAAGCCAGTAAGTTAAAGGTTCTCTTCACTGTGTAAAATTTGACGTTTGCAAGTGACAGGATGGAACTAATTAAAACAGAGACTGCATTTGGTCTGTTCAGGAATCAGTGTCCCCCACGTACCCTGTTGCCTCTGAGCTGATTTAAGAGCCAGGGGCACACTCTGCCCTATGCAAAATATGACATTTAATAAAGCAACGAGAAAAATATAATAAAGATTCCCTGTGGCTGGAGGTTTCCCCCGTCGAGCTCTGTGGAAGAGAGAAGCTGTAATGAGAAAATTTAAACCACAGCAAGTGCCTGTCTGTCGATATCTGATCTCCAGCTGTCTGTCTGTCTCTCTGCCTCCCTCTTTCTGTGTATTTGAGACATTCATATACCCCTGCATTCATTCTTTCCTTCTGTGGAACTGCAAATTAAGTTAGCAGTAGTTAGTCTGAACCCAAGCAGGCACACGCAGATATAATATCTCTCAGGCAGATATAATGTATGGAAATGTACAGGGGTGTAGGAATTATCCGAAAAGTGGGGGAGACATATTATAAATCTCATCAGCCTCTCTTCACAAGTATGACATGCCTAGTTGCCATAGATTCACTTATGAGATACCATTTGAAAACTTAAAAACTTTCCAGTTACTCTTGCATTTTTTGTCATAAAAGTTTAACAATTAGTAGGGCTGTAAATAAAAAAAAATCTTTTTTAAATTGCATGAATTAGATATGCTGATTATTTAATCAAATTATTTGCATACTGTATATCTATATTTGCTTAAAAAGTCCCCCAAATAAAGAAAATTCAATATATAACTATTTAAATTATTATAAATATATAATAAATATAATAATTCACATAAAAGGCATAACACAGTTCCAATTTGTTCTTCAATTTCTCACAGAAATGTGCAGGGTCGTCTGCGCATGTGCATGCCATCGACTGTACTAAAGAATATCACAAAGCAGTCATAATGCACTGAACCTGTATGTGTCAAACATGTCCGTATGCAATCGTGGTCAAAAGAGTATTCTTTGAGAGGCTGAGCACCCAACCATGTGTGAGACAGAACAGCACACACACACACACACACACACACACACACACACAAAAAACTAAATATACAAAAGCTTTCAGACAGACAGTTTTGGTGTGTCTCAGTGTTGTTGTGTTGCGTTTGAGTCTTATTGTATTTTCTAAACTTTTTACTACATTAGCATATAGATGGCTTCGAAGCTTACAAACATGGAATTAAAGTAATCCTATTTAAAATATAATGATTATCTCCCAAAAAGTGGGGGAGGGAACAAATTTAGTCATTTGAAACACTGATTTTATTGCTGTGCCCCTGGACATAAGCAATATAATTTGAGATTACAATGAATATAAACTTCAGTCATCTCTGTTTACAGAAGGTGTCCACGTGGGAATCGGATAGCACGGCAAAAACAAAATGTTCCAAACTTCAACTCGGAAAACACCCTGCGGGCCTCAACCAGACTCATCTGACGAACCCTGAAACCTTCAGAGTGACATGTGCTAAAGAAAGCAGAGAAAGGCCCCAGGGATTTAGGGAACACACCCCTCAAGACAAGTGATGGTGTATAAGAACTGAAGTGGGACTCCAAGCCATGTGCAAACGTTACCGCCTCATGTTTTCCATAGGGCATAAACGGGACAGACCGCACAGAACAGGCGTACTCCAGTTTTGCCACTAGTCTGCAGGCTTGAATAAGGCTTACTGGGAAAGATAAGAGGCAGTCAACTTTGTTTAGGTGTCAGAACATACAGCCACAGCAAGGGTATATCAGAAACACCCTATCCCTGGGGCTGCAACAATCTGGAAAAAAGGAGCGCTTGTCGATGGATGGATGGACGGATAGAAGGACATTTAATCTGGAGAGGTGTGCCACATGTTGCCTTGTATTTGTTGTCAATGACATCATTGAAGAAAAGAGTCCTCCAAGGCTCTCTTTGGTTATGTATTAAATATATTTCCAATAGGTCAACATTCTTGTGATGTTTTTTCCATTGTTTTTATTCGCTGTAATGTAAATAAATAATTTATATCACGTGATCTAATGTGTCATTGTATATAAATTACACTGTATATTGTATATTTTCAAAATTTCTAAAATGTTTCAGTTTAGTGGCCCAAAAAGTATTTGGATACTTTTGGACACTTAAATATATATGTTTATTTGCGTTAGACAAGAAAATATTAAACCAAGTGGCATCTGCAGACAAATGAGGACCTAACATTAACAAGGTGATTTTAGTGGACGTATGAAGTCAGTTCCCCTCAAGTTCACACAGGTGTCATAGGAGAGTAATCACAGAAATCAGTCTGGGTCATATTCCATTGCCTCTCTCTCTTCCTCCACTTTCCTGTCAGTTCTCCCCTTCCCTTATCTAATGAAGGCAAAACTCAATAAATTATTTTTAAAAATGCCACTTGGTTTGATATTTCGTTATACAATGCAAAGACACTCGTACATTATTAAGTGTGGCTTAAGAGCCCAGGTACTTTTTTGGGCCACTTTTATATTGAAATCTCTTCAACAAATTATTTGTACTCAAATGTCCTAAACTTTCCTGCAACAAAGTTTGAAGGTCTTTTCAATTGTCCAAAATGTCAATACTATCACAGATTAAGAAACACCCTGTACTTCGTTGATTAGCTTTAGAACCAGGTACATCCTTTCTCATCACCTTTTTTTCTCGTAGCACAATCTGACATGCACAGGAAAGGAAAGTCTGTCTGTCTGCCTCTCTCGGCCCAGAAGGAGTTGTAGGCGGATGAGGGCCAGCAGCCGGTCGATGGCTGCGAGCCGCACCCATTACCCAGCAATCAATGCTGCCACAAGATCCGACAGCAGGGAGGCTGTCACGACCTCTGTCCTGCTCTCTCCAATGCCTCTGAGCTGTCAAATACAATCACCGCCAACAAGTAGTGTGTGTGTGTGTGTGTGTTAGGGAGCTGAGATATATAAAACTACAAATGATGCATGAAAGAGATTATGTCTATGAGTTCTATGACAGTGGTTCTCAACTGGTTGGTCACGACCCAGAAATGGTTGCAAGTCTGTTCTGATGAGGTGGCAGATAGCAGAGACAAAACAAAGTTAAACCAGTTGAGAACCACTGGTCTACAGTATGAGTTCTAAAACAGGGTTCCCACAGATCCTTAAAAAGTCTTAAATTCAGTTTTCCCAAATTTAAGGTCATAAAAAGTCTTAAATATCTTAAATGATACAACAAAAGTCTTAATTTGTATTTAAAGAGGTCTTAAATTTGAGGGAGGAAAGACAGGAATCGTGATATGACCTAATGTGATTATCAAACTTCAAAAGAATACGATGTAATTAAATAATGCATGTGCTGTCTCATTTAAAGTGAAAACGCAGCACTGTTGTATTTTCTCAAAGCAGGTTGGGGCTTGTGTTTGTTTCCAGCTGTTGCAGATCAGTTCACAATGGTTAAGACATCTCGGAAATTTATGACAAGCGATCACTAATGATCATCTGTTGATGATGATGCTACAGTGTTAATGAAATATGACAATGTTTACTTTTAATTGTTTATATTGTAATACGTTGTAGATCATTGTAGGAGTGCATGTTTTATATCCCTTATTTGTTTGAATGAGCAGCTGGAAGCAGTGAAGCGTAAACATTTCAAAATAAGAGTCCCCGTTGTATTTCAAAGTTAAAGTACCTTTAAAGTGAAAAGTTCCACACTATGAATCAAATCTGCCTTACACAAAATAAATGTAAAACTGAAAAAAAAAAAGAGAGCGGTATGTCTGTTATTCCTTTTACATTTAAATCCTCTCCTTCAATAAGGGGAAAATTACCCTTTTCTTGTCCTGCACAAATTGTGATATTGCACAGAAGAGCCAGATACTTGTGCAGATAATCATTAGAAATGGTGAACAAACTGATATGATGATGTTCAGGATTGTGAACGCTGACTAGGGTTGCGTGGTTTACCGCTACTAACGAAGTATCACAATACCAAAAAAAAAAAAATTTTAAATTAAAACGGCAGATATCATCTTGTTGCTAATTTCGGTACCATATTACAGTATGCTGTCAATAGCAAAATGAAATGAGATGTGACAGTTGAGATGAAATCAATGACAATTTTAAAATAAAATAAAAATAAAAACTCTGGATATGGCCAAGTGTGTTCATTAAACAGCAGAAGGATGTAATTTAATTCAATATTATACAGTCACATGAGCTGCATGGTACAGAATGAACAAGAGGTGCTGCTCTGTTCTGTCCTCTGCTTCACATACACATGCACACACTCACACAAACGCAACACACACTACTAGTGCTTATATTTCATGCAGTGTGTTTAAACGGCTGTTAACACTTAAATGCACAGCTTCAGCTCAAGAGTCGCGATGGAAGTATCCCAGCATTTCTGGGAAGCTTGATATAACTAACCCGTCAAAAACAGGAAGAACTCAAATCTCTGTCAAAATAAAAGTCCCGCTTAAATGAAAGCTCTATTCGACAGGATGCATGAAATTGAAG
The DNA here is from genome assembly GCF_019703515.2 of Myxocyprinus asiaticus. Lineage (NCBI taxonomy): Eukaryota > Metazoa > Chordata > Actinopteri > Cypriniformes > Catostomidae > Myxocyprinus > Myxocyprinus asiaticus. Next base: position 4,597,829 of record NC_059355.1, on the reverse strand, counting down.
ACAGAAAAATATAACTACTGTATAAAAATGTAATATTCAAAAAGTAGCAATAATACTCATAACAACAATTCTATAATATTAAATGGTTGTTTTATTATTATTATTATTATTATTATTATTATTATTATTATTATTATTATAGCAATATCACAAATGCAAGTGTTTTATCAGCATGTTGTGATTCAGCCATAGCAGCCTTGTGCCACAGGTAATCAGATTTTTGTTTCATTAATGTTTTTATTAATACTGTGAAGCTAGCTCTGTTGTGCAGCATTTTAATTTACCATATATATATATATATATATATATATATATATATATATATATATATTATAAAATATATATACAGTACTGTGCAAAAGTTTTAGGCACTTGTGAAAAATGTTGCATAGTGAGGATGTCTTCAAAAATAATGCCATAAATAGTTTTAATTTATCACTTAATGTCATACAAAGTCCAGTAAACATAAAAAAAAAAAAAAAAAGCTAAATCAATATTCCGTGTGACCACCTTTGCATTCAAAACAGCACCATTTCTCCTAGGTACACCTGGACACAGTTTTTCTTGGTTGTTGGCAGACAGGATGTTCCAAGCTTCTTGGAGAATTCGCCACAGTTCTTCTATCTATTTAGGCTGTCTCAGTTGCTTCTGTCTCTTTATGTAATCTCAGACAGACACAATGTTCAGTGGGGGGCATTTTGGGGGCCATGACATCTGTTGCAGGGCTCCCTGTTCTTCTATTCTAATCATTTCTATTTGCAAAAGTAATGTCTGGGAGTCTAACATTTATATTTCCTATTTACACACTAAAGCTGAAGATATAAATAACCATCTTAAGACAAATGCTTTTGTGAAACATCCTATGTGCCTAAGACTAAGAAAAGCTAACTGCACCACAGAACGCTTGATGACTGCCGCTGCTGTTGTTGCACATATTGAGTGTTATTAAACTCACTGCTAGTTTTGCGCAGAGAGCGCTTGGGTATTTACCACGATTTTATCCAAATAATTTGGAAGTTCAGATAAAAGTGATTGGCGGGCCTCATCAAATCACTGACTTACATTAAATAAAAACATTATATCATACCGGGATACTCTGAGAAGAGATGGTACGCAAGAAAAACTGCCGGTACTCTGTTGACTTATTGATAAGCAATGTTAAGGCCAAACTGAATGTGTGCCCCTGCCTGTTTAAGTAAGAGTCTGTGATACATTATTTATTTTGAGATTGTGTCGGTTTCAGTATGGGGATACGGTATTAATTTTATTTGTTCAGGTCTTGAAAAGGGTCTTAAGAAGTCTTAAATTTTATTTTAAAAACTCTGCAGCAACCCTGGTCTTTAAGACTCAGGTGTCCCTGTTTCCATGACAATCAGTGGCCACAAGATGGCAGTGTTGATTCAAGGGATTGTTTCTCATATGGATCATACAAGGCTTCAATCATAATGCCAAAGACATTATTGTCTTGACATGTCCTTGGCCAGTGCAAGATTATGGGATCAAAATCCCGTCAAAAGTATTGTGGTCACGGATCCAAAAATAATAAGCGTGAATCAAAATAATAAGCGTGAATCAAAAAATAATAAGCGCAGATTAAAAAAATAAGAAGCGCAAAATTAAATAAAAAGCGCAGATCAAAATAATTAGCGCAGCTCAAAAAATAACAAGCATGAATCAAAAATATATAAACACATTTAAAATATGCTGCTGCTGCTGCAAAAAAAAAAAAAAAACTACAAAAAAAGTCATCAGAATTGCAAACAAAATCATGTTTTCCATGATTATATTACTGTACTTCTTTTATTTTTTTTTTATATTTATTTATTTATTTATTTTTGTTATTTTTTGTACGCTTATGCTGTATTTTTTTAAAAATTCTTTTAAAAAAAAAAATGTTTTTTTGCTTTTGTTTCCAAGTTCTGCGCTTGGTTTTCCAAAACTTGTGATTAGAGTTTCATGTAAATCAGGGGGCTTTTGCATCCCCATTGGTCCACTAGTTCTTGATCGACAGCTCCTCCTCTAGCCAATCATTCGAAGAGGGGATGTGACGTCACTCCAATGTGACTCCGACGGCTGCTGCACAATCGCAGGATGGTAGATGAAGATTTATTTATTTATTTTTTACAAATTTATAGTATCAATATAGAAACTATAAAGAAAAAACAATACAAATAGTTAGGGGTTTCAATACAAACAGCATTATGTTAAATTATCAAAAATAGGTTAATATTGGGTTTGTTTTCTGACCATTTCAACTTGTGTAAAAAGAAGCTTCCATAAATAATGATAAAATTTACAATAAAAGAAAAGTTAACATCTTTGTTATTGTGATGAAAATAAAGTAAAACATTGTTTTCTTCAGTGGAAAATGTATAATTCGTTTTTCTACACATAAACTGAGCGACATCCTTCCAGAATCTTTTGACAAGATGGCAATTCCAAAAAAGGTGGGATACTGTTTCTGGTTCAACTTTACAGAATGCACATTCATTATTAATTTCAATTTGACATCTTTTAGTAATATAATCTCTGACAGGATATATTCTATGAATAATTTTAAAAGTTACCCCTTTAATTTGATTAGTTATAAGGTATTTATTACATTGATTCCATGTATTTTTCCAATGTATATATATTCCAAATTAATATTCCAATATATGACACTAGGGGGAGTATTATTGCTTCTGCACATAGATCTGATATTGCTATTATTACATTTTCTAATATCTACACCTTCTAGAAGAATAAAATAAATAAAATCTTGTTTTTTTCAGATTGGAAAACCTGATAAATTCCTTAACAGCAATCTTACTCCTCCAGGGATGGATCTCAATACTTTTTCAAACTCTTTGTGACTAATGGAATTATCAAAATAGATCAAAAACTTTATATAATTTTAAAAAGAACCATCCTCCTTAATTAACTGTATAACCCATATTATGTCTTTTTCAAACCAATCTTTTAGGAAAACTGTTTTTCTATTATGTTTTATATCTCTATTATAACAAGTATAAGTAGGCCATTATCATAGTCCGTTAACACATGTATCAAGTCAGCTGAATTTAGTTAGCAGAGTCTTTAGTTTAGGCATTATTTAAGACTTCCTTGTTTGTAGGTTATTGGCTGCATATCTAGAAAAAACAAGGCTGGATTGGTGTGGATGTTTGATGCATGTTTCTACAAGCTGTACCAATGTAGTCGTGAGTTCAGAACCCAACTTGATCCGTTTTCCATGTTGCTGAATGTTCTGTTATGTACTGATCCTATGTACGTTGGCATCGTTGGCACGGCTACATTTAGTTTCTTTTTCCACGATACTGCAGCAAAATTAGAAACAAGTGACCAAGCTTCCCCACGTCAATAAATAATGCAATAAAGTTGGCTTGATGTTGGATGTTCCTTAATTCACAAATAGTCGCAAATTTAGGGACTGTCTCTAAAGATACAGGCAACATTGGAGTATACATATCCAAAACATTTACCAAAATATCCATAACATAGAGTATACAACTTCAATAACATTTGAAGCAAATGACTTACAGTCATACAACCAACTCCAAAGTGTGCATGTAGGTGTCAGCAATAATGCACACCTTTTATATTTTTGATATAATTTAAAAGAAAAAATTTCCAATTATATGTAAGCATTTCTATATTCATCAGATTTGTAAAAGGCGACCCGCTTCCTTCGCATGAAAATCAGCCTACAGTCTTTAAGAGGCAACCTAGGAAGTCCGGGAAGGGCTCATTTTTTAAGTTGCATTACAAGCCGTTCACACATTGGCCAAAAAATGACCAATATTAAATGAAATGTTTTACATATTGCACCTTTAACATGCATGCTGAAAGACACAAGCAGACAAGCGCTTGTCACAAGGCTCGTTCAAACAAGAGGGATCAGTGCCTTGTTGAGGTAATGATGGAAAATCAGAGAAACAGCTTCTGGACAGTAGTGTAGTATAGGGCATAAGCAGGCCCACCTATCTTTCTTAGGATTTTGCCAACACACTCTCATGGCGAAATCGTTAGGATGCGTACGACTTTTCTAAATTTGGCTAATTCATATGATATTGTGCGACTGCACTGAATTCCTACGACTTTCACTACAGCCAATGACGTCGCTGGACATCGTTTCCACCTAATACACGACAATTACTTGCTTCTGTCACACACAACAGCTTCCTATCATGTTTATACACTCTACTGATTGGTTAAGTTTAGATAAGTGGTTTGGGTAAGGGCATAATATTAATAAGTATGTCCTTAACTTTTTTGTTTGATTTTGCGTATGCCCACCTGAAATAAGTGATGATACGTATGGCCGCAAGAACAACGTGTAGGTTTTTGACCCGGAATTTTTTCAATCTGCTAACGCGATGCCGCTGCACTGTTGAGTGAATTGTGTGTGTGTGTGTGTGTGTGTGTGTGTATATTTAAAGTGTGTACAGTGAGTCTCTATAAATGCGCACGGAGCTGCGGGAGCACAACTGATGGCACACGCAAGACAGACAGTCTGACTAAGCTGATCCACCAATCAGAACGTTAATTTCAGACATGACTGGATATTTGCTAACCAATAATACTTTCCATTTCAGTAAAGAGTGGGACATTTCCAGCATCTGATACACAAGCATCCCTGGAGTAACCATAATTTGAACTGTATATTTATGTCCCTGCTAAACTTAAATATATGTATATAAATTTAAATTTAACTTATGCAATTAAACTTTGTGAAATGTTATTGCACCGCTGATAGTTTTTCATTCTTTTTTTGCCTTTTACTGCTGTCGGTGGTGCCTTTTTCTCGTGATATCAAATCATTTCAATTTATAATTTTAAGCAGGAAAACAATTTCACTATATAAAGAAAATCACATAATAGTACACAAATAAAACAAATAACGATTAATTTATGTAGGCTATATATGGTAATACAAGATAACGTGTTAACGTGAACATTACTACACTCACATTAGCTACAATGCTTAACAGTTTATTGCGTATTATGAATTAGTTTATTAGTTAGAGTAATAATAAAGTATTAACAATTTTCAAAGTAGCCTAATAAAAGCAACATTAATGACACCTATTCATTTAAATACATATTTAACATAAAGCTAACATCAAGTTCTTAGTAGTGTACTCTACATCATGCCAGCAACTTACCCTGATATACATTTTGTAAGTTTTTGTGGGACTATAATTTATTTATTTTTTTATGTAAAAAATACATTTCTTACACTTTTTTTTTAACATATGTACTGTATATAAATGTAAATTAATTTTAGAGATCAGGTGTATGTGTTTATTTTATTATTTAATTTTTTTTTTTTTTTTTTATGGGGGGTCTTTCATAAATTCACAGTATGCCCACCTCTTCAGACACTACTACAACACTGCTTCTGGAATAAATTCACGCTAAAATAACAACATATCTAAAGGTGACATTTCTTATTGCTTATAATTGTGTGTAATTGTTGATAATAAGTGTAAAGGTTCAATGAAATGAGGAAGTGGGGAACAGCGATTCCAACTCAGGTACATCACTTTTATTTATAAATCAAAAACGTCCGCCTCAAGCGTCATAACAGCCGACAGCGACCAACACACACACACACAGCTTGTCAGCTGGGTTCTCTCTCTCTCTCTCCCACTCTGGGGATTGGGCAGCCTTTTATCTCCCTGCCTCCCACTGTGAACATAGAAATCACAATTAGCAGCAATTAATTTCAGGTGAAAACCCTTACTGCTTCCTCTCTCCCCAGACAAACGCTCGGCCATGCCCTCACCCCCACAATAAGTTATTTAAAAAAAAAAGTTAACCATGGTTTTACTAAGGTAATATTGTAGTAACCATGTTTAGATTTTTTGGGCTGAAACCATGGTTTTACTACAGTAATATTGTAGTAGTAACCATGGTTAATTGTGTGGTAACTATGGTTTAACTAAATACCATAGTTAAACTGTAGTTACTGTAGTGAAACCATGGTTAATTTTTGTAAGGGTAAACAAAACAGAAGTCTAATAATTTTCTGTTTAGGTTAAAATAAAAAATGACTTGAATTATGACTAAAAATAATATTTTTAATTACCCATTTTATCTCAAGAAATCGCAAAAAAAGAAGTATCGGTAATGGTGTCGGTATCTGCGATATTGGATTTGAAATTATTGGTATCGGATCAAAAAGAAAATAAGTGGTATCGCCCATCCCTAGTTGGTGCCACTCCACCTTCAGGTTTTCTATGCGTGATTTGATTTGACGGTAACGAGACTCTTCCTAGCCAATCACATTGATGAATAAAAATAAAATCAGAACAGGGAAGTAGCAAACACAGACGTGGGAAAATAGCGCAGTAAAAGTACAGTAACAGCCCTTAAAATGTACTCAAGTAAAAGTAAAAGAATCCCATTTTAAAACTACTTTAAAAAGTACAATTCCTGAGAAAAACTACTTAATTACAGGAATGAGAGTATTTGTAATTCGTTACTTTACACCCCTGTCTGTTACAAGTCATTATGTGTGTGCATTATGCAGTGATTTGAAACAAATGTGCTTAACACAAGTATATATAAAAATGCCTGGTAGTTGCATTTAATCAGCATTGTTCCAAGTGATAACATGTTTTAACCGTTAATATTTTTTTACACTCAATTCTTTCTAATCACCCCTCAGACTGTGTACACATGATAATACTGCCAGCCAACTTGTCCAGCAGGTGAGCATAGTTTGTGAAGTGCCTCAAATGCTTTTTCTCGTTGAGCAAATCAACAACAAACTCTTTGTGGAAAGTTCAGTTCTTCAGGCAATGGAGGAGTCAGGAGACAACGAAGCAGTGCAGGCAAGTCTTTTATTTTCTGCTTTCAGCGACTTGTCTTTAACGACACTCAATGCACGTAGATTCTTCACAACACTCAATAAGATAACATAAACTTTTAATGCACTCAGTACACGTCGGCACCGTGCTCTCGGGCCGCTCTATCCCTCCCAAATTGATGCGTTGGTGCGCCTTTTCAAGCCAGCACTATAACAAGAGACAGGTGTTAAAGATAATTACAACCCAGGTGACAAGTCTTACCACTGTCCCTCTCCCGCAGACAGACACATGACCACACCCCCATCCCCACATACCCCCACCGCCCGACTCAGGCTGGGGCAACCTCCTTTTTGGTCTTAGTTTTTGGACAGACTGCGATCACTGTGGTTTTGTTAACCTGGGGACACACCTGCCCATGGCCCAAGTGGAACCCCAGATACCGAACTTCCACCCGCCCAGCTGCGCACTTCTTCGGGATGGCCATGAGCTCCACCCATCGCAGCGACCTCAGGACAGCTCTCAGATGTTGCATGTGCCACCGCCAGTCATTACTATAGATAAAAATATAATCTAAATATGCAGTGGTATATACTGTATGGGGTCTGAGAATTTTGTCCATGAGACGCTGAAATGTGGCCGGGGCCCCAAACAAACTGACCGGAAGGGTCACAAATTGGTGTAAGCAGAACGGTGTGAAAAACACAGTTTTTTCTCGGGAGATTGGAGTTAAAGGGATCTGCCAATAACCCTTTGTTAAGTCCAGTTTTGAATAAACTTGAGCCGCGCCCAACCGATCGAGCAGCTCGTCAATCCGAGGCATTGGGTATGCGTCAAATTTAGACACCGCGTTCACTTTGTGATAGTCTACACAGAACCGGACTGACCCATCACTCTTAGGTACCAGAACCACCAGGCTGGTCCAATCGCTGTGCAACTCTTCTATTACGCCCATATCAAGCATCACCTCTAATTCTTCCTTAACAACTTTTTTGTGTTCAGGAAGGCAATAGGGGCAGCTACGAATCACCACCCCCGGAGTGGTCTCGATGTGGTGCTCTATGAGGTTTGTGCAATCGGGGAGAGGCGAGAACTCATCTGCAAATTCCGATTGCAACTTGGCCACATGTGTGAGCTGCGATGGTGTGAGGTGGTCTCCACACGGGACCGGGGTGAATTAATTTGTTTTGAGAGTCACCTCTGGCCCGAGCTCCGCCCTCTCGGGGGCTACCGTCACTAAGGCCACAGGGACTGCCTCCCTCCATGATTTTAGGAGGTTGAGATGGTAAACTTGACATGCTCTCCCTATATCCATTCGCTTAACCTCATAATCAAGATCTCCAACTCGCCATGTGACCTCAAAGGGCCCTTGCCACTTGGCGAGTAATTTAGAGATTGAGGTGGGCAGTAATACAAGCACTTTATCTTCCAGTGTGAATTCCCATAGTTGATTTGCCCTGTCATACAGCCGGCTTTGACGTTCCTGAGCTTTGACGTTCTCCTGTGTTAATCGACCCAAAGTGTGGAGTTTTGCTCTAAGATCAAGAATGTACTGAATTTCATTTTTACTGTTTGAAGGTCCCTCCTCCCAAGCTTCCCGTATGACATTGAGCACACCATGTGGCTGACGCCCATACAGCAGCTCGAATGGGGAAAACCCTGTGGAGGCTTGCGGGACCTCTCGCACTGCAAATAACAGGGGTTCAAGCCACTTATCCCAATTCCTAGTGTCCTCGTGTCTGAACTTACAAATCATATTTTTTAAGGTTTTATTAAATCATTCCACCAACCCATCTGTTTGTGGTTGATGAACACTGGTGCAAATCGATTAAATACCTAACAATTCATATAGTTTGCGTAGTGTCGTGACATAAAGGTAGTGCCTTGATCAGTGAGGATTTCCTTTGGAATCCCAACTCGGGAGATTATTTTGAAGAGTGCCTCCACAACACTAAGTGCTGAGATGTTGCGCAGGGGCACTGCTTCTGGATATCGCGTTGCATAGTCCACCAGAACTAATACAAAGCGATGTCCGTGTGCGGCCCGTTCTAATGGCCTGATGAGGTCCATGCCAATTCTTTCGAAGGGGACCTTGATCAGCGGTAGAGGGCGCAATGGCGCTTTTGGGGTTGCCGGTGGATTCACCAACTGACATTCATGGCACGCCGCACACCACTTGCGAACATCCCCGTGAATGCACGGCCAAAAAAAATGGGCCATTATTCGGTTAAGCGTTTATAATATAATATATAATCCATTGGATTATAGTGAGCTGCCTGGAAGAGGGTTTCCCGACGGCTCTTTGGTATTAATAACTGGGTTGTATTTTCTTTTGTTTGAGTGTCCTGCATCACTAGATACAACCGATCTTTAATAATTTAAAAATATGGGTATGTGAGTGCGACGCCAGGCTGGAGCTGTTGACCATCGATGACTCACTTGGTCAAACATGTGTTTGAGGGAGAGAAATCTCAGGGATCCCCCTGAGAACGGGCACTCCATCTCTTGCATCATCTTGACGTGGAGCAGGCATAGACAGCCCCGGCACCACTTCTACAGCCATTGCATCGCACGTCACACACCGAGACAACATTTTACCGGACCCATCCATGCATATTTCCCTCAATAAATTCTTAAAATCAGGCTAATTTGTTCACAAAATTAATGGATGGGTGAGGCAGGAATTAATCGCGGCCTCTACTCTATGCCTTTTCCCCCTGAATAGTATCTCAATGGTAAACACCGGATACATGTGAATAACCCCATGCACACACCGCACCCTCACCCGTTTATCCGTGCCCAATGCCCTGTCTTGCACCAAGCTTTGGTGAAAAGAGGTTTGAGAACAGCCTGAATTCACCAAAGCTTGGTATATATCCCCTTTTAGACTTACCTGCATATGATATGCCCCTGCCCAGTCGGGGGGCGGCCTACGGAGCATCAGGGATCCGGACAAGTGTCCCCACCTCCATCACTGGACATGATCCTGGCAGTGTCTGGCTTCCCCACAAGGGGGGGAGCAGAGGGAGACAGGGGAAGTGTGAGAGAGAGACAAAGGGATAGAGCCCCTAGGTCAGGGAAGGGGTCTGGGCGGGTTTCCTCCCCACTTTTGGGGAGCCGGAAAAGGACGGAAAGAGGAGGGGCAAGGGGGAGGGGTTGGGGGGGGGGTTGAGATGCAGTAGAGAGAGAGAGAGAGAGAGAGAGAGAGAGAGAGAGAAGAAAAAGAGTCTGCTTCGCTGCCTCCCGGAAACGCAGTCATGTAGTCCTCTGCCAGCTGGACGGCCTCTTCCAGCGACGCCGGGCGGTGGCACTGGACTCACTCGGCCATACCACAAGGAAGCTGGGAGATAAAATGCTCCAGTACCACCAGGTCAATGATGTCCACGGCACCGCGGGTCCCCTCAGCCAGCAACCATTTCCGGCAGGCATCCCGGAGCAGTTGGGCAAAATCAAATGGGCGGCCGTGCCTCCCGAACCTCAGGGATCGAAACCGTTGACGGCTCTGCTCTGGACTACGACCAACCCACTGCTGGATGCTTTCTTGAGATGCTGGTAGTTGAAGTGGCCTCCGAGGGGGTCACAGCACCAGCCCCCTCTCTGTCGATCAGGCTCCGGAATGCCTGCCGGTCCTCCGCTTGGGCCTGGAGCAGGAGTAGGAAGTGCTGTTCCTGCTCCAGGCGTAACTCCATGAGGGCTTGATGCTGGGTCTGCTGGATGCTGGCGAGGGACTTGATAACTTCACCAAGCAGTCTAGACTTCATAACGGCACCACTGTGGAAAGTTAGGTTCTTTGGGCAATGGAGGAGTCAGGAGACAACGAAGCAGTGCAGGCAAGTCTTTTATTTTCCGCCACCCATTGTAAAGGCATGAGTGTGCTAACGGCAGTTATTCACGTCGCTTTCTATGTGTAAGGGCCATTCGTTGGTGATTCGCCCCTCATAATTGCATCACCTTTGGTGTGAAAAGGCCTGAAGAGTACATGCGTCAATGCGTTCGTATTTGCACATGGTCAAAAGAGTATACTTAAGCAACGTGGCTGTCCGGGCACGATCTGATCTGAAATGCAGACAAAACGACATATACCCAGGCCTTAAATGTGACCGCGCCTTATTTGATGGGGAGCAGGATTTTGATCCCCTTTCACGCACTGTGATGACACATTTTTGCCTTATTTAACAATGTAAATTTAGCTAACTTTTTAATTTTATAAATTTATAACATTATGTTTTGTATTATTTTACCCTGGAATTAGTTTAAAAACACTTGTTATCACAGCTGCGATGGGGTTTCTAATACAGCTGCTGAGGGAGTGAGGAAATTTTATAATCCCATTTTTTTTCCCAAGATTTTTTTCCTCTTGTGAGAAGCTGTGGAAACGTAATAGTAGATTTTTATTTAGCTGTTGGAGAAAATGGGTAAGCAAAAATAATATTTGCTGTGGTGTCCCATTCACCACTATCGAAGCTTACCCTGCAATAGTTTACTTTCGCTTTCCAAACCCGGAAATGTGAAAATTCCATGTTCCATGAGATTTTACTGTGGTTGGTACCAAAGACTGTTTAGCCTAAGACAGATGACTTGTATTAAAGGGGTAATAAAATGCTCTTTTTTTAAATAGTTTTATTATCTTCCCTGAGGTCCACTGATAATGTTAGTTACATTTTTGTTTTTCACCAAAACAGCCATAATTTAGTAATATATGATGATTTTCCACCCTGTCTCTGACCCTCTGTCTATGTCTGAAACACTCGGTGAATGTAACTGAATGGCATAAAACTGAGTAGTAATATGACACCACGTCTTTTAAAAGCGGTGCCAGAGACACGTCGGGGGGACTTAAAAGCTTAAAACTTAAACACGCAACATAAAACTCTCAGAACACAGAAAGATGACAGAAACACTGGTCTCCAAACAGTTTGAAAAGCACCTTATTTTCATTCTGTCTCCATATACAGCCTCCGAAGGCAGCATTTTCCTGTTTTCGGATGCACTATGACCGATTGACAGAGAGGAGGAATGTTGCTCGTTTAGTTCGGAAATCTCGTTTAACAAGAAGTGAAAGGGGCTGAATTAATTAAGAGTAAAAATGACTAATGACATTACAATGACATCAGGACGTAATTAAAATCTGTAATTACTTTTAGGCTATGTTGTCATGCACAGCATTTCACAAAATGATATTCTTTGTTGTAATTTGTGGGGGAAATGCTTATGTTATTAAAACAATGATAAAGTCTCTCAGTAGACACAATGATTTTAATCAAGTATAATTAGACTTGTTTCAGTCGTGAACATCTCTGTGCTTCATCAATGGTTTAATGGCTCAAAACACATAAAAGACATCATTCATTTGTTGCCACATACTGACATAAAAGTGTGATTTACAAAAAAGGTTATCTGAATGAAAAAGTGAACAAATCTGAACGAATCTTTTGTGTGTGTGTGTGTATATATATATATATATATTTATACCATTTTTTGTGTTGATTTTTTAAGTTTGATTTGGATCATTGTCCTGCTGTAAGATCCAACCACGGCCAATTTTAAGCTCTCTGGCACAGGCAGTCAGGTTTTGATTTTTTTTATCTGTTAGTATTTGATAGAGTCCATGATGCCATGTAACCGAACAACATGTCCAGGTACTTTTCCATATGCCTGCCTCTCTGTGTGCCCCAAAGACATCTCTGGTGTTTGCTGCCAAAAAGCCATATTTTTGTTTTATCTGACCATAGAACCCGGTCCCATTAAAAGTTCCAGTAGTGTCTGGCAAACTGAAGACACTTGAGTTTGTTGTTGGATGAGAGCAGAGGCTTTTTTTTTTAAACCTTCCCAAACAATTTGGTGATGTAGGTGAGTTTTGATTGTAGTTTTGGAGACTTTCTGACCCCAAGACCCAAATCATTTCTGTAATTCTCCAGCTGTGATCCTTTGAGAATTTTTGCCACTCAAACCATCCTCCTCACTGTGCGTGGAGACAATATAGACACACGTCCTCTTCCAGGCCGATTCATAACATCTCCAGTTGATTGGAACTTCTTAATTATTGACCTGATGGTGGAAATGGGCATTTTCAATGCTTTGGCTATTTTCTTATAGCCACTTCCCATTTTGTGAAGCTCTACAACATTTTGTAGCACATCATATATTCTATGACACTTGTCATCACTATATTCTTTGGTCTTACCCATTGTGATAGATGACTAAGGAATTTTGGCCTGCGTGTTACCTCATATTTATACCCATGTGAAAAAGGAAGTCATGGCTAAACAATTTCATGTTCCAAGTCACCCAGATGTACTAAAAAATGTAAAATATGAATGGGAATATACTTCAGATATATTTTACACATAAGAATTTCTAGGGGTGCCAATAATTATGACAAACATGTTTTGGAGAAAAATATTTATTTAATTATGAGATCCCCACCACACTTTTACACCAGTAGGCGGCAACAAATTAATGATGTCTTTCATGTGTTTTGAGTATATATGTCAAGTTTAATGTGTTTTTGTTCATGATTTTTGTTTCATGTCATGTCATTTCCTGTTCTATAGTCATGTGTTTCCTGGTCATGTGATATCCTGTTTCCCTCCATGTTCATGTGTCTTGTTTTCATTGGTTCATTGTTAGAGTTACTCATTATCAGTCTTTTCATTGGTTTTAGCTTATTAGTCTTGTTATCTTGTTTATAGTTCTGTCTGTTCATTGGTTGTCTTGTTACTCTTGTCCATGTATTTATACCCTAATGTTTGCCATGGTCCTTTGTCAGGTATTTTTAATGTATCGTTGGTTGGTTGTCAAGTCAAGTCAAGTCAAGTCAAGTCAAGTCAAGTCAAGTCAAGTCAAGTCAAGTCAAGTCCATGCTCATGTTTAGTTTCATATTCCTGGATTTACCACGTATATAAGGAATAAACTGCACGTGGGTTCTACACTTCATCGTCTGTTCCTGCCCGTCATTGCTTGCCAGCCGACGTTACAATATATATATATACACACACACTGGCAGCCAAAAGTTTGGAATAATGTACAGATTTTGCTCTTATGGAAAGAAATTGGTACTTTTATTCACCAAAGTGGCATTCAACTGATCACAATGTATAGTCAGGACATTAATAATGTGAAAAATTACTATTACAATTTTAAAAAAATTTCAGAACTTCTTAAACTACTTCAAAGAGTACCAATCGTCCACCTGGTCATCTAATGGTTAGACGGAGACCTGGAGAGGCCTTCAAGCCACAGTGTCTCGCACCCACTGTGAAATTTTGTGGAGGATCGGTGATGATCTGGGGGTGCTTCAGCAAGGCTGGAATCGGGCAGATTCGTCTTTGTGAAGGACGCATGAATCAAGACACGTACAAGGTTATCCTGGAAGAAAACTTGCTTCCTTTTGCTCTGAGGATTGTTTTCCAGCAAGACAGTGCTCCATGCCACACAACCAGGTCAATCAAGGTGTGGATGGAGGACTACCGGATCAAGACCCTTTCATGGCCAGCCCAATCTCCTGACCTGAACCCCATTGAAAATCTCTGGAATGTGATCAAGAGGGAGATGGTTGGCCACAAGCCATCAAACAAAGCCGAGCTGCTTGATTTTTTGTGCCAGGAGTGCCATAAAGTCACCCAGCAGCAATGTGAAAGACTGGTAGAGAGCATGCCAAGATGCATGAAAGCTGTGATTAAAAATCAGGGTTATATATATATATATATATATATATATATATATATATAAAATACTTTTGTTTTATCTCTTTTTGGAGAGACTTTCTCTTTTGAACAAAATCAGGAGTTAATTCACTCCACTAAAGATCAATCAAGCTAAATGTTATATTTATTGTAATAATAGTTTTTGTGGAGGTATAAATTTAAATCTACAGTAGGTGTGAAATTACTGATTTTCTGTAATAAACAAAAAAACATTTGTTAATAAATGTAAAATAAAATAAAAATAATATTTCAGTGGTTCTTTGAACGATTTCAGTGTCATTTAATAACGTGAATAAGTGTGCTTATTATAGAAAATGGCAAAATTCTGAATGAATATTAGCCAGCTATCTTGAATGATGTAAACACAGTAAAAACATAAAATAAAATAAAAACACTATCTGCTAAAGAATGGAATACATTAAACGTGCACATCTAATAGTGTCACTGGGGGCTGAGCCCCCCTGAGATTGAAATCCTAGAATCACCCCTGGTAGAAAGACCCCTTATTTGTCAAAATATCAAGGAAAATGTTATTCCTCATGACATGACCCCTTTAAAATGAATGGGAGATATTGGAATGCCAAATATGGCACTCGTAGACAAGGAAGTCCCCCTTTACAGGTAAAAGAGCCAGTCACCTTTTAGATACAGACATCACCTGTCAGTCAACTCGAGAATGTGCATGTGCATTAGCTGGACCAGCCTGAAAAATAGTATTTTTAGTGTGACCTGACCTAAAGAAACACAGTTTATGATACCATTATTGTCAGATTTAACTGCTGTTTTAAAATATGTTCTTTGATCGCAATCTTGACCAGCTTTTTTGGAGATTTTGGTCTTTTCCCATTCAGGAAGATAGGAGCTTATGCCACTTGTATCCAGAGAAGAGCTCCCCGGATCTTTGGAGCATACTAAAGATGGCCGCAGAGTGGACTGACTTGTAAGGGACTTTAGTGGTACTCACTGTATGTATTGTTTTTAATAATATATATATATATATATATATATATATATATATATATATATATATATATATATATAAATGTGTGTGTGTGTGTGTGTGTGTTTGTTTGTTTTTTGTGATTTGCTTTAAATGTGTGTGTGTGTGTTTCTTTAAAAGGTATTGAAATTTCTTGTTACATTTTTTGTTAAAAATTAACAAAATACCACTATTAAGCTAGTGTATAAAAAAATCTGTGTTTAAATCTGCGTTTTGCCTTACCCCGAGTCACTACTGTACATTGAGCTCACAATAATTATTTTACATTCAGAGCTGTCTGGGTTTATTTGAAATTTCAGGCTTCTGTTATTCAACCTTGCGTGCTTATGTCATGACAGAAAACACAGAACAGAATTAGGGCCCCCACAGCAGATTTTCTTCTTACTTGCTCAGATGACATATCTTTCAGATATAGTCATGTATATCTTTCTTCTTATCAATGGCGTCAGATTCCTCCTCCTAAATAAAAATACAAAAAGTAACTTGTATTTTTATGTTCCAACCACAAAGGTCAAAAGAGACCCCAGAAATTCGAAGTGTACCTTTCAAATAAATCAAATGAGTGTCCAAATATTATAGGGCTACTGTATTGCTCATCAAAGCACAAAAAAGAGACTCCTCAGAGTTTTACATAATGAGAAAATGTAAATCAGTGACAGAGCATTTAGTCTCTTATATTAGCTTGGCTACCACAGGTGTTTTTCTCTCACAGTTAAGAGTAATCTGCATTAGGGATGTGTGTGCTTGTCAAATGATGGGCGGGTAGGAGGGGAGTTTGAGGTTGTAAAGTAATAAATCATTGGTCTGCTGTAAGTATTCCTTCCCTGGCGGTGCCAGGAACACTAGAACCAGAGCACTTCCCCCAGCTGGGCTGGCAGCAGAGCATCTCACTAACAATTACAGCAGACAGAGACAGCAGGGATCCACAGCCTCTGGAGTTAAAGGTCCATTCAGTAATTTGGGGCTAATTTAAAATGTTTTACACATTCACAAATGAATTGTGTTTTTGTGAAGAGTGATTATACACTCAATTATACACACAATTGCAATATATATATATATATATATATATATATATATATATATATATATATATATATTTAACAGTGGTTGATGGGACCGTATTATATAAAAAGAAAAAAAAGGAATCACTCATTCTTTAGTGGCTGCTTCATCGCTCCCTGACACTTGGAATGCCGCAGAGCTGCCAACTGCTTTGTTGTTCTCATCTGAAGTGCTGCAACTGCTAATATTAGCTACAAAACATCCCTCTCACCTTCGACATAAGTGTCACTCGGGCGAGGACGACGCAACAAAAAAAAATGTTGGGGTAGTTTTTGTGTCGCGGCTAACTTCTCCACCCTCTCTTTCCTCTTTAAGGCCCCGCTTTAATGCTTGAATGTATTATGCATTCTTAACGATGTTCTGTTCAACTGGCTAGCTACCAACCTATCGCAACTTTATTTATTTTTTTATTTGGCGTAACCACTAAAAAAAAATGACGCTGCAAATGACCTCAAATCTACAGTGACTCAGGGATTCACAAAAAATTTAAAGCACAAAGAAAAAAAACCACTGCACAATGATATTTACAGAAAATGTATATTTTTAATCACTAAATTTTATTTTCTGTGTCTGACTCAATGCTCGGTCAACTGAGCCAGTTCCAGTATGCCGTTCCGGCAATGATGCGAAAATTGCATCACAGCCCCATGGTTGTGGGCCAAAATCTGCCCAGGCCTGTATGCACCTGCATACCATGCATACCCAGATGCTATGCCTCTGAATGAACAAATCCAATGCAAACAGAGGAATGTAATTTTTATGATAGATCAATATTGCAGACAATCACCATAGACAGAGGGCTTGATCAACAGAGAGAGACAACATCAAGTCAACAGAGATGTGTAGTGGCACAAAAGGGTAGAAAGGGCACTTTCTTGCATCAGTATACATATACAGTATACATTGCAGTATATTGTATAATTATTTATTGATTGCATACTACAAAACTCTGCATTCTTAAACCTCTACCGCACGCATTATTATAGATACACAGAAAAAGACATTTGAATCTTTTTCTTTTTTTAGAATAGCTTAACTTGAAATGCTGTATAATTTTTTCTTTTTTTTGAAAAATAAATATTATTTTAAAGTACTTTATGATATGTTGCCATACGGCAACAACATACAATAGTGGAAATAACTTGGAATAAGTGTAAGTATACTTACAGTTCATAATTTTCCTCAGAAATGTAATTTGTATTGACTCAGTTGGTGCATTATAAGCTTCAACACTGTACTTACATACTATACCATAAACATACATTTCAACAATTTGGGATTTATTCATTTCATTCTTTTTTTGCTGAACAATCCTTTATATTCTTTGAATTTCATTAAATTTTTTATGAATATTATTTAAATTCAAACTTATATGGTTAAAAACAAATATACTGTTTATCATGTATCATAAAACATTGAATATCTGGGAACCATAAATCCAAAAACATTGCAGTTCATGAAAATTCAACATTATGCATTAGTAAGACTATGAACAGGAGCCCCCCCATATTCCTTTATTCATTATGAAACTTCACAAAGCAGTTTTTTTTTTCAGAAGTGAGGCACAGGTACACCTCACATTTGGCGCACTTTACCCTAACAGTAACCTTACAGCCAGGATACTTACACCTGCCCTTTTGAGACACAATGTTAGGCCAGTGGTTAGTCTGGTCCAGTCGTACTGGCTGTGGTGGCAGCGGGCAGGTAGGTCTCCAATGTTTTTTTTCCATCCAGAGCTGATTCAGTGCTCTGTGAGGGCCTACCTTTGCGCTTCAACCCTCCCTTGTTTTCGATGCAAAGGCAATGTGCAATGTCAATTTTAAAGTCAAGTACACTGAGTTGTGCATTTTCTGTGAGCCCCACATCGTTGCATTCTCTGCGGTAAAGCAGCCAGCTTTCCACCGTGGTCAAGTCCAACATATGGAACACAATGCAGTGGTACCACTTCTTTGAGCGGATTTTGGTGCGGTACAGAGCAATGAGAGAATCCATGAGATCCACACCCCCCATGCTTTCATTGTATTTTTTAATGATGTTTGGCCATGTCACTGTAATGACCTCCTTCCTCTTCTTGTCCCACCGCTCCACTGTTGAGGTTGGAGTAGCTGCTGCAAATGTGCTTAGGAGGATAACTGGGCAGTTGTCAAACCATTTCACTGCTGTTAGTGCTGTACCGTCATGTGTGGTCTCTTTTTCTTCATATGTTCCATGTTTGTAGGTCTTCATAACCTTGTCCTCTGTAAAGGTGCATCCAGCAAGAAGATTTTGTCTTACAGTTCCCACACTGTGGATCCCTGCTTTCTCAAGCTGCACCTGAAGATCAACACCACAAAACATTTTGTGGGACATATACATTGGCACAATCGAGGCTAACTTCAAAACAATATTCCCACTGGCACCCAGGTATGGAAAACCATCCACTGAAGCGATTGGATCTGTGTAGAAATCAAAATTGTAGATGATGCCATTCCTATCACACAGCACGAAGATCTTGTAGCCCCAGCGCTTAGGCTTCATTGGAATGTACTGTTTCAGCTGGCTTTTACCTTTGAATGGTACAATCTGCTCATCAGCACATAGGTATTCATCCATTGGGATGTGATTAAAACTCTCCTGTAAAACTGCTAGGAGTGGCCTCACTTTGAAGATTTTATCGTAGCCAGGCTGTCCAGCCGGTACCTGTTCGTCATTGTTGGTGAAGTGTAGAAAGCGTTTGATAGCCTCCCATCTTTTCATTGACACTGTGTCAGCCACACAATCCACTCTTCTTTGTGTCTCAAAACATTCGGGTCAGTAGCAGGCCATGTACAGACATGTGAAAGCATATCCCCAGGAACTGCTTCATCTCCTCAAAGGTGACATTCAAGGGCATGGCTGGGTCACACTGGATGGTGTAGAGATTGCTCTGGAATACCATCTCTTCAATTATGTTTCTGCTCAGAAGACTCCTGAAGTATTCAATGGGCTCCTTTACATGGTCAGCATGAGGGAGGTTGCCCTTCCATCCTGGAACAGCAGCTGTGCTCCTCTTTTTTTCTCCATATCAGGTTCTTCGCCTTTTGGAAGGGTGGGCTCAGGGCAGCTCCAACCTCTTCTTGATCTAATGAAACATAAGCAAACATACATAAAAACACACACACACACACACACACACACACACACACATATATATATATATATATATAATATTCAAAACAATGTAGTGTTTAAGTTGACAGACAAAATACAGTACATCCAGTACATATTATAATCAATGAATAACAAGTCTGTAACTTATCCAGATGTCTCAGAATTATGTAACACTGTTTACTAGACTAAAGGCTACCTGTCTTGTCTGCCTCTGAGCTTTCTGAACTATTTCCATCACTGCTTCCATCAACTGTCCAATCCACATCATCTTCATGGTCATCAAATCCTATCTCATCCTCACTTTCATCTGCAGGAAGGACCAGTTCTGCCCTTTTCTTCTTTCCCTTGCCATAGAACATGCTCGTGCTAAATGATGTGACATTTGCGCTACCTGTATTCATATCTAATCAGAAGGAAAAGTGCCATTTAAATTCAATGTATCCATTATACAAATGCCAGACGGTCCTTAACATACGACAAACCAACATTATATCACTAGAATTAATGCTGTTAATGTTTGAACAGCTTAACAGATTCCGCTAGCTAGCTAAACTATTGCAGTAATGTCATTCCACTTCTACACAGTGTTGCCGCTTGGCAACACAGACATTTGTTCGATTTACCAAAAACTAATTTCATAAAAACTTCTTGAGTGATGAATATGTCATCATAACTTACCTGACGTGATGTTTACAATTTTTTTGCTGAGGTGAAATCAAGAAGCAACCCGAAATGTTAATTATTTAGCTTCTCTCATGAATTCATGAATGCACAGAGTAGAGCCATTTCAAAAGTTAACATTTTTACTTTATAATAACTGCCAAGCCTTCAGAAGACTTGACGGAATATGACACACAAGCTCATACTTTTATGACACTGTACTTTTTTTATGCTTTAAAGTCAGTCAGTTGCCATTGTGTTAAAAATAAGTGAATGGGACAACCTTTAGAATTCCTTCTTTGGTGTTCCTTTTGTGTTGCTCTTCCATAAATTCATCTTTAGGCAAGAGTTCAAAAGTTTGGATAAAGCAATTGATACTTTTATTTAATTGATTTTATTCAGTTATACTTTTATACTTAATCACTGTACTGAACTTACAGTACAAATATGGAAGTGTGCAGGCAATGGCATAGCAATCATTTCAAAAGTTAGGGGGACAGAAGGTTTAGCGCACGACAATCGTAAGTATATAAGATATATATTTTTATAGTAATTAAGCCCAGAATCAACTTTATGCTGCTGTAGTAACCAATATTGTGTAAAATTAAAAGAGGGAAATTTCATTTACCAGAAAGCTTTAGTTATCATATAGCCCACACTTTAAAAGGGGAAATTTTTACACTGAGGATAACAGTATTTCTACCTGATCTAACCTAAAAAAAAAAAAGACTTTTGTTGGAGTAAATCAGGCTGTTTTAGTCATATTAAATATTTTTAATTTAAAAATGCATTTTCAAGTAATTTTGTAGTTGAGTACTCTAACCCACAAAAATGTTTTACCCGATTACATGTAAATTGAAATGCTTGTTAAAAACATGTATGACATGTATGTGAAAATTATATTTTGTTTTATTCACAAACATTACCAAGAATGATTTCAAAATAAGATAAGTTTAACAAACTATGCTTTTCTTTTGGGGGAAATCTTGTTTATGAACTATATGCATTAATAAAATTGGAAAACAAAATAACAGTAAAAAAAAACATTTGCACTCACTTACTTGGAAACCAATACTGATGGCATGAGGGTGATGCACATTTATAAACTCTGAGTCTTCATGAAGGCTATCACAATTTTATAATTTCAGATGTCAGAAAAGCAAGTGATGACAGTTTGCTTTTAATAAAATGCGCTCTGCCTATGTTAAGAGATTTCACACACACATACACACGTACCCGTCTGATCAGTTTCCGAGTTCGCTTCACATTTTTTCCACCATAAAAGCAGATCCTCGTCTGTTGGTCTGCATGACTCCAATAAGAACTGAATACAAATAGGGTAGAATTCAATAAGGATCAAAATATTACAATTATTGCCTTGTAATATAACTTGGCTTTGCTTTAGATGCACAGACACCATGATATATCTTCTTCTCTCATCCAACACCTTAACAACACATATCCACAGTGCTCCCCAGTGGACTCAATTGTAACTGTGAGATCTGGTGAGAAATTAAGAGGGAATACAGTGTAATTCGGCACTGGTCATGGCAGGGAAATGCGGAAAGGAACATTAATTTGTGATATTTGAGAAGTGTTTTTAATGCTCGAGTAGCTGGTGCAGAACGAGTACTCTATTACTCGATTACTCGTGCACATCCCTATTGATAACTGGTTTGACTGAAGTACAAATATTATTTAACAAAACTGAATTAACCAAACTACACTAGGTTTCACCACAAAAAGCCAGCTTTAGGGGCTAGATCAAGTAGAAACGTTCCTTAAGGTAACAATTGCAGGTTAACACTTTTTACAGTTATCTGTCCTTCAACAGATGGGTTTGCCTCAGCTATCCTAAGATTCAGAGGAAACAAAGTGTGAAAATTAGATTATCAAAATTTTGTTGGAATATCTGAAAACTTTGAAGCAATTTTTCTTAGTTTCAGTGTTGGCGTAGTCACTGCATTTTGCCTTTTTGGGGCAGAATTTGACAGAGAAACAAAGAAAAACACTCAACACTATGGCTGGAAAACTTTAGATTTTATAAGCCATCTCACCACGCAGTTTAATTTACAGACCTACTTCTCAGTTAAACTCTGACAGTAAAGAATAAGTAGCTACTGTATTATATCTACTGATAATTCAGTGAAGACTTGGAATTATTACGAATTTTTTTATCTTTCATTTCCTTGTGTCATTATTGCCATGAGCAACTCACATAATCGTCTAAGTGGGCAAATTAACTGGTATGCTCTGGCACAGTTGTGTCACCCACTGTGATTCTGTGTTAGATGAAAAGCACAAATTAATAAGCGTGTAATAAGCATGAGTGCTGAATGCAGGTGTAATTTACAGAAAGCTTCTTCCGCTTTCAGATGTGCGCTATAATGCCATAATAATATCATAGATCATCATCAAAAACATCAACAGATGCCAAATGACAACTTGTGTTGCTTGATGTCACAGTAAAAATATGAGAGGAGAGTTTCATCAAATTGTTTCCTCCCTACTCTGTTGCTATGTGGGATTTGTTATTAGCAATGCTAAACAGTTCAGTTCCTAAAAAGGGATCCTAATATTCAATAACTGTTTTCTGAATTTCTCATAAACATATGATGTTGTTGTCTATGATTCAATTTACAATTGCCATTTCATGACAAAACCTTTATCTACCATCATAGGTCAGCCCTCTCTCAGTTCGGCAAAACACATTAATGAATAAAGAACAACTACCATTGGGCTAGACATCCATTTCTACAAAAAACATTGAAAAATTTGGAATTTGTGTAAAAAAAGGTGGATCATGTTTTTAGTTTTGAGAAATGTATCTTTGTGTCAAGAGCTAAAAAATACGCTTTGGGATTTCAAGCCAATAGAATCAGTTAAGTATGTAAACAAATGACAAAAAGTAATATTTGTCACGAACACCGGTGAAGATTCCTCAATCGACCACCGGAGGTCTCACTCACCTGAATATTAACATTGAACTACACTTCCCAAGTACCCACATGCCTGGACTGATTACCCTACACCTGCCTCATACACTCAGACTATTTAAGCCAGATGTGTGTTCATTCATTGCGAAGTCTTGTTTGCCCCGGCTACATTTCTGAGTGTTATTGCTTACTCTGTTTATCTGCCTGTGTTTGACTCTGCTTTGGATTTACCATGTACGATTCTCTGCTGCCTGCCTATTACTGTGTTTGCCTGGACTATCTCTATTGCTGTTTTGCTGCCTGCCCTGATCCTTTGTCTGTTTGAATACGTTACTGCCCTGTCTCCGATATTGTTGGTTGCCCTGGTTATTTTACCCACGCCTGTTTGCACTCTGAACTTGTGCTAATAAACCGCACATGGATCCCACTCAGCCAATGTTACAAAACTGAGTCAGTGTTACA
The DNA here is from genome assembly GCF_019703515.2 of Myxocyprinus asiaticus. Classification (NCBI taxonomy): domain Eukaryota; kingdom Metazoa; phylum Chordata; class Actinopteri; order Cypriniformes; family Catostomidae; genus Myxocyprinus; species Myxocyprinus asiaticus. Next base: position 4,574,059 of record NC_059355.1, on the reverse strand, counting down.
ATATTCATCTAATATTTAATTAATGCAACTTTTACCAAGTAAACCATTTTTGTTACACATGAATCGCAGTGATGCTGTCAGTGTCTGTGTATTTTCTCAGAATTCAAAACTTTACAGATGTGGAGGTCTATGCTGTTTATTACGGTTTTTATTATTATTATTATTATTATTATTATTATTATTCTTTTACAACAAACAGGCACGCTTTCTTCCTAACAAGAGATAGAAAAAACTGAATTATTAAATGGAAAAGAAAAAAAAAAAAAACAATTAAATGAAACTGGACTAAAAAAAGGGGGGGCCACTTTGACCAATGAGTATGAGGGGACGTGGCTTGAGTCACTACTGTCATGCTGCACTGCACAGCCATACACTGTTGGGACTGCTAGAGACTACTTCTTTTCTAGGAAAAACAGAATCAGAGCAGAATTATTCACTTAAGCCTTAGGGCTCAGATGTCTCAGCTGAGAAATAAGAATTAAGTGTAAAGAGCTAGAGACTGTTTAAGCAGTAATTGATGGTTGATTGCTTTCACTTCAGGACTAGATTAAGATAATGAGTTTGAGTTTGTGTAATTAAATGTTAGCCAGCAATCAGGCTGAGCTGGCACTGGACAAACATTTAACATAAGAGCACTGTAAAAGGAATGTTCCAGATTCAATAAAAGTTCAGCTCTATTCCATCTGTGACATGCTGTCTAGTAATATTTTATAGCACTTAAAGGAATAGTTTACCCAAAAATTTCAATTCTGTCATATCAGGTTGTTCCAAACTCATATGACTTTCTTTCCTTTTTGGAACAGAAAAAGATGTTAGGCAAAATGTTAGCCTCAGTCACCATTCAGTGTGAGCATATGGAAAAATTATGCAATGAAAGTGAATGGTGACTGAGACTAACATTCTGTATTCTACTTTTGTGTTTCACAGAGGAAAGAAAGTCATACTGGTTTGGAACAACCTTAAGTGAATGATGAGTGATTGTCATATTTGGATGAACTGTCCCTTAAACTAGTTCTTTCATAAAAAATGCCTTCATAATTACAAAGTATCAAGAATACATGAATGCTCATTGATTCTCCATGTGTTAAAAGGGGTGGTGGGGGAGGAGTAGTTGGCATGCATATGCATATTATTGATCCTATGTGTCACTTTACTGTTAGAGTTTCCAAGCAAGCATTAGTGTATTCTGCTATTGCAATTACATGATGTTTTCTCCAGGGGGCAACCAATAATTTCAAAAAAAAAAAAAAAAAAATCAAATGCAATCTGAGCCGTGTGCCTTCAAGCCTTTGAGAAATTCCCATGGAAATCAACAGATCAGGATGTGCGTTTCTCAGAATGAAAACAATGGTGATAAAACAATGGAGATAAAAGTGGATAAGGCAGGAATGCCACACCCTTCTTTAACGTAATCCTAACGGCAGATTAACTTTCCAGGTCTGTCTCTCTCAACCACTCTCTCTTTTTCTGTGTCTCAATTCCTCTCTCACTGTCATTTCAATGTATGTTCAACTGATTTTTCGTTTATTTATTTATTTTACTGAAGAAAAGTTCAAAATCATCATGCTATTTATAACTGTGTAAGGGTGGAGCTATACAAGCAGACACATGTCTGTGAAGCGCTTTGCATTTAGAAAACCCAGTATGGACTTGTCAAAAATCATGTGCTTGTGTGTTATAATAAAGTGTTTTCTTAAAGTAAAAATGTAATCGATGTAAACATGAGAAGTATCCCCACAGTAGAGGTCAGAGATCAAGGGGACGGTGGATGGGCCCTTTTCCCCTCTCAGAATTCCACGTTTCCACAGTATTCCATGTTTCCATTATCATGTGCTGGAAAATGAGGGAAGATTACATAATGGAGGCACACATAACAATGCAGAAAGGAGGAAATGGGAGCAATTAAGTCATTGTTTGTGTGTGTGTTTTTGTGTGTAAGAGGCGAATGCCAAAGAAAACAGAGTTATTAGAGAGGGAGGTTAGCTCAGAACATGTCCCCCCAATGTTCCCATGAAACCTCTGTCACTGGTTTAATTGCAGGTTCCATTGTGACAACTTACCCCATATAGTGTGACACAACAGCGGGGTATGTTTTCTCTAAAGGTCAATGTGTTTTTCCTGGTTATGATCGGTGAAAATATACAGTTGTTGTTGTTTTTTGTTTTGTTTTTGTAGTCAAGACTTTAAAGTATGTGGCTATGCAAAAATATATATTAAAAAATAAATGTACCCTGAGAAATATTCACTGAAGTTAAAAGTGTGAGAACTAGCCCTGGTGTTCCCTATATACAGTATATACATGTACATTTTACAAGAAGTGTAATCTATTTTAATTGCTAAACCCAACTCATACAATAATACTTTTTCAGAATGAGTACGAAACTGACGATGTATTAACTAAAAAAAAGATTAGCAGTGATTTATTATTGACAGCCCTTAATTTTTTTAAGGTGTTTTTCTTTCTTTCTTCTTCTTTTATTTTTTTAAGTTTTATAAGTTAACAAAGCACAATATAAATCTTTACAAGAACACCCTGGAAGCTGCTTAAATCCCCACAGGATGAGTCTACTGAGGTTAAGGATTCAACTTGACTATGTTTTTGTTGACCTCTGCATTTCCCTGTTTAGGGACATGTAATCGCAAGGATTTCCAGATCTGATGTTGAGTTTCTCCATGCTTCTACTACAGCTGCAGACAGGAAAAATGACTCCACTCATACTGTTTCTGTAATAGTGTGACTGTAAACAAACTTATACAAAATAAATACATGGCAAGATATGCTCACTCACTCACACATTCATTTACTCATGCACAGATGAGATCATTGTTCAAACATGACTCTCAATATACTATTGCTCTCTTCAACATAAACAAAACAAAACCTAGAGCGACATAGAAGTTTAGTTTGGGGGGGGGGGACTCCTAATGTGGAGAGAGTTGCTCATGTCCCAATTTACACACCCACATACTCACACTCTACACATGCAAACACATAATTCCCTCAGCAATAGGCTGGGCTAGCTGCCATGGAAACCAAGCTCCACCCCTATTGGGTGTGGATGGGCTTTTTAAGCTGTGGGGAAGCCTCTGTGCTGCTCTTCCAATAGCGCCAGAGAGCAAGAGAGGGAAGGAGAGACAGAAAGAGAGAGAGGAAAAACTGAGAGAGTGTGGCTATCTTCAAAAAAGGGGTGGGAATGCTAAACCTGGAAGCTGAACATTTTTCACAAGCCTGTAAACAAGAATCAAAGTTTGTAAGAGCTTACAGGCATTAAAATCCAGTGGAAGAGGAGACCGGTACTGCACGAGTAGCTCGCTTAAAGGTAAAAAGAAAAGAAAAAGCAAGACCATTTTTCTGTGTACATAGTGATCTGCCAAGACCAAGAACAGCCTCAGAATGGGAGAAGATGCAGTCCAGGCAGAGAGGAGCAGCATGGTAAGTGCACATGAGAGCCAGGAGCTGGTGGTGCCCACCCCTAGTCCCACTCAGTCTTCACCCACCCATAGCCTCTCCCAACTGGGCACTGCCGCCATCAACGCCCTAAGTGGAGAACCTAGCAGTCCTGGAGCTCTGGCTGGGGCCACCACAGGCACTCTCACCAGAGATGGAGCCTCAGCTACAGGCCCGGTGAACGCCATCACAGTCCTGACCCTTCTAGATAAGCTGGTAAACATGCTGGACACAGTGCAGGAGAACCAGCAAAAGATGGAGATGAGACAAGTCGAAATAGAGGGGGCTGTGAGGGGCATCCAGAATGATATGATCAAGCTGTCCAAGAGTCACACCTCCACCTCGAACACAGTCAGCAAGCTGCTGGAGAAAAGCCGCAAGGTCAGCGTCCACATGAAGGAGGTTAAGGACAAGATGGATAAGCAGGCCGTCCAGGTGAAGAAATTGGAGGTCAATCACACTCACCTGCTCAGGAGGAACAACTTCAAAGTGCTCATCTTCCAGGTAAATAGAGAGTATGTGCTTGTGTGTTGGTGGGGCAGGGGGGACAACTGGCAATGTGGGTTTTTTGAAGTGCTAAGGTAAAGACACATGAAAGATTGAATTGTTTGTGTTCATTGCTGCATGTCTTTTAGGAACCAAGTTCAACTGTCTCCAACTCCAGCTCCAGACAATAAGGGATATTACTTTCTTACACAGCTGAGTAGAGTCTAATAAATCAGACCAAATGTCATTTGACCAAATTACTTCACAGTTTTAGATAATATCACATTACTCTCTCAGGGAGGGTACATTTTTGAAGGAGCAGAAAAGGGTCATAGTTCAGAGTGTAAAGATGAACACAATGCTGAGAGGGTGTGATATTGCTTAGGGTCATTTTGAGGTGGGGCAGCATGGAAGCAAGAATTAGGTGGCCATGTTTTATCTCTACCTCTAAAAGCTGTTGCTTTGGGGGTCAAAAGCTCGAACAACACAACCCAAACTGCTGAGTGCTGCTGTGATGGTCAAACCTGAAATCAATGGCTTTGTTTATAATGGATGTTGGGGAACTTAGAGCATCTGAATAACTATTTAATCAAGGACTTTGTACTAATTTTTCACAAAGCATGTGCTTGACTCAAAGTATTAACCTCTCTAACCTACTGTAAAAGTTTTAGATAGCCCTTTATTTCAGAAAGAAAAGCAAGAGTGCAAGAGATTCAGTAAGGGAGGCTTGTTTTGAAGCTTAGCCAAAAGCTATTATTTAAAGCACAATAGTCAGGAATAGAAGGTGTGTCCAGAGATCAACTACAGTGCAACGTAATGTGTATCCTGTTGTCAGAAAGCCTGTGCTGAAGTGTGCTATGCTATACTGGCTAGCTGCTGTTTGCTGCAAGACCTGCAATCAGCTGAATGACTCAACAATTCCAAAGTAAGAGGGAGTTGAGAGAGGACTTCCATTTTCCCCTCCCTTCTCCCAGCTGTGTTACTGCAGAAGTGCACAATATACAGACTAGGAGAAAGAGAGTGCATAGTGAAACACATTTTTCAGAAAAAAACTCAAGGTCCAATTTCTCTCTCTTTGCAAAGATAATGTTTAAATAAGAGGGGAAGGTAAGTTTCCTTTGATGAGCCAGTGTGAAAAACCTCAGCTTTCCCTCTCTGCCTTAAACAGCGAGAGTATATCTCATGAGAATATTTGTTTTGTTTGCTAACAACCATCACAGACAGAGTGCTGTTTAGCTGCAGCTGCACAAAAATGTGCATGTTGCTATGGCATCTACAATGTTTATTTGTAGGAGAATTTTCCAAGTCAAATAGTTGTGGTAGATAGTAAATGAAGGCTTTCCCATGCCGCTTTTTTTCACACCGTTCCCTGTTCATTTCTATTTCACTAAATAATTTGCTCTCTTTACTTTACTTGAAAGGGATTAGTAGTGCTGCAAAGCAGTCAAGACATGTCTGGTCTTGGTATAAGGGAATATGTGTGTAATCCCCCTCTGTTTTTTTTTTTTTTTTTTTTTTTGGTTCAGTGATCTACCCTACATTATGAGAATGGGTGGGACTGGGATTGACACAGGGGCAAAGTGTTCCTAGAACTTGGACATTTCCTAATCTGACATGCCTAAAAGACCCACAAACACTCCCTCTAAAATTCCTCATCTTATTTACTTTGATCTTCCCTCATAGTACCCTCTTCTGCTGTCTCTTTGGGTTGCCTGGGTTTGTCTCTCAAGTATGATGTGCAAAGTGCAGACCGACCAGTATTGCAATTCTCCTCAGCTTGTTAAACAGACATGTTAAACTTCAGCAGGAAAACTAAGGAGACCTTTCAAGTTTCTTCTGCCAAATTTTCTCACATTTATATACAAATGTTCACTATTGAACATGCTTGACAAGACTAAAAAAGACTTTTGGGTGAAGCCAACTTTGTGGTTTTGTCAGTAAACAAATTGTCTATTTGTCTTTAAACATTCTTACATTTATTTCCTCATTGCCAAAGCCCAATATAGATGTTAACCACACCCTCTTTTATCACTTGTGTCTTCCCCTGCTGATTTTTGATTAGGGGTGCTTAGCTTCTCCCCTCAGGCAGACTACATGAGCAAGAAAACGCTGCTCTTGCATAAGCAGAGACTCTGTCTTAAACTCTCACATTCCACAAGTGAAACGAGTCTCTCCCTCTCTCTTTAAAATATATAAATAGGCCAATAACCACAATCAAGTAGACCTCAATGAGACATGGATCAAGACTTTGGTGACCAGAGCCATATAGAAGAAACAAGAAGGACAGAGCTTGTAAAGTTTGTTAGCTAATGAGGAGAGTTCCTGGGTTTAGCCAAACAATGTAGTCATTCCTTTTGCAATTATTCAGTATGACACAACTTTTAGTGAACACATTGGATTAATTTCCCCTGGGTTCTGAAAAAGACAACATATGGAGTGTGTTTTGTATGCACAATATCTCGAAGCTCTCATTACGATAAGTGCACAGTGCTTTAATTTTCATCACACTGGAAGACAAATCTTAGAGTAGGAATGCATAAGATGGAATATTTTTATGACTAGTCTTGCGCTATCACCTAATAAGGCCATCTGTGCCTCTACAGGGAGAGGAGAGGAAAGAGACAGAGAGAAAAGCAGAAAAAGAGTGAGGGATAGAAGTCCTGCAGGCAGAGAGAAGGAAGACAAGAGTGTTTGTTTTCCATTGTCCATCAAAAAGCCATTATCTTACTCTAAACTCAGCTTACTATTACAGTCCCCACTGGTGCACCATCAAATGAAAGTGACTAGTAGAGGCTAAATAAGAAAAGGGATTCAGTACAGTTGAAGATTTACAATTTACCTGTCGCTCAGAGAATGTTTTTTTTTTTTTTAAACTATTATATTTGCAAATTACACAATTCTCACCCCCACATCTCTCACAGCACACTGAGCATGCAGCCAAAACACTGCATACATGTGTGACAGCTAACTATCTGGAACTGATTGTTAGAGCTCCAATTTGACCAGAACAAGTCGACCTGATAGCTACACACAAATGAAAGAAAGGGGGGAAAAAAACACAGTACACATAACAGTAAAACACAATGAAACAGTAATAAATAACTAATTTCAATGTCCCACAAGCCAAATGCATAGCTAGACTAGCACCAGACCAGCACTTAACCAGGTGGGTCAGCATGTAAATTCATTCTGGTCTAAGCTTGTCTTTTTTAGCAGGGTAGATGCGGGCCATCCAAAATTCCCCAGGCATTTGAGGCTCTTTTGGAGATGTGAGTGGCCCCTGCCTCAGGGTTCACCCTATGTCATTCCACTGCACTAGGTTAAATACTGGATGAGCATGTGAAATGTGTGACATGAGAAGGACTGGATATGTTTATGCACATAGGACTATAGTTACAACTACATATAGTTGATCTACATACTACACTATATCCAGATGACGACCACACACATATAAGTGTAACAGATTTTTAAAATGAGTTCTCAATGTTTATTTAATGGCACTTTAATGGTTTGCAGCTATGTTGACAGGTATTTAATAAACTGCCTCCAGGTGTTGCTCACTCCCCTTAATTCTGCTCCCCTAATGAATCAAATGAAATGCAAATATATCATTCAAATCCATATTTCACAATCAAATCTAAATGAGGACGAGCATTCTGAACATTTATACACTAACACACACATAAAAGGAAAACATACACGAATATAAACCATATGTCAAACTGAATAAAGGGGAAGACTGGTCTGACAGGGTCAATGGTGGATTAGGCATGGGCGAAATGTAACATTTTGCCTTCTTGAGTTGGACACATATTGCAATTATCTATAAAAACAGACATGACTTTGCACTAAGGTTATGAATGCTGACAGATTTCTGGCTCTTTGGTTCTGCTTAAATATACACTGGAGAGACAAAAGCTGTTATTGTGTGTGTCCCATGGCAGGGAGCAATGCCAGCACAGAGAGAAAACCATACGCACTCACAATGCCATGGGAACTTGTGTAGGGAGACACATCCTAGATAAACACCAGTACAAACCATCCTACAAGCTCATAGTAGACCTCAAATCAATTATAAAGCAAGTAGCAATGCACCCTTTCACACACTTAGATCAAACTATTCTTAATGGTAAAGGTTAAGTTAGTAAAACGTAAACCTCTTCGGGGTCCTGATTACCCTGTTTGGGTAGGCCTATATTTTGCTATTACGTCCAGTTGACTGCACATTATCTTTGTTAAAGCTGAAGTGTGTACCTTTTTCGATGTTAAAATACAACTTTCTCCTATCCCTGCTTGATATGCAGAGACAACTATAAGTAAGCATCAAAACTGTAAACACTGTCTCTGCCGCTATAAAAGTTCCTCTGTTTGTTTTGAGTGACCCCTCCTGCTTGATACAACAATATGACTCAGCCAGAGTTTAGGGCAGGACTATCTGTTTTTTTGTTGTTGTTTTTTTTCCTATCAACAGCACAAAAATTACAAACTACAATAAGGTTCCATTCATTAAAATTAGTTAATGCATAAGGTATCATGAATAATCAATGAACTATATATTTTTTGCCTCATTTATTAATCTTTTAATGTTAGTTAATAAAAATACAATTGTTCATTGTTAGTTCATGTTAGTTCATAGTGTATTAACTAATGTTAACAAATACATCTTTTGATATTAAACATGTATTAGTAAATGTCAAATTTAACATTAACCAAGATTAGTAAATGCTGTAAAAGGATTGTTCATTGTTAGTTCATGTTAACTAATGTTAACAAAAGGAACCTTATTATAAAGTGTGATTGTAATAAGATATAGATCAATTGATAGATAAGCCAGATCCTAAATCTGGTCCTAAGAGTTATCAATACCGTTACATCAGTTACGTTATTCAATATAAGACCTTTTAGTAAGGCCTTTTCCCTGTATTGAATCACTCACTCACTCACTTATTTAGTTTCTTATCACCATTTATGTCTCTCCACACACTCTTACTAAGTCATTTTTGCTAGATGTTTTTCCAGAGCTGATTTTTTTTTGAGAGGGAAGCCCTCTTACACTCAGTTCTCCCACCCTGTCTTGCCCTAAGTATTTTGTTCCAGCTGACTTCTTACATACATGTAAACACATACAGACACATACTTTTAATTGCACACAAAAACACACACATCTCAACACCGCCATTCCCCAGCTCTCTTCTCAATGTCTCTCTCCCTCAAAGTGTTGCACTGGGTTCTGTGTAGTAACAATAGAGACAGAGAATGTACATGAGAACATGCCTGTTGTTCATGTTTGATGCAAAAGCAGAGCACATGGGCAGAGTGTATGAGGTTAAACAGCTGCTTCCAGTCAGATGTGATGTTAATGGGCGGCAGGAAAGGGGAATGCAAGCATGAAAAATTTTCAGCAAATCACAGGGGCTGGAGGCCCCACTGTATCACTAGAGATAAAAACAGAATATGAGCTTGCTAATAAACCCTCACCATCCACAACCCCTTCAAACAGAGCCACTCATGCCTATAACATTCCACACCCCACCGCTGACCAAATTTAGGACCCCAATCCTTCATAAGTATGCCTTGAGGTGAAGCATTGGTCAAGTGTTTACAACATGAAGTCAGTATTGAGAGAACAACTGGATAGTGTCAATGATAACACTTTAACTTACAGCAATGAGAGGCGAGTGCATGGCACAGAGAGGAGCCAACGTTTGTTTGTGTGTCTGCGAACACACTACTAGTCAAAAGTTTGGACACGCCTACTTATTCTTTAGTTATTATTACTATTTTTAACATTTTATAATAATAACATTTTCATCAAAACTATGAAATAATGTAATAAATGGAAAAATGGGATAGGGACTAAAAATGGTTCAAGGAACGAAAACCAAAAACAAACTTATTTTTTTACAGAATGTAACAGAAAATGGAAGCAAAGTCCTTTTATTTTTATTTCTAAATGCAGGTAACCAATTAATAACCTGTTAATTTTGTGCCAAAATTTTTTTTATGTAACCAAAGACCAAAGGGTTTATCACAGTACATTTCCGGAATTACACTTCCTGTTGCCTGGAAAAAAGTAGTTTTCTCCTTTTTTAGTAAAACCGCTGCATCACATTTCTCTTCCTAATAGCACATTGTGGATGAGGCTTATACTATGCTTGTTATGATTTCTATGCTAATAATTCCCCCACATAGGAAAAAATTTAATTGCTTATTTTTACGTATTTTAGGCTTATCTTTCCAGACCAGTTCGTTTGTTTCTCTTGCAAGATCTGGCAACACTGCAACTGGTACTGTATTTCACCCACACTTAGCACAGAGTACTGTAATTTTAAAAAGAAAATTTACCATTCTTTTATTTCATTCTAACCGGTTACAATTTGGAAAGGAGCCTGTGGTAAGCCGGAATGGGAATAAAAATAAAAAAAATCTTTCAGAATGATACAAAATAAAAACCTTTCATTTTTTTACATTTACACATTTGGCAGACGCTTTTATCCAAAGTGACTTACAGTGCCCTTATTACATGTTTTAGAATCATAAAGCACAATTTATAAGCACATACTGTATATAAGCAAATTTATGTTTGTCTATAAAACTTATTTTAAGCATTTAAGAATTAGCCTTTAAAACAAAATTTACAAGAGAAATATACATTCAAGTGTGACCAGATTTTCGACTGGTGTGTGGTATGTGTGATGGAAATGTATGAAACTCTACATAAATACATAATATATACTCATATATAAAGTTGATACTGATCAACTTTATATAATAACAGACACCAAAGCATGTGTAAATTAGGAATACATCCGAGCAAATCTCACATAAAACCTCTTGTTTTCTCTTGCACAGTGAGAGCATGCACAAAGCATGCACTGTATACAATGACTCATACTCTGTTTAGTAAAACCCTCTCTAAAAATGCATTGCTTGAATAACCATAAAAAGAGAAACTTTATTTACCTCTTGTGAGGTCTTTGAATATTCATCTCCTGCAAATGAGAAAACATGTATCAACTCAGCTTTCACAAGCGCCCACATTGCCCAAGGCAAGAAGAACCGGTTTAGTACACAAATGATTCAAACGTAGAGGATCATGTGACAGTCTGCTCAGAATGCGGCAATCATGGTCTTTATTGACAAAAACATATTGTGAGAGAAGTCCAAAAGATTCACACTAAACTAAATATGAAAAAAGTGAGGAGGATGTAGTCATTCACAAGTCATATCCAGATCTCATACCTAAAGGGCAGAATGCATGGAATTAACTGTTTGGTTTCCCACGGAGGGAGAGGATCTTGTGTCCTAAAGAGGCCATAATGCACAGGAGGAATGTTTAAAGCTGCATGTTGGTGTTGCTCTATTCTATTTTATTTTATTTAAACAGAGTATGTAACTTTGTATATGCTGATCATCCAAAGTGATTTAAAATGCACAAGTTCTGGGAACTAGATGAACCTTGTAAAGTCAAGAGAAACCGTTCACTTAAAACAGAGCCAAGATATAACACAAGCTGCTGTTAAACTCAAACATATATCAAAATGTCAACATTCCACTATCAATTTTAGAGGCTTTCCTGCATGATGGGAATGAAATTATAATATCGTTTTAACTGTTCATGAGATGGATAGCCTGAGGGAAAAAACTGTTCTTGTGCCTGACGGTTCTGGTGCTCAGTGCTCTGAAGCGTCGGCCAGAAGGCAACAGTTCAAAAAGGTAGTCGGCTGGGTGAGTGGGGTCCAGAGTGATTTTACCGGCCCTTTTCCTCACTCTTGAAGTGTACAGTTCTTGAAGGGAGGGCAAGGGGCAACCAATAATCTGCTCAGCAGTCCGAACTGTCCTCTGTAGTCTTCTGATGTCCGATTTCATAGATGAACCAAACCAGACAGTTATTGAAGTGCAGAGGACAGACTCAATGACTGCTGAGTAGAACTGTATCAGCAGCGCCTGTGGCAGGTTGAACTTCCTCAACTGGCGAAGGAAGTACAACCTCTGCTGCACCTTTTTCACAGTGGAGTCAATGTGGGTCTCCCACTTCAGGTCCTGTGAGATGGTAGTGCCCAGGAACCTGAATGACTCCACTGCTGCCACAGTGCTATTCAGAATGGTGAGCGGGGTCAATGTTGGGGTGTTCCTCCTAAAGTCCACAATCATCTCCACTGTCTTGAGCGTATTCAGCTCCAGGTTGTTATGACTGCACCAGTGAGCCAGCCATTCAACCTCCCTTCTGTATACAGACTCATCGTCAACTTGGATGAGGTCGATGACAGTAGTGTCGTCTGCAAACTTCAGGAGCTGTAACATTACAGAAAATATTATGTCACACTCTGTTTTCTACAGCTGAGTATTTAAGTCTGACATTTTGGGGGCCTTAAGCAGATTTTCAAAATTGGCCTCTCTATCTACATGTACACCTAACCAAACACACCCAACATCAAAAACTAGGCAAGCTTAAACTGCAAATAAACAAGAAAATGTATTAAAAAGTACAAAGCTTAAAAATGCAAAACTATCAACAGGCAGAACTGCTTTAGATGTGCAAAATTTAAAAAATGTAATCTTTAAACTAACCAAACAAACCAATCACATGCACAAATTAATAATTACATTTTATCAAATTCCAAGACTATGCAAACAAATAAAAAATAAATAATTACCAAATTAAGGTATGGTAGATGCTATTTACATTTATTGTAAATAGTGGCACGTGGTACTTACAGCCTGGTGTAAATTGTGGCAGATACGATTTGCACAGCAGTGTAATAGTGTATTCTAAAACAGTTTATAATCTAACAGCATTTAGTATAATACATATAATACATCTTAAATACATCCGTGACAGGGGTCTGTCTGCCTTTAAATGCAGATTGGCTCTAAAGACACCGGTCTCTTCAGGTCCAAGGAGCGGGTAGCCACGTCGCCATCATGTCCCTCGCTCTCTGCCGGTCCGTGAGATGAAAGGCGTGCATGCGGCTGCCCGCCTCGCCCCCCTCCCTACCTGAACTAAAAGCTTCTCTGCACTTCTCAACCTACAGTGAGCCCCCGAACACGGCGAGGATACCACATTTACTTTCAGTTATATTCATACACATGTCTTCTTTAATAATATTATAATATTTTCTTAGTTTTGACAGGTTCCATCGTACTATTGGTGTGCATATAGCCTGGCTGTGTGGTCAGTTCTATAGACACTTAGTGATAATAATTCTTCAGCCACACTGAACACATGCTAGAGCGCCCTCTGGTGGTCGCGGGGCCCTATGCAGCCGCTTATGTTGCTTAATAGGCAGGGCTGACACTGATTTAAGTCCAAGTATCCAAGTTAACGCTGACTATTGCTGTGGTAACACAATCAGTGCCTGATGGAACTTGAAAATTGAAATTCCACGATAAAATATGCAGAGAGTCGGTCAGATTCATGCTCCAACAATGCCAGCAATATCATTCCAATACCTTTGATACATATTTGCCTTCCAATGTAAAGTTCTGTGGTAGGTTGGACAGATTTGCCAAATCCCAAAAGCAACATTTTACCCCTGATTTAGTGTATCGCAAATATCCACAGAGATTACCATCAGTCATTATGTATACTTTTTGTTAGTCCTGTTAGGTTAAATCTGTCCCCATAGTTCGACAGTCCAAACTCGTATTCCCTCACACACAGAGCGTTTCTTAGACCAGAGTTTTGATGGGGGCTCAGAGGAAAACACAATTTTTCTATCATCTTAGAAGAGCAGATGTGAACATTAAGATAGTTTGTGTTTACGTTCACATGTACGTTTGTGTGTGTGCTTTGCTTATATTTTCAACTGTTCAAAAAATAAAAGAGTTAATGCAATTAACTGGAAGGTTTCCTGTGTGATGTGACCTCATTTGTACCAGAATTTAGAGTCTTATCGCTAAGAAAAAAGTCTCTGACTCTCCTGCACATTTCTGTCATGCCATGGAACATTCTGACGGGTGGGGGACCAAACAGGACTGCTGTCCAGGTGTCCCTATTCCTGCACTCCACCCCAAATGCTTCCTGATCTTAATCCTACTCCCTTTCAAAGCCCTTCACCACACTTCCCTGCTTTATCTTTTCTCTCTTTTTTTCCAATTGCCCTCCTTTCTTGGCTATCCTCCAAAACTCAGAGGAAACTCTGATATAAGCTGTGTAGGGTCATGCCTGGCCTTCCTTCCACAGTCTCACTATTCTTGAGCCTTTATGGTTGTATCCAGGAGGGAAAACTGGGGTGGTATACAATGTTTTTGACACTAGTTGTTATTGTCCCCTTGGCAACAGCATTTACAAAATAGTGCATCTTATGTGTTGTCACTCAATAATGATACTTTTTTGCTACTTCATAGTAGAAGCTGAGCAGGATGACCCTGAAGACATGATACAGTACACTGTATCGTCTTATGATATTCTGATACAAGGTCAAAGGTTGGTGGAGGACAACCACTGTCAAGCCAAACAAGCCCATACAGCTGTCTTTATCCCCCTTACACCTGCAAAGCCACAGACAGATCCAATGTCTGAGGTGTCCTGTTTTAGGCTGCATTTAGAGTGTTTTTGAGTTTTCAGGGAAGTTTTGCTATAACAAACATTTAAAGATGTTTAGAGTAAGAAACAAATCAGACTGGTCTCCTTTGAAATAATTTCAGTCAGTAAATTTCCTTGGAAGGGAAGTTGATTTTTCTTGTTTAATGATTAATTACTTTGCCAGATAAGGTATTTTGTTTATTTTAAGACCTTTTGAAACATATTATTAGTTTGTTTTTATAAAATCAGGTTATGACTTTAAAACTATTGAAGACAATGTAGAAAGTATTGAAAATAATGTATCTCCCACAAAGACATGGCTGTCTTATGAATCATCGGATCTTACACTCCAGTTGTCCAGACAACCAAATACAAAACTTGCAAGCAGTATTTTGGGCACTGACTTGGATTCCTCTGTGGTATTAGCAAGTGGGGAAACCATTGCCTTTTACACAGTGTCTTTTGAAATCCAAATAAAATGTGGAAAAAATGAAATCCTAGACACCAAACTGGGCAGAACTGTATAGTAAAGGCCCCTGCATACTTCATACGAAATCGAAGAACGAACGGGTGAGATTTCATTTAGAACAAAATCTGGCCAAAATGTGTTTTTAGTTTGATTCGGTGGTTCATAACAGCCCGCCAGGGATAAACTTTGAGGAAAACTTCTTACCGGCTGCTAAACACCTTCTTGGTCCACATCATCGGAAGTTGTGACCTGGAGCTCCACCTACTTTGAGGCCCACAGCTAATTCCCATTCAGTCAGTTAAGCTCAGTCAACATGAACAGTGAGCTGGTGCAAACTTACCTTCGTCTGTATGATTGTTCACATAGAGACATTTTCCAAGACCATGTCACACGATTTTGTTTTTTCGTTTAATTACTCTACAAAAGGAATATAATCTACTCAAAAACTCTTAAGTGCCCATTCACTCATGTGCCATCTGTAGCAGAAAGTCATTCACACATCTGCCCAAAGATATACCTATCATCATTCTTTTGTCTGTATTCTGCCAATTAACACTGTTTATACAACCATCTTAGCAGTAGTATCAGTGTCATCATAAATTACTACAACAGAGTGTAATCGGTGTATACCATGACTGGGTATAGCATGTTAGTGCATTAGCTCCATCAATTTAGAATGTAAACAAGACAAATTACACATTATTTACTATATATATATTATTTTAAATCATCATTAAGTGGTTAAAACAACAGGTTTTTATTAATCTTGTGTGAATTTTACTTATAGAATAAGGCTTTAATTCACTGATAGCACATTTTAATGTCATAGTCGATGTTTTACATGTAGTCTTGAGCATCCTAATTTTTAAACCTCTAAACGCCTCCCCCTGCAGTATGGCGGTGTCTGAATGTTCACAAATAGTATGTCGTTGCTCAGCTGTTTTGAACTTCTTTTTACCACTGAACGAAAAACTTCTCCGTAAGTGTGCTGGGGCCTTAAGGGCTATCCTGTGTGGGATTTTAGTGGGTGAAAATACGGTATGTTGAAGTAGGTGTAAGAGTGAACTAAAAATATACTTGATCCTCATTTACAGTTATACATTTCTGTTATGCAGGAGGAAAATGAGATCCCGTCAAGTGTCTTTGTGAAGGAACCTGTGCCGTTACCTGAAGTTGAGGAGGAGGCCCCAGCCATCGATGCCAACCGTTCTTTAGAGGAGGGCCTTCACACAATTGCCCTTTCCTCGGATGAGGAGCAGGGACCAGAGGAGGATGAGGATGAAATTTTGGCAGTTTTAAACCTTGAAGCTGAGTCCAGAGTTGAAAGATCTCGAGCTGAGAAGATCAAGCGTTCCAGTCTGAAGAAAGTGGACAGCCTGAAGAAAGCTTTCTCCAGGCAGAATATTGAGAAAAAGATGAACAAGATCAGCACCAAGATTGTGTCACCAGAGCAGCGTGAGAAAATCAAGAAAAGTCTGACACCAAACCACCAGAAGAACCCTAGTGCCAAGAGTTCTTCCCTCACGGTCTCTCCTCTCACCTTCAACATCAAGAAGGTTCGCAGCGGGGACGACGAACCAGAGGCTGAGGCTTCATCTCAACATGAGAGCTCACCAAGTGCCGTCGCCTCCATTGAATTGGCTCCAATTGAGAGCCCAACTGAAGACCTGCCCTTCAAAGAGGTTCACTCCCAGCTTGCACCGGGACAGGAGGAAGTTAAGGTGGCTGTGGAGGCAATGGAGAAGGAGGTGCCCAGCATCCTGAATGGCACAGCTGAGGTTGAGCCTGAGCTGTCAATCATAGAAGATGAAAGTGAGGAGTATGCCAATTCTGCGACACTGCCCCAGGATGCCTCCCAGATAGAGTTGTCCCAGAATGCTTTACAGGGAGAGAATGAAGAGGAAGGTGATAAGGAAAAAGGAAAGGAAGGCATGCAGGATGAAGAGAGCCATGTAGCAGAAGCTGCAGCTGCAGGCCAAGCAGAGGGTGTTGCTCTCATGCAAGCATCCTAATGTCCTGACCCCCATTCCAGCCTTGACACCCTCCTAAGCTGAGAAAACACTCTTTCCCTAATCAGTGCCAGCCATCCCCCCAAATACCCAGACATCTGCCCAGTCTTGGTAGAGTACAGTCCTTGCAGAGATTTCTGTGTCATATCACAATACTTTGAATTGAATATATTCAAAGGCAAAATTCATGGACTATGATATATTTGCTTAGCAGGCCCCTTAATCCTCTTGTTAGTCCTTAGTCCTTTAACCATTTAGTGCTTTTTTTAAAGAAGTCAATGTAAAAGCAGTCTTATCAATTCAACTTATCCAGCAGTCTGTAAATAAACGTTTTACTTGGGAGAACTCACTCAAGCTGATACTACTCTACATTAATCTTAAGCTGTTGGTCAGACAGCATTTATGTTTTTTGTCCACCCTGTCGTGGTGCCTACCTGTCAGCTATGAAAGTGGGATAAGGAAAATAAAATGCTTGCAGCCAAAAAAATCAGCAGGTGCCAAGTGCACTCCATCTACCCAAAGGGTACATTTTAGCCATAGCCTGGTTCTCAGCCCACAATTCATTTATTCTGGAACAGCCTGTGCACAGCTGAAAGTGATATTGACTATATGCAACATAGATCATTTGCAGCATTAATGCCCTTTCATCTGATTAATATATACAGTATATACTGTACATTATACAGTATACCACCAATGGTAATGTCTCTGTTTATCAGAAATACTGTATATAAAGGTTCCAAAAGAAGTTGGAAAGCCAGCTGGAAAGAGTATTGTACATAAACTACAAACATATCTAGATTTATGTTTTGTAGTGAAGAATAAACTATCAAATTACCCTTCTTTGTCCTAAGCACACACAACAAAGTATCAGTGTTCTGTGTTTGGCTTGCTTCAAATATGAAATACTTCTTACATGGGGGATCCTGGTCTTCCCTGAGTTCCACATATGTCTCAAGCCTTACTCAGAAAGCATTCCTGCTTTTGATATATGGCTCTTTCTGAGACCATTTCTCAAGCTCCTGTTGGCATGGTGTTGGCTGAGGAAGGCCTTGAACATGCACTGTGGGGCCAGTCTAGATTACAGGCATTTTTCTGGAAGTGATGATGGAAACTTTCAGCCAAGTTGGATGCAAATTAGCACAAAGAGGTATGGAGAGTGGTGGAGATCAGAAAAAGTGAGAAAGGAAAAAAAAAACTCTTTTGACTGTTGAACTGAATTCATGTTTTAAAAATTATAGAGGACCCAGAATACCCCCACCTTTATATTTTTATAAGTAATACATTTAACTAATATTTGTGCACACTATGCCATTCACTACCACACACACCCTAATAAAATGGTGCTGTAAAAGAAAATCTCTTAAAGAAAAGCAAAGCAAGAGAAACAGCACTGACCCAACAAATGGGTCTGAAAATTGTATTTTGAGGAAATGAGAGTTTTTGTTCTTACCGTTTGTTCTGAATAATAATATAACACTATAACATAAGTCAGAGTAAATGAGAATCACTTTTTGTGTTTGTAATGTGAATTGTGCTTTTTGCACAATAAAAAAAGTTGAGTGATTTGACCATATTTTCAATTCAACATTCCAATGCTGAACAAAAACATAAAAGTGTGTATCTTTGCTTTGAGTGGTTGTCTCTTTCAGATGTGAAAAGGGACGAGGTTTTACTTCTTTTGAGTCTTAAAAAAATAACAAACGTTAATTCGTTTTTGCTTATGCTTGTAATCCCTAATCCATATTTGCATAGCTTTTAAAATTTTAATTGCATCAGTGACTTCATAATCCATAAAAGAGCTAAATGTTTTCAGGGTTATCATATTTTAGAAGACCTATGCGAAAGAAAAGGCTTATCTACAGCAGACACCTCACAATGTTTCTGTGACACCTGTTTACCTACTTGATATTGAAGCACGCTCTGTTCTTATAATGCAAATAAATAAAATTTTGAACCAGGCCATTTCATGTCTGTCTTGTTCATTAGTACTATGCTTCTCACAGTCTTGTTATTCTTTAGTATCTGTCAGAAATAGGCTCTAACCTCTTATGGCTGTTTTATATAAAACAGGAGTGGCTTTGATATGACTCTCAAGGGTGAAAACTTTTTACACCCCACACTTTCATACACATAATATATTGATATAAATAGGATTTACTGAGCATGATAAATATGTTGTTAATAAGTGACGTTAGAAACAGCATACTTGTAATGATAAATGTGCCTTACCTGCTGTTTCATGCCAACACTGAATTTGTTAATACTCAAGGATAAGTGCTATGTAATGTAAAGATATCCAACATTTGCGACCATCTGAACTGGCAAGAATATTATGAATTTCCTTTTCAGTGTGTTATGTGATATTTAAAACCTTTGTCAATATCACTGTCCCTGTTTCAGAACTTTCAAATGTTTATACCAGGAACACGCTGGTTACTTTTTCATGATAAAGACAGTGGTCAAATCAAAGACGCGCCCTCTTTGACAAAGAACTCGTTAGGTTCTAGTGACCTCTGGCGTTGTGACGACACAAGTAAAAACAGCAGACAACAAAATTACCGAATATAAATCTTTATGAAACTCGGTCTTAAAGCTGAACGAAAATATATCTTTCAGAATGATTTTGTATGGTTATTCTGTTGAATAAAGGGCTTTATTAATGAAACATCATGTTTATATAAGCCGCAGTTTCTCTGTTTAAAATGATGTCAAAAGGCAGTTTAGGTTACGATTTAACATTCCTTTATGTTCTATGCATAGATATAGTGTATATATTTACATAATCACTTAAATTCCGTTTATCACCCAGTATGCCACACTCTTACTGTTACAGTCACGGTGGCCGAGAGGTTAAGGCGTTGGACTCGAAATCCAATGGGGTTTCCCCGCACAGGTTCGAATCCTGTTCGTGACGTGTTTTCGTTTTGATAAACTACAAAAATTCACATAATTATATATCTTAACTGCTACAAAATTTACACGTGAACAAATGTGTAAATCCTATGTGGTTTACGTTATTACAGTAAGGATCACGTAAAAAAATGAAGTGTGTATTCGACTATTTAAAAAAAAAAATCCCTTCCTTACTTCCCTACATTACTCCACTAATTTTCGAGCGAATTGTTCACGCCTTTGGACGATTTAAAAGGTCACGTGCGAGACCTATTCATAATTCGCCATAAGCAAATTACATTGGAGATATATAGAGCCTAGTGAAATGGTTACCTGAAAACACGAGGCTCATGAGTTAGTCGGTAGTTTGTCTCTTTTGAGATTTAATCTATTTTTATTTATAGTTTTTTTTAGAAAGGCAAACGCGCCCAACGGAAATGTGTGCCTGATTAGAGACCTCAAACCTGGATTAAAAAAATATTAATTTGGTTTTCATCTTCCTGGAAACTGGCAAGTCAAACTTCAATGGGAAACGTTTGCTTTTTAGGCCTACTACATGTAGTGTTGCCAATTTAGCGACTTTGTTGCCACATTTAGCGACTTTTACCCTCTTAGCAAGTAAAAGAGACATATAGCGACTAGCGACAAATTTAGCGATTTATAGTCTGCTTTATCGACATTCATCCACATCTGGCGACACAAAAAACATCAGCTCTATCGTGAATGATGTCTCATTTTTAATGGTGTTCTAGCGCCCTCCTGTGTTTCAAGTAATATGACTGACCTGCATGTCATTAGGAGTTGGATTTTGGTGCGTTCTATAAATCGAATGACTGACGAGCTCACGTGTTATTGGTATTTGTTGCTACAATCTCAACCTATATTCACGTGCATGCTCTCCGTTTAGAAAAGAAAAGTCAGCCTACAGCGATAGAAGAGTATTGAGAAATTATCTAGCAGGGCGAGAGAGAGAGAATGGAATGGATATGAACTTCTGGTCTACAGGTGCTGGTCATATAATTAGAATATCATCAAAAAGTTGATTTATTTCACTAATTCCATTCAAAAAGTGAAACTTGTATATTATATTCATTCATTACACACAGACTGATATATTTCAAATGTTTATTTCTTTTAATTTTGATGATTATAACTGACAACTAAGGAAAATCCCAAATTCAGTATCTCAGAAAATTAGAATATTACTTAAGACCAATACAAAGAAAGGATTTTTAGAAATCTTGGCCAACTGAAAAGTATGAACATGAAAAGTATGAGCATGTACAGCACTCAATACTTAGTTGGGGCTCCTTTTTGCCTGAATTACTGCAGCAATGCGGCGTGGCATGGAGTCGATCAGTCTGTGGCACTGCTCAGGTGTTATGAGAGCCCAGGTTGCTCTGATAGTGGCCTTCAGCTCTTCTGCATTGTTGGGTCTGGCATATCGCATCTTCCTCTTCACAATACCCCATAGATTTTCTATGGGGTTAAGGTCAGGCGAGTTTGCTGGCCAATTAAGAACAGGGATACCATGGTCCTTAAACCAGATACTGGTTGCTTTGGCACTGTGTGCAGGTGCCAAGTCCTGTTGGAAAATGAAATCTGCATCTCCATAAAGTTGGTCAGCAGCAGGAAGCATGAAGTGCTCTAAAACTTCCTGGTATACGGCTGCGTTGACCTTGGACCTCAGAAAACACAGTGGACCAACACCAGCAGATGACATGGCACCCCAAACCATCACTGACTGTGGAAACTTTACACTGGACCTCAAGCAACGTGGATTGTGTGCCTCTCCTCTCTTCCTCCAGACTCTGGGACCCTGATTTCCAAAGGAAATGCAAAATTTACTTTCATCAGAGAACATAACTTTGGACCACTCAGCAGCAGTCCAGTCCTTTTTGTCTTTAGCCCAGGCGAGACGCTGAAACCCATGTCTTGCATACGTCTGTGTGTAGTGGTTCTTGAAGCACTGACTCCAGCTGCAGTCCACTCTTTGTGAATCTCCCCCACATTTTTGAATGGGTTTTGTTTCACAATCCTCTCCAGGGTGCGGTTATCCCTATTGCTTGTACACTTTTTTCTACCACATCTTTTCCTTCCCTTCGCCTCTCTATTAATGTGCTTGGACACAGAGCTCTGTGAACAGCCAGCCTCTTTTGCAATGACCTTTTGTGTCTTGCCCTCCTTGTGCAACGTGTCAATGGCCGTCTTTTGGACAACTGTTAAGTCAGCAGTCTTCCCCATGATTGTGTAGCGTGCAGAACTAGACTGAGAGACCATTTAAAGGCCTTTGCAGGTGTTTTGAGTTAATTAGCTGATTAGAGTGTGGCACCAGGTGTCTTCAATATTGAACCTTTTCACAATATTCTAATTTTCTGAGATACTGAATTTGGGATTTTCCTTAGTTGTCAGTTATAATCATCAAAATTAAAAGAAATAAACATTTGAAATATATCAGTCTGTGTGTAATGAATGAATATAATATACAAGTTTCACTTTTTGAATGGAATTAGTGAAATAAATCAACTTTTTGATGATATTCTAATTATATGACCAGCACCTGTATAATAAAGTGTAGAGGTAAGTGATATGAACATATGAGGTGTCACTGTCAAAAAGTCATTGTGACTCAGTAACACTGGCACAGGTAATTCCCACTGATGGTTCAGCATCACACAACAGATATGTAAATAATAATAACAATAATAATAATATATATTATTATATATATATATTATTCCAAAACAGCTCCACGTGAGGCATTATAAGGCATATAGATCCATGTTTAAAAATAAATAAATAAATAAATAATAATAATAATAATAATACATCCCCAACACTACACCACTGCCCTGGTAGCTATTGCTAGGATAATTTTGGACTTTGTCAGATTTCAATAATGCAGTTTAATTACAAAACAAAATAAATAAATAGAAATCCCCCACTGTCTGAATGTTTGATAAGTTCAATTAGTGATAGCTAAATGATTAGTACTTAAATACTAATTGTTAAATCATTAGTTAAAAAAAAAGGTTCTGCACCTTTAAAAAAAAATTGCCGTAGCTCTTTGCGCCAAATAATTTACATATGTAAATTTGACGTTCACGTAATAAATGACGTCATCACATGATTTAGATAGTTTTAGCGACATTTCAGCGACTTCCCATGAGAAATACAAAATGATTTATTTATTTGTTGTAAATATTACTCCATGTTGCGATAATTTGCTATCATTATAGGGCCTAATTGATCTTTTTCATGGACATAGTGCTTGACAAACATGAGTTGATTTTATTCATTCATTATTCTTAATTTCATTCTGTACGACTTGTGAGCATTTATCTGCTTTTCACTTAAAATAAAACACTACACCTTTGTTTCTTTCTTTTTCTTTCTAGCGGTCAATGAACGCGCCTGAAGCCTATTGTTACTATAGTAACGAACTTCTGCATGTCTGATTGAAACACAACGCACTCTCTCATTTCTGTTAATGTTTCGTTATTTCCTCACACAGCGTGCTTTATACGTTCGGACAGACGGCATTAAGTTAAGGAGGGTCAACTTTATCATTTAACTGATCTATGTACAAGCATTTTAGACACTAACGTTAGCTGCGCTCTGTCCATGCACTGAGTGAATGCGCACACTTGAATGAGCGGGTTTTTCTGCGCATTTACTTGAACCGCTCAGGCAATGTCAATGGTCCCCATTTTAGGGGTGGCCCAGATTTATTATTTACTTATGAATGCCAAATTCAGAAATCACTTGGGTGGCAAGAATATAAAATAATAATGAACAAGTAAATAATTAAATGAAAACAAGAAGGGCAGCAGGCCAAATCAGTCACCAGACTCCTTCCATTCCCGATGGCCATTCTGGGCCTGTGTACTACTTTTTTGCAGCTTTCTTGTGAGTCTTACATTAACCAGGTCAAAATGACCCAAGAGGTCTACGGGACTTTCTTTTAAAAAACATAAAATTAGTCATTTTTACATCATCGGGTTCAGATTATTTAAATCGGTGTTAAAATCTAAAATGGGTCAAACAGATACGGAAGGTCCTTTAAGGGTTAATTCAGTTTCCACAGTTTGAGGCAAGATTACAATAGCCTATAGTTTACAAATCTAGAAAAGGCTGTTTATTTTTTTATTTTATTTTTTTTTTTCATAATCGAAAGAGAGGTAAACTAATGTTATTGCCAGAACCTTTTTGCCTTCGTGAATTTTCAAGTGTGTTCAATCTCTGTGGCTCTTTATGTATCAGGTCGAATATCTAAGACAAAGGATGGTCACTAAGTGTGTTCATGTAAAGTGGTTGACAGGACCGGAAGCATTACCATATCCGTGTGAGACGAGGTGGGCAGCCTCATACAACCAGGAGACATCATCTGGCTAAACTGAGGGTGGGGAATAGTGTTTTTAAGTTTATCTTAAATACATTAATCATATGAATTAATTTTGAAGCCTCTTTTCCCTCACATTAATTTGTTGTGCTCTATCCTTTAAATCTAAAATGCATTCTCTAAATATCTATCAATAAATATCTAATCTGATTTTACTTCTTTTGCTCATCAGCCATCATAAGTGGGAGCAAGGGAGTTGTAAACATACCTTTTATTGAAGGTTCTGATTTGCTTTTATTTTTTATCTTATTGGCATATATATCCAATTTCAGATATGCATTTCTCTTCAAAGGCTGTCTTATGCTGTATATTGGGAGAACAGGGAACCTCCAGAAGATTGGGGAGTAAGTCCTGAACTATGCATAACAGTGCATGTGACACAGAGACTTCGATGACAGTAACCAGTTCCTTCTTCTCTTTAAAGGTTCTGTATGGTCTTCTCTGAGGTACCAAATTTCAGTGAGCCCAACCCAGAAGTGCTGGCAAAAATCAACCAAATAAACAACACACATGTGAGAGCAGCATACTTAGTATTCAAAATCCTGTAACACCTGCTGGACCTACAGGTTTTTAAAAGCTTGAACATTTATTTGACAGATACACTTCATTACTGTTTGTTATTTTATATTGCTGTCCACCTTAATAGTAAAAAGTTAGTACTTACCTTTAATGCCCTCTGCTTTTCATAGCAAACGGTTCCCCTGTAGGGATGGGCGGATCGATTCTAAAGTATCGATACTTCTGATACTGATGTTGTATCAAAAATATCGATCCTCACACAAAAATATTGATTCTAATAAACATATTTTACAGTAAGTATATTATTATTTGGTTACCATGAACATGAACAATAATCATAAGCTTTAAAGTGAAATAAAAAGTATTAGGCTATATTAGCAAATACTTGCGCAGGATGGGAACTATTTCTTCTTCCGCTCATCTTAACATGCATGCTGAAAGACACAAGCAGACATGCGCTTGCACCATCACAAGGCTTGTTCGAACAAGAGGGATCAGTGCCTTGTAGAGGTAATCAGAGAAACAGCTTCTGGAGTAAATTCACGCTAAAATAACAACATATCTAAAGGTGACATTTCTTATAATGAGTTTGTGGGTAATTCTTATTAATGAATAATTAAATAAAATAGTTAACCATGGTTTTACTAAAGTAATATTGTAGTAACAATGTTTGTTTTTGTTTTTTTGGCTGAAACCATGGTTTTACTACAGTAATATTGTAGTAAAATAATAATAATAATAATAATAATAGAATTATCAGTATTGGTACAGGTATCGACGATATTGGACTTAAAATGATTGGTACTGGGTTGAAAAGAAAATAAGTGGTATCACCCATCCCTACTCCCCTATGTTTTTATCTTCTCCTGTCACTTGAGAGAACATGTTTGGTTCAAGTGCACATCAACTTAATCATATCCATTGGAACAGTGGCAGTGGTTCCCTAGTTCCAGGTGGAGGACAGGGCTCAAAATCCACCATTTCCATCAGTAATGTAAGGGACCCTCATTGAGCCCTGAAAAGATAAGAGCATGAAATAGAACAGCCTGAGGCAATGCTGATTTGTATGTGTTTTACAATGCTTTTCTTTTCTCTAAAGAAACTGCTGTTTGTTGATTGAGGTTACTTGTTCTCACTTTTACTCTGGAGAAGAGGATATTTTGCAGAACATTAATAACGTGAAAAATTACTATTACAATTTTTTTTTTAAAACTCAGAACTTCTTAAACTACTTCAAAGAGTTCTCATCAAAAAATACTCCATGTGCAGCAATTACAGCTTTGCAGATCCTTGGCATTCTAGCTGTCAGTTTGTCCAGATACTCATTTGACATTTCGCCCCAAGCTTCCTGTAGCACTTGCATAGATGTGACTATCTTGTTGGGCACTGCTCACGCACCTTACAGTCTAGCTGATCCCACAAAAGCTCAATGGGTTTAAGATCCATAACACTCTTTTCCAATTATCTGTTGTCCAATGTCTGTGTTTCTTTGCCCACTCTAACCTTTTCTTTTTGTTTTTCTGTTTCAAAAGTGTTTTTTTTTCTTTGCAATTCTTCCCATAAGGCCTGCACCCCCGAGTCTTCTCTTTACTGTTGTGCATGAAATGTTGTGCATGAAACTGGTGTTGAGCGGGTAGAATTCAATGAAGCTGTCAGCTGAGGACATGTGAGGTATCTATTTCTCAAACTAGAGACTCTGATGTACTTATCCTCTTGTTTAGTTGTACATCTGGCCTTCCACATCTCTTTCTGTCCTTGTTAGAGCCAGTCGTTTGTCTTCGAAGACTATAGTGTACACCTTTGTATGAAATCTTCAGTTTTTTGGCAATTTCAAGCATTGTATAGCTTTCACTCCTCAAAACAATGATTGAATGACGAGTTTCTAGAGAAAGTTGTTTCTTTTTTGCCAATTTTGACCTAATATTGACCTTAAGACATGCCAGTCTATTGCATACTGTGGCAACTCAAAAACAAAGACAATGTTAAGCTTCATTTAACGAACCAAATAGCTGATTAGTTTGATTACTCAAGGATAATGTGTTGGAGTGATGGCTGCTGGTAAAGATTTTATAAAATCTAGATTTTTCAAATAGTGATGGTGCTGTTTTTTACATCAGTAATGTCCTGACTATACTTTGTGATCAGTTGAATGCCACTTTACAAAACAGCAAAATCTGTACATTATTCCAAACTTTTGTCTGCTAGTGTATATATGACAACAGTCGACAGGACATGGTCTGTTGTTCCTATCTTTTTTTTTTTTTTTTGAAGCTGCAGCCCAAGACGTGTCAAGGAGTGAGCCCTAGGCAGTGGGCTTTCTGTAAACAGCCCTCTGTTTGCTGCAAGTCTTGCTTATTACCATACCACCCTGAGCATGCCCAATCTTATCCACTCACAGAAGCTAAGCAGGGTCGGACTAGTGTTTTCAGTACTTTTGGGGTACATAACACACGTGAAAACTCTTGAAAGTTTGCACACACATCAGGTAGTACTTGGATGGGAGACTGCATAGGAATACCAGGTGCTGGATTGATTTAACTAATACACTTCCCCCTGCCTCAGCTGTGATTTTTATTCATTCATCCTTGGAAATAGGTTGGGGGGGGATTCATGTATTTTCATTCATTTTGCTTTCTCTGTGGCAAATGACAGCCTAGTCCTTTTTCTTGCCTCCTCCAGTGGGCAGTCCAGAGGCTGGTTTTATTTTTTGCTGCCTCTTGACAGCAACACACACAGTAGGAAAGTACAAAGTGCTCTGCTGCCGTAAAATTTGTTGGACATTTTCCATAGAAAGTGTGCAGAGGTCTTTCTTTGAGTAGGGAAGTGTTTGTGTTGGCCCAGTGGCTTATTGCTATGTGTTGAGCATTTGATTGTGCAGCTGAGTTTTCCCTCTTTTAGCAAACAACGTCGAAGCTAACTGTAAAGAGGAAGCGAGAAGCAGCTTTTCCTGGTTCAGGTAAGCGTTTATTTTCCTTACTGCAGTCAACACAGTCTTTCAAGGCTTTTGCGCTGTTCAATAATGCAGTCTAAAATCCACAAGCTATTTCACAAATAAACTCTCAACTTTGCAACAACAGACTCTTGGCTTCACAATCAGTGCCCAGGCTCTCTCTCTCATCTACTTACGGTCTGGCTCTATTTATGCCGCTCTCCCCGTGCTCACTGAAATTAGAGACAGGTGTTAGACATAATTTAGCTCAGGTGTAAGCGCCCTTACCGCTTTCTCTCTCCGGAGAGATGCTTGACCACGCCCCCGCTGCCACACTAACGTACAGGTAAGCTGGAAAAAGCGTTATGGTCGTCTCCAATTAAATTGAATGTGGAGAAAGGAGGCACTTCACTTTTTTACAAAAAAAATTACAAATAAATAAATGACCAGTTATCAGGACAGGGTCTGTTTTCCTATCTTTGTTCTTTTTCTGAAACTACAGACCAAGACATGTGTCAAGGAGTGAGGCCCAGGCAGTGGGCTTTCTTTAAATAGCCCTCTGTTCACAGCAATTCTTGCTTACGGCCATACCACCCTGAGCATGCCTGATCTCGTTTGATCTCAGAAGCTAAGCTGGGTTAGTCCTGATTAGTACTTGGATCCTGAAGGCTTTTAAGTCTCCCTCTGCCATCACTATAACAAGAGACAGGTGTTAGAGATAATTACAACCCAGGTGACGAGCCTTACCGCTCTCTCTCTCCCGCAGACAGACACACCACCACGCCCCCATCACCACATATCCCCGACTCAGGCCAGGGCAACATCTGACCCCCCCCCATTTCTGGAGAGAAAGTCAACCACAGCTATCTGCATCCCTGGTTTGATTGGCTGAAGTGCCAGGTACCAACTGGTGATCCGCACATCTGAACAAAGGGGGAAGGCCCACCCCAGAAGGTAGTAGTGGAGAGTGAGGATGGCCCACTTGATCTCCAGACACTCCTTCTCCACGGTGCTATACTTAGTCTGTCTCAGCGAGAGCTTACGACTAGTGTACAGCACCATTCGCTCCTCCCCCTCCGCCTCCTTCGAGGTGGAGGGGGAGGTGGAGGGGGAGGAAGGGTCACAAATTGGTGTGAGCTGAACGGTCCTGTGGGGGAAGTCCAGTGTCGAATAAAATTGAGCCGCGCCCAACCGATCGAGCAATTTTTCAATCTGAGGCATTGGGTACATGTCAAATTTGGACACCGCGTTCACTTTGCGATAGTCTACACAGAACCGGACCGTCCCATCGCTCTTAAGTACCAGAACCACCGGGCTGGCCCAATCGCTGTGCGACTCTTCTATTACACCCATATCAAGCATCGCCTCTAATTCTTCCTTAACAAACTTTTTTTGTGTTCAGGAAGGCGATAGGGGCGGCTATGAACCACCACCACCGGGTTGATCTCGATGTGGTGCTCTAAGAGGTTCATGCGACTGGGGAGAGGAGAGAACATGTCTGCAAATTCCGTTTACAATGTGGCCACATCTGTGAGCTGCGATGGTGAGAGGTGGTCTCCACAACGGACCAGGGTGAATGAATTTGGTTTGAGAGTCACCTCCGGCCCGAGCTCCGCCCTCTCGGGAACTACCATTGCTAAGGCCACAGGGACCGCCTCCCTCCATGATTTCAGGAGGTTGAGATGGTAAACTTGATGTGCCCCGCCCCTATCTGTTCGCTTAACCTCATAATAGAGATCTCCGATTCGCCGTGTGACCTCAAAGGGCCCTTGCCACTTGGCGAGTAATTTAGAACTTGAGGTGGGCAGTAATACAAGCACTTTATCTCTTGGTACAAATTCCCGTAGCCAAATGCCCCTGTCATACAACCGGCTTTGACGTTCCTGAGCTTGGAGCAAATTCTCCTGTGTTAACTGACCCAAAGTGTGGAGTTTTGCTCTAAGATCAAGAACGTACTGAATTTCATTTTTACTGTTTGAAGGTCCCTCCTCCCAAGCTTCCCGTATTATGTCGAGCACACAGCACGGCCAATGCCCGTACAGCAGCTTGAATGGGGAGAACCCTGTGGAGGCTTGCTGGACCTCTCATACTGCAAATAACAGGAGATCGAGCCACTTATCCCAGTTTCTAACGTCCTTGTGTATGAACTTACGAATCATGTTTTTTAAGGTTTTATTAAACCGTTCCACCAACCCATCGGTTTGTGGTTGGTAAAAGCTGGTGCGAATCGATTTAATACCTAACAATTCGTATAGTTCGCAAAGTGTTTGTGACATAAAAGTAGTGCCTTGATCAGTGAGGATTTCTTTTGGTATCCCCACTCGGGAGATAATTCTGAAGAGTGCCTCCGCAACACAACGTGCTGAGATGTTGCGCAGGGGCACTGCTTCCGGATATCGCGTTGCATAGTCCACTAGAACTAATACAAAGCAATGCCTGCATGCCGTCCATTGTAATGGCCTGACGGGGTCCATACCAATTCTTTCAAAGGGGACCTCGATTAGCAGTAGAGGGCGCAATGGCACTTTTGAGGTGGCCGATGGATTCACCAACTGACATTCACGGCACACCCCACACTTGCAAATGTCCCCGTGAATGCCCAGCTAAAAAAAAGTGCCATTATTCGGTTAAGTGTTTTCTCGTGACCTAGATGGCCAGCCGCCTTATGGTCATTATGGTGATTATCACCAGATTATGGTGAGCCGCCTGGAAAAGGGTTGAGATGCAGGAGAGAGAGAGAAGAGAGAGAAAAAGAGTCTGCTTCACTACCTTCTGGAAACGCCACCATATAGCCTCTTCCAGCGACGTCGGGCGGTGGCACTGGACTCACTCGGCCATAACACGAGGAAGCTGGGCGATGAACTGCTCCAGTACAACCAGGTCGACAATGTCCACAGCGCCGTGGGTCCCCTCAGCCAGCAACTATTTCCGGCAGGCATCCCGGAGCTGTTGGGCAAAGGCAAACTCAGGGATCGGATCCCGAAACTCAGGGATCGGATTTTGCTCCAGACTATGACCGAGCCGCTGCAGGATGGTTTTCTTGAGGTCTGGGTAATTGAAAAGTCAGGAGGTAACGAAGCAGTGCAGGCAAGACTTATATTTTCTGCCTTCTGGGGTGACTTAATGCAGTCAATTCACGTAGATTCATAACACTCAATCAGATAACAAAATAAACTTTTCAAATACTCAATCAGATAACAAATACAATCAGCAAGCATTGAGTTCCTGCTCTCAGGGCTCTCTCTCCCCAACTGATGCACTGGTGCAGCTTTTAAGTCTCCCTCCTCCATCACTATAACAAGAGACAGGTGTTAGGGATAATTACAACCCAGGGGACGAGCCTTACCGCGCTCTCTCTCCCACAGACAGACACACGACCACGCCCCCATCACCACAGAGGAACAGGAGAGGAAACAACAAAGTAAAGACAATGAAAAAGGAGAAGAGAAATGGTGGAAGGAGGAAGAAGAGACAGAGAAAAAGGAGGAAGAATACAAAATTTCAACGAAGCAGCCCTCACGCCACGTTTCACCTACACGTAAGAAAATTGGGACACATGTGTAACATGCCAATACCTACAAAAAAGTATCTTGGACCCATGCCCTAAACGCAACAGGAAGTCAGCCATTTTGATTTTTTGAAAAATTGAGCCAAATGTTTGTCCTTACAGGCTGATCACATTGATGTGGCTATTGTGGGTCAAGGCCTTAGTGCCACAAATTGGCAGAAGGAAGTGTGTCACTTTTAACAGACTTTGAAATATCACTATTATGTTAACCTGAATTGCTTCAAAAAAAATTTGAATAATGTCAAGACAGTGCAGATTTAAAATTCTGAAGGGATTTGTGATATCTAAAATAGTGTTGCCATGGCAATGTATTAAATGTCATTATTCTTTTTTATGTATATTCACATGTTTTTGAGTAACTTGGCATGCTTGAATTTTCATGATATTTTGCACACACATCAGAGTTGTCGCCATTAGGCCTGGGAAAAAGTAAACGTGCGTGGCTGGGGAGCTCTGTAGCACCACCTTTTGACAAAAGTTGTGTGGGTCAGTTTCTTCTATGATCACCAAACTTGCTACATATATTGATCTCATCAAGCCGGACAACTTTCAAAATTACAGTCATTAGCTCCGCCCAACAGAAAGTCAGCCATTTTGGATTGAATGTGCATTTTTTGAAAATTGCAGGCCCTGAACTTTTGAATAATCCTCCTAGGGGAATCATGTGACTGTCACCAAATTTAGGCAATATTATGCCAAGACATTGAAGACGCTAAATTGCGAACGGAGTTTTGATATATTGAACAGTTTTGCCATGGTGATGCAATAAATTAAGGGTAAAAATGTGAAACAGGAATTGCCTTATATCTTCTGTGTGAATTGTATGATTTTGATGAAAATTTGGTAATAGGGGCTGATCACATTTATACGGCTATTATGGGTCACGGTCATAGCACCACCAACTGACAACAGGAAGTGTAACACTTTGTGTGACTTTGAAAAAGTCCTCTTATATTTACCTCTCAAATGCATGCGGCCACCAGGTGGTGATGGTGCCGTAGTGCTTGGGCCCGTCATCGCTGCTTGCAGCTATATTTATTTTTATTATTATTATTTTTATTATTATTTTCAAGGTTTTCAGTACTTTTGGGGTACATAACATACGTGAACACACC
This sequence comes from Myxocyprinus asiaticus, assembly GCF_019703515.2. NCBI lineage: Eukaryota > Metazoa > Chordata > Actinopteri > Cypriniformes > Catostomidae > Myxocyprinus > Myxocyprinus asiaticus. The sequence goes on along the minus strand of NC_059355.1, from coordinate 4,541,688 downwards.
TCAGAGTGTTATTAATAAAATAATAATAATAATTATTATTATTATATAATATATATATATATATATATATATATATATATATATATATATATATATATATATATATATATATACACATACATATATATATATATATATATATATATATATATATATATATATGTGTGCAATTATCATATCAGTACAGTCTTTTATTCCAGCTTTACCTTCTTTGTCTTGTGTTTGATCAGCATTATAGCCCAATAAATTGAACAGTAATTAAATTAAAACTGACAAATCAAAATTTACACATCGTTGCATTAAACAATTAGCAAAATGATTACCTACATGATCAATCGTTACAGAAAGCATACACCTACTAAACGACATAATATGTTATTGATACAAAACTGAGTTAAGTACGATTTAATCACTGTTTATGTACTAATAAAAGAGACTTATTACAACTTTTTATCTTTAAAAATCATACGAATACCTACCAAACATACTTTTGGCTCTGACTCAGACCGCTCTTTTCAAATTTATACATTTTAATTTATATCATAAAAAAGACCCAATCAGCAAATTACGATATAATTTATTGCCGTTGCCAGTATGGTAATGTAATCAATATATAATATGCAATTTATAAAAGTAACTGCCATGCAAAAATTAGGAAATACTGTCCAACACTTGGATACACAAAATACACAAGAATATGTGCTATAGACCGCTGATATTCTTATGCTTGCTGTCATGCTGGAGGGTCATGTCAGGATGAGCCTGCAGGAAGGTTACCACATGAGGGAGGATGTCTTCCCTGTAACGCACAGCGTTGAGATTGCCCGCAATGACAACAAACTCAGTCCGATAATGTTGTGACACACCCCCCAAGACCATGACAGACCCTCCACCTCCAAATCGATCCCGCTCCAGAGTACAGGCCTCGGTGTAACACTCATTCCTTCGACAATAAACGCGAGTCCGACCATCACCCCTGGTGAGATAAAACCGCGACTCATCATTGAAGAGCACTTTTTGCCAGTCCTGTCTGGTCCAGCGAAGGTGGGTTTGTGCTCATAGGCGACATTGTTGCCGGTGATGTCTGGTAAGGACCTGCCTTACAACAGGCCTACAATCCCTGAAATCCGCTATTTGATCCAAGATAGAATTCAGTGACGCTACTTACCTGTGGCAACGCCCCAAGTCAGGGACATCACTGGCGGCTTCAAAAGTCCTCCAGAGCCCGGATAGCTCAGTCGGTAGAGCATCAGACTTTTAATCTGAGGGTCCAGGGTTCAAGTCCCTGTTCGGGCGTAACGGTTTTTTTTTTTTTTTTTCTTAGGGAAACAAATGTGCCATTGTATGTGGTATAAAAATGCATCTAACTGAACTCATCTTAAGTCCACATGGCGATGTTTGAAATCTTATTTGGTCGGTTGATTTAACCCTTAATCCGAATTGTTATTAATTTTGATTTGGCTTCTTCTGAATATAAATTATGGAACCATGTATGAAAGGGTCTAACTTTCGCACCAAACTACATGGAAGGTTGCTAATGTGTAACATTCTTAACCAGTAAATAAAAAAGATCACAATGGCAGTCATTAATGCACGCGTTTTGGTAGTGTCTTGTATAATGAGAACAATGCAAGAACCCTGTTTTATTATGTATTTACTTTTATAGGTATGGTATTAATTTACCCTGAATGATTAGCTGTAATACTTTGCTTACTGAGTTTATGAATTTTTATTATATATGGCTTTACAAGTATATTTATATTTTAATCTTAAAATGTTTACTATTTATACTTATGTATTCTGGAGTATCCGGAAGATGGCGCCGATATACTGGTTTTAAGAATTATGCTGAAAACAGAAACCATAATTGTAACCGAGGAGCGAGCCTGTGTGAGACACCTTAGGCCAGGGATTTTCGAAACCTTTGATGCAAGGATATATATTACGGCTGTCAAACGATTACAATATTTAATCGAGATTAATCGCAATACCTTTATAAACAAGAGTGGACAAAATATGCTTCATCCAGATGTATTGTGTATATATACAGTGTGTGTGTGTGTGTGTGTGTGTGTGTGTGTGTGTATATATATGTATATATATATATATATATATATATATATATAAAAGAAAGCTTTTTTCAAAGAAAGCTGTGAAATAAAAAATCTGCATATACACTGCTGTTCAGAAGTTTGGGGTCGCTTGACTAAAATGTTTCTCATGATCTTAAAAACCTTTTGATCTGAAGGCGTATGCTTAAATGTTTGAAATTAGTTTTGTAGACAAAAATATAATTGTGCCAACATATTAATTTATTTCATTACAAAACTAAATTTTTATTTAAAAAAAAAAGTTTTTGAAATGGATGACTTGGAACGAATAATAAAGAAAAGCAGCCAATAAGTGCCCAAATGATGGGAACTCCTTTAATACTGTTTTAAAAGCATCCCATGTGATACCTCAAGAAGCTGGTTGAGAAAATGGCAAGAGTACATTTCTGCAAATTCTAAGCAAAGGGTGGCTACTTTGAAGATGCTAAAATATAATGGTTTTTTTTTTTTTTTTAGTCACAACATAATTCCCATAATTCCATTTCTGTTATTCCATAGTTTTGATGACTTTACTATTATTCTAAAATGTGAAGAAAAAATAATGATAAAGAATGAGTAAGTGGCCCCAAACTTTTGAATGGCAGTGTATATATAAACTCAGCAACAACAAAAAAAAAGTCCTCTCACTTTCAAATGCTTTTATTTTCAGCAAACTTAACATGCGTAAATATTTGTATGAACATAAAAAGATTAAACAACTAAGACATAAACTGAACAAGTTTCACAGACATGTGACTAACAGAAATTGAATAATGGGGGGGGGGGGGGGGGGTCAAAAAAGTAACAGTCAGTATCTGGTGTGGCCACCAGCTGCATTAAGTACTGCAGTACATCTCCTCCTCATGGACTGCACCAGATTTGCCAGTTCTTGCTGTGAGATGTTACCCCACTCTTCCACCAAGGCATTTGCAAGTTCCCGGACATTTCTGGGGGAAATGGCCCTTGCCCTCACACTCCGATCCAACAGGTCCCAGACGTGCTCAGTGGGATTGAGATCCGGGCACTTCGCTGGCCATGGCAGAACACTGACATTCCTGTCTTGCAGGAAATCATGCACAGAACGAGCAGTATGGCTGGTGGCATTGTCATGCTGGAGGGTCATGTCAGGATGAGCCTGCAGGAAGGTTACCACATGAGGGAGGAGGATGTCTTCCCCGTAACGCATAGCGTTGAGATTGCCTGCAGTGACAACAAGCTCAGTCCGATAATGCTGTGACACACCCCCCCAGACCATGACAGACCCTCCGCCTCCAAATCGATCTGGTGAGACAAAACCGCGACTCATCATTGAAGAGCACTTTTTGCCAGTCCTGTCTGTTCCAGCGAAGGTTGTTTGTGCCCATAGGCGACAATGTTGCCGGTGATGTCTGGTAAGGACCTGCCTTACAACAGGCCTACAAGCCCTCAGTCCATTCAATGAAGCTGTCAGCTGAGGACATGTGAGGTGTCTATTTCTCAAACAAGAGACTGTTGTACTTATCCTCTTGTTTAGTTGTACATATGGCCTTCCACATCTCTTTCTGTCCTTGTTAGAGACAGTTGTCCTTTGTCTTTGAAGACTGTAGTGTACACCTTTGTATGAAATCTTGTATAGCCTTCATTCCTCAAAACAATGATTGACTGACGAGTTTCTAGAGAAAGCTGTTTCTTTTTTGCATTTTTTACCTAATATTGACCTTAAGACATGCCAGTCTATTGCATACTGTGGCAACTCAAAAACAAACACAAAGACAATGTTAAGCTTCATTTAACAAACCAAATAGCTTTCAACTGTGTTTGATATAATGGCAAATGATTTTCTAGTACCAAATGATCAATTAAGCATGATTAATCAAGGATAAGGTGTTGGAGTGATGGCTGCTGGAAATGGGGCCTATCTAGGTTTGATCAAAAATGACTTTTTTCAAATAGTGATGGTGCTGTATTTTACATCAGTAATGTCCTGACTATACTTTGTGATCAGTTGAATTCCACTTTTGTGAATTAAAGTACCAATTTCCTTCCAAAACAGCAAAATCTGTATATTATTCCAAACTTTTGGCTGCCAGTGTATATATATATATATATATATATATATATATATATGCCGATCAGCCATAACATTAAAAACATCTGCCTAATATTGTGTAGGTCCCCCTCGTGCCGCCAAAACAGCACCAATAGCATTCTGAGATGATATTCATCTCACCACAATTTTACAGAGCCGTTATCTGAGTTACCATAGACTTTGTCAGTTCGAACAAGTCTGGCCATTCTCTGTTGACCTCTCTCATCAACAAGGTATTTCCATCCACAGAACTGCCGCTCACTGGATGTTTTTTGTTTTTGGCACCATTCTGAGTAAATTCTAGATCAGAGGTCGGCAACCTTTTTGACATGGAGTGCCATTTTTTATTTTTCTGGTCAATGGCTGTGCATTTTTCTAATTTAATCATTATTTTAAATGACAAATGATATTATAAGCATAACAGTTTCAGTGAAAAATTGTGCAAAATCTGATAATTATGATATAATCATGATCCTGCATGTGAATTTTCACAAAACATCTTGTGAAAGTCCTTTAATGAAAGAAAACCTGTCCTTTTGTACAAAATGACTTAACACAGTTAATGTCACAAATTTGCTTATTTGCTTACTGATCACGAAATTGTGTGGAACCTGAAATATTTGTTATATGTCATACATTTTTTAATATCATGCAGAGGGGAAATCACTAGCACGCAAGCAACAGTGAGAGAGGAACAGGCTATTTTATTTATATGAAGTTTTTCACACCTGTTTTCCAATCTACGTCTTGATGTAATCCGTCCTCATGATCACACGGCGTGTTTTCAGCAGCTGAATGGGAGGCTAAACACTATTAAAGTGTGAGGAGATCACAAGATTCACGCATCACAAGCCAATCAACTATTCAGCCCTTTTTGGTGAATCGCACCTGCAAAATCCTAAAACTTTATTCCCAGGTTTAATTTATATTTTGAATAGACTCAGATTTTTTAACCACACGATGTGGGTTTATGTTTTCTCTTTTAATCATTTAATGTAATTTTGGGTGAGACCATGGTTTAAGGAGGGTGTACCTGTATGCTGGGTTGGAAATCTCAAGGATTAATAGTGGTGTTTTCCTTATTAAATCATGTGTTGTTCTGAAAACAAAAGGAAATAGTTGCATGATTAAGCAATAGAATTACTGCCTAAAAAAACTGCCTAATCGAATTTGGCCAAATTTTGTCCACCCACCCACCCATACTTTTTAATGTGTCCATAATATTTTAAAATAATATAGCCTACTTTTGTTTAATTTTTAAAATATTAAGTTAAATGTTAATTTGTACAGTGTGTTGTTTAATCCTAGACATAATTATATTTACATAAAAAAACAATAAAAAAAAAAAACATAAATATGCAGTAGAAACTAGTGTAAATACACAAGCTAAATGGCTTTAAGTTTGAGAGTTTTAAACATATAAGCCCTGGTGTTATATCCATAAAGTGACAGTGACAGAGTACATATTCTAGAAAAATTGTATCAGTACACAAACTACTAAATACATTTAATGATGAATTTACAATTGTACAAAATTTAAATACAACACACTCTATAAACGTCAAAAGAAAAATAATGGAAAATGCACAGCTACAGTTTAATTAATTAGATAAGGTCACAGAAGCTTTTTACAGGCTAATTATTACAACAAATAGGGGTGTAAAGTTCAAGGGTCATGCACAATTAGCATTTTGTACACTTTCTATCAAAGCATGATTCGATATGAGATATGTATATAAAATATACAGTATCAGTTTTTGCTATTTTCTGCTGTGATGTACTATTCATGAGATGTATAAACATGCCAAAATCTTTGCAGTCACACACAAATGAATATTTATCCCTTTAGCAGTTCTGGTTTTGAGTGTGCAGCAACCTGCAATCACCCAACTAGTGTCATGCACTTTTGAGTGCCAAAAGTAAGCCGGTCCTGAGATAAATTCTATACACCTCCTCACTCGTTCTTATGAAACATTGTGTTTTATCCATCTGAGCTGGTAGACAAACTGAAAATATTGTAATTTACCCTATAGACACAAGCATACACCTTTATCTACAACTGAATGTTTATTAAAAAAAAAAAATAATAATAATTATTTGCTCACTGACATTTAATAATCCTTTGGATCTGTAAAAATGATAAAGTGCATTTTCATTCAATTTTGTGTAAATATTAACATAAGAAAAAGCATGCATCATATTTCCAGTGCCATGCCAGAAAGACCTTCAGTGGTTATCCTTTGTAGAGACAGGGTTTGACAGCTAAATCTTATTTCAAGCACATGGCATAAAATACATTTGTGTTCATCAAAATTATTAAAAGCAGCTCAGAGATTCTACGCACAGATTTTCTACATCAACACTGACCTTTGCTTTTTGACAACCGAACTAAAATCTTAATGTGCAACCAGTGGCGTAGCCAAGGCTGATATTAGAGCTTATTCTTTGACTTCAAATTATATTTATAAATACTTTAAAAATGAATACATTCTGATTTTTGAAAGTGTGAAAGAACTGTTTGAATGCGACACCTCTCTGTTGTGAAGGAAAATTTGGTAAAAATATTTGGGTGAAAACTGGGCTCATCCATTTTTGTTGAGGCCCACCCAAAAGTAGTTTCCTGGCTATGCCCTTGAATGCTACTGTATTTGACAGTTTTCTATATGGACACTGTGGGAAGGCTTTGTTTATGCAATTGTTTATGCCAGAAGATTATTTGTTGACTTGCCTACTGACAATGAATAGACACTAAACTTCCAAAAAGGAGAAGGGAAAAGCATTGTTTGCAATCTGAACTAACATTTCTTCACAGGATCACAAATCTGTCAGTTTTGCAATATGACTAAATCAATTAGTGAGAGGTACACATTCAGGAATATGGATACTAAGGTATTTTGATTATTTAGTCCAATGTCGTAAATTAGAGTATTGATTTAAGTAAGCTTAGTAAGCTCAAGTCATTTTAATGTGCTTCCATTTGATATAATGCCACACTGTGACATACAATAGTAATGCTTGGATACTTAACACTGTCCAAGAGTACATAAATATGACTTTTTGATCAGTGTCCAAAAGCAAATGTATGCTGTGAGTCTCTTGTGGGTACTTCATCTACAATAAACCTGTTAAGTCACCTACAAAAAGATAAGAACACAAAGAAAAAATATTAGAAATTCATTTAATGGGATGACTGCGCACATTGGTGCTGCTTCATACCTACAAGTTATATTTGATACCTTATGGATGTGTGGTGGTAGCTCGTCTTCAAACCCCTCCTCGGGCACAGGGTCATGGTGGCGGCTCATTTGGGTTTCCTCAGACCAGCCTCCCATCGGCATACGAGGCGTTCTCTGGACTCGAGAGCTTCCAAAAATAGAGTCTATGGGAGACACAGATTTAGCGAAGGCTCAACTTTCTCATTGTGAATTATTGGCAGAAATAATGGACAAATGAGGGTCTAATTTTGAAAAAGGTACCTGCGGTTCCATCGCAGCGCCTCTGGCTTCTGTTCTGCAGTGCTGCCCCCTCCTGGTTTGTAGTGCTGGCACTTGGGAAAGTGCTGGAATGGGGGAAGTTGCGGGACAACTCCATATTGTCATTGACACTCTCACTGCTTTCGTCACTCTCTTGCCTGTGCCAGGTGTGTCGAGACAGCTCACCCCGAGACTGCTGCTTATGCATCTAAGCATACACAAACATAGGGATAAAGTTACTTAAAATGTACTTCATTATTTAGATTTATCAGTCTACAGATTGACCTCTTTCAACAGATTTAGACTAATCGTCACACACCCATAAAAACAGTCCTTTATTGCCTTTTTTTATTAACTGCTTTTTAGGCAGTCATTGGTAGTATAAGTACTACTATGGTTGCCATCTGTTGACCATAACAGTCTCACAAACTTTCTGTAGGTTTTTCATGAATAAGCGTCTTCTAAATCCCTCAAATGTAAGAATAACTGTTAGACTTGTTAGTGAAATAAATACACACTGGCTGTGTTGCACATATTCTGCCCATAGAGTCACTAAACTCTAACTTATATAAACTTTTCAGACTCCGTTATCTTCTCTTAATTGCATTGTTAACAACAATATGCAGTTCGTGTGAAGGTACTTTACCTCATGCATGTAGAGAGCATGAATGCTCATCTCTGTGGAGGCATATTCTGATAAGACCATACTGGTTAGCTGGCCTTCCCAGGCACTACTGCTGGAGCTGACAGTACGAGCATCAGTGCTGAATGAGGACGAGCCAAAAAGAGATGGAAAGAAAAACACAAGAACAAATGACTGTAATAACATTACAGTAACAGTATTATACCTGTTTCTGTACCTCAACTGGGCAACAATCAAATGAAGAATTTTCTAAAAAAGACATTAAACAATTAAGATTGTTTGGGATAAAAATGTAGGCTTGACTTTTGATGTAAAGGCTGGAACTAGAGGTAGACCGATATATCAGAAACAATATATGCCGATAGTTGCCGATATTTTGTTTTCATTTTTTCCCCCAATTTTTTTCTTTATTATTCCTTATCAATAAATCTCATCTGGTGAAATATATAAATATAAAACTTTTCATCTGGTGAATCTATAGGCTATAAAAAGTTCATTTGGTAAATACTTACATATAGAGTATTGTAACAGAGCCAAATTTCTGTAATTTCAAAATAAGAGTCCCTGGTGTATTTTGGGCTTGTTTAAAGAAAAAAGTCCTGCATGATGCACCAAATCTTAATTTCACGAAATTGCAAAATAAACTCTTTCTGAATATACCCCCCATTTGCCTTTAGTCAAACAAAGAGATAGTCCCACCCCCAACTCAAACCATTGGTTGTGTAACGTTGTTGGGGCAGGTCTAAGCGGATTGCTCAAAACAAACAGAGCAAATTTCATTGCGCTACAGAAACACATAGCTTACCATTTTCGAGAAAATTAACCTATCAATGGCTTACTTATAGTTGTCTCTGCATATTAAGCTGGGATAGGAGAAAGTATTTTAACACAGAAAAAGTTACATACTTCAGCTTTAAGTAATGAGTGCTTTCATACAGACAGATGTTATAAATTATTTTGCTTTATGTTTTAATTCAACAGCAATTATCAGTGTGGCAAAAACAGTGTCTTTCAATCCATTTATCAGAATAGCTCACCCAAAACATAAAAATTCTGTCACTATTTACTCACCCTCACTAAAAGTAGTCCACAATTGTGCGCTATATTCCAAATCTTCTGAAGTCATGCAACAGCCATACAAGTTGTATGAGCCATCTTTATAGATTAGTAAAAAAAAAAAAAAAAAAAAAAAATATATAAAAGAAATTGGGTGAACTATTCCACTAATAATGTGCAATGGTTTCAAAAAACATGGATAAAATTCAAAACAAGACAAATTCTAAGCTGAAGAAAAGGTTTAATTTGGCAGAGCCTAATTATAAAATCTATTGACATATGATAACTACCTATCGAAATGTCTTCACCCTCCCACCTACATGTCAAACCTATCAATGCTAATTTCTAAAATATTTTACAAATAAATCTTTATGATTTTATGCTATACATTGTGTATAAAAAATGGTTTAAAATATAAATGTTACAATATGAATTGCACATCATTTTCAAAACCAAAAACAAAAAAAAGAAGGAAAACACCATGACAATTTAAACCACTCAATTATAAATGTTTGAAAAACAAAACCGCAATCGAAGTGTTAACTGGTAAGAGGTAGAATGTTTTGTAGAAACAATCACATTTTCACCCTCCACTGAGCATAGTTTCTGTAGACTAATGTCTTTACACTATAAATGTAAGTGACTGTGTTACAATCCCATTACAATTACTGTTCCTATGAAACATACAGTGGTGGCCAAAAATAATTGTTGCCAACGTGTTTTGGAGAAAAATATGTATTTAATAATGAGATATTTTCCCTCTTTTAATTGTTTTACTTCAATTAAAGGTTAGATTTTTGTGAATTTGTTTTAATGAAATATCAAAAGGATAAACAATGCAGATTTTTTTTTTCACAGCCTTCTCATATTTACAAAGGGTGCTAATATTTTTGGCCACCACTGTAATTTAACACATTATAATGTAGGATTTCAATAAATTAAGGTAACATTTAAATCTAACTTTGATGTCCAAAAACAAACATTTAAAAAAACTGCAAAGTTTAAACAAAATTAATGTGCTTCCTTTCTCTGTTGGCATTAGTTCAATTGACACATTTGTCCGCCTGCATGTTCCCTCAGTCCAAAGTTTAACAAAGACGCTTTTGCGGTGGAGACAAAAGTTTTTTGAAATGGAAATGTGAGTTTGACTTTGAATTCATAACAGTTACACATTATGATATATAGAAAATATCTGTGAAATCAAATTTAATGTAAAGCTGTTTATTTTTATTATCGATCAGTTGTTGCAGCACTAATATAATTTCAGTGCTCTCTTACCCTGAGCCTGCCATGGCTCACCCAAACACCACAGTTGGACGGTCAGCTCGTGGCAGCCTGGCAGATGGGTAGCTGCCCCGCAGGTGTACACTTGTGCTGATAGAGGAGAGAGAACGGAGAGTGGATGCTCCCTCACTCACTCCAACAGACACAGGATTGATGATGGAGACCTCTCGACCCAAATGCAGCGAGGCCAAGGAGGGGGGTCTCATCAAGAGATTTGCAACGACTGCGAGGCTGGAATGGAAAAAGCAGAGAGTGTGTTTAAACTCAAAAGCATACCAAGATTCTGTGACATTTTGGTCAACAAGGCCATCCATCATCATCCCCTTAATCCATCATGATTGACATTACCTAAAAAGCTCTCTTGAAACTGTCTGACAAAAATGTAAATACTTTGAGATTTTGATTAGTTAGTGTATGTTATCTGTAAAAGTCTGATGGATGTTGGCGGTCCAATCATTTGTAGGCACCTCATACCTCTGAACTGGACTGTAGTGAGTGGGTTGAGGTAAAGGCAGGATTTTCTGCTAAGATTCCCTGTTGACCGCCAGTGGCCTCACGCTGCACTTTCTCTTTCAACTGGCTGATGAAATGGGTGCTTTCCTGAGGGGGTTGCCAGTGTGGGTTTTTGATAGCAAAATGCATGAGCGAAAGTTCGGTTTTCCCATCTTCTGCCTGCTGGTAGATGGAGGCTTCTGTTTTCCCAGCAGACATCCACTATAGTGGACCAAATAAGAGGGCATAACAGTCAGCATTAAAGAGATAACTAGATAGAAGCAGTTACCTAACAAGACAATAAGGTGAAACAAGTCAGTCTTTTTTGTTCCATACAAAAATATGGAAGCACCATATAAGAGGTTTTGCTTCCTTACCGCTGGATGACCATGTTGACGGACATCCATCTGTGCAAAAGAGCAAGTGTCACCCACACCGACCACGTCAACAGTAAAGTTTCTGAAAAAATCTATGATCTCCAGAGACTTGCAGCGCAAGCAGAAAATAAGAATGAAGGGAGTGATGACAGGACTCAGGAGCTCCTCAAGAATAAACACCTAAGGGAAAGGAGAATGAAATAGAGAGAGAGAGAGAGAGAGAGAGAGAGAGAGAGAGAGAGAGAGAGAGAGAGAGAGAGAGGGGTGGGGGGTTTTACACTGGAGTTGCAGTCGAGAGAAGGGGGGCAAAAACTAGTGTTAGATACACGGAGAATTGTCTTTTTATTAAGCTGCTGCATGACTTACAGCTTTATACTGAAAGAGCTGAGCGAACTCGTCTCTAGTTTCATAGCGGTGGGCATTACACTGCCAATGATCAGGCATGTAGTGGATGTATGCCAAGATCACTTTAAGCAGCTGCTCCGGACAGAACACCATATGCTTGTCTGGGATGAAAGAACTGGAGCAGAAAAAGGCAGAAACTTTAATCTTGGTCACTCACAGCTTAAAAAAAAAAAAAAAAAATGCCAAGTTCCTCCAAGTACCCACCTGCAAACTGTGATGCAGACTCCAAGTAATGTGATACTGCTTAGCACGTGTTCCACAGCCAATACATCTTCATCATAAATGGTCAAAGCAATCAAAACTGCAAGTATGGAGCCGGCAAAGAATGCAACGTTCTTGGCCACCACTGTAAGTAATGGTGACATGAAACAGTTCATGTACTTGGAGGAGGCCTTGTAGCCTTTACTGAGGCGTGACATCAGCTCATGGTCCAGTTCATTAAAGTGTCGTAGGTAAAAACGCCCATACAAGGACCAGCATCGAGCACCTAGACTTCCCGGCTCACGCTTGATCACCTCGGTGTAGCTGAAGAACGCATACAGGATCTGCCAAATTAGGATAACTGGGCATAGGAGTAGGTTGGCAATTCCAATCCACAAGATCCTTGAGCTTAGACGATCTGCTAGCTCCAAATGGTTCCCTCAACATTTGTATTCTGGCTTCAGACTCCACTCATTCTCAAAAAGAGATCCAGGGCCCCAGAAGAAAATGAGCTCAAAGTTGTATTTGAGCCCACGGGTGTCGTCTAGTACAGGTAAATGAAAGCACACAGGCAGAAGCGACTTATTGACCATCGTGACCATGTAGTTCTTAAAACGCAGTATGCGGTGGTAGATGTCAAGCTCTGTCAGTTCTTTTTTGTGGATACAAATCTGGTGCTCTTTTTGTATCTCAACAATCCGTGCCTGCACCTCCTGCCAAGTGAAATAAGGAAGGTCTGTCTGCGAAAATGAATTGATTGATTGTTAAAACAGTGTCAGAGACTCTGTGTTCTTTTCCACTGCTGACTCTGCTGTTAGTAGCTAAACATTTTAGTAAATATGCTAGAAGTAGTGAAATAAAGCAGAAAAGCTCACCGTGGACATTTTTAGGGCATTGATGTAGAATGATCTGATTTCCCAGTAGCAACAGATGTTGTAGATAAATTTGATGAGACGATGGAGCCAAAAGACCCCTGATATTACAAGGATGAAGATGGCCAAAACATTGTCACGGATCCTGCAATACATGTTAACAAAGGACATTTTGTGTGAAGATGGATTAAAGTAACCAAGGCTCAGAGCAAAAATGCCATTGAAAGTGACAAAAAGGGAATTTCAAATGTGTGGGCATTTAATATATTTCATAATATCTAGTCATGGGTTTAGATACTGTTGTGACCAATTGATTCAAATGAAGTATTCTGCGTGAATAAACAACATATATTAGAAAAATATGCTCTAATAATCCAAAGTAAGAAAGTGACCCTGAAAATCAATTCAAAGGGGAAAATATCACCCCCTTACAAAACACACACACACATACACATATACGTATATATATATTTATTAGTGATGTGACGATATACTGAATTTAGATATATCGCGAACCAAAAAAAATGACGAACCATATCGAGGCAAAAGACAATATTTTGAAATCGGGTTCTTGGTCATTGTTTTCTGTCCATATGATTATAAATCAAATGACCCGTCAAACATCATAATCTCTCTATTGCGTGATTTTACCCCTACTGCACTTTTTTCCTACACTGTTTACAGAGTTCACACAAGGTCCCTGAAGTGCTTAAAGTGCCTTGATTTGTTGAAAAGTGCTTTAGATTAAAACAGACCATTTCTTCCGTGTAATGTGTGTCCAAAGATGAAATCCCACACTCCACTTTCATTGAATAATGTGTCTTTTAACATCCTTTCTGTTCTTTACAGTCAAATAAAAAAGTAAAAATAAATATAAATTTTTATCACAAATAGCATGGATGTGCAAAAAAACGAGACTTATCTTTCGTTAATAGACCTTTTTCACAGCATCGCCATCTTTGATTTTTGACGGGAATGACAACGAGGCAGTGAGGGATAGATGTGGAAAATCTGATGTGATCAACAAGCTTTTTACAGCTTTATACCATTTGTGCCAATGAAGAGATGGTAAGTCTCTCTCTCACAGCCTCATTTCCATTAAAAATCAAACATGGCGCTACTGTGAATAAGGTCTATAATGAACCGGAACACCTGTGCGAGTCTATGAGATTCACATTAAACTCTTAAAGTCACAGTACCATTATTGTGGTTGTAATACAAATGAATGTAAATATAATGTTATTACTTGTAAATTGTAAATATTATTTCAAACATTGGCAGCTCATTTAATTATTATGTACAGTGCATCCGGAAAGTATTCACAGCACTTCACTTTTTCCACATTTTGTTATGTTACAGCCTTATCCCAAAATGGATTAAAATTCATTATTTTCCTCAAAATTCTACAAACAATACCCCATAAAGACAACGTGAAAGAAGTTTGTTTGATATCTTTGCAAATTTATTAAAAATAAAAAACGAAAAAAAATCACGTACATAAGTATTCACAGCCTTTGCCATGACACTCAAAATTTAGCTCAGGTGCATCCTGTTTCCACTGATCATCCTTAAGATGTTTCTACAACTTGATTGGAGTCCACCTGTGGTAAATTCAGTTGATTGGACATGATTTGGAAAGGCACACACCTGACTACATAAGGTCCCACAGTTAACAGTGCATGTCAGAGCACAAACCAAGCCATGAATTGTCTGTAGACCTCCGAGACAGGATTGTATCGAGGCACAGATCTGGGGAAGGGTACAGAAAAATTTCTGCAGCATTGAAGGTCCCAATGAGCACAGTGGCCTCCATCATCCGTAAATGGAAGAAGTTTGAAACCACCAGGACTCTTCCTAGAGCTGGCCGCCCAGCCAAACTGAGTAATCGGGGGAGAAGAGCCTTAGTCAGGGAGGTGACCAAGAACCCGATGGTCACTCTGACAGAGCTCCAGCATTTCTCTGTGGAGAGAGGAGAACCTTCCAGAAGAACAACCATCTCTGCAGCACTCCAACAATCAGGCCTGTATGGTAGAGTGGCCAGACGGAAGCCACTCCTCAGTAAAAGGCACATGACAGCCCGCCTGGAGATTGCCAAAAGGCACCTGAAGGACTCTCAGACCATGAGAAACAAAGATTGAAATCTTTGGCCTGAATGGCAAGCGAGCCCAGACTTGAACCTGATTGAACATCTCTGGAGAGATCTGAAAATGGCTGTGCACCGACACTCCCCATCCAACCTGATGGAGCTTGAGAGGTCCTGCAAAGAAGAATGGGAGAAACTGCCCAAAAATAGGTGTGCCAGACTTGTAGCATCATACTCAAAAAAGACTTGAGGCTGTAATTGGTGCCAAAGGTGCTTCAACAAAGTATTGAGCAAAGGCTGTGAATACTTATGTACATGTGATTTTTTTTTTCATATTTTTTTTTCATATTTTTTTTTTTTATAAATTTGCAAAGATTTCAAACAAACTTCTTTCATGTTGTCATTATGAGGTATTGTTTGTAGAATTGAGGAAAATAATTAATTTAATCCATTTTGGAATAAGGCTGTAACATAACAAAATGTGGAAAAAGTGAAGTGCTGTGAATACTTTCCGGACGCACTGTATACAATTTCAAGAAATAATATTAATTGATAGAAAGTAGAATTTGTATATTTTTTTTAAAAAGTTAAAATTTTATTATAATAATCAAGACAAATTAATTAAATAATTAACATACACTTTCACATACTTTTTCAGTACAGGTTCTGTTTTGTTCTATTGCTTGTTCTGCACCTTTTCAGCCTAAATGTAGTCTACTATTTTTGAAGGCTTATTTGAATATATATATATATATATGTATATATATATATAGGTAGATAGATAGATAGATATATTTCTGACACTGGTGTGAAGTAATAACATTAATTCCACACCATTTATGACAAGTGAAATGCATGAAATTTACCGAGCACTGCACACATCCACTGGGAGAAAAGCATCAGGGAGTGTAACCTTTGATAAATCAGTGTGATTAACAAACTTGTTGGCAAAGAGAATATCATAGTCCACACAGTTAGCCAGGAACACTGTGAATGTCACCACAAACACCAGTTGCCTGGAATAAAAATTTGAAAAAATATATAAGTGTGGTCAAGGAATGTAATATCTGATCCATTGTTACTACCTATAGGAACACATAAATAATGCTACAAAAATGTTTTTCATGTCTAGTTGCAATACACATCTAGATTGTGCAAAAACAGAGGACTATCACCTTTGATCATAAATATTATGAAGAAATGAAGAATAAATTAACTTGGACTTACACAAGCTCAAATATTTCTCCCAGCAGCATACAAGTAAATCCATTCTTCTGTGTAGATTATAGACTTATTGAATGTTAAGAAAAATACAGTTGGAAGTTTGAAATTGAATGATATTCAATTCATCTATTAATTTAAGTGCAGAAAAGGTCGTGATTTTCACTGTGGTGCCATGGAGCTGCAATAAATAAATGAATTCATGAAATCTGGGTCAATGGTTGAGATGCATGTTTGTATTAGGCCTGTACAACAATCAGCCACAACATTAAAACCACCTTCCTAATATTGTGTAGGTCCCCCTCGTGTCGCCAAAACAGCGTCTAAGCATTCTGAGATGCTATTCTTCTCACCACAATTGTACAGAGCAGTTATCTGAGTTACCGTAGACTTTGTCAGTTCGAACCAGTCTGGCCATTCTCTGTTGACCTCTCTCATCAACAAGGCATTTCTGTCCACAGAACTGCCGCTCACTGGATGTTTTTTGTTTTTGGCACCATTGAGAATAGAGACTGTTTTGTGTGAAAATCCCAGGGGATCAGCAGTTAGAGAAATACTCAAACCAGCCATCTGGCACCAACAATCATCCATGCGATTACCTAATCAGCCAATCATGTGGCAGAAGTGCAGTGCATAAAATCATGCAGATACGGGTAAGGAACTTCAGTTAATGTTCACATCAACCTTCAGAATGGGGAAAAAATTGATTTGTTGATCTCAGTGATTTAGACTGTGGCATGATTGTTGGTGCCAGATGGGCTGGTTTGAGTTTTTTTTGTTACTGCTGATCTCCTGGGATTTTCACACACAACAGTCCCTAGAATTTATTCCGAATGGTGTCTGTGGACAGAACTGGTTCGAACTGACAAAGTCTACGGTAACTCAGATAACCGCTATGTATAATTGTGGTGAGAAGAATCGCATCTCAGAATGCGGGTTGGTGCTGTTTTGGTGGCACGAGGGGGACCTACACAATATTAGGAAGGTGGTTTTAATGTTGTGGCTGATCAGTGTATCCATTGCACATAATAAGGCAAGGTACATGGCTCTTATAGAATTTGGCACATAAACTGTCTTGTATAGTTGCTTTATTTAGATGTGTGGGGGTCTGTATTTTACATTTGGATCCCTCTGGTACATGCACCAGCAGGTTCTCTTCTCCAGGAGGGGAATCGCTGTAGGACGCCTCCAGGCGATGGTATTCTGTATCAAAGTGGGCCATCCCGCCATCAGCCCCATGAACACCTGTCACACACTATCCCTTCTGCTGCCTTATAAATAAAAATATGTATTATTTGTAGTTAATTTGTCTTTCTAGAAATGTAAGTTAATTTGTAAGATTTTTACCTTTGTATCGGTCATTGACATATGAGATTGTCCAATAAGGTGATAAAATTGAGAAATCTTTAAAAAAAAAATCTAGTTTAAAACACTTGTCAGGTTGTAGAAATATAATATTTGTGTCAATGCCAGTTTCATAAATTGTAAAAATGTCAAGTGGTGTAAGCCTTAAGTAAATGCCAGTTAAATACTTTCCTTGTACCTTGTAAACACAATTAACTCATTAAAAAAATATTTCAAACATTATTATTATTATTTACAAATATATATTTAATTTTTGTGTCACGAATATCAAGAAGTTTTTCAGGGTTACTCCAGGGGCGGACTGGCCATCGGGAGAACTGGGACTTTTCCCGGTGCTCAACAACTTTTGGGCCAGTGTCTATGTAAAGACCCAGGCCGTTTTCTCTTCCCAGTCTGCCCCGGTTTACTCCATCTGACCTTAACAAAATGTGCCATTTAAAAAAAAAAAAAAAAAAAAAAAAAAAAAAAAAAAAGGCTGACTATTTGATATTTTTTTCAAACTTTAAAAATCTCTTAATACACAGTCAAGAGGGTCAAAAGGGGATCTCTGTGTTTTACATTTATTAATTGTTTTCCCAGATGACAACAGAATGGCTCCCTGCATGTTGGTTAGGCTACACCATCTGAATTGGACACTGGTTTTTCAAATATAAATATTTAATACAAAATTGTTTCACTGATTATTTAAGAAATAACAATAACAAATGTTCCAAACTACTTATGCCAACACTTGAAGAATTTCAGTTTTTTCTTCGTTTTTATTTTACCATCTCAGGACGGTCATTTTTGACTGTAGGCCTCGAAAATATCAAAATGACTTTCAACACAGAAATTTAAAACATGTACATTATAGTAGAGGTGTTCAAGAAATTGTATTTTAATTTATTTTTTAATAACGTTATTGACTTGTAAAGACGCGTAAAATCGCGCGTGCGTGTGTGTGTATATTTATATGTAACGATTGTTGCCTGTCAGACTTTAAGATTATCCCCTTGTGATCTTTGGTAAAACACACACTGTGCGACATTATGTCAGACTGTACGATACACGTCGATAGACTTTGGTCCAAATCGTTCCGATTGAAATCTTTTACGATCGCTAAAATATGCCTCAAATTCGTAGCCAAAATCGTACAGTGCTTTTAAATCTCATTGTGAAACAGCGGCGGGCTCATGTTCGAGCCTACGGACAGAAGAAGCCAATACAAACCCACCAGGAATATCTGATAACTAGCTTTGCCTTTGACCTTAAGAGAGCAGTTTTAAAACATACGTTGGCCCAGCTTGACCAGCATTGTGAAATGTATCATCAATATAAAAACAATGCAAGCAAAGCGACCGGAAGAAACGTCCCCGCATTGAAATGTAACAAATGGCTACGGAACTACTTTGAACCTCCCGCCATTCCATATATGAAACCAAAACGATTACGGGACCAATTCCGCTCTTCCTATAGATGAAATAACAAAATAAATAAACAAATAATAAAAAAATCCACATGCAGTCAATTGCTTGCATTGTTTCCTTTACAAAGCGTATAGCCTACATTATCCACGCATGACAATACTTTACTTAAAATAACTAATGTCTGTTATTATCACTGGCTGGAAGCACTCAGCTCGGGGGGCGCGTCATATTGAGAAACACCCATGCAGCAAACAAGAAACATTGGACTGGGTTGAATTCTTACCTCATTCGAATATAAAGGACGGTAATTAATAATTTGCGTGCTGTTTAAAATGTCAAGTTCCGTTTTGTTTTCGTTTCTTAACGCACAGGACAGAGGCCGCGTCAGCTACGGGACAGATTTGCTGTCTACTGAGCAGCAGGTTTGGGATGAGCCAATGATGACACAAGGAAATGGTTTTTCATTTGACAATATTCAAAATACCATCCTATTAAATCTTATCATTTCTGTAGTATCTTGGATTTAAACTGCAAAATGATCACACTGCAATACTGTACGAAACGTAGCCTATACCGCTTCATAGTGCGCTCTATTTCACTCTCTATTTGGAAAACAAATGTTAAGTGGTAGGCTACATATTTGTTTGTTTCACAGACTCAGTCCTTGTAAGAATGCTCCATTTACCAGATGGTATTGGGGAGAACAGTCCAGCAGGAATTGGTGTTGTCCTTAACTATGCTGACTGAGTATTTATTTAAACAAACAAATGTAATTGTGCAAGACATACGCATTGTTGTTTCTTACAGTAGGGCAAACTGAAGTAAAGAGGAGCTTTTGGGGTTTTTCTCATTTATTCAACAAATGTTTACCCTAAAGCTTTCATATTTTGTGTCCATTAAATGTATTCCTTATTCTAACGATGGTGTGATAACTTTGACAGAAAACAAAGAACTATAGTGTGAATAAAATTTTTTTTGTGTGAATGTACTAATGTTAAACAACACAAAACACATCCTCAAACACTTGAAAAATCAACAGATGAAGCAGAGGCACTAAAGAATACATATAAACACGAAAAAAGCAAGCAGGAGGAAAAAGTTGAAAAAATCGAATTTTATTAAACTTTAAATACAGCAGGACATTTTAAAATGCAGGGGGAAACATAAATGTTTCAATCTCTTGGAGGCGGCAAGAAAAAGGACCTGGCTGTCATTTGCCACAGAGCAAGCACAATTGAAAGAAAATACCTGAATCCCCCCCAACCTATTTCCAAGGATGAATGAATAAAAATCACAGCTGTGGCAGGGGGAAGTGTATGAGTTCAAGCAATCCAGGAGAAGCAAAAGCTTACAGCACCTGGTATTCCCAGGCGGTCTCCCATCCAAGTACTAACCAGGCCCAACCCTGCTTAGCTTCCGAAATCGGACGAGATCGGGCGCGCTCTTTTTTTTTTTTCTTTTTTCTTTTTCTTTCAATTCACAAAATTATATTTTCATAATTCAACATAATATTTACAAAGAGTACCAGTACTTTTACATCCAAATAATCATTCTAGAAACCAAAAACCAAAAAACATTTCACATGATATATGCATATATATATATAAATATATATACCTTTGACATTTCCCCAACCCAAAGATAGCTCTTTTTCATAAAATCTCATTTAGAACTCCAAAATCATTATAGCACAAGAAATTAAACCTTCTGATTTTTACCAATTAATGCAGATTCCTCCCGCCTCCCCTTCATGAATAAACTTATTCCTACTTACAAAAAATTCTTTTACCTCCTTCCCTCCATATTCACAGATCAATTCAATGTCTCTCTTTAATATTGCTTTAAATAAATCTTTTATTTTTACTGCCCTCCCCTCAAAGTGTGCAAAGTTCCTTCTGAGAACAACTGCAAGTCTGGCATGGCTTAAAACAAAATTAATTAAACAAAATTTCACTTTTTCCTTTTTTTCAAACAAGCCAAACAAAAACATTTTCTTCCACCCTTCCTCCGAATCAGAATCCACATCCCAATTTTCTTTTAATAGCGCTTTCAAAAAATTGAAAAAATCAACTAAAGCATCACATTCCAAAAAATAATGTAAAAAACTCTCATGACCACTTCTACAGACATCACACATCACATCTACATCATTGTTTATTTTATTTAACACCACATTTGTATAAATTCTGTTGTGCCTTATTAAGAAATCGTTGTTCTCACATTCTATGCTGTTATATTTTATATTTAAATTAGACCATATTTTCTTTATCTCTAAGTCTTCAAACACTCTGCACCACACTTTTTCTGCTGCTGGCTTTTTTAGTACATCAACTATTAACCATCTATACACTTTTTTCACACTCATATCCTTTATTTTATATTTCTCTTCATCTTGCATCACATACATCTCAGGCATACATTGTTCTTTTTTATTAACACACTGTCTCTTAATGATAGTAACCCATTTCACAGGTATACATGATTTTATTCTTTCATAAATTTTATTTACCTTCTCTTTATTTTCCATCCCCTCAAATTCGCTTACGGAGTCATATATGCAATTCTCTCTAAGAAATCCTGGAATAACCTCGTAAATAATGTCTTTTACTTGCTTTATACCACTTTTCATGAATTTGGGTTCATATAACGTTTTGTTGTTATATTTGAACTTTTCATTTAAAAACAGGGGTAGGTTTACAAACATTTGTATTCCATCACACTCATAATCTACCTTAGGTAGAAAACGCCTCCATGCCTCCAGTACCTCCCTGTAAATTTCTGGTATCCCTATAGTCATTGACTGTTTAAAACCCATGTACCAGCCATTATCACCTATTCCTCCTACATCATCAATGTACTTCCTTAAACATTCCTTCCACCCATAATTCCACTTCCCTACCATGTATTTTTGTACAATTTTTATTCTCATTGCGGTCTTTTTCATTTCTAAGTCCATCAGGTTTAAACCTCCTTCCCAACTCTTCCCCACCAGTGTTTTCTGTGCAATTTTCACCCCCTTCCCTTCCCATATAAAATCACACACAATTTTGTTTAACTCATTCATTACCCACTCTGGCATTTCAATAACACTCATCACATACACACATACTGATAACAGAAGACTGTTAACAACAATTATTTTCCCTTTTAATCTTAACTTTCTCCCTCTCCACGCTGTACATACCATTCTTATCTTGTTTATCACCCCTGCCCAAGTCATATCCCTCGCCTCTTTACTTTCCACCCCTAAATGCACTCCCAACACCTTCATGTACTTTTCCTCCACTCTAAATCCCACGTCTATTTTCTCTACCTCTCCTACGTACATTATTTCTGATTTATCTTTATTTATTTTAGCTCCAGATGCCCTCCCATACTTCCTTACTAACTCTAAAACCCTTACCACACTTCCACCCTCCCTCACTGTGATTGTTGTGCCATCTGCATATTGGTTTATTATGCATCTCCCTCCATATGGCAATTCAATCCCTTCTACCCTTTTGTCTCTTTTGATTAGTGTGGCCAGGGGTTCCACTACAATAGCATATAATAATGCAGATAGTGGACACCCTTGCCTCACCGACCTCCCCACCTCAAAAGTGTCTGTTAATACTCCGTTTACTTTAACACAACTCCGTGCACTTCCATACAGTCTCTTCACCCATCCCACCATTCTCCCCCCAAAACCAAACTTCTCTAATGTCCTATACAAAAATTGGTGCTCTACTCTATCGAAGGCCTTGTTCCAATCTATCCCTAACACTATTCCCCCTATTTTGTCTTGCTTCATATACTCAATCACATCCCTAACTGTCCCTATTGTATCTGCTATATCCCTACCTGGTATGCTATAACTCTGTGTTGGTAGAACTATGTCGCCTATCACTCTTTTTATCCTGTTTGCTAATAATTTTGTAAGTATTTTATAATCCACGTTTAATAAACTGATTGGCCTATAATTTTCTAAATCTAATTTATTCCCCTTCTTATACACTAATGTTATCACCCCCTCTACCATCCTATCCTGCACTATCCCTGTTCTTTCCATCCCCCTAAATACCTCCACTAGTATTGGTGCTATCTCTTTTTTATATACTTTATACCACTCTATGCCTATCCCATCACTTCCCGGGCTTTTCCCACTTCTTAATCCGTCTATTGCTTCTATCACTTCTTCCTCATCTATTTTCCTATCACACCACCTCCTATCTTCTTCACTCAACTCACTTTCCACACTCTCTAGGACTTCATCTATACTTTTCTCCTCCACTCCTCCCCTCTTGTATAACTCCCCGTAAAACTCCTGGACCCTCTCCAATATATCCACATAATCTTTTATTGCCCCTCCCTCCTTTGTGTTTATTTCATTTATATATGCCCTACTCTGCCTCCTTTTCTCCAATCCTAGGAAGTACCCTGTGCACTTTTCACCCTCCAGCGCATACTTCGCCTTACTTCTCAGGATTGCTCCTTTACATTTCTCCCTCTCATACTTCTCTAATTCCATCTTCACCTTAACATATTTTTCCATGCTATATCCCTCCTCATCTTCAGCTCTGCTCAACTCCACCCTCAATCTTTCTCTCAATACCCTCTCTTCCTTCCTCATCTTTTCCCTCCTTTTCTTGCTATGCCTAATACTAATT
The DNA here is from genome assembly GCF_019703515.2 of Myxocyprinus asiaticus. Taxonomy (NCBI): domain Eukaryota; kingdom Metazoa; phylum Chordata; class Actinopteri; order Cypriniformes; family Catostomidae; genus Myxocyprinus; species Myxocyprinus asiaticus. The sequence continues at coordinate 4,518,006 of NC_059355.1, read as the reverse complement.
AGTTTTACATTATTCTTTATCTTCTCCCATCTTCCCCCTATACTATCATCTATCCTATTACTTTCCTTATATACCTCTATCCTCTCATTTTCCTTATCTAAAATATCCCTAATCTGTTGCTCATATTCTTCCTCCTCAATATACCCTGCATTCAAAATCCACATCCCTCCCCCTACCTCCTCACTCCCTACTTTAATTTTAAACCTAACCCCGTCATGATCACTTAAACTATTTTCCTGGTGCCTTATTCCATCTATATACCTAATAATTTCCCCCTGTACTAACACTAAATCTATTCTACTCTGTTTTAAAACCCCATTCCTCATCTGTCTCCTAGTGAATTCTCTCTTCTCTGGGTTTTCATACCTCCAAACATCTATCAGTCCTTTATCTCTCATCACCTCCATCAACATCACCCTTGATTTCTCCCATCTAAATTTTACCCCCTTCCCCACATCAAGCCTACTACATTTAATATTAAAGTCCCCTACTACAATACACCTCCCCACAATTAACTCTTTTAACACCTCTATAATTTCTCTCCTATCTATTTCTATGTTTGGGACATAAATATTAATTAATCTAAATTCTATCTTCTTATATTTAAACTCAGTTACTAAAATCCTCCCTATCTGATCCTTGTACACCTCCTTTATATCTTCTACACTGTCTTTTTTAATCATTATTGCTACCCCCCTTGCATTCCTAGCCCCATTATTATAATATATGTCTCCCTTCCACTCCTCTCCCACCTCTCTCACCTTATCCTCATCCCAATTAGTTTCTTGTAAACAAATAATATTACTTCGAAAAATAAACAAACACTCCTTCATCTTCTTCCTATCCCTTAAACCATTTACATTAATTGAAGTTACAGTGGCCATGAGAGCAAACAAACAAAGAAAGGAGTTGTCAATCATTCATTTAAAACAAAACTCACATACCCGATCGTTGTTCTTTAATCTGTTCAGCTCGTTCTCTGTCCTTCTTCGCCTTTCTCTTAGCACTCAGTCTCTTAGTTGTCATCTTCACGCTTCTCAAGCCCACTCCTCTCTCCTCCTCCCTCCTTACTCCTCCACTTCTTGATCTTGGCTCTTGTACTGTTTCTTTCTTTTCCACCACTCCATCTCTCTCCTTCTCGCAACCTTCTTCTCCCTCCTCGCTTTCTCCCTTCTGCTCCATCTCCTCCTCATCATCGCCATCCTCGCTCGTACTTTCAGACCTATATCTCCATTCCATTTTATCTCCACCTTCGCCAGCCTCGCCTTCGCCCTTCATCTCTCTCTCCACATCATCGCCGACCTCCTCGTCCTGCTCCTCTGTCCGCTTGTTTTCTGTTCTTTCACCATCATCTTCTTGTCCACTTTCCTCCACTCTTTCTTCTCCCCTTCGATCATCACACTCTCTCGCGTAGTGTCCCTCCTTGCCACATTTGAAGCATTTAAACTCAGGGCACTCTCTGAATATGTGCCCTGGTTTAATACATAGTCTACAGACACGCACTTGTCTATCGTGAATAACACGAAAATATTCCGTGCCCCTCAAAGTCTCAAACTTTGTAGAATATGGAAGTGACCGCACTTGCTCAGTGAAGCGAACCTTTAGAAATCTTGTTCCATCAGCTGTCTCTGTTCCAGGCCATATCCGCCGTTTGATTGCTGAAATCGGTTTTACTCCCCACTCCTCCAGTTTAGTGAATATCTTTTCATCTTCTAGATACACCGGTAGATTTATAAAAGACACCACCATCTCGTTGTTAATAATGTCTCTGGCATGCACCATCGCTCCTTTTATTCTCACCCCATCCATTAGTTTGCTCTTTGCCTCATTGTCTTTCATTGTTAGTTCATAAATCCTTTCGCTTCTCACTCTGCAGCCCATCACTTCTCCACATTGCTCCTTCACCCCCTTCAGTAATTCCATCATGGAAACATTCTCAGTTCCTTCCACCTCCACCTCCACAGTTAGCTCCTTGCAGTATTTCACTCTCTGTTCTCCACTCACTTCACCACAGTTCTTCACACTCTCTTGTCGTTCACTTCCTATTCCTTTGCTTGTTCCATGTCCTTTCTCATTATGATTTCTCTTTCTTTTGTCATTTTCAGTTTGCTGAACTTTGTCTTTACATCTCTCCTCACCTTCATTCTTTGTGTCCATTTCAATTCTCGTCATCATTTGTTCTATCATCTTGTTCATAGCAGTGCTATCCATCCGTAATATTAAACTCAGAAAGGTCCCCCAAACAGCAAAGCTGTTGGGGGCAAAACAACTGGAATTAAACCTAACTTTTCAAAAATAGAAGCACACGAAAAAAATAAGAACAAAAGCACTATGATATAAAGAAAGTCTCCAAACAAACACTCTCCTGTAGCTTTGTTGCTTGCTAACACACTGGACTGTACCACTATGTGAGCTCAGGGTGGTATGGCCGTAAGCGAGAGTTGCTGTGAACAGAGGGCTATTTAAAGAAAGCCCGCTGCCTGGGCCTCACTCCTTGACACGTGTCTTGGTCTGTAGTTTCAGAAAAAGAAAAAAGATAGGAAAAACAGACCCTGTCCTGACAACCGGTCATTCATTCATTCATTCATTTATTTGTTGTTTTATTAATTGTAAAAAAGTGAAGTGCCTCCTTCCTGCACATACGATTTCATTGGAGCCGGCCACAGTGCCTTTTCCTGCTTACCTGTATGTTAGCTTCCACGTTGTTTGCTAAAAGAGGGAAAACTCGGCTGCACAATCCAACGCTCAACACGTAGCAATAAGCCACTGGGCCAACGCAAACTCTTCCCTACTCAAAGAAAGACCTCTGCACACTTTCTATGGAAAATGTCCAACAAATTTTGCGGCAGCACAGCACTTGGTTTGTACTTTCCTGCTCTGTGTGTTGCTGTCAAGAGGCAGCAAAAAAATAAAACCAGCCTCTGGACTGCCCCCTGGAGGCGGCAAGAAAAAGGACCTGGCTGTCATTTGCCACAGAGCAAGCACAATTGAAAGAAAATACCTGAATCCCCCCCAACCTATTTCCAAGGATGAATGAATAAAAATCACAGCTGTGGCAGGGGGAAGTGTATGAGTTCAAGCAATCCAGGAGAAGCAAAAGCTTACAGCACCTGGTATTCCCAGGCGGTCTCCCATCCAAGTACTAACCAGGCCCAACCCTGCTTAGCTTCCGAGATCGGACGAGATCGGGCGTGCTCTTTTATTTTTTTTATCTTTTTTTTTTTCTTTCAATTCACAAAATTACATTTTCATAATTCAACATAATATTTACAGAGAGTACCAGTACTTTTACATCCAAATAATCATTCTAGAAACCAAAAACCAAAAAACATTTCACATGATATATGCATATATATATATATATATATATATATATATACCTTTGACATTTCCCCAACCCAAAGATAGCTCTTTTTCATAAAATCTCATTTAGAACTCCAAAATCATTATAGCACAAGAAATTAAACCTTCTGATTTTTACCAATTAATGCAGATTCCTCCCGCCTCCCCTTCATGAATAAACTTATTCCTACTTACAAAAAATTATTTTACCTCCTTCCCTCCATATTCACAGATCAATTCAATGTCTCTCTTTAATATTGCTTTAAATAAATCTTTTATTTTTACTGCCCTCCCCTCAAAGTGTGCAAAGTTCCTTCTGAGAACAACTGCAAGTCTGGCATGGCTTAAAACAAAATTAATTAAATAAAATTTCACTTTTTCCTTTTTTTCAAACAAGCCAAACAAAAACATTTTCTTCCACCCTTCCTCCGAATCAGAATCCACATCCCAATTTTCTTTTAATAGCGCTTTCAAAAAATTGAAAAAATCAACTAAAGCATCACATTCCAAAAAATAATGTAAAAAACTCTCATGACCACTTCTACAGACATCACACATCACATCTACATCATTGTTTATTTTATTTAACACCACATTTGTATAAATTCTGTTGTGCCTTATTAAGAAATCGTTGTTCTCACATTCTATGCTGTTATATTTTATATTTAAATTAGACCATATTTTCTTTATCTCTAAGTCTTCAAACACTCTGCACCACACTTTTTCTGCTGCTGGCTTTTTTAGTACATCAACTATTAACCATCTATACACTTTTTTCACACTCATATCCTTTATTTTATATTTCTCTTCATCTTGCATCACATACATCTCAGGCATACATTGTTCTTTTTTATTAACACACTGTCTCTTAATGATAGTAACCCATTTCACAGGTATACATGATTTTATTCTTTCATAAATTTTATTTACCTTCTCTTTATTTTCCATCCCCTCAAATTCGCTTACGGAGTCATATATGCAATTCTCTCTAAGAAATCCTGGAATAACCTCGTAAATAATGTCTTTTACTTGCTTTATACCACTTTTCATGAATTTGGGTTCATATAACGTTTTGTTGTTATATTTGAACTTTTCATTTAAAAACAGGGGTAGGTTTACAAACATTTGTATTCCATCACACTCATAATCTACCTTAGGTAGAAAACGCCTCCATGCCTCCAGTACCTCCCTGTAAATTTCTGGTATCCCTATAGTCATTGACTGTTTAAAACCCATGTACCAGCCATTATCACCTATTCCTCCTACATCATCAATGTACTTCCTTAAACATTCCTTCCACCCATAATTCCACTTCCCTACCATGTATTTTTGTACAATTTTTATTCTCATTGCGGTCTTTTTCATTTCTAAGTCCATCAGGTTTAAACCTCCTTCCCAACTCTTCCCCACCAGTGTTTTCTGTGCAATTTTCACCCCCTTCCCTTCCCATATAAAATCACACACAATTTTGTTTAACTCATTCATTACCCACTCTGGCATTTCAATAACACTCATCACATACACACATACTGATAACAGAAGACTGTTAACAACAATTATTTTCCCTTTTAATCTTAACTTTCTCCCTCTCCACGCTGTACATACCATTCTTATCTTGTTTATCACCCCTGCCCAAGTCATATCCCTCGCCTCTTTACTTTCCACCCCTAAATGCACTCCCAACACCTTCATGTACTTTTCCTCCACTCTAAATCCCACGTCTATTTTCTCTACCTCTCCTACGTACATTATTTCTGATTTATCTTTATTTATTTTAGCTCCAGATGCCCTCCCATACTTCCTTACTAACTCTAAAACCCTTACCACACTTCCACCCTCCCTCACTGTGATTGTTGTGTCATCTGCATATTGGTTTATTATGCATCTCCCTCCATATGGCAATTCAATCCCTTCTACCCTTTTGTCTCTTTTGATTAGTGTGGCCAGGGGTTCCACTACAATAGCATATAATAATGCAGATAGTGGACACCCTTGCCTCACCGACCTCCCCACCTCAAAAGTGTCTGTTAATACTCCGTTTACTTTAACACAACTCCGTGCACTTCCATACAGTCTCTTCACCCATCCCACCATTCTCCCCCCAAAACCAAACTTCTCTAATGTCCTATACAAAAATTGGTGCTCTACTCTATCGAAGGCCTTGTTCCAATCTATCCCTAACACTATTCCCCCTATTTTGTCTTGCTTCATATACTCAATCACATCCCTAACTGTCCCTATTGTATCTGCTATATCCCTACCTGGTATGCTATAACTCTGTGTTGGTTGAACTATGTCGCCTATCACTCTTTTTATCCTGTTTGCTAATAATTTTGTAAGTATTTTATAATCCACGTTTAATAAACTGATTGGCCTATAATTTTCTAAATCTAATTTATTCCCCTTCTTATACACTAACGTTATCACCCCCTCTACCATCCTATCCTGCACTATCCCTGTTCTTTCCATCCCCCTAAATACCTCCACTAGTATTGGTGCTATCTCTTTTTTATATACTTTATACCACTCTATGCCTATCCCATCACTTCCCGGGCTTTTCCCACTTCTTAATCCGTCTATTGCTTCTATCACTTCTTCCTCATCTATTTTCCTATCACACCACCTCCAATCTTCTTCACTCAACTCACTTTCCACACTCTCTAGGACTTCATCTATACTTTTCTCCTCCACTCCTCCCCTCTTGTATAACTCCCCGTAAAACTCCTGGACCCTCTCCAATATATCCACATAATCTTTTATTGCCCCTCCCTCCTTTGTGTTTATTTCATTTATATATGCCCTACTCTGCCTCCTTTTCTCCAATCCTAGGAAGTACCCTGTGCACTTTTCACCCTCCAGCGCATACTTCGCCTTACTTCTCAGGATTGCTCCTTTACATTTCTCCCTCTCATACTTCTCTAATTCCATCTTCACCTTAACATATTTTTCCATGCTATATCCCTCCTCATCTTCAGCTCTGCTCAACTCCACCCTCAATCTTTCTCTCAATACCCTCTCTTCCTTCCTCATCTTTTCCCTCCTTTTCTTGCTATGCCTAATACTAATTAGTTTTACTTTATTCTTTATCTTCTCCCATCTTCCCCCTATACTATCATCTATCCTATTACTTTCCTTATATACCTCTATCCTCTCATTTTCCTTATCTAAAATATCCCTAATCTGTTGCTCATATTCTTCCTCCTCAATATACCCTGCATTCAAAATCCACATCCCTCCCCCTACCTCCTCACTCCCTACTTTAATTTTAAACCTAACCCCGTCATGATCACTTAAACTATTTTCCTGGTGCCTTATTCCATCTATATACCTAATAATTTCCCCCTGTACTAACACTAAATCTATTCTACTCTGTTTTAAAACCCCATTCCTCATCTGTCTCCTAGTGAATTCTCTCTTCTCTGGGTTTTCATACCTCCAAACATCTATCAGTCCTTTATCTCTCATCACCTCCATCAACATCACCCTTGATTTCTCCCATCTAAATTTTACCCCCTTCCCCACATCAAGCCTACTACATTTAATATTAAAGTCCCCTACTACAATACACCTCCCCACAATTAACTCTTTTAACACCTCTATAATTTCTCTCCTATCTATTTCTATGTTTGGGACATAAATATTAATTAATCTAAATTCTATCTTCTTATATTTAAACTCAGTTACTAAAATCCTCCCTATCTGATCCTTGTACACCTCCTTTATATCTTCTACACTGTCTTTTTTAATCATTATTGCTACCCCCTTGCATTCCTAGCCCCATTATTATAATATATGTCTCCCTTCCACTCCTCTCCCACCTCTCTCACCTTATCCTCATCCCAATTAGTTTCTTGTAAACAAATAATATTACTTCGAAAAATAAACAAACACTCCTTCATCTTCTTCCTATCCCTTAAACCATTTACATTAATTGAAGTTACAGTGGCCATGAGAGCAAACAAACAAAGAAAGGAGTTGTCAATCATTCATTTAAAACAAAACTCACATACCCGATCGTTGTTCTTTAATCTGTTCAGCTCGTTCTCTGTCCTTCTTCGCCTTTCTCTTAGCACTCAGTCTCTTAGTTGTCATCTTCACGCTTCTCAAGCCCACTCCTCTCTCCTCCTCCCTCCTTACTCCTCCACTTCTTGATCTTGGCTCTTGTACTGTTTCTTTCTTTTCCACCACTCCATCTCTCTCCTTCTCGCAACCTTCTTCTCCCTCCTCGCTTTCTCCCTTCTGCTCCATCTCCTCCTCATCATCGCCATCCTCGCTCGTACTTTCAGACCTATATCTCCATTCCATTTTATCTCCACCTTCGCCAGCCTCGCCTTCGCCCTTCATCTCTCTCTCCACATCATCGCCGACCTCCTCGTCCTGCTCCTCTGTCCGCTTGTTTTCTGTTCTTTCACCATCATCTTCTTGTCCACTTTCCTCCACTCTTTCTTCTCCCCTTCGATCATCACACTCTCTCGCGTAGTGTCCCTCCTTGCCACATTTGAAGCATTTAAACTCAGGGCACTCTCTGAATATGTGCCCTGGTTTAATACATAGTCTACAGACACGCACTTGTCTATCGTGAATAACACGAAAATATTCCGTGCCCCTCAAAGTCTCAAACTTTGTAGAATATGGAAGTGACCGCACTTGCTCAGTGAAGCGAACCTTTAGAAATCTTGTTCCATCAGCTGTCTCTGTTCCAGGCCATATCCGCCGTTTGATTGCTGAAATCGGTTTTACTCCCCACTCCTCCAGTTTAGTGAATATCTTTTCATCTTCTAGATACACCGGTAGATTTATAAAAGACACCACCATCTCGTTGTTAATAATGTCTCTGGCATGCACCATCGCTCCTTTTATTCTCACCCCATCCATTAGTTTGCTCTTTGCCTCATTGTCTTTCATTGTTAGTTCATAAATCCTTTCGCTTCTCACTCTGCAGCCCATCACTTCTCCACATTGCTCCTTCACCCCCTTCAGTAATTCCATCATGGAAACATTCTCAGTTCCTTCCACCTCCACCTCCACAGTTAGCTCCTTGCAGTATTTCACTCTCTGTTCTCCACTCACTTCACCACAGTTCTTCACACTCTCTTGTCGTTCACTTCCTATTCCTTTGCTTGTTCCATGTCCTTTCTCATTATGATTTCTCTTTCTTTTGTCATTTTCAGTTTGCTGAACTTTGTCTTTACATCTCTCCTCACCTTCATTCTTTGTGTCCATTTCCTTTCTCGTCATCGTTTGTTCTATCATCTTGTTCATAGCCGTGCTATCCATCCGTAATATTAAACTCAGAAAGGTCCCCCAAACAGCAAAGCTGTTGGGGGCAAAACAACTGGAATTAAACCTAACTTTTCAAAAATAGAAGCACACGAAAAAAATAAGAACAAAAGCACTATGATATAAAGAAAGTCTCCAAACAAACACTCTCCTGTAGCTTTGTTGCTTGCTAACACACTGGACTGTACCACTATGTGAGCTCAGGGTGGTATGGCCGTAAGCGAGAGTTGCTGTGAACAGAGGGCTATTTAAAGAAAGCCCGCTGCCTGGGCCTCACTCCTTGACACGTGTCTTGGTCTGTAGTTTCAGAAAAAGAAAAAAGATAGGAAAAACAGACCCTGTCCTGACAACCGGTCATTCATTCATTCATTCATTTATTTGTTGTTTTATTAATTGTAAAAAAGTGAAGTGCCTCCTTCCTGCACATACGATTTCATTGGAGCCGGCCACAGTGCCTTTTCCTGCTTACCTGTACGTTAGCTTCCACGTTGTTTGCTAAAAGAGGGAAAACTCGGCTGCACAATCCAACGCTCAACACGTAGCAATAAGCCACTGGGCCAACGCAAACTCTTCCCTACTCAAAGAAAGACCTCTGCACACTTTCTATGGAAAATGTCCAACAAATTTTGCGGCAGCACAGCACTTGGTTTGTACTTTCCTGCTCTGTGTGTTGCTGTCAAGAGGCAGCAAAAAAATAAAACCAGCCTCTGGACTGCCCCCTGGAGGCGGCAAGAAAAAGGACCTGGCTGTCATTTGCCACAGAGCAAGCACAATTGAAAGAAAATACCTGAATCCCCCCAACCTATTTCCAAGGATGAATGAATAAAAATCACAGCTGTGGCAGGGGGAAGTGTATGAGTTCAAGCAATCCAGGAGAAGCAAAAGCTTACAGCACCTGGTATTCCCAGGCGGTCTCCCATCCAAGTACTAACCAGGCCCAACCCTGCTTAGCTTCCGAGATCGGACGAGATCGGGCGTGCTCAGGGTGGTATGGCCGTAAGCGAGAGTTGCTGTGAACAGAGGGCTATTTAAAGAAAGCCCGCTGCCTGGGCCTCACTCCTTGACACGTGTCTTGGTCTGTAGTTTCAGAAAAAGAAAAAAGATAGGAAAAACAGACCCTGTCCTGACAACCGGTCATTCATTCATTCATTCATTTATTTGTTGTTTTATTAATTGTAAAAAAGTGAAGTGCCTCCTTCCTGCACATACGATTTCATTGGAGCCGGCCACAGTGCCTTTTCCTGCTTACCTGTACGTTAGCTTCCACGTTGTTTGCTAAATGAGGGAAAACTCGGCTGCACAATCCAACGCTCAACACGTAGCAATAAGCCACTGGGCCAACGCAAACTCTTCCCTACTCAAAGAAAGACCTCTGCACACTTTCTATGGAAAATGTCCAACAAATTTTGCGGCAGCACAGCACTTGGTTTGTACTTTCCTGCTCTGTGTGTTGCTGTCAAGAGGCAGCAAAAAAATAAAACCAGCCTCTGGACTGCCCCCTGGAGGCGGCAAGAAAAAGGACCTGGCTGTCATTTGCCACAGAGCAAGCACAATTGAAAGAAAATACCTGAATCCCCCCCAACCTATTTCCAAGGATGAATGAATAAAAATCACAGCTGTGGCAGGGGGAAGTGTATGAGTTCAAGCAATCCAGGAGAAGCAAAAGCTTACAGCACCTGGTATTCCCAGGCGGTCTCCCATCCAAGTACTAAACAGGCCCAACCCTGCTTAGCTTCCGAGATCGGGCGTGCTCAGGGTGGTATGGCCGTAAGCGAGAGTTGCTGTGAACAGAGGGCTATTTAAAGAAAGCCCGCTGCCTGGGCCTCACTCCTTGACACGTGTCTTGGTCTGTAGTTTCAGAAAAAGAAAAAAGATAGGAAAAACAGACCCTGTCCTGACAACCGGTCATTCATTCATTCATTCATTCATTCATTTATTTGTTGTTTTATTAATTGTAAAAAAGTGAAGTGCCTCCTTCCTGCACATACGATTTCATTGGAGCCGGCCACAGTGCCTTTTCCTGCTTACCTGTACGTTAGCTTCCACGTTGTTTGCTAAAAGAGGGAAAACTCGGCTGCACAATCCAACGCTCAACACGTAGCAATAAGCCACTGGGCCAACGCAAACTCTTCCCTACTCAAAGAAAGACCTCTGCACACTTTCTATGGAAAATGTCCAACAAATTTTGCGGCAGCACAGCACTTGGTTTGTACTTTCCTGCTCTGTGTGTTGCTGTCAAGAGGCAGCAAAAAAATAAAACCAGCCTCTGGACTGCCCCCTGGAGGCGGCAAGAAAAAGGACCTGGCTGTCATTTGCCACAGAGCAAGCACAATTGAAAGAAAATACCTGAATCCCCCCAACCTATTTCCAAGGATGAATGAATAAAAATCACAGCTGTGGCAGGGGGAAGTGTATGAGTTCAAGCAATCCAGGAGAAGCAAAAGCTTACAGCACCTGGTATTCCCAGGCGGTCTCCCATCCAAGTACTAACCAGGCCCAACCCTGCTTAGCTTCCGAGATCGGACGAGATCGGGCGTGCTCAGGGTGGTATGGCCGTAAGCGAGAGTTGCTGTGAACAGAGGGCTATTTAAAGAAAGCCCGCTGCCTGGGCCTCACTCCTTGACACGTGTCTTGGTCTGTAGTTTCAGAAAAAGAAAAAAGATAGGAAAAACAGACCCTGTCCTGACAACCGGTCATTCATTCATTCATTCATTTATTTGTTGTTTTATTAATTGTAAAAAAGTGAAGTGCCTCCTTCCTGCACATACGATTTCATTGGAGCCGGCCACAGTGCCTTTTCCTGCTTACCTGTACGTTAGCTTCCACGTTGTTTGCTAAAAGAGGGAAAACTCGGCTGCACAATCCAACGCTCAACACGTAGCAATAAGCCACTGGGCCAACGCAAACTCTTCCCTACTCAAAGAAAGACCTCTGCACACTTTCTATGGAAAATGTCCAACAAATTTTGCGGCAGCACAGCACTTGGTTTGTACTTTCCTGCTCTGTGTGTTGCTGTCAAGAGGCAGCAAAAAAATAAAACCAGCCTCTGGACTGCCCCCTGGAGGCGGCAAGAAAAAGGACCTGGCTGTCATTTGCCACAGAGCAAGCACAATTGAAAGAAAATACCTGAATCCCCCCCAACCTATTTCCAAGGATGAATGAATAAAAATCACAGCTGTGGCAGGGGGAAGTGTATGAGTTCAAGCAATCCAGGAGAAGCAAAAGCTTACAGCACCTGGTATTCCCAGGCGGTCTCCCATCCAAGTACTAACCAGGCCCAACCCTGCTTAGCTTCCGAGATCAGACGAGATCGGGCGTGCTTTTTTTTTTTTTTTTTTTTGAAAAAATATCATCATATAAAACATACTTTGCCACATAAAAGTGTTACTTTCTTAGTCATAAGACTAAAATAAAAGACAAAGAACAAAAACAAAAACAAAACAGAAAAACATCCCCAATACAGTTAACATTTCATTAAAAACAAGTTAAAACAAACACATTTTTAAAAATAAATTATTCCCTTCCTGGCATTTCCACATTAAAATCATTAAAGACCAAGTAAATCTCAGGAGTAAAAACCTTATAAAATTCCTCCATTCTCTGTTCCTCTTTAAAATAACAGTACAAACATTCCATATATTTTTCCAACCTTCTTTTCAACACCAACCATACATCCAGTACAACTTTTTCTTGTTTTGCCACTACTCTTCTTTCCCAAATCGCACTTTTCATCAGCATTACAAACAAATTGATCACCTTTCCGTTTTTATTCTTTTTGTCACACCCTAACATTATAATCTTGTTCCATTCTTTATCTTCTGCTTCTCGCTCCCCCTCCAAGTCTCCAATAATTCTCTTACATTTTTCATTAAAATCCTTCAAAGCTTTACAGTATAAAAACAAATGTAAAAAACCTTCATCTTTCTCCCAGCATACTTTGCATGTAGCACTTTGCTCCATTCCGATTCTATTTAACATTGCATCTGTAAAGATCACTCTCTGTCTGATAAAATACTCCAAATTTTCCAATTTTATCTCAATAATCTTCCCTTTCATGTTGTTCCAAATATTTTCTTCTTTTAAACCTTCAAATGTTTTCTGCCAAAACTCACTTATCTTTGGTTTCTTAAAAACTGCATCTCTAAAAAAACCATAAAACATTTTCACTGTACATTCTTTTAAAATCCACAATTTCTCTCCCAGTATTACATACACATCCTTTTCATCTTTCCCCTCTTCCATATTTTCTATTTTTTTTGTCCATTGCTTAGGTATTGCATTTTTTATAATTTCGTACTTGTTTTTTATTTCTTGTCTACTGATTTCTTCTTTAGCTTCCTCCATCACATCTCTAATGTACTGGGTCGGTAAAAAACCTTCTTTATACTCATATAAAACATCTCTCACTTTAACTATTCCAACTTCCAACCATTTTTTAAAATAGATTTCCTTCCCTTGATTTAAAATGCCAGTGTTTAGGAATAAAGGCTGATTTAAAATGTTTTCTCTTCCATGTAAATTGTATCGTACATTAACTAAAAATTTTCCCCAAGCACTTAAAACCTCTCTATAAAACTTTGGCAAAGCCTCCGTCATCCACTCTTTTGTTCTCATCCATAAAATATTGTCCCCCAGATTGAAATTCCCACATTTGTTTAAAAAATACTCAATTGATGTTTTCCATTCTGCTTTGTTTCCTTCATCCAGATACTTTTTGACCAATTTAACTCTTAGACTATTTTTCCTTTGCTCCACATCCATTAATCCCAAACCTCCCTTTTCCGCCACCCCTATTAAAGTATTGTACGCAATTCTCGCTGGTTTCCCTTCCCATAAAAAATCTAAAAAACATCTTTTCAGCCGTTTTTCCACCCACACTGGCATAGATGTCACATATAAAAAATACCACAATTTTGATGACATTAAAACATTCAGGATTAAAACCTTCCCCTTTAGATTAAGTGTCCTCAGTTTCCAAAAGTTCAATCTTCTTTCAATGCTTCCCACTATTTCTTCCCACAGGGATTCTCTCACTTTTTCTTCGTCCTTCCCCATTAAAATCCCTAAAATCTTCATTTCTTTTACTTCTGCAAATTTAAAATTCCCTGTTAAGTCCACCGTCTCTCCAAATCTCATGTACACTGTTTTCTCTTTATTCACTTTTCCTCCTGACCCCTTACAAAACCTCTGCACTATTTCCATTACTTTTTTCACACTTTCTTCTTCTTTAACTATAATTGTTGTGTCATCTGCATATTGAAAGATTTTATTCTCCTCTATGGTTTCTTCAATCGCTATTCCTTTTATTCCCTTTTCTTGTTTTATTGCTAATCCAAGCGGTTCTGCCACCAACGAGTATAAAAGAGCCGATAAAGGACAACCTTGTCTTATTGATCGTGTTATTCTAAAACATTTTGTTAAAAAGCCATTACATTTTATTCTTGTCAATGCTCCCTTATATAAAATATGAATCCATTTAATAAAATTCTTCCCAAACCCAAAACTTCTTAAAATATCAAAAAGATACTCATGTTCCACCCTGTCAAATGCTTTTTCAAAATCTAAGCTAATTATGTACCCTTCTTTCTTTTTTTCTCTCATGTACCTTATCGTGTCTTTTATACTCATTGTTGTATCCGCGATGTCTTTCCCTTTTACTCCATATACCTGGTTTGTTGTGATTATCTTTGGCATTATCTCTTTTAATCTATTTGCTAAAATTTTTGCTAAAATCTTCAAGTCGGTATTTAGCATTGTGATAGGCCTATAGTTTTTTAGTTCTGTTTTTTCTCCCTTCTTCTTATATATTAGCTTCATCAATCCCATACCCATTCTTAACATCATTTCTCCTTTTTTAAAAATCTCCTCATAAACATCCCTTAAATCATTTATTAAGATGCTTTTAAAAGTTACATAAAACTCACTACCTAAACCATCAATGCCTGGACTTTTCCTTTTGTTCAATTCATTTATTGCTCTTTCTATCTCGTCTTTACTTATGCTTTGATCACACTCTTCCTTCTCTTCTTTGCCCACTTTTTTTTTAATTAATCCTATTAGTTCCATTTTTTCTCTCTCCATTACCCCTTCTGCACTAAAAAGCTTTTCAAAATATTCTTTTACTTCTTTTAAAATTTCCCCACTTTTTTCTACTATTTCACCATTTCCCTTTTTTATGCCTTTTATCATTTCGGCTCTTCCTTTTTTTCTTTCCAAATCAAAGAAAAACTTTGTGCATTTTTCCCCTTCAACCAAATATTTTGCTTTACTCCTCAACATCGCCCCTTTATATTTATTTTCTTCCATCTCTTTCAGTTCTTCCTGTATTTCTTTTATTTTTTGTACATCTTGTAGTTCATCATCTATTTGCTTCTCCAATATTTCTCTTATCTTTTTTTCTTTATTCCTTTTACATTTCTGTTTTAACACACAATACCTGATAGTGAATTTTTTCACTAAAAATTTGACATTCTCCCACCAAATTCTTTTGTCCTCTACATACATTCTGTTTTCTTTTTCGGTTTCAATCATCTCTTTTATTGTTAAAACATAACCTTCATCTTTTAAAATGTCTGAATTTAAAACCCATACACCTGGCCCTCTTTTTCCTGTATCCCAATCCAACTGTATGAAAAATGGCTTGTGGTCACTCAAACTTGTTTCTTCATACCTTAATTTCTCTATAAACCCTTCTATATTTCTTGTACATAAAACCATATCTATTCTTGTTTGACACATAAAGTTACCTACAATTTGTCTTCTAGAAAATTCCCTTTTCTTTTCATTCCTTTCCCTCCACACATCTATCAAATTATTCTCCTCCATTAGTGCTTTTAACTCCTTCCTTCCCATGTCACTTTTAAAAACCATACCATCTGCCATATCCTGTTTACTAAAAACAGTGTTAAAATCCCCCATCATTATTATTTCCTTGTACTTCTTTATAATACTTCTTAAAACATTAAAAAACTCTTTCTTTTCCTTCTCCTCCGTTGGTGCATGTACATTTACTAAAATCAATTCTCTTCCTTCATATTTTGTCTCAACCACCATACATTTCCCCATCTTATCTTTGTATACAATTTTACTCACTTTAAAAACATCATCCTTCATTAAAAAAGCCACACCTCTCCCAAACCTCCCGTCTCCATTATTGTATAAAATTCCTCCTTCCCACCTCTTTTTATAATCATTCATCACATTTTCTCTCCAATTTGTTTCTTGTAGCACAATAATGTCATCTCTTTTACATTTTTCTTTGACTTTTTCAAATTTTTTCAAGTCCAAAAGTCCTCTCGCATTAAAAGTCACACAACTTAAAACCATTAAAGAGAAAAGTAATAAATACCTAAAACCCATCATCTCAGCCTTCCTCCTCCAAATCCTTTAACGCTTCATACCTATTTAAACATTTCACTAGTCCTGTTTTCAGCACTTTTTTCCTTGCAGTTTTCACATTTGGCGTTACCTTCAACGATCTTCTTCTTATTAATCCTCTCCCCGCTCTGTCCTTCTCCATCTCCTCTGTCGTATTCTCTCCTTCACTGTCCGTTTCTTTGCTTTGTTCCTTTTCTCTTTGTCCCTCTTTGTCCATCTCGTCCAGAAAAGTTTTAGATCTTGAAGATATTTCCATTAGTGTCCACTCTGAATCTCCTCCTTGTGTTTGTTCTTCATCGCTTTCTTTCTCTTTACCGTCTTCTCTCTCCTCTCCATTGTTTGTTTCCTCTTCTGTTTCCTTTTGTTGTGGTTTCTCTGCTTCTTGCTCCTCTTCGTTGTTTCTTTCCTCCTCGTTGTTGCTTTCATGCATTTGCCCGTTCACCTGTTCTCCTCCCCATCCTTCCTCCTCTTCCATCCAACACACGCATTTATTTAAAAACTCTTGGCATTCCGGGCACTTAACGGCATTACAGTCCCGTGCGAAGTGTCCCCTCTCCTCGCACTTATAGCACTTAAAATCAGGGCAATCTTTCACCAGATGTTCCGGGCTCATGCACAACCGACATGTTTTCACCTGGTGACTGTGCATCACCCGGAA